>NW_022681457.1:95428201-96684451 GCF_009764315.1 Trachypithecus francoisi | reverse complement strand
ATAAAAAAATAAAGTCAAAATCACTCCTTGATCCATGGGTTACAGAAAGGATGTCATATTAGCAGGCATGAAAACAACATTAATCTCCTCATACTTCTCTGTCAGAGTTCTTGGATGACCAGGTGCATTGTCAATGAGCAGTCATATTTTGAAAGGAATCTTTCTTTCTGAAGAGTGGGTCTAACGGTGAGCTCAAACTGCTCAGTAAACTATGCTATAAATAGATGTGCTGTCATCTAGGCCTTGTTCCATTTAGAGAGCATAGGCAGAGTATGTTTGGCATAATTCTTAAGGGCCCTAGGATTTTCAGAATGATCAATGAATATTGGCTTCAACTTAAAGTCTCACTGAGGCCAGGAGTGGTGGCTCATGCCTGTAATCCCAGCACTTTGGGAGGCTGAGGCTGGCGGATCACGAGGTCAAGAGATTGAGACCATCTTGGTTTCATGGTGAAACCCTGTTTCTACTAAAAAATACAAAAATTAGCTGGGCGTGGTGGGGTGCACCCATAGTCCCAGCTACTCAGGAGGCTGAGGTTGCAGTGAGCCGAGATCGCACTACTGCACTCCAGCCTAGGTGACAGAGAGAGACTCCATCTCAAAAAAAATAAAATAATAAAATAAATAAAGTCTTGTTGATCAGGGTGGTTGTTGCTAAAGGTTAGGGTGGCTGTGGCTTTTTTTTTTTTGAGACGGAGTCTCTCTCTGTCGCCCAGGCTGGAGTGCAGTGGGGCAGTCTTGGCTCACTATGAACTCCGCCTCCCAGATTCAAGCAATTCTCTTGCCTCAGCCTCCTGAGTAGCTGGGATTACTGGGATTACAGGCACCTGCCACCAAGCTCAGCTAATTTTTTATTTTTAGTAGAGACAGGGTTTCACCATGTTGGCCAGGCTGATCTCGAACTCCTGGCCTAAGGTGATCTGCCCGCCTTGGCCTCCCAAAGTGCTGAGATTATAGGTGTGAGCCACCATACCCAGCTGGCTGTGGCTATTTTTAAAAATAAGGCAACAATTGACTGGGCACAGTGGCTCATGCCTGTAATCCCAACATTTTGGGAGGCCGAGGTGGGTGGATCACTTGAAGTCAGGAGTTCAAGACCAGCCTGGCCAACATGGCGAAACCTCGTCTCTACCAAAAAAAAAAAAAAAAAAAAATTAGCTGGGTGTCATTGTGCACGCTTGTAATCCCAGCTACTCTGGAGGCTGAAGCAGGAGAATCTCTTGAACCCAGGAGGTGGAGGTTGCAGTGAACTGAGATCACAGAACTGCACTCCAGCCTGGGCGACAGAGGGAGACTCCATCTCAAATAAATAAATAAAAAAGAAAAATAAAGCAACAATGAGGTTTGCACCATTGTTAGTTTCTTCTTTTCACTTAAACACTTAGATAACATTGTAGGGTTATTCACTGGCCTAATTTCACTGTTGTTATGTCTCAGGGAATAGGGAAGCTCCAGGAGTGGAGCAGTCAGAACACACACAACATTTATGAATGATGTTCACCGTCTTACATGGGTGTGGTTTGTGGCACCCCAAAACAATCCCCATAGTAACGACAAAGATTACTGATAGTAGATTACCATAACAGATATCATAATAATGAAAAAGTGTGAAATATTGCAAGAATTACCAAAATGTGACATAGAGACACGAAGTGAACACATGCTCTTGGTAAAATGGTGCCGATAAACTTGCTTCAGGCATGGTTTCCACTGAGGACCACACTCTGATATTTTTTCTCTCTTGCCTGAATTCCTATCTTAAGGAACCTGGGGAGTCACGCCCTACAAACAATAAAGTCTCTCAGATGAGTTTTATTTAACCCTATATAATGTGGCGTACTTTCCAACCTGATTCTGGCATAAGATCACATGATATATAAAGGAAGAAATAAAAAATTTTACCCCAAAATGGTTTTTTGCCATATTTTGAAATGGTCCTGCAAAGCCATCTTTTATGGGGGAAAATTTGCATCTGTAAAAAATCTCTGAGGCTGGGCGTGGTGGCTCATACCTGTAATCCCAGTACTTTGGGAGGCTGAGGCAGGCAAATTGCTTGAGCCCAGGAGTTGGAGACCAGCCTGGGCAACATAGGGAGACCCCGTCTCTACAAAAAATACAAAACAATTAGCTGGGCAAGGTGGTACACACCTGTAGTCCCAGCTACTCAGGAGGCTAAGGTGGGAAGATCACTTGAGCCCAGGAGGTTGAGGCTGCAGTGAGCCATGATCATACCAATGCACTCCAGACTGGACAACAGAGCAAGATCCTATCCCTAAAAAGAGCAATGACAACAAAAAATACCTTGTTCACAACCAGATCTTTCCCCTTCCAGGCCCTCCCAATCCTGAAGAGATTAACTGAGAGTCCAGCACCTTTAAAAATCTGAATAGGAAATATTTGCCATCCAGTGCCTCTAAGGGCAGCCACCTGTGAAACTTCATCTACATAATAAGAACCGTGGTCTCCACAACCCCTTATTCTAACTGAGACACTCCTTCCCATTGATGACAGATTTTTAGATAATAATTCTTTCAACCAATTGTCAATCAGAAAATCTTTGAATTTACCTATGACCTATAAGCCCCCCGCCACATGCCCCCTTCAAATTGTCTCACCTTTCCCATCGAACCAACGTATATTGATGTCTTATGTCTCCCCAAAATGCATAAAACAAAGGTGTAACCCAACCATCTTCGACATGTGTTCTCAGGATCAGTTGAAGCTGTGCCTCAGGCCATGGTCACCAATGTTTGGCTTAGAATAAATCTCCTCAAATATTTTACAATTGGGCTTTTTTTAGTCACATCACAAACCTTCGATTTGTTGTTGTTGTTGTTGTTTTTGGACATTTTAAAAGTTTCTTTTTTTTTTTTTTGAGACGGAGTCTCACTCTATCACCAGGCTGGAGTGCGGTGGCGCAATCTCGGCTCACTGCAAGCTCTGCCTCCCGGGTTCACACCATTCTCCTGCCTCAGCCTCCCAAGTAGCTGGGACTACAGGTGCCTGCCACCACACCCGGCTAATTTTTTGTATTTTTAGTAGAGACGGAGTTTCACCATGTTAGCCAGGATGGTCCCTCGATCTCCTGACCTCATGATCCACCCGCCTCGGCCTCCCAAAGTGCTGGGATTACAGGTGTGAGCCACCGTGACCAGCCTAAAAAAGTTTATTTCTGTTTTAACTAGCCCAAAGACCCAATTATTTGAGGGCTGAGCTGATTTCTGACACATGGTCTATAGACCCTCCTCTTGGAACCTTACTTCTCTCCACTTCCAAAAAAGTCTGCACCTTCCATCATGATGCACTTTTTAAGTTAAAATTGCCAATACAACCCTAAAAATGCAAGTTTATTGAATAAAGCTGAGAAGAGCAGTAAACAGACAAAAAATGCATCCACCTAAATAAAAAAAATTCACATAGTTCAGTAACTGTTAAAAGTTTTCACATGCAGAGGTTAATGCACAGGAAAATGTTGGGAATAGCATCTGGATGTCTTGAAATGCTGAAAGCAATGTACAGACACAAAAACACATTAAGATTTAGCTATAGGTCAATTAACAAACCTATGCAGTCCCCACGGAGTCACACATCCTAGTTTCGATTTCTCCTTTTAGGCACAAGCAAGTTGCCACACTCTTTGTAATGGCTCACATTGACCATTAATGGTGTTGAACAATAGTAGCAAGTTTAAATATCCCTTCATTTACAGAACCATCCATCCCATCAGGGAAGTATGTAACATACTTCAAAGAATAAGAAGAGAACTTTAAAAGCCCAGATTCTACTCATAAAAAAAAATGAATGGAGAAAAGCAAGTAGTATCTGTGCAACACAGTGCAGTATATTGTACAGAATATTTTTTAAGGCCATGGCAGTCTATAAATTAAAACTGATATTCATTAAAAGAACTTACTGTTGACTACACTCTGAGTGCTCAACACATTTGGAAATGCAGTCTACATAAGTGCTGCTTAACAGAAGAAACAAAATCACACACAGTATGAGCCAACACATAAGCAGGTGAACCATAGTTTTATCTACTACAGTGGCCTATATGAATAATAATGTACAAATGAACCAGTATTAATATGTCCCTTTATGTATATGGAAGTCACTAAACTACAAAACATATTCATTTGAAGTTTTTAGACATCTCTACCATAGAAGCAAAGGAACATCATGAGTTTCTCAGTTCTCTGTGTGACTGATTACTAAACAACCTGTAGACGTCGAGCATGATTACATTAGATAAAGCAGGCAGGTCTAGAGTTGTCACAATAATTAAGATGTCTAATGGCACCAGTCAAAAGAGTGCCAAACCTTACATCAGTAAGAGAGAAAAATAAATTTTTTTATTTGTTTATAAGTATCTTTTGTGTTGAAAGTCAACGTTATGACTGGATATAAAAAGTCAGGAGTTAGAGTGTCATGCAGCAGCACTGATTTAATGACCGGAGATAGAACAAACATATGTTTGAATAAAGTCTGACATTCTTAACGGGTTTTATTACACTGGGTGGAAAGATCTAAATTCATGAAAGCTTTTCAAAAAATCTTCAATTCTCAACCCCTTAAAAAAGTATGCTGAACCAGGAAGAAAAAACAAAAGATAGAAATAATGACCTGGACAGATACAAAACAGCATGCTTTTAGTTTCTCCCATATCCTAACTGCCATCTGGTGATAAAGAGTTCTCAGAAAGTAGAATATCTTTAATATTCATCAGAGAGAATCTCACCAGTGTAAAGAACCAATATTGATCTGCTGCCTCTGCTCACTGTCTGCAGACCATTTCGGATTCCTAAGATGTGATTATACATTTCACATGCATTTGTGAGACAAGATAAACATTATGTTTACATAAATCCCACATGAATTATTCAGGCTTAAAGATTTTCTAAATACTGTGTCTGGCACTAGAAACTTCATGCTGTATCAAGTCAGGGTCAGTATTAAGCTACTGGACTCTATAATGCAATATTACAGATAGATATTTTACTGAAAACCAATATAAAAATCTGGCCCAGAAAGACCACAACGGAAATATGCAATTTTCTTGATTTAAGAGGGTCAAAAGTCTGTGGGTTTTTGTTTTTCATTTTTTGTTTTTTAAAGCTCTACACATGGCTTAAGACAGATATGTGTAAGAAACCTTTTTGTGTGTGCTGACTTTATCATGACAATTCCAGCTGATTCTTTATGAAGGATTAGGGATACTCATATTCAGCAGTGCACATGAGAAATAAACTCTGAAAAAGGCAATTTCTTGGGTTTAGGAAGGATTGTATTCTGGGAATTACTTCAGAGGAAGAGACAATAATTCTAGGATTATAGTCAAGAAGGACTGGAAGACTTCAGCAGACGCTTCAGCTTCTTCCGGATTTTGAATGCTGAATAAGCCACTGAAGTGTGATATCTATATTATCCTTTTCTTTGCAAGAAATTGAGGCCAGGTGCAGTGGCTCACACCTGTAAACCCAGCAGTTTGGGAGACCGAGGCAGGTGGATCACTAGATCAAGAGATCAAGCCAACATGGTGAAACCCTGTCTCTACTAAAAATACAAAATTTAGCTGGGCGTGGTGGCGGGCGCCTGTAGTCCCAACTACCTCGGAGGCTGAGGCAAGACAATCGCTTGAACCTGGGAGGCGGAAGTTGCAGTGAGCAGAGATCGTGCCATTGCACTCCAGCTTGGTAACCCAGCGAGACTCCATCTCAAAACAAACAAACAAACAACAACAACAAAGAAATTGAATAGCAACAAACTTCTCTATCCTGAATAGCATACAGATTCATTTTTTCAATTAGCTGTTTCTCATCCAAGGCATTAGGAAGATCTCCCTTGTTTCCAAGCACTTTGCACTGCAATTCCTTGCAACTGTGGTTTCTCTAGAAGATTATGTAGCTCATTTCGGGAAGCTTCTATCTTTTCACGATGTGCAGCATCTATCATGTAAACAATAGCATTGACTCCTCTGCAATACCGCTCCCACACGCTTCGAAATCGGGCTTGTCGTCCTATGTGCTAGATCTTTATTGTGACGTTTCTTGCTACTTTCCCCTTGTTGAAGGCCCAATGTGGATATCGTATCTTCACTGAATTGACCTGACGCGATGACATTGACAAACATGGTCTTGCCCGAGTACCGCAGCCCCAGGAGCATCAGCTCCATCTCCTCCTTCCAGAAGAGCGAACGGAACCAGTCCAGCAGGCGGGAGGCGAGTGCCAGCATGATGGCGGCCGGCAGCGAGGACGGATGGGAGGACGCAGAGTGGCGGCGACGACTACTTCCACACGAGCAGGCCTCGGCCAAGACCCCCCAGTGGCTCCTCCGGGCCCCGGCGCGACACGGGCGGACACCAGGGGGCGGCAGCGGCCCCGATTTGTTAAAAAAATAAAATCTAGGAGCCAGGCCCGGTGGCTCACGCTTATAACCCAGCAATTTGGGAGGCTGAGGTGGGCGGATCACCTGAGGTCAGGAGTTCGAGACCAGCCTGGCCAATATGGCGAAATCTCGTCTCTACTAAAAGTACAAAAATTAGCCGGGCGTGTGGTGCATGCCTGTAATCCCAGCTACTCCGGAGGCTGAGGCGGGAGAATCGCTGGTACCCAGGAGGCGGAGGTTGCAGTGAGCTGAGATTGTGCCACGGCACTCCAGCCTGGGTGACAGAGCGAGACTCCGTCTCAAAATAATAATAATAATAAATAAAATTTAAAAATTAAAAAAATAAAAATAAAATAGAATAAAATCTACAGGCTCAGCACGATGGCTCATGCCTGTAATCCCAGCACTTTGGGAGGCTGAGGCAGGAGGATTGATGCAGGCCAAGAGTTCAAGACAAGTCTAGGCAACAAAGAGAGTTATTTTTGTCTCTACAAAAAATAAAAAAATTAGCCAGGCGTAGTGGCATGCGCCTGTAGTCCCACCTACTGGGGAGGCTGAGCTGGGAGATCACTTGAGCCCAGGAGGTGAAGGCTGCAGTGAGCTGTGTTTGCACCACTGCGCTCCTGCCTGGGTGACAGAGCGAGACCCTATGTTAAACAAACAAACAAACTCTACAATGCGCAATAAAGTAAAACGCAATAAAACAAGGTATGCCTGTATACAGAAGGATGTGTGTCAGTTATATGCAAATATTGCACTATTTTACATATGGGATTTCAGTATCCACATATTTTGGAATCGTGGAGGCTCTAGAATCAATCCCTGGTGGATATTGAGGAATGACTGTGTATTCATTCAAGCAACAAAAAGAAAGCCTCACGGCTGGAGTAAGAATCAGGGACAGTGATTGGGCAAGAGCCAAATCACTATGGGGCTCGGTAAGGAATTTGGATGTTATTTTAGGCATAATAAGAAACTGGAAACTACCGAAAGGTTTTTATGTTTTGTTTTGAGACAAGGTCTCACTGTTACCCAGGCTGGAGTACAGTAGCATAATCACAGCTCACTGCAGCCTTCACCTCCTCGGCTCAAGTGATGCTCCCATCTCAGCCTCCTGAGTAGCTGGGATTACAAGCATGCACCACCACACCTGGCTAATTTTTGTATTTTTAGTAGAGATGGGGTTTCACCATGTTGGCCAGGCTGGTCTCGAACTCCTGGCCTCAAGTGACCTGCCTGCCTTGGCCTCCCAAAGTGCTGGGATTCCAGGTGTGATCCACCATGCCCCACCATGGAAACTACCGAAAGGCTTTGTACAGAGAAACAACACAATATTTTTTACTTTTTTTTTTTTTTTTTTTTCTGGAGACAGGTTCTGGCTCTTCCACCCAAGCTAGAGTGCAGTTGTGTCATCAAGGCTCACTGCAGCCTTATTCTCCAGGGATCAAGCGATCCTTCCACCTCAGCCTCCCAAGTAGCTAGGACCACAGGCATGTGCCACTGTGGCCCGCCAATTTTTTCTTTTTTATGGAGATGGGGTCTCACTGTGTTGCCTAGGCTTACAATCTATTATTTTTTTCAAGACAGGGTCTCACTCTGGGTTGGAGTGTAGTCCCATGACCAAAGCTCACTGTGGCTGGGCACAGAGGCTCATGCCTGTAATCCCAGCACTTTGGGAGGCCGAGGTGGGTGGATCACGAGGTCAGGAGATCGAGAACATCCTGGCTAACATGGTGAAACGCTGTCTCTACTAAAAATACAAAAAATTAACTGGGCATGATGGCAGGTGCCTGTAGTCCCAGCCACTCAGGAGACTGAGGCAGGAGAATGGCGTGAACCCAGGAGGTGGAGCTTGCAGTGAGCCGAGATCGTGGCACTGCACTCCAGCCTGGGTGACAGAGTGAGACTCCATCTCAAAAACAAAACAAAACAAAAAAAAGCTCACTGCAACCCGGAATTCCTTGGCACAAGCAATCCTCTCGCCTCAGCCTCTGGAGCAGCTGGGGTAAGAGGCACAAGTCACTGTGCCTGGCTCAACAACACAATCTAATTACATTATTAAAAGATCACTCTAGCTCCTGTGCTAAGAATGGATTGCGTGGGGGGTAAGGGGAGAAGTGGAGAGAATGTTGCAATAGTCCAGGCAAGAGAGAATGATGGCTACAACCAGAGCAGCAGTGGAGGGGGTGGTGAGGAGGAGTAGGAGTCTGGATTTATTTGGAAGGTTCCGTTTCCTGGTTTTAGTTCCTCATCAGACCTATCTACGTCCTGCCCCTGTGTTCATCCAAATTTCCCCCTTTTTCCTCCCTCTAAATGTCCTTTCTGCTCAGGCTAGTGTGTGGGAAGGATTCTGTTATTTGCAGCTACACTATCCTGACTAGACACTTTGGCTTTCCAGACTGATCTAATTCACCACTCCCCGTGACATGACCTGGTTTCATGCTCCATGTGTTAAGCAGTGTTTTCTCTTGTGAGTAATATGCTCAGGAATTAACAAACCTCCTGTGGGTAACATTTCTTCAGGAGAATTTTCAAAGGAAGCAATCCAAGATTTATTTTATGATGTGGGAAAAATGCTTAAATCATATGTCACCTCCAGTTGTACCTACAACATCAGATAAGAGGTAGAGATAACAGTAAGAGGTGCTGGCCGGGCATGGTGGCTCACGCCTGTAATCCCAGTGCTTTGGGGGGCCAAGGTAGGTGGATCACCTGAGGTTAGGAGTTCAAGACCAACATGACCAACATGGCCAACATGGCGAAACCCCGTCTCTACTAAAAATACAAAAATTAGCCAGGTGTGGTGGTGCATGCCTATAATCCCAGCTACTCAGGAGGCTGAAGCAGGAGAATCTCTTGAACCCAGTGAGCTGAGATCCTGCCATTGCACTCCAGCCTGGGCTACAAGAACAAGACTCCATCTAAAAAAAAAAAAAAAAACCGTAAGAGGTGCCAAAATATATAGCCAATACTCAGGCCTCAAGGGATCCACTCCCCTCGGCCTCCCAAAGTGCTGAGATTACAGCAAAGTGCTTGGATCAGAGGCATGAGCCACCACACCCGGCCTCCATTAATCTTTCTTTTCTTCCTTCCTTCCTTCCTTCCTTCCTCCTTCCTTCCTTCCTTCCTTCCTTTCTTTCTTTCTTTCTTTCTTTCTTTCTTCTTTCTTTCTTTCTCTTTCTTTATTTCTCTCTCTCTCTCTCTCTTTCTTTTTTCTTTCTTTCTTTGTTTTCTGAGATGGAGTTTCACTCTTGTTGCCCAGGCTGGAGTGCAATGGCACGATCTTGGCTCACTGCAACCTCTGCCTCCCGAGTTCAAGTGATTCTCCTGCCTCAGCCTCCCGAGTAGATGAGCTTACAAATGCCTGCCACCATGCCCAGCTAATTTTTGTATTTTTAGTAGAGACAGGGTTTCACCATGTTGGCTGGGCTGGTCTCAAACTCCTGACTTCAGGTGATCCACCCACCTTGGCCTCCCAAAGTGCTGGGATTACAGGCATGAGCCACCGTGCCCGACCTAATATTTCTTAAACACCTAGCATCTGCCAGAAGCTAGGGATACAACAATGGCGGAGACAGATGTGTTCCCTGCCTCCATGGAGTTTATATTTTAGTAAGAAAGACAGACAGTAACAAGTAAAAATGCCAAAGAAGACAAATGCAAAGTGACAAATGCAAAGAAGCAATGCAAGTGATAATCTAATGAAAGAAAAAAGCAAGGAGTTACTAAGATGGAAAAAATACTAATTCTTGGGACGTTAAACACAATTAGCTTGAACTCACAGCCCTTGGAGAGTGAGAAACAGAGTCCCTCCAGTATTTCAGCATGTAGTTGAGGATGGAGGGCAATGAATCTCTGGCTTCTGGTCTACTCTGGCTCCAGTTCCCTTCTCTTGGATTCTTAACTCTCTGCCATCAACCAGATTCCTGGGATGAACAAGCAGGACATTGAGTATCATGTAGTACCATGGTTCTGTACTCGAGCCCATTATCAGCATTTTTTTTTTTCCTGGCAGATCCTTTTTCACCATTCCTTTCCACCAGAGTGGGCTTCCTAGGGTTGATGGCATACTGAGTCCTCCCTAAGCCAGCCACCCTCTTGCATAGAACTGCCCTGAGTATGGGGCAGAATAGAATAGGGGTTAAGAATCCCCACCCTGCCACTTACTATGTAACCAGAAGCAAGTGACTTCAGTCTCTCTATGCCCCAGTTTTATAGTCTTTTTTTTTTTTTTTGAAATGGGGTCTTGCTGTGTTGCCCAGGCTGGAGTGTAATGGCATGATCTCGGCTCACTGCAACCTCCACCTCCCAGGTTCAAGCAGTTCTCTTCCTCAGCCTCCCGAGTAGCTGGGATTACAGGCGCCCACTACCACGCCTAGCTAATTTTTTTGTATTTTTAGTAGAGACAGGGTTTCACCATCTTGGTCAGGCTGGTCTTGAACTCCTGACCTCATGATCCATCCTCCTCAGCCTCCCACAGTGCTGGGATTACAGGTGTGAGCCACTGTGCCTGGCCTTTCTAGTCTTAAAATGGGATTATTAATATCCCTAACCTCATAGAGTTAATAGATGTAAAGCACTTAGAGTCGTGTCTGGCTTATAACTAAATGTTAGCAATCATTCTTATTTAGCACTTTTCCATGGCAGGCACTGCAATAGCTACCTTATGTACTATAACTCATTGAATCTTCTCAAGGTCATATAAGGCAAGTGGTATTACCCCATTTGCAGATTGGAACACTGAGGCTCAGAGTGGTCAAGGCATTGTTTTGCTCAAGTTTCCATAACCAAGAAGTAGCTGACCTGTGATTTAAACCTGGGAAGGTGACACTGAATATTCCCCTCTGCTTCCTCTACATTATTCTGCCTTCCCACGAGACGAGTTTCACACCTCCTTTCCCCAGCCTCTCTTGACAGTCCATGAAGCTGATTGCTTTTAAATGTAGGCCCCTTAGGAGATGACCTCATCTCAATCTTCCCATCCTCTCATTTTATTTTATTTTATTTTATTTTATTTTTTTTTGAGGCAGAGTCTCGCTCTGTCGCCCAGGCTGGAGTGCAGTGGCCGGATCTCAGCTCACTGCAAGCTCCGCCTCCCGGTTTACGCCATTCTCCTGCCTCAGCCTCCGAGTAGCTGGGACTACAGGCGCCCGCCACCTCGCCCGGCTCGTTTTTGTATTTTTAGTAGAGATGGGGTTTCACCGTGTTAGCCAGGATGGTCTCGATCTCCTGACCTCGTGATCCGCCCATCTCGGCCTCCCAAAGTACTGGGATTACAGGCTTGAGCCACCGCGCCCGGCCCCTCTCATTTTATATATAGAGAGAAACTTAGTCTCACCATCTTTTATAATTTTCTACAGAAATTAAAGTTTATCTTCTGAATTATGAAGTCATGATAAAACGTATCTTCCAAAGGACAGAGAAATTGATCTGAAATTTCATCAAAAGTTTATCTCAAACGTTAAATCATGATAATTCTGGGCCACTTCCACATTCCAAATCTACAAGTGTCAGAGCTAAGGGAACTGAACAAGATACATAGAAGTGTGTATTTCAGAAAAGAGAAGTAGCGGAAGTTGACAGGAAGAGCAACATCCTCAATTTTCAAGATATTTACAAAGTTTGTATGTGTTTTTCTCTTCCTAAGTTCCCTCTTCAAAGAAAATTATTCCTCCCCAGTTCCAATAAACTTTTGCTGACCAGCACAACCTGTCTACCTTTGCTATTAAAGGGACAAAAAGTAAGTCAGCTATGAAGCACCTTTTATATTAGTAAAAACTAACAGTCAGTGCTGGCAAGGATATGACAAAACCAGTATTTACATAATTTGCTGGTGGTGTTGTCAGTGTCACAACCCTTTAAAAAGAACTTTGGCAATATATTTCACCAGGTGGTAATTCCTTTCCCAGAACTTTATTATAATTGAATTATAATAAAGGGGAAACAAAGTCGCAAAAACCTGGAAATGACTTGCATGTCACAAGTGTTTTGAGCGTTTACTTTGTAGCAGATTCTATGTTATACACTCAACACAAACAATCTCATTTAATCCTCAAAACAGTTCTAGGAGGTATATGCTATTTTACTCCTTGTATTCTGAATGGGGAAACTGGGACTACAGGAAATAAAGTAATTTCCCATGGCTCAACAGCTGTAGGGCAAGGGAGGGTTTAAATCATTGAGGAACAATGAAGATACAGAATTCTTCTTCCTTCTACAGTAGTGTATGGAGAAGGGGCATGGACAGCCACTTCTCAAGCCTCTACAATGTGCTAGGTACTGTAGATTGGTTGTCCCATTAAAGCCTCCCATCTTCAAGATAGGGGATCAATAGACTCTTTGACAAGTGCGGAAACTGATACTAAGAGAGGGGAAGTGGTCAACTCAAAGTCAGTCAGACAACAAGTGATCACTGTCCCAGAATCCCAGCCCAGCATGTCTGATTCTAGATTTCATGTTCCTTCCCCAGGCTATCTCTTTAAGAAAGACTCAAAATATAGTAACTGAAGTCAATTCAGGCATGGAGAATGTTGGGCTGGTGGAGACGGTGAGGATGTTCGACTGCTGAGCCTAGAGGACACTGACCTAGCTCCAGAGGCACTTTCTGGGAAATCAGACAGCTCTAGGTTTGGGATCCAAGGAGGAGTGGGAACTTGGTATAGCCTTAGCAGGTCTTTAACTGAGGTAGCTAAGAGGCAGGTAATATACAAAGTCTGAGGCTATGTTCTCCAGTCACAGCTGGAGAACTAAATAGGAAAACTGTGGCAGAACCGCAGTCAAGGACCATAGCAGCATGGGAGAAGAAGAAGATGGCAGCATTTTGATTTGTGGGTTGCCAGTAGTACCCTCCAATACTCCATGGCCTGTTCCCTTTTTTGTTGTTGTTGTTTTTTAATGTAAGTTTAAGTTCTGGAGTACATGTGCAGGATGTGCAGGTTTGTTACACAGGTAAACATGTGCCATGGTGGTTTGCTGCGTAGATCAAGCCATCACCTAGGTATGAAGCACCCCATCCATTAGCTATTCTTCCTGGTACTCTCCCTCCCCACTCCATGGCCTTTTTTGTGTCCACAACTGCTTTCCCCACAGGAGAAAAGGGGCAAGGTCACAGACCATGACAATATCTGGTCCCTTTCTGGGGATCACTCCCTGTCCACCAGACCAGAAGCAAATGGATACAGGAGGCAAAACTGGTCCTGGGGTCGGGCGCAGTGGCCCACACCTATAATCCCAGCACTCTGGGAGGCCGAGGCGGGCAGATCACGAGGTCAGGAGTTCAAGACCAGCCTGACCAACGTGGTGAAACCCCGTGTCTACTAAAAATACAAAAAAAATAGCTGGATGTGGTGGCAGGCGCCTGTAATCCCAGCTACTCAGGAGGCTGAGGCAGGAGAATCACTTGAACCTGGGAGGCAAAGGTTGCAGTGAGCTGAGATCGCACCACTGCACTCCAGCCTGGGCGACAGAGTGAGATTCCATCTCAAAAAAAAAAAAAAAAATGGTCCTGGAATCTCCCACCCCACCTAACCACACCCCACACCCTTGCTGGGCTTGGTCCACGATGTAAACTGGGTGGGCTGACAGGAGAGACTGCAAAGGAAGGGGCTGGAAAGGCTGAGGGAGCAGGCCCAGGGGGAGAAAACTCCTCATCACGGACTTGTTCTCTGCCCTGGGATGTTAGCACATGAAACAAGAGGCTCCATCCACATCCCCAAGACTCTTGCCCTCTGTTCCCTTAAGCCCATAACACACCTTTCCTTCCTTCCTGTGTAGATCACAAGGGGACCAGGGAAGGGATTGCACAGCAGGGTATAAATGAGGAAAACTGGGCTCAGGCTTCTGTTCCACCCACAAGGGCCACTGTACCCTAAGTCATGTTCCCAGCAACGAGAAAACCTAGAGTGCATCCGGGGGTGAAATCTTTCCGGGGAAAGGCACTCAAGATGGATGATTCACTCTCCTGAGTGCAGAATGAGGTGTCAAGGTGTATGGTTCTAAGAACTTTGTCAAACAGATCAGACTCACCTTGGAAAGATGGTGCCTCCACCCCAGAGGCACCATCTTCCACACTCAGGCCCAGCCCCAGCTCAGCCAAGGTGGTTGAAGATGACCAGATTCTGGGGAACAGAGGGCAAGAAGAATGGGAAGCATGAAAATACCCAGTACCGGCTGGGCGCAGTGGCTCATGCCTGTAATCCCAGAACTTTGGGAGGCCAAGGTGGGCAGATCACCTGAGGTCAGGAGTTCGAGACCACCTGGTCAACAAGGTGAAACCCCATCTCTACTAAAAATACAAAAATTAGCCAGGCATAGGTAGCAGATGCCTGTAATCCCAGCTACTTGGGAGGCTGAGGCAGGAGAATCATTTGAACCCAGGAGGCTGAGGTTGCAGTTAGCCGAGACTGAGCCACTGCACTCCAGCCTGGACGACAAGAGTGAAACTCCATTTTAAAAAAAGGAAAGAAAATGCCCAGTGCCTACAGTGGTGTCAAGAGCTGTACTCATCTCATGTAACCCTCCCTGCCTCTCTAAGAACTTGAGATTCTTCACTTTCACCATTTCACAGGTGAAGAAAGGTGAGTTCAGATTTTTTGAATTAGAATAAACAATTCTGTGCAGTGAGCTGTTTCCAAAACATGGGGGGAAAGGGATGTTAATTTTTAAAATCAGAGAGTGTGGCCTGGAATCCAGGGACATAGATAATAATAACAGATAATGTGACTGGGCTCGGTGGCTCATGCCTGTAATCCCAGCACTTTGGGAGGCCAAGGCAGGTGGATCATTTGAGGTCAGGAGTTCAAGACCAGCCTGGCCAACATGGTGACGCCCCGTCTCTACTAAAAATACAAAAATTAGCCAGGCATGGTGGCGCATGCCTATAATCCCAGCTACTCGGGAGACTGAGGCAGGAGAATTGCTTGAACCTGAGAGGCAGAGGTTGCAGTGAGCCAAGATCACATCAATGTACTCCAGCCTAGGTGACAGAGCCAGACTCCATCTCACAAAAAAATGAAAAAAGATAATGTTGACTTAGTACTTACTGTGTGTCAGGTATTATTCTATGCATTTTACTTAATCCTTAGGGCAACCCCATGCAGCAGATGATAATGTCACTCCCATTTTACAGATGAGAACCAGGTCACAGAGAAGTTCAATGACTCACCCAGGGTCACACAGCTACTAGGTGGCAAGGCCAGAATCTGAACCAAGGTAATCTGGAGCCAGAGACTGTGCCCGAAACCATTTCACCAGTGGCTATCTAGCTACATGTCTAGCTGTCTGGGCTTAAGGAATAACCTGGAATGGGGGTTTTATCCTTCTCTCTTGCTGCATATCAGCACTCTGTGGCAGCAAATGGTCATAGGTAGCTCCTGAGTTCCTATCTCCTCTATTTAAGACTGAACCTGGAATTCCAAATTCCCGGGAAAGGGACTCTGATGGGCCAATGCGAGTTAGATCCATACCCCTAATCCAATCAGTCAGGCAGGGTTGAGGGAGACAGATTCACATGGTTATAGAAGCCCCATCGTATCAACCATGTGACGATGGTAGGGACGATTACCAGAAAGATGGGAAGGATGCACCGAAAATTCACCGCAAAAGGTTTCCACTACGGGAAACTGAGCCTCAGGGAGGTTGAACAATTTGCTCAAGATCACCCAGAGTAAATGAAGCCCAGATTCTAACTCATTTTGTTTTTTTCCTCCAAATCTAGGTCTTTTCCTCCATACCACACAGCCTCCCCACAAAAAGGGAGCTACCTTGCTTAGATGCCTAAGGTAAGTTCACAAGTTAATTTTCATGTAACCAGTGTTCATTAAGTATCTGTTATGTATCAGGCACTGTTCTAGGCACTGAGGTTACATAATGAACAAAACAGATAAAATCTTGTCTGAAATAAAGGCAAGGTAAAAAACAAAAAATGTCAACAGAGAATGAAGGCCCCAGTTCTCATGGAGCTGACATTCTACGGAATCCCTTGAGTGAGGACAGAGGCCTGTCCCCAAGAACTGCTCCTTCAGCTGGGTCCCAGGTGGTGTGAAACATGGAAAGAACTTGGGTTTCGATGTCTGTTGTAGACACTGGCTCCTTTTATTGGCATGAACTATTCCCTTGTAGATTGCACAAGTGGCACCGATTCTTCACCTTTCTCTATATCCACACCCTTTGTCACAAAACTTCGCCATGCTCCATCACTCTGATTCTGGGCTTAGTCATGTGACTTGCAGTGGCTCATGCCTGTAATCCCAACACTTTAGAAGGCTGAGGTGGGAGAATCATTTCAGCCCAGGAGTTCAAGACCAACCTGAGCAACAAAGTGAGACCCAGTCTCTACATATAATAAAGTTAAAAAAACAATTAGCTGAGCATGGTGGTGTATGCCTGTAATCCTAGGTACTTGGGAGGCTTAGCCAGGGGTGATAGCAGTGGGCTAAGGGAGGTCCCCATATGTCAGTGGGACCTCAATTCCGGCCAGTGTCCAGGTTCTTGACCCCATCACAAGAAGGAATTCAAAGATGAGTCAAAAAACAGTGAAAAGAGGCCGGGTGTCGTGGCTCACCCCTGTAATCCCAGCACTTTGGGAGGCTGAGGCGGGCGGATCACTTGAGGCCAGGAGTTCAAGACCAGCCTGGTCCAGATGGCAAAACCCTGTCTCTACCAAAAATACAAAAATTAACTGGGTGTGGTGGTACACGCCTGTGGTCCCAGCTACTTAGGAGGCTGAGGTGGGAGAATTGCTTAAACCCAGAAGGTGGAAATTGCAGTGAGCCAAGGTAGCCCCTCTGCCCTCCAGCCTGGGCAACAGAGGGAGACCTTATGTTTAAAAAAAAAAAAAAAGTGAAAGTAGGGTGATGTATTGTAAAGCGAAAAGTACACACTCAAGAGGGGGAGTATGGGTGGACTCAAGAGAAAGTGTCACACAGTGGAGTTTGAGGTTTCTACCTTTATGGGCTTCTTTTTTTTTTTTTTTTTGAGACGGAGTCTTGCTCTGTCACCCAGGCTGGAGTGCGGTGGCAGGATCTCAGCTCACTGCAAGCTCCGCCTCCCGGGTTCACACCATTCTCCTGCCTCAGCCTCCCGAGTAGCTGGGACTACAGGCGCCCGCCACCTCGCCCGGCTAGTTTTTTGTATTTTTAGTAGAGACGGGGTTTCACCATGTTAGCCAGGATGGTCTCGATCTCCTGACCTCGTGATCCGCCCGTCTCGGCCTCCCAAAGTGCTGGGATTACAGGCTTGAGCCACCGCGCCCGATTAAGATTCCTGGAAAAAGGTGAAGATTTCTTGGAACTGTGGTGCCACTCATTTTTACACCAAATATGAGTGTTCTCAGAACTGTCACAGGGCTGGTGGGTGTGTAATCTGTATGTTAATAAGCATATAATGAGGTCCTGGGAGAAACCTAGGTCAAATCCAGTTTCACATTGGGTCCAGTTGGTCTCAGCCAGCTTGGCCCACATCCTGCTTTTTCAGGGTCTTATCCCTTAGCTTCTGCAACTATTTCAACGGTTTCCTTTTGCTAGTCATGTGAAACTGCTGCCTGGAATTTTATATTCTCCTGTGACCACCTTGTATTATTCCTGTCTCAGAAGGATTGCTTGAGCCTGGGAGGTCAAGGCTGCAGTGAGCTGTAATCACACCACTGCACTCCTGTCTGGGTGACAGAGTAAGCAAGATCCTGTCTCAAAAAGAAAAAAAAGGCATGCAGTTCATATAGCATTTTTACTTAGCAGCCTCCACCTAGTGAAACCATCTTTGCAAAAATTGTAACAGTGAAAGCGATCTGATCTAACCAACCCCCCCATCTTGCCTTTAACCTCCAAACTGCCCTTGGTCATTCCTGGACTTGGGCCAAGCTAACTTGCGGAGAAATGTAGTTTATAGCTTAAATGATAATAGCCCTTCTCCCAAACAAAATCACCTTGGTAAAACGAATGAAAGACCACCAGGTTAGGAGGATGAGAGAAGCCTGAATTCTGCTAAGAAGCAGGCATAAGTGATTACCAGCCATTACTCCAGAGGTCACAAGATTTGCTACTTCCTCAATTACTCCTGCAGATAACATCATTATTGTGGAACCTAAGATTGGCCTTTTGAGTTGTCTTTTCAGGCCTTTGCGTTTCTTTTCTCTTCTTCTTCTTCTTCTTTTTTTTTTTTTTGTTGTTGTTGTTTTTGTTGTTGTTGTTGAAACAGGGTCTTTCTCTGTTGTCCAGGCTGGAGTGCAGTGGCACGATCATGGTTCACAACAGCCTCAACCTCCTGGGCTCAAAGGATCCTCCTGCCTTAGCCTCCCCAGCTGGGACTATAGGCATGCACCACCACACTCCACTAATTTTTTCTTTTATTTTTAGTAGAGATAAGGTCTCACTATGTTGCCCAGGTATGTCTTGAAGTTCTGAGCCCAAGCGATCCTCCCACCTTGGCCTCCCAAAGTGCTGGGATTCCAGGCATGAGCCGCTGCACCCAGCTGGCTTTCACATTCCTGATGACCCAGTGGCCCCACTGGACCCAACAACCGGACTTTGGCCCCCACCCAGAAGTAGACTCAGCACACTAGGACCATTTTCCACACCTCTGCCAAAGGTTATCTTTGAAAAACCTTAGCCTTCAAATTTTCAAGGATACTGCTTTGAGTAATGATAAAACTCTGGTGTCCTGTTTAGCCAGTTCTACATGTGTAAAACTCTTCCTCTATGGCAGTTCCCCTATCTTGATAAATCAGCTCTATCTGGGCAGTGGGCAAGAAGAAACCACTGGGCAGTTAAACTAGCTGCCTCCATTTAACCCAAAACAAAGGGCCTCCATCCCCTGTACAGTCTGTGTTCCAAGGGATGGGCCGGGGGTTTAGATGCCCTTCACAGATAATGAGTCAATCTCTGGGTTGGCCACTCTCAGATTCCTCTTGGATCATAGGGTAATTCTCAGGACATGCTTACGTTATGACTGTCAGGTGCGTCTGCCATACCACCCTTCTCATGCCTCTGCCATTCACCCATAAGAAAATGCCAGACTTGGCCAGGCGCGGTGGCTCAAGCCTGTAATCCCAGCACTTTGGGAGGCCGAGATGGGCGGATCACGAGGTCAGGAGATCGAGACCATCCTGGCTAACACGGTGAAACCCCGTCTCTACTAAAAAAATACAAAAAACTAGCCGGGCGACGTGGCTGGCGCCTGTAGTCCCAGCTACTCGGGAGGCTGAGGCAGGAGAATGGCGTAAACCCAGGAGGCAGAGCTTGCAGTGAGCTGAGACCCAGCCACTGCACTCTAGCCTGGGCGGCAGACCGAGACTGTCTCAAAAAAAAAAAGAAAATGCCAGACTCTCCTACTGAAGGAACAGATCCAGATGCCCTAGTCTTCCCAGCCAAGGTCAGACTAAATCAACAGCCAGCCAACCTCCAGATATGTAGCATGTCCAAAGCAGATCAGCAGGGCTGCCTAGCTGATCACCAGATATATGAGTGATGAACATTTAAATGCTTATTGTTGCATGCTTCCAAAGTATGTGATTATTTGCTATTTACCCCTGTTGTGGAAATATATAACTGAAATAATCTCCTCTATCCCAACAATGTATTAATTTCCTTTGTGGCCTTGATTGAAAAATAACCCCAGATGACCCATTTCATTAAAGAATCCATGGAGGACAGGGCCAGAGTTGATTCCATCAGACACCTTCTCCTGAGAATTTGAATTTTGAAACAGTGGGGGCAGGATAGGAGATCTTGTTGGAAATCATTCATCATGGTGGCAATGGCAGTACTCAGGTGAAAATGTGCCTGCAACCTGATCCTAGGCCTTCCAACTCTCCTTTGGTTCCTGTATGTCCCCAGGCTTGCTTCTCCAGCTACCTACGACTTATTTGAGCCCCACCTACATCCTTCCAGTAAATTCTATTTTGCTAAAAATAGGCAGAGGCAATGTCTGTTGCTTGCAGCCAAGTATCCCAACTGCTACTCCACCATATAGACCATATAGACCCTAATTCAAGTCCCAGGCCTGCTCCTGCTATTACACTTAGCAACTGATCATCGTCCAGGAATTGTACCCCACCATCATCATAGGCCCAGGTTCCTTGTATCACTGTTCTACCATTGTGGTCCATAGCTTTCACCCTCAAAGTCACTTCAAGGCATAAGATGGCTGTAGGAACACCAAATTCCAGGCAAGGAAAAAAAAAAAGGAGGGAAGAACAGAAGGGGATTATAGCTGAGTAAGCTTCTTTGAAGCACTATTTCCAAATGAACTATCAACCCTTTCACTTTTAGGAGACCAGAATATTCTACCTCCTCACCTCCAAATCTGCCTCTTTTGCATAAGGACTATTTTGAGCTGAAGGCAGTTGAGAAGAAACAGATACAACAAAAGGGCTCTACCCGCTCCCATTAGCCTAAAAGCAGGACATACGTTTACAAAGGCAAAGGTGTCCTTCCTCCCCTCCCAAACACGAGAAACAGAGGTTGATCTCTGAAGACAACTTTAGACCCTCATTTGCCAGAAGAAGACACTAAAGGAATCTATGTGACAAACTTTACTAACTAGCCTTTACCTACTATTTATTTGCCTTCCCCAAATTTGCTGCCCCAGGAGACTCAAAACTCCTTTTCTGGCCAGGCACGGTGGCTCACACCTGTAATCCCAGTACTTTGGGAGGCCGAGATAGGTGGATCACCTGAGATCAGGAGTTCCAGAGCAGCCTGGCCAACATGGCAAAACCTTGTCTCTACTAAAAATACAAAAAATTAGCCAGGCTTGGTGGTGGGTGCCTGTAATCCCAGCTACTCAGGAAGCTGAGGCAGGAGAATCACTTGAACTCAGGAGGCATAGGTTGCAGTGAACCAAGATCGCCCCACTGCACTCCAGCCTGGGCAACAAGAGCGAAACTCCGTCTCACAAAAAAAAGTCCTTTTCCTTTGCCTTGTCACTTTTCCACAACTTTACTGTTCTTTGTTGAAAATTCTCCATAAGCCTGAATTCAAAGCCACCTCTTTGAGACTTACTCAACCCCTGGGTATCTCTCTTGCAAACATGAGGTATACATGTTAATAGATTTCTGTTTGTTTTTCTTGTCTTCTGTTACCAGGATGTGTCCTAGCTAAGAACTATGAAGGGTAAAGAGGAAGTTCTTTTTTCTCCCCTACAATTTACATCTCATTGACCATAACTTAGTCACAGGGCTACACCTAGCTATAAGGAATGTAATCTTTTGGCTAGGTGCATTGCTAGCACCTAGATTAAAAACAGGGGTTCTTCTACTTAGGAAGAGAGAGACAATAGATATTAGGCAACACGCATTCTTGCTGCAGTTAATTGCTCATGTTCAATGGTATGTATAATAATCCTTGACAGATTATAAAATGATTTCCTCTCCATTACCTTCCCAAGCTGGGCGGTGGCTTGTGCCTGTAAATCCCACCTACCCAGGAGGCTGAGGCAGGAGGATCACTTGAGGCCAGGAGTTTGAGTCCATTACCTCCCCAGAGCCTCCTAACATATCCGTGCAGTAGTTGCCATTATCTTCATTTTTACAACTGGGGAAACTGAGGTTCAGAGATAGACAATCAGTTACCTAAGGCCAAACAACTAGTGACGTCAGAACTAGGAGACAAATCCAGCTCTAACTCCAAGGTCCATGGTCTTCCCCATTGCCCCTCTTGCCCTCCTGAACTTATTTTGGCTGCTACTGTAGTTAAAGGTCATTTGTTGTGAAACATCCCTAATGTTAGGAGCCATTAACAGGCCACACATAAGACCAAGTGTAAACAAATGGACTACGGAGAGCTGCCGTCTTCTCTTTCCTTTCTAGTCCTCCTCTCTCTCCACAGTGCCCACAGAATACACGAATGTATGTGAAGTTACTTCTGGATTGCTGCCCTCTCCGGCCAACCCGTAGCCTGGGGCAACATTTGTGCCAACTGGGCCGATAGGAGAGGGGCATCAGCAGTTACCTAAGGAGAGGCAGGCTCTCTGTGATTCAAGAACAGTGACCCATCCCAGGTGTTAAATTATCCACATCTTAGAAGAGTGAAGAGAAGGGAATTGACATTTATTATATCCATTTTACATATAAAGAAACTGAGGCAAATGCCCAGGATCACATAGCCAGCAAGTGTCAGGCCTGAGAGTCAAACTATAATAGCCCTGATTTATAGTTTTTGCTAATTTCTATGGTGTAAGTACTACCACCATGGCTGATTTCAGGTTACCAACATGACATCTCTGAACACAGAGTTGGGAAGAGTTGCTCACGATGGACTCTCACAAGCCCGGTGAGCATGAAACAGCAAAGCCAACCCTCTTGCATATTTAACACATCTGCTACTTGCTAGAGTGTGAGTGCAGGGACCTTGTCTTTTTTTTACTTGTCCCCACAGCATATGGTGGATCTTTTGTGGAATGAAAGGATATCACATATATAGAATTGTATTGACTAAGCTCTTTCACACTTAGTAATTCAAGCAGAGTTTGATGCCTCAATGGCAGGAAACATCACCTTGAACATGAGAACCCACTGTGAGAAAGGTTCCTTTGGGAGCCTGAATCTCCCCCAGCTCAGCCTGCTTCTTCTCATCCTGTAACAGCCCAGCGGGTTCACCTTGCCTGCTGCCTACACAGATCCTATTTCTCAAGACAGGGGAATTCCAATGGAGAAAGAATAATTCACGCAGAACCAGGTGTGCGGGAGACCAGAGTTTTATTATTACTCATATCAGTCTCCCCTATCATTTAGGGACGAGAGTTTTTAAGGATAATTTAGTGAGTTGGGGAAGGCCGGTTTACTGAGAGTGCTGATTGGTGAGGTCAGAGATGAACTCATGGGAAGGTGAAGCTGTCCTCTTGCTCTGAGTCAGTTCCTGGGTGGAGGCCACAGATCAGATGAGCCAGTTTATAGATGTGGGTGGTGCCCAGCTGATCCACCAAGTGCAGGGTCTGCAAAATATCTTAAGCACTGATCTCAGGAACAGTTTAGGGAAAGTCAGAATCTTGTAGCCTACAGTCGCATGACTCCTAAACCATAATTTCTAATCTTGTGGCTAATTTGTTAGTCCTACAAAGGCAGTCTAGTCTCCAGGCAAGAAGGAGGTTTGTTTTGGGAAAGGGCTGGTATTGTCTTTGTTTTAAACTATAAACTAAGTTCCTCCCAAAGTTAGTTCAGCCTATGCCCAGGAAGGAACAAGGACAGCTTAAAGATTAGAAGCAAGATGGAGCTGGTGAGGTTAGATCTCTCTCACTGTCTCAGTCATTATTTTGCACAGGCAGTTTCAATCCCCTCTTCTCTTTTTGTAAGTTTTTTTTTTTTAATTGAGGTAACCTATAATGTACCATTTTAACCGTTAAGTATACAGCTCAGCACATTAAGAAATATTCATATTGTTGTGCAACCATCACCGCCATACATTTCCAGAACTTTGACCTTTCCAAATTTAAACTCTGTACCCATTAAACACTAACTCTCCATTTCCCCCTTCTCTCCATGGCAATCACCGCTCTACTTTTTGTCTCTACAAATTTGATTACTCTGGGTACTGTATATAAGTGGAATCATACAATATTTGTCCTTCTGTATCTGGCTTATATTATTTAACATAATGTCTTCAAAGTTCTTCCATCTTTGTAGCATATGTCAGAATTTCTTTCCTTTTTAAAACGAATTAATCTTTGTTGTTGTTGTTTTGTTTTTTTGTTTGTTAGAGTCGTGCTCTGTTGCCCAGGCTGAAATGCAGTGGCATGATCTTGGCTTATTGCAACCTCTGCCTCCTGGATTCAAACAATTCTCTTGCCTCAGCCACCCGAGTAGCTGAGATTACAGTCACACATCAGCACGCCCAGTTAATTTTTTTGTATTTTTAGTAGAGATGGGGTATCTCCGCGTTGGCCAGGCTGGTCTCAAACTCCTGACCTCAGCTGATCCGCCTACCTTGGCCTTACAAAATGCTGGAATTACAGGCATGAGCCACAGCTCCCCGCCAATTTTTTTTTTTGACACAGGGTCTTGCTCTGTCACCCAGGCTGGAGTGCAGTGGCACAATCACAGCTCACTGCAGCCTGGATCTCCTGAGCTCAAGTGATCCTCCTGCCTCAGCCTCCTTGAGTAACTGGGACTACAGGTGCATGCCACTGTACCCAGCGAATTTTTTTTTTTTTTTAAGTAGAGATGAGGTCTTGGTATTTTGCCCAGGCTGATCTCAGACTCCTAGTCTCAAACGATCCTCCTGCCTTGGCCTCCCAAAGTGCTGGGATTACAGTCATGAGCCACCACTCATGGCCTGAATAATGTTTAATTGCATGTCAATGCCATATTTTGTTTACCCATTCATTCCTCAGTGGACATTTGCGTCACTCCCACCTTTTGGGTATTGTGAATAATGTTACTACGAATATCTATCTGCTTGAGTCCCTGTTTTCAAAACTTTGAGGTTTGTACTCAGAAGTGAATCACTAGATCAAATTAACTGGGTGTGGCAGTACACACCTGTAATCCCAGCTACTGGGGAGGCTGAGGTGGGAGGATCCCCTGAGCCCAGAACTTTGAGGCTGCCATGAACCATGATGATGCCTCTGTACTCCAGCTTGGGTGACAGAGTGAGACTCTTGTCAAAAAAAAAAAAAGGAATTACTAGATTAAATGATGATTCTTTTTTTTTTTTTTTGAGATAGGGTCTCACTCTGTTGCTCAGGCTGAAGTGCAGTAGCGTAATCATGGCTCACTGCAGCCTAGACCTCCCGGGCTCAAACAGTGCATCTGCCTTGGCCTCCTGAGTAGCTGGGACTACAGATGTGCACCACAACACCCAGCTTTTTTTCTTTAAACAGAGATAGGGTCTCCTTATGTTGCCCAAGCTGGTTTCGAAGTCCTGGGCTCAAGTAATACTCCTGCTTCAGCCTCCCAAAGTGTTAGGATTACAGGCATAAGCCACCGCACCCAGCCCATATAATGATTCTAGGTTTAATTTTTTGAGGAACTGACATTATTTTCTACAGCAGTTAACCATTGTACATTCTCACTAGCAAAGTGAGGATGCACAGTTTCCAATTTTTTGTTTTGTTTTGTTTTTTGTTTTTTGAGAAAGAGTCTCGCTGTGTCACCCAGGCTGGAGTGCAGTGGTGCGATCTCGGCTCACGGCAGCCTCCATCTCCCGGATTCAAGCGATTCTCCTGCCTCAGCCTCCTGAGTAGCTGGGACTACAGGCGCCCGCCACCACACCCAGCTAATTTTTTTCATTTTTAGTAGAGACGGGGTTTTCACTGTGTTAGCCAGGATGGTCTCGATCTCCTGACCTCGTAATCTGCCTGCCTCAGCCTCCCAAAGTGCTGGGATTACAGGCGTGAGCCATTGTGCCCGGCCCACAGTTTCCAATTTTTAAACATCATTGCTAACACTTGTTTTGTGTTTTTATCTCATAGTGATTTTGATTTGCTTTTCTCTATAGATTGGTCGTATTGAGCATCTTTTCAAGTGTTCACTGGTCATTTGTAGGTCTTCTTTGGAGAAATGTATATTCAAGTACTTGGCCCATTTTTACATTAAGTTGTTTGGTTTTCGTTGTGGAGTTATATATTCTAGGTGTCAATCTTGTATTAGATGTATGATTTTGCAAACAT
Organism: Trachypithecus francoisi; assembly: GCF_009764315.1. Taxonomy (NCBI): domain Eukaryota; kingdom Metazoa; phylum Chordata; class Mammalia; order Primates; family Cercopithecidae; genus Trachypithecus; species Trachypithecus francoisi. The sequence continues at coordinate 96,658,468 of NW_022681457.1, read as the reverse complement.
TTTCTTTCATTCCGTGGGTTGCATTTTCACTCTGTTGATGTTGTCCTTTGATGCCCCATCCTCCTTTTTGGGGAACTAACTCATCCTTTTCATTCCAAAGGCCAAAATTCCCTGACTCATGTGTGTAGCAATTCTGGCTTCTTAAAAAACTCTCAGTGTGTTTTAGCATGGTCTGGGAAGTCAAATACAAGGAAAGCCTGATTAGTCCCACTGTGTTCCTCTCTGCTATGGTTTCAGGTTTCTAAGGAAAATACAGAGTTATACAACATGAACTTGGTGAAAAGGGGCAAGGGGATGGGATTATGGGCTGGAGTGAAAAGGGAGGTTATGGGCCAGGCGCAGTGGCTCACACCTGTAATCCCAGCACTTTGGGAGGCCAAGGCAGGCAGATCATGAGGTCAAGAGATCGAGACCATCCTGGTCAACATGGTGAAGTTCTGTCTCTACTAAAAATACAAAAATTTTCTGGGCATGGTGGCACGTGCCTGTAGTCCCAGCTACTCAGGAGGCTGAAGCAGGAGAATCGTTTGAACCCGGGAAGCAGAAGTTGCAGTGAGCCGAGATCACACCACTATACTCCAGCCTGGCGACAGAGTGAGACTCTGTCAAAAAAAAAAAGAAGAAGAAAGGGAGGGAGGAAGAGAGGGAGGAAGGAAGGAAGGAAGGAAAAAGAAAGAAAGAAAGAGAAAGAAAAAAGAAAGAAAAAAAGAAAGAAAGAAAAGAAAGAAAGAAAGAGAGAGAGAGAAAGAAAGAAAGAAAAGGGAGGTTATGTGTGGAGAAAGACACACTCTGTCAGGACAGGACATAACACTTTTTTTTGAGACAGAGTCTTACTCTGTTGCCCAAGCTGGAATGCAGTGGTGTGATCACAGCTCACTGCAGCCTCCACCTCCTAGGCTCAAGCAATTCTCTCGCCTCAGCCTCCCAAGTAGCTGGGACTACAGATGTGTGCCATCACGCCCAGCTAGTTTTGGTACTTTTTTGTGGAGACGGAGTCTCCCTATGTTGCCCAGGCTGGTCTCAAACTCCTGGGCTTAAGCGATCCTCACACTTTGGCTTCCCAGTGTGCTGGGATTACATGCATGAGCCACCGTGCCCAGCCAGGAGATAATATTTACTAAGTTCATTTCATGGAAAGCACTGTTCTAACCACCAATTCTAAATCCTCAAAACCATCCTATTATGTTGTCAGTATTATTTTTCCCATTTTACAGATGAAGAAAATGGCCGAGAGAGGTTAAGTCTGCCTAAAAATCACAGACTGGGAAGTGGCAGAGACAGAAATTAAACCCTGGCAATGTAGCCCCAGAAATCACTTTACTGATCATTCTGTGACACTGTATGGACGTTGGAGTCAGAATTGTCTGAATTTAAACTCAAATGTCTAATGAGTATGTGACTACAAACCCATTAGTAATGTGAGATTGCTGGGCTCAGTGACTTACCCCTGTAATGCCACCAATTTGGAAGGCCACGGAGGGAGGATTGCTTAAGCTCAGGAGTTTGCGATCAGCCTGGCAAACAAAGAAAGAATTGGCCAAGTGCAGTGGCTCACATCTATAATCCCAGCACTTTGGGAGGCTGAGGTGGGCAGATCACTTGAGGTCAGGAGTTCGAGACCATCCAGACAACATGGTGAAATCCCTGTCTCTACTAAAAATACAAAAATTAACTGGGTATGATGGCACATGCCTGTAATCCCAGCTACTGGGGAGGCTGAGGCAGGAGAATTGCTTGAATTCAGGAGACAGAGGTTGTGGTGAACCAAGATTGCACCACTGCACTCCAGCCTTGGCAACAGAGTAAAACTCCTTCAAAATAAATAAATAATTTAAAGTCAGCCAGGTGTGGTGGCATGCCTGCAGTCCCAGCTACTGGGGTAGCTGGGGCAGGAGGATCACTTGAGCCCCGGAGTTCAAGGCTGCAGTAAGTCATGTTCATGCCACTGCACTTCGGCCTGGGTGACAGAGTAAGAACCTGCCTAAAAAAAAAAAAAAAAAGTAATGTTAGAGAAATCCAAACCAAAAACAAGATTTTTATTTTACACCTACCTGCAACTTTAAAGTTGGACAGTGCCAAGTGTGGGTAGAAATGCACAGAAATAGACACAATTTGTGTAACTAGGGGTGGGAGTGTAGACTGATACAGTCATTCCAGAAGCAATTTGGCAATTCTTTGCCAAATTAAATAAGTGTAGCCTACGATCTAGGAATGTCACTCCCAGGTATACATTCTAGAGAAATTCTTATATTGGTCCATAGGGAACACCTGGAAGAATCTCACAGCATTGGTTATAAAAAGGGAATGGGGCTGGGTATGGTGGCTCACACCTGTAATCCCAGCACTTTGGGAGGCTGAGGCGGGCAGATCACTTGAGGTCAGGAGTTCAAGGCCAGCCTGACCAACATGGTGAAACCCTGTCTCTTCTTTTTTTTTTTTTTGAGACGGAGTCTTGCTCTATCCCCCAGGCTGGAGTGCAGTGGCTGGATCTCAGCTCACTGCAAGCTCCACCTCCCGGGTTTATGCCGTTCTCCTGCCTCAGCCTCCCGAGTAGCTGGGACTACAGGCGCCTGCCACCTCGCCTGGCTAGTTTTTTGTATTTTTTAGTAGAGACGGGTTTCACCGTGTTAGCCAGGATGGTCTCGATCTCCTGACCTCGTGATCCGCCCGCCTCGGCCTCCCAAAGTGCTGGGATTACAGGCTTGAGCCACCGCGCCCGGCTGAAACCCTGTCTCTTCTAAAAAATCCATAAATTAGCCCAGTACAGTGGCGGGCATCTGTAATCTCAGCTACTCGGGAGCCTGAGACAGGAGAATAGCTTGAATCTGGGAGGCAGAGGTTGCAGTGAGCCATGATCGTGTCACTGCACTCCAGGCTTGGGGCCAGAGTGAGACTCTATCCCCCACCATGCCCCGCCCAGAAAAAGAGAGAAAAGTAAACGGAACAGAAGGCACCCTGAGTGTCCATCACCAGGGGAATGGGTAGAATGTAGTGGATGTACACAATGGAGGACCCCACAGACATTGACATCATTGAACTAGATGTACACACTCCAACATGATTCCATTGCAAAAATAATGCTGGTGGGGGAGGGAATGAGACACAGAATAAGGTCAAATTATGTGAACTCTAACTTTTATGTAAATGTAAAAGGAATACACACACAGAATAACACTATACATTTTACAAGCATACCTACAACATCAAGGATATATATCGCCTGCACTAGAAGTATTGTGGAGGATGTGAATGGAAAATGGTGATAAAAGAAAATAACATGTTGGCCGGGCGCGGTGGCTCACACCTGGAATCCAGCACTTTGGGAGACCGAGGCAGGCAGATCACCTGAGGTCGGGGGTTTGAGACCAGCCTGACCAACATGGAGAAATCTCATCTCTACTAAAAATACAAAATTAGCTGGGCATGGTGGTACATGCTTGTAATCCCAGTTACTCGGGAGGCTGAGGCAGAAAAATCACTTGAACCTGAGTGGTGGAGGTTGCAGTGAGCCGAGGTTGCTCCACTGTACTTCAGCCTGGGCAAGAAGAGCAAAAATCCATCTCAAAAAAAAAAAGAAAGAGAAAGAAAACAAAAAGAAGGAAAATAACATGCATTCAGACAAAAATGTATGAGAAGCATCTTGCACAGTAGAGGTAAAATAAAGATCTCTGCATCCTGATTATTGCTGTGTGACCTTGGATGTAAGTCATTTCACCTGCTTGATGGTCATCTTTCTTGTCCGGAAGACGGAAGATAGGGACCTTCACATTCTGTATCATGAAAGATGTCCGCAGGGGAAGGCAGTGTGGCAGAATGAGTTTTGGAGCTGGACGCACCCAGCTAGGCCAGCCATTCATTGTGTGACCTTGGGAATCACTTTACTCTCAAAGCTTCTGTACTTTGGGGGTGGGGATTTGGTTTTCATGTTTTAAAATTTATTTTAATTATATGGAATGCTTCTTGAATTTCTGTGTCATCCTTGTTCAGGGGCCATACCTGTATCTCTGTATTGTTCCAGTTTTAGTTATGAGCTGATGAAGCAAGCACTGTTGTTATATTTTTAATTTTTTTTTCAGGAGGATACTGAGTCTAATGAAGCTGCAGGGCCATGAAACCCTGCACACTTCCTACCCAAGCCTTTTTTTTTTTTTTTTTTTGAGACGGAGTCTTGCTCTGTTGCCCAAGCCGGAGTGCAGTGGCACAATCTCAGCTCACTACAATCTCCGCCTCCCAGGTTCAAGTGATTCTCCTTCCTCAGCCTCCTCAGCCTCCCGAGTAGATGGGATTACAGGTGCCTGACACCACCCTTGGCTAATTTTTTTATTTTTAGTAAAGACAGGGTTTTGTCATGTTGGCCAGGCTGGCCTCAAACTCCTGACTTCAGGTGATCCACCCACCTCTGCCTCCCAAAGTGCTGGGATTAAAGGTGTCAGCCACTGCACCAGGCCCCAAGCCTCCATTTTTTTTTTTTTTTTTTTGAGACGGAGTCTCGCTCTGTCACCCAGGCTGGAGTGCAGTGGCCGGATCTCAGCTCACTGCAAGCTCCGCCTCCTGGGTTCCCGCCATTCTCCTGCCTCAGCCTCCGGAGTAGCTGGGACTACAGGCGCCCGCCACCACGCCTGGCTAGTTTTTTGTATTTTTTTAGTAGAGACGGGGTTTCACCGTATTAGCCAGGATGGTCTCGATCTCCTGACCTCGTGATCCGCCCGTCTCGGCCTCCCAAAGTGCTGGGATTACAGGCTTGAGCCACCGCGCCTGGCCAAGCCTCCATTTTTAAGTGAGGTAGTCAAGTAGGCCTCACCAAGAAAGGGACATTTGAGCAAAGCCTTGAAGGAAGCAAGGGAATGAGCCATGTGGCTATATCAAGGATGCTGTAGGTATACTCCCATCAAGACCCATCTCTGGCAGAGGGAAGAGCCAGTTCTACCCATAGGTATTTGGGAGGAGTAAATGATGTAAAGTTCCCCTTGTAGTAAGTGGTCAGCAAATGTTGAGTGGCCACCTCTGTCCCTCCCCTTACAGAGCTGTCAGGATCCAGGTGACATCTAAGAGCACCTTCTAGCTCCAGTGACAATGACCACTCTGGCTTCTGAGGGTCTCTGGAACACTGTGTTCATGGCTGCCATCCATCCTCAGGAGTACCCTCCCTAGCTGAGCACAGTGGCCTGAGCCCAGGGAGGAGTCATTGTTGCTGGGGCTTCAACATGCATGGGGAGCACAGAGGCCTCAAAGAGGAAGCCAGAAACAGCAATGCGGAAGCCCTCACGTTCCACTGGAGGCCTCTTGGGCCATTCCCCCAAGACAGTCCTGTCCCAGCGCTTAGAAGACTGTGCCTAGAGAGAGGGGCTTGGGTGAGGGTACAGCCACATGGCGGAGAGGGAGGAGAGAAGGAAAGGGACCCATGCTTACTAAGGCAGATCTGGCTTTGAATATCATTATGCCACTTAGTAGCTCTTTTATCTTTATAAATCTCTGAACCCTTCTGAGTCTCGATTTCCCTATCTGTAAAATGGGCATGAAATGTTCTATTCTGTGGGGTGGTTGTGAGGACTCAATGACATAAGATGGGGAAACTGGCAAGCAAATCAAGGATGCTGTAGGTATACTGGGTCCCCCTTCCTTCTGTACCAATGACCTGAGAGGCAGCCACTACATCTTATTCAGTCAGCTTGGGTCCTTATTTATTTTACTCATTTCTTTTTTTTCCTTCTTTTTTAAGGGGCTTTCTGGCAAAAACTGAAAAGCCTGCCACACAAATTCTAAAAGAACTGTAACACTTGTTTTATTCATTTCTGTGGGGATAAAACCACCCATGTTGCACGGAGAGTATGAGGTTTTAGTAAGATAACAGATCAAAATTGTGCTTAGCATAGTTACTGGACCAAAATAGGCACTCCATAGGTGTTTGCTGGGTACCTAAAGGGATGGAGGGAGGGAGGGAGGGAGGGAGGGATGGATGGATGGATGGATGGATGGATGGATGGATGGATAGAAGGATGGTGGGATGGAGGGATGGATAGGTGGATGGACGGATGGGTATATGGGAGGATGGCTTGCTGGCAGGATATCAAAGGGAATAGAACTTTTTATACAGAGATACCAAGTCTGCACAAAAACCAGGTGCTTTACAAGAAGGTCTTATTATATCTCTTTGTGGCCTTAGGTCTTGCGCACAGATATAACACAGATGAGTAAAAACAGGCATAAACATATACGGGTCTAGTCAACTGTGACCTCCACTTACCACTCTTGGGTCTATGACTCATCTCAATGAGGCCAGCTCTTACATAAGCCAGCATTCTCCAACTGAGATCACTGGTGGTTCCCTGAGGCGAAAGCTGAGATCAGGGGCAAATGCAAGGTGAGGCTTTCCTGATACACAGGATGCCTTGGAAATTCTAATCAGTGATGTTTCATCAAAAGAGTTACAACTCTTTTGATTTTCCCATAATCCCTGTCACCGTTGCAAGAGCGGAGAGATGCAGGTGAACAGCCAGCCCTGCATCCGCCGCAGCTCCACCCTGTTTAACTTCGGCAATCAGTTAGCCCCTCTGAGCCCCATGATGTCCTTAGTAAGATGAAGGGGTTGAACACTCCCAGCTCCAAAATGTACTGATTCTCTGAAAACTCCCTACATCTTCCTTTAGAATATGGACCTAGAACTTTGGAAGAACATGTATTACATTTCTTTTCCATCTGTCTCTATAGGGTCTCCTCAAAACCTTTCAAAATATTTGCATGTGTATGTCAACATGTTTGTTTATGCTAAACCCTGGGGAAGCTGTACAATTTGGAGACAGATGGATCTCAATTCCAGGCTCTATGTGAGAAACTGGAGACAGATTACTAAGATCTGGTTCCTGCCCCCCAGGATAGGAAAGACAGGCATCGAAATGACTTAACGTCAATGGTCACAGTAACGCTGCCTGGATTCAGAGGGCTACCTATTGGAGGATTCTGGGATATGTCAAAAAGAAGAGGGGAGCCGCAGTGGCTCAGGCCCGTTGTCCTGACCCTTGGGGAGGCAAGGCTACACGTTTGAGGCCAACCTGGTCAACACTGACCAAAAAATAAAATAAAATAAAAAATAAATTTGGCCAGGCAGTGAAACCCCTTCTCTACTAAAAATACAAAAAAATTAGCCAGGCATGGTGGCAGGCGCCTGTAAGCTCAGCTACTCAGGAGGCTGAGGCAGGAGAATGGCGTGAACTCAGGAGGCAGAGCTTGCAGTGAACTCAGGAAGCAGAGCTTGCAGTGAGCCGAGATCGCACCACTGCACTCCAGCCTGGGCAACAGAGAGAGACTCCATCTCAAAAAAAATAATAATAAGACAAAACAAAATAAAAAAAAAAAAAGAAGGGCTGGGTACAGTGACCCACTCCTGTAGTCCCAGCTACTGGGGAGGCTGATGTAGGAGGATCCCTTAAAGCCAGAAGTTTGACCCTGTAGTGTGCAGTAGGCGTGCCAGTAAATAGCCATTGCATGCCAGCCTGGGCAATATAGCAAGACCCCACCTCCAGAAAAAAAAGTTTAGAAAAAAAGAGAAGAGACAGGATACAGGAGGAGTAATGCTGGCTGTATTCGGGTGGTGAGGAGATCAACAAGGCTGGAGCATGGGCTACAACCTAATATACTCCTCCCACCCCCCGATCCCATGAGAGCACGGTCTATGTGTTGGGGCAACATCCTGGAAGAAGTAAGGAGGTAATCACAAGTCATTGTCTCAGAACAGTCAGTTACTCTTGTTTTTTTTTGCCAGTTAGAGACAGAGTCTCACTACGTTGCCCAGGCTGGTCTCAAACTCCTGAGCTCAAGCGATCTTCCTGCCTCGGCCTCTCAAAGTGCTGGGATTACAGGCATGGCCCAGAGTTATGCTTTATTGAGACCCTGTGCACTTTATACCCATCACAGTAGAGTTGCCTGAAGTGTGCTACACAGGTCACTGAGACATGTCAAGTGACTTTAGATAGAACACAGAAAAACCTTTTTTTCCTTGAGACAGGGTCTTGTTCTATCACCCAGGTCAGTGTGGCATGACGATCACAACTCACGGCAACCTCAACCTCCTGGCTCAAGCAATCCTCCCACTTCAGCCTCCCAAGTAGCTGGAATAACAGACACACACCACCATGCCTGGCTAATTTTTTTTAACTTTTTTTTTTTTTTTTTTTTTTAGGCAGAGTCTCGCTTTGTCACCCAGGCTGGAGTGCAGTGGCGCAATCTCGGCTCACTGCAACCTCCGACTCCAGGTTCATGCAATTCTCCTGCCTCAGCCTCCCAAGTAGCTGGGATTACAGGCACCCACCATCACGACCAGCTAATTTTGTATTTTTAGTAGAGACAGGGTTTCACCATGTTGACCAGACTGGTCTTGAATGCATGACCTCAGGTAATCTGCCCTCCTTGGTCTCCCAAAGTGCTGAGATTACAGGCGTGAGCCACCACAACCACAAACTTGTAATTTTGTGGCAGTAATTTGCCATGTTTCTCAGGCTGGTCTCGAACTCCTGGGCTCAAGCAATCCACCCTCCTCAGCCTCCCAAAATGTTGGGATTACGGGTGTGAGTCACCGCACCCAGGTGAGAAACATTTTTATAGTTACGGTTTTATGTTTATGTCTACCTTCTATTTGTGACAGGTAGTGTTAGTTTTCATTTACAATTATGTTATAATGTTTTCTTTCAAATAAATGTAAGTTTTTAAAAGTGACTTGATTTAAAGAAAAAGTATTTATTAAGTAAACAGACAGTTGGTACATGGATATTGCAAAAATGTCAAGGCGGGTACACGAATGACTGAAATTCAGGAGACACGGGGAGTTAGCAACAGAAGCACTTCCCTCATTCAGAGCTCTTTTGACTGCGAGAAATAGACACCCAATCAAATCAGCTTCGGCAAAATGAGAGAATATATCCTGACAAGGGACGCTCACAGGGCCCAAAGGAAAGAGTGCTGGGCCCCTGGAGGACTGAGGGAAGCCAGCAGGTCCCTGGAGGCGGTGCCCGGCTGCTCTCCGGGCGACTGTGATTCCTCTGGTCCCTGCCTTGCTCTGCGTATCTTCTCTCTGAGCAGAGCCATTTTCTCTACCACATTCATGCAGGTGCCCATCCCCCCGACACACACAGACAGACACACACACACACACACACACACACGGATACAGTCACAGCTCCAGGGTTTATATGTGTTCAGGTAAGGGACCTGCAAAGCCTGAACAGCCTCCCTGAATCTAGATGCCCACCCCTCATCCTTTCAGCTCCCATCAGAGGATCAAGGGGCCCAAATTCGCAGAAAAGGGGAGGGTCTAAGATGAGCAGTCACCCTGACCAAGAGGTGTCTGCCTCAACATTAGCTGCGTATAACAATCCCATGAGGTAGCTTCAACCTCATAGGTGAAGACCCTAAGAGGTAGGAAGTTCAGTGCCTGGTCCCTCAGCAGGAAATGACACAGCCAAGACTTGACCCAGGCCTGTGTGATGCTGCACTAGTCACCCGGTCATACCATCAGCCAAGTCCAGCCCACAGCTACCATCCCAGACTCCAGCAGGTTACTGGTCCATCGGGAGGCATTTCTCAAAATCAGCAATCCGGTGATTGCCCGGTACACAGGAAACGAGTATCCCAGCTTCACAGGGACACTGACTGTAAGGAAGGAAGACTTCTCTAAAGGAGTACAGAGCTCTAAAAACCAGAGAAGTTTCCTCTGAGCCCCTTGGGTCTGAGGCTGCCAGGTTCACACTGCGGGTACTTGTCTCAGGGCAGGAGAGGAGGCTCATTTGCATAAACTTGCCAAAAATCACAAGCAGACATCTAGAGATCCTCAAGAGAAGCTGACACCTGACTGACACCTGCTGACAGTAACTGCTCCTCCCACCTCCTGGAAGCTATGTCAGGAGGAGCCTCCCAGAGGGCAAGGGAGGGAAGAACTGACAGACCCTTCTACCCAGGGGCCTCATGCACTTCCCAGCCCACGCGCCTGTTCATAGGGAAGCCCCTGGACATCGAGGTGTCCTGCCCTGGACAGTTCCAATTTTGGCTTTTCTTTTTTTTTTTTTTGAGACAGAGTCTCGCTCTGTCACCCAGGCTGGAGTGCAGTGGCACCTCTGCCTCCTCCCAGTAGCTACAGGCTATGGGACTATAGGCATGCACCACCACGCCGGGCTAATTTTTTTGTATTCTTAGTGGAGATGGGGTTTCACCATGTTGGCCAGGCTGGTCTTGAACTCCGGACCTCAGGTGATCTGCTTGCCTTGGCCTCCCAAAGTGCTGGGATTACCGGCATGAACCACTGCGCCCAGCCCCAATTTTGCTTTCAAGAGGCCTTTGCCCATCCTCAGTGGGTGGCTGCCCCACAGAAGGTACTTAATTAGAGACTGTTGTTGAGACAGAAAGATGGAGGAGGTGGGCATCTCTCTCCCACTCCCCCAGAGCTGACCAGGCTAGAGGCAAGGCCTTTGCAGGCAGACACATCTGTCTTGGGAAGCAAGCTCTTGTCCTAGCTTTTGGTCTGTTCATGTTTTATCTTCTTTGGTCACCATTAGGGACAGGTTGCCAGATGAGTCAGAGAAGGTTCCATCAAGCCACTTCCCCTGAGAAAGGTCACAAAGACTTTTTGCCTGAGGGTGGAGAGAGGATGGCACCGTCGTAGCTCAAATGTCTGCCCCAAGGTAGTGCCACACTGTGAGAGCAGTGTCCCTTTCCCAACCCTTTCTGCCTGTATCACTTGAGAGTATTTGTCCAAAGCTTTTATTTATTTATTTATTTATTTATTTTTTTTGAGATGGAATCTCGCTCTGTTGCCAGGCTAAAATGCAATGGTGAAATCTAGGCTCACTGCAACCTGTGCCTCCCAGGTTCAAGCGATTCTCCTGCCTCAGCCTCCTAAGTAGCTGGTACTACAGGCATGCATCACCAAGCCCAGCTAATTTTTGTATTTTTTAGTAGAGACAGGGTTTTACAATGCTGGCCAGGATGGTCTCGATCTCTCGACCTCATGATCTGCCCACCTCGGCCTCCCAAAGTGCTGGGATTACAGGTGTGAGCCACTGCGCCTGGCCCCCCAAAGCTTTAGACCGATGCCCCATCAAGGAGAACTAGGTGGTTTCAAGTCTGGCCCTGACATTCCTTCCAGCCCTATAAGATTAAGGGACTCAGGATGAGGTCATCAGTCACAGTTACTGTAGTATGCACCCACAGGCAGATGAAGGGACTCATTTGAGTTCTGGATTTTCCAACAGTATGGCTCTGCCATCATCCCTGCCCAGGTGAGGTAGCCTCCAAATCTAATGGCCCACCAGTGCCCACGGAGATGGTGCCCAGACCACAGCAGATATCCTTTCTTCCCCCAGCTCAGTCCATGATGTCCATGGAGGAGAAGACTTCAGGCCTGGCACCAACAAGCAGGGACTAATTTTTGAGGGACTTGCCAGGGATCTGGTTGAATGGCACAACCACTTCAGTGACCGTATCCGTGGTGGCCCGGGAGCATTTACGGCTACTGCGCATGCTGTAGAACTTCTCGGTGAGGTGCCTGCGGAACTTCTTGGTGAGGAAACAGTAGATAACAGGGTCTAAGACACAGTTGGTGCTAAGGAGGCAGAGGGTGACCTGATGTGCATCGTTAATAGCCTGGTGGAATTTGCTGTTCTGGAAGCCCAGCTCAGCAAGGGTCCAGGGCAGCTGCACCATGTGGTGGGGCACGAAGCAGATGATGAACACCGCCAAGACCGTGCACACCATCCACAGCGCCCGGCGCTTGACTTCAGCGTTGCGCTGCTGCTGCACCGGCTGCATGAGCAAGGTACGGATGATGACCAGGTTGCAGAAGAGGATGATGAGGAAGACCAGGAAGAAGCTGAACACAATGAAGATGTGGATGATGAGGACTGGCACGCTGCCCTTCTCGTAATGCTCAAAGCAGCGGGTGATGTTTCCTGAGCCAGCACTGTTGGGCACTGTGTTGGTGGAGTCCAGGATGAGGAAGTAGGATGCCGCGCCCACAATGGCCACCCAGATGACCAGAGACAAAGAGATGCCACGCTTGCGGGTGTTGGCCTGAGCAGTCTTGATGGGGCGAGTTACTGCCTGGAAGCGGTTATAAGTGATGACACCCAGGAAGGCCACAGAGCAGTAGGTATTGATGAAGAAGAGGCAGCCAGCCAGGTTGCACAGGAATTTGGGGAGTATCCAGTTGCCCCCGTTTTGGTAGTACACAATCCACAGTGGCAGGGTGATCAAGAAGAGCATGTCCGCCATGGTGAGGTTCACCATGAAGATCTTTATCTCATTGAATTTCTTGGAAGGGTACAGGCGGGCAAAGACCCACAGCACGTAGCCATTAGCAATGACCCCAAGCACAAAGATGATGCTGTAAACAATCGGGAAGAGAGTGTATCGGAACTCAGAGTCCACGTGGGAGGAGTCATGTGGCTCCATTGCTATGGGCTGGAATGATCAGCTGGTCCTGGTGGTGCCTGGAAGATCACACAAAAATTCTGGTGAATAAAGGGACAAGAAGGGACTGTTCTATTTCATCAATTCCAAGACTCCTTGCCATGGTTAGAGTGATGATGCTCCCTCTGAAGTTCATGTTGAATCTTTTTTTTTTTTTTAGATGGAGTTTTGCTTTTGTTGCCCAGGCTGGAGTGCAGTGGCATGATCTCGGTTCACTGCAACCTCCGCCTCCCGGGGTCAAGTGATCCTCCTGCCTCAGCCTCCGAGTAGCTGGGATTACAGGTATGCACCACCATGCCCAGCTAGTTTTGCATTTTTAGGAGAGATGGGGTTTCTCCATGTTGGTCAGGCTGGTCTTGAACTCCCAACCTCAGGTGATCCGCCCGCCTCGGCCTCCCAAAGTGCTGGGATTACAGGTGTGAGCCACCGCGCCCAGCCTCATGTTGAATCTTAATCCCCAGTGCAGAGGTGTGGCCTATGGAAGGTGATTAACTCAGGGTGGAATGGGATTAGCACATGTAGAAAAGGGCTCCAGGTTGCCCAGGGAGGTCAAGGTTGAAGTGAGCCAGTGATTGTGCCACTGTACTCCTGCCTGGGTGACAAAGTGAGACCCTGTCTCACACACACAAAAATAATAATTCTGTGAAAAGGGGCTCAAGTTTGAAGAAAGCACTTAATCTTGCCCTTTTTGTCTTTCCATCCCTTTTGCCATGTGAGATAACAGCTTTCAAGGTGCCATCTTAGAAGCAGATAACCAGGCAACAGACACTAAACCTGCTGGTGCCTTGATCATGAACATCCTCTAGAACTGTGAGAAATACATTTATTTTCCTTTTTTCTCCTCTTTTCTTTGTTTTTTGCTTTTTATAGACGAGGTCTTGCTCTGTCACTTAGGCTAGAGTGCAGTGGTGCGATCACAGCTCACTGCAGCCTCAACCTCCTGGGCTCAAGCAATCTTCCCACCTCAGCCTCCTGAGTAGCTGGGACTACAGGTATGTGTGTGACACCACACCTAGCTAATTTTTGTATTTTTTGTAGGGAAGGGGTTTTGCTACGTTGCCCATGCTGGTCTGGAACTCCTGGCCTCAAACACTTCTCCCACCTCAGCCTCCCAAAGTGCTGGGATTACAGGTGTGAGCCACCATGCCTGCCCAGAGATCAATTTCTTGTGCTTTATAAATTAGTGTCAACACTAATGGACTGAGACACTCCCATTTTACAAATTCTAAAATTGATGGCATCTTTCAATTAATTGACAGTGTTTTTTATTTTTGTTTTTGTTTTTCTTTCTTTCTTTCTTTCTTTGGAGACAGAGTTTCACTTTGTCACTCAGGCTGGAGTACAGTAGCATGATCTTGGCTCACTACCACCTCTGCCGCCCAAGTTTAAGCAATTCTCTTGCCTCAGCCTCCTGAGTAGCTGGGACAACAGGCATACAACACCACACCCAGCTGATTTTTGTGTTTTAGTACAGACAGGGGTTTCACCATGTTGGTCAGGCTGGTCTCGAACTCCTGACCTCAGGCGATCTGCCCACCTCGGCCTCCCGAAGTACTTGGATTATAGGCGTGAGCCACCATGCCCAGCCAGTTATATTTTAAAATGGAATAAAAGAAGAAAAACAGAACTGCCATTGATTGTATTGACTATCAGGTGCTATTCATTATAAAAACACATCATTATTTTATGTAGAAAAAAGACACTGCATAGTCAGACGTGGTGCCTCTCACCTGTAATCCCAGCACTTTGGAGGCCGAGGCTGGCAGATTGCTTGAGCTCAGGAGTTCGAGACCAGCCTGACTAACATGGTAAAACCCCGTCTCTACTAAAAATACAAAAATTAGCTGGATGTGGTGGTGCGAGCCTGTAGTCCCAGCTACTCAGGAGGCTGAGGCAGGAGAATCGCCTGAACCCAGGAGCGGGAGGATGCAGTGAGCTGAGATTCTGCCACTGCATTCCAGCCCGGGCGACCGAGCAAGACTCTGTCTCAAAAAAATTAAAATAAAAAAGTAAAAAATAAAATGAAATGTAACTTTGTTTTCTCTGGCTTATTTTGACTTAAAATTTTAGATAATCTATTTCTAGTGATAAATATACATAAATTCATATTATAAAAATTTTATTTTTCTGATAAAATTTGAATATTTTTCTATCAATGAGATTTTAAATAAAAATTTTCATGGTAAAACTCCCTATATTTTAAAATAATTTAGGCCGGGTGTGGTGGCTCACACCTATAATCCCAGCACTTTGGGAGGCCAAGGTGGACAGATGACGAGGTCAGGAGATCGAGACCATCCTGCCTAACACAGTGAAACCCCGTCTCTACTAAAAATACAAAAAATTTGCCAGGCGTGGTGGCATGAGCCTTGTAGTCTCAGCTACTTGGGAGACTGAGGCAGGAGAATCATTTGAACCATGGAGGTGGAAGTTGCAGTGAGCAGAGACTGTGCCACTGCACTCCAGCTTGGATGACAGAGTTAGACTCAGTCTCAAAAAAAAAAAAAAGTCTGGAATCAAAAGTCTGGAAAATATAGAAATATAATATTGGGGTCACCCAGAGAATAAAATAGTAGCCATCATTTAAAAGGATGTGTACTGACTGTACTGATTTGGAAAGGTGTCCTTGGATAACAGTGTTAATTAAAAACAAAACAAAACTGGCTGGCTGTGGTGGCTCACACCTGTAATCCCAGCACTTTGGGAGGCTGAGGCGGGTGGATCTCCTGAGGTCAGGAGTTTGAGACCAGCCTGGCCAACATTATGAAACCCTGTCTCTACTAAAAATACAAAAATTAGCCGGGCGTGGTGGTGCGCACCTGTAATCCCAGCTACTTGGGAGGTTGAGGCAGGCGAATCACTTGAACCCGGGAGGTGGAGGTTGCAGTGAGCTGAGATCGTGCCACTGCACTCCAGTCTGGGCAACAAGAGCAAGACTCTGTCTCAAAAAAAAAATAAGTAATAAATAAAAATAAAAACAAAACAAAAGAGTTGCAGAAAATGTTTGGTATGACCCCATTATATATGTGTATTTGAACAGAAGATCTAGAAGGATACACCTTAAACAGTTGACAGTGGTAAGTAGCCTCTGGGAGGGTGAGGTAGCTTAGTGGGAAGTTTATTTGCTTTATACTTTTACGTGTTTGTTTGAATTTTTAAAGGGCACTTATTGTCTTAATAATTTAAAATTCTGAAAATACAATGTAAGGACATGCACACTGGCTCATGCCTGTAATCCAAGCATTTGGGAGGCTGAGGTGGGAGGATCAAGTGAGCCCAGGAGTTCAAGACCAGTCTGGGCAACACAGTGAGACCCCCGTCTCTAGAAAAATAAAACACAAAACAATTAGCCAGACATGGTGGTGCACGCCTGTAGTCTCAGCTACTCAGGGGACTGAGGCAGAAGGATCACTTGACCCTCAGAGTTTGAGACCAGCCTAGACAACAGAGTGAGACACCATGTCAAACAAAACAAAACAGTTGCTCCCTTCCCTCTTGTTCTTTCCACTATTACTGTCATTGCAAGCTGCTGGGAACTGCCCTGCTGTTTACGTTGCAGTGGGCATGACTCAGGGAAGCAACAGGCAGGGAGGAGGATGGGAAGCAAGAACTCAGCTGGGGCTAAGCAAGGTCCAGCTCATCATATCTAATAGTGTAGTAAAAAGAGACAATAGGCCAGGTGCGGTGGCTCACGCCTGTAATCCCAACACTTTGGGGGGCCAAGGCAGACGGATGCTTGAGCCCAGGAGTTTGAGACCAGGCTGGGCAACATAGTGAAACTCTGTCTCTACAGAAAAAAAAAAAAAAAAAATACAAGCCTGGCGCGGTGGCTCACACCTGTAATCCCAGCATTTTGGGAGGCCGAGGCAGGCAGATCATAAGGTCAGGAGTTCAAGACCAGCCTGGCCAATATGGTGAAACCCTGTCTCTACTAAAAACACAAAAATCAGCTGGGCGTGGTGGTGGGTCCCTGTAGTCCCAGCCACTCGGGAGGCTGAGGCAGGAGAATCACTTGAATCCAGGAGGCAGAGGTTGCAGTGAGCCGAGATCACGCCACTGCACTCCAGACTGGGCAACAGAGTGAGACTTCATCTTAAAAAAAAAAAAATTAGCCAGGCATGGTGGTGCTTGCCTGTAGTCGTAGCTACTTGGGAGGCTGAAGTGGAAGGATTGCTTGAGCCCAGGAGGCAGAGGTTGCAGTGAGCACAGATTGTGCCACTGACATTCCAGCCTGGATGATGGAGTGAGACCTTGTCTCAGAAAAAAAAAAAAGGGAGTGAGACACAAGGAGGACAATACTTGGAGCACCTTCTTTGGAGCCAGGTACTCTGCTAGGTGCTTCCACGTGTACTGCCTCATTTGAGTCTCACACAGCACTTTGCCATAGAAAGTAAAATCCCATGTTACAGATTAGGAAACTGACTACAGGGTGGTTATATGACTTGTGCAAGGTCACACAGCTATTAAGGAATGGTGCCAGGATCTCAGACCCAGCTCTGTTCTTTCTCACATCTGTCCAACAAATATTTCTGAGCATGTAAGGCACACGGCTAAGCACAGGAGCTATAGGGCGGACACCCAGCAAGGAGGCCCTGCCCTCAGAGAACTTACATCTCTTGGGGTAGACAGACAAAAACAATTTAAATAAACACCGTTGTTATACAAATAAAAAGGAGTGCTGATTGGGCCGGCTGCCGTGGCTCACACCTGTAATCCTAGCACTTTGGGAGGCCAAGGCGGGTGGATTGCCTGAGCTCAGGAGTTCGAGACCAGGCTGGGCAACACGGTGAAACCCAGTGTCTACTAAAATACAAAAAATTAGCCGGGCATGGTGGCGGGAACCTGTAATCCCAGCTACTCCGGAGGCTGAGACAGGAGAATCGCTTGAACTTGGGAGGTGGAGGCTGCAGTGAGCCCATATTGTGCCATTTCACTCCATCCTGGATGACAGAGCAAGACTCTGTCTCAAAAATAAAATAAAATAAAGGGTGGGGGACAGTGCAGATATGGAGAACAAAAAGAGAACTACTTAGAAAGGACGTGACGTTTCAGTTGAGGCCTGAAGGAGGAACAAGGGCAGAACATTCCAGGCAGAGAACTCTGCATGGGTCCAAAACTGAGGCAAGAGCTTGGTGGTTTCCAGGAATGGAAATAAGCTTACCAGATGGTCCTTACCCTGACCTCCAGCTGCCACTCCACCCTCACCTCATGCCACCTTAGCATCAGGCTCTGGCCAGGACGGACTTCCCAGGCAGACCTTCAAACCTGTCCAGACCATTTCCTGCCTGGGAGCCTCCACAATACCCATCCTGCCACAATGAATGCTCTTCCCTACCCACTCCCCACTCCGCACTTTCCTTTTTTTTTTTTTTTTGAGACGGAGTCTTACTCTGTCATCCAGGCTGGAGCGCAGTGGCACGATCTCGGCTCACCGCAACCTCCGCCTCCCAGGTTCAAGCGATTCTCCTGCCTCAGCCTCCTGAGTAGCTGGGATTACAGGCGTGTGCCATCACACCCAGCCAGTTTTTGTATTTTTAGTAGAGACAGTGTTTCACCATGTTGGGCAGGCTGATCTCGAACTCCTGACCTTGTGATCTGCCTGCCTTGGTCTCCCAAAGTACTGCGATTACAGGCGTGAGCCACCTCGCCCAGCTCCACTCCCCACTTTCACCTGGCCAACTGCAACTCATGCTTCAGACCTCAGCTGAATTTCACTGCTTGAGGGAGGTCTTCACTGGACTTGGGACCAAGTCAGCATCTTCCACCCCCCACCCCTGCAAACTCCCTGTACTTCATAAATCTTAGCACAGTTGTAATCATATTGATATTTGTGTGGTTATTGAACATTTCCTCACTTGACTGTGAACACCAAGAGAGCTAGGACCTTGTCTATCTATTCAATACTGTGTATTTCCAACACTAAGATGAAGGAATGGGTGATTGCCTTGTTAATTCACCCATCCCTTCAGGAACCACACCAATGAAACACTTGAAGAAGCCTAAAGATACTTACAGGTATGTTTAAAGAAGCAATTGACTCTAACTGGAATTTTGTTCATTGAGAACATTTTTGTGCTTTGCTCCATTGAGTGTGGTGATAGTTTATCTGCCTTAAATATAAACAATATAAACATAGATTTTATTATCCCAATAAATCATTGTTATTCTTTTATTTATTTTATTTTATTTTTTTTTTTTTTGAGACAGGGTCTCACTCTGTCATCCAGGCTGGAGAGCAGTGGCACCATCTTGGCTCACTGCAACATCAACCTCCCAGGCTCAAGCGATCCTCCTGCCTCAGCCTCCTGAGCAGCTGGGACTACAGGCATGAGCCACCATGCTCAGCTATGTTGCAGGTCTTTTAGAATTTGTCTAGCAGGTTTTCTGGTTTTTACTGGAAAATACCATCCCCCCCCACCAAAAAAATTGCTAGGTTCCACTCTGCTGGGACCCTTTCCATCCCAAAGGTAGTACTGCCATCTGATTCCAAAGCCCCAGGACAATAGTTCTCAGAGGGTGGCCTATGGAATTGGGGGGTTAGGAGTTTACGAAGTCAAAACTATTTTCACAATAATACCAAAACATTATTTTCCTTTCCCACTGTATTGACATTTACATCAATGGTGCAAAAGCAAGGCTGAACAAAAGCACTGGCTCCTTAGCACAAGTTAAGGCATCAACACCAAACTGTGCCAGGAGTCATTGTATCCTTCGCAGCTCAGACTGAGCATCGGGGGAAAAGGGTCAACTTCCCTTTAAAATGTCTTCAATAAAGCAAGGAAATTATTAATTTTATCAGATCTTGAATACACATCTTTTTAATATTCTGAGTGTAAAACAGGAAATATACATGAAACCCTTCTCCTGTAAAACAAAGTACAATGTCTTTAGGAAAAGCACCTCTGAGATTGTTAGAGCTGTGAGCTAAACTTTTTTTCTGGGTCGCGATTAGAAAACGATGACTGACCGGCAGGGCACAGTGGCCCATGCCTGTAATCCCAGCACTTTGGGAGGCCAAGGCAGGTGGATCATCTGAGGTCAGGAGTTCGAGACCAGCCTGGCCAACATGGTGAAACCCCGTCTCTACTAAAAATACAAAAATTAGCCGGCCATGGTGGCAGGCGCCTGTAATCCCAGCTACTCCAGAGGCTGAGGCAGGAGAATTGCTTAAACCCAGGAGGCAGAGGTTGCAGTGAGCCGAGATCGTGCCACTGCACTCCAGCCTGGGCAACAGAGCAATGCTCCATCTCAAAAAAAAAAAGGCCGGGCGCAGTAATCCCAGCACTTTGGGAGGTTGAGGGGGCAGATCACGAGGTAAGGAGTTCGAGACCAGCCTGGCCAAAATGGTGAAATCCCATCTCTACTAAAAATACAAAAAAAAAAAAAAAAAATTAGCTGGGTATGGTGGCGCACACCTCTAAACCCAGCTACTCTGGAGACTGAGGCAGGAGAATTGCTTAAACCCAGGAGGCAGAGGTTACAGTGAGCCGAGATCGCGCCTCTGCACTCCAGCCTGTGCAAGCAAGACTCCGTCTTGGGGAAGAAGAAAAAAAAAAAAAAAGACTGGCCGGGCGCAGTGGCTCAAGCCTGTAATCCCAGCACTTTGGGAGGCCGAGACGGGCGGATCACGAGGTCAGGAGATCGAGACCATCCTGGCTAACACCGTGAAACCCCGTCTCTACTAAAAAAAATACAAAAAACTAGCCGGGTGAGGTGGCGGGCGCCTGTAGTCCCAGCTACTCGGGAGGCTGAGGCAGGAGAATGGTGGGAACCCGGGAGGCGGAGCTTGCAGTGAGCTGAGATCCGGCCACTGCACTCCAGCCTGGGCGATAGAGCAAGACTCCGTCTCAAAAAAAAAAAAAAAAAAAAAAAGACTGACTGACAAATTATGGTTTTTCAGACTTGGGTATCTGGCAGACATTTCCTTAAATACGAATGAAGGGAACCTGTTGCTACAAGGAAAACAAATGATGAGATTTGTTGCCGATGATAAAATTTGAGCTTTCAGCCACGCACGATGGCTCACCATTGTAATCTCAACGCTCTGGGAGGCCAAGGCAGGCAGATTGCTGGAGCCCAGGAGTTTGAGACCAGCCTAGTCAACATGGCAAAATCCCCTCTCTACAAAAGAAAAAATTTAAATTAGCCAGGCGTGGTGGTGCACTCCTGTAGTTCCAGCTACTCAGGAGGCCGAGGTGGAAAGATCAATTGAGCCTGGAAGGTCAAGGCTGCAGAGAACTGTGATTTCACTACTGCCCTCCAGCCTGGGCAACACAGCAAGACCCTGTCTCAAAAAGTAAAACAACAAAAAAGTCCATTGATATGATTTAGGTTCTATATTACAGTGAACCTTTAAGAAACTACTATATGCAGGGCTTTGATATCATATCAAAGAAAAGTATCAGCCAGGCGTGGTGGCTCATGCCTGTAATCCCAGCACTTTGGGAGGCCGAGACAGGTGGATCACCTGAGGTCAGGAGTTCGAGACCAGCCTGGCCGACATGGTAAAACCCCACCTCTACTAAAAATACGAAAAATTAGCCAGACCCTGTGGTGGTGGGCACCTATAATCCCAGTTATTCGGGAGGCTAAGGCAGGTGAATTTGCTTGAACCCAATAGGTGGAGGTTGCAGTGAGCCGAGATTATGCCATTGCATTCCAGCAGCCTGGGCAACGAAAGCAAAACTCAAAAAAAAAAAAAAAAAGAGTATCACCAATGATCTGAAAAAGTCATTAAAAGATCCCTCCCTTTATAAGTACATATCTGTGCGAAGGCAAATTGTCTTCAACCTAAACAACATATCACAGCAGCCTAAGTGCAAAAGCAGATATGAGAATCCAACTGTCTTCTATTTAACCCAACATTAAAGAGATGTGTAAAAAATGTAAATCAATCCACTTCTCTCCCTAAATTGCTTATGTTTTAGAAAGTCTAGTTATTTTTACAAAAATGTGTTATTTATGTTAACATGGAAAGAGTTTATTATTGGGTGTTTTTGTTTAAAAATGAAAATTTTTAGAATATCTAAGTTTTCATTTTTAATACAACAAATATTGCTGGGGATAGCTTATGTAAACAAAAGCTCTTTGGCACCCTCAATAATCTTTAAGGAAATAAAGGGACTCTGAGACTAGAAGATTTGAATACTGCTGCTCCACAGTCTCAGCACCCCTGCCCTTCCTTTGAGCCCAAGATGCCCAGTTCATCCAGGACCGGCCTTGTTTCTCTCTCAGGCTATACTGCTATACCTTCTTGCCTTGGGGGTCCTGTTTCCAGGGCATGGAGGCATATTGCCCTGTGTGGTGCCTGGGGCAGCACAGCTGGGCAGGGCATGGTGCTTACTCTGGGTCTTTGGGGAAGTCAGGTCCATACCTCCCTGCCACCCCTGCCCCCTTGCCCAACACGAAATGCCTTCCTCTTCTTGGGTTGGGGCTTTCCAGAAACGCTCCAGCCAGAGGACTCAACCCAGGACATTCTAAGCCCTGCACCTTGCCTGCCTACGCCTATTGAGAAAGCCTTTCCGCCAGAGTGAGGACTAGAGTGAAACATGTGACGCATTCACTGGGTGCAAAATTTAAGGAGACACCAAACCTCAGCAATCAAGACAAATAATATTTTAGTTTGTTTATTTATTTTTGAGACAGGGCTTGGCTCTCTCACCCAGACTGAAGTGCAGTGGCGCAATCTCGGCTTACTGCAACCTCCACCTCCCAGGCTCAAGCCAACCTCCTACCTTAGCCTCCCAAGTAGCTGGGATTACAGGCACATGCTACCGCACCGGCTAATTTTTGTATTTTTTGGTAGAGATTGGCCAGCTAATTTTTGTAATTTTAGTTGGCCAGGCTGGTCTCGAACTCCTGACTTCAAGTGATCCGCCCTCCTCAGCCTCCTACAGTGCTGGGATTACAGGTGTGAGCCACTGTGCCTGGCCAATAAATAATATTTTAATGCATTTTTTTTTTTTTTTTTTTTTGAGATGGAGTCTCGCTCTGTCACCCAGGCTGGAGTGCAGTGGCCGGATCTCAGCTCACTGCAAGCTCCGCCTCCCGGGTTCACGCCATTCTCCTGCCTCAGCCTCCCGAGTAGCTGGGACTACAGGCGCCGCCACCTCGCCCGGCTAGTTTTTTGTGTTTTTTAGTAGAGACGGGGTTTCACCATGTTAGCCAGGATGGTCTCGATCTCCTGACCTTGTGATCCGCCCGTCTCGGCCTCCCAAAGTGCTGGGATTACAGGCTTGAGCCACCGCGCCCGGCCAATGCAATTTTTTTTAAATCAAAAGGAGTATTACTGATTTTTCCTCTTGCCTCAGGCTTTAATATAACTCTGCCTGGCACTATTATGATACTGTCTTCATCTAACATTTTGGTACTTTGTTTATTATAATTCTTTTTGCATTAATTTTGATTTTTTTTTTTTTTTTTGAGACAGAGTCTCGCTCTGTCACCCAGGTTGGAGTGCAGTGGCGTGATCTCGGCTCACTGCAAGCTCCACCTCCTGGGTTCACGTCATTCTCCTGCCTCAGCCTCCCCAGTGGCTGGGACTACAGGCGCCCGCCACAACACCCGGCTAATTTTTTTGTATTTTTAGTAGAGATGCGGTTTCACCGTGTTAGCCAAGATGGTCTTGATCTCCTGACCTTGTGATCCACCTGCCTCGGCCTCCCAAAGTGCTGGGATTACAGGCGTGAGCCACCACGCCCAGCAATTTTGATTTTTTAAAATCACCTTCTCACCATGTGAACAGAACACACACACAGACTAGCCCAATTCACTCATTCACTCAGTTGCTCATTCATGTATTCATTGGACAAGCACTCATAGCTCCAGGAGCTGAGCAGTGCACTAAGGCCTCAGAGAACAGACCCAGCCCTTGAGCGGCTCACAAACCATTTTGCAAGAGAGAGATTCAGAAGTAGATACGCGAGCGGTGCTATGATGATGGACGTATCAGGTGTAATGGGGTTTCAGAGAAGCTGCCCCTAGCCTAGACTTGAGGGTGAGGAGAGACCTCCTGCCTGTGCTGAAGGAGTTAACTTGATATTGCAAGGAGAGAGGAATAGCAGGCACAGGGGACTGCAGGGCAGAGGCCTGGAAGAATAGGCAAAGGCGTACCTTATTCTAAAGGAACGTAAGACATTTGGTTTGGCCAAAACTTTAAGGAGTTGAGAAGAGACAAGGCTTAAAAAATAAGCGTCAGGGCCAGGTGCAGTGGCTCACGCCTGTAATCTCGCACTTTGGGAGGCCGAAGCAGGCGAATCATCGGGTCAGGAGTTCCAGACCAGCCTGACCAACATGGTGAAACCCGTCTCTACTAAAAATACAAAAATTAGTCGGGCGCCTATAATCCCAGCTACTGGGGAGGCTGAGGCAGGAGAATCACTTCAACCTGGGAGGTAGAGGTTGCAGTGAGCCAAGATAGCGCCACTGCACTCCAACCTGGGCAACAAGAAAGAAACTAAAAAAAAAGAAAGAAATTTGATTGAGCAACAAAATGCTGTGTGCAGACCTTGTTTGGATCCTGATTCAAATAAACCAACTGTAAAAAATATTTTCTAGACAATTGGGCCAGCTGTGGTGGCTCATGCCTGAGGTCCCGGCACTTTGGGGAGGCCAATGCAGGACAATTACTTGAGTTCAGGAGTTTGGAATCAGCCTGGGCAATATAGCAAGACCCCATCACTACTAAAAATTTTTTTAAATTAGCTGGGTATGGTGGTGCACACCTCTAGTCCCACTTACTCAGGAAGCTGAGGCAGGAGGATTGCTTGAGCCCAGGAATTCTTTTTTTTTTTTTTTTTTGAGACGGAGTCTCGCTCTGTCACCCAGGCTGGAGTGCAGTGGCCGGACCTCAGCTCACTGCAAGCTCCGCCTCCCAGGTTCACGCCATTCTCCTGCCTCAGCCTCCCGAGTAGCTGGGACTACAGGCGCCCGCCACCTCACCCGGCTAATTTTTTTTTTTTTTTTTTTTTTTAGTAGAGACGGGGTTTCACCGGGTTAGCCAGGATGGTCTCGATCTCCTGACCTCGTGATCCGTCCGTCTCGGCCTCCCAAAGTGCTGGGATTACAGGCTTGAGCCACTGCGCCCGGCCGAGCCCAGGTATTCAAGGCTGCAGTGAGCTGTGATTATGCCACTCCACTCCAGCCTGGGCAACAGAGCCTCGAGACCGTATCACACACACAAAAAAAGAATTAAAAAAAAAAAAAGACATTTGGGAAAACTCAAACACAGATGGTATTTAAAAAAATAAAGTTTATTTATTTGGGTAGGATAATGATACGGTGGTTATATTGTTAAATTCTTTAGCTATTAGGTGTGCACTGCAACCCGGGCAACACAGCAAGGCTTCATCTAAAAAAAATAAAATTAAAATTCCAGGAAGACCAGGTGTCGTGGCTCATGGCTGTAATACTAGCACTTTGGGGAAACTGAGGAAGCAGGATGGGTCAGGAATTCAAGACCAGCCTGCACAACATAGCAAGACCTCATTTCTACACCCGCCCCCACCTCACCCACCCCCCCTACCAACACACGAGAATAAAATATTCCAGGAAAATTGTGCCTGCATGCTAATCTCTATTTCAAAGTTGGCTTCCCAGGAACCCAACCTAGGAGATTGTATACTCGGGTCTATCTGACTCCAGAGCCTCCCCAGTCCACACAGCCCCCACAGGAGGCCCAGCAAGAGTAGGCCTCCTCCTTCCAGGTATAGGACCAGAATCAGTGAGGGGAGTCCTGGTGGAGCCCCTGCTTGACTCAAAGCCATTGCCCTTGGTGCTGCCAGTACCTGTTATCCTGGCTCTTCCTATTTCTGCTGCCTTCTGTTCAGTCCCAGGCTCCTGGCCCCCATGTGACTCCCACTCCCTTGGCCCCAACCCAAACTTAGTGCCTATCACTGTATCTTTAATGAATAGACCCCTTGAAATCACCCAAAATGTAACCAGCTGATTCTCCTCTGGGCCTGAGAGCTTGTACTTTCATTACTTTATTCATGCTGTTTCCTCTGCCAAGAAATCCTTCCTTATCATTGCCTGGATGTTTACTAGAACATTCTTTAAGATTGCTCAGACCTCATTTCCTCCGAGTAGCTCTTTCTAAGCGTCCTGGCCTGCTGCACACCCGGCTCCACCCCTGGTCTGGTTAAGTGCCCATTCTTTGGACTTCCGTAGCTCATGGCTCTTTATTCCACTGACATTGCCTCTGTGTGTCCTCTCTGCCATTCAGAGGCTGGGACAATGTCCATTCATTCACCTCACAGTTACTGACATTCTTCCGGGTGTTGGGCCCTGTGCTGGGGAGACTGCAGAAACAAAACAAAGTTCCTGCTCTCAAGGAACTTACATTCTAGTTGGGGGAAACAGTCAAAAATAAGTGAAGCAACAAATAAGATAATTTCAAATTGTGATGAATTTAATAAAGGAATAAAAATAGTAACATGAAGATAGGGTAGATGGCTTTTTATTTTTATTTTTTAATAAATAGAGACAAGGTCTCACTATGTTGCCCAGGCTGGTCTTGAACTCCTGAGCTCAAGTGATCTTGCTGCCTCAGCCTCCCAAAGTGCTAGGATTACAGGCATGAGCCACTGCACCCAGCTGGTGGCTGTTTTAAGTAGAATGACCAGGGAAGGCTTCTTGGAGGAGGTGACATATAAACAAAACTGGAGACAGCTTTACCATGAAGTCAATGAAGCTTAAGCTTTAAGGCCCTCTCCTAGGCCCTGTATCTAATTGTATATTAGTAATTTGATATCTCCAAAGGGGGGCCCTTCTAATTGTATAAGCTTTAGTAACCTATAAAATCTGTGTCTCCCTGGCTGAACTCTAAAAAAGAAAAAAGGAACAAGTAAGGAGAAGATCTGTATTATTCCGGCCAGAGAGTATCATGTGCAAAGGGCCTGTAATGGAAATAATTTCATCATGTTCTGAAGTAGGAACAAGAAACTGAAAGGTTAGTGTGGCCCTAGGGGAGTGAGAAATGGGAAGAGTGGGATGTGATCAGAGGACACCAGGCTCCAGATCGCTCCTGAGCCACGGTAAGGAGTTAGCATTTTATTCTATGAGCCTTGGAGAGCTGCTTCAGTGTCGTTAAGCAGGCAAGTAACATGATCAGACGCGCTCTAGCTGTCAGGTAGAGAATAGATGGTAGGGAGCAAGTGTGGAAACAGCAAGAGCATTTTGGAGGTCAGAGATGGTGGTGGCATGGACCAGAAAGTGGCATTTCCAATTCCTCTCCCTGTCCCCTGTACTCAGGGAGCTTGGCTGGGGCAAAAGCTTGGTAAACATTTGTCAGGTGAACAAACACCCAGCAACCAACAGGATTGCCTGCTTCCCAGACAGAGCAGCTGCCACACAAGGCAGAGTGAGTCCTCTACAAACTTAGGACTCAAACTGTGGTCCTTGGACCAGCAGCATTGGCATCATCTGCAAGCTTGTTAGAAATGAAGAATCTTGGGCCCCTTCCCAGATCTCCTGTATCAGAATCTGTATGTTAGCCGGGTGTCGTGGCTCATGCCTGTCATCCCAGCAGTTTGGGAGGCTGAGGCAGTCGGATCACTTGAGGTCAGGAGTTTGAGACCAGCCTGGCCAACACCATGAAACCCCCTCTCCACTAAAAATACAAAAATTAGCCAGGCATGGTGGTGGGCGTCTGTAATCCCAGCTGCTCTGGAGGCTGAAGCAGGAGAATAATTGCTTGAACCCAGGAGACAGAGGTTGCAGTGAGCCAAGATCACACCACTGCACTCCAGCCTGGGTGACAGAGTGAGACTTTGTCTCCAAAAAAAAAAAAAAAAAGACTCTGTATATTAATAAGATTCCCAGGTGATTCATGCATGCACTGAAATCTCAGACATGTTTTACCCCAACAACCGCCAGCCACACACTTGCCTGGGCTAACATCTTCCATGGCTCCCCTGACCCAGCATCAAGTCCAAGCTCCTTTCTCATCTCATTTTCCACCATTCCCTGCTACTCATTTTCTACTCTTGCTGCACTGAATTTCTCGCCGCTTCCCTAAAAACTCCATTTTTCTCAAATCTCTTTGCCTTTCCACATGCCGCGGCTCACTTTTGCCTGTTGCTTTACCTAGAAAAAACTTACTCACCTTTAAGACCTAATCTAAAAGAGTGCTTCCTCTGGGATGCCTTC
Organism: Trachypithecus francoisi; assembly: GCF_009764315.1. NCBI lineage: Eukaryota > Metazoa > Chordata > Mammalia > Primates > Cercopithecidae > Trachypithecus > Trachypithecus francoisi. The sequence continues at coordinate 96,630,868 of NW_022681457.1, read as the reverse complement.
CCCGATTGCCACAGGCAAAATGAGTTGCCTTCTTCTCTGGGTCCCCATGCACTGGGTGCATTCCTCAGTCTAGCACCTGACACAATATGTTTTAGGTGTTAATTTCTGTGGCTGTTTCCTTGTCAGACTGGGCACTTCTTGAGGGCAGGGACTAAATCTTTTTCATCTCTTTAGTCCCAGTGTCGGGCACCAAGGAATCAATCCATGAGTGACCATTCCCTGATGATGGCTCCGAAATCCCTGGCACAAAGGAAATGTGCACGGTCTCCCCAGGGGAGCTATACTGGGGTAGAGTGGGTTAGGGAGAACAAGGTCTCTGGAGTCAGAAAGGTCTATAGGTTCATACCTGGCTTACCATTTATTTGCTGTATGACCTGCGGCAAGTGACCTCACCTCTCTAAGCTTCAATGTCTTCATTTGCAAAATCTTACAACCCTAACAATGGTTTCAAAGATAAGTATGCAAAATAGCTGGAACAGGACCTGAGCCACAAATGACCAAGCCTCCCTCTCCCCACTGGCCCAGCTGCTTGGAGCCAGGGGAGGGGACTGTGGGCCACGACTGACCTAGGGGCTTTGACCTACACACTGACTTTCCTGCCAGCTCCAGATAGAGCCTCCAGCTAACGCCAACAAAGCTTTCAACAGCTCAGGAAGAGGATGAACATTTGGAAAGAAAAAAAGAAAGAGGCTCAGAGCACTCAGTTTAACACATGGGCATAGTTCCCTGATGGATCAAGGCTGGGCAGCTGGCCCAGGGACGGCCCTCAGCTGGGGGTGGGGTAGAGAGGCCATAAATATTCATGAAGACAGAAGAATTCTGCTGTCTGTATCTCCCACCCTTTTCCCTGCGCAGCATTCGGCCCCCATCCCTACTGGAAACATTCTCAGTCCCTAGGGAACTTGGAGAAGGGGTTCTCATCCATAGCTGGACAGCCAGAGAGGAGGGACCATCAGGAGATGGACAGAAGGAGTTATGTGCTGGTTGATTCCCCAGGCCAGATTGTGGGTTAGGAAGTTGGGTTCACCAGTCATGCTAGCCCCTAACATTTGTGAGGCCAGTTGAGGTCAAAAGTACAAAATTCTAAATATTTATAAGCTATAAATAAGATACATCCAAGTTCATCCATAGCTCCTGCACCAGCAGTTCCTTGCAGCCTGGCAGGCCTGAGGGTGCATTCACCAACAGGGCAAGGACTAGAAGTGGCCAAGGCGGGGGAACACCACATTCCAAGTGGGTACACTGTCTTGAATCCAAGTACTCCTTGCTCTATGGGGAGCATGAGGCTGGAGCCCCCCTAATTTCAAGGCACTGGGCACATTTACTGGTGTACAGTACATCTTGCCTATGATCATATTTCCTCCTCAGATCATCTTCTTGAGGCTGGTTTTACAAGATACCCAATTTTCCAGGGGTAAAAAGTGAGACTAGAGAAGAAAACAGATTTGTCCACAGTCACACAGCGGGGAAGTGGCAGACTTGGGATTCTGAACTCCAAGGTCCATCGTGACTCTCCTAGAACAAGCTGTGGCCCCTGCTGGAAGTGAACTGTTCCTCAGCCAACCTGTCCACTCACAGGCCTGTCCTACAACCTGAGAATGGGAGCTCCGGATGCTGTGAGGTCCCAGGAAGAGATGCCTTTGACCTGAGTCCCAGCTTTTACCTTTGCTCCTCAAAGCTGGGAAAAGAATGGGACAAAGGGATGGCATGACCTGCTCTGTATCCATCTGAGTCCCACCTGGTAGGGCGAGAGCTGGGTCAGATCCTGGTTCAACCACTAAACTCATCCTGTGACTCTGACTCTCTGTTTCCTCATTTGTAAAATGAAGATTTTTATATGGGACTAAGAGAAAAGGATATTAAGGAAACAATCTCATTGACAATAGTATTCAAAAAAAATAAAATACTTAGAAATAAACTTAACCAGCTGAGCACAATGGCTCATGCCTATAATCCCAGCACCCTGGGAGGCCAAGGCGGGCAGATCACTTGAGCTCAGGAGTTTGAGACCAACCTGGCCAACATGGTGAAACCCCATCTCTACTAAAAATACAAAAATCAGCTGGCCATGGTGGCGTGTGCCTGTAGTCCCAGGTACTCAGAAGGCTGAGCCAGGAGAATCACTTGAACCGGGAGGCAGTGAGTAAGCCAAGATCATGCCACTGCACTCCAGCCTGGGCGATACAGCAAGACTCTGTCTCAAAAAAAAAAAAAAAGAAATAAACTTAACCAAGGAGGCAAAAGACTTGTACATTGAAAACTACAAAACATTGCTGAAGGTTGGGCATGGTGGCTCACGCCTGTAATCCCAGCACTTTGGGAGGCCGAGATGGGCAGATCACGAGATCAGGAGATTGAGACCATCCTGGCTAACATGGTGAAACCCTGTCTCTACTAAAAATACAAAAAAATTAGCCAGGCATGGTGGCAGGCGCCTGTAGTCCCAACTACTCGGGAGGCTGAGGCAGGAGAATGGCATGAACCTGGGAGGCGGAGCTTGCAGTGAGCCGACATCACGCCACTGTACTCCAGCCTGGGCGACAGAGCGAGACTCCATCTCAAAAAAAAAATTGTTGAAAGAAATTGAAGATGACACAAATAAGTGGAAAGACATACCAAGTTCATGGATCAGAAGACTTAATATTATTAAAATGTCCATACCACCCAATGTGATCTACAGATTCAATGCCATTCTATCAAAATCCCAATGTAATTTTTACAGAAATTTTTTTTAAATTGTAAAATTCATATGAAACCTCAAAGGACACCAAGTAGTCCCAACAATCTTGAGAAAGAAGAACAAAACTGAAAGACAACTCCTGATTTCAAAACATATTACAAAGCTACAGTAATCAAAACGGTTTGGACTGGCATAAAGACAGACACATAGATCAATGGGACAGAATAGAGAGACCCAAAATAAACCCTCACATAGTCAAATAATCTTTGACAAGAGGACCACGACTACACAATGGGGAAAGGATAGTCCCTTCAACTAAAGGTGCTGGGAAAGATGGATATCCACATGCAGAAGAATGAAGATGGGCTCTTATGTTACACCATGTATTGTACAAAAATTAACTCAAAATGGATTAAAGACCTAAACATAAGACCTGAAACTATAAAATTCCTCAAAGACAACACAGGATAAAAGCTACACAGCTGTGCTCAGTGGCTTACACCTGTAATCCCAGCACTTTGGGAGGCTAAGGTGGGCAGATCACCTGAAGTCAGGAATTCAAGACCAGCCTGACCAACATGGTGAAATCCCGTCTCTACAAAAATACCAAAATTAGCCAGGCATGATGGCAGGTGCCTGTAATCCCAGCTACTCAGGAGGCTGAGGCATGAGAATCACTTGAACCCGGGAGGCAGAGCAGAGGTTGCAGTGAGCCCAAGCTCGTGCCATTGCACTCCAGCCTGGGAAACAGAGTAAGATTCCATCTTAAAAAAAAAAAAGCTTCACAACAGGCCAGGTACAGTGGTTCATGCCTGTAACCCCAGAACTTTGGGAGGCCTAGGTAGGAGGATTGCTTGAAGCCAGGAGTTCGGGACCAGCCTGGGCAACATAGCAAGATGTTGTTTCTACACAAAATTTAAAAAATTAGCTGAGCATGATAACATGCACCTGTAGTCCCAGCTACTCAGAGGCTGAGGCGGGAGGATACCTCGAGCCCAGGAGCTCAAGGCTGAAGTGAGCTATGATTGTGCCATTGTACTCCAACCTAGGCAACAGAGGAAGACCCTGTCTCTAAAAAAACAAACAAACAAAAATCATTAATTAATTATTTAAATTAAAAACAATAAAAAGCCTCATAACATTGGAATGGGTCATAATTTCTTGGCTATGACACCAAAAGCACAGGCAACGAAAGCAGAAATAAACGAATTTTTGGCAAACTTTAAATAATCTCCATGAAGCAAAGGAAAACAATCAGCAGAGTGGAAAGGCAACTTGTGGATGGGAGAAAAGGCAAACTTTGGGATGGAACCAGATATCAGATAAGGAGTTAATAAGCAGAACTCCTACAACTCAATAACAACAACAACAACAAAATTCAGTTTAAAAATGGGCAAAGAACTTGAATAGACATTTCTCCAAAGAAGATACACCAGTGACCACAAACACGTGAAAAGGTGGTTCAATATCACTGATCATCAGAGAAATGCAAATTGAAATCATAATGCAATATCACTTCATACCCACTGGGAGGGCCATTGTCAATAAAACAGAAATGTGTGAGCAAGGATGTGAGAAATGGGAACCTTTGCACAGTGTTGATGGGATTCTAAAATGGTGCAGCCACTATGGAAAAGAATATAGAACCTCCTAAAAAAACTAAAATTAGAATGGTTATATGACCCAGCAATTCCACTCTGGGTACACTATATATTCAAAAGAACTGAAAACAGGAATTTTTTTTTTTTTTTTTTGAGATGGAGCCTCACTCTGTCGCCCAGGCTGGAGTGCAGTGGCACGATCTTGGTTCACTGCAACCTCTGCCTCCCAGGTTCAAGTGGTTCTCAGCTTCCCTAGTAGCTGGGACTACGGACACCCGCCACCTTGCCTGGTTAATTTTTGTATGTTTAGTAGAGATGAGGTTTGGCCATGTTTGCCAGGCTGGTCTCTAACTCCTGACCTGAAGTGATCCTCCTGCCTTGGCCTCCCAAAGTGCTAGGATTACAGGCGTGAACCACCGCGCCAGCTGAAAACAGGATCTTGAAAAGACATTTGCACATTCATATTCATAGCAACATTATTCACAATCGTCAAGTGTGGAAATACCTAACATGTCCATGGACAGATGAATGGATAAGCAAAATGTGGTATATACATACGATGGAATATTATTCAGCCTTACAAAGGAAGAAAATTCTGACACATGTTACAACATGGATGAATCTTGAAGACATTTCTGCTAAGTGAAATAAGCCAGCCACAAGAAGACAAATACTATATGATTCCACTTATATGAGACATTTAAAGTAATCAAACGCATAGAACCAAAAGCAGAAGGGTAGTTACCACTGGGGCTGGGGGAGGGGGAAATAGAGAGATGTTCAACAGATGTAGAGTTTCAGTCATGTAAAATGAAAACTTTTTTTTTTTTTTTTTTGAGATGAAGTCTCACTCTGTCACCCAGGCTGGAGTGCTATGGCATGATATTGGCTCACCGCAACCTCCGCCTCCCGGGTTCAAGCGATTTTCCTGCCTCAGGCTCCTGAGTAACTGGGATTACAGGTATGCACCACCACGCCCAGCTAATTTTTGTATTTTTAGTAGAGGCAGAGTTTCACCATGTTGGCCAGGCTAGTCTCGAACTCCTGATCTCAAGTGATCCACCTGCCTTGACCTCCCAAAGTGCTGGGATTACCAGCGTGAGCCACTGCACCCAGCCAAGATGAAAACATTCTATTGGCACTTACAGGATTTAAAAGGAAAATAAAATGTTCTAGAGATCTGTTATACAACAATGTGAACATAGTTCGCATGACTGAACTATACACTTTAAAAATGTTAAGAGGGACCAGGCACGTGGCTCATACCTGTAATTCCAGCACTTTGGGAGGCCAGAATGAGTGGATCACTTGAGCCCAGGAGTTTGAGACCAGCCTGGACAACATAGCAACACCCCAATCTCTATAAAATACATTTTTAAATTTTTTAAAATGCATGCTAAGAGAGTAAATTTATGTTATGGTTTTCACCACCGTAAAAATAATAATAATAATAATAATAATGGGCCTAAGAGATGGCAAATTTGAAAGTACATTGTGTATTTTTAAGTTAAAGTCATATGACTCAGTTTATGACTTAAAAGCTGTGCAACCTTTGGTAAAACTGCTTGCCTCCTTTGGGCCTCATTTGTAAAATACAAATAGTAACACATCTCTTTCATAGGGCTTTTGTAAGCATCAAGCAAAATAAAGGATGTATAGTATTTAGAGAACAGTGGTTAAGAGTACAGACTCTAGGCCGGGCGCGGTGGCTCAAGCCTGTAATCCCAGCACTTTGGGAGGCCGAGACGGGCGGATCACGAGGTCAGGAGATCGAGACCATCCTGGCTAACACGGTGAAACCCCGTCTCTACTAAAAAAATACAAAAAATTAGCCGGGCGAGATGGCGGGCGCCTGTAGTCCCAGCTACTCGGGAGGCTGAGGCGAGAGAATGGCGTAAACCCGGGAGGCGGAGCTTGCAGTGAGCTGAGATCCGGCCACTGCACTCAGCCTGGCGACAGAGCGAGACTCCGTCTCAAAAAAAAAAAAAAAAAAAAAAAAAAAAAAAAAAAAAAAAAAAAAAAAAAAAGAGTACAGACTCTGGAGTCAGACAAACCTGGGCTCATATCCTGCCTCTCTTACTTCCTACCACAGGACCACAGCCAAGCCTGTTCTCCCTCTGAGTCTCAGGTCCCTCCCTGAAAATGGAGCTGATAAAATCCAGGCACATACCTCTCCAGAGTGGTGTGAAGAGTCAATGAAATAATGTGTATGGCCGGGCACGGTGGCTCACGCCTGTAATCCCAGCACTTTGGGAGGCCGAGGCGGGCGGATCACGAGGTCAGGAGATCAAGACCATCCTGGCTAACATGGTGAAACCCCGTCTCTACTAAAAATACAAAAAATTAGCCAGGCATGGTGGCGGGCGCCTGTAGCCCCAGCTACTCGGGAGGCTGAGGCAGGAGAATGGCATGAACCCGGGAGACGGAGCTTGCAGTGAGCCGAGGTTGCACCACTGCACTCCAGCCTGGGCGACAGAGCGAGACTCTGTCTCAAAAGAAAAAAAAAAGAAAGAATGTATATAAAGTCCTTATCAGGGCCGGGCGCAGTGGCTCACGCCTGTAATCCCAGCACTTTGGGAGGCCAAGGCGGGCAGATCACTTGAGGTCAGGAGTTCGAGACCAACCTAGCCAACATGGTGAAACCCTATCTCTACTAAAAATACAAAAATTAGCCAGGCATGGTGGCGCATGCCTGTAATCCCAGCTACTCGGGAGGCCGAGGCAGGGGAATCGCTTGAACCCAGGAGGCAGAGATTGCAGTGAGCCAAGATGATGCCATTGCACTCCAGCTGGATGACAGAGCCAGACTCCATCTCAGAAAAAAAAAAGAAGATGCCTGGTCTGGTCTATAGTGAGAGCTCATTGAATGTTGGCTATTGTTCCTCTTACTTCCCTACCCTAGACAGAGTTGGAAGTTCCACCTCAAGTTCCCTTAACAATATATCACATTGCATTATCATAGCTGTTGATTTCTCTCTCCTTTTGGACTGTGAACTCCCCAGGGCCAAGTCTGCTGACATATCAGCAATACCCATCACAGAGCCTCCTACATAGCAAACACATGAGAAATATTGACTAAATAGACAGGTGAGCCTCCGCACACACACAGTCACAGTGTCCCTCACTCTGTTTCCAAACCCTCATGCCCCAGCTCTAGCCACTCCCAGCTCTTAGATTCCCTGGGACCAGTCCCGGTTTCCTCATCTATAAAACAGGAATAACATCAACATTGAGGCTGGAAAGGTGGCTCACACCTATAATGCCAGCACTTTGAGAGGCTGAGGTAAGAGGATTGCTTGAGGCCAGGAGTTTAAGACCAGTCTGAGCAACATAACCAAATTTTGTCTCTACAAAATTAAAAATAAAAAAAAAAAAAATTAGCCAGGCATGGTGGCACATGCCTGCAGTCCTAGCTACTATGGAGGCTGAGGCTGTAGGATCACTTGGGTCCATTACAGTGAGCTATGATCATACCACTGCACTCCAGCCTGGGCAACACAGCAAGACCCTATCTCTTTTTTTTTTTTTTTTTTTGAGACGGCGTCTAGCTCTGTCTCTCAGGCCGGACTGCAGTGGCCGGATCTCAGCTCACTGCAAGCTCCGCCTCCCGGGTTTCCGCCATTCTCCTGCCTCAGCCTCCGAGTAGCTGGGACTACAGGCTCCCACCACCTCGCCCGGCTAGTTTTTTTGTATTTTTTAGTAGAGACAGGGTTTCACCGTGTTAGCCAGGATGGTCTCCATCTCCTGACCTCGTGATCCGCCCGTCTCGGCCTCCGAAAGTGCTGGGATTACAGGCTTGAGCCACCGTGCCCAGCCTGACCCTATCTCTTAAAAATAAAAATTAGGCTGGATGGGGTGGCTCACACCTGTAATCCCAGCACTCTGGGAGGCCAAGGCAGGCAGATCACCTGAGGTCAGGAGTTCGAGACCAGCCTGGCCAACATGATGAAATCCCATATCTACTAAAAATACAAAAATTAGCCAGGCATGGTGGCGCATGCCTGTAATCCCAGCTACTCGGGAGGCCGAGGCAGGGGAATCGCTTGAACCCAGGAGGCAGAGATTGCAGTGAGCCAAGATGATGCCATTGCACTCCAGCTGGATGACAGAGCCAGACTCCATCTCAGAAAAAAAAAAGAAGATGCCTGGTCTGGTCTATAGTGAGAGCTCATTGAATGTTGGCTATTGTTCCTCTTACTTCCCTACCCTAGACAGAGTTGGAAGTTCCACCTCAAGTTCCCTTAACAATATATCACATTGCATTATCATAGCTGTTGATTTCTCTCTCCTTTTGGACTGTGAACTCCCCAGGCCAAGTCTGCTGACATATCAGCAATACCCATCACAGAGCCTCCTACATAGCAAACACATGAGAAATATTGACTAAATAGACAGGTGAGCCTCCGCACACACACAGTCACAGTGTCCCTCACTCTGTTTCCAAACCCTCATGCCCCAGCTCTAGCCACTCCCAGCTCTTAGATTCCCTGGGACCAGTCCCGGTTTCCTCATCTATAAAACAGGAATAACATCAACATTGAGGCTGGAAAGGTGGCTCACACCTATAATGCCAGCACTTTGAGAGGCTGAGGTAAGAGGATTGCTTGAGGCCAGGAGTTTAAGACCAGTCTGAGCAACATAACCAAATTTTGTCTCTACAAAATTAAAAATAAAAAAAAAAAAAATTAGCCAGGCATGGTGGCACATGCCTGCAGTCCTAGCTACTATGGAGGCTGAGGCTGTAGGATCACTTGGGTCCATTACAGTGAGCTATGATCATACCACTGCACTCCAGCCTGGGCAACACAGCAAGACCCTATCTCTTTTTTTTTTTTTTTTTTTTTTTTGAGACGGCGTCTAGCTCTGTCTCTCAGGCCGGACTGCAGTGGCCGGATCTCAGCTCACTGCAAGCTCCGCCTCCCGGGTTTCCGCCATTCTCCTGCCTCAGCCTCCCGAGTAGCTGGGACTACAGGCTCCCACCACCTCGCCCGGCTAGTTTTTTTGTATTTTTTAGTAGAGACAGGGTTTCACCGTGTTAGCCAGGATGGTCTCCATCTCCTGACCTCGTGATCCGCCCGTCTCGGCCTCCGAAAGTGCTGGGATTACAGGCTTGAGCCACCGTGCCCAGCCTGACCCTATCTCTTAAAAATAAAAATTAGGCTGGATGGGGTGGCTCACACCTGTAATCCCAGCACTCTGGGAGGCCAAGGCAGGCAGATCACCTGAGGTCAGGAGTTCGAGACCAGCCTGGCCAACATGATGAAATCCCATATCTACTAAAAATACAAAAATTGGCTGAGCGTGATGGCACACATCTGTAATCCCAGTTATGTGGGAGGCTGAGGCAGGAGAACCACTTGAACCCGGGAGGGGGAAGTTTCAGTGAGCTGAGATTGTGCCACTGCACTCTAGCCTGGGTGACAGACCGAGACTCCATCTCAAAAAAAAAAAAAAAAAAAAAAATGACCTCACAGCATAGTCCTGATGTTGAAGACAGACAACCTCTACAGTGCTAGGCATATAGAAGGTGCTCAATACATGAGTTACTTCCTGTTCTGACATGCTCTGTTGCTTGACATTTGTGCCCCGGCTTGGCCGTGCCGGCCACACCCTCTAATGAGACCTCTCACAGAGTGGTTTCAATACCATTTCTCCAAGATGCAGAAGGATTTGAGGGATGAATTAAGGGAGCAGAAATCCTGACCTCTGGGGAATTCTGTGCCAGGCTCCCACAATTCCCAGTGCAAGGGACCATGCACATTTATTGACTGATGAATGGAGCACCATGTCCGGGAGAGGTTAAGGACAGGGTCTAGGGCACCCGGGATGATGATTATCTGGGTGCCAGTCAGAGTTACCCAGTGTTCCTTCTCACTGGTGACCTCACCCTGGCCCCAGATATGTATATAACATTGATGAGATTCAGCCTCTGCTCAGCCGGCCTAGGAAACCCCAAGTCTGGCCTGGGTCTCTCCTCCTGGCTCCCAGATAACCAGGTAGTATCTGTCTGAGTTACCCTACCCAATTTTGCTTCCAGGACAGGGCCAGGAAGAGGGAGGGAGGAACCACCTCCTCTGGGCTGCCCCAGCACTGGGCACATCATGCCTCTGTTATGCCTCTGGTTTTTGTTTGTGTGTGGGTGGGTTTTTTTTGAGACAGAGTCTCACTCTATCACCCAGGTTGGAGTGCAATGACGCAATCTCAGCTTACTGCAACCTCCACCTCCCAGATTCAAGCGATCCTCGTATCTCAGCCTTCCAAGTAGCTGGGATTACAAGCGCATGCCACCATGCCTGGCTAATTTTTATATTTTTAGTAGAGATAGGGTTTCACCATGTTGGCCAAGCTGGTCTCGAACTTCTGACCTCAGGTGATCCGCCCACCTCGACATCCCAAAGTGCTGGATTACAGGCATGAGCCACCGCACCTGGCCATGCCTCTGTTATACCAGGAATCACGCTGACTTCTTCCCAGCCTGGGAGTTCCTGAGTCCTGCTGGTGTCTTTGTGGCCAGTCCAGGACCCCGTCTAGGGAAAAAAGCAGGGCTGGGCACAGGCCCTGGAGTCACACAGACCTGAGTCTGCACCTGGGTCTGCTTTTCCTTGCTATGTGATCCTTGGCTCTCCCAGCCTCCCTTTATTCATCTGCAAAATGATAGTAATAAAACCTTCCTCACAGGGTATTGTGAGAGCCGAGTGAAGCAATTTACTCAGGAACTGTGAACTCCCTTCCCTGCTGTCCTCAGAAAATGTTTGTTGAATAAGTGAATAAAGCAGCAACCGAATTGGCCATGCACCAAGCCAGCTACACATTGTCTCCTAGAAGCAATCGAGGTTAGCCAGAGAGAAAGCATAGGAACCGAAACCAGGGGATGTGGGCTCTGGCCTCAGCTGTGCCACTCACCCACATAACTTGAGTGAGCCTCATTCCAGCTCTGAGCCTTGGGTTTTTATCTGCAAAATGCGGTGTCTGTGCCTTGCTTATCTCAAAGCATTGTTGTAAAAAAAAAAGGAAGTGAGATTATTGGTGGTGACAGTTTTTGGTAAACAGTAAAGCACTTGATACATTGAAATGGATTTTATGAACTGTAAAAGGTATTGCAGGCTGGGTGCAGTGGCTCATGCCTGTAATCCCAGCACTTTGGGAAGCCAAGGTGGGAGATGGCTTGAGGCCAGAAGTTCAAGACCAGCCTGCGAAACATAGCAAGATCCCGTTTCCACAAAAAAAAAAAAAAAATTGTTTTTTAAATTAGCCAGGCATGGTGGCATGTGCCTGGCTACTTGGGCAGCTAAAGCAGGAGGATGGCTTGAGACCAGGAGTTCAAGGCTGCAGTGAGTCGTGATCATGCCACTGTTCTTCAGCCTGGGTGACAGAGCAAGACTGTGTCTCTTAAAAAACAAAAGGAGGGGGTGGGGAGGGCATGGGCCAGGCATAGTGGCTCACACCTATAGTCCCAGCACTTTGGGAGGCCGAGGCAGACAGATTGCTTGAAAACAGGAGTTCCCGAGCAGCCTGGGCATCATGTCAAACCCTACCTCTACAAAAACACACACACACACACACACACAACTTAGCCAGGCAAGATGGTGCGCACCTATGGTACCAGCTACTTGAGAGACTGAGGTGGGAGGATTGCTTGAGCCCAGGAGATCGAGGCTGCAGTGAGCTGTGATCATGCTACTGCACTCCAGCCTTCATGACAGAGCAAGATCTTGTCTCAAAAGAAAAAAAAAGTGGGGTGGAGTGGGCGGCGCAGGGTATGCACAAATTTGATTTTGACATGCTTCTCCCATTAGCCAGTTGGGCTCAACGCCAAACCCAGGCCCTGATGATCCCCCTTCTGCAGAACCAAGGGAGTGGGGAGGGGCGGCTGAGTGGTGATCCTCCCCCTGCATATTCTGTCTCTCTGTCTCACACACAAACACACAAACAAATACACACACAGAATCTGGCTGTGATTCCCCTCGGCTGAAGACACACAGAGGCATATCAGCCTCTCAGCTGGCTTTGCGGGCCATCTGCTCCTGGGAGGGGAGCTGTCTGGCTGGAGCAGGCCACATGCAGCCTGGCTATGCTCCTGGCCCATCATTCCAGATACACGCAGACATAGCCAGACACCCCACATAACCACAGACACACATGCACACACAAAGACACACCAGAGGCTTCTCCCCGCTCTCATCATGCTGTCAAGGAACCCAAGAGGGGCTGGTCAGAGAGGGGGCTACAGCAGGGTCCCAGCATTTGCCCTTTGGGAACTGGCTCCACTCCTGACCCAGACCACACCTCTAGGCCCATCAAGGGGTGCTGCCAGGCTCCTGCTCCACTGTTGCCCTCAGAGGCCCAAGCCTCTACCCACCTAAGGGATCAGAACAGGAAAGTGGGGGATGCCACCAAGAAAGAGAAGGCCGTCCTCTTCAACAAGGCCGTCCCCTTCACAGGCCTAGGGTGGGAAGGGGCTCCCTGTAAAAGGACAACAAGATCCCAGCCTCTCCTCATACCCGCTTCCCACTACCAATCAGAGAAAACTCAGTCCTGTAGGCGCATTTTGTCACTGATAACATAAACTGTGAATTCCTTACTCCTTCAATGACCAGATGGGGAAACGGAGGCCCAAAGATGAGAAGGGATTTTCCCAAGGTGAACACAGTGTCGGGGACAGAGCTGGGACCAGATACTGGACCTCTGGTTCACCGTCCATTCCCTTCCAACTGCAAAAACCGCTTCGTCATTCATCTGTCCTGTGCATATTCTAAGCATATGCTATGTTGCAAACCCTGTGCTAAGGATAAAGGATACAACAGTGAACAAAACAGGTTCCTCATCCGTAAGGCGTTTACAGCAGGCATCACAGAGTCAGCATTAGAGGGAATGCATCAGTCCCCTTTGTGCAGCATTTTCCAATTGACAAAGCACTGCCCCACCCCACCTCTTACTTCATCCTACCCTCAAACTCACAGGTCAGTATTTTGTTTTGTTTTGTTTTTTGAGATGGAGTCTCACTCTGTCACCCAGGCTGGAGTGCAGTGGTGCCATCTCAGCTCACTGCAACCTCCGCCTCCCAGGTGCAAGCAATTCTCCTGCCTCAGCCTCCCGAGTAGCTGGGATTACAGTCACCTGCTACCACGTCCAGCTAATTTTTGTATTTTTAGTAGAGATAGGGTTTCACCATGTTAGCCAGGATGGTCTCCATCTCTTGACCTCGTGATCTACCCGCCTCGGCCTCCTACAGTCCTGGGATTACAGGCGTGAGCCACCGCGCCTGGCCCACAGAGGTCAGTATTTTTTTTTTTTTTTTTTTTTTGAGACGGAGTCTCGCTCTATTGCCCAGACTGGAGTGCAGTGGCCGGATCTCAGCTCACTGCAAGCTCCGCCTCCCGGGTTTGCGCCATTCTCCTGCCTCAGCCTCCCGAGTAGCTGGGACTACAGGCGCCCACCACCTCGCCCGGCTAGTTTTTTGTATTTTTTAGTAGAGACGGGGTTTCACGGTGTTAGCCAGGATGGTCTCGATCTCCTGACCTCGTGATCCACCCGTCTCGGCCTCTCAAAGTGCTGGGATTACAGGCGTGAGCCACCACGCCCGGCCCACAGAGGTCAGTATTTTAACCTGCAATCTGCAAAGGAGGAAAGTGGAACTTCTGAACGACTCAAGGCCCCAGCTTGTCAGCAGGAGCTGAGATCGAAACCCCAGATGCCCACTTCAGGCCCAGGACCCAGTCATCTAAGGGGCTGACCTCTTTCTCTGGCTGGTTTGTCAGGACCTAAAGATAGTGGTGTCTCTTTTGCTTCCCTAGCATCCCCCAACACACAACACACCTCCCACCCCTACTGCCTCCCCCAACACACACACACATCACGCCAAACACCTCGAACACAGCTGGGTATTCAGTCAGAGCTAAAGGAGAGCAGCCAGAGATGTGGGGAGAGAGCCTGCCGGTTCTGTCATACTTCACAAGTAAGCGAGTACACAGCCCCACGTCTGGACCTCCTGCCAGCGGAGGATGGCAGGTGCCAGCCTGGGCCCTGTCCCCAGCACCTGGGACCTGATAGGGGCCATTGGTTGTGGGCTTGGCCGTGTGTATAAGAACCTGGTTATTTTCAGCACCCCCTTCCCCACCCCACAAACCTAGCATTTAGTGAGTTTCTAAGTACCCCGCCCTGTACCAAATCCTTTATATGTCCCGACAATTCTGTGGGGGAGATGGCATTATCCTTATTTGACAATTTAGAAAACTGCACAGAGATGGAGCGTAACTTGGCCAAGACCACACAGCTAGTCAAGTAGATGTCATTTGGCTCCCTGAGATCCAAGCTGCCCCCATCACCACCATCGCCACCTCCCAGTGGGGTCTCTGGGTCAGCACTGTCCCAGCCTCGGAAAAGCCAAACTTGGGTGCTGGGTTCTCCAGGAATGTTTGGACACTAGAAGTTATTTCTAAACATGAGACTCTGGGCCTGAGAAAGGTGCCAGAACAATCCCTTAAAAACAGAAGCAGCCGAGCACAGTGACTCACGCCTGCAATCCCAGCACTTTGGGAAGCCGAGGCAGGCTGATTGCTTGAGCCCAGGAGTTGGAGACCAGTCTGGACAACAAGGTAAGACCTTGTCTCCACAAAAAATACAAAAATTAGCCAGGCGTGGTACAGTACGCCTGTAGTCCCAGATACTTGGGAGGCTGAAGTGGGAGGATCGCCTAAGCCTGGCAGGTCCAGGCCGCAGCGAGCGTGACCACGTGCAATTCTGCCTGGGCAACAGAGTGAGAGACCCTGTCTGAAAAGAAAAAAGAAAAGAAAAGAAAAGAGAAAAGAAAAATAGAAGCGCCCATCTGCTTAGGTGCAGCCTGGGGGCATGACCTTGGTTTGCCTCCTGAGGACATTTTTCTATGCCTCCCCCTTGCCCAGCAGGGGCCAGGAGTCCTCCTTACCTGTAGCAGGGGCAGCGGCTTCAGCTGCAGGAACTGTGTGTCTCTGTCTGGGTCCTGGCCCCAGCCTCAGCCTCTGTGCTGTCTGGCAATTGCAGAAGTGAGGAAACAGCGTATCACTACCAAGTCACCCCTGGGAGGAAATGCTATGGCCCTAGGGCCTCTCAAGGGGTGCTACAGGAACTTCCAAGCTGGGCCGCCAGGACCTGGGCACTGCCCGGAGACTTCTCATAAAGAGCGAGGGACGCGGACTGTAAGCAGCACCCAAGGCCAGGGAGCTGAGGTGAGAAAGAGGAAAAGCAAGACAGAGAAAGCAAGTGCATGCACTCAAGAGAGCGAGAAAGGGAGCATGAGAGTGAGGAAGAGGAGGGAGGAGAGATGAGGGACCAGGAAAATCAAAGGAGAGAGGGAGGAGGCGGGAGGGAGTCAGGGAAAAAAAATGAGAGGGCGGAGGAATGGATGGAGGGAGCGAGGCTCAGGGAAAAAGACAGATGTAAGCGCCGGGAGAGATGAGAGGAACAAGGAGACTCAGCGACAAAGACAAGGGAAGATCCAAGACAAAAGACGAGATGAGGAGACACAGGCAGAGAGCATGTGCCAGTGTGCATTTGGGTCTGTGTGTCTCTGGATGGGGGTGAGAGAGAAAATAAAAGAAAGGGAGTGGAGGAAAGAGAATGCCCGCTGGGATATGAAGTGGAGGGAGAAGAGAGGAGCTCAGAAGAGTCACTGTGGTCAGCGGCATGACTGGGCAGGGCATCCCTGGAGACCAAGAAGCATTGAGCCCAGAAACCCCATGGGAACAGAGCTGTGGGGGTGGAGGTGGAAGCTCCCTGAGACCTTGAGCCTGGGTTGGGCAGCGTGTGAGTTCGTGGGAGCGTGTGGGTGAAGAGGGGTGGGCAATCGAGGGTGAACACACATGAATGTGTGAGTGTGGGTGTGGGGGTATGTGTGAAAGTGAGCCGGTGGGGGCATCCCGTGTGCATAAGTGAGAGGTGAGCCAGAGTCTCTGCCTCAGTTTCCAGTCCATTTACCCACTCATTCCTTCAACCAACCAACAAGCACCATCTGAGCACCCCCAGACAGCAGGCACTGGGATGGACCCTGTCTAAGGAAGCAAGTCCCTCAAATACATCAGCCGACCCAACAACCTCCTACACAGAGAGGGAAACTGAGGCCTGACAGGACCAGGGTCCCACAGCAAGGCAGGTGTAAGCAGAGTCGGGGGCCTGCATCGGCATCCAGCTTCAGCTCCACTCTGGGTATCTGGGCCAGGCTCCTCCTCCTAATGTCCCTTATCAAAGCCAAAAATGGCTCTCAAAGGATAAAATACTTTTTTTTTTTTCTGAGACAGAGTCTCACTGTGTCCCCCAAACTGGAGTGCAGTGACTCAATCTCAGCTCACTGAAACCTCTGACTCCCAGTTTCAAGTGATTCTTCTGCCTCAGCCTCTGGAGTAGCTGGGACTACAGGCATGCACTGCCATGCCCGGCTAATTTTTGTCTTTTTAGTAGAGACGGGGTTTCACCATGTTAGCCATGCTGGTTTTGAACTCCTAACTTCAAGTGATCCACCCGCCTCGGCCTCCCAAGGTGCTGGGATTACAGGCATGAGCCACCGCGCCTGGCCAGGACAAACCACTTTTAACATTTGCCTCAGTCATGTAGAACTAGAGCCAAGCATCTGCCCCCTCCTCCATCTCCAGCACCATATCACACACAGGCAGACACACTCAGACCACATAACACTTGCACACTCATATACACTCAGTGCCTACTCTCATGCAGAGATGCCCACTCTCACTGTGTTCCTCCAGATACCTGCACACTCACGCCCAGTCTCCCCTCACTCACACCTTGCCAGGCTCACCTCCTTCCTCAAGTTCATGCGTCCATACTGCTCCATGCTCCCCCACCACACGCACTCTCCCGATCCCCAAAATGCAGCCCAGGCCACCTGCCAGGCGCATGGAAACAGGCTCAGGCCAAGCACTTTGGGAGACCAAGGCAGGAGGATTGCTTGAGCCCAGGAGTTCGAGACCAGCCTGGGCAATATAGTGAGACCCCATCTTTATATTAAAAAAAAAAAAAAAGAAAGAAAGAAAAGAAACAGGCTCAGTTTGATCATTTCTTCTTGTCTCCCTTAGAGGCCTTTTGAGCCTCGAGTGCCCTGAAATATGAGGACATGGTCTGTACATGAACTTAGCCTTCATGCAAACTGCTCACCTGAAAGGCAAGGCCTCAACTCTGCTCCCCAGCCCAGATCCTTGGTTCCAAAACAGTTTCACCTCAGCCCTCCTCTAGCCACCACCCTCTAGGAGGGACAGCAAGCCTGGGAGGGACCTCCGGGATCAACCAGCCTCCATTGCCCAGAGTCTCCAGGACACCTGGCTCAAGGTCCGGGACTGTTGGCTCAGCCTGCCTTCCAGTACAGTCCCTTCCACGCACACACGTGGCAGCTGCAGATCAGCACCTCTTTTGAGATTATCAATAAGCAGGGTAGGTAGGCAGGTATTACTATTAATATTTTACAAATGAGGAAACTGAGTCCGAAGCTTTCTCTCACACCCCACATCCATTCTGTCAGCAAACTCTGTCGGCTCCACTTGAAAATATGTCCAAATTTGGCCGGGCACAGTGATTCATGCCTGTAATTCCCGCACTTTGGGAGGCCGAGGCGGACGGATCAGTTGAGGTCAGGAATTCGAGACCAGCCTGGCCAACATGGTGAAACCCCGTCTCTACTTAAAAAAAAAAAAGAAAAAAGAAAAAAACACCAACCGCCAGGCATGGTGGCACACACCTGCTGATTACTGCTGGTAATCCCAGCAACTTGGGAGGTTGCGGCATGAGAATTGCTTGAACCCAGGAGGCGGAGGTTGCAGTGAGCTGAGATAGTGCCACTGTACTCCAGTCTGGGTGGAAAAAAAAAACAAACAAACAAGCAAATATGTCCAAATTTGAATCTAATCAAGCCTTTAGGTCTAACCTCAGTTTTCAGAAAATACAGGGGACAGAGGAATAAATTAAAGGACCTCACAAGGAAGAAATCAGCCAGTTCCAGAATATAGAACATTCTACCGGACAGCGAAGCCAGTTCTCTCCAGAAATCAACCGTATGAACACAGAAACTAACACAGGGCCAGGCTCAGTGGCTCATGCCTGTAATCCCAACACTTTGGGAAGCTGAGGCGGACGGATCCCTTGAGCCTAGGAGTTTGAGACCAACCTGGGCAAAACAGGGAGACCCTGTCTGTATAACACAAAACAAAACAAAAAAGGTTAAAAAGAAAATGAAATAAAAGCACACAAGAAACAGGGAGGAGATTCTTCCAGATTAAAGGAGATTTCAGAGGCCGAACATGGTGGCTCATACCTGTAATCCCAGCACTTTGGGAGGCAGAGGCGGGCAGATCCCTTGAGGTCAGGAGTTTGAGACCAGCCTGGCCAAATGGTGAAACCCTGTCTCTACTAAAAACACAAAAATCAGCCGGGCCTGGTGGCACACACCTGTAATCCCAGCTTCCTGGGAGGCTGAGGCAGGAGAATTGCTTGAACCCAGGAGGCAGAGGTTGCAGTGAGCTGAGATCAAGCCACTGCTCTCCAGCCTGGGTGACAGAGAGAGATTCTGTCTCAAAAAAAAAAAAAGTTGCAGCTGATCCTGCAACTGGCAGGGAGGGAACCAGGAAATAAATACTCAAACCTTTCTCTTCTCTCATCCTCTGACGTCTTATCTTCTTATCGGCACCACCAGTTGGCTGAGCCCAACCAGAAACAAAGGAACCATTAATGTGGTCCATAAGGGCAGCCTCCGGGGCACAGAGGTGGGTGAAGAAGGGTGGAGTGTGCTCTGGTCATGCACCACCATTCCCAGAGTGGGTCTGGAGGAGAAAACAGAAAATATCCAGGACAGACATGTCTGAGAAAATCACAGAAACTGGTATATGGACAGGATTTTAGATAATTCTAAGGAATTCTTGATAATAGTATTAGGAGGTAATGGTGTTACAGTTATATAACAAAATGTCCATATATGTGGAATTTGCTTTAAAATAATACAGCAAAATAAGAAGAAAGGAAGGAGAAAGAGAGAGAGTAAGAAAAACAAAGAGGGCCGGGCGCGGTGGCTCAAGCCTGTAATCCCAGCACTTTGGGAGGCCGAGACGGGCGGATCACGAGGTCAGGAGATCGAGACCATCCTGGCTAACACGGTGAAATCCCGTCTCTACTAAAAATACAAAAACTAGCCGGGCGAGGTGGCGGGCGCCTGTAGTCCCAGCTACTTGGGAGGCTGAGGCAGGAGAATGGCGGGAACCCGGGAGGCGGAGCTTGCAGTGAGCTGAGATCCGGCCACTGCACTCCAGCCTGGGCAACAGAGCGAGACTCCACCTCAAAAAAAAAAAAAGAAAAACAAAGAGAAGAAATAAAGAAGGATGGATACAGAGTATGAAGAAAAAAGAAAGGAAGAGGAATGAAGGGAGAGAGGGGAGAAATAGAGAATGTGGCAAATTATTTATTTTATTGATTGATTGATTTTTATTTATTTATTTATTTTGAGAGGGAGTCTCACTCTGTCTCCCAGGTTGGAGTGCAGTGGCGCGATCTCAGTCTCACTATGTTGTCCAGGCTGATCTCAAACTCCTGACCTCAAGCAATCCGCCCGCCTCAGCCTTCCAAAGTGCTGGGATTACAGGCATGAGCCACCGCGCCCAGTCATGTGTTATTTTAAACCTCTAAGTTTGTGGTAACTTCTTATAGCAGCCATAGGAAACTACCACAAGGATTTCTTGTACTCTTCCTTCTCTTTTTGTGTATGTTTGAAAACTTTTCTAATGAAGTTGTGTTTGAGCGGGCACAATTCACACCACCACCTATAAAACAGTCTTGCCAAGGAAACCAAAACAGAATCAGCAAGTTTAACCACTGTTTGACTCCTGTTACAGAAGAAAACAAATCACAGGGATGCACTCAACTAACGCACATGATAAGAAACATACAGAACACATGACCTGCTTTCTTCAATAAATAAATTCTAAACAAGAAAAAAAAGAATATAGGGAGAAACTATTGATTAAGAGAGAATTAAGAGGTCGAGCGTAGGAGCTCACGCCTGTAATCCCAGCACCTTGAGAGGCCGAGGTGAGTGGATCACTTGACACGGGAGTTTGAGACCAGCCTGGGCAACACAGCGAGAACTCACCTCAAAGTAAATTAACTACTTAAATAAAGAGAAGTAAGAGACATAGCAACCAATTGCTACGTGAATCTTCTTGGATCCTGATTCAAACAAGAGGGGAAAAAAAGAAAGAAATTGATCCAGGCATGGTGGCTCATGCCTGTAATCCCAGCACTTTGGGAGGCCGAGGCAGGCAGATCACTGGAGGTCAGGAGTTTGAGACCAGTCTGGCCAACATGGTGAAACCCCGTCTCTACTAAACATACTAAAATTAGCTTGGTGTAGTGGCACATGCCTGTAATTCCAGCTACTCAGGCGGGTGAGGCAGGGGAATCGCTTGAACCCAGGAGGCAGAGATTTCAGTGAGCCAAGATTGCACCACTGCACTCAGTCTGGGTGACAGAGTGAGACCCAGTCAAAAAAATAAAGAAAGAGAGAGAGAAGGACGGAAGGAAGGAAGAAAGGAAGGAAGGAAGGGAAATTGAGGATTGCCAGGCATGGTGGCTTATACCTATAATCCCAGCGCTTTGGGAGGTCCAGGTGGTCCTCACTGGAGGATAGGAGTTTGAGACCAGCCTGGACAACATAGCCAGACTCCATCTCTACAAAAACTTTTAAAATTTCGCTGCAGTGAGCCATGATCATGCCACTGCACTCCAGCCTACGTGGCAGAGTGAGATCCTGTCTCTTAAAAAAAAAAAAAAGTGGGCTGGTAATTGTTGAAGCTTGCTAAAGGTACATGAGGATCCATTATATCTTTAAACGTAATGTTGCACTTGTTTTCTTTTCTTTTCTTTTCTTTTTTTTTTTTTTTTTGAGACGGGGTCTCGCTTTTGTCACCCAGGCTGGAGTGCAATGGCACGATATCGGCTCCCTGCAACCTCCATCTTCTGCATTCAAGTGAGTCTCCTGCCTCAACCTCCTGAGTAGTTGGGATTACAGGCACCTGCCACCATGCCTGGCTAACTTTTGTATTTTTAGTAGAGATGGGGTTTCACCATGTTGGCCAGGCTAGTCTCGATCTCCTGACCTCAAGTGATCCACCCACTTCAGCCTCCCAAAGTGCTGAGATTACAGGCGTGAGCCACCAGGCCCAGCGGTTTTCAATTTTTTGTAAATAAGAAAGGTTTTTTTGTTGTTTGTTTTTAAAAGAAATTCAATTTTGTGTTTGTTTTTTAAAGCAATACTTGTTCAGCTTTTGAGATCAGAACAGCAGTGAAAAAGAAAACTGTCCCAATATTATGTAGTCGATAATTGTGTCTTGGGATGTAATTTTCCTGTGATAGCATCTTATTGGGATGTTAAGTGCTGCATCTCATTCAATATAGACGGAAATGAAAATGATGCAGCCTGGAAAGCTCTGTTAAATGACAGAAAAGGGTCTACTACAATGAAGATGCTGGCGTAAAAGATGCCTATACATTTATTTTGTGAAATTTGAGTGCAAAAAAGTAGTATTTATAAAATAACGAGCTATTGCCCAAAATATTTAAGTAGATAAGTAATTAAAAGAATAAATTAAATATTATAAGTAAAGTTGGGCACAGTGTCTCATGCCAGTAAAACCATGTCTCTACAAGAAATACAGAAAAAATTAGCTGGGCATGGTGTTGCACGCCTGTAGTCCTAGCTACTCGGGAGGCTGAGGTGGGAGGATCACTTGAGCCCAGCAGGTTGAGGCTGCAGTGAGCCGTGACTACACCACTGCCACTCCAGCCTGGGTGACAGAGTGAGATCTTGTCTCCAAAATATGTGTGTGTGTAATAGGTAGGAATTTTACTATATCAGAGGTTCTCAACCAGGAGCTATTTTGCCCTCTAGGGGACAACTGTCCATGTCTAGAGACATTTTTGGTGGTGACAACTGGCAGATGGGGTGGGAGTGGGGTTGTGCTGCTGCCATCTAGTAGGAAGAGGCTAGGGATGGGGCTAAAAATACTACAACGCACAGAACAGCCCCTGCAACAAAAAAAATCATTTGGCTCCAAATGTTAATAGTGCTGGACTGAAAAACTCTAGTGTATTAGCTATGTTCCTGATAGCTTGTATATATTCAAGTTGGCCTTTAAAAAATCTCTTCTGGCCGGGTGAGGTGGCTCACACCTGTAATCCCAGCACTTTGGAAGGCTGAGATGGGCGGATCACGAGGTCAAGAGATCGAGACCATCCTGGCTAACACAGTGAAACCCCGTCTCTACTAAAAATACAAAAAATTAGCTGGGTGTGGTGGCGGGCACCTGTAGTCCAGCTACTTGGGAGGCTGAGGCAGGAGGATGGCGTGGACCCAGGAGGTGGAACTTGCGGTGAGCCGAGACCGTGCCACTGCACTCCAGCCGGCGCGACAGAGCGAGACTCCGTCTCGGGAAAAAAAAAAAAAAAATCTCTTTTGACATCTTATTGTCAGGAAAGTAGGAGACTGCTTATTTTAGGGGTTGCTTTATTTTTTATTTATTTTTATTTTTTTGAGATGGAGTTTTGCTCTTGTTGCCCAGGCTGGAGTGCAATGGCGCGATCTTAGCTCACTGAAACCTCTGCCTCCCAGGTTCAAATGATTCTCCTGCCTCAGTCTCCCAAGTAGCTTGGATTACAGGCATGTGCCACCATGCCCAGCTAATTTTATATTTTTAGTAGAGACGGTGTTTCACTATGTTGGTCAGGCTGGTCTCGAACTCCTAACCTCAGACGATCCACCCACCTTGACCTCCCAAAGTGCTGGGATTACAGACCTGAGCTACCATGCCAGGTCAGGGGTTGCTTTATGTTTGTGTTTATAAGACATTTTAAAAATTCGTTCATCAAACCTATTTTAAATTTTAAAATAAATAAATTTACTTCACATTTTAAATGATGGGCTGGGCTCAGTGGCTCACGCCTGTAATCCCAGCACTTTGGGAGGCCAAGGCAGGTAGATCACGAAGTCAGGAGTTCGAGACCAGCCTGGCCAACATGGTGAAACCCCGTCCCTACTAAAAATATAAAAATTAGCTGGGCGTGGTGGTACCTGCCTGTTAATTCCAGCTACTCAGGAGGCTGAGGCAGGAGAATGGCGTGAACCCAGGAGGCAGAGGTTGCAGTGAGCCAAAATCACCACACTGCACTCTAGCCTGGGTGACAGAGCGAGACTCCATCTCAAAAAAAAAAAAAAAAAAAAAAATTTAAATGATGGATGGATAGATAGGTAGATAGGTAATAGATCCAAAATCTTGCCACTTCTCACTACCTCCACTGCTACAGCCCCGGTCCAAGCCCCTCTGCCTCCCCGCTGGATTGCAGCCTCCCCACCATCTCCTGCTTCCATACTCACATCCCGTCAGTCTGGGTTTTTTTTGTTTTGTTTTGTGTTTTTTTGAGATGGAGTCTCACTCTGTCACCCAGGCTGGAGTGCAGTAGCATGATCTCAGCTCACTGCAAGCTCCGCCTCCTGGGTTCAAGCGATTCTCCTGCCTCAGCCTCCCAAGTAGCTGGGATTACAGGTGTGCACCACCACGCCCAGCTGATTTTTTTATTTTTAGTAGAGATGGGTTTTCACCATGTTGGCCAGGCTGGTCTCGAACACCTGACCTCATGGGATCCGCCCGCCTCGGCTTCCCAAAGTGCTGGGATTACAGGCGTGAGCCACCATACCCGGCCTAGTCTGTTCTTAACACAGCAATGTGGTTGAATTATTAAACATCAGTCACAGCACATCACTCCTCTGCTCAAAGCCCCCCAGGGCCTTCCATCTCACTTACAAGAGAAGTCAAAGTCCTTTAAAGCACCTGCAAGACCCTGTAAGACCTCACCTCATCCCCTACATTTCGCTCCCTCCACTGTAGTCGTTCTGGTCTTCTTGCCCTTCCTCAACACACTCTCGCCTCACCCTCTTGTTTTCCTTTTTTGTTTTTTTGTTTGTTTTTGAGACAGAGTCTCACTCCGTCGCACAGGAAGGAGTTCAATAGTGCCATCTCAGCTCACTGCAACCTCCTCCTCCTGGGTTCCAGCGATTCTCCTTCCTCAGCCTCTCAAGTAGCTGGCATTACAGGCACACACCACCATGCCTGGCTAATTTTTGTATTTTTAGTAGAGACGGGGTTTCACCATGTTGGCCAGGCTGGTCTTGAACTCCTGACCTCAAGTGATCCACCCACCTTGGCCTTTCAAAGTGCTGGGATTACAGGCATGAGCCACCGTGCCCGGCCTCACCTCACCCTTTTGCACCTGCTGTTCTCTCTGCCTGGACCACTCTTCCTCAGACACTCAAAAAAAAAGTTCGGTCTTTCCTCAAATGCCACTTTCTCAGTGGGGCCTTTCCTGACCACCTGAATAAGTTGCAGCCACCCGCCACATTCCCAGGCTCTCATCCTGCTTTCCTTTTCTCCACAGCACCTATCACATCTAGTATAACATGTATTTTATTTATTTATTTACTTTGCTCATTATCTTCTCCCCAACTAGACTGTAATCTCCTTGAGATTATTGCCAAGATCGGGAACATTGCCTGGCACATTGCAGGTGCTGGATAAAGCTTATTGAATGAATGAATGACATTAGAGAGAGGAAGTGATTTATCCAAGTAACATAGCTAGTAGGTAACAGAGCTGGAATTAGGACCCAGATATACTAAACTAGGGCAGTCCTGCACAACTATTTATAAAAGGGTTGTTCAGTTCTTTCTGCTCTCAAAACCTGTCCTTTGCCAAGAGTGTTGTGGACACTTCCTTGCTGTGAGTGCTGCTTTTCTCATCAGCAAATGGAGGATAATGTGGGTGAAAGAATACCATAAGGAAAAGGGTACGGGTTTTAGAATCAGAGACTTGAGTTCAAATCTTGATGCTACCTGTTTTCTGTGTGAACTTGAAAAAGCCAAATTACCTCTTCAAGCCTGTTTTCTAATTTTCAAATGGGAATAATCATATAGGAATAATCACAACCTTATTATGTTGTGAAGACTATCAGACCAAAGGAAGAAAAGGTTATGGCCAGGCGCGGCGGCTCGCACCTGTAATCCCAGCACTTTGGGAGGCCGAGGTGGGCAGATCACGAGCTCAGGAGATCAAGACCACCCTGGCCAACTCAGTGAAACCCCGTCTCTACTAAATATAGAAAAAAATTAGCCAGGCGTGGTGGTGGGAGCCTGTAGTCCCAGCCACTCGGGAGGCTGAGGCAGGAGAATGGTGTGAACCCGGGAGGCGGAGCTTGCAGTGAGCCGAGATCACGCCACTGCACTCCAGCCTGGGTGACAGAGCAAGACTCCGTCTTAAAAAAAAAAAAAAAAAAAGATTACAAAGATTGGGAAGGAAAAGCAAAACTGTTATCTTCACAGACAGTATGACCATTTATGTAGAAAAATTGCAGCAATTCCATAGAAAAATTATTAGAACCAAAACAGCACTTAAACAAGATTTCTGGATATAAAATCAACATGTAGAAAGCAATCATGCTCCTATAAACAAGCAATTAAACAGAAAATGGTATTTTTAAGAAGACACAACTTATAACAGCAAGAAAACTATTTTGGCTTTTTTTGTTTTTTCTTTTTCTGGCCAAAGATATGCAAGATCTTTGAGATGGAGTCTTACCCTGTCACCTAGGCTTGAGTGCAGTGGCACCGTCTCAGTTCACTGCAACTTCTGCCTCCTGGGTTCAAGCAATTCTCCCGCCCCAGCCTCCCCAGTAGCTGGGATTACAGGTGCACACCACCATACCTGGTTAATTTTTTTTTTTTTTTTTTGTAGTGGAGACAGGGTTTCACCATGTTGGTCAGGCTGGTCTGGAACTCCTGACCTCAGGTGATCCGCTCTCCTCGGCCTCCCAAAGTGCTGGGATTACAGGTGTGAGCCACTGTGCCCAGCCTCAAGATGTGCAAGATCTTGATGAAGGAAATTACAAAAATTATTTTTTTAAAAAAAGAAATAAACGGGTAGATGTACTATATTCATGCATGAGGCTGTCAATATCATCAAAATACAAATTCTTTCCAATTTAATCTATAAATTCAGAGCCAGTGCAATCGAAATCCCAATAGTTTTCCCAGAAATTTACAGGCTAATCCTAAAATTCCAAATGAAAAAGCAAAGTGCCAAGAGTAGCTGAGAAATTTTTGAAGAACAAGGGCATGGATATGAACAACAAGGATACCTGAAAGGACTTTTCATATCACATGTCAAGTCTTACTTTAAAGTCACAGTATTAAGACAGAGTGGGGCTGGGCGTGGTGGCACACACCTATAATCCCAGCATTTTTGGTAGGCTGAGGCAGGCGGGTTGCCTGAGGTCAGGAGTTCAAGATCAGCCTGGGCAACATGGTAAAACCGCATCTCTAATAAAAATACAAAAATTAACCCAGGGTGGTGGCACACACCTGTAATCCTTGCTTCTGCAGAGGCTGAGGCAGGAGGATCGCCTGAACCTGGGAGGCAGAGATTGCAGTGAGCCGAGATCGTGCCATTGCACTCCAGCCTGGGTGACAGAGGGAGACTCCATGTCAATCCATCAATAAATAAACAAATAATAAATAAAAAACCTCTGAACTCCTGAGTTCAAGTGATCTGCCTGCCTCGGCCTCCCAAAGTTCTGGGATTACAGGCGTGAGCCACCTTGCCTGGCCCTCAGAGTGATATTATCATAGTGATTCCAAAACCCATGCTCTTTTCCCTGTGGTATTCTTCCACCCACACTATCCTCCATTTACTGATGAGAAAAGGGCTACTCACTGAAGTAAGGAGGAATAAACAGAGCAAAGGAACAAAACAGAGACTCCATAAATAAAGAGCTCATCTATGGAAACTTGACAGACAGAGTTGCCATTACAGATCAAGAAGAGTAGATATTAGCTACTAATAGCCACTAATAGTGCAAGCTATTAGCTATCCATTAAGGAAAAAATAATAATAAAATTATATCTCTCATATCATATCCAGAATTAAATTCCAAATGGAATAACAACCTATGAAACACAAAATACACAAAATGTTGGAAGAAAATAGAGTTGAATATCTTTATGATCTAGGGGCGAGAGAAAAAAAAATTTTTTTTTTGAGACGGAGTCTCGCTCTGTCGCCCAGGCTGGAGTGCAGTGGCTCAGTCTTGGCTCACTGTAAGCTCCGCATCCTGGGTTGACGCCATTCTCCTGCCTCAGCCTCCGGAGTGACTGGGACTACAGGCACCCGCCACAACGCCCGGCTAATTTTTTCTATTTTTAGTACAGACGGGGTTTCACCGTGTTCAGCAGGATGGTGTCAATCTCATGACCTTGTGATCTGCCCTCCTCGGCCTCCCAAAGTGCTGGGATTACAGGCGTGAGCCACCATGCCCAGCCCCCAATTTTTTTTTTTTTAAGACAAAGTGCCGCTCATCACCCAGGCTGGAGTGAAGTGGTGCAGTCTCAGCTGACTGCAACCTCTGTCTCTGGGTTCAAGCGATCCTTCCACTTCAGCCTCCTGAGTAGCTAGGAATAGAGGCACCATGTATTTTTTGTAAAGGTAGGATTTCGCCATGTTGCTCAAGCTGGTCTCAAACTCCTGGCCTCTAGTGATCTGTCCACCTCAGTCTCACAAGGAGCTGGGATTACAGGCATGAAGCACCATGCCCAGCCAAGAAAACTTAAATTAAGACATGGAAATCACACATAATAAAGAAAAACTGGATAAATTTGACCATAGAAATTTGAAAACTGTGTACATTAAAAGACACTGTAAAACAGATGAAAGCCAGGTGCAGTGGCTCACACCTGTAATCCCAGCACTTTAGGAGGCTGAGGCAGGTGGATCAATTGAGCCCAGGAGTTCAAAACCAGCCTGAGCAACATAGCAAGAACCCATCACTACTAAAAATACAAAAATGGCCGGGAGCAGAGGCTCACACCTGTAATCCCAGCACTTTGGGAGGATGAGGCCGGCAGTTTGCTTGAACTCAGGGGTTCGAGACCAACTTGGACAACATATCGAGACCCCGTCTCTACTAAAAATACAAAAACTAGCCTGGTGTGGTGGAGCATGACTGTAATCCCAGCTACCTAAGAGGCTGAGACATGAGAATCACTTGAGCCCAGAAGGCAGAGGTTGCACTGAGCCAAGATTTTGCCACTGCACACCAGCCTGGGTGACAGAGGGGGACTCTGTCTCAAAAAACAAACAAACAGGCTGGGCATGGTGGCTCATGCCTGTATCCCAGCACTTTGGGAGGCCAAGGCATGTGGATCACCTGAGGTCAGGAGTTAAAGACCAGCACAGCCAACGTGGTGAAACTCTACTAAAATACAAAAAAATTAGCTGGGTGTGGTGGCAGGCCCCTGTAATCCCAGCTATTCGGCAGGCTGAGGCAGGAGAATCACTTGAATCCTAGAGGTGGAGGACCCCGGGAAATCGCGCCTTTGCACTCCAGCCTGGGCAACAAAAGCGAAACTCCATTTAAAAAAAAAACCAAAAAACAAAAATTGATGAAGAGTCACAAAACAGGAGAAGATATTTGCAACACATACAACAAAGAATTTTCAGGCATTATATAATATAAATTTTATAAGTCAACTGAAGAAAAACCCAATAGAAAAATGAGTCAAGAAAGGAATAGGCAATTCACAGAAGGAAAAGCCCAAATGACCAAGAAATATAAAAATATAGTCAACATTTCAGGAAATCAGGAGCCTAAGTTAAAACAATCACCACCCACCTGAAAGGAAGAAATTTAAGTCTGGCAATTCCAAATACTGGAGAGCATACAGAGCAATGGAAACTGTTACTACCCTGCCAAAAGACAGTGCAATTGCCACTACTGTTTTGGAAGTTACTTTGATAATAAATGCTTGCCAGATGACATGCCAATTAAAAGAAAAATAAAATAATAAAAAATAATAATTGTATAATAAAGTTGAAAATGTGTACATTTTTCCTAGGTATTTACCAAAAATATTAAACACAGAAATAAGGAAACAGACACTTGTATGGTTCTTCAGTGCAATCCTGCACATATATTAAAATGAAAAGAGCTGCGTATATTAACAAGGATAATAAACATAATGCGGCCGGGCACGGTGGCTCACGCCTGTAATCTCAGCACTTTGGGAGGCCGAGGCAGGCAGATCACGAGGTCAGGAGTTCGAGACCAGCCTGTTCAATATGGTAAAACCCTGTCTCTACTTTTTAAAACAAAAATTAGCCGGGCATGGTGGTGCACTCCTGTAGTCCCAGCTACTCAGGAGGCTGAGGCAGGAGAATTGCTTGAACCCAGGAGGCAGAGGTTGCAGTGAGCCAAGATGGTGCCCCTGCAATCCAACCTGGGCAACAGAGTGAGATTCCATTTTAAATAAATAAGTAAATATAAATAAACATAATGCGATACTAAAAAAGCATATTGCAGAGGATAAATTATACTTTTTGATACAAGTTCATGTATTTGAGACAAGCTCATGGACTTCAGGCTGGAGTGCAGTGGCATGATCGCAGTTCACTACAACCTCCACCTCCTGGGCTCAAGGCATCCTCCCACCTCACCCTCCTGAGTAGCAAAGACCACAGGCACACACCACTGAGATGGAGTTTCGCTCTGTCACCCAGGCTGGAGTGCGGTGGCATAATCTCAGCTCACCGCAACCTCCGCCTCCCGGGTTCAAGCGATTCTCCTGCCTCAGTCTCCCAAGTAGCTAGGATTACGGTCATGCACCACCACACCTGGCTAATTTTGTGTTTTTAGTAGAGATAGGGTTTCTCCATGTTAGTCACGCTGGTCTCAAACTCCCAACCCTCAGGTGATCCGCCCGCCTCAGCCTCAAAGTGCTGGGATTATAGGCATGAGCCACCGTGCCTGGCCAGATAACATTTCTTAACACATTATTATGTTGGAGAATGCAATACACATGCATCCATATATAAAGACAAATTCAGGATATGATTACCTCTGAGAAGGGGGGTGGAATGAGTGTGGATACACAGGAGGCTTCTTTTTTTTTTTTTTTTTTTTGAGACAGAGTCTCGCTCTGTCGCCCAGGCTAGAGTACAGTGGTGCGATCTTGGCTCACTGCAAGCTCCGCATGCCATTCTCCTGCCTCAGCCTCCCAAGTAGCTGGGACTACAGGCGCCCGCCACCATACCCGGCTAATTTTTTTTTTTTTTTTTGTATTTTTAGTAGAGACGGGGTTTCACCCTGTTAGCCAGGATGGTCTCGATCTCCTGACCTCGTGATCCACCCGCCCTGACCTCCCAAAGTGCTGGGATTACAGGCATGAGCCACCGCGCCCGGCCAGGAGGCTTCTATTATATCTGTAATGTTTAACACTGCAGTGGATACACAAGTGTTTTGTAATATTATTCTATAGATTATATTTATCTTGTATTCTGTAAGATAAATACATAAGCCTGAGATTGGCAAAGAGAATCTGGAGAATGAGAAAGTGAAAAGTCCAGGAATATGCCACATCATCTATCGGGCTTGCCATTAAGCTGTAGTAGTTAAGAAGGGGTGGTATAGACAATACCAAGGACAGACAATAGTGCAAAAGAACAGAATAGAGAAAGAGTCACGGGAGGAAGGGGACTGCTCTAAAACCAGAGGTCTCTGAGAGCCCAAAAGTTACTTAGGCAGCCAGTTCCCAGGGAGACTCCTGGGGATGGACAGCCCCGAATCTTCTCTTCCTCCTCACCACAACCTCAGCTTCTCTCTTGGGCTCTCTCTCCCTCTCTCACATCTTTCCTCAAACTCTGGGAGTTTAAATCTCACCTCTGCCACTTCACAACGGTGTCACCTTGGACAAGTCTCTGGGCCTCCCTGAGCCTCAGAGTCTTCATCTGTGAAGCACCGCCACCCTCACAATGGGATTAGGCCAGTAAA
This sequence comes from Trachypithecus francoisi, assembly GCF_009764315.1. NCBI lineage: Eukaryota > Metazoa > Chordata > Mammalia > Primates > Cercopithecidae > Trachypithecus > Trachypithecus francoisi. The sequence continues at coordinate 96,599,695 of NW_022681457.1, read as the reverse complement.
GGACAACGCCTGGCCACTATCATTCTCGTCTCTCTTCTCCTCTCCTCTTCCTCTTCCTCTCCCTCATCCTTTCCCTCCCTTGCTCAGGGCTGAGTCCTGCTGGCCCTCCCTCTTCAGCTCGGGAGCAAAGCAAGAACTGCTCCGCTCCCTATCTTGTAAGAAGGTCGCCTTGGCATGCACTGTATCCTGAGAGGAAGCCTCAGAGATGTGGCCAGGCCTCGCGGGAGAGGCCTGACAGGGAGAACAATCCAGACCAGGAAATTCAAAGGAAGAGATGTTCCTAGAGGTTTAGGGCAGCAGAGGACTTAAGTTGGAAGAAGCCTAGTTGGGGCCACTGGCTTTGCCTGGGCAGGGGAGGGCCTGGAAAAGCCCACAGAGCCTGGGCACTCTTCATAGACTAGAAAGCTATGACATTGGTATGAAATGTAACTGTCAAAACCAACTAACTCAGTGGTTAAAAGAAAGGTCTCCAGCCAGGCGCAGTGGTGTACTCCCGTAATCCAAGCATTTTGGGAGGCCAGGGCGGGTGGACCACTTGAGCCCAGGAGTTTGAGACTAGCCTGGGCATTATAGTGAGACCTCATCTCTACAAAAAGAAAAAAGAAAAAAAAGAGAGAAAGAGAGAGAGAGAGAGAGAGGTCTTCTAGAGTAACTCAGGCTTCCTCCAAGAGGGAGATAGGGTGGTTGGAGAACAAGGATAGGAGAGTGTCTTTTCTCTATGTACTCTTTTATATCTATTGAACTTTTAACGTGCTAATTTGTTACCTCTCATTTTTTTATTATTATTAAAAAAAAAAGCACGAGGCCAGGTGCGGCAGCTCATGCCTGCTGCAATCCCAGCACTCTGAGAGGCCAAGGCGAGAAGATTGCTTGAGTTCAGGAGTTCAAAACCAGCCTAGGCAACATGACGAAACCCTGTCTCTACAAAAAAATATAAAAATTAACTGGTCATAGTGGTGCGTGCCTGTGGTCCCAGTTACTCATGAAGGGACTGAGGCGGGAGGATTGCTTGAGCCTGGAATGTCCAGGCTGCCGTGAGCTGAGATCATGCCGCCACTGCCCTCCAACCTGGATGACAGAGTAAGAGCGTGTCTCAGTAAGTAAATAGTAAAGCATTTAAAAAAAAGAAAGGTGGACTCTGGGACCAGACTCACCTAAGTTTAAATTTCATTACAGCCTCTTAGCTGTGGTACATTAGGCAAGTTTCTTAACCTCTCTGAGCCTATTTCCATAGCTGTAAAATGAAGATAATAATACCTACTTCATAAAGGTTTTACACAACTGCATAAGATAATATTTATGGCCAGGCACGGTGGCTCACGCCTGTAATCCCAGCACTTTGGGATCCTGAGGCAGGAGGATCACCTGAGGTCAGGAGTTCGAGACCAACCTAACCAATATGGAGAAACTCCATCTCTGCAAAAATACAAAATTACCCGGGCATGGTGGCACGTACCTGTAATCCCAGCTACTTGGAAGTCTGAGGCAGGAGAATCGCTTGAACCTGGGAGGCGGAGGTTGCAGTGAGCCAAGATCGCGCCATTGCACTCCAGCCTGGGCAATGAGAGCAAAACTCCGTCTCAAAAAAAAAAAGATAATGCTTGTAAAAGCCTTGAGCATGGTGTTTGGCTCCCAGGAGGCATGTAGTAAATGCTGGTAGCTGGGAGTTTTTTTGTTTTTGTTTTTGTTTTTGTTTTTGAGACAGAATCTCCCTCTGTGCCCAGGCTGGAGTACAGTGCTGGGATCTCAGCTCACTGTAACCTCCGCCTCCTGGGTTGAAGTGATTCTCTTGCCTCAGCCTCCTGAGTAGCTGGGATTACAGGCACCTGCCACCATGCCCGGCTAATTTTTGTGTTTTTAGTAGAAACAAGGTTTCACCATGTTGGCCAGGTTGGTCTGGAACTCCTGACCTCAGGTGATCCACCCGTGTTTTTATTATCAGAGTGCTCTAAGTCCTAGGGCTATAGGAAGCAGGACTGAAACAGCTGGGAGAGCTAGCCTCTCCTGTCATGCTCTCTGGTGCGACTGGGACCCCTGGCTCAGCTCTGCCCTTCTTGCTCCACTGTGTGGCCCTGGCTGCCAGTGCATGAGCTCGAGAGGGTAAGAAGTGGGGATGGGGTTACTGACCTACTGACTGAACAGTAGGGCGGGCGCATCTGGGGAAAGGGGAGTTCTGTGATATGTACAGGTGGTTGCATTGCTCTGTGTGTGTGTGTGGGAAGATATTTGTGAGACCTTGCGGAGTAAGTTTGTTTGCAGTGAGTGGGTGGAGGGTCTTACCGGTTGGGGTGTGCGTCTGTCCGTGCGGTTGTGCATGTTGTGTGTCTGTAAGGATGTTTTCCCCTGGGTTAGGATCTGCATCACGTGAGGCAATATTGTCCGTTGGTGCCATTCGTGTATGTGGATAGGGAGGGTCATGGGTTGTATCTGTGGATGATGAGGGTCTGTTGTGTGTTGTGAAGGGGTTTTGCAGGTGACGCAGATGTGTTTTGTGTGGTGAGTGAGGGATGCCGCGTCTGTTAGTGAGTGTGTGTGAATGACCCTGAAGGGTGGGAGGATTGTGCTGTGTCTGTGGGCAACAAAGACGGGCCACATGTCCTTGAGGGAGTGCCAACAGGAGGGAAACCAGACATTACCTAGCTCTGCGGACCCTTCCAGAATCTGAGCAGCCTTGAGGATTCTGCAGGGCAGCTAGACAAAGCGGCCGAAACTGAGCCCTTCCCTTAGATCACCAGCCTCTTACCTGAGAAACAGCAGGGATGGTGGTCCAGGCGGTGACAAAGAGGCTGAAGCAGATGGGGAGGTCCTGAGAGCATGTTTCCTGGACGGCTTCTCGGGGAGCTCCTGGATGACTTCTCAGGGAGCTCAGGAAGCAGGTAATGAGAGGAGAGGAGGCAGAGGACGGGCCCAGACACAGATGTGTGACTCACTCTGCTCTACCCTCCAACGAGCAGCAGCAGGACGAAGGATTAGGAAGGCCTGCCCCCGGACTCTGCTGGGTGGGCAGGGCAGCTGAGACCAGGAAGCCAGCTCCTGGGGTGCGGCCCCTACACCAAGGTTACCGGGAATACCCACATCCAGCCAGGCACACCAGCTCATCCCACAGTACTGGGCTGGACCCCTCTGATGCTGTGCCCCTCTGAGAGGAAGGGCTGGGCTTGGGCTGGTAGAGGAGAGAGGAACTGGGTCCTTTGACTGAGGGGGAGATGAGCCCTGACCTAGAGAAAGTCCCTGCCCTGCCCTCAGGAGCCGCCAGCCTGGGGGAGATGGGGACACAGCCCTGCCCTCAGGAGTCCCCAGCCTGGGGGAGATGGGGACACAGCCCTGCCCTCAGGAGTCCCCAGACTGGGGGAGATGGGGCACAGCCCTGTCCTCAGGAGCCCCTGCTTCAGTGGGTACAGCCCCGAATCCAGAGAGCCCCAAGTGGATGAAAAAGACACAAAACTGCTTTCAGAAGGCACCCCTGTCTGAGGGGACACACAGCCAGTTTGCCCACAGGAGGCCAGTACATTGGGTGTGACAAAGCCCTGCCTACAGGTGCCCTCAACAGAAGAGGAGACAGACCTGCCTTCAGAAATGCCCAGCCTCTAGGAAAGAGAAGATTCTGCCTTCTGAAGCCATATCTGGCTGAGAGGGAGACAAAGCCATCCCTGTCTCCATAGCCACCAGGCTGAGGGAGAAGACAAACCCTTGCACGGAGGAGTCCCTTGTCTCACCAAGGCAAAGGACCCGAGTTCTGGCAAAAACCTCTAGGACTGCACCCGGGGCTGCAGCTTTGCACGTTCTGCACTGAAAGTTACTCTATTTCTATTAATACCTCTCCCCACCACCCCCCACCACAACCAAAATATTGGGCTTAGCAGGAAACAGAGGTGTCAGGCCACAGAGGAAAGCAAACTGGGCCAAAGCATAGGTGGACATTCTCAAATGCCAACTCTAGGAATCTGCCAGATCAGAGTTTAATCATCACCTCTGGTCCTCAGCTTGAGCCCTGCAGTGAATGTTCTCTGAGCCTTTTCCTGAGTCTGCAACAGCGACACATACTGCCTCCCTCACACTTAGCATGATGAGTAGTACATACCAGGAGTTCAGTAAATGAAAATCACTTTATTTAGCGAAGCTCCTGTCAAGTGTCCCAAGGTTAGGGGTCAATTCCTTTCCTCACATCAGACTCAGCTGGATAACTTGTTAAAAATAAAGTTTTAGCCAGGCGGGGTGGCTCACGCCTGTAATCCCAGCACTTTGGGAGGCTGAGGTGAGCAGATCAGCCGAGGTCAGGAGTTCCAGACCAGCCTGGTCAACATGGTGAAACCCCATCTCTACTAAAAATACAAAAATTAGCCAGGTGTGGTGATGAGTGCCTGTAATCCCAGCTACTTGGGAGTCCGAGGCAGGAGAATCGCTTGAACCCAGGAGGCTGAGGTTGCAGTGAGATGAGATCGCACCATTGCACTCCAGCCTGGGTGACAAGAGCGAGACTCCATCTCAAAAAAATAAAATAAAATAAATTAATTAAATAAAGGTAGGCCAGGCGTGGTGGTGTATGTCTGTAATCTCATCATTGTGGGAGGCTGCGGCAGAAGATCACTTGAGACCAGGAGTTTGAGACCAGCCTGGGCAACAAATCCAGACCCCATCTCTCCCAAGAAAAAAAATCAGCCAGGTGTGGTGGTTCACACCTGCAGTCCCAGCTATTTGGGAGATTGAGGTAGGAGGATTGCTCAGGCCCGGGAGATTGAGGCTGCAGTGGGCCATGATCTCACAACTGCACTCCAGCCTCGGTGACAGAGCAAGAACCCGTCTCAAAAAAAAAAAAAAAAAAGATTCTGGTACAGCAGTGCTGGTGATGGGGCCAGGAAGTGAAATTTTAACAAGCATCAAGGCGACTGCAAGGTAGCAGCCCATACAGCAATACAGGCTTGGAGGGACTCTGGAGGAAGCCAAGGAGAGGAGAGTTCAACCCTTCAGAGGCTGTTTCTAGCTATGCTTGCCTATCTCCCACCAGGGGAATGGCAGCCCGCTAAGCCACAGGTGTGTGGTTAGGATAATAGCATCACTGACAGAGAACCCTAAGCTCCACCCACCCTCCCACCTCTTGGAGGACTGGCTGTCCCTGCCTGATGGCTCCAGCCCTGGCTAGGTTAAGTTGGGAGCTTGTTAAAGATCCAGCTGTCTGTCTCCCTACCACACACACACATACCCTACCCTGAATCAGAACCTTCAGGGAGATCAGAAAATGTTCTTGTAGGCCAGGTGCAGTGACTTATGCCTATAATCCTAGCACTGTAGGAGGCTGAGGTGGGAGGATTGCTTGAACTCAGGAGTTCGGGACCAGCCTGAGCAACATAGACCTCGTCTCTACAAAAAATAAATTAAAACATGAGTGGGGCATGGTGGTGCACACCTGTGGTGACAGCTACTCAGGAGGCTGAGGCAGGATAGTTTGAGCCCGTGGAGGTTGAGGCAGCAGTGAGCCATGATCATCGTGCCACTGCACTGCCACCTGGACAACAAAGAAAGACCCTGTCCCCCAAAAAAAAAAAAAAAAGGAAATGTCTTTTTAACAAGCTTCCCAGATGTGTCCTCAATCTTCAGCTCTTTCATCCCTTTATTAAAGCAGGGAACAACCAGCAGGAGTGGGGCAGGGAGGAATAGCCACTGTGCACCCCACTGTGCTGGGCACCTGGCTTCCCTGACCTCAACCCTCAGGATATAACAAACACAGCAGAGTCAGGATTCAAACTCCAGTCTGTCTGATGCCAAATGCAGGCATACTGTCTCCATTTGGAAGGTTTGCCTCCTTTTGCTTTTTATAATGAACAGAATCTCACTAGTTTGCAGAACAGGAATGGAGAAGGTGTTTTTACCCTCATTTTACCAGAGGAGGCAGCTAAAGTCCAGAGAGGGGAAATGACTTGCTAGAGACACAATGCTAATGAGTGGCAGGGCAGAAAACTCGAGGAGGTGGGTGACTTCACATCCCTTTTACACTCATTTCACAGTGCCCTTGTCGAGCTCTGAGCCCCATTTCTAATGTGAGAAGCACTGATAACCTCCAGCAAGAGGCAGATGATCCAGATGTGCTAGGTTGAGGTTGGGGAGCGGGGTAAGGAAATGGAGAGGGGAAAATCCTGTTTCCTTGAGGTTCCACCTTCAGAGCAGGCCCAGACCCATCCACAACGTCCCACACACTTCCTCCTACTGCCACTGGGGCCCCAGGGAAGCGGGAGGGGCCAGAAAGCGAAGCTGGCTGTGGCTGCTCCAGGAAGCAGCTGAGAAACCACAGCCATAGGGTGTGGGGGTTCAGGTGACTGGAATACCAAAGGCAACAGCTGGTGCTTTCTTTCAGTGGTTACAATTATCTTTTTTTTTTTGAGACGGAGTCTCTGTCGCCCAGGCTGGAGTGCAGTGGCACAAGATCTTGGCTCACTGCAACCTCTACCTCCTGGGTTAAAGTGATTCTTCTGCCTCAGTTTCCCAAGTGCCACCACACCTGTGCCACCATGCCCAGCTGATTTTTATATTTTTAGTAGAGACGAGGTTTCACTATGTTGGCCAGGGTGGTCTCGAACTCCTGACCTCTAGTGATCCACCTGCCTCGGCCTCTCCAAGTGCCCGGATTACAGGCGTGAACCACCGTGCCTGGCCTACACTTCATTTTAAAGGTGAAATTCCCACTTTACATACTAGGATGCTGAGGCTCAGAGTTGATGTTACCGGCCCACATGCTGGGTTTCTAACCATACCTGGCTGGCTCCTTCCACCTCACCTCTGTCCACAAAGGTCCTCTTGCCAGCATTGGCTCCACAGCTGGGGAGCCTATCTGCTCCATTATTTACAGAAAACAAGAAAAGTGGCTCATCCAGCTTTTCATTTTTCTCTGGGCCCTGGCACTCCTCCAGCAAGCCTTCCCTACCTAGTGAGTGCCCCTTAACCTATTCATGGATGAAGGGGTAGGAGAGGATGGCACTGCCATAGCCACAGCCCTGCCTTGGAGGCCAGTCTTGACTGTACTGCCTCAAGTCAATGCCCAGCACACACCCCTCTCCCCAGCCAGATCATCACAGAGATTGCTCCAAGCAGGGTTATGAGAATGGGCTGGGACCATTGCTGATCTGTCCAGTGGGTCTGTCACTAAAATGCGACAGAAAGGAAGTGGGAAGACTTTGGTCCATCTAGGAAAATAGGATGTACTGACCGAAACCCAAATTCCTCAGTATGCCATTATGATCTCCCTGGTCTCATCTCACCTCACGTCTGTGCTCCAGGCATAACAAATGTTGTTCAGTTCCATGAATGGGCTATTCTCTTACCCTCTGGGCCTTTGCACCCGCCATTCCGTCTGATTGAAACACCTTTCCCTCAAGTACTACCCCTTCTGTGCCAGACACTGTTCATTGTTTACAGCAGGCATTCTTTTCTCTCTTTTTTTTGAGGCGGAGTTTCACTCTGTCACCCAGGATGCAGTGCAGTGGCGGGATCTCGGCTCACTGCAAGCTCCGCCTCCCGGGTTCACGCCATTCTCCTGCCTCAGCCTCCCGAGTAGCTGGGACTACAGGTGTCTGCTACCACGTCTGGCTAATTTTTTGTATTTTTAGTAGAGACAGGGTTTCACCATGTTGGCCAGGATGTCTTGATCTCTTGACCTCGTGACCTGCCCGCCTTGGCCTCCCAAAGTGCTGGGATTACAGGCGTGAACCACTGCGCCCAGCCTTTCCAGCAGGAATTCTTTCATCTTTACCAACTTTTATTGGAAACACGTGCCCAGTCCCAAGGAGTAAGGCTTGGTGTATTGCCTGTCTGTTCTTCACAGCTCTTCCAGCCAAACTTACCAAGAGGTGTCCATGTGACCCATTTTCTAACCAGTGACATCTTCTGGGAAAAATTTTGCATCCTGGATGACTTATTTCTGTTTGGTAGTTGTTATAAGATGTGGTGCTAGAACCTTCTTGCAACTGTGAGATGCCAAACCCTCCAGAGAGGACGGAGAAGCATAGCAAGAGCCTGTTTCCTTGGAGGTATTACTGAATGAATGATTCCACCATGAACAATACCTGAAACCTCCTCTCCACTTATGGAAGTAAAATATTCCTCTTTTTGCCAGTTGTTCCTTGCAGCCAAAACATTCCTAACTGATGCATCAGCCCCTGGGTTCCAGCTTTTAAAATGGCCAACTTTCTCCAGGAAACATTTCCTGGCTGCTAAAAATGAGATCAAGGGCCCCCTTCTCAGAGCAGTGGACACAGTCTCCTTGCCCGTGTGCCCCAGCTGTGAGGCAGGCAACAGGGGTCCTGCGGTGTTCACCATTTTATTTCTAAACCAGCACATTTGTTCAATGAAGAAACAGACCTGACATGATTTACATTTGTGTCCCCGCCCCAATCTCATGCCCAGTTGTAATCCCCCATGTTGGAGGAGGGACCTGATAAGAGGTGACTGGATCATAAGGGCCGCCCCCTTTGCTGTTCTTGTGATAGTGAGTTCTCCTTGTCTATCACTATCTCGTGATAGTGAGATCTGGTTGTTTAAAAGTGTGTAGCACCTCTCCCTGCGCTCTCTTCGTTCTGCTCTGGCCATGTAAGACGTGCCTCCTTCCTCTTCACCTTCTGCCACAACTCTTGTTTCCTGAGGCCTCCCCAGCCACGCTTCCTGTACAGCCTGCGAAACCGTAAGTCAATTAAACCTCTTTTCTTTATAAACTACCCAGTCTCAGGTAGTTCTTCATAGCAGTGTGAGAACTAACACCCATAGCTAATTGCTGGCACAGCCTCCTTGAGGGTAAAGGTAAGTTTGTAGATGGCTGAATTGAACAACCACCACTTAATCTCTAAGGAAAGGGTGTGTGCACCCACATCCTGGACTGAAATGGGGGTCGCTTTGCTTTGCCTGGATAGAAGAGATAATCACTGCCCCCCTTGGCAGGACAGCCTGCATTACCTCACAGCATGTATCACTTTTGCAGGGCAACTAAACATTTCCTTCCTCTGCCTTGGTCCAGTTTAGCCAGAGGCACACCTGCCCACCTACCCACCCACCTCTGTGCTCTACTTCATGTGTGGTTTGGATGTGCTCAGCTGTACTTGGAAGGACAGTAAGACACCCAAGCCTCTGTCCTCTCCCACAGAGAAATGAAAGTTGCGCTTCTCATGATACTAAAAGACATGGTGCCTTTCGTAGTCATGGTGCCTGTTTACTCATCTACAAGACATTGCAAAAAGCAAAGTCTAGTTTTGAGTCACCTAGTTTCCTTTATCTTCACATTTCAAGTGTCACCTTTCCACTTCTCACTTTAGGCCCCTCCCAAGGGCTGATTCCATCCCTGAAAGCAAGCAGGACATCTAGGCATAGACTATGAGCTGGATGCTTTCATATATTACTTCATTTAATCCTCAAAACAATCAGTATCTTCATTTTACACAGAAATAATAGTATATTGGCAATACCCAAGGAGCACTGTGGTAGCTACCTTGTATATGCCATGGCAAATCCTCCCTAAAAGCTGCCACAGTAATTTATATTCCCACTTTGTAGATGAACAAACTAAGGTTCGGCCAGGTCTGTCCAACCCCAAGGCATTTTGGGGTTGGGCCAAGCCAGATAAGGGACCCACAAGGGAGAGTACAAGGAAGAGTACATCAATGGCTTGGGTATAAAAATTTATTATACATAAAGAATATTACCACTAACAAATGCAGACAGGCTAGGACATGGTACTGGGTGGAGGACGGCTAGCTCTTTGGAAAGTGAAAGGTTTGGGTGGCGTGGACCTCATGCCACGCTGATTGGTCAGTAGACGGGGGCACATGCCAAACACCACAGGGCATCAGATGCCGCTCTGTGTGCCCACAAGTGTTCCCTGTCTCATCTGGGCCTTCGAAGGGAGCACACCCAGAAGCGAGCAACTGAAGTGAAGGGGCTTCCTAAGGTGCCCCTTCCGGGCTTGTCTCTGAAGTCACAGCAACACCATTTTAAGCAATATGTTTAATCGGATGATTTCCACAAACTATCCACGAAGTTTCTAACCATCACAATTCAGTGAAGTACAAAACACTGAGTTACAGGCTGTGGGAAGAGAAGGCAGCACCAATGGTGGCACCTTCCAATCCTGGTTGTTCTAGGGGCAGGGAGAGGGGAAGGTCTTTTTTTAAACCAAGCCCCTCATTTCAATGTACAAAAGAATTACTCTGATCAATATTAAATTGTATTGAAAACAAAATGGACTAAAAAGCAAATTCTACTCTATGTTGGGGTGGAAGTGGGAGGAAAGAATGAGTCCTTCGAAGCAGGAAGGGAGATAGCAGGGGGAAGGTTCTGTGCCTGTGACCCCGGTTGGTCACTCACGCTGCTCCATTTTTACTTTTGGTGGTCTCAGGAAGGTCCGATTTTTCTTCTCTTTCTTCCCCTTTGTATTGGCTTGGAAGTTTCGCCAGCTGTCCACACGACCATCTCGACTTTCCTAAGTACAAAAGAAGTTTGAGGTGAGGAGACCACGTAATGAGTGGAAAGGCCTAAACCTGCTCTGCCATCCATCCACCCTCCTGTAGCCCAGCTCAGTTCAGTCCAAGAGCAGAATAGAGCTGGCCAGGCGCAGTGGCTCATACCTATAATCCCAGCACTTTGGGAGGCCAAGGCAGGCAGATCACCTGAGGTCAGGAGTTCAAGACCAGCCTGGCCAACATGGTGAAACCCTGTCTCTAATAAAAATACAAAAATTAGCCGGGCATGGTGGCCGGTGCCTGTAATCCGAGCTACTCAGGAGACTGAGGCAGGAGAATCGCTTGAACCTGGGAGGCAAAGGTTGCAGTGGGCCGAGACCGTGCCACTGCACTCCAGCCTGGACAACAAGAGCAAGACTTCATATCAAAAAAAAAAGAAAGAAAAAAAGAAAAGAGTAGCATAGGCCGGGCATGGTGGCTCACACAGCAGGTGGATCACCTGAGGTTGGGAGTTCAAGACCAGCCTGACCAACATGGAGAAACCCCATCTCTACTAAAAATATAAAAAGTTAGTCAGGCACGGTGACACATGCCTGTAATCCCAGCTACTTGGGAGGCTGAGACAGAAGAATCACTTGAATCCAGGAGGCGGAGGTCGCGGTGAGCCGAGATCACACCATTGCACTTCAGCCTGAGCAACAAGAGCGAAACTCCGTCTCAAAAAAAAAAAAAGAGTACAATAGAGCTTTCTTCCCACTCCCATGGGCACAAGAAAGTGTCACAGCACCCCCTAGAAAGCAGGATGAGCTGCAGGTTGGAAGAGGAGGACAAAATGAGTAATAATCATCACAACACTGAGGCCCTATTTGTTGGGGACCTCAAGGCTAGACGTTTAGCATATGGTATTTCTTTTTTTTTTTTTTTTTTTTGTGAGATGAAGTCTTGCTCTGTCGCCCAGGCTGGAGTGCAGAGGCGCAATCTCGGCTCACTGCAACCTCCACTTCCCGGGTTCATGCCATTCTCCTGCCTCAGCCTCCCAAGTAGCTGGGACTACAGGCGCCCGCCACAAGGCCTGGCTAATTTTTTGTATTTTTAGTAGAGACAGGGTTTCACCATGTTCGCCAGAATGGTTTCGATCTCCTGACCTCGTGATCCACCCACCTCGGCCTCCCAAAGTGCTGGGATTTCAGGCGTGAGCCACCGCGCCCGGCCAGCACATGGTACTTCTCATCTTCCCCAAACCCGACTATGCTGTGTACTGCTACCAGTGCTTCACAAATAACACTGAGGCTCGAAAAGGTTAAATGATTTTCTCAAAGCCATAGAGCTAGCTAGCAGTACAGCTACTCTTTCCACTACATCTTTCTGCTGCCCCCCAAAACTTGGATGGCTGCCCCAAAGCCAGTACAATGCCTAGCCAGTTGTGTAGGGATGGCCACTAGGACCTCTACCTCATTACCATTTTTTCTCTTTCCATACATAAAGCGGAATAGAAACAAAGTCATCAACTCTGATTAGCCAGCCCCTAACCATGAGTCCTAAATCCTATAGAAGAAAAGACCAAATGTTGCCACAATCCTTCTGGCCAGCCACCTGAAGGATATAACTAGGGTGTCAAAGAAGAGTCAAGTTCAAAAGTTCTAACTCTCTCTGCAGGCAGGACACTGGGGCCACAAGAACTTCAGCGTCTACTAACAGATCTCCAAGCAGGGCAATACTCTATGTTTACCCCCTAACTAAAAGTGCAATCCATTTTCCTTGAGCCCGCTGGGCAGCTGTGCCTACTACAATCTGAAAAACCATTCAGGGTCAAACTGTTAGTGTGCTGTAAAAATAAATTAAACAATAATTTTTAAAAATAATTTTTTAGGCTGGGCGCGGTGGCTCACGCCTGTAATCCCAGCACTTTGGGAGGCCGAGGTGGGCGGATCACGAGGTCAGGAGATCGAGACCATCCTGGCTAACATGGTGAAACCCCATCTCTACTAAAAATACAAAAAAATTAGCCGGGCGTGGTGGCGGGCGCCTGTAGTCCCAGCTACTCAGGAGGTTGAGGCAGGAGAATGGCGTGAACCCGGAGGCGGAGCTTGCAGTGAGCTGAGATTGCGCCACGGTACTCCAGCCTCGGCGACAGAGCCAGACTCCGTCTCAAAATAATAATAATAATAATTTTTTAAAAAGCCATTCCGGGATCCTCATTGCCCTTGCCAAGGCTACAGAGCTTACAGGAGGCTGAGCCAGGACGAGCCTCATTCTTCACAGCTCCCACTCTTCCCCACATATCCCACTTCCCTCTGACTACCCAATTCAGTCCAGGGAGTGCCGCAGGAACCAAGCTGCCTTACTCTGGAATTAGAATCCCTGGCCACCTTAGAAATTTACCTCAAAGTTTTTCTGCCACTCTCTTTCCCGTTTGGCTTTTTCTTGAGCTTCAATCTCTTCTTCCCTTTGTCGTTTCCTAGGAGGAAAACCAGATCATATTATTTATATGATACTTATAGACTGAATTAACCATACAAGATGGCATCTCCCCACAGAAGCAAGCATATATAGCAAATCAGTTCCCCTAGAAGTCTACAAAGATGGCTGTCTGGAAAGGGCTCAAAGCATTTTCATGAATGTCTCATTCTAAAACACGCAGATCAGACTGTGGGCATGGCTGTGGGGAAAGACATAAATCTCTCTATTACACAGATAAAGTAACCAAAGCCCAGCCAAGAGCAATGTGAGGTTTTGGGCTCTTTCAGTGACAAAGCTATGTCAAGAACACAGGCCACCTTACTTCAGTAGAATGACCATTATAAACCCAAAGTTCTTAAGATCTCTGGACAAAACCCTATCCCAAAACAAAGACATTTCACACAACCTCAACTAGCAAATTTTACTTACTGGTACATACCAAACAACAATATAAAATACATAGAGAAACAAAACTCGGCCGGACATAGTGGCTCACGCCTGTAAGCCTAGCACTTTGAGAGGCTGTGGTGGGTGGATCACGTGAGGTCGGAGTTCGAGACCAGCCTGACCAACATGGTGAAACCCTGTCTCTATTAAAAATGTAAAAATTAGCCGGGCAGGAGAATTCAGGCAGGAGAATCACCTGAACCCAGGAGGTGAAGGTTGCAGTGAGCTGAGATTGCGCCACTGCACTCCAGCTTGGGCAACAAGAGCAAAACTCTAACATTTCTGATGTTCAAGAGAAATCATATTTTAGAACATTAAACATTTTGTTACCAATGACACTGTACAGTACTATACACTCACCAAAGCTGTAGCCACTAGTCCCACAAAAGGTTCTGGCCTCAGTAACAGTGGCCTTAACAGCTGCTTATTTCACTCCAGGACGTCAGAAAGAACACACACAAGGCTCTTGATTATAAATAATCTCCTTGAGAGTATGTGGTGGCTCACGCCTATAACCCTAGCACTTTAGGAGGCCAAGGCAGGTGGATCACAAGGTCAGGAGATCAAGACCATCCTGTCCAACATGGTGAAACCCCGTCTCTACTAAAATACAAAAAATTAGCCGGGCATGGTGGCGTACACCTGTAGTCCCAGCTACTTGGGAGGCTGAGGCAGGAGAACTGCTAGAACCTGGGAGGTGGAGGTTGCAGTGAGCCAAGACTGCCCCACTGCATTCCAGCCTGGCGACAGAGAAAGACTGTATCAAAAAAATAAATAAAAAATACACTCCCTAAGGACAAAGCTATTCAATAATTCCCAAAAGTCAAAGAAAAAAAACTTCTTACCCTGGTGATTCAAAAGCTTGATCGTGGCTGGGCGCGGTGGCTCAAGCCTGTAATCCCAGCACTTTGGGAGGCCGAGACGGGTGGATCACGAGGTCAGGAGATCGAGACCATCCTGGCTAACCCAGTGAAACTCTGTCTCTACTAAAAAAATACAAAAAACTAGCCAGGCGAGGTGGCGGGCACCTGTAGTCCCAGCTACTCTGGAGGCTGAGGCAGGAGAATGGCGTGAACCCGGGAGGCAGAGCTTGCAGTGAGCCGAGATCGCGCCAGTGCTCTCCAGCCTGGGTGACAGAGCAAGACACCATCTCAAAAAAAAAAAAAAAAGCTTGATTGTTTTTAGGTAACTATTGTTATAGTCTCTTTAATGATATACCCCATAATTCCTTCATTAGGAAAATCACCAAAGACCAATGTTAGTCAATCTAGGTATTTAAATATGGTTTAAATGAATATACTGATATGTACCTTTCATGCATCTCTTTGGCTTCTCTCTCTTTCCTTTTAATTTCCAGCTCAGCAAAGAGTTTCATTGTCTGTTTATATACAGCTTGTTTGAACTACAAGAAAATCAAGAACAAAAGAAAATCAGAGTAAATATTTTTACCAGCAATTTGAACCATGTACTTTCACTTGGAGCCTAAGATAAAGCAGATTAAAACCTGGCACAGGCTGGGCACAGTGGCTCACACCCGTAATTCCAACACTTTGGGAGGCCAAGGGAGGACAATCGCTTGAGGCTAAGAGCTCGACTAGCCTGGGCAACATAGTGAAACTCTATTGCTACAAAAAAAAAATTTTTTTAAACTAGTGCGCAGGCCAGGAGTGGTGGCTCACACCTGTAATCCCAGCACTCTGGGAAGCCAAGGAGGGCAGATCACCTGAGGTCTAGAGTTCAAGACCAGCCTGGACTGAACATGGTGAAACTCCGTCTCTACTAAAAATACAACAATTAGCCAGGCATGGCGGTGTGTGCCTGTAATCCCAACTACTCGGGAGACTTAGGCAGGAGAATCACTTGAACCTAGGAGGCGAAGGTTGCAACGAGCCAAGATCATGCCATTGCACTCCAGCCTGGGCAACAAGAGCGAAACTCCATCTCAAAATCAAACAAAAATTAGCAGGGCATGGTGGTGCACATCTGTAGACCCAGCGTTTCAAGAGGCTGAGGCAGGAGGATCACTTAAGCCCTCGAGTCTGAGACCACCCTGAGCAACATAGTGAGATCCCATCTCTACAAAAAATATTAAAATAAAACATTAACCAGGTATGGTTGCACACACTTGTAGTCCCCAGCTCTAGAGGCTGAGGTGGGAGGACTGCTTGAGCTCAGGAGGTCAAGGCTGCAGTGACCTATGACTATGCCACTGCACTCCAGCCTGGGCAACAGAGCAAGACTCTATGTCTTTAAAAAAAAAAAAAAAAAAAGTATATTACATGGTAGTCTTACAAAGATAGGAACAGAAGCTATTATTATTTATTATTATTGTTTTTGTCTCAATCTGTCACCCAGGCTAGAGTGCAGTGATGTGATCATAGCTCACTGCAGCCTCAAACTCCTAGGCTGAAAAGATCCTCCCACTTCAGCCCCCAAAGCACTCGGATTATAGGTATGTGCCACCAGAGGTTATTATTAGCATGTATAATATCCACTAAGGTGGGAGGATCACTTGTGCCCAAGAGGTCGAGGCTGCAGTGAGTTAAGATCACGCCACTATACTCCAGCCGGGGTGACAAAGGGAGACCCTAGCTCTAAAAAGAATTACAAAAAAAAAATGAAGGTAAATGTCACACCAAGTTAATGAAATTACAATCCCCTCCCTACCAGTTTTTAATTCTTTATTTTCAAGAGTTCTTAAGAACAGAGCTTATGTTATTCTACCTTTAAATATTTTTCTCCAGATATAATGTATTTTAAATAGACATGTAAGTACAAAAGTAATCTGTCATGCAGATTGAATAGTGCTTAAATTCTAAAATTAGACACTGAAGCAAAGAGTGATATATGGAAAGAAAGGAAAATAAAGAAGTCCCTAAATTTCTGTGACTTTTCTTTTATCCTGTTACCTACTAGACACTGCTCACTAAAAGAAATGCTTCAAACTCCAGTCCCTAATAAAGACAAACACCAAAGGTATAAAGGAGTCTGTAATGAATAGCTCAATATCTTTAAAAGCTCCAAACACTGGATAGACAGACACTGGTGATTTTTTATTTTTTATATTTCTCTGCTTTTTCCAAATTTTCTATCATTAGCATGTGTTCTTTTATAATCAGGAAAAAAAAACAACTGAAGAAAGTTGGGCCAGGTGCGGTGGCCCATGCCTGTAATCCCAGCACTTCGGGAGGCCAAGGCGGGCAGATCACTTGAGGTGAGGAGTTTGAGATCAGCCTGAGCAACATGGTGACATCCTGTCTCTACTAAAAATACAAAAATTAGCCAGGCTTGATGGTGGGCATCTGTAATCCCAGCTACTCCTGAGGCTGAGGCAGGAGAATCACTTGAACCTGGGAGGCAGAGGTTGCAGTGAGCTGAGATCGTACCACTGCTCTCTAGCCTGGGCAACAGAGTAAGACCCTGTCTCAAATACATAAATAAATGTATATTTATACATTTTAAGTTCAAATAAAATGTTTGTTGTTGTTGTTATTGTTTTGAGACGGAGTCTTGCTATGTTGCCAGGCTGGGGTGCAGTGGCACGATCTTGGCCCACTGCAACCTCTGCCTCACAGGTTCAAGCTATTCTCCTGCCTCAGCCTCCCAAGTAGCTGGGATTACAGGCATGCACCACCATGCCCAGCTAATTTCTGTATTTTTAGTAGAGACGGGGTTTCACCATGTTGGCCAGGATGGTCTCGATCTCCTGACCTCATTGCCTGCCTCAGCCTCCCAAAGTGCTGGGCTCACAGGCGTGAGCCACTGCACCCAGCGAAATAAAATGTTTTTTAAAAAAATAAAAATGAGCCGGGCGCGGTGGCTCAAGCCTGTAATCCCAGCACTTTGGGAGGCCGAGACGGGCGGATCACGAGGTCAGGAGATCGAGACCATCCTGGCGAACACTGTGAAACCCCGTCTCTACTAAAAATACAAAAAAAAAACTAGCCGGCGAGGTGGCGGGCGTCTGTAGTCCCAGCTACTCGGGAGGCTGAGGCAGGAGAATGGCGTGAACCGGGAGGCGGAGCTTGCAGTGAGCTGAGATCCGGCCACTGCACTCCAGCCCCGGCGACACAGCAAGACTCCGTCTCAAAAAAAAAATAAAATAAAAAAAAAAATAAAATAAAATAAAAATGAGGCCACGCACAGTGGCTCACGCCTGTAATACCAGCACTTTGGGAGGCCGAGGCGGGTGGATCACCCAAGGTCAGAAGTTCAAGACCAGCCTGGCCAATATGATGAAACCCCGTCTCTACTAAAAATATTAAAAAATTAGCCGGAGGCTGGGCACAGTGGCTCATGCCTGTAGCCTGTAATCCCAGCACTTTGGGAAGCCAAGGCAGGCGGATCATCTGAGGTCAGGAGTTTGAGACCAGCTTGAAAAACATGGAGAAACCCCGTCTCTACTAAAAATACAAAATTAGCCGGGCTTGGTGGTGCATGCCAGTAATCCCAGCTACTTGGGAGGCTGAGGCAAGGAGAATCGCTTGAACCCAGGAGACGGAGGTTGCAGTGAGTTGAGATCATGCCATTGCACTCCAGCCTGGGCAACAAGAGTGTAACTCCTTCTCAAAAAATTAATTAATTAATTAATTAAAATTAAAATTAAAAATATGCTGACAGCTAGGCACAGTAGATCACATTTGTAATCCCAGCACTTTGGGAGGCCAAGGCGGACAGATCACCTGAGGTCAGGAGTTTGAGACCAACATGGAGAAAGCCCATCTCTACTAAAAATACAAAATTAGTTGGGTGTGGTGGTGCATGCCTGTAATCCCAACTACTCGGGATGCTGAGGCAGAATCACTTGAACCCAGGAGGCAGAGGTTGCGGTGAGCCGAGATCATACCATTGCACTCTAGCCTGGGCAACAAGAGTAAAAGTTCATCTCAAAAAATAAAAAATAAAAAAATAAGACCAGGCGTGGTAGCTCATGCCTGTAATCCCAACACTTTGGGAGGCAGAGGCGGGCGGATAACCTGAGGTCAGGAGTTTGAGACCAGCCTGACCAATATGATGAAACCTCGTCTCTACTAAAAATACAAAAATTAGCCGGGCATGGTGGCATGCACCTACAATCCTAGGTACTTGAGAGGCTGAAACAGGAGAATTGCTTGAACCCTGGAGGCAGAGGTTGCAGTGAGCCGAGATTGCACCATTGCACTCCAGCCTGGCAACAAGAGTGAAACTCAGTCTCAAAAATAATAAATAAATAAATAAATACATGTGAAATAGCATATATTCATCATTCTTTTGGCTTCTGTCTCTGTAACTCACCAATTCGTAGACTCAGTCACACAAGATACAGTGGCGTTTCCCATATTTAACTCACCAGTTCAGGATCGTCCTCCTCTACAATTGTAGGTTTTCCTTCCTTCTTTAATTGTTTTTTTCGCTCTTTCACCTAAAAAGAATTTTTTTCATCAAAAGACGAGCACCTGTGCTTTGAGAATATCCACTGAGCTGTATACATACAATATATGTAACTTTCTGTAGGCACAGGTATACCAAAAAGTTTCCATTAAAAAAAAAAAAAAGAGCCCCTCCCCTCCCTCCTCAAAAGAACAACGGAATCAAAGAAAATTAGGAACCACAAGTCCTTTTTCTAATATCATCTAAAATCCAATCTACCAGGAAGAATGAAAGATGAAAGGGGACCAACAGGAGGTTGTCCCCAACTCATCAGATCCAAAACGTTTTTGATGAAATAAACAGACTACTAATTTACCTTTCTTGGCTTGTGGTTATGTGTTTAGAGCAAAGAAAATGTATTTGTCAAGTTTTAGAAGAAGCTACAGAATTTGTGGCATTATGTCCAAGTAGTTTTTCTGGCATTTCTATAACTACATTCTTGATCATTTTCACCGTGGAACCTCCCTAAACCACACATCATATTAACTGATATTTTTATCACTTTGGCCACTACTGAGATTTAAAAAAAAAAAAAAATTAAATATACCCATTCATACAAGAATGACACTACTCCATGAACTAACCAGTCTATTATACCAGCAAAAGCCAAGTGCCCTCTAAGCTCAGAAAGGCCCTACTGCCACCCTGTGGTCAGGAAGCCTAAGGATGACATTCTTACAGGTAAAAGACATAGGAATGGTAACTACCACAATGATTTAAGGAGCAACTGTCAGGCACTTTTCCTATTTCTACAAGGATAGGGCCTACAAGTGCCATTTCCAACACATGACCAGTAGGACATAGTTATGGGCCCTTTGTCTCCTCTTCTTATTGATTTTCCTCACCTAAACTGGATTCATTATTATGGTTATAAAGTTCAGTTTCACATTTCAAAGCTCTTCATGTGAAAAGTCATATCCAATCACAATTGAAACAGCTCTTATAAATGGCCTCAAGATTCTTGCCCCAGCAAGCAAAAAGTTAAAAGACCTTTCTTACCTCAGGAAAGCCATACTGACATTTCCCACCACATAGGAGATTTATGTAGGCCCTCAAGAGCAAACAAAAATAACACCAGCTACAACTCAGTTTCCTTCAATTGAGTTCTTCTCAACTCTGTTATTAAGATGGGCATAAACCTCCTCATATTTAAAAAAAAAGTTTACCCCATCCTCTTGCTAGCCTTAGACAAGCCTTGTTCCAAACCCTTCACCAGGGACAAGAATAAAAATCAAGAGTCAAGGGTCACAGGCTGCTCCATATTTCCACTCTAAGAATGGAGTAAGTGGCAATGTGCGATGAGAGGGAGAGAACAACCCTTTCTCCCCAACACGGGACTGGCAGAGAAACAGGTAGGAGCAGTGTCCTAGCTACTCCTCATCTGAGTTCTTCTCTTAGGGGTGAATTACAGCTTTAGGCACACACTATTCATGACCACCACAGCAAAGTGGTGGAGAGCACATAAGCATCCACAAGTTGTGCCAGTAGGCATTACTATGTTAATATGTACCCTCCTACAAGGTGCCCAAGGCTTGCTGATACTTCCTGTAAACACAGCAGCACTATAAATACTTACAGTGTGTTCCACGTATTCTTTTCCTGCCTGAATTACATCCAGGGCCCTCTTCTTTTGCTCCTGATCCAGTAGCAACTTGTAAGCTTTGTCCACAGCTAATGCAAAACATTGAAATTAACTGTTTCTGCAAACACCCTCTGAAAGTCTGAACTATACTCAGGCAGTGTAAATGGACTTGTGCTGTCTAAAGCATTGCCTACTTTAATTATTTACTGTTGTTAAACTAATTAAAAAAAAAAAAACATTCAACTATAGCAATGACTTTCCTTGAGAGCCTTGGAAAAAATTAAATATATACTCAAGGCTAAATACACCACATCTGGATTTAATTCAGTGATAAAATTCTTTATGTTCAAAGAAAAAAAATGATCCTAGGCAATAACAGTCTTTGTTGGCATATAAAAGTTTTAACAAAGCAAAGTTAAGGTCTACTTCTTAAACAAAACATTCTGCTTTGAAATGGCAACTGCTCTACTGAAAACCACAGCTTCTTGGTGACCAGAAGACAAAACTACAACAGTCTTTGCTTGATCTAGGACAAGGAATAGTTAGGCCCTGCCATTCACAATCTAATACTCAGAAGCAGGTAAATGTACAAATACCTTCAAAAGCCTTTTGTGCTCTGTCAGCATCATCTTGATTTTTGTCAGGATGCACCAAGATGGATAACTACAATAAGAGAAAAGTTGGGTTGTCAATAAGAGAAACATTTACTAACTTTCAGCCTGCCCTGTCTCATTACAATCAAAAGCTCTAAGGTCCTACTGCAAAAAGAGACTCTTAGCAAGAAGCATTTTAAAAAATTAACAAGTCTCTTTATATGCCCAGAAATATTGATCTTTAACAAAATTCAAGCACCAAAAGGTAAAGGTACAACTAGGAAACATCTTGGGTTTTTTTTTTTTTTTTTTTGAGGCAGAGTCTCGCTCTGTCACCCAAGCTGGAGTGCAGTGGCCGGATCTCAGCTCACTGCAAGCTCCGCCTCCCGGGTTCCCGCCATTCTCCTGCCTCAGCCTCCCGAGTAGCTGGGACTACAGGCGCCCGCCACCTCGCCCGGCTAGTTTTTGTATTTTTAGTAGAGACGGGGTTTCACTGTGTTAGCCAGGATGGTCTCGATCTCCTGACCTCGTGATCCGCCCGTCTCGGCCTCCCAAAGTGCTGGGATTACAGGCTTGAGCCACCGCGCCCGGCCGGAAACATCTTGGGTTTTAATCACAAAGTTGAGAACAAACGTGCCAGGCACAGAGGCTCATGCCTGTCATCCCACCACTTTGGGAGGCTGAGGTGAGAGGATTACTTAAGCCCAGGACTTCGAGACCAGTCTGAGCAACATAGCAAGACCCTACCTCTACAAAAAAAAAATTTTTTTTAATTAATCAGACGTGGTCGTGGTCGCCTGTAGTCCCAGCTATGTAGAGGCTAATGTGGGAGAATCACTTGAGCCTGGGAGGTTGAGATTGTGTCACTGCACTCCAGCCTGGGCAACAAAGTGAGACCCTGTCTCCAGGAAAAAAAACAAAAACAAATGGAAGCCTAGCACTATGAAGATGTTGTAATAATTTGGGGGAGGAGGGAGACTGAAAAGTATCAAGTTCCTATTATGTTCCTTATGCAGGTTGAGCACTCAAAATCCAAAATGCTCAAAAATCTGAAACTTTTTGAGTGCTGACATGATGCTCCAAGCAAAAGCTCATTGGAACATTTTGAATTTTCGGACTAGGGATGCTTGACCATTATGCATTCTGCAAATATTCCAAAATCCGAAAAAAATTGAAATCTGAAATACTTCTAGTCTCAAGCATTTCAGATAAAGGATACTCAACCTGTACTGACCACTAAGGTGGCTAAAGTAGGTATGAGACATCATCCCTCTCCTAAAAGAACTTCTAATCTAAAGCAGTTTCTCATTCTGGCTGTGCTCCAACCCTGTGAAGGTTCTGAAAAAAAACAGCATTCTAATTTCCACACTCAGACCTTCTGAGTCAGTCTTTGGCATCTGCACTTTGTAAACCTCTATTAGACTGGGTTTCAGATGATTGGAGGGAATTAGCCCTTATTTTGTTAGGTGGGATAAGTGGCTGTGCAAGAAAATGTCCTTTCTTTGGGAAGGGTACATGCTGAAGTATTTAGGGGTAAAGCCTCATGGTTTAGTGCAATTTACTTTACAATGATCCAGCCAAAAATATATAGTTAAATATATAGTCAATGTCAGCCAGGAGTGGTAGCTCCCACCTGTAATCCCAGCACTTTGGAAGGCCGAGACTGGCAGATCACTTGAGGTCAGGAGTTCAAGACTAGCCTGGCCAACACGGTGAAACCCTGTCTCTACTAAAAATACAAAAATTAGGCAGGCACAGTGGCACACACCTATAATACCAGCTACTCAGGAGGCTGAGGCAGGAGAATCACTTGAACTCGGGAGGTGAAGGCTGCAGTGAGCCAAGATCGCAACACTGTACTGCAACCTGGGTGACACAGCCAGACTCCGTCTCAATAAATAAGTAAATAAATACTACATATATTTTAATGAAATTAACTGTTCGATATAGATGGGGATATATGAATATTCATTGTTCTATTTTTTTTTTTTTTTTTGAGACAGAGTTTTGCTCTATCATCCAGGCTGGAGTGCAATGGTGCGAACCCAGCTCACTGCAGCCTCAGTCTCCTGGACTCAAGTGATCCTCCCACCTCAGCCTTCCGAGTAGCTAGGACTACAGGCACAGCATCATGCCCGGCTCATTTTTGGTTTTTCTTGTTGTTGTTTCCAGTTTTTTGTAGAGACGGGGTTTCACCATATTGCCCAGGCTGGTCACGAACTCCTGAGCTCAAGCAATCTGCCCGCCTCAACGTCCCAAAGTGCCAGGATTACAGGCATGAGCCACTGTGCTAGTCCATTCTTTTTTCTATATAAAATTTTTATAATAAACCAGCTAAAAAAAAAGAACTTCCATAGGTAATTCAGATACTCACAGTTAAAAACCATGACATACTGTCACTGACAGAAACCAACTGGTTGGAACGCAGGGACCTATGTTGGGGAATGACAACAATGGGAATCGAACGCTACGTTCAGCATTACTGGAACCATTATGCTGGGTTCTAATTCCAACTTCAATCACCTACTAGCTATGAAACCTCGAGCAACTCACTTAACCTATCTCTACCTCAGCTTCCTGCTCTGTAAATGAGATAATACTAGGTACCTATATCTAACTGGGCTGTTACAAGAATGAAACAAACAATGCAAGTAAAGAAATTAGCAGACTAACACATGCTGACAATAGTTAGCATATAGTGAGGATATATTACGTACCAAGACTTACTCTAAATGCCTTCTGTGTAATACATCATTTAAATCCTTACAACAAACTCATGGGATAGACACCATAATTACATTTTACAAACGGGGTAACAGACACGGAAAGGTTGAATGTAACTTGCTCAAGTTTACACTGCTTGTTAAGTGGTACAGTAAAGATTTAAACTAGTTATATAGCTCCAATATGCACACTCTTAACTATCAGTCCATATTAATGATTTATTAAGAGTTAACTCTTAATAAGTTCTTTATGTAGCTACATAAAAAGTTGTTTTGACTGTGAAGTTAAATGCTTACTAATATGGGAATGATTAGTAATGATTATATTAGATAATATGAAATTTTAGAAAAAGGAAAAAAGCTAAATATAAGTATAGAGTAGAGAGCTTAGGAAGGAAAAAAAGCTATAAAGTTATATAATGGGATATGATTACGTAGACCAAGATAAAAAACATCTTGGCTTAACTGCAGATCAGAAAATGACTATGAGTCAGCAATATGGGGAAAATTACTGTACTGAAGAAACAAGCACACCATTGGATATTAACAAGTATCTCATGCAGAAGCTGAAAATTACATTCAGCACTGGTCAGACCCTATTAAAATATGAAGTACATAAGAATATAAAGAAGCTAAGGAAAGTTTTTTTAAAAGACATGGAATATACAGAAAATCCAATTTGCAAAGACAAATTATAAGGACTATGATTATTAAACTCATAGAAAAAAAGGCAGCCAGGTGCGGTGGCTCATACCTGTAATCACGGCACTTTGAGAGGCCGAGGCCAGTGGATCGCTTGAGCCCAGAATTGAGACCAGCCTGGGCAAGAGGGCGAAACTCTGTCTCTACAAAAAATACAAAAATTAGCTGGGCATGGTGATGCACACCTGTAGTCCCAGCTAGTGGGGAGGTTGAGGAGGGAGGATTGCTTGAATTCAGGAGGCAGAGGTTGCAGTAAGCCAAGATCACACCACTGCTCTCCAGCCTAGGTGACAGAGTGAGACCATCTCAAATAATAATAATAATAATTTTAAGAAAAAAAGGCTGGGGGAGGAGTTACTCAGCTGTCAAAACTGGAAGGATTTTTTTTTAAGTTTATTTTAACACTTTGTAGTTCCAGTTATTAAATATAAGAATGGGCAAGAATCAGAAGGTATAGATCTCCTTTCCTGGAGAACTTTCAAAAAGCACTCTTTATATTATACCAGTTAACTCTTGAGTATTCATTTAAGTTGGCAAAAGATAAAATTACAGACGGGTGCAGTGACTCACACCTGTAATCCCAGCATTTTGGGGGGCTGAGGCAGGCAGATCACTTGAGGTCAGAAGTTCAAGACCAGCCTGGCCAACATGGTGAAACCCTGTCTCTAACAAAAACACAAAAATTAGCCGGGTGTGGTGGCACGCACTTGTAATCCCAGCTACTTGGGAGGCTGAGGCAGGAGAATCGCTTGAACCCAGGAGGTGGAGGTTGCAGTGACCCGAGATCATGCCACTACACTCTAGCATGGGTGACAGAGCAAGACTCAGTCTCGAAAAATAAGAATAAAAATAAAAGATAAAATTACAGACGAATGGGGTCTTAAAGATAAAAACGTGCTATGAATCATCTGACATGTTCCCTCCTAGAAGACGGGGGTTTGGTAGTTATAACTCCATGCAAGCTCTATTATTCTCCTTTATACTTATCCCTCTTAATTAAGGAGCTGCAGAGATTCTATTTGGATATAAAATTCATTCTATTCATAGGTAAGCTATGGTCATTAATTTAAGGTTTTATATATTTTTATGAGCTCTTTTTACAAAATGGTTACACAGCCTTAAAAAAAAAGTTAAATTTTGGCCCAAACATATCAAGTCAATAATAGCAAGTGGTAAAAGAATCATGTCCTTCATACATTTTCAAAAAGTTCAAACAGGGAAATAATACTGTACCTGCCGAAACCTCTTTTTTATTTCCTCATCTGTAACTTCAGGATCTATCTGAAGAACCTGGAAGTATCACAATCAAAACCACAAAAAAGGTGAAAATAAATTACATGTATATTTAAGAGGCGCTCAGTAATTATATACATTATAATCAGCATCTAGAATAGTACCTCATGTTCCAGAACACAGGCTGGCACACAGTTCTAGAAATTGCTAAAGAAATATGAATGATGAAATCAACAGAATAACAATTATATTGTCTTATGGTTCTCAATTAATATAACGCTTATTTTCTCTTCATAAGAAAAATAATAATTTATTTTACACCCAGAGACATTTCTACATGAGAAAATTTTGCATTTCTCCTCCATTCATTAAAAAAGTTTAACTCCTCCCTCCCTTTATTTTTGCAAATGTCGAGAAACCACAGTAACTCAAAAAGAAAAAAATTAGGCCAACTTTATAATTTACAAGGCCCAATGATTCTCAATCAGAGTGAATATTAGAATCACCTGTGGAACCTGTGCACAATGGCTGGCCCACTCTAGAAAGTCTGATTCCAACCCCGTAGAGCAAGGATAGGGTCAATAGCCGGAACAACTCTTTTTTTTTTTTTTTTTTGAGACACAGTCTTGCTCTTATTGCCCAGGCTGGAGTGCAATGGCGCGATCTCGGCTCACTGCAACCTCCACCTCCCGGGTTCAAGCGATTCTCCTGCCTCAGCCTCCAAGCAGCTGGGATTACAGGCATGCGCCACCACGCCTGGCTAATTTTTTGTATTTTGAGTAGAGATGGGGTTTCTCCATGTTGGTCAGGCTGGTCTCGAACTCCCAACCTCAGGTGATCTGCCCACCTCGGCCTCCCAGAGTGCTGGGATTACAAGCATAAGCCACTGCAATGACAATCATTTTTTGTTGTTGTTGTTTTTAAAACGGAGTTTCGCGCTTGTTGCCCAGGCTGGAGGGCAATGGTATGATCTTGGCTCACCGCAACCTCCTCCTCCCAGGTTCAAGCGATTCTCCTTCCTCAGCCTCCTGGGTAGCTGGGATTACAGGCATGCACCATTAAGCCCGGCTAATTATTTTGTATTTTTAGTACAGATGGGGTTTCTCCATGTTGTCAGGCTGGTCTCCAACTCCTGACTTCAGGTGATCCGCCTGCCTCGGCCTCCCAAAGTACTGGGATTACAGGCGTGAGCCACTGCACCTGGCCTTAAGCAACACTTCTTTAAACAAATAATTTTTTTTTTTTTTTTGAGACAGTGTCTCACGTCGTTGCCCAGGCTAGAGTGCAGTGGCATAATCATAGGTCACTGCAGTCTCAAGCTCTGGGGCTCAAGTGGGCCTCTGGTCTCAGCCTCTTGAGCAACTAGGACTGTAAGAGCATGGAGCACACAACTATGCCCGGTGACTTTTTAAAATTTTTTTAGAGATGGGGTCTCCCTGGTCGGGTGCAGTGGCTCACGCCTGCCACCCCAGTACTTTGGGAGGCCAAGGCAGGGAGACCGACCACTTGAGGCTAGGCGTTTGAGACAAGCCTGGCCAACATGGAGAAACCCCGTCTCTACTAAAAATACAAAATTAGCCAGGCGTGGTGGCGCATGAAAATGAAAATTTTCAAGTCAGTGAGCCCCACTCTCACACCTTCCCAAGGGAAAAAGGAATTGGGAAAGTCACTCAACAGGAAGAGCCAAGTCCCATAAGATTTACAGATGAGGGGCGGTAACTGTTCATACAAAAATATTCATAGGAAAGTCACTAGTTCTGAGGAAAAGAAATCTCTAGGGGCAAACCAAAGTCCGACAAATCCCAGAAGGCACCCAAAATAAATGAAAAAGAACAGAAATTGTCTCACCCTCACAAAGAAAGCCTCTGATAAGGTTATAGCTTACAACTAATCACGCCAAATGTAATTCATAAACCCTGACTGATTTCTTTTTTAAAAATAAATTTTGCTGTGTGTATTTGGGGATTACAACATGATGTTATGGGATATATACAGATAGTAAAATGGTTACAGTGGTTCTTGAGTTTAAAAAAAAACCTAAAATAGCTATAAAGGAGATTTTGAGGACAGCTGGGCCCATTTGCATGTGGACTGTATACTGGATAATGTTACTTAATGTTGTTTTCCTATGGCTAAAGTTTCCCAAGCTCTAACTTTATTAGAGACTTTTTTGGTGAAGATGGGATGATTCCTATTCTTTCTTTTTTTTGAGACAGAGTTTCACTCTTGTTGCCCAGGCAGGAGGGCAATGGTGTGATCTTGGCTCACTGTAACCTCCACCTCCTCGGTTCAAGTGATTCTCCTGCCTCAGCCTCCCGAGTAGCTGGATTACAGGTATACGCCACCAAGCCCGGCTAATTTTGTATTTTCAGTAGAGACGGGGTTTCTCCATGTTGTCAGGCTGGTCTCCAACTCCCGACTTCAGGTGATCCGCCCACCTCGGCCTCCCAAAGTACTGGGATTACAGGCGTGAGCCACCACACCTGGCCTTAAGCAACACTTCTTTAAACAAATAATTTTTTTTTTTTTTTGAGACAGTGTCTCACGTCGTTGCCCAGGCTAGAGTGCAGTGGCATAATCATAGGTCACTGCAGTCTCGAGCTCTGGGGCTCAAGTGGGCCTCTGGTCTCAGCCTCTTGAGCAACTAGGACTGTAAGAGCATGGAGCACACAACCATGCCCGGTGACTTTTTAAAATTTTTTTAGAGATGGGGTCTCCCTGGCCGGGTGCAGTGGCTCACACCTGTAATCCCAGTACTTTGGGAGGCCAAGGCAGGGAGACCGACCACTTGAGGCTAGGCGTTTGAGACAAGCCTGGCCAACATGGAGAAACCCCGTCTCTACTAAAAATACAAAATTAGCCAGGCGTGGTGGTGCATGAAAATGAAAATTTTCAAGTCAGTGAGCCCCACTCTCACACCTTCCCAAGGGAGAAAGGAATTGGGAAAGTCACTCAACAGGAAAAGCCAAGTCCCACAAGATTTACAGATGAGGGGCGGTAACTGTTCATACAAAAATATTCATAGGAAAGTCACTAGTTCTGAGGAAAAGGAATCTCTAGGGGCAAACCAAAGTCCAACAAATCCCAGAAGGCCCCCAAAATAAATGAAAAAGAACAGAAACTGTCCCACCCTCACAAAGAAAGCCTCTGATAAGGTTATAGCTTACAACTAATCACGCCAAATGTAATTCATAAACCCTGACTGATTTCTTTTTTAAAAATAAATTTTGCTGTATTTGGGGATTACAACATGATGTTATGGGATATATACAGATAGTAAAATGGTTACCGTGGTTCTTGAGTTTTAAAAAAAAAACCTAAAATAGCGATAAAGGAGATTTTTGGGGACAGCTGGGCCCATCTGCATGTCGACTGTATGCTGGATAAAGTTACTTAATGTTGTTTTCCTACGGCTAAAGTTTCCTAAGCTCTAATTTTATTAGAGGCTTTTTTTGTGAAGGTGGGACGATTTCTATTTTTTTTTTTTTTTTTGGAGACAGAGTCTTGTTCTGTCAAGTGCAGTGGAGCAATCTTGGCTCACTGCAACCTCCGCTCCTGGGTTCAAGCAATTCTCCTGCCTCAGCCTCCTGAGTAGCTGGGACTCCAGGCGCATGCCACCACACTCAGTTAATTTTTTGTATTTTAGTACAGATGGGGTTTTACCATGTTGGCCAGGCTGGTCTCAAACTCCTGAACTCAGGCAATCTGCCCACCTCAGCTTCCCAAAGTGCTAGGATTACAGGCGTGAGCCACTGTGCCCAGCCTTTCTATTCTTTCTTAGTGTTATTTTCCAATAGGTGATAGTGGTGTTGCGGTTACGTGGAAGTGTTCTTGTTTCAAGGAGATGCACGCTAAAGTATTCAGGCATTAAGTGTTAACATCTCGAGCTTACTTTCACCACATGATTGGGCAAAAAAGAAGACAGTATATATACCTACATACACATACAAACACACACTCCAAAAGTTATTTTTCCAAGAGTTATATCAGAACGAATATTCACTGAGTGCCTTCAAAGCCAATCCAACTCCTCTTTTGTCTTTAAGAGTTGGAGGTGTCACATGTGGCACAGTGAAGACAATGGACTTTTACCTGTGGCCGGTCCTCTTTGAAGCCAGCTTTATATATTCAGTACCAACTTTTAGAGCACAAAAAGTTTCTAAGATAGCTAGATATTGTGCTCACTACTTTTCTTAGTCTGTTTTGTGTTGCCAGAACAGAATACCACAGACTGGGCAGTTTATAAAGAAAAGAAATGTATTTCTTATACTTCTGTAGGCTGGGAAGTTCAAGGTTGAGGGGCCGTCATCGGGTAAGGGCAAGAGGGGGCTAAACTCACATATATAACAAGTCCATTATTGAGATAACTAATCCACTCCCAAGCTGAGAACATTAATCCATGTGTGAGGGCAGAGTCCCTGTGATCTAATCACCTCTTATTAGGCCCTACCCCACAAAGCTGTTGCACTGGGATTAAGTTTCTAACACATGAATTTGGGGGACACATTCTAATCACAGCTCTACTGTCCTCACAGAATTTAAGAATTACTGTTCCCACAGTACATAAGGGAGAGACAAGTAATAAGTATTTCTGACAAAAATGATAAATGCCTTATTACCAACATGGCTGCAAACACACAGGTCTGTTCAGATTCTTGGAAGGTTTTTCTGAACACCTGTTGTGTCTCAGGCTTTGAGGGTATGGAGGGAGAGACCTACAGTCTTGAACCTCAGGGAGCTAATTGATCATCACACAGAAACAAAAATGCTTAACTGTTGCATTCAGGTAAGTTCCTGAACTCAAAATATAACAGCAGTCTCCTTTAGGATCGTCTGCTTGAAAAAGGAATCCAGTATTAGGTCACACCTGAACTCTCTGACCTTTTAATGACGTGCCACTTCCAGAGTCCTGTGAGATGAGCACCTTTCCTTCCAAGGTGCTGAACAAAACAAACAGGAGAAGTCTACAGTGCTCGCCTGACAGGGCCTTACAAGTTAAATCAAAAGAAGAGGCCAGGCACGGTGGCTCATGTCTGTAATCTCAGCACTTTGGGAGGCCAAGGCTGGAAGATCACTTGAGGTCAGGAGTTTGAGACGAGCCTGGCCAATAGGGCAAAACCTCGTCTCTACTAAAAAAAAAAAAAAAAAAAAATTAGCCAGGCATGGTGGCAGGTGCCTGTAATCCCAGCTACTTGGGAGGCTGAGTCAGGAGAATCACTGGAACCAGGGAGGCAGAGGTTGCAGTGAGCTGATATCCTGCCACTGCGCTCCAGTCTGGGCAACAGAGTGAGACTCTGTCTCAAAACAAACAAACAAACCAAAGAGCCAAACACAGTGGCTCACACCTTTAATCCCAATATTTTGAAAAACTGAAGTGGGAGGATCATTTGAGCCCAGAGCCCTGGAGTTCGGGGTTGCAGTGAGCTATGCAGTGAGCTGAGCAACAGAGAGGCTCTGAAAAATACCTTTTTGGGACAACTAGTAAAATCTGAATGGGGTCTGAGGATTATATAGTAACAATGTATTTAGAGAGGCCCTGAGAAAGATTTTTTTGGGACAATTAGTAAAATATGAATGGGGTCTGATGATTTACAAAGTAACAATGTTTCAATGTTCATTTACTGATTTTGATAGTTTATATTGTGGTTCAGTAAGAGGATAGTTGTAGAAAAATCACATTAAAGTATATCAGGGTGATGGACCATCATTCTAACAATTTATTCTCAAAGAGTTCAAGGAAAAGTCTTCATATTGTATTTGAAATCTGTTAATCTGAGATTGTTTCAAAATGAAAAAATTCTTGAAAAATTACTCTTCAAAAAACAGAAAATCGATGAACCTTGAAAATATCATGCTAAGTGAAATAGGCCAGACATAAAGTAACAAATACAGTATGATTCCACTTATATGGGTTTCCTGGAAGAGGCAAATTCATAGACAAAGTAGATAGAGTAGAGGTTACCAGGGGTCAGGGAGAAAATGAGGAGTTACTGTTTAGCAGATACAAAGTTTCTGGTTGGGGTGACGAAAAATTTCTGAATATGAACAGTGGTGATGGTTACACAACACTGTGAATGTACTCAATGCCACTAAATTGTAAAACTAAAAATAATTTAAATGGTAATTTATTTTTTTTTTTTTGGAGACAGTATTGTTCTGTCGCCCAGGTTGGAAGTGCAGTAGCGCAATCTCGGCTCACTGCAATCTCGGCTCACTGCAATCTCCACCTCCTGGGTTTAAGTGATTCTTGGGCCTTAGCCTCCCAAGTAGCTGAGATTACAAGCATGCAACACCCTTCCCAGCTAATTTTTGTATTATTTTTGTAGAGACGGGGTTCCGCCATGTTGGCCAGGCTGGTCTCGAACTCCTGGCCTCAAAGGATCCTCCCACCTCGGCCTCCCAAAGTGCTGAGATTACAGGCGTGAGCCACCACACCTGGCTAAAACGGCAAATTTTATGTTATGTATATTTTTCCACAATAAACAAAAGTGAGGGGAGTTTTTTCTAAGTGCCTAATAATTGTTTCTATTATTTAACAGATACAAAAATAATCGCTTCAAAATTATTTGTAAACGTGAACAATAAAAAGTAGTTTAGGGAGTCTCTCTGAACCTATTCTGGTTCAGAGGGCTGCCTGTTAAAAAAATTTTTTAAAGAGCCAGGCGTGATGGCTCACGCCTGTAATTGCAACACTTTGGGAGGCCGAGGTAGACAGATCACAAGGTCAG
Source organism: Trachypithecus francoisi (assembly GCF_009764315.1). Classification (NCBI taxonomy): domain Eukaryota; kingdom Metazoa; phylum Chordata; class Mammalia; order Primates; family Cercopithecidae; genus Trachypithecus; species Trachypithecus francoisi. Next base: position 96,567,382 of record NW_022681457.1, on the reverse strand, counting down.
GAGTTTGAGAAAAGCCTGGCCAATATGGTGAAACTCCATCTCTACTAAAAATACAAAAATTAGCCAGGCGTGGTGGCACATGCCTGTAGTCCCAGCTACTCAGGAGGCTGAGGCAGGAGAATCGCTTGAACCCAGGAGGCAGAGGTTGCAGTGAGCCGAGATTGCGCCACTGCACTCCAGCCTTGGCAACAGAGTGAGACGCCATCTCAAAAAAAAAAAAATCTAGAAAGAAATAAACTAGCTAAACTATTCCACAATAAAGAAATGATTAAATAGGCCGGGCGCGGTGGCTCAAGCCTGTAATCCCAGCACTTAGGGAGGCCGAGACGGGTGGATCACGAGGTCAGGAGATCGAGACCATCCTGGTCTACACGGTGAAACCCCGTCTCTACTAAAAAAAAAAAAAATACAAAAAACTAGCCGGGCGAGATGGCGGGCGCCGGTAGTCCCAGCTACTCAGGAGGCTGAGGCAGGAGAATGGCGTAAACCCGGGAGGCGGAGCTTGCAGTGAGCCGAGATTGTGCCACTGCACTCCAGCCTGGGCGACAGAGCTAGACTCCGTCTCAAAAAAAAAAAAAAAAAAAAAGAAATGATTAAATAAATTATACAGAAATTTTTTTTACCCCCCAGGCTATTATTTTATAACCAGTTCATAAATAGTTTCTTGGGGGATGATATATTACTTACACATCTACCATGTAGTAAAAATGTATGTATATGTGTGTGTATCCAACTACTTCATCGGAGGGATTCCCGTGGTTTGGAATTGCTGGGGCCAAGTTTATGCAAAAATCTACATTTTTGAGTAAACTCCTCATGTCTAGAGTAACTTTCCTGAGTATCTGAGAACTCTTCATTTCCTAAAGTTGTACAAACATCAGATATCAATATTTGTAAGCATTGATAATGTAATTTATAATGAAATTGCTTTCTCAATGATCAGTATTAACTATATGTCATCTTCATATAGCCTTATAACTCATTTGTGCTATTCCATTTTCCTCTGTTCCTTTTATTTTCACTTCCCGTGTAATGTCAGTCTCTTTGTACTGATTTCTGAAGAGTTCATTTATGATTAAAGATGTTAATATTAAATAAATAAAAAATAAAAAAATAAAAACAACAAAAATAAATAAATAAAGATGTTAATATTTTGTCAAGAATTGCAAAAAATAAAAAGAAAAATTAATTTTTCTTTTTTTTTTTGGCCAGGCAGCAGCTCACACCTATAATCCTAGCACTTTGGGAGGCCGCGACAGGTGAATCACCTGAGCTCAGGAGTTCGAGACCAACCTGGACAATATGGCGAAACCCCGTCTCTACTAAAAATACAAAAATTAGTCGGGCATGATGGCAGGCACCTGTAATCCCAGCTACTTGGGAGGCTGAGGCAGGAGAATCACTTGAATCTGGGAGGTGGAGTTGCAGTGAGCCAAGATCGCATCATTATACTCCAGCCTAGGTGACAGAGTGAGGCTTCATCTCAAAAAAAAAAGCATTTAAAACAGCACTGAGGCTGCACATGGTGGCAAATGGCTGTAATCCCAGCACTTTGGGAGCCCAAGGTGGGCAAATCATTTGAGCCCAGGAGTTCAAGGGTGCAGTGAGCCATGACTGCACCACAGCACTCCAGCCTGGGTGACAATGAGACCCTGTCTCAAAAAAAATAAAATAAAATAAAATAAAACCATATTGAGCTGAGCCAGGCGTGGTGCCATAAGCCTGTAGTCCCATCTACTCCAAAGGCTGAGCAGGTCAAGGAGATCACCTAAGCCCACGAGTTCTAAGCCAGCCTGGGCAACATAATGAGGTCCCATCTTTTTAAAAAAAAAAAAAAAAAAAAAAAGGACTAAGTGTATGATGCTCCTTGTTTTTAAGCAAACCAGTTGAGTGTAAACATGAGTGGCTGTTTCTCTTAGGTGGGATTATACATGATTATTCTTGGTTTCTGTACATTTACAACAAATATGATTTACTTTTATAACCAGGAAAAGTTTAAAGTTATAAAATTAAGAAAATCAAAAAGTATATTCACTTATCTAAAATCCTGTGATCTTTGTTTTGTTGTTGTTGGGTTTTTGGTATTTATTATAGTGAAACAGAAAAGTTTTAACAAGTAGTTTAAATCAAGAATCCTAGGCCAGGAGCGGTGTCTCACGCCTGTAATTCCAGCACTTTGGGAGGCTGAGGCGGGCGGATCACAAGGTCAGGAGTTCGAGACCAGCCTGGCCAACATGGTGAAACCCTGTCTCTACTAAAAATACAAATATTAGCCAGGCACAGTCAGGGGGCACCTGTAATCCCACCTACTTGGGAGGCTGAGGCAGGAGAATTGCTTGAACCCAGGAGGAGGAGGTTGCAGTAAGTCAAGATCGCGCCACTGCACTCCAGCGTGGGGGACAGAGCACGACTCCGTCTCAAAAAAAAGAAAAAAAAAAAGAATCCTAAATTTATCAGAGTTAGCCACGCTTTCACATCTGAAATTAAATCCTTATATATTTGGGTTGCTAAAAGATGATGAAAGGTATGTGACCATCTCACCTTTCTTAACATGCTGCCTCTCCAGTTCTGCTCAGTAAAACCAACCAAGTTTAAAGACAATCTACATACAGGTTACGTACCCCTAAATGCAAAATTGCAAAATCCAAAACGCTCCAAAATCTGAAACTTTTTGAGAGTCAATTGATGCTCAAAGAAAATGCTCATTAACATTCTGAATTTTCTAATTCGGGATGCTTCAACCAGTAAGTGAGTAGAATGGATGTATATATTCCAAAATCCCCCAAAAATCCAAAATCCAAAAAACTTCTGGTCCCAAGCATTTTGGATAAGGAACACTCAATTTTGTACTATACAGATTCCATCACTTTACTCCACCATTTTTCTCAATCCTAACTATGATATAAATTAGGTATGTATTCTGATGTAGGTATGCCTGCAGCTATGCAAATATCCTCCATTACAGAGGTCCTAGCAACACCAGTCAGCTTACCTCAAATGGGTTCAAATTGAAGTAAGAGGAACCAGGACGGGTCAGTCTTTCAATCTGATTTTTCGATGTTAGAACCGAGTCTCTTTTCTCTATTTGTTTCACCTAAAATTATGAGGATTAAAAACTTCATTAATAGAATTCAATAACAAACTGAATTGTTTAACACAATGTTCACTGATATGTTCAACAAACACTTATTTGTGTGTTTACCATGTGCAAGACATTTTGATAAACGCTTTGAGAAATTAAAACTACCATTTGTTGAATTTTAATATAAAAACCTTACATGTATTTATTAATCTCAACAACCCTATGTGGTAGATACTGCTATTGTACCTATTTGACAGATAAGAATACTGAGGCTTAGAGAAGATAACTGACTTGTTCCCAATTACCCAACTTGTAAGCCAGAATTTTAAACCCAACAGTTTGACCCCACAGCAGGCATCAAGAGGATTCAAAGATAAATAAGTCACAGCCTTTAAAGAATTTCTACTTTAATGACAGAAGATGTGCTTATGTGTGGTTATACTTCATTTACAGCTTTTAATTTTAAGGAAAAAAAAAAAAATAGGCTGGGTGCAGTGGCTCATGTCTGTAATCCCAGCACTTTGGGAGGCCAGGGTGGGCAGATCACGAGGTCAGGAGATGGAGTCCATCCTGGCCAACATGGTGAAACCCCATCTCTACTAAAACTACAAAATATTAGCCGGGCGTGATGGCATGGCCTGTAGTCCCAGATACTCGGGAGGCTGAGGCAGGAGAATTGCTTGAACCCCAGGGACAGGGGTTGCAGGGAGCTGAGATCATACCACTGGACTCCAGCAGCCTGGGCGACACCGCGAGACTCCATCTCAAAAAAAAAAAAGAGATTTCTCTGTGGGGGAAAAAAAAGAAAAAAAAAATTTAAAGAGCAAAAAAAGGAAAAATACAATCACAGTAAGACATAAACTATGAGCAGCATTTAAAACTGTTGATGGGAGGGAACAAATAACTCCACCACCTAATTCTAATAGTGTTAGGAAAAATCCCTGACTTGGCCAGGCGCAGTAGCTGTCACCTGTAATCCCAGCATTGTGGGAGGCTGAGGTGGGTGGATTGCTTGAGCTCAGGAGTTTGAGACAAGCCTGGGCAACACGGCGAAACCCCGTCTCTATTTTTAATTTTAAAAAAAAGAAAGAAAAAAGAAAAATCCCTGACCTGAAGACAATGCCAGGGAGAACAAGCACCAGGCAGTCCCAGGAAAACATTCTTGGTGTCACTGTCAGAGTTGGAATGCTAGTTGGAATGAATCTCTGGTATGCTATATGTCATCTTTATTCCTATGGCCAAACAAGGTTGGAAAGAATTTCATTAACATAAAAAGTCATTCCTTCTAGACATCTTCCCTCTTTACTCTATGAAAACAGGATTTTTTTTCCTCTCTTGTTCATTACCATATCCCCAACACCTAAATAGCACACTAGTACATTTCAAATGTTCAATAAACATCTGTTAAATGAATGAGGCCAGTGTGGTGGCTTATGCCCGTAATCCCAGCACTTTGGGAATCTGAGGCAGGAGGATCACTTGAGCGCAGGAATTCAAGACCAACCTGAGCAACACAGCAAGACCCTGTCTCTATTTTTTAAAAAAATGACTGAAGCCTTTTTTCTGGCGGTGACGACCTACCCACACAAGAACATGCCTCTCACAAAGGATCTCCTTCATCCCTCCCCAGAAGAGAAGAGGAAACACAAGAAGAAACGCCTGGTGCAGAGCCCCAATTCCTACTTCATGGATGTGAAATGCCCAGGATGCTACAAAATCACCGTAGTCTTCAGCCACGCACAAACGGTAGTTTTGTGTGTTGGCTGTTCCACTGTCCTCTGCCAGCCTACAGGAGGAAAAGCAAGCCTTACAGAAGGATGTTCCTTTAGGAGGAAGCAGCACTAAAAGCACTCGGATTCAAGATGAGTGGGAAACCATCTCAATAAACACATTTTGGATTAAAAAAAAAAAATGACTGAAGCATCCTTCCTATTTTTTCCCATCCAATTCAAACAAAGATTGCTATTTGGTTTTTTGTTTGTTTTTGTTTTTTTGAGAAGGGGTCTTGCTCTGTCACCCAGGGTACTGCAGTGACAGAAGACAGATCATGGCTCACTGCAACCTCCACCTCCCGGGCTCAAGTGATCCTCCAATCCTCCCACCTCAGCCGTCAGAGCAGCTGAGACTACAGGTAGCGCCTGCCAGGTGTCTAAACCTAAATTTAGTACTTTGGAGAAACTACTATGTAACAAGCACTGTTACAAATGCAAGAAATAAAAGATGAATGTGATACGGTCCTTAACCCTGAATAGCTCACAGCCCGCTGGGGGGCAACTCCACATCTCAAACCCATGCCAACCTAGAGATCCCATCTTCTGCCTTGTTGAACCCTGAGAAAGATGCTTCCGCTTTATTTTTATTTTTATTTTTTATTTTTTATTTTTTTATTCTTTTCCGCTTTTTTTTATGAAACGCTTTCTTATACAATAACTTTAGTACTCATGAAAATGTTTATTTTAAAATTAATTCTCTTGTCAAGCACAGTGGCTCACGCCTGTAATCCCAACACTTTGGGAGGCCAAGGCGGGAGGATTGCTTGAGCCCGGGAGTTTAAGACCAGCCTGGGCAACACAGAAAGATCCTGTCACTACAAAGAAATACAAAAATCAGCCAGGCATGGTGGCACGAGCTTGTAGTCCCAGCTACTGATGTGGGAGAATCACTTGAGCCCAGGAGGCAGAGGTTATGCACTCCAGCTTGGGCAAGAGTGAGACTCTGTCTCAAAATAAATAAATAAAGAGTATGAGGCAAGTCTGGGCAACACGGTGAAATCCCCGTCTCTACCAAAAATACAAAAATTAGCCAAGCGTGGTGGCAGGCACCTGTAATCCCAGCTACTTGGGAGGCTGAGGCGGCAGAATCGCTTGAACCCCAGAGGCGGAGGTTGCAGTGGGCCAAGATCATGCCACGGCACTCCAGGCCTGGGCGACAAGAGCAAAACTCCGTCTCAAAAAAAAAAAAGAAGAAGAAGAAGAATTCAATCCCAGTCCAGTCAGGTTAAATGTCTTCCAAGAATTTTTATTTTATTATTTTAGACGGAGTCTCGCTCTGTCGCCCAGGTTGGAGTGCAGTGGCGCTATCTCGGCTCACTGCAAGCTCCGCCTCCCGGGTTCACGCCAGTCTCCTGCCTCAGCCTCCCAAGTAGCTGGGACTACAGGCATCCGCCACCACGCCGGGCTAATTTTTTGTATTTTTAGTAGAGACGGGGTTTCACCGAGGTCTCAATCTCCTGTCCTCGTGATCTGCCCGTCTCGGCCTCCCAAAGTGCTGGGATTGCAGGCGTGAGCCACCGCGCCCGCCAAGAATTTTTTTTTTTCTACCCTTTTTTTTTCTTCTTTTTAAAGAGACAGGGCCTCACTCTGTCGCCAAGGATGGAGTGCAGTGGTCTGATCATAGGTCACTGCAGCCTCGAGCTTTTGGGTTCCTCCCGCCTGGGCCTCCCAAAGTGCTGGGATTACAGATGTGAGCCACTGTGCCCAGCCTCTTGCAATAATTTAATCTGAGATTCTGACTCAGAGAGTGTCTCCCTCTGTCGCCAAGGATGGAGTGCAGTGGTCCGATCATAGCTCACTGCAGCCTCAAGCTTCAGGGTTCCTCCCGCCTGTGTCTCCCAAAGTGCTGGAATTACAGATGTGAGCCACTGTGCCCAGCCCCTTGCAAGAATTTAATTTGAGATTCTGACTCCAAAAGGCATGCTTTTATTTCATTTATTCATTCATTCACTCAACAAATATTTACTGAGCATCCACTAAATACTAGGCGCTGGAGATGCGATAGTAAAGGAGGCTCAGAACAAGCCCAGTGCTGTCCTAGCATACCACCAAGCAAGCTGTAACCTACTGTAAGGCCCAAAACTATTTCACCTCCCTAAACCTCAGGTTCGTCATCTATAAAGGGGGGGTAATATAATGCCTAACTGGCATGATACACAGTGACTGGCGTTAGTGAATGGCAGAAACAACCACTAAAACAACTCATTACAGAGGACTAAGAAACGTCTTGGGGGACAAGAAGGCTAAGTCACTCCCAGGAAGGGCCCAGCCTCTGCCAGCCCCCGACTCCGCGGACTTGGGGCACTCTGCCCGCGCGCCCGCACTACGTTGGACACACTCGCCACCTCCCTCGATAGGTCGAACACCATCCCCTCTTTCGTTGCCCAGGGGATCTCCCAGCAGCTATCAGTGGGAGACGCTTACACACCCCCAGACCCCCGCCACCCCGAAGACTGGACTGAAGGAATCGCCCAACGGTCCAGGCCAGGCGGCCACTGCCTTTGTCCACTGGGAAAGCAGATCTGGGAGAGGTCGCCCCGGTGCCACTATTCCTCCTCACTCTGTGTTCACCTCACTGTAGAAGGTCATGAAGGCTTCCTCGGTGCTGCCTCCGCTGCCCGAAGTCCCGCTTTCTCCTGAAGCCGCCATTTCCCCGGCCCAGCCACCACGTGACCCGTCTGCGCAGGCGTCGCCCCACGTGATTCTTACAGGTCCGCCCCTCTAGCCCCGCCTCCCGTCTGAGAGGTTCTTAAAGGGCTCGCAGCCCAGCCACGCACTTTAAACGTAGGTGGGCTTTTTAACATTTAAATGAGGCCGGGCGCGGTGGCTCAGCCTGTAATCCCAGCACTTTGGGAGGCCGAGACGGGCGGATCACGAGGTCAGGAGATGGTAGACCATCCTGGCTAACACGGTGAAACCCCGTCTCTACTAAAAATACAAAAACTAGCCGGGCGAGGTGGCGGGCGCCTTGTAGTCCCAGCTACTCGGAAGGCTGAGCCAGGAGAATGGCGTAAACCTGGGAGACGGAGCTTGCAGTGAGCTGAGATCCGGCCACCGCACTCCAGTCCGGGCGACAGAGCGAGACTCCGCCTCAAAAAAAAAAAAAACATTTAAATGAATTACACATAACATATAATTAACCACTTTAAAGTAAATTATTTGCTTAATTTATTGTTGTTAGGTAAAAAATAATAAAAAGTGAATAATTCAGTAAGTTTATTTATTTATTTATTTTTGAGACAGGATCTCTGTGGTCCAGGTTGGAGTCGAGTGGTGCAATCACAGCTCACCGCAGCCTCGACCTCCCAAGCTCAAGCGATTCTCTCACTTCAGCCTTAAGTAGCTGGGACTGCAGGCACGCACCACCATGCCCGGCTAATTTTATGTACTTTTGTAGAGACCGGGTCTTGCCATGTTGCCCAGGCCTCCGGATGAACGGGAATTACAGGCATGAGCCACTGCGCTCAGTGGTCTTTAGAATATTCACAATGTTCTGCAACCACCATGTCTATCTGGTTCCAAAATAGTTTCATCACCTCAAAAGGAGACTTAGTACCAAGGTTTTTTTGTTTTGTTTTGTTTTTGTTTGTTTTTTGTTTTGAGACGGAGTCTCACTCTGTCACCCAGGCTGGAGTGCAGTGGCGCGATCTTGGCTCACTGCAACCTCTGCCTCCGGGTTCCAGTGATTCTCCTGCTTTAGCTTCGCAAGTAGCTGGGATTACAGACACACACCACCATGCCTGGCTAATTTTTATATTTTTAGTAGAGACGGATTTTCACCATGTTGGTCAGGATGGTCTATGATCTCCTGACGTCGTAATCCGCTCGCCTTGGCCTCCCAAAGTGCTGGGATTACAGGCGTGAGCCACCGCGCCTGGCCAAGGAGACCTAGTACCTATTAAGCAGTTACTCCCTATTCGCCCCCTCTCCCCAGTCCCTGAAAACAAGTAATCTGTGTTTTATCTATATGGATTTACCTATTCCGGATATTTCACGTAAATGGAATTAAACAAAATACCAGGCAGGGCTGCTATTTTCTTAACTAAAATATGAACAATAAAGCCAGTTTTACTATTTCATACAAAACAAAGAAGGTTTGTTTTGTTTTGTTTTTTTGAGACAGAGTCTTGCTCTGTTGCCCAGGCTGGAGTGCAGTGGCATGATCTTGGCTCACTGCAGCCTCCACCTCCCAGGTTCAAGTGGTTCTCCTGCCTCAACCTCCTGAGTAGCTGAGATTACAGGCACGTGTCACCACACCCAGCTAATTTTTGTATTTTTAGTAGAGATGGGGTTAGTCAGGCTGGTCTCGAACTCCTGACCTCGTGATCCACTCGCCTCGGCCTCCCAAAGTGCTGGGATTACAGGTATGAGCCACCACACCCAGCCCCAAAGAAGGTATTTTTATAATCATCAATCAGGTAGATAATCTGGCCCAATTCTCTCATCTAAAAAAGAAGAAACAGAGAAGAGAAAATGACTTAGAGAAGAGCTATAAACTTCATGAAAGTAAAAACTACTATTGTCTTGTTCACATTCATTAGATGGATGAAGGGAGGTCAAGGTTAAGCTTTCCCTAGACAGAATCCTACTTATCCTTTTTTTTTTTTTTTTTTTTTTTGAGACACTTTCCCTCTTGTTGCCCAGGCTGGAGTGCAATGGCTTGATCTTGGCTCACTGCAACCTCAGCCTCCCGGGTTCAAGCATTCTCCTGCCTCAGCCTACCCAGTAGCTGGGATTACAGGCATATGCCACTGCTCCCAGCTAAATTTATTTTTTATTTGTATTTATTTATTTATTATTTATTTATTTTTGTGACAGTTTCTCTCTTGTTGATCAGGCTGGAGTGCAATGGCGTGATCTTGGCTCACTGCAATCTCTGCCTCCCAGGTTCAAGCGATTCTCCTGCCTCAGCCTCCCGAGTAGCTGAGATTACAGATATGTGCCACCATGCCCGGCTAATTTTTTGTATTTTGTTTTAGTAGAGGTGGGGTTTCTCCATGTTGGTCAGGCTGGTCTCGAACTCCCAACTTCAGATGATCTGCCCGCCTCGGCCTCCCAAAGTGCTGGGATTACAAGTGTGAGCCACCGTGCCCAGCCTGCTCTTTTCTACTGCATTGCACCACATTGCCAAAAGTGCAGTTATTAAGCCCATTCAACAATATGTTGTTAACAAAAAAAAAAAAAAAAACTAAAATATTTTTAAAAGGTTTATTCTGAGCCAATATGAGTAACCATAGCTTGGGGAAACACAGTCTTAAGAGGTCCTAGGAAATTGTGCCTGAGGTGGTCAAGTTATAATTTGGGTTTTCTTTTTTTTTTTGAGACGGAGTCTCACTTTGTCACCAGGCTGGAGTGCAGTGGCACGATATCGGCTCGCTGCAACCTCCGCGTCCCAGGTTCAAGATATTCTCCTGCACATGCCACCACACACAGCTAATTTTTGTATTTTTAGTAGAGATGGAGTTATACCGTGTTGGCCAGGATGGTCTCAATCTCTTGACCTCGGGATCTGCCCGCCTTGCCCTCCCAAAGTGCGGGGATTACAGACATGAGCCACCACGTCCCACCTATAATTTGGTTTTTCTTGAGGGTTGTTTTTGTTTTGAGACAGAATCTTGCTCTGTTACCCAGCAGGCTGGAGCGCAGTGGTGCCATCATAGCTTATTATCATCTTGAACTCCTAGGCCCAAGATATCCTCCCAAGTAGCTAGGATTACAAAGCATGTACCACCATGCCAGGCTAATTTTGGGGGGAAAAGGGGCTAGAGATGATGTCTCACTATGTCACCCAGGGTGGTCTCAAACTCCTGGCGTCAAGTGATCCTCCTGCCTTGGCCTCCCAAAATACTGGGATAACAGGCATGAGCCACCGAGCCCAGCCCACAGTTTGGTTTCATATGTTTCAGGGAGATAGGAGTTACAGACAAAGACATAAACAAATACATGAAAGGTATACATTGGTTTGGCCCCAAAAGGCAGGATACCTTGAAGCACGGGATCAGAGGTTATAGGTGGATTCAGAGATTCTTTAATTTGCAATTGGTTAAAGGAGTAAAGTTTAGTCTAAGAATTTGGAGTCAGCGGGCGGGGCGCAGTGCCTGTAATCCCAGCACTTTGGGAGGCCAAAGTGGACAGATCACAAAGTCAAGAGATTGAAACCAGCCTGGCCAACATGGTGAAACCCCTTCTCTAATAAAAATACAAAAATTAGCCGGGCGTGGTGCCGTGGGCCTGTAGTCCCAGCTACTTGGGAGGCTGAGGCAGGAGAATCACTGACCTGGGAGGCCTAGGTTGCAGTAAGCGGAGATTGTGCCACTGCACTCCAGCCGGGCGACAGAGCAAGACTCTGTCTCAAAACAAAAAGAAGAAGAAGAAGAAAAGAAAAAAATTGGAGTCAGCAGAAAGAAATGTTTAAGATGTTTAAGACAAGGAAGTCTGTTAGCCAATACATTGGGTTGGAGTGACCTCTAAAGGTGTGTGACTTAACTGTCATGTGACATAGCCTTAAGTCCTGTTTATAATTTGGTACCTTATTTGCACAAAGAGTGCATTTTTAAACTTATGCTCTTTATTTCAACATTAATGCTGGTCAGTTGTTGTGCTTAAACACCAAAAGGGAGGGGACACAACAAGATGTGCTTCTGACTTCCCTTACTGTCATGGCTGGAAATTCGGTTTTTTTGGTTTTGTTTGGGGTTTTGTTTTGTTTTGTTTTGTTTTTGAGACAGTCTCACTCTGTTGCCCAGGCTGGAGTGTGGTGGCACGATCTCGGCTCACTACAAGCTCTGCCTCCCGGGTTGCAGTGATTCTCCTGCCTCAGCCTCCCAAGTAGCTGGGACTACAGGAACGTGCCACCACGCCTGGCTAATGTTTATTTTTTAGTAGAAACAGGGTTTCACCATATTGGCCAGGCTGGTCTCGAACTCCTGACCTTGTGATCCACCCACCTCGGCCTCCCAAAGTGCTGGGATTACCGGCGTAAGCCACCGCACCCAGCCCAGTTTTTTTGTTTTTTGGTTTTTTTGAGACGAGTCTCACTCTGTCGCCCAGGCTGGAGTGCAGTGGTGGCGGGATCTTGGCTCACTGCAACCTCCGCCTCCCGAGTTCAGGCCGATTCTCCTGTCTCAGCCTCCTGAGTAGCCGCGATTACAGGCGCATGCCACCACACCCGGCTGATACTTGTTTTTTTAAGTAGAGACGAGGTTTCCCCATGTTAGCCAGGCTGGTCTCGAACTCCAGACCTCAGGTGATCCACCCACCTCGGCCTCCCAAAGTATTGGGATTACAGGCGTGAACCACCGCGCCCGGCCAGAACACTGACACTTCTCATAACAAATGAACGCGATTTATGTGTATCTAAGCCGCAGCACATTGGACGTCGGTATCACGGACATCAGCATCCTGGACACAGCTCCCAAACCCCAAATTCCCCCCATTTTATTGATGCTAGCAGGCCAGGGAAGGGAAAACTTCCTTTGGGCTTTGAATATTAACGACTTTAGGGTTGAAATCGTGGGTTGGAGGTGAATGCCACGCCTCATTCTGATGGGTCCAAGAGCCGAAATTTCGGCTTCTAGCACTCTCCTCACCCAGCTCTCCAAACTCCTCCATCATTCCTCTTTCCAGTCCTTTGGCCCTGAGCCCTTGCTAGTTGGCTAATAATAAACCCGTCTCTTGCTCGGGATTCGCTGTGAGCTCCGGGAAGCCCGCCTCCGCTCTCCCGTGATTCGCTACTCCTGTGTTCATCCGCCACTCCGTCGACCAGATTGGGTGCTTGGCAGTCCCCGCGCCATTAGCGCGTAACGAGGTACAGCTTGCTGCGGCAGAGACGCCAGAGGTGCAGCTCCAGCAGCAATGGCAGTAACGGCGTTGGTGGCGCGGACGTGGCTTGGCGTGTGGGGCGTGAGGACCATGCAAGCCCGAGGCTTCGGCTCGGATCAGGTACGTTGCGGCAGTGTCCGCTGCTCCAGCCCCGAGGGCGGATCCCATCTTCGCTTCCCTACTTTTATCTGTGTCCCTGTCTCTCTGCAGTCCGATAATATCGACCGGGGCGCGGGCTCCATCCGGGAAGCCGGTGGGGCCTTCGGAAAGAGAGAGCAGGCTGAAGAGGAACGATATTTCCGGTGAGGCTCACCGGGTCCCAAGTCCAGCCCTAGAGCTCCCAGGGCCTTCCAATCCTTAAACTGCCAGTCGCCCCACCCGTTCCTTGGTGCCTTGGGCGCCCCATCCCCCAACAGAACTCCCGGGCCCCAATCAGGTATACCCTAACCCTTGATGTCCCAAGTTGCCACTTATAGGGCACTCCCAGTTCCCTGCACAACAGTTTCAGGCCCCCAAACCATTTCTACCGGCGGGTCTCCAAAACATCCCACGGCTCAACTCCTCCTTTATCATTACCATCTCCCGCGTGGAGTTCTCCTCGGGTCGTGCGAAACACCCCCAGATTCTTCGCACAGTATCTAGATCCGACCGTCTTAACATTTGTCTCCCAGCCTGACTCCCTTGGCCCTCACCCACCTGTCACCCCCTCTACGCTCTCCTTCCTCCCCAGCACGCCTTAGCTTTGCAAGCCTGCATGCATTCAGGCTTCTCAGGTGTTTCTAGACCCCCGACTCCGCAAGAGTGAGGATCATGGGAGCTACTTAGGGTTGGACTACACCATCTCCTAAAGGCTTTTGCCCTACTCAGCCTAGCCTAGATCTGTAGATTTCCCTCTCCTGCTTAGGAGTATGGAGTGGGCTGGACCTCCCTTTGCCAGCCCTGACTTATCTTTAACTGACTTCTGTCCACTCTGGAGAGCAGTGAGGAATTAATCTTGCTTTTGCTTGTCCTTTGGCCTTTCACTTCTGCCTTCTGTTGAGAATTATCACCATGACACCTGCCATACCGTATAGAGAGCCAAGGTACAGCTGTTAGAGACTATCTAATTGATCCCCTTCATTTTGTAGTTAAGGAAAACTGAGGCCTAAAAGTGGCCAAACCAACATTGTAATCCAGTCCCTTCTTGGTACCTAAATTGAACTGCCAAATACTGCCCATGCAGGAGACCTTTTATTGGCCTACAGTGGGCCATTTATTTCTATAGGCAAAGAAAGCTCTAGACAGATTGGAATAGGAAATGGATATTTGCCTTTTAACCACACCCCTTTGTCCCCATTTTGTTCCTTTTTTTTTTTTTTTTTTCCCTAAAGGGGAGTCAAGTTCCCTGGGTTGTTGTTCCCCTCATAAGGTATTAGGGACTTGTGTCACGTCTCTCTGGAGTTTTCTATTTTAAAGAGGAATCTGAAAGCAATAAGATCTTAATGATGGAATTTAAGCCACTAGCACCAGTGAAATCATTTGGTCTTCTTAAGATGGCTACACCTCAATTTAAGATGGGGTATTCTTTCACTAGTTGAGGAGTAGAAGAGGATGACCAGCCAGACTCCCATGGAACTGGGACTCCTATTCCTTGCTTAGACATTACGGGTTATGCTTAGAGATCTCTTTGGGTGAAGGATTGAAATTAAACCCTGAACCACCGTGTCCTTGTAGAACACAGAGTAGAGAACAACTGGCAGCTTTGAAAAAACACCATGAAGAAGAAATCGTTCATCATAAGAAGGAGATTGAGCGTCTGCAGAAAGAAATTGAGCGGCATAAACAGAAGATCAAAACGCTAAAGCATGATGATTAAGTGCACACAGTTCCCCATAGAATGGCACATGTCACTGCCCACTTCTGTGTAGACATGGTTCTGGTTTAATTAATATTTGTCTGTGTGCTACCAACAGATTATAATAAATTGTCATCAGTGAACTGTGTTTGATGCCTTCTTCTATCTGGAAGAGATAGACGGAAAGACACTAATGGACTGCTGAAATGGATTAGAGGGGTCCCTGCATCCAGGAGCCCTCAGAAACGCACAGTGTGATAAGTGCTATGAAACATCACGAGTTGGGGGGATAGGTATGACACAGACAAGGTACCCCTCCCAGTCTAATTAGAAGTGTTCAGAGAAAGCGTCTTGAAGGATAAATCCCAATCTAAAGCATAAAGATCAGGAGGAGCCTGGAGATCCGAAGGAGTCATTGCTTCAAAAGATACAACTGGGCCAGGCGCAGTGGCTCACGCCTGTAATCCCAACACTTTGGGAGGCCAAGGTGGATGGATCATCTGAGGTCAGGAGTTCAAGACCAGCCTGGCCAAAACAGTAAAACCCCGTCTCTACTAAAAATACAAAAATTAGCCAGGTGTGGTGGCGCGCACCTGTAGTCCTAGCTATTCAGGAGGCTGAGGCAGGAAAATCAGTTGAACCTGGGAGGTGTAGGTTGCAGTGAGCTGAGACTGTGCCACTGCACTCCAGTCTGGGTGACAAAATGAGACTCTGTCTCAAAAAAAAAAAAATACAATTGAAAGTACCATCAGTTAAAACAGCATTTTGCATGTTTAAAATAGTTTAGAGGACACCTAATATGAGCTAGTCATCCATGTTCTAATTTTGTAGATTGAGAGAACTGGAATTAGAAATCATGTGATTTATACAGTCACTCAGCACCTTGGCAGTAAGACTTGTGTCCAGGTTTTTTGACTCCTAAACCAAGTCTGTTATTAGCAGAAAATCAGAATTATTTCTTAGGTTATATTTTGCTTTGCCAAGTATGTTTTTGTTTCAAATTAGACTTGAGGGCCTAGTATAACTAAATTATTATACAAACTAGTTGTGTAACTCCTCTAGGCAAAAAAATGTAAGGTGACATTTGGGCCATTAGCAAAACATTTTCAGTTCACCAGTTCAGTAGAGTATTTGCCGGGGATTGTAATGAGTTATTTGTTCTAAGACCCTATCTATCTCACAGGGCCCTCTAGGGCCATTGAGTGATAGAAGCTTGGAGAAGTCGCATTGACCTTGTCCGTACAGACAAAACACTAGATGATTTGACCTGCCCATGAAACTGAACACAGCCAGGTGTGGTGGTGTGTGCCTGTAGTTCAGCTACTTGGCAGTCTGAGGCAAGACGACTGCTTGAGCCCAGGAGTTCCAGACATGCCTGGGCAGCGTTTTAACCCCATCTCTTTTTAAAAAGGAAAAAAAAAAAAAAAAGAAACTCTAAACTTTGAATTATAATGATTGTAATGTTGCTGAATCTCAGTACTTACTGAAGCCTCAGTAGTGCCTTGCAAGTGGCCAGCAACAAAATAACCTGAAAAGATGAAGTTCAAAAAACAATCATACTAAATCAAATGCCTTTTATTTTAACATTATTAACAGTACAACACTTGAAAAGTTTAAAAATTGGAAACAAGTATTAGCAAACATCCTTCATTTTGCATATTTGTAACCAGAAAAACAACGTATACAAAATCCCCTAATTTGTACATGATAGTGTTTTTTTGACTTATAATCAACAATTCCCTTACTAAGAGTGATGTTCCTGAATTGTTTCCTCAGTAAAGTTGTACCATAGGCTGGGCACGATGGCTCATGCCTATCATCCCAGCACTTTGAGAGGCTGAGGTGGGCAGATCACCTGAGGTCAGGAGTTCAAGACCAGCCTGGCCAACATGGCAAAACACCATCTCTACTAAAAATACAAAAATCAGCTGGGTGTGGTGGTGGGCACCTGTAATCCCCGCTGCTAGGGAGGCTGAGGCAGGAGAATCACGAACCTGAGAGGCAGAGGTTGCAGTGAGCTGAGATTGTGCCACTGTACTCCAGCCTGGGAGACAGAGTGAGACTCCATCTCAACAACCAAAAAAAGATTAAATAGGCTAATTTAAATATATCTGAACTTTGTGAAAATGGTAACTCATGGACTTTTTGTTATGATATACCTGTAGTTAATTTTTCTGTCATGCTGCAGTAAAAGCAAGATGTAAATACTGAGTAATGTCACAAACATGTTTGAATCCTAAAAGAATTTATGTGACATGAGCCAGTAACCACAGAAAAAATAGCACAGGTCATAGGTGGTTCTTAGAATCAGGATAATTTGGAAAGTACTGCAGCAGTGGTTCCATAAGCCAGCAGTGTCAGCATCACCTGGGAACTTGTTAGAAATGCAAATTCTCAGCAGGGCATGGTGGCTCATGCCTGTAATCCCAGCACTGTGGGAGGCCAAGGTGGATGGGTCACAAGGTCAGGAGTTGGAGACCAGCCTGGCCAATATGGTAAAAACCTGTATCTACTAAAAATCCAAAAATTAACTAGGCATGGTGGCGGGCACCTGTAGTCCCAGCTACTTGGGAGGCTGAGGCAGAAGAATCGCTTGAACCTGGGAGGTGAAGGTTGCAGTGAGTGAAGATCACGCCATTGCACTCCAGTCTGGGCAACAGAGCGAGACTCCGTCTGAAAAAAAAAAAAAAAAGAAATGCAAATTATCAGGCCCCACCACAAACCTGCGGAAACTGGGGGGTTTGACTCAGCAATCCTTTAACAAGCCCTCCAGTTGGTCCTGTTACGTATGCACCGAAGTTTGACAATAATTGTAGTACAGGTAGTTTCTCATGGAATCTGCTGGCATTTTTGGGTAAACACTTTTATAAAGACAGATTATTAGGTATAATAAAAGTAACTATATATGTTTAATGTAGATCATAATATGATTGTGACTTTAGAATTTAGAAATAAATGGTTCTTGTATGGAGCTTGTTAACATTTGAGAACATAGCATTACACAGAATATAATTTGGGAAATACTTCACTTGTATATTTATTGCCTTAGTCAAAATTCTTTTTGTCCTCCACCTCCCACTGCTTCACTTGACTAGCCTAAAAAAATAAAAAATAAAATCCCCTTTGTTTACATGTAACAGAAACCAGCAATGGTTGTCTAAAGGGGAAGAAAAAGAGTAATTTACTGTGGGAAATGGGGGCTATTGTCTCACAGAATCTCAAGAAGACTTCAGCAAACTAGACTCAGGAAAGAAAGGGACCGCAGTAGTCAGAGGAGTTCTGTGAACTACAGGATCAGCTCTGTCTAAGAAACTTCCAAACCCTCTGTGTCAGAATCGTGCTGTCTGGGCTGGGTGCAGTGGCTCCCCCTCTAATCCCAGCACTTTGGGAGGCCGAAGCAGATGGATCACTTGAGCCCAGGAGCTTAAGACCAGCCTGGGCAACACGACCAAACCCCGTCTCTGCAGAAAAAAAAAAAAAAAAAAAAAAGCCAGGAATGGTGGTGCAGGCCTGCAGTCCTAGCTACCTGGGAGGCTGAGGCTGAAGTGAGCCATGATCACGGCACTGTACTCCAGCCTGGGCAACAGAGTGAGACCCTGTTTCCAAAAAAAAAAGAATCACTGGGGTGCTTTTTATATTTATATATATATATATATTTGAAAGAGTTCTATAGGATTTTATGCAGTGAAGTTATTTAACAATCGCAGAATTAATGGAGCACTTTAAAATTATTTGCTCATTAAATCTCATATTTTTAGCAAATAAATCCATTCCATTAGTTTAATTTTATAACCAAAGTAACCGAAGCAGGGAATTGTGAAACAACTTTCACAAGGTCGTATGATCAGGTTTGCGCTGATCAAGGCCTTCACTTCAGTACTCTTGCTCCTACAACCTTTTTTTTTTTTTTTTTTGAGACGGAGTCTCGCTCTGTCGCCCAGGCTGGAGCGAGCGCAGTGGCCAGATCTCAGCTCACTGCAAGCTCCGCCTCCCGGGTTTACGCCATTCTCCTGCCTCAGCCTCCTGAGTAGCTGGGACTACAGGCACCCACCACCTCGCCCGGCTAGTTTTTTGTATTTTTTTTTTTTAGTAGAGACGGGGTTTCACCGTGTTAGCCAGGATGGTCTCGATCTCCTGACCTCGTGATCCGCCCGTCTCGGCCTCCCAAAGTGCTGGGATTACAGGCTTGAGCCACCACGCCCGGCCACTCCTACAGCCTTGAGTTACAGTTCCAATCCAGTGCTTTAGCTGCCTATTAGCTCCCTCCTCGATGTGGGGAAGTGGAAGGTATATGGCTACCAGGGGATGGGTGGTAAAGGCAAGGGCTCCTGGAAGTAAATATAGAAGTGCCAGTGGTTGGTGTTGGCATTAGCTTTTTGGCTGTGACATAAACCCCATCAGCATGTCCGTGCATGCCTAGATGATGCAAACACATGTTTGCAATAGAGCCTAGTTTGAGATTTTCATGACAGTAAGTTTAAAGTTGTAGTTCTCAGGCCGGGCGCAATGTCTCACGTGTATAATACCAGCACTTTGGAAGACCAAGGCAGGCGGATCACCTGAGGTCAGGAGTTTGAGAGCAACCTAGCCAGTGTGGTGAAACCCCATCTCTACTAAAAATACAAGAATTAGCCAGGCATGGTGGCACACACCTGTCCAGCTACTTGGGAGACTGAGACAAGAGAATCACTTGAACCCGGGAGGTGGAGGTTGCAGTGAGCCGAGATTGCACCACTGCATTCCAGCCTGGGCGACAGGGAGACTCCAACTCAAAAACAAGTAAAATAAAATAAAATAATAAAGTTGTAGTTCTCAGCACAGGTGGCACATTGATATATGTGGAGAGCTTTAAAACCTCTTCTGCAGCTGAGCGCGGTGGCTTACGCCTGTAATCCCAGCACTTAAGGAGGCTGAGGCGGGCGGATCACGCGGTCAAGAGTTCGAGACCATCTTGGCTAACATGGAGAAACCCCCGTCTCTACTAAAAATACAAAAATTAGCCAGGCATGGTGGCACGCGCCTGTAGTCCCAGCTACTCAGGAGGCTGAGGCAGGAGAATTGTTTAAACCTGGGAGGCAGAGGTTGCAGTGAGCCAAGATCATGCCACTGCATTCCAGCCTGGGAGACAGAGTGAGACTCTGTCTCAAAAACAAAACAAAAAACAAAAACCTCTTCTGCTTCCCAGAAATGTAAAAAATAAACAAAACCTCGAGAGCAACTAAATCCAAATCTCCAAGAGTGAGGCCTGGGCATTGGTGTGAACATACTTTGTTTCATAGTGCTTCATTTTATTGAGCTTCACAAATACTGCCTTTTATAAAATTGAAGGTTTGTGGCAGCCTTACATCGAGCAAGTCTATTGGTGCCATTTTTCTAACATTATATGCTCACTTCATGCCTCAATGTCATATTTTGGCAATTCACTCAATATTTCAGACTTTCCCCCTATTATCTATTAGGGTGATTTGTGATCAGTGATTTTTGATGTTACTTTTGTAATTGTTTTGGGGTCATGAACTTAATCGATAAATGTTTTTGTGTTCTGACTGTGGCACCAACCTGCCACTTCCCTGTCTCTCTCCCTCTCCTTGGGCCTTCTTATTCCCTGAGACACAACAGTATTAGGCTAATTAATAACCCAACAACAGGCTCTAAGTGTTTAGATGAAAGGAGTCATTTGTCTCCCTCTTTTTTTTGTGCTGTCACTTCTAAGTCAAAACCTAGAAATGAATAAGCATAGTGAGGAAGGCATGTTGAAAGCAGAACTAGGCCAGGCACAGTGGCTCATGCCTGTAATCCCTGCACTTTGGGAGGCCAAGGCAGGAGGATCACTTGAGACTAGGAGTTTGAGACCAGCCTGGGCAACAGAGCGAGACTTTGTCTCTACTAAAAAAAAAGAAAAAAAAAAAAGGCCAGGCGCGGTGGCTCAAGCCTGTAATCCCAGCACTTTGGGAGGCTGAAGCGGGCGGATCACGAGATCAGGAGATCGAGATCATCCTGGCTAACACAGTGAAACCCCGTCTCCACTAAAAGTACAAAAACATCAGCTGGGCGTGGTAGTGGGCGCCTATAGTCCCAGCTACTCGGGGAGGCTGAGGCAGGAGAACGGCGTGAACCTGGGAAGCGAAGCTGGCACTGAGCCGAGATCACGCCACCACTGCCCTCCAGCCTGGGCCACAGAGCGAGACTCTGTCTCACAAAAAAAGAAAAAAGAAAAGAAAAGAAAGAAAGAAAAACGAAAGCAGAAACAGGCCAAAAGCTAGGCCTCTTGCACCAGTCAAGTTGTGAATACAAAGAAAAAGTTCTTGAAGGACATTAAAAGTGCTGTTCCAGTGAACATACAAATGATAAGAAAGCAAAACAACCTTATTGCTGATACGGAGAAAGTTTGAGTTATCTGGATAGATGATCAAGCCAGCCACAACATTCCGTTAAGGCAAAACCGAATATGGAGAAAAGCCCTAAATCTCTTCAATTCTAAGAAGGCTAAGAGAGGTGAGGAGGCTGCACAAGAAAAGTCTGAAGCTGACCAGGTACAGTGGCTCACGCCTGTAATGCCAATACTTCAGGAGACTAAGGCGGGAGGATCCCTTGAGCTCAGGAGTTCAGTCATGCCACTGCACTCCAGCCTTTATTGTAGTAGCGTTTTTAATGCTACACGAATGATAAGAAAGCAAAACAACCTTATTGCTGATAGGAAGAAAGTTTGAGTGATCTCAGACTTTGATAAAAGATCAAACCATCCACAATATTCCCTTAAGCCAAAACCTAACCCTGAGCTCAACCGAAACACCTGCCTCAGTCTCCCAAAGTGTTGGGATTACAGGTGTGAGCCTGTAATTTTTAACTTTTTTTTTTTTTGAGACGGAGTTTCACTCTTGTTGCCCAGGCTGGAGTGCAATGGTGCAATCTCGGCTCACTGCAACCTCTGCCTCCCAAGTTCAAGTGATTCTCTTGCCTCAGCCTCCCAAGTAGCTAGGATTACAGACATGCGCCAACACGCCCGGCTAATTTTGTATTTTCAGTAGAGACGGGGTTTCTTCATGTTGGTCAGGCTGTTCTTGAACTCTTGACCTCAAGTGATCCTCCTGCCTCAGCCTCGCAAAGTGCTGCAATTACAGGCGTAAGCCACCGCACCCGGCCTAAAAAAAATTTATTACTTTTTTTTTTGAAACGGAGTCTCAGTCTCGGCTCACTGCAAGCTCCGCCTCCCGGGTTCATGCCATTCTCCACCTCAGCCTCCCTGGTAGCTAGGACTACAGGCGCCTGGCACCACGCCCGGCTAATTTTTTTTGTAGTAGAGACGGAGTTTCACCGTGTTAGCCAGGATGGTCTCTATCTCCTGACCTCGTGATCCGCCCGCCTCGGCCTCTCAAAGTGCTGGGATTACAGGCATGAGCCACTGCGCCCGGCCTTAAAAAAATTTTTTTAAGTAGCTGGACATGATGGCACTCATATGTGGTCCCAGCTACTCCAGAGGCTGAGGCAAGAGTATAACCTGAGCCCAGAAGTTTGAGGTTACAGTAAACTATGATTGCACAACTGCGCACCAGCCTAGGCAACAAAGCAAGAACCTGTCTAAAATAAGAAATAAAAGAACAGCAAAGTGACCAGTATAGCTGGAGCAGAGTGAGCAAGGGGGAGAGACATAGGAAATAAGGGGCAAGAGGTGTATGTGAAGCTGCACACCCTGTAGCAAAATTTCTACTTCCGGACATTCCATTCCATTTGGTTTGATCCAATTGGCTGACTTTGGCCTGGTCTTATCAAGAAAAATAAATGCCTCAAGTTAATGAGTGAAGAAGCAAATGTGTTAGTTAAAAGAGGCTGGATATTGAGATAAGAAATGCTGGTTGTAAGCCTCATTCTGCCACTGCCTTACACTTTTACCTGAGGAAGTGTGTGTGTGAGCAAGGGTGAGCAAGAGTGGAAGGAAGCAAAGATGAAGCACACAACTGTCATGGAGCTTTTTTTTTTTTTTTTTTGAGACAGAGTCTTGCTGTATCCCCCAGGCTGGAGTGCAGTGGTGTGATCTCGGCTGACTGCAAGCTCCGCCTCCTGGGTTCACGCCATTCTCCTATCTCAGCCTCCAGAGTAGCTGGGACTACAGGGGCCTGCCACCACGCCTGGCTAATTTTTTTGTATTTTTAGTAGAGACAGGGTTTCACCGTGTTAGCCAGGATGGTCTCGATCTCCTGACCTCGTGATCCGCCTGTCTCGGCCTCCCAAAGTGCTGGGATTACAGGCGTGACCCATAGCACCCAGCCTTTTTCCTTTTTTTCTGAGACAGAGTCTCGCCCTGTCACCCAGGCTAGAGTGCAGTGGCACGATCTCAGCTCACTTCAGCCTCCACCTCCTGGGTTCAAGCAATTCTCCTGTCTCAGCCTCCTGAGTAGCTGGGACTACAGGCATCTGCCACCACGCCCAGCTAATTTTTTTGTATTTTGAGTAGAGAGGGGGTTTCACCATGTTGGCCAGGCTGATCTCAAAGCCCTGACATCAGTGGTCCACCCATCTTGGCCTCCCAAAGTGGTGGGATTACAGGTGTGAGTCACCACACCCAGCCAATCATGGAGCTTTGAATATCATGTTAAGGAATCTTGACCCTGTCCAAGAGTTTTGAACTCAAGTTGCTACAGGGACCAGGCAGGTAATGTAAATGATCAAGTCTTCCATTGGTTACTGTTACGGGAAGTGAGAAACCAAGTCTGGTTTGTGGGACCCTCGAATGCAGTCTCAGTGTTCCCACATCTTCCTGTTTTCCAAGGGAAATGATAAATTGGAGATTTTAAAATCTTGGTAAATTCTTCAAACCCCGAGGACTGAATAATATATATTAAGTAAACCAAATTCTGACCCATTCCAAGTACAACCAGGACAATGCAAGGCAGAAAGAGTTTTGTGCCTGGAAGTGTCTGGGTCGGAGTATTTTTGGATGTCTTTGCTTATCTGAGCTATTTATATTTGCCTCTCTTTGTCACCTGTCTGATCCTGGCAGCCAGATTTTGGCCACTACTCAACTCTGTTCTCACCCGCGCCACCACCCCCACAAGGATAGCACCAGGCCCATCTCAGGCATCAATAATGTTCACTGTTTACTTTTTTTTTTTTTTTTGAGACCGAGTCTCACTGTGTCACCCAGGCTGGAGTGCAGTGGCCAGATCTCAGCTCACTGCAAGCTCGGCCTCCCGGGTTTATGCCATTCTCCTGCCTCAGCCTCCCGAGTAGCTGGGACTACAGGCGCCTGCCACCTCACCCGGCTAGTTTTTTGTATTTTTTAGTAGAGAGGGGATTTCACGGTGTTAGCCAGGATGGTCTTGATCTCCTGACCTCATGATCCGCCCATCTCGGCCTCCCGCAGTTCTGGGATTACAGGCTTGAGCCACCGCGCCCAGCTACAGAAACAAACTTTTAAAAGTTTTGGCCAGGCATGGTGGCTCACGCCTATAATCCCAGCACTTTGGGAGGCCGAGGCGGGCGGATCATGAGGTCAGGAAATCAAGATCATCCTGGCTAACATGGTGAAACCCCTCACCACTAAAAATACAAAAAAATTAGCTGGACTTAGTGGCATGTGCCTGTAGTCCCAGCTACTCGGGAAGCTGAGGCAGGAGAATCACTAGAACTCGGGAGGTGGAGGTTGCAGTGAGCCGAGATCACGCCACTGCACTCTAGCTTGGGCGACAGAGGGAGAATACATCTGAAAAAAAAAAAAAGGTTTTACAATTAGCATTAAGAGTCTTGTGGTGCCGGGCGCAGTGGCTCAAGCCTGTAATCCCAGCACTTTGGGAGGCCGAGACGGGCGGATCACGAGGTCAGGAGATTGAGACCATCCTGGCTAACACGGTGAAACCCCGTCTCTACTAAAAATACAAAAAACTAGCCGGGCGAGGTGGCGGCGCCTGTAGTCCCAGCTACTCGGGAGGCTGAGGCAGGAGAATGGCGTGAATCCGGAGGCGGAGCTTGCAGTGAGCAGCGATCCGGCCACTGCACTCCAGCCTGGGTGACAGACCAAGACTCCATCTCAAAAAAAAAAAAAAAAAAAAAAAAGTCTTGTGGTGGCTCACGCCTGTAATCCCAGCACTTTGGGAGGCCGAGGCAGGCGGATCATGAGGTCAGGAGATCGAGACCATCCTGGCTAACACGGTGAAACCCCATCTCTACTAAAAATACAAAAAATTAGCCGGGCGTGGTGGCAGGCACCTGTAGTCTCAGCTACTCGGGAGGCTGAGGCAGGAGAATGGCGTGAATCCGGGAGGCGGAGCTTGCAGTGAGCCGAGATGGCGCCACTGCACTCCAGCCTGGGCAACAGAGTAAGACTCTGTCCCCCTCCCCCCCAAAAAAAGTCTTTTGTGTTTTGTTTTTGTTTTGTTTTGAAATGGAATTTTGCTCTTATAGACCAGGCTGTCTATAAGGTGATCCGCCTGCCTCAGCCTCCCAAAGTGTTAGGATTACAGGTGTGAGCCTCTGTGCCCAGCCCAAGAGTCTTAAATAAAGTCTGGCACAGTGGCTTGTTTTACGCTTTTACAATACATCCATGAACAGCAGTAACGCCAGCTCAAGACAGAAAGCCTGAAAAACTTGAAAAACACAGACAGGGAAAAAAAAAAAAAAAACGCACACACACAGAGGGGGAAGTATAATTTTGGGTTATTTCAATTTCACCTTTTTTTTTTTTTTTTTTTTGAGACGGAGTCTCGCTCTGTGGCCCGGGCCGGAGTGCAGTGGCCGAATCTCTGCTCACTGCAAGCTCCGCCTCCCGGGTTCACGCCATTCTCCTGCCTCAGCCTCCCGAGTAGCTGGGACTACAGGCGCCCGCCACCTCGCCCGGCTAGTTTTTTGTATTTTTTAGTAGAGACGGGGTTTCACCATGTTAGCCAGTATGGTCTCGATCTTCTGACCTCGTGATCCGCCCGTCTCGGCCTCCCAAAGTGCTGGGATTACAGGCTTGAGCCACCGCGCCCGGCCAAATTTCACCTTTATACTTTTTTATATTCCACATTTTTTGCAATAAATATAAATTTGGAAGTAAAAGCATAAAACGAAAACCAAACGATTGATTGACTGACTGATTGATTGACTGACTGAGACGGAGTTTCATTCTTGTGGTCCAGGCTGCGGTGCAGTGGCGCGATCTCGGCTCACTGCAACCTCTGCCTCCCGGATTCAAGCGATTCTCCTGCCTCAGCCTCCCAAGTAGCTGGGATTACAGGCGCCCGCCACCACGCCCGGCTAACTTCCAAACGTATATTTAAAAGAAGAAAAAGTTAAAGAGGGAAAAAAAAGAAAGAAATGAAAAGCAGATGGGGCAGTCCAGCCTCTTCTCGCGGAGGCGGGGCTAGGCGGAGTCAGGGGCGGGCCGCCACAGCCTGCACCAATCAGGACCCGGTTGATAGGCAGAGCCTGGAGACTTCTAAGACACACACTCCTGTCAAACAGCCACGGGGATTCCTTTCCGTATGCAGCCTGGAAACTAGCCTAGGCCTATCCTGCCGCCGCTGCGGGCTACTATTGGCTGCCAAGAAACCCCGCCCGTCTTCCTGCTCATTGGCGGGTGCGGTTTACGTAAGAGGAGCCTGTTGCTGAGCGAAAAGTCTGTTGTGCGGTTTTCGCTGAAGTGTTAACGCTGAAACCGCACTGGGCGGCCTGGGGTCAAAAAAAAAACAATACTAGCCACAGTTTGTTTTGTTGTTGTTGTTGTTGTTGTCGTTTTTGAGACGGAGTCTCGCTCTGTCGCCCAGGCTGGAGTGCAGTGGCGTGATCTCGGCTCACTGCAACCTCTACCTCCTTGGTTCAAGCAATTCTCTGCCTCAGCCTCCCGAGTAGCTGAGATTACAGGCGCCCGCCACCACGCCCAGCTAATTTTTGTATGTTTAGTAGAGACAGGGTTTCACCATTTTGGCCAGCCTGGTCTTGAACTCCTGACTTCGTGATCCGCCCACCTCGGCCTCCCAAAGTGCTGGGATTACAGGCGTTGAGCCACCGCACCTGGCCCGCCACAGTTTATTAAGCTGCTACTAAATGCCAGGCTATGTGCGCCAAACTTTTAATATTAATGGTTGTAGTCACCTTTCTTTTTTTTTTTTTTTTTTTTTGAGACGGAGTCTCACTCTGTCGCCGGGGCTGGAGTGCAGTGGCCGGATCTCAGCTCACTGCAAGCTCCGCCTCCCGGGTTCACGCCATTCTCCTGCCTCAGCCTCCCGAGTAGCTGGGACTACAGGCGCCCGCCACCTCGCCCGGCTAGTTTTTTGTATTTTTTAGTAGAGACGGGGTTTCACAGTGTTAGCCAGGATGGTCTCGATCTCCTGACCTCGTGATCCGCCCGTCTCGGCCTCCCAAAGTGCTGGGATTACAGGCTTGAGCCACCGCGCCCGGCCTGTAGTCACCTTTCTTGAACACCCACCACTACCAGCCAGTCACTGAGCCAGATCCTTCAAAATAATAGTAAAAATGTAGATAATCTACAGTTTATTGAGCACTTCATCTGCATCAAGCTTTGTTAAGGGGTTTCCATGAGTAAGCTCTCATTCTCACAACAGAACGGTGGAGATAAACTATTGCCCCATTTGACATTTAACATGCCGTCCTGTAGACTCAGCTATTCAGGAGGCTGAGGTGGGAGGACCCAGGAACTCCAAACATAAGTGAGTTATGATCGCGCCACTGCACTCCAGCCTGGGCAACAGAACGAGACCTGTCTCAAAAAACCAAAAACGTAATAAAACAAAACTAAAAAACAGGAAACGGGTTCAGAGAAGTGAAGTGACTTGCTGAGGTTCACAAAGAAAGGGTTGGAACTGGAACCTTCAACTCCGATATCCTGATTCCAAGTGTGGCCTTTTTAGAGAGGGGGTCGGGGTACAGAATTCCGCTGGGGATAGGCAGAGGTAGGACAGGATGGTAGCGGGCCAGAGGCGTTGCTCCGGGGACAAGCCTCAGAGTGAGAATAGGATGTATAGAGCCTCTAGGAGTGAAGGGTTGGGGAAGGAAGGGAGACCAGAGGAAAGGGAGAAGTTGTTCTTTCTGAAAATGTGAGGCTCCTCTCCTGGGGCAGCCTGTTAAGGCGTAGGTAGCCCTGGACCTCGAGATTCTAGTCTCCACTCCGTGGCCAACTTTCTAGGGGCCCTTGGGCAAATTCCTTCCTCTCTCTCGACCTGAGGCTTCCTGCCTTGTAGGAGAGGTAGTGAGCCAAAACAATGGGAAGTGCATTCGGGCTGTTAAGTATTTTAGGGCTCTGGTCCTTGCTGGCAGCACGGGGAATATTCAGCAACCACAAGACCTTTACTTAGCTGTTGCCTGGCCTCTTTTCAATACCTTCAGGCGGTTACATGGACCCTGACAATCCTATAAACTCAAAACGGTTTGGGCCAGCCCTTTCCCATTCCATTCTGACTGACCTATAGCAGGATCTGGCCTGCAGGGGGCGTTGAGGAACCACTCGGCCGACAAAACTAAACTAAGCAATTTGCCCAAAAGCACCCAGTGCGTTAGTTTTTGCATTTTATTTAAGAAGGGTAAACGTTTCCAAACCTGAAGATTCTGTCCTCAGTATGCAATCGAGGAAGACGAATTATAGGCACTGCCAGTTCTCTGTGGCACCAGTTCTCTCCATAGTGGCTCTGGAAGTTTAGAGCTAATTTCTATTTCTTTGTTTTACAGATAAGGAAACAGATTCTAAGAGCTGGAAAAAAAATTCAGTTTGGGTTACTTGGCTAAAAGCTGGCACCCGGGTTGCCTGACTCCTGGGAAGTGCTCTTAGGAGATAGTTGGCTTTGTTTCTGGGAGTACATGGTTGAGTACAACAAGCCTGCTAATGCACAACTCCAGAGGACAATTTTGGTTGTGTAGCTTGGCAGCTCGGCACCTGTCAGCTCTGTGCAGGAAGGACCTCCCTCCCCACCTAGCATAATGCCTGCTTCATGAGTAATTGAATTAATGTGTGACTAAGCTGTGGAGGGTGGGTCTCCTTTGGCTTTATCAAAACAATTGGAGTGGAACTTCTTTCCTGAAAGTTCCCCCTGGGCAGGAATTGTATCTGAGATTAGCGAGTGGGGGAGGAAAACAATAAGAAGAGCTCAGAAAATGACATCTGGGGTGATAAATCACAGCCCCCAGAATGGTCCCATTACAAGGTCATTATAGTAAAGTGATCTCAGAATTTGAGACTAGAAAACTAATTCAGGAAGAATGAATACAGAACAGATGAGAATCATATTAGGGTCATAATGTGAAAAAGGATCTAAGGCTGAAGACATCTCAAAAACATTTCAAATCCAGTCTAGGCAGGTATATCTCTGGGACTGGAAGGTGATTGAAGAATAAAAATAGCTGGCCAATCAGTGGCCTCAACATAGCTGATGCAAGAGTTGAGAGTGTAGCAACAGAAGAAGAAGATCTTTACCCAACCAAAAATACATGGCAATGGGGAGGGGAGGAATGTGCCCAGCCAGTGGCACCCTGCCATGGCCTGCTGGGCTGCTAGCTTCACCACTGGATTTCCCAGAGCCAGGCACAGTGCCTGGTACACACAAGATGGTAAATAAATACTTACTGAATGAAAGAGGGAAGGAAGGAAGGAACTGGAGCCCCGACCAGCAGACAGTTGCTGAGTAGAGCAGTTCAGTAATTCGTCTTTTCACTTGCTCAGATTCCAGCTGCCTTAGCCACCGTCAGATGATAAGTTTGGCTTTCAGTAAAGGCTCTCCTACAAAGAGGAATGCCCTGGCCTCTCAATTGCAGGTCACTTGACAGTTATGTTTCTCACTCCCAATTAATATATCTGCTTTAAACATCAGTTCCTTTTGCCAGCCTGCTTCTTACATATTCATGTGCTTGCCTCATCAATGGAGTGCTGGAGTTTCTGCATAGGAGTCATTCCTGCCTGGGTTGGAATCCTTACTCAGCATATTACTAAGCTAGCTGACCTTGGCCCACACGTGTTACCTCTTGAGCCTCAGTTTTCTCATCAGTCAAATGGAGACACAATAGCCTATTTCACAACATTGTGGTAAGAATTACCAGAGACAGTGATGTATCCTGAATTCTTGCTGGAGCTCAGTAACTCTTAATGTCTGTGCTTCTTCCTGGCTTTTCTTTCTTGGAGACCAGGTCACAAAAGATAATATCAAGGCTGGGCGTGGTGGCTCACACCTGTAATCCCAGCACTTTGGGAGGCCGAGATGGGCAGATTGCTTGAGCTCAGGAGTTCAATAGCAGCCCGGGCAACATGGTGAACCGCCGCCCCCCACCCCCTACCTCGTCTCTACAAAAAAATACAAAAATTAGCCAGGTGTGGTCGTGTGCACCTATAGTCCCAGCTACTCGGAAGGCTGAGGTGGGAGAATCACCTGAGCCTGGGAAGTTGAAGCTGCAGTAAACAGTGATTGTTGGCCGGGTGCAGTGGCTCATGCCTGTAATCCCAGCACTTTGGGAGGCCGAGGCAGGCGGATCATGAGGTCAGGAGATCAAAACCATCCTGGCTAACACAGTGAAACCCCGTCTCTACTAAAAATACAAATTAGCCGGGTGTGGTGGCAGGCACCTGTAGTCCCAGCTACTCGGGAGGCTGAGGCAGGAGAATGGTGTGAACCTGGGAGGCGGAGCTTGCAGTGAGCCGAGATACTGCAACTGCACTCCAGCCTGGGCAACAGAGCGAGACTCCGTCTCAAAAAAAAAAAAAAAAAACAGTGATTGTGCCATGTAAAAAAAAAAAGCCGGGCGCGGTGGCTCATGCGTATAATCCCAGCACTTTGGGAGGCTGAGCCTGGGAGGT
The DNA here is from genome assembly GCF_009764315.1 of Trachypithecus francoisi. NCBI lineage: Eukaryota > Metazoa > Chordata > Mammalia > Primates > Cercopithecidae > Trachypithecus > Trachypithecus francoisi. The sequence goes on along the minus strand of NW_022681457.1, from coordinate 96,537,101 downwards.
TGAGGCTGCAGTAAACAGTGATTGTGCCACTGTACTCCAGCCTGGGAGACAGACTGAGACCCTATGTTTAAAAAAACAAACAAAAAAGCCAGGCACAGTGGCGCATGCCTGTAATCCCGGCACTTTGGGTGGATTACCTGTGGTCAGGAATTTGAGACCAGCCTGGCCAACATGGTGAAATCCCGTCTCCATTAAAAATACAAAAATTAGCTGGGCCTGGTGGCATGTGCCCCTAGTCCCAACTACTCAGGAGGCTGAGATAGGAGAATTGCTTGAATCCAGGAAGCAGTGGCTGAAGTGAGCCAAGATTGCGCCACTGCACTCCAGCCTGGGCGACAGAGCAAGACTCTGTCTCAAAAAAAAAAAAAAAAATTAGAATTTTGGGTCAGGTTCAGTGGCTCACACCTGTAATCCCAGCACTTTAGGAAGTTGAGATTGGGAATTTGAGACCAGCCTGGGTAACATACTGAGACCCCTGTCTCTGCAAAAAATAAAAATAAATTGGCCGGACAGCATAGTGCACACCTGTAGCTACTTGGGAGGATAGTTTGAGCCCAAGAGTTTGAGGTTATAGTCAGCTATAATCACACCACTGCACTCCAGCCTGGGTGACAGAGTGAGTAGAGGGAGACTGTCTCAAAAAAGAAATAAACCCGGGAGGCGGAGCTTGCAGTGAGCTGAGATCCGGCCACTGCACTCCAGCCTGGGTGGCAGAGCAAGACTCCGTCTCAAAAAAAAAAAAAAATTCCAATAATTTTTTGCTTTTTCTTCTCACAAAGTTACTATGTAAGTGAAGCTTTGGGAATGATTTAGTGACTGCCTTAAAGATTCTAAGGAGTTATTCAACAGAGAGTAACTGATACACATTCATTCAAAAATATTCACTAAAGAACTCACAACAGGTATATCTTGTTTTTTTGTCTTTTTGTTTTGAGATGGAGTCTTGCTCTGTCACCAGGCTGGAGTGCAGTGACACGATCTTGGCTCACTGCAACCTCAGACTCTCTGGTTCAAGCGATTCTCCTGCCTCAGCCTTCTGAGTAGCTGGGATTACAGGCATATGCCACCACGCCCAACTAATTTTTTTTTTGTATTTTTAGTAGAGACGGGATTCACCATGTTGGCCGGGATGGTCTTGATCTCAACCTTGTGATCCACCCGCCTCAGCTGGCCTCACAAAGTGCTGGGATTACAGGCATGAGCCACCGCGCCTGGCCAGCATATCTTGTTTTATTGCACTGCACTTTATCATGCTTTGTAGATATTGCATTTTTTTTTTTTTTTTTTTGAGACAGAGTCTTACTCTGTTGCCAAGACTGGAGTGGGTTGCTCAAGCAATCAATCAAGCCCAGCCCACTTTATTTATTTATTTATTTTAGACAGAGTGTTGCTCTGTCGCTCAGGCTGGAGTGCCTTGCTCAAGCAATCCTCCTGCTTCAGCTTTCCAAGTAGCTGGGATTACAGACATGCACCACCAAGCCCAGCTAATTTTCTTTTTTTTTTTTTTTGAGTCGGAGTCTCGCTCTCGAACTCCCCAGGGTGGAGTGCGATGGCACAATTTTCGGCTCACTGCAACCTCTGCTCCCGGGCTCAAGCAATTCTCCTGCCTCAGCCTCCCGAACAGCGGAGATTACAGGGGCCCACCACCATACCCAGCTAATTTTTGTATTTTTAGTAGAGATGGGGTTTCATCAAATTTGCCAGGCTGGTCTCTTGGCCAGGCTGGTCTTGAACTCCTGTCCTTGTGATCCACCCTCCTCAGACACCCAAAGTGCTGGGATTACAGGTGTGAGCCACTGCGCCCGGCCAATTTTCTGATTTTTTGTAGAGACAGAGTCTCGCTATGTTGCCCAGGCTGATCTCAAACTCCTGCCCTCAAGCGGTCCTCCTGCCGTGGCCCCTCAAAGTGCTGGGATTGTAGGTATAAGCCACGAAGCCCAGCTACATGTCTTTCACTTTAAATCAAAAGAAATCATTAAGCTTAGTGAAGAACACATGCCAAAAGCCAACATAGGCCAAAAGGTAGGTCTCTTGAGCCAAATAGCCAAGTTGTGAATGCAAAGGAAACATTCTTAAAGAATAATTTTAAATGCTACTCCAATAAACACACGAATGATAAGAAAGCAAACAGCCTTATTGCTGATAGGAAGAAAGTTTGAGCGGTCTCAAACTTTGATAGAAGATCAAACCATCCACAATATTCCCTTAAACCAAAACCTAATCCAGAGCAAGGCCCTAACTCTCCTCAATTCTAGGAAAGCTGAGAGACATGAGGAAGCTGCAGTACAAAAGTTTAAACCTAGCATAGTTTGCTTCATGAGGTTGAAAGAAAGAAACCTTCTCAATAACAGAAAAATGCAAGGCGAAGCAGCACATGCTTATGGAGAAGCTGCTGCAGTGAGTTATCCGGAAGAGCTAGCTAAGATAACCGATGAAGGTGGATACGCTAAACAACAGATTTGCCATGTAGACAAACAGCCTTCTATTGGAAGAAGATGCCATCTAAGACTTTCATAGCTAAAGAGAAGCCAGGGCCGGGCACAGTGGCTCACACCTGTAATCCCAGCACTTTGGGAGGCCGAGGCGGGTGGATCACGAGGTCAGGAGATTGAGACCATCCTGGCTAACACGGTGAAACCCCTTCTCTACTACAAAAATACAAAAAATTAGCCAGGTGTGGTGGTGGGCACCTGGAGTCCCAGCTACTCGGGAGGCTGAGGCAGGAGAATGGCATGAACCCAGGAGGCGGAGCTTGCAGTGAGCTGAGATCGTGCCACTGCACTCCAACCTGGGCAACAGAGAAGGAGACTCTGTCTCAAAAAAAAAAAAAAAAAAAAAAAAAAAAACAGAGGCCAGGCTGGGAGCAGTGGCTCATGCCTGTAATCCCAGGACTTTGGGAGGCTGAGACGGGCAGATCACAAGATCAAGAGATCGAGACCATCCTGGCCAACATAGTGAAACCCCATCTCTACTAAAAATACAAAAATTAGCTGAGAGTGTCACATGTGCCTGTAGTCCCAGCTACTCGGGAGGCTGAGGCAGAAGACTTGCTTGAACCCGGGAGGTGGAGGTTGCAGTGAGCTGAGATCATGCCACTGCACTCCAGCCTGGTGACAGAGTGAGACTTCATCTCAAAAAAAAAAAAAAAAAAAAAGAGAGAGAAGCCAATACCTGGTTTCCAAGTTTCAAAGCACAGACTGACTCTCTTGTTAGGGGCTAATGCAGCTGGTGACTGTAAGTTGAAGCCAGTGCTCATTGACTATTTGGAAAATCCTAGGGCCTTTAAGAATTATGCTAGGCCGGGCGCGGTGGCTCAAGCCTGTAATCCCAGCACTTTGGGAGGCCGAGACGGGTGGATCACGAGGTCAGGAGATCGAGACCATCCTGGCTAACACGGTGAAACCCCGTCTCTACTAAAAATACAAAAACTAGCTGGGCGAGGTGGCGGGCGCCTGTAGTCCCAGCTACTCGGGAGGCTGAGGCAGGAGAATGGCGTAAACCCGGGAGGCGGAGCTTGCAGTGAGCTGAGATCCGGCCACTGCACTCCAGTCCGGGAGACAGAGCGAGACTCCGCCTCAAAAAAAAAAAAAAAAAGAATTATGCTAAATTTACTCTACCTGTGCTCTATAGATGGAACAGGCCGGGAGTGGTAGCTCATGCCTATAATCTCAGCACTTTGGGAGGCCGAGGTGGGTGCATTACTTGAGGTCAGGAGTTCAAGACCAGCCTGGCCAACATGGCAAAACCCCATCTCTACTAAAAATACAAAAATTAGCCAGGCGTGGTGGTGCGTACCTGTAATCCCAGCTACATGGGGGGCTGAGGCAGGAGAATCACTTGAATCTGGGAGGTGGAGGCTACAGTGAGCCAAGATCATGCCATTACACTCCAGCCTGGGCCACAGAGTGAGACTCCGCCTCAAAAAACAAACAAAAAATGTGATCCATAGAAGGAGGCAAAAAAATCAACATAAACAGGAGTTTGAAAGAAGCTGATTTCACTCTCATGGATGACTTTGAGGTGATTCAAGACTTCAGTGTAGGAAGTAACTGTAGGTGTGTTCAAAACAGCAAGAGAACAGCCTGGCCAACATAGCGAAACCCCGTCTCTACTGAAAATATAAAAATTAGCCAGGCATGGTGGCGCATCTCTGTAATCCCAGCTACTTGGGAGGCTGAGGCAGGAGAATCACTTGAACCTGGGAGGCAGGGTTTGCAGTGAGCCGAGATCTCACCACTGCACTCCAGCCTGGGCATCAGAGCAAGACTCTGTCTCCAAAAAGAAAAAAGAAATAACAAGAGAAGTAGAATTAGAAATAAAGCCTGAAGATATGACTGAATTGTTGCAATCTCAGGATAAAACTCGAATGGATGAGGAGTTGCTTCTTCTTTTTATTCTTTTCTTTTCTTTATTCTTTTGTTTTGTTTTGTTTTTTTTATTTGAGATGGAGTTTTGCTGTCGTTGCCCAGGGTGGAGTGCAGTGGTACAATCTCAGCTCACTTCAACGTCCATCTCTCGGATCCAAGCGATTCTCCTGCCTCAGCCTCCCGAGTAGCTGGGATTACAGGCACCCACCACCATGCCCGGCTAATTATTTGTATTTTAGGTAGAAATGGGGTTTCACCCTCTTGGCCAGGCTGGTCTTGAACTCCTGTCCTCGTGATCCACCCGCGTCAGCCTCCCAAAGAGCTGGGATTACAGGCGTGAGCCACCGCACCTGGCCAATTTTTGTATTTTTAGTAGAGACGGGGTTGCCCCATGTTGGCTAGGCTGGTTTTTTCTTTTACTGTTTCTTTGAGGAGTTGCTTCTTACGGCTGAGCAAAGAAAGTGGTTTCTTGAGATGGAATCTACTGCTGTGAAGATGCTATGATCATTGTTGAAATGACAACAAAGGATTTAGAATATTACATAAGCTTAGTTGATAAAGCAGCATCAGGGTTTGAGAAGATTGGCTCCAATTTTGAAAGAAGTTCTGCTGTAGGTAACATGTTATCAAACAGCATCACATGCTACAGAGAAATCTTTCATGGAAGGAAAAGTGGATCCTTGTGGCCAACTTTATTGTTGTCTTATATTAAGAAATTGCCGGCCGGGCGCGGTGGCTCAAGCCTGTAATCCCAGCACTTTGGGAGGCCGAGACGGGTGGATCACAAGGTCAGGAGATCGAGACCATCCTGGCTAACACGGTGAAACCTCGTCTCTACTAAAAAATACAAAAAACTAGCCGGGCGAGGTGGCGGGCGCCTGTAGTCCCAGCTACTCGGGAGGCTGAGGCAGGAGAATGGCGTAAACCCGGGAGGCGGAGCTTGCAGTGAGCTGAGATCCAGCCACTGCACTCCAGCCCGGGCAACAGAGCGAGACTCCGTATCAAAAAAAAAAAAAAAAAAAAAAAAAAAAAAGAAATTGCCATAGCCAGCTGGGAATGGTGGCTCACGCCTATAATCCCAGCACTTTGGGAGGCCAAGGTTGGTGGGTCACCTGTGGTCAGGAGTTGGAGACCAGCCTAACAAACATGGAGAAACCCCATCTCTATTAAAAATACAAAATTAGCCGGGCATGGTGGTGCATGCCTGTAATCCCAGCTACTTGGGAGGCGGAGGCAGGAGAATCGCTTGAACCTAGGAGACAGAGGTTGCGGTGAGCTCAGATCATGCCATTGCACTCCAGCCTGGGCAACAAGAGCGAAACTTCGTCTCACAAAAAACAAAAAACAAACAAACAAAAGTGCTCTAACACAGCCTTGTGCAGTCAAAAGAAGATACTGTGTGACCCTGATAAGCAATTTTTGTTTTAATTTTTATTGTTCTTTTTATTTTTATTTTTGATGCAATGGTGCAATCTGCAACCTCCATCTCCCAGGTTCAAGCTATTCCCTTGCCTCAGCCTATTGAGTAGCTGGGATTACAGGTGCTCGCACCACACCCAATTAATTTTTGTGTTTTTAGTAGAGATGGGATTTCACCATGTTGGCCAGCCTCCCAAATAGATGGGATTATAGGAACATGCCACCACACCCTGCTGATTTTTGTAGTTTTTGTGACTACAGGATTTCTCCATGTTGACCGGGCTGGTCTTGAACTCTTGGGTTCAAGGGATCCTCCCTTTTGGCCTCCCCAAATGCTGGGATTACAGATGTTAGCCACTATGCCTGACCAGTTTTACCTTTCTGAGCTCAAGTTTCCTCACTTAGCACATGTGGTCAATAAGAGATTTTATCCTCAGTTAGAGGGAAGTGGTGAGATGTATACACATGATATCAAGCACACACCAAGTTTGGAGATCAGTGGTAGAAAGAGATAAAAAGAATGTGTTGAAGGTGTTGAGGACTGGGTGAGATCACTTTCAGCTGAGCTTTTTGGCGGCTGTGTCATTTAAAGTCTTGCTTCAGGCCACAAACAGGAATAAAGGCATTGAATGATGGATACTATTTCAATGGGTAGAGATTTGCAAGGAAGAGTTCTGAAAGAAAGATTTTAAGGCCAAACAAGAAACATGGATGTTGCAGGTGATAAGAATGGGAGGGTAAATTAAGGCGCATCTTGGCAAACCTTGAATGTTAAGATAGGAGTTTGATCTTTTCGTTTGTTTTTTGAGACAGAGTTTCGCTCTGACACCTAGGCTGTAGTGCAGTAGCACAATCTCAGCTCACTGCAACCTCTGCCTCCCAGGTTCAAGCGATTCTCCTGCCTCAGCTTCTTGAGTAGCTGGGACTACAGGTGTGCACCACCATGCTTAGCTAATTTTTGTATTTTTAGTAGAGATGGGGTTTCACCATGTTGGCCCCGATAATCTTGAACTCCTGACCTCAGGTGATCCGCCTGCCTTGGACTCCCAAAGTGCTAGGATTACAGGCGTGAGCCATCATGCCCACCCAAGGAGTTTGATCTTAATTCTGTAGCTGATGAAATACCAGTGAAGCCTATTGATCTGGACTTTGACATTACATAGTAAATTTTTTAAATGAAAACTGAAGCTGACACAGGGTAGTTTAGAGGGGAAGTTAATGCAAAGGAAGATTCAGTGACCAAGGGCACATGATTGACAGGACATTTTGCTAGGTGACATAGGGCAGGAGATGGATGTCAAGATGTAGACCCTGTGGGCTCACACCTGTAATGCCAGCACTTTGGGAGGCCAAGGCGGGCAGATCACGAGGTCAGGAGTTCGAGACCAGCCTGACCAACATGTTGAAACCCCATCTCTACTAAAAATACAAAAATTAGCCGGGCATGGTGGCACTTGCCTGTAATCCCAGCTACTCGGGAGGCTGAGGCAGGAGAATTGCTTGAATCCAGGAGGCAGAGGTTGCAGTGAGCCAAGATCGGGCCACTGCACTCCAGCCTGGGCGACAGAGTGAGACTCCGTTTCAAAAAAAAAACAAAAGATGTAGACTTTGCCCTCAAGGAGTTTATAATAAAAAAGATCAGATAAGCCAGACTCAGTAGTGCACACCTGTAACCCCAGTGATTGATTTGGGGGGCTAAGGAGGGAATATCGCTTGAGCCCAGGAATTCGAAGCTGCAGTGTTCTAAGATCATGGCAGTGTACTCCAGTTTGGGTGACAGAGCTAGATCCCATCTCTAAAAAACAATACTAATAAAAAGAAAAAAGGGTCAGATAAAACATGTACATAGAAAATTACAATACAAGGTAGAATGTGGCCAGGCATGGTAGCTCATGCCTATAATCCTAGCACTCTAGGAGGCTGAGGTGAGAGAATCGCTTGAGCTCAGGAGTTTGAGACCAGCCTGGGCAACATATTGAGACTCTATTTACCGAAGAAAAAAAATAGAGACATATGTCTATTTACCAAAAAAAACCCAAAAACCAAAAAAAAACTAGGTAGAATGTGATACATGGTTTTTTTTTTTTTTTTTTTTTTGAGACGGAGTCTTGCTCTGTTGCCCAGGCTGGAGTGCAGTGGCCGGATCTTGGCTCACTGCAAGCTCCGTCTCCCGGGTTAACGCCATTCTCCTGCCTCAGCCTCCCCAGTAGCTGGGACTACAGGTGCCCGCCACCTCGCCTGGCTAGTTTTTTTGTATTTTTTAGTAGAGACGAGGTTTCACCGGGTTAGCCAGGATGGTCTCGATCTCCTGACCTTGTGATCCGCCCGTCTCAGCCTCCCAAAGTGCTGGGATTACAGGCTTGAGCCACCGCGCCCGGCCAGAATGTGATACATGTTAAAAGAGATCCAGCTCAAGTGCCTTGGGAGCTCAGGGGAAGGTGAGATTTAATCTCCTTTTCCCAAAAAGCTGGAGGCAGGAGACAGAGTCTCATTCTGTCGCCCAGGCTGGAGTGCAGTGGCCTGATCTTGGTTTCGTCTTTGGAATTGTAAGGCTAGACTTAGAAGTCTCAGAGGGAGACTTGGGGGTCTTATCCACCCTCACCCCTGGTAGGATTCCCTGTCTAGAATAAACAATAACTTTAAAATGGAAACAAACAAACAAAAAAAGGAGGTCCGAAGGAAAACCGTGACTGAAGAGGCTCCGTTTGAAATGAATAGAAAATGAATTTAGCTTGGAGGTGCTGAGGTGTTGGTAGAGGCAACTTTCTGGCAAGAGACGAGTTGAAGGCCAGGAAGTGGATGAGATCAGGAAGAGTGTCTGGAGGGAAGAGGGATAAAAACAGAAACTGGGGAAGCACCCACGTTTTAGGGAGTGGGTAGTGAAAGAGGAGTCAGAGAAGGAGTGGCCAGAGGGAGAGGTGAGCAAAGATCCAGCAGAACACCTTGTTACAAAGTTTCGAGGAGGGTGGCGGGGTGGAAGCCAGGACTGGTAGCAGAAGGAAGAAAACTTGCAGCAATAGGGATTGAGGTTCGACACAAAGTTACCAATGACATTTCAAAGAATGAAGGCTTTTCTTGAGGCTCCACAAATACGGTGAATCTCCTGTGTCTGGCATCTTTGGAGCTTCCCCGAGACTAGGGGGAGCAGGGTTGTGCCCTCTGACCTCTAAACATCTGGGGTTCAGTTCTATAATTAGCAGCACCGGATAGGACGGGAGCCAAACCTCTCCTAACCCAAACCAGTCCCTCCAGGAACTGAAAAGATGAAGAATTCATTTAGGAGATTTCACACTCGGCTGTTTGGCCTAGCCCAGTGAAGTCCCTTTTCATCACGCAACCCTAATGACTCTTCTGGCTGTCACTACCGTCTGGTATTGCCAGCGATCTGACTAAACTGTCTTGCAAAAGTTTGCAACATTCGTCCGAGGCGGACTACAACTCCCAGAATTCCGGGCTCTTCCCGGTGCTGATTGGCGCAGCCACCAGCTCCAGGGGGGGAGCTTCCCCCGCCTCCCCGAGGGAACAGACCTCTGATTGGCTGGACCGCGGGGAAGCCCCCCCCCTCCCCCGGGGACCGCAGCGGACTGAGCTGCTGGTGTCAGAGCCGGGCGAGCGCTGGCAGTTCCGCGGCGGGGATGCTGAGGAGCGCTGGGTCCGCGAGCAACCCTGGCCCCTGCGGACTCCCGAGGCCGTGAAAACCCCTGCGCTGCGGCCCTTCCCAGGCCCCCGAGGCCGTTCGCCGTTCCCGAAGCCCGACTTGGGGAAGAGTCCAGCACCGCAGCGGCAGTTCTCGGATTCCGGAGCGTTCTGGAGCCCCGAGAGACGCCCCGGGGTTCTAGAAGCTCCCCGGCGGCGACCAGTCCCGGCTTCCTTCGGGCGTCCGTCCGAAACCCGCTCGGGTGCACGGGTCGTCAGCGAGCCGCGACCGGGTCCTGGCGCGCACCATGATCGTGGCGGACTCTGAGTGCCGCGCGGAGCTCAAGGACTACCTGCGATTCGCCCCGGGCGGCGTCGGCGACTCGGGCCCCGGAGAGGTAAGCGGCGGCCGCGCGACGCCCCTCTTCCCCGGAACCCCGAGCCGCGTCTGAGCCGCAGGCTGTCCGGAGCTGAGTCGGTGTGTCCCGGGCTCGGGGAGGCAAAACCGAGCGCGTAACCTGGGACCCCGGTTGCATCAACTGGCAGCAGCGGCCCTCGACACCCCTCCCCCCTCCCTCGCCCCCTCCCTCTCTCTCTCCCCTTCCTTCTCCCCCTCCCCCTCTCCTTCTCCCCTTCCTTCTCCCCCTCCCCCCTCCCCCCCGGGGCCGCGGATCCTTCCTCGTCTCCCTCGGACTCCTGGCCAATGAGGGAGAAGCCTTCTGGAGGCTCTCCGGGCTTTGGGCTCCTGAGCGTCTTCAAGTCCAGGCAAATCCCGGCCGGAGCGGCCCGACCACTCCTCCTCCCCGCCCCCTTCCGCGGAGTCCCTTCCTCTTCGCGGGGGCCGGCGGGCAGAGGACCGTTCCTGGGGTGCGTCCCGGCTTCTGTCCCCCAGTGCGGGGCGTAGGCACCTGGGACTGGCCAGCGAAAGTCGACCTCACCCCCTGTCCCCAGCACTCCTGCTTTGGAGGGAGAGCGCAGGGGCTCTGGGGGCTTGGCTGGCCGCCCGGTACGCGGCGGCGGCAGCCAAAGCTCGGGAGAGAGGGGACAACCCCCTTCGAGGCTTCCGAAGCCAAGCGCGGGTCAGGCTGCGCCCTGCTAAGTAAGTCGTCTGAGGGCCCAGAAGTTTGTTTTCCAGAAATTCGTCCCCCGCCCTCCCTTCGCGCCGTTCCCCCCCGCCCCCCCACCTTCGCACCCCGGCATAGCCCGCAGGGGCTTTGCAGGGAGGCCGGGAATTAGGCTGGACCTAACCAGACTGACAATTCGCACTCCTCCACCACTACCAGCAGCAGCGATAATGGACATCTTATCATTTATTATGCATCTACTAGATACTAGGCTCTGAGTTTTTTTCGCCTTTAATCTAAGTCCTCAGGACTAAACCGGCAAAATACAAGCTACGCTATAGCCCCATTTTACAGGAAGAGCTTTGAGGCCCACGATGGGCTCAGAAAGAGGCTTTCTTCACCAACCCCAGTGGATAACTTGTTCTTCGGCCTTATGATTTCGGAGATTGCATGGCACCGTGAGCTTCTAGTTGCTTTAGTTTACAGGCCTAGAGTGTGGTGGAGGTTGTATTCTGGACCTGGGATTTGGTTGAGTGCTGTGTGACCCCAGGAAAATCCCTGCTCTACTCTGAGTAACGTGGTTTCTGGGGATCCTACCTCTGTCAGTACGTGGTTTGTGCCCTGGTTTTTGTTAGCTTGCTTACCCTTCCCTGCCATGATTTAGGAGCGCCGTGTGGAGGAATGGCTCTTCTGCAGCTTCTCAGCGGTGTGACTTCTTTGGAAAGATGGAAATAATGTTACTATTGAGAACACCTGGACACTAGAGCGCAAGAGGACTGGGTTCATGTCCCAGCCCTCCTGCTAACTTGCTGTGTGTGGCTTAGCCAGTCATCACTTCTCTGATTCCCATGGGGATTTTACAGTGTCTCCAAGGGATTGTTGGGAGAATTAACTCAGAATACAATCAAAGGCTAAAGCACCGTGACTGGAACATAGTAACTGCATGAAACTTGCTTGCTATTATCAGAATGTGGCCATGGCATGCACAGCTTTCTCCAGAGTGTCTCACAAGGGGGTGCCTGAACCTGTTCCTGAGATCAGACACTGTACACCCCTCTCTGGGACAGTGCCTGGGAACTGGTCTAGGGAGAAAAGGCTTTGAGGGAGGGATCTTTACACAGAAGCCATGTTTCCTCAGTCGAAAAAACTGATGCTATCTGGGAGGCTTCTTTTTCTTTCTTTCTTTTTTTTTTTGATATGGAATCTTGCTCTGTTGCCCAGGCTAGAGTGCAGTGGCATGATCTCAGCTCACTGCAACCTCCATCTCCCAGGTTCAAGCAATTCTCCTGCCTCAGCCTCCCTAGTAGTTGGGATTACAGGCATGTGCCACCACGCCCAGCTAATTTTTGTATTTTTAGTAGAAACAGAGTTTCACCATGTTGGCCAGGCTGATCTCGAACTCCTGACCTCAGGTGATCCACCTGCCTTGGCCTCCCAAAGTGCTGAGATTACAGGCATGAGCCACCTCACCTGGCATATCTGGGAGGTTTCTGTGTATTCCTCCCTCTTGAAAAAAGAGGACTTTGGGATGGTTTCTGCTTTGAGTGGCATCCTTAGAAGACAGCAGGGTGCCGATCTTTGAGTCAGGTGTCCGGGGCCCAAGAGATGACCCAGCCGTGCAGCTCCCTTAACTCCCTGTCACTTCACCACACACTCCCTTTCAGGAGCTCATTGCCTTCAGATGTGTGTATCTTCAGAAAGTTCCAAGGACTTCACTCTAGTACTGGTAGTATTAGGCTCCAGAATAACTTTCTTGGCCGGATGCAGTGGCTCATGCCTGTAATACTAACACTTTGGGAGGCTGAGGCAGATGGATTGCTTGAGCCCAGGAGTTCAAAACCAGCCTGGACAACATGGTGAAACCCCGTCTCTACAAAATATACAAAAGTTAGCCAGGCATAGTGGTGTGTGCCAACTACTTGGAAGGCTGAGGTGGGAGGATTGCTTGAGCCTGGGAGGCAGAGGTTGCACTGAACTGTGATCATGCCACTGCACTCCAGCTTGGGTGACAGAGCAAGACTGTCTCCAAAAAAAAAAAAAAAAAAACAGGCTGGGCACACACAGTGGCTCACATCTGTAATTTGAGCACTTTGAGAGACTGAGGTAGGTGGATCATGAGGTCAGGAGATCGAGACCATCCTAGCTAACACGGTGAAATCCCATCTCTACTAAAAATACAAAAAATTAACCCTATGTGGTGGCACACACCTGTAGTCCCAGCTACTCGGGAGGCTGAGGTAGGAGAATTGCTTGAACCTGGGAGGCAGAGGTTGCAGTGAGCTGAGATTGCTCCACTGCACTCCAGCCTGTGTGACAGAGTGAAACTCTGTCTCAAAACAAAACAAACTTTCTCAGACATCATTTCTTCTTCAGGGAAGCCCTTCCTCCCCCACTAGATAAGTCCCCTTGCACACCCTCCTCCAGTCCCCCTTCTCCATGTAGGAGCTTTGGTCCCAATTATGTGAAACAGTCCCTTGCTGGAGATACCCTGCAGGTCTCATCCCCAGCACTGCTCTTTGCACCTAATAAGTGTTAGTGACTAGTTGCCCCTTGTTGGCTTAGCAGACTCTTGTGAACTCTTCCAGCCATGGAGTCAGATCTGAATTGTGCCCATTTGGAAGAGGACCTTTCTGAGCCTCCCTGCCCTGTCTCCAAAGAAGGAACTATTTCTCTCTGGGTGGTTGGGAGGAATTGGCACAATCAGATGTGTAAAGCACTTAGCGTGGTGCCCAGCTCATGATGGGCAAACAAGTGTATGGCACCACTCACTCACACCCCCTCCACCCTGCCCACTCTAAGGCTGGAGGTCCAGGGCTGCTTGGGCTATATTTCTGTGTCGTCTTCTCAGGCGTAAACCCAGGAAAATATCTGAATTCAGCTGGGGGCAGGCAAAGGAGAAATAGTGTCTGTTCCTTCCCAGCTGGCAGAGTGGGTAACCAGGTGTCTGTAGCTGAGTCGAGGTATAGACTCTATAAAGGATAATATAGGGTAACCAATAGTAAAGTCTGGGGCTTCTCCAAGAAGAGGATATGGGTAGTGGACTGAACCCTTGGAAGCCAGACTGAGCTGAGTTCAACTCTCCAAGGCTGGGACCGTTTCCCAAAGCTGTTATTATGAAGTGGAATGGACCTTAGAAGCCAGACAGCCCTGGGTTCAGATCTCAGATTGGCCACTTGTCAGCTGGTGCCTAACCTTTGAACCCTTAATCTTTCCTTGTGTGCAAAGTAGAGACTCTGCCGCCACCCAAAAACAAATGAAAATTAGATGGAACCTGTGCGCAAGTACCTTAGCTATTTTAAAAGTTAACATATAGTCAGTGCTTAAATTATGATCCATGCCAGGCATGGTGGCTCATGCCTGTAATCCCAGCACTTTGGGAGGCTGAGGCGGGAAGATCACTTGAGCCCAGGAGTTTGAGACCAGCCTGGGCAACACAGTGAGACTTCATCTCTATTTAAAAAAAAAAAAAAAGCCGGGCATGGTGGCTCAAGCCTGTAATCCCAGCACTTTAGGAGGCCGAGGTGGGAAGATCACGTCTCTACTAAAAATACAAAAATTAGCTGGGCGTGGTAGTGCACCCCTATAATCCTAGCTACTTAGGAGGCTGAGGCAGGAGAATTGCCTGAACCCGGGGGGCGGAGGCTGCAGTGAGCTGAGATCGCGCCACTGCACTCCAGCCTGGGTGACAGAGTGAGACTCCGTATCAAGAAAAAAGAAAAAAATAGGAACCAGGCACAGGTCTGGGGCCATTACCTCTTTTTACAGTCTGCCCTAAAGTACAGGTAGTGCATGTGAAATTAATGCTTAGCCAGTGGTAACCAGCCTTGTTACGTACCACTATTATTACTGACTCCCCACTCCAGGGAATTGGGGCAGGATGGGCTGACTTGGAGGGGTCATTTCTTGGCAGCGGTATGCTGCCCTGCCTGCTTCCTCTGTCAGGTTCAGGGAAGCATTCAAGGTATTGGAGCCATGGATTCAAATCTACTTGGTCTTGCCTTTAGGGCTTTATACTATCTGTTCCCTCTAGCTGGAATGCTGGTCCTCCTAGTTTTTGGGGTGTTTGTTTTGAGATGGAGTTTCACTCTTGTTGCCCGGGCTGGAGTGCAATGGCGCGATCTCAGCTCACCGCAACCTCTGCCTCCTGGGTTCAAGCAGTTCTGCCTCAGCCCCCCAAGTATCTGGGATTCAGGCATGCACCACCACGCCTGGCTAATTTTTTGTATTTCTAGTAGAGACGGAGTTTCTCCATGTTGGTCAGGCTGGTCTTGAACTCCTGACCTCTGGTGATCCACCCACCTCAGCCTCTCAAAGTGCTGGGATTACAGACGTGAGCCGCTGCACCCGGCCTGTTTTTTTTTTTTTTTTTTTTTTTGAGACGGAGTCTCACTCTGTCACCCAGGCTGGAGTGCTGTGGCCGGATCTCAGCTCACTGCAAGCTCCGCCTCCCGGGTTCACGCCATTCTCCTGCCTCAGCCTCCCCAGTAGCTGGGACTACAGGCCCCGCCACCTCGCCCGGCTAGGTTTTTGTAGTTTTTAGTAGAGACGGGGTTTCACCGTGTTAGCCAGGATGGTCTCGATCTCCTGACCTCGTGATCCACCCGTCTCGGCCTCCCAAAGTGCTGGGATTACAGGCTTGAGCCACCACGCCCGGCCAACCTGTTTGTTTTTTAAGAGAGGGTGTCTTAATGTGTTGCCCGGGCTGGTCTCAAATTCCTAGCCTCAGGTGATCCTCCCCCAAGTCTTCCAAAGTACCAGGGTTACAGGTGTGAGCCACGCTCCCTAGGCCCCCTAAATCTTTACAGGCCTTGCTGCCTTCTCATCATTTAAATAACAGCTCAAAGACCACCTCCTCAATGACTTTTCCTGTCTAGTTACACTAAAATATTGCACACTGTCCCTCCCCATCATACAGTTACTGGTTTATTTCACTCACTTTATAGAATCTGTGCTTTGAAATCCTATTTATCAGATTCTGAATTATATGAATGCCGAGGGTCATTGCTGTATTCTTACTGCTTGCAATGTAGCCATCAAAAATATTTGTTGAGTGAACAAATTAATTCTGTTTCCACCTAGAAAGCACTTAGCATAGTGCCTTATACTTGAGAAAGTGATCAATAAATGGTGTAAACAATGGTCCTCACCCTAGCTGTTATGCTGGGGCCCCACCCCAGACAACTGAATTAGAATTGTGGGAGGTGGGACCTTGGCATTGTTATTTTTGTAAAGCTTCTCAAAGGATTCTAATGTACTGCTTGGGTGGAGAAGCCCTTGTTTGATACAGTAAGGAAGTTAATGATACCTGACTTTTATTAAGTGCTTATTGTGATGGAGGTATTGAGGTAAGCTACACAGTGTTATCTCATGACATCCTCATCACTAGCCAGTGAAAGTAGATACTATTATCCCCATTATTTGGTAAGGAAACTGAGGCTCGTAAAGCTAAGGGATAGCAGGTGGTGGAGCTGTCATTTGAGCTCATGCAATTTGTGTCAAGAGCCCCATCTTTTTTTTTTTTTTTTTTTTTTGAGACAGGGTCTTGCCTGTTGCTCAGGCTAGAATGCTGTGGTACGATCATAGCTTGCTATAACCTCAAACTCCTGGGCTCAGGCAATCCTCCTGCCTCAGGAGCCTCCTGAGTAGCTGGGACTACAGGTTGTGTGCCACCATGCCCAGCTAATTTACGATTTGTAGAGACAGGGGTCTCACTATGTTTCCCAGGCTGGTCTCGAATTCCTGGCCTCAAGGGATCCTCCTGCCTCAGCCTCCCAAGGTGCTGGGATGAGCTGCTGTGTCAGCCCAGGGCCCCCCCCGCCTTTTTTTTTTTTTTTTTTTGAGGCGGAGTCTCGCTCTGTCGCCCGGACTGGAGTGCAGTGACCAGATCTCAGCTCACTGCAAGCTCCGCCTCCCTGGTTCACGCCATTCTCCTGCCTCAGCCTCCCGAGTAGCTGGGACTACAGGCCCCCGCCACCTCGCCCAGCTAGGTTTTTTTGTATTTTTAGTAGAGACGGGGTTTCACCGTGTTAGCCAGGATGGTCTCGATCTCCTGACCTCGTGATCCGCCCGTCTCGGCCTCCCAAAGTGCTGGGATTACAGGCTTGAGCCACCACGCCCGGCCTGGGCCCCTATCTTTTAACTGCACTGTATATTGTTGTTGTTATTGCTGAAAATGTTGATGGATCGAGACCCATGTCTTAGAGCTCCTTCTTTTGACAGTTCCTGGGTCAGATTTTGGAGTGAGTTGGGATTCCCAAGGCTATTCCTGTCCTTCCCTAGCACCCCTGATGGGCCTTCTCTGCCTCCCCCAGTTCTGCTCCACCCTGCCCTGCTGTGGCTTGCTGTTCTGTCCTCAGGTCCCCTGAGGTAGAGGCCCAGTTTGTGGAGTCAGCAATCCTTATCTCCTGTACAGAGCTGTGGGGCTTTTTCTTTGGTGAGGGGGGAGGGAAGCTCCAAAGGGGAGTGTTTAGGGATTGTGGTGGTTACTACGCTGAACTTGGACCAGCCTGGCCGGGAAGTTCCCAGAAGTGTGGGCTGAAAGGGGCCTGCACAGTCAGCTCAACTCTCTTTTTGAAGGTAGCTGGGCTACTTTACCTGCCAGGATTAAGGCCTAGAGAGTTAGGCCTTTAACTTTCCCAGAGCCACATAGCAAGTTAGTTGCAGAATTGGTACCTACTCCAGAGACTTTGTATTTGTAGTCTTCTGGAGTCCCAGAGCTCTGCCTCCTCAGTGGGCTTTTGGCCATCTGAGAAGGAAGGTTCAATTTTAGTTTTTAGTTCCCAGATACCTGAGGGCTGGTACTAAGTCTAGAACTTAATGGGGAGGGGAGAACTGGGCGCCTCCTATCCCTGTCCAGTGAGGGCATGGCTCTGATTTGGGTAAACTGTAACCAAGGCCAGTGCTGAGAGCCACTTCCACTCTCGGATTAACAAAATAAATGAATAAGTAGAGCATCCTTCCTGAACCCCATCTCTAGGACTAGGAGAAGCAGATGTAGTGAGTACATGATTTTGGTGGTTTCTAAAGAGGCTCCAGCATATACAGGTCAAAATGGTTGCTTCCGTCAGCCCTGTACACCCTGCTCGGATTCCCTCCATGCCTTTCTGCTTTCTCTGTCTTCATTCACAGACTAGTATGAATGGCCTGGCGCTGCTGTCCACTAAATGTGATCTGGTAGCAGGGAAACAAAACAGACAATTTGATGACAGTGTTTTTAGAAGCAAAAACCCTGGGAATTTTGGGGTCATAGGTGAGGGGTTCCTAGATGCCATGGTTTAACTTTGCAAAAGGAGTGACCAGTAGGACTGGGCCAGTAATTTTATCTGGAAGCCCATGGGAAGGGGAGGTGGGATTTTAAGTCAGCTGATCAGATTTATATTCAGAAAGTTAATGTGGCTACTGGGTAGAGGATGGATAGGAGAGGCCAGGGCTGAGGAGGCCAGGGGACAACTGATGAGGCTGTGAGTAGTGGTCCAGACAAGAGGGGGTGTTAGTTGATGAGGTGTTGGTGGTGGGAGGACAGATAAGCAGCCAGGCATGGTGGCTTTCATCTGTAATCCCAGTGCTTTGGGAGGCCAAGGCAGGAGGATCCATTGAGCCCAGCAGTTTGAGGCTATAGTAAGCTATGACTGCATCACTAAAGAAGAAGAGGCCAGTCGCAGTGGCTCATTCCTGTAATCCCAGCACTTTGGGTGGTTGAGGTAGGCGGATCACCTGAGGTCGGGGGGTCGAGACCAGCCTGGCCAACATGGAGAAACCCTGTCTCTATTGAAAATAAAAAATTAGGTGAGCGCGGTGGCATATGCCTGTAATCCCAGCTACTTGGGAGGCTGAGGCAGGAGAATCGCTTGAACCCAGGAGGTAGAGGTTGCAGTGAGCCGAGATCACGCCATCGCACTCCAGCCTGGGCAACAAGAGTGATACTCCGTCTCAAAAAAAAAAAAAATGGAAGAAGAAGAAAGAAATGAACATGTGAGAGAAGCTGAAGCCGCTTCTGAGGCATCTGGGTACTTGGCTACCTGGCTTCAGGGTGCACACTGTGGGGTGTTCTTGTCTAAGTTCTCTAGGACCACTGAGAAGGTGGCCTTCTGGAGATGTGCAGCATGGTGGCTATATAGTTCCTTCTCCAGGACCCTCCCATCCCACATGCTGGGATTCCTGGGTCCCAGCCCAGTTCCTGAAGAACTCAGCCTGGAGTGAGCCCTCTTTCTTGCTTACCCTTCCAAACACGCATTTATCTTCCCACCTGGCTTCACCATCCAAAGGATGCTAGAAAGGTGGGTTTAACAGTTCAGTGGAGCCCCTTGGATAGGAGGAAGAAGCTGGATAGGTAATAATCCTCCTTATTCTCCCTTCTACTGCGGACTAACCTCCATGTGTTTCCCCCCAGGAGCAGAGGGAGAGCCGGGCTCGGCGAGGCCCTCGAGGGCCCAGCACCTTCATCCCCGTGGAGGAGGTAAGCTTGGAAGGGATTAGGGATCTTTTTTCCCTGGGAAGAAAGGACATGGCATATTGGTGGGCAGGCGTCTTTTCCTGTTCCTTAAATTGCAGCTTTTAAACTATTCCTTTCTGATTTCTGATTCATTTAATTCACAAAACGGCTCTGTGAAGCAGGCACTATCAACTTCATTTTACTGGGAAGAAACAGGCTGAAAGAAATCAAGTGCTAATAGCCAGGTAGTGGCCAAACTTTTTTTTTGTGTGTGGCCAAACTTTCGATTCCTAGATCAGTGCCTGTTTCCCTTAAGAAGATAGAACTATCTATGTTTATCTTCTCATTCGTGACCGTACGTATATTACATGTTCTTTTCTGTTTCAAAAGTAATATATGTTTATTATTTTAAAAATTTCCATTGTTTCAGAAAGCTCTGATCTCCTGTATCTTCCTACACCCTGCAGAGATCATCACTGTTAACCATTTGCCAGTGTTTACTGTGCTTTGTTCAAGCCAATACTTACTTTCAGTACAGAACCAAGGTCATAGTTTACAACTTGTTTTTTTGTTTTGTTTTTCACTTAATACAAGAAAGACATCCTTCATCTACTGAGTCAGTTCATTCATTCATTTACTTAATATATCTATTGAATGATTAATCTGTGTGAGGCACTGTTCTGGTTGCTTGGGATACAGCAGTGAACAAGACAAAAATCTTTGCCATTATGGAACTTACATTCTAGTGTGTTGGGCTAGTGGAGGTACCTTCAAAACATACAGAAAAAGGTAAAACTAGTTTCCTCATTTTCTTTGGCCTTCAGTGAACAAGGACAAATTTTTTGTTTCACGGGTGCGGTGGATCACGCCTGTAATCCTGGCACTTTGGGAGGCTGAGGCAGGCAGATCACAAGGTCAGGAGATCGAGACCATCCTGGCTAACACGGTGAAACCTCATCTCTACCAAAAATACAAAAAATTAGCCGGGCATGGTGGTAGGCACCTGTAATCCCAGCTACTTGGGAGGCTGAGACAGGAGAATGGTGTGAACCCGGGAGGCGGAGCTTGCAGTGAGCCAAGATCACACCACTGCACTTCAGCTTGGGCAACAGAGTGAGACTCAGTCTCAGAAAAGAAAAATTTTGTTTCCTCTCCTCTTTGCTTTTCCTAAATGTGTAGGGCGAGTAGTTAATGAGGTAACAAACGTTTAACCTCCCTCTAAACCCCCTGTTCCTCCACTTCTTGGTAAATGTAAGGCAAACAACCACTTGCTGATTATTTATGTCTGTGGCCCAGAATTCTAAGCTCAGGTATTGCTCTTGTGTTTTATTTTTTTCATTTATAAATGACCACTCTTTTTTTTTTCTTTTTTTTGAGGTGAAGTTTCGTTCTTGTTGCCCAGGCTGGAGTGCATTGGCGCGATCTCGGCTCACCGCAACCTCTACTTCCCGAGTTCAAGCAATTCTCCTGCCTCAGCCTTCTGAGCAGCTGGGATTACAGGCATGCGCCACCACGCCCAGCTAATTTTGTATTTTTAGTAGAGATGGGGTTTCTCCATGTTAATCAGGCTGGTCTCGAACTCTGGACCTTGGGCGATCTGCCCATCTCTGCCTCCTAATGTCCTGGGATTACAGGTGTGAGCCACCGTGCCCGGTCCACTCTTTTATAATAAAGAAAAGAAACAGGCAGCCAGGTGCAGTAGCTCACACCTGTAATCCCAGCACTTTGGGACGCCGACATAGAGGGATCACTTGAGCCCAGGAGTTTGAGACCAGCCTGGACAACATAGTGGGACTCTGTCTCTATTTAAAAAAGAAGAACGAAATAGGCTTTGGAGTTCATCTGGATTTGAATCTGATTCTGTCATTTATAAGATCTGTGACTTTGAGCAAGGAACAAAACTTCCTGGTTTCCTCATCTGGCAAAGTGGGGGAAATAATAGTATTCACCTCACAGGCTTATTGGCAAGATCCCATGAAATCATGCAGAGAAAACTGTAAGCTCAGAGATGGCATGGAGACAGCACTCAGGAAATGTGAACTATTTTGCACCCACCCCCGTGGTTATATGCATTTGCGGTGTTAGACGCTCCTGCTGGGTGTGGTGGCTCACACCTGTAATCCCAGCACTTTGGGAAACTGAGGCAGGTGGCTCACAAGATCAGGAGATCGAGACCATCTTGGCTAACATGGTGAAACCCCGTCACTACTAAAAATACAAAAAAATTAGCCAGGTGTGGTGATGTGTGCCTGTAGTCCCAGCTGCTGGGGAGGCTGAGGCAGGAGGATAGTGTGAACCTGGGAGGCGGAGCTTGCAGTGAGCCAAGATCACACCACTGCACTCCAGCCTGGCCGACATGGCAAGACTCTATCTTAAAAAAAAAAAAAAATACTCCATGAAGGGAGGAGAAACCGTACTTTTACTCTCTGTACCCTAGCTTTCCTACCTAAAAGTGGAGAAACGGAACTCCAATTTTGTTGTTGTGAGAGTTAAATAAGTTAAAATATGCATGCTTGAACAGTGCTTGGCACATAGCGTCGTATGTGTAAGTACTGACCATTATTATATAAGGTACCTAATAAGTATTCATTGAATCACTTATTAAAATATCTGATTCTCCCCATTGTTTCTTTTTGGACATGGTGGTGGTTTTTAGTTTCTTGCCATTAAAAACCCACTGGAAGAATACAGTGGTCTCTTTGATGAGTGGGGCAGGAGGGAAACCCATGCTGTCCTCCCCTTTGCTTGGCAGGTCCTTCGGGAGGGGACCGAGAGCCTCGAGCAGCACCTGGGGCTGGAGGCACTGATGTCCTCTGGGCGAGTAGACAACCTGGCAGTGGTGATGGGCCTGCACCCTGACTACTTTACCTGCTTCTGGCGCCTGCACTACCTGCTGCTGCACACGGATGGTCCCTTGGCCAGCTCCTGGCGCCACTACATTGCCATCATGGTGAGCCTCTCTGGGCCTGACACTTGGAGAGGTGGCTTTGTGGGGGGGTCTGTCCTTTGACCTCTTTTCTGGGAGCTTTGTGAACTGATGCTATAGACAAGGAGGGAAGGCGGCATAGAGCAGGGAAAGCCCTGGCTTTCTGTAACTAGACTTTTTGGTTTTATCTTGGAAGGAAAATTTTAGGTGTTGAAGAAAGGAATCATTAGTGCTTGCAAACTGAGGTGCAAAAAGGAATCAGGTGGCCTGCAAGCTGGTGGCAGAGCTGGGGTTACTTAGAACTTAGGTCTCCTGCCTCTTGGGCAACAGTGAGCCCTACAACCTCTCCCTTGATGGGGTAACCAACCTGAGCCAGGCACAAAGGGAGGAGGGTGACTCAGGCTCTGTCCACTACCTCCGCAGGCTGCCGCCCGCCATCAGTGTTCTTACCTGGTAGGCTCCCACATGGCCGAGTTTCTGCAGACCGGTGGTGACCCTGAGTGGCTGCTGGGCCTCCACCGGGCGCCTGAGAAGCTGCGCAAGCTCAGCGAGATCAACAAGTTGCTGGCGCATCGGCCATGGCTCATCACCAAGGAGCACATCCAGGTGCAGGGGCCAGAGAGACGGGTGTCTGAGGGAGCACAGAGGCCTGGCTGGTGCCTGGTGGGTAGCCCAGGGCAGGCACTGAGCAGCTCTAACCTCCCTTTTTGTCCCCTCCAGGCCTTGCTGAAGACCGGCGAGCACACCTGGTCCCTGGCCGAGCTCATTCAGGCTCTGGTCCTGCTCACCCACTGCCACTCGCTCTCGTCTTTTGTGTTTGGCTGTGGCATCCTCCCTGAGGGGGATGCAGATGGCAGCCCTGCCCCCCAGGCACCTACACCCCCCAGTGAGCAGAGCAGTCCCCCGAGCAGGGACCCGTTGAACAACTCTGGGGTAAGTCACGGGCCTGGGTCTTGATCGGGGAGGAAACAGGCGTGACCTCTGGTCCTTGGGTAGAAGCTACTGCTTCCCAATCTTTGGTGCCTGCACTACCTGCTGCTGTGAGAGACCATAGAAAAGTTATTTGACTTTGAAGCTCAGTTTCCTCATCTGTGAAATGGGGAGATAAGACCCCCTACTCACACTGGGCTGTGAGGCTCAAAGGCTGTTGGTTTCAGCACTTTAAAACTACAAAGTTTACCTTTTACTGAATAATGTGGCCTTGTTTGTTTTAATACAAAAATACAGATACTTTAAAAATTTCCTGTCAGGGAAGTTGTGTCTATTCTGTAGCTTTGTAAATGTCACTTTAGGAAGCACAGACCCATGTGCTGTCCAGCACAGTGGCTGGCACAGAGGATGCCCTAGGCCTTTGTGAGCATTAGGAAGGCCTGGCCTGTGGGAAGGAGGTGTGGAGCTTCCCAGAGGCCGAAGGAAGAGGAGGAGTTGGTCACCACTGGCCCTCTCCTGCAGGGCTTTGAGTCTGCCCGCGAAGTGGAGGCACTGATGGAGCGCATGCGGCAGCTGCAGGAGAGCCTGCTGTGGGACGAGGGGACGTCCCAGGAGGAGATGGAGAGCCGCTTTGAGCTGGAGAAGTCAGAGAGCCTGCTGGTGACCCCCTCAGGTACAGGATCACAGGCATCCAGGCTCCTGGGGCTGCTCCTTCTTAGGCTATCTCTGGTCAGGAGGAGCTGCCTCCTGCATTCTAGAGGCACCCACTTCTCAGCTTCCCGTCCAAGAGGTTCTGAGCCTGGGCCTTGAGCTCAGACCTGGCTTTGAATCCTGAACTGCTAGCCTTTCTGGCTGTGCGACCACTGACGAGTCACTTCCTATCTCAGGGCTTCAGGATTGCTGTGTGGGGTTAGTGGGGCAGTAGAAGCAAAGATCTTAGCACAGAGCCTGGCCCAGGGCGAACCCCTCCATAAATAACTTCCACTGTTATTGTTACCAGGGGTCTCACTTCATGGGTCCATGGGCCTGATCCACCCCCTCCACAAGGCCTGGCTCCAGCTGAAGTCTTGCCCCACTCACTATAGCAAGGGGCTTTTTTGGCCCTCTATTCTGCCTTCCCCTCCCCCTTTCGGTGATTAATCAGGAGTGGACGCCTGCGTGCCCCATGCCTCAGCCTCACTGTGACCTCTTTCTGGTCCTCAGCTGACATCCTGGAGCCCTCTCCACACCCAGACATGCTGTGCTTTGTGGAAGATCCTACTTTTGGATATGAGGACTTCACCCGGAGAGGGGCTCAGGCGCCCCCCACCTTCCGGGCCCAGGTGGGGCTCTCTCTACTACTCTTGGCCATTGCTCCACATTTACGAACAAGCAGTGGGTGGATAGTTTGAGTAGTTATAGAGTTAGGTACCCAGCTGGGCATAGTACCTCACACCTGTAATCCCAGCACTTTGGGAAGCCAGGGTGGGAGGATTGCTTGAGCCCAGGAGCTTGAGACTAGCCTGGGCAACATGGCGAAACCCTGTCTCTACAAAGACATTTAAAAAATTAGCTGGAAGGTGGTGCATGCCTGTAGTCCCAGCTACTTGAATGGCTGAGGTGGGAAGATCACTTGAGCTAGGAGGTCAAGGATGCAGTGAGCTGTGATTGCACTACTGCGCTCCAGCCTGGGTGACAGCAAGACCCTGTCTCAAAAAAAAATAGAGTTGGGTACGTTATTTCCCTCAAGATTCCACAAGGGCAGTGGGGTCCCTGTGAATCCTTAAGGAACCCATCTATACCCTCAGCTCAGGAGTTGGTGATCATAAGGAGAAGGTCATCACCAAAGTGTACCTTCCTTGACCTCTGAGGCCCAGGGCAAGCAGCACATTAGGTTTATGGCACCAGGAAGGAGAACTGTGTAGATCCAAGGTCCAGAGGATGGGAGGATAGGGGTCTCTCTGGCTGGTCTTGGCCTCCAAAGACTCACCAATCCCTTCCCACCTACCTAAGGATTATACTTGGGAAGACCATGGCTACTCACTGATCCAGCGGCTCTACCCTGAGGGTGGGCAGCTGCTGGACGAGAAGTTCCAGGCAGCCTATAGCCTCACCTACAATACCATCGCCATGCACAGCGGTGTGGACACCTCCGTGCTCCGCAGGGCCATCTGGAACTACATCCATTGCGTCTTTGGTATCAGGTGAGCCCATGTCCCTTCACCTGGGGCACGTGTGCGCTGCGAGTCTTCATTCCGGGTTCACGGTGGTTTCCGTTTTCTTTTTGTTTTTGTTTTTTTCTTTTCCTTTCTTCTTGCCTATACTATTTTTCAAATCAAATTGTGATTTTGAAAGATGACAGTACTCATTGTTTGAACGTTGTAAATGAAACTCTTTAATTGCACTCCCAGAGATAACTATTGTTTGATATGTATGTACATATATATACACACATACACATATATACACATATACATACATATACACATACATACTATATATATGTAGAGAGAGTTATGTTTGTATTTCCATTCCAAGTAGTAATTCTTCTCTCATAATAAATAAGGATAACATAAATGCTTAGTAGGAGACTTTAAATAATGATACATCTATTCAGTGAAATATTATGCAGCTATTACAAATTACAATAGGCTTGGCACAGTGGCTCACACCTGTAATCGCAGCACTTTGGGAGACCAAGGCGGGTAGATCATGAGATTAGGAGTTAGAGACCAGCCTGACCAACATGGTGAAACCCCGTTCTACTAAAAATACAAAAATTAGGCCGGGCGCGGTGGCTCAAGCCTGTAATCCCAGCACTTTGGGAGGCCGAGACGGGTGGATCACGAGGTCAGGAGATCGAGACCATCCTGGCTAACACGGTGAAACCCTGTCTCTACTAAAAAATACAAAAAAACTAGCCGGGCCAGGTGGCGGGTGCCTGTAGTCCCAGCTACTCGGGAGGCTGAGGCAGGGGAATGGCGTAAACCCTGGAGGCGGAGCTTGCAGTGAGCTGAGATCCGGCCACTGCATTCCAGCCCGGGAGACAGAGCGAGACTCCTTCTCAAAAAAAAAAAAAATACAAAAATTAGCTGGGTGTGGTGGTACGCATTTGTAATCCCAGCTACTCAAGAGGCTGAGGCAGGAGAATCGCTTGAACCCTGGAGGCGGAGGCTAAAGTGAGCCGGCATTGCGCCACTGCACTCCTCCAGCCTGGGTGACAGAGCAAGACTCCGTCTCAAAAAAAAAATTACAATAGAGGCCAGGCGTGGTGGCTCATGCCTGTAATCCCAGCACTTTGGAAGGGCAATGTGAAAGGATTGCTTGAGAAACAGGAGTTCAAGACTAGCCTGGGCAACATAATGCAACCTCCATCTCTACAAAAAATTAAAACATTTGCCTGTGTGGTGGCATACACCTATAGTCTCAGCTACTTGGGAGTCTGAGGTGGGAGGATCTCTTGAGCTCAGGAGGTCAAAGCTTCACTGAGCCATCATTACACCACTGTACTTCAGCCTGGACAACAGAGCAAGACCCTGTCTCAAAAAAAAAAAAAAGATGTCTATTTATATTTCCGTGGGAAAATATTCAGACTGTATTGAGAGAAAAGAAAGCTAATTACCAGCAGAAATCTTCTTTATGTTCTTTTTTATATTAAACAGTTTGTGCATGCATGGAAAATGTATGGAAGGCTACACACTAAAATACTGTTTAGTAGTGATATCTCTGCATACTATTATATGATGAATTACATTTTCATCTTTTTGCTTGTTAAATCTTTTCTGATTTTTGTAAGTTGATGGGATCAGATTTGACATGTCCTGTAATTTTCTCTATCTGTGAACTACCTTATCAGCACGAATAGATATTTTATTATTTATTTATTTATTTATTTTTAAAGAGACGGGGTCTTGGTCTATTGCCCAGGCTGGTCTTGAAGTCCTGGGCTCAAGCAGTTCTCCTGCCTCGGCTTCCCAAAGTGGTGGGATTGCAAGCATGAACCACTGTACTCAGCCTGTTTTATGCTTTTAACCACTGCATGGTATCTGTGAGCATGGATGTATTGTGATCATTCAGTCATTTCCCTATTATTGGATATTTAGGTTGTTTGCAGATTTTCACTATTACAAACACCATGTGCGCTCACTAATCTTACGCATAAGTTCTTGTAGATAAATCCTAGATGTGAAATTACTTGCCAAGGATATACGTAGAACAATTAATTGTTTATTTAAAATAAAACAGCTGGGAGTGGTGACCTACACCTATAACCCCAGCACTTTGGGAGACTGACGCGGGTGGATCACTGGACTCCAGGAGTTCGAGACCAACTTGAACTACATGGTGAAACCCCATCCCTACAAAAAATAACAAAAATTGACTAATTTATTATTGACTCCTGTAGTTCCAGCTACTTGGGAAGCTGAGGCAGGAGGATCCCTTGAGCATGGGAGGCAGAGGTTGCAGTGAGCTGAGATCATGCCACTGTGCTCCAGCCTGGGCAATAGAGCAAGACGCTATCTCAAAATAAATAAAATTGAAAAACACAGATAACAAAAAAGAAAATAAAGGCTGGGTGCAGTGGCTCACACCTGCAATCCCAGCACTTTGGGAGGCTGAAGCAGGAGGATTACATGAGACCAGGAGTTTGTGCCTCAGCCTGGGCAACATAATTAAGACCTATCTCTACAAAAAAATAAAAATTAGCTGAGTGTGGTGGTGCATGCCTGTAGTCTCAGGTATTCTAGAGGCTGAGACAGGAGGATCACTTGTGTCCAAGAGCTCAAGGCTGTAGTGAGCCATTATTGTACCACTGCACTCTAGCCTGGGCAACACAGCAAAAAATAAAATAAAAATTATCCATTATACTGTCTGCTCTTATTGTTATCAGTTATCTCCTTCCTGTCTTTTTCTTTTCTTTTCTTTTCTTTTTTGAAATGATGTTTCACTCTTGTTGCCCAGGCTGGAGTGCAGTGGTGCAGTCTCTGCTCACTGCAACCTCCACCTCCCAGGTTCAAGCAATTTTCCCTGCCTCAGCCTCCTGAGTAGCTGGGAGGGATTACAGGTGCCCGCCACCACGCCCAGGTAATTTTTTGTATCTCTTTTTTTTTGAGGCGGAGTCTCGCTCTGTCGCCCAGGCTGGAGTGCAGTGGCCGGATCTCAGCTCACTGCAAGCTCCGCCTCCCGGGTTTACGCCATTCTCCTGCCTCAGCCTCCCGAGTAGCTGGGACTACAGGCGCCCGCCACGTCGCCCGGCTAGTTTTTGTATTTTTAGTAGAGACGGGGTTTCACCGTGTTTGCCAGGATGGTCTCGATCTCCTGACCTCGTGATCCGCCCGTCTCGGCCTCCCAAAGTGCTGGGATTATAGGCTTGAGCCACCGCGCCCGGCCAAATTTTTGTATCTTTAGCAGAGATGGGATTTCACCTTATTAGCCAGGATGGTCTTGATCTCCTGACCTCATGATCCGCCCACCTTGGCCTCCCAAAGAGCTGGGATTACAGGCGTGAGCCACCGTGTTCGGCATTTTTTTTTTTTTTTTTTAAGACAGGAGTCTTACTCTGTCGCCCAGGCTGGAGTGTAGTGGAGTGATCTCAGCTCACTGCACCCTCCAACTCCTGGGTTCAGGTGATCCTTCTGCCTCATCTCCTTAGTAACTGGAACTACAGGTGGGTGCCACCATGCCCAGCTAATTTTTGCATTTTTAGTAGAGATGGTGTTTCACCATGTTGTCCAGGCTGGTCTCAAACTCCTGACTTCAAGTGATCTACTTGTCTCAGCCTCCCAAAGTGCTGGGATTATAGGCATGAGCCACCACACCTGGCACCTTTCTTTTTCTATGCACAGGTAACAAAAGCATATATAATTTACAAAAACAAAATAAGTTGCCATTTCTTTCCCTACTCATTTCAATTATTTTATTCATTTACTCAAAACATGAGCATGTTTTAGTGAACACATGAATTTTTTTCCTGCCTTTCTCACCTAATAGTTTATACCAAACACCAAAAAATTACCCCGTTTTAAAAAAGGTACGTGTTCGTTATAGAAAGTTTGTGTTTCTGTGTATTACTAGCTGTAAATCATATTTCATTGAATGGGTTGAGCTATACTTAATGAACCATCCTCTTACTCTAGTCACTAGTAGGTTTCCAACTCATGGCTGGCCAAGGACAGGCTGCTTAGAGTGTGGCTTAGGCTGGTTTCTGCTCAGCCCTCAGGTCCAGGCTTCTCTGCTCTCCAACGTGGTCCTTGCTCCTATTTCTTTGTCTTCCAAATCTGGCCTCCAGTTTTCAGCCAGTGATTCCTCCATCTACACTGATCTGTTTTGACATTGGCTCCCCTTGCTCACTAGACTGGGGATGACTAAGTGGCTTGTAGACTCATCACCAACTTGCTTTTTGGCTTTGAAGAAGTTAGTCATCTTCTCCAGGGCTCAGGTTGCCCATTTATAGAATGAGTACAAGCTCCTTTTTACCCTTATCCTCTTCCTTCTCCACTGACTTCCTCCTCTACCTTCCATGGCCTTTACTACAGAGTAGTGGATATGGCCCCTGAGCTAGGCAGAGCTGGGTTAAAAACCCATTCCTGACCGGGCGTGGCAGCTCACGCCTATAATCCCAGCTACTTGGGAGGCTGAGGCAGGAGTTGCTTGAACCCAGGAGGCTGAGGTTGCGGTGAGCTGAGATCATGCCATTGCACTCCAGCCTGTGTGACAGAGTGAGACTCCATCTCAAAAAAAACACCATTCCTTGCTGTATTAACTAGGGCAAGTGACTTGCTTTCTCTGAATCTGTTTCCTCATCCATAACATGGAGTTGATGAATGTAGTAGATTGCATACACCATCCAGTCATATACACAATAGTGTAGAGTAGTTTAGAGGATTCCACATGGCGCATAGTTGGTATTCAATACAGCATGCTCATTCTCTGCATTCCTTGAAGTGGTCCCCTGCCAATGTGGCCTGTGATACATGATATCAGCTGTTTCTCCTGACTTTTTTTTTTTTTTTTTTTGAGACGGAGTCTCGCTCTGTCACCCAGGCTGGAGTGCAGTGGCTGGATCTCCGCTCACTGCAAGCTCCGCCTCCCGGGTTCATGCCATTCTCCTGCCTCAGCCTCCCGAGTAGCTGGGACTACAAGCGCCCGCCACCTCGCCTGGCTAGTTTTTTCTATATTTTTAGTCAAGACGGGGTTTCACCATGTTAGCCAGGATGGTCTCGATCTCCTGACCTCGTGATCCGCCCGTCTCGGCCTCCCAAAGTGCTGGGACTACAGGCTTGAGCCACCACGCCCGGCCACTCCTGACTTTTCTTTTCTTTTCTTTCCTTTTTTTTTTTTTTTTTTTTGAGATGGAGTTTCACTTTTGTTGCCCAGGCTGGAGTACCATGGTGTGATCTTGGCTCACCACAAACTCCGCCTCCTGGGTTCAAGCGATTCTCCTGCCTCAGCCTTCCCGAGTAGCTGGGATTATAGGCATGGGCCACCACGCCCAGCTAATTTTGTATTTTTAGTAGAGATGGGGTTTCTCCATGTTGGCCAGGCTGGTCTCGAACTTCTCACCTCAGGTGATTTGCCCGCCTCAGCCTCCCAAAGTGCTGGGATTCCAGGTGTGAGCCACCGCGCCCGGCCTACCTTCTGACTTTTCTCAACACTCTTCTTCCCTCTATAGGGTGGGATTGGGGGGAGGGAGCTGCCTCTTGGAGGAGAGCATGAGTAATGCTGCTGGGACCTTTCCATCCAGATATGATGACTATGATTATGGGGAGGTGAACCAGCTCCTGGAGCGGAACCTCAAGGTCTATATCAAGACAGTGGCCTGCTACCCAGAGAAGACTACCCGAAGAATGTACAACCTCTTCTGGAGGCACTTCCGCCACTCAGAGAAGGTATGACCTATACAGGCAGGGCAGGATGGAAGTAGACAAGCCCAGCCAATGGAGAGGGCAACGGGTTAGGACCCAGTGAGGGTCCCCAGACTGAGTCTGTCCTGCTAGGTGGGACACCTGGGCCTGTTGCTCTGGATTGAAGTTCCTATTCCACTGTGTGATTTCAGAGTCTGTTTACTCACCTGTAAAATGGGAATGTGAGTGCCTGCTTCACATTAGTGGTAACTTGGTGGACCTGGGCTCAAATCATAACACTATCTCTTGATAGCAATGTGACTTTCAGCAAGTCACATTATCTCGCTGAGGTGTTTTTTTGTTTTGTTTATTTGTTTGTTTGAGGTGGAGTCTCCCTCTCTTACCCAGGCTGGAGTGCAGTGGCACAATCTTGGCTCACTGCAACCTCTGCCTCCTCCTGGGTTAAAGCGATTCTCCTGCCTCCGCCTCCTGAATAGCTGGGACTACAGGCGCGTGCCACCACCCCTGGCTAATTTTTTGTATTTTTAGTAGAGGTGGGGTTTCACTATGTTGGCCAGGCTGGTATCAAACTCCTGACCTCAAGATCCACCCGCCTCAGCCTCCTAAAGTGCTGGAATTACAGGACTGAGCCACTGCGCCCGGCCGTTTTAGCTTTTTTTTTTTTTTTTTTTTTTTGAGATGGAGTCTTGCTCTATCGCCCGGGCTGGAGTGCAGTGGCCGGATTTCACTCACTGCAAGCTCCGCCTCCCAGGTTTAGGCCATTCTCCTGCCTCAGCCTCCTGAGTAACTGGGACTACAGGCGCCCGCCACCATGCCCAGCTAGTTTTTTGTATTTTTTAGTAGAGACGGGGTTTCACCGTGTTAGCCAGGATGGTCTCGATCTCCTGACCTCGTGATCCGCCCGTCTCGGCCTCCCAAAGTGCTGGGATTACAGGCTTGAGGCACCGCGCCCAGCCCGTTTTAGCTTTAAGGAATACAGAGCTTAGTCATGATAGGAATGAATGTGCTTGTCCTTGTACTAAACTGCTCAGAGCCTTAGCAGAGGCCAGGGCAGCTCTGTAGGAAAGGAAATGGTGAGGTAAGTGGGTCAGGGATCGAGGCAGTCTGGGAGGGGTGTGAGGGGGTGAGGAGTGACATCAGTTGCCAATGTGCCCTCCTCTGTGCCCCAGGTCCACGTGAACTTGCTGCTCCTGGAGGCGCGCATGCAAGCTGCTCTGCTATACGCCCTCCGTGCCATCACCCGCTACATGACCTGACTCCCGAGCAGGGCCTGGGTCCGGACCAGCTCCCCACAAGGACTTCTCTGTCTGGAGATAGCCCCAGACCCTTTTGTGTCCCATGCCCACCCTCCCCACGCTTGAGTGGGCTTGTGTGTGATGTGCAGTCCCCAAGCCACACCCTCCCTTTTCCTCATTGGAATGGACAGTTCATTGCACTGACTCTGGGATCTCAGCCCTGTTCCTGGGAGCTGGAAGAGCACTAGGAGATCCCAAGGGACCACACCCTTCCTCCTTCTCCTGCCCCCAGAGGCAGAGGGCACAGGAAAGAAGACGGGCCAAGCTCGGACATATATGCCACAAGTGTTGTGGCCTTCCTTAACTGGGAAGTCCCCGGCTGGCCTCCAAGGGAGAGGGGCAAATGCCTCCAGGACTGACACTCCAGGCAGGTTTGCCTTCTCTCCCCTGTCATTCCCAGATTTCATTACCTCCCACTTGCCACTCACCCGTCAATGTGAAAGTCAGGGTCACAGCTGGTCTGTGTGTCTAGTTCCCTAAAAGCCTGTTCTGTTGGGTAGGCTGAAGCTGTTGTCCAAATCCTAGTTCAGTTTTTTGACTTCCTTTGCCCTTTTTTCCTTTTCTCCATGCTTGATGGTGTGAGGCCTCAGGAGAGAGGCCAAGTACATAAAAAAAAAGCAGATTATCTCGAGAGAGTTTGAGCCTTTGCTGGTCACATTGCCTTCTGAAGAGGAGAGAGTATTAGATTATAAATCCTCTTTACTTTGGTTCTTTATGCTTGAGGTTCCAACCTAGAGCCACAGTCAGCATGTGAGAGGAGGAGGAGAGGGAGAATTCTGTTCTCCCAGAGCTGCACCTGCCTCGCAGAGGCCAGCACCTCACTCTCCTGCCTCCAGTGGCTCTGCTGCAGATGTTTGCCAAAAAGTTGAGCCTTTCTAGATGGCTTAGGTGGCACCATGACTCAGTAGGAGGGGCAGGAGGCACCAGGGTTCTTGTTTGGACCCTGCCCCTGGGCCATGGCCAGGTGACCATGGCTACATTGCCAAACCTCTGACTGCCATAGCTGCAGACTGAGAGGGTGGGTCTGAGTCCCCACAATGTCTGAAGCTGCCCCTGGGATTCTCAGGCTAACCTGCCAACAGCAAGTGGATTTTCTTGTAAGATCTTGAAGGCCTCCAGAGACCCCACTTCTGTAGCCAGTGTCTCCTGGGTGCCTTCTGAGGACTCCCACCCCCATACCAGTATCTCATCTGTCCCCTCTCCTGGGGCTTAAGTGGATTGCTTGGAGGCAGAAGCAGCCAAGGACTGATCCCAGTCACTTTCTGTAGCAAACGACTGTGAATTACGACTTTTCTTGGCCCTTCTCGCAATCTGTGCCTCCTCTCTGAGCGGTGTGGAGGGCAGTGAAGAAAGGCAAGGGCCGTGCTGCTGCTGTGCGAGGCAGGAGGGGAGCCTGGCCAGGGTGCCACATTCATACCCGTGCAGGCGCGGGGAAGCAACCGGCACCCCTCAGGCCTGAAAGTTCTCCCTGCAAGAAGGGGCGCAGGAGAGAAGGGGCCCCGGCATGGGGCTTTGGGTTCTAGAGGGGATGTGATGACTCTGTAAATGTGCACTGGCTGGGTGGGGAGTGGTATCCAGTGTTCAAGTGCAGAAATCTTTGGCTTTGCTACCGGTTCCATATTAATGAGAAATAAACGTTCGCTGAGGTTTTGTTTCATACTCCTTTATGGACTGTTTTTGCAATTTCCTGAAGGTCATGGTTCACCTTGTAGCATAGACAGAGAGCTGTGATTGCATCATGGGCCTGACCTGATAGCCCCTCTCCTGCCAAGAACTTGTGCCCAGTGACTGTAGGTTGGGACTGTTGGCACTGAAAGTCTACTTGTCCCTTGGCCATCAGTCCTGTCACCCTTCTGTGGCTGCCCTGGCATTGTGGAGTAATAATGACCATGGTACTTTTCTAAGCCTGGCCATGGGCTGGGTACTTGGAGACCATTCCTCTGAATCTGCAGCAATCCTGCAAGAGAATTGAGACAGGTGAAGTGACATTGTTGAGGCCACATAGCTAATCGGTGGAGGAGCCAGAACTGCCCCCTGCTCTGCTTGACCCTGAGGCCTTGACATTTTATCTGCTGTTCTGTCCACTACTGGACTTCCGCTGTGACAGAGAGGCTGTTTGAATCTGGAAGGACCCCCTTGTGTCCCCAACCCCACTGCATTATGATTGCCTGCTTCTCATCCTTCCCTCTCCAGCACCAAGGAGACAACGCCAGGAACAAAGAGTTAGATGCAGCCCCCAAGCTGTGCCAGTGCCGTTTATGGCTGTGTGACCTTGGTCAAGCTTCTCTGGGCACCAGGAACTAGTTAGCTTATCAGGAAAACCACATCATATAAGAGCTAAGACCACTCCTGCGGGCTTCCTACTTCCTCTAAATACTGCTGTCAGAAAACTAGGTCTCTTCCAGGCAGCCTCCCCTGCTGGACTTTGTGTTCCCCTTTCCCTTGAGATACGTGTTCATTTTTGCAGGATTCCTGTACACTTAGCTTTCCTCTAGAGTCATTTGAGAGAGTGTGGGAGAAAGTGAATCACACTTGGAGTACAGAACTTGGATTCTGGTTCTGATTGAGCCACTCACTATATCGCTGGGGAGACTGATGAATTTCACTGTGCCTCAGGTTTCCTCGGCCATAGAAATGGGGATAAAAGTTTTCCATTTTTTTTTCCAGTTGGCATGCCTTGGGTGTTTGTTTGAGATGGCGTCTCGCTGTGTCACCCAGGCTGGAGTACAGTGGCATAATCTCGGCTCACTGCAACCTCCGTCTCCCGGGTTCTAGCACTTCTCCCACCTCAGCCTTCCTAGTAGCTGGGTTTACAGGCACATACCACCAAGCTCAGCTAATTTTGCTATTTTTAGTAGAGACAGGGTTTCACCAAGTTGGGGAGGCTGGTCTTGAACTCCTGAACTCAAGTGATCCACCTGCCTCAGCCTCCCAAAGTGCTGGGATTACAGGCATGAGCCACTGGGCCCAGCCTACATGGCATGCATTGAGTGTGACTGTTGCTAAATGTTTTCAAATTTAATCTCCCAATCTTCACAACAACCCTGTGAGGAAAGGGTCTGTTCCCTTTCTATAGATGTGGAAATGGAACCTCAAATGAGAATCTGGGGAACACCAATGTAACAGACAGAACCAATTCAAATTCCAGCTTTGACATTTCATGTCTGCCTGATCATGAGCAAGTTGCTTCCATACTCCCTCCTCAATTTCCTTATCTATGGGATGGGATTAATACCTAAGGTTACAGGAGGGTTATGAGGATTAAATAATGCATAAAACCCACCTAGCACAGTTCAGGTACCTGGCACCTAGCATTCGTGAGCTGTTCAGGATTCAGAAATTTGCCCAAGGTCATACAACTGAGGTAGAACTTGAATCCTTGTCATTCCGATTCCAGAGTTCTTTGTATTGGGTTTTTTTTTTTTTTTTTTTTGAGATGGAGCTGGAGTGCATTGGCGTGATCTCGGTTCACTGCAACCTCCCCAGGTTCAAGTGATTCTCCTGCCTCACCCTCCCCATGTTACCGAGGGTGGTCTTGAACTCCTGGGCTCAAGCGATCTGCCTGCCCGCCTCAGCCTCCCAAAGTACTGGGATTACAGGTGTGAGCCACCATGCCCAACCCTGTATTGCATTATTTTTGTCTCCAAAGTGCCTAAATCCTCAATATGCATTTAAAAAAAAAATCATGGCTGGTCGCGGTGGCTCATGCCTGTAATCCCAGCACTTTGGGAGGCCGAGGTGGGTGGATCACGAGGTCAGGAGATTGAGATCATCCTGGCTAACACAGTGAAACCCTGTCTCTACTAAAAATACAAAAAAAAAAAAAAAAAAAAAAAATTAGCCAGGCCTGGTGGTAGACGCCTATAGTCCCAGCTACTCGAGAGGCTGAGGCAGGAGAATGGCTTGAAGCTGGGAGGCGGAGCTTGCAGTGAGCCGAGATTGCACCACTGCACTCCAGCCTGGGCGACAGAACGAGACTCCATCTCAAAAAAAAAAAAAAAAAAATCATATTTTTTAGGCTGGACCTGATGGCTGACACCTGTAATCCCTGCAATTTGGGAGTCCAAGGCAGGCAGATCATGTGAGGAATTTGAAACCAGCCTGACCAACATGCCGAAATCCTGTCTCTACTCAAAATACAAAAATTAGCCAGGTGTGGTGGTGGGTGCCCGTAATCCCAGCTACTCGGGAGGCTGAGGCCTGAGAATTGCTTGAGCCCGGGAGGCAGAGGTTGCAGTGAGCAGAGATCAAGCCATTGCACTCCAGCCTGAGTGACAGAGTGAAACTCTGTCTAATAAATAAATAAATATTTTAAAAATCATGTTAAATTTTCATACGGAATTGAAAACTCAGCTTCAGACTGAATCTAATGAATCTATTTTAGACTTCTATCCTTCAACTCAAGACTTGTGCACATCTACCCAGGTTGGAATTTGCAGGAGGTTGTTGGTAGCTCAATTATTTTTATTTTGTTTTTTTGTTTGCTTGTTTGTTTTTTTGTTTTGAGACAGAGTCACATGCTTGGTTTGAGAACTGGTGAGAGTGAGTAGAAAAAGGAACTGGGGCCGGGCATGGTGGCTCATGCCTGTAATCCCAACACTTTGGGAGGCCAAGGCAGTAGGATCACCTGAGGTCAGGAGTTTGAGACCAGCCTGACCAACATGGTGAAACCCTGTCTCTATTAAAAATGCAAAATTTAGCTGGATCTGGTGGCGCATGCCTGTAATCCCAGCTACTCAGGAGGCTGAGAGAGAAGAATCACTTGAACCTGGGAGGCAGAGGTTGCAGTGAGCCGAGATTGTGCCATTGCACTCCAGCCTGGGCAACATGAGTGAAACTCCTTCCCCCCAGCACACACACACACACACACACAGCCGAGTCTCCTCCAGCAGGTTGCATTCACCAGTGTCCTACAGCAGGTGGATTAGAGAAGTAGTTCACAGACTGTTTTGTGCCTTAGAATCTCCTTAGAGAACCAGTGATTGGAGGCAGAGCTCAGCAATCTGCATCTTTAACAGCTTCCTTGGTATGAGTTCTTTGAACTGATATTGTGGTTCTAATGTGTCACATGAGATAGACATGGTTCCTGCTTTCTTGGGATTTACTGTCAAGTGGAAGAGACAAACCTTAGACCGTTACACAATTAATTATTTTTTATTTTTTTAAAAAATTTTTTGAGATGGAGTCTCACTCTGTCACCCAGGCTGGAATGCAGTGGTGTGATCTTGGCTCATTGCAGCCCCCGCCTCCCGGGTTCAAATGATTCTCCTGCTTCAGCCTCCCAAGTAGCTGGGATTACAGACATGCGCTACCATGCCTGGCTAATTTTTATATTTTTAGTAGAGATGGGGTTTTACTTTGTTGGCTAGATTGGTCTTGAACTCCCGACCTCAGGTGATCCACCCACTTCAGCCTCCCAAGGTGCTAGGATTACAGGCATGAACCACCACGCCTGGACAAATTATTTAAATTACAATTTTGATTGGCACCTCAAAGGGAAAATATGAGGTGCTGTGAGGGCATTCACCACCTAGCAGTAGAGCCTTTTCTTCCAAGGAGATATGTTGGACTTTTGCAGAAGCTCCAACACATCCAAGAAAAGCAATTTCCCACCCACTGAAGCACCTTCTTGAAACCTCAGGGCTCCATGGAACAGAGTTCAAAAACTGCTCATTCACATTCCTCTTTAGTGGATGCTGTCGTGTGCTACCCAGACTATGGCACTCATTTTCCCACATCCCCCACTCCATCAAGTTGCTGAAGAATTTCAGCTGAGTCTCTCTCTGGGCACTATCCTGAGTGGAAAGGAGCCACCGAGCTCATGGTTATGCCTCCTTCCAGCAGTCTGCCTCCAATGACTGGTTCATGGGAGAGAAGAGTACAAAGGCCTGGCCCCTCAGCCTCCATTTGAAACAACTCTGAAAGATTATCCCAGCTTTATTGTCCCCCTTAGGATCAGATGAACCCTCTGTTGCAGTGGCATTGCAGCCCAACTTCTGCCCAGTTATGCTTCTAACTGTCATGTAGTATGATTCCCCAATAAACCCTCTGTAGGCAAATCTCCATCTCAGTCTCCTTAAAAGAGTGCTTGAACTAAAACACTCTCATTACAGATGGTGAAAATAAAGACCAGAGTGGGGAAATGACCTGCCTGAGGTCTCACAAGCCTAAACCTTCAGATCCTCTTCAGAGTCTGTCACCACCCTGTGCCACAGTCCTGCAACTTCCGGCCTTGACTTTCCCTTCTTGAGGCTAGAGGCAACAGCTGTAATGGCGAGAATAGGTTCTCACTCCAATGGCTGGTGACCTTGGATGAGTGAATTCCCCTCTCTGGGGAGGTTAAGTATTATTGCCCGAGTGCAACATCCTCTCTCAAGTCTACCTCTGCAACGCGCCTGGTCCTGAGAAAAACCACGTCTCAGCTGGTGATGGCAGCAGATATTCCTTCCTCCCATGTCCAAATCACCTCTGACCTCATAGTTGGATTCTATTTGGAGTGGTGGTAGGGAACCTTGAGCTCTGTCCCATTTCTGAGTTTCCAAACTCACATTTCAAGAAGGAACCTCTTTTCTTTTTTCTTTTTTGAGACAGAGTCTCGCTCTGACACCCAGACTGGAGTGCAGTGGCGAGATCTCGGCTCACTGCAATCTCCGCCTCCCAGGTTCAAGCAATTCTCCTGCTTCAGCCTCCTGAGTAGTTGGGATTACAGGCGTGTGCCACCACGCTCGGCTAATTTTTGTATTTTTAGTAGAGACAGGGTTTCACCATGTTGGCCAGGCTGGTCTCAAATGCCTGACTTCGTGGTCCACCCACCTCGGCCTCCCAAAGTCCTGAAATTACAGGCGTGAGCCACTGCGCCCGGCAGGAAGCTCTTTTCTTTGTTCATGCTGACATTATCAAGTGCTTTACTGTGTCCCAGCCCCTGCTCATGCTGGCAGGACAGCAGTGAATGAGACACAGTTGTGGTCCTCATGGGCCTTTCAACCCCAGTGGGAAAAATGAACAGCACACAAATTCTTTGGTGTTTTGTTTGTTTGTTTGTTTGTTTTTGAGATGAAGTCTGACTCTGTCACCTAGGCTTGAGGGCAGTGGCACTCGTCTCACTGCAACCTCTGCCTCCTGGGTTCAAGCAATCCTCCCACTTCAGCCTCCTAAGTACCTGGGATTACAGACACATGCCACCATGTCCAGCTAGCTTTTTGTATTTTTAGTAGAGGCGAGGTTTTTGGCCTGGCTGATCCTGACCTCAAGTGATTCACCTGCCTTGGCCTCCCAGAGTGCTAGGATTACAGGCGTGAGCCACCACATCCAGCTCATCACACAAATTCTTGTGATAAGCCCTGGGGAAAGAAAGATGACAGGGAGCTGTGAGAGAGTACAGCCTACCCTGGACTTGAAGGATAAGAAAGGATCGGCCAAGGATGGGAGAGGAGAAAAGAGCATGGAGCAAAGCTGACTTCTAGCAGAGAAAACAGCATGGGAGAAGATTTGAAGCAGGGAGGAGAAAGCAGCCTTGTAGGGACAGAGGGAGCTGGGAGAACGTAAGAAAGGCTGAGGCTGGAGAAGAAAGCCCCAGGGCCGATCTAGCAGGACCTCACAGGGCACGTCAGGAATTTTGGACTTTATCCTATGGGCAATGGGAAGTCTTCAAAGGAAATTTTGCTGTTTATTACAAAATAGATTATATTTATTAGAAGAAGGAGTGGAGAAAGTAGTAAGGCTTATTTAGGACCTTCTTTGTGCCAAGTATCCCATGAAGTACATCACAGGCATGTTTTTCGTTTTTGTTTTTGTTTTTGTTTTGAGACAGGGTCTCTCTCAGTGGCACCATCACAGCTCACTGTAGCCTCGATCTCCTGGGCTCAAGCTATCCTCTTGCCTTAGCCTCTGAGGAGCTGGGACTACAGATGCAAACCATCATGCCTGGCTAATTTTTTATTTTATTTTTTGTAGAGACGTGGGTCTTGCTATGTTGCCCAGGCCAATCTTGAACTCCTGTGCTCAAGCAGTCCTCCTGCCTTCTCCTCCCAAAGTGCTGGGATTACAGGCGTGAGGCACCACACACAGCCCAGCAGGATCTTATTTAATTTTCACTGCAGCACTAGATGGTAGAGCCCACTATTAGCTCCATTTTTTTTTCCCAGATGGAGTCTTGCTTTGTTGCCCAGGCTGGAGTGCAGTCGAGCGATCTCAGCTACCTCCCCGTCCCAGATTCAAGCAATTCTCCTGCCTCAGCTTCCCAAGTAGCCAGGATTACAGACAGCCACCACCACGCCCAGCTAATTTTTGTATCTCTTAGTAGAGATGGGGTTTCGCCATGTTGGCCAGGCTGGTCTTGAAACTTCTGACCTCACGTGATCCGCCCAACTCGGCCTCCCAAAGTGCTGCGATTATAGGCATGAGCCATCACCCCCGACTTTTCTTTTCTTTTGGGTTTTTTTTTTTTTTTTTTGAGACGGAGTTTTGCTCTTGTTGCCCACACTGGAGTGCAATGGCATGATCTTGGCTCACCACCACCTCTGCCTCCTGGGTTCAAGCGATTCTTGTGCCTCATCCCCCTGAGTAGCTGGGATTACAGACATGCACCACCACCCCCGGCTAATTTTTGTATTTTTTAGTAGAGACCAGGTTTCACCATGTTGCCCAAGCTGGTCTTGAACTCCTGAGCTCAAGCGATCCACCCACCTCGGCCTCCCACAGTGCTGGAATTACAGGTGTGAGCCACTGTGCTCAGCCTATTATTTCCTTTTTAAAGTGGATCCCTTATTTTTGTGTGTGTGTGTGTGTGTTTTTTTTTTTTTTCCTTTTTGTGGAGAACGGGGTCTCGCTGTATTACCCAGGCAGGTCTCGAACTCCTGGGCTCAAGCTATCCTCCTGCCTCTGCCTCCCTGAGAGCTGGGATTACAGGCGTGAGCCACCGCGCCCGACTAAAGTGGATCCCAAACACCCAAACACCACCCAGAGGATCCATCTTCCTTCTTTAACCCTTACAAAGTGCTTCTGTTTTCTGAGGCATTTTTTTCCCCTAAAATTATAATCATTCGTGTGGCTCTGTCATCTCCCATTCGATTGGGGGCCCCACGAAGGCAGGGATTTTTGTCTGGTATGTTCTCTACTGCATTTATCTCCAGAGCCTAGCACAGGGCCTGACGTGGCAGGGGTTGGAGAAATAAGTGTGGAACACATGCTTGTATCCACCAGGATACTTGGGCTAGTGCTGGGCCCAGGTGGCAGTGCTCAAGAAATAATAGCCTCCTGATGCTGTGGACCTGGCCTCTGCTCTGGCTGTCTCTCCCTTCCTGGTTGTCTGTTAAATGGCCACCTCTCAGACACTCAGCATCAGTCTAGTGTCAGGGAAAGAGCTTGGACTTTGGAACCAGACAAATGAGGCTCAAATCTGAGCGCAAATCCATCTGGAATGAGGCAGAGTTTAAATAAACAAAACCAAGTACCCTTATGGCTCTTGGTAACTTCCTTTAATTTCCTCATCTATAAAATGGGAACATTACCATCTACATAAAAAAAATTATTGCTGGGCGCAGTGGCTCATGCCTGTAATACCAGCACTTTGGGAGGCTAAGGCAGGTGGATCACTTGAGGTCAGGAGTTTGAGACCAGCCTGGCCAACACGGTGAAACCCCGTCTCTATTAAAAATACAAAAATTAGCTGGACTTGATGGCAGGCACCTGTAGTCCCAGCTACTTGGGAGCCTGAGGTGGAAGAATAGTTTGAACTTGGGAGGTAGAGGTAGCAGTGAGCTGAGATGGCACCATTGCACTCCATCCTGGGCAACAGAGTAAGACTCTGCCTTAAAAAAAAAATTGTTGTCAGGATCAAATGAGAAAATGTTGGATTCCATAGGCCGGGCTTTAAAAAGAGAAAGAGAAAATGATTATAAAGTACCTGTTTAGTTAAGTTCTCCCTTTCAGCAGAAGACAGAGTCAATGCCATTTTCTTAGATTCAAAGCCACAGTTTCCTCATCTATGAAATGGGAGTTGTGAGATAAAAGATAATATAGAATTCCCATAACCTGGAATGCTCTTCTCCAGACAAGCTCTTTCTAAACCTGCAGTTTTCACCTTTAACAACGTCTCATCAGAGAGTTCGGACCTGAACCCTGTTTCTCAACCTCACCCTGCCGCTTCCCATTTCTTCTCTCTTTAACACGTTTCATAATCTTTATTGTTTCTTGCCTGTCTCCATGTTTGCCGTCGTATCCCAGTGTCTACCATATGCTAGCATAAGTGCTCAATAAATGTTTGTTGTTTTCATTACGTATTTTTTTCTTTCCAGCTTTTATTTTAGGTTCAAGGAGTCATTAAATATTTTGGTGGCAGAGTGGGGTGGCTCACACTCATAATCCCAGCACTTTGGAAGGCTGAGGTGGGAGGATCGCTTGAGCCCAGGGGTTCAAGACCAGCCTAGGTAACATAATGAGACCCAGACTCTACAAAACAGAAAAATTAGCTGGGTGTGGAGGCACGCACCTGTAGTCCCAGCTACTTGGGGGGCTGAGGTGGGAGGCTCACTTGAGCCTGGGAGGTCGAGGCTTCAGAGAGCTGTGATTGTACCACTGCACTCCAGCCTGAGTGATGGAGTGAGAACATGTCTAAATATCTAAATATGTATATACATATATAAATAGAAATACATATATATGTGTGTGTATATATATATTTTTTGAGATGGAGTCTCACTCTGTGGCCCAGGCTGGAGTGCAGTGGCACGATCTCAGCTCACTGCAAGCTCTGCCTCCCGGGTTCACGCCATTCTCCTGCCTCAGCCTCCCAAGTAGCTGGGACTACAGGCGCCCACCACCAGGCCTGGCTAATTTTTTGTATTTTTAGTAGAGACGGGGTTTCACCTTGTTAGCCAGGATGGTCTCAATCTCCTGATCTCATGATCCGCCCATCTCAGCCTCCCAAAGTGCTGGGATTACAGGCGTGAACCACTGTGTCCGGCCTATATACATGTTTTTTAAAATAATGTATGAGCCAAGACTGTTCTAGGCAATCCTAACCACAATCCTGAGACACAGGCAAAGTGAGGATTTTACCAGTTTTTAGCTGTGAAAGCTGAGGTCTAGCAATATTAACATTGCCCAGACATGTCCCAAGCAAATTAGCAGTTCTAGACTCTCCAGAAAGTGCTCTTTCCACCCACCCTTCCACTGCCTTCCAAGGGAAGGAGCACTGCAGGCCCAGGTACTAGTCCAGGCACTGTCTTAATTTGTGGCTTTAAGATGTAAGCAAGTCACTTCTTTCCCTGAAGTAAAATGTTAGTTTCCCCATCTCTAAAATGGGGAGAATCTTTGACCTGATTAGTGGTTAAGAATCAGCTGAGTTGACTGAAATGTTGCGGTAAATTAAAAAATAAATACATACTTTTTTTTAAAGAATCAGTTGAAATAATAGGTTGAAAGCATTTAATAAACTGAAAAGCACTCACTTAAGGAGGAGGTTTGTTTGTTTGTTTCTGAGACAGGGTCTTGTTCTGTTGCCAAGGCTGGAGTGCAGTGGCACGATCTCCTCTCACTGCAGCTTCTGCCTCCCAGGTTCAAGCAATTCTTGAGTTTCAGCCTCCCAAGTAGCTGGGATTACAGGTGTGCGCCACCATGCTCCACTAATTTTATACATATATATATATATATATATATATTTTTTTTTTTTTTTTTTTTGAGACATAGTCTCACTCTGTCGCCCAGGCTGGAGTGCAGTGGCACAATCTTAGCTCACTGCAAGCTCCACCTCCCGGGTTTACGCCATTCTCCAGCCTCAGCCTTCCGAGTAGCTGGGACTACAGGCGCCCACCACCTCGCCCGGCTAGTTTTTTTGTATTTTTTAGTAGAGACAGGATTTCACCATGTTAGCCAGGATGGTCTCTATCTCCTGACCTCGTGATCCGCCTGTCTCAGCCTCCCAAAGTGCTGGGATTACAGGCTTGAGCCACCGCGCCCGGCCTAATTTTACATTTTTAGTAGAGACAGGGTTTCACCATGTTGGCCAGGCTGGTCTTGAACCCCTGATCTCAAGAGATCCACTCA
This sequence comes from Trachypithecus francoisi, assembly GCF_009764315.1. Taxonomy (NCBI): domain Eukaryota; kingdom Metazoa; phylum Chordata; class Mammalia; order Primates; family Cercopithecidae; genus Trachypithecus; species Trachypithecus francoisi. The sequence goes on along the minus strand of NW_022681457.1, from coordinate 96,493,144 downwards.
CCTTGGCCTCCGAAAGTGCTGGGATTACAGGCATGAGCCACTGCACCCTGCCTATGAAGGAATTTTTAAATGTTAATATGCAGAATGAACATTCTTCCCAGAAGACACTGTGGGCTGGGGAAGCAGGGAAGTTTCCTAGAAGTGGTGGCATTTCATCTGGGCCTCCAGTGCTCCTGGGTAAGAATTTTGGGAAACAAAGCTCAGAGCCAAAGTCACTGACCAACCAAAGAAGAACCCTCTAAGCCTCTCTGAGTTTTACTTTTTTTCCTGTTTCACTTTGATATCTTCTTCCAATCTGCATTTCCCTGCTGCAATTTATTTTTTCCTTTCAAAGCAAATTTAGAGTAGAATCTGCATATAATAAAATGCACACTTTTTTTTTTTTTTTTGAGACAGTCTCACTCTGTCACCCAAGCTGGAGTGCAGTGGCACGATCTTGGCTCAATGCAACCTCTGCCTCCTGAGTTCAAGTGATTCTCCTGCCTCAGCCTCCCGAGTAGCTGGGATGACAGGCGACCGCCACCACGCCCGGCTAATTTTTTGTATTGTTAGTAGAGACGGGGTTATACCATGTTGCCTAGGCTGGTTTCAAACTCCTGAGCTCAGGCAATCCGCCCGCCTCAGCTTCCCAAAGTGCTGGGATAAAAGGCGTGAGCCACCGCGCCCGGCCAAAACACACACATTTAGATGCAGACACTTCTGTGAGTTTTGACAAAAGCACATGCCTAAGCAACTACCACCCAAATCTAATTTCCTTGTGCTCCTTTGCAGTGACTATCCCATCCTGCTTTCTGGCCCCAGGCACCCACTATCAGCTTTCTGTCATTACAAATTAGTTTTGTTTTTGTTTTTGTTCTTGTTCTTGTTATTCTTAATCTATTTAATTATTTAGCAGATGACAAAGTTTTGCATTGAAAAATTAGCTTTTTAGTTTAGAACACAAACATAAATGCAACAAAATGTATTAATTCACTAGTCTTAAGACAATATTTTCATTCTAGAGTGTTTGCTAATGAATGCAGAGGTCATTAGATAAATTGACAGTAACCTATTGAAGAAAAGAATTATGATCATCATAATTTACCCATTTACTGAAGAGTTTGACTATTAATAAAAATTATACCTACACATCGGGTGTGGTGGTTTACATCTGCAATCCTAACTACTCAGGAAACTGAGGTGGGAAAACTGAAGCTAAACCCAGGAGTTCCAGAAAAGCCTGGGCAATGTTGCAGGATTCCATCTCAAAAAAAAATTATACCTCATTTTGGGAGGCCAAGGCGGGTGGATCGCCTGAAGTTGGGAGTTCGAGACCAGCCTGACCAACATGGAGAAATCCTGTCTCGGCCGGGCGCGGTGGCTCAAGCCTGTAATCCCAGCACTTTGGGAGGCCGAGACGGGCGGATCACGAGGTCAGGAGTTTGAGAACACCCTGGCTAACATGGTGAAACCCCGTCTCTACTAAAAAAATACAAAAAGCTAGCCGGGCGAGGTGGCTGGCGCCTGTAGTCCCAGCTACTCGGGAGGCTGAGGCAGGAGAATGGCGTAAACCCGGGAGGCGGAGCTTGCAGTGAGCTGAGATCCGGCCACTGCACTCCAGCCCGGGCGACAGAGCAAGACTCCGTCTCAAAAAAAAAAAAAAAAAAGAGAAATCCTGTCTCTACTAAAAATATAAAATTAGTCGGCTGCAGTGGCACATGCTTGTAATCCCAGCTACTCAGGAGGCTGAGCCAGGAGAATCGCTTGAACCCAGGAGGAGGAGGTTGCGGTGAGCCAATATCGTGCCACTGCACTCCAGCCTGGGCAACAAGAGCAAAACTCTGTCTCAAAAAAAAAAAAATACCTACAAAACTTACAATAAGTACATAGATAACTCGATCACTTCTTGAGAAATTATGACATATAAATGACAATATTTTCAATGAACAAATATTTGTTGTTATTCTTATTTTTCGAGACAGGGTCTCACTCCACTGCCTAGGCTCGAGTGCAGTGGCACGATCATGGCTCACTGCAGCCTCAACCTCCCAAGCTCAAGTGATCCGCCCACCTTGGCCTCCCAAAGTGCTGGGATTACAGGCCTGAGCCACCGCACCTGGCCTCATTGTGTAATCTTTTGTGTTTGTCTTCTTCATTACCATAAAGCTTTTGAAGCTAATTCATGTTGTTGTGTATATCCATAGTTCATTCCTTTCTGCTGCTGCGCACAATACTATTGTATGGATATATTACAATTCATTTATTCATTCATGAGTTGATAGACATTTGAGTTGTTTCCAATTTTGGCTATTATGAGTAAACCTGCTATTTCTGTGAACATACCCTGCTATTTTTATTTTTTATTTTTTGTAGAGATGAGGGTCTCCCTATGTTACCCAGACTGGTCTAGAACTCCTGGGCTCCAGTGATCCTCCTGCCTCAACCTCCCAAAGGGCTGGGGCTACAGAGATGAGCTGCTGCACCCAGCTCCAGTTCCAGTTGCTCTGCATCTTTGCCAACACTTGGCATTGTCAGTCTTTTGACAGTCTTGTTGACATTGGTCTAGTGATTAAAAGCCTGTGCACTGGAGCCAGAGTTCAAATTCCAGGTCTACCATTTGTTGTATGACTTTAGGGGAGTCACTTCACCTCTGTTAGTCTCAGTTTACTGTTCTGGGAAAAGGGATAATAGTTCATAAGGCCTTTATGGCTATTCAGTTAAATCAGTGGTTCTTACTTAGGGATGACTTTGTTCTCACAGGACGTTTGGCAAAGTCTGGAGATATTTTTGGCTGTTACAGGGTGCCTCTGGCATCTAGTGGGTAGAGGCCAGGGATGCTGCTAAATATCCTCCAATGCACACGGCAGTCCCTTTGAATGCAGAGTTATCTAGTCCAAAAAGTCAATGGCCCTGAGCTTGAGAAATTCTGAATTATATAATGCATGTAATGTGTTCAGTACAACACTTGGCACATATCAACTGCTTAGTAAATGGAAAACAAACAGACTTTGGGGGAAAACACGTTTTCAGGAGCAGCAATATGAGTTTGATGGATCCAAATCGTCATGGTCCTTTTCCCAAATATCTCTACCACAAGGCTGTTATGACGTGAGGAGGCTCACAACAAAGAACAACTGGTTTTATCACATAAATACCTCGGAAACCAAAAAGTGAGCAGTATGTTCAAGACAGCAGACCTGCAGCCTTGGACCTTGGACTCCTCTGTGTGGGGGAGGATGGGAATGCTTGCACGTTCCATGCCTCCTCCCCCGCCAGGCAACATCTCCCCTGGCTGGAGTTCCAGCTGTTGTCTGGGTCAGCGCAAACAAAGACCTTTGGGCTGCCCAAGATCCAGAATTTACAGCCCACAGACTCCTCCCAGTTTACCGGAGTGTTTGGAAGACATTCCAGGTCAGCAGGAATTAAGTAGGGCCCCCAAGGGGAGTATGTGTCACGTGGTCTGATGACACAGCCAGGATGAACTGGAGAAGGGCAAAGCATAGTCCAGAGGAAAGTGCAGTCAAAGCAGAACTGATTCAATTCAACAGAGTCAAGCATTTAGTAACATTCGTTGTGCGCTTACTGTGCCAGCCTCTCCCTCTCCTACATGGGAGGCCCTTTGGAATAGAGGTTAGGAGGACAGTCTCTATGTAGAGAAGGACATTTGAATCCCAGCTCTGACAGCACTAGGTGTGTGTCCTTTGCAAGGCACATCACCTCTCTGAAACACATGGCATATATGCAATAAATTATGTGTACGTATGTCTCAGTCCTCACAAAAATAAATTTATGGTAAGAACTACTACCATTCATATTTTACAAAAGAATAAACCAAGGCTCAAAGAGGTGAAGGACTTTGTCCAATGTCATAGGACTAATTAAGTAGCAGAGGATCACTCTGACAGGCTTTTAGGGAGACAGAAAGATGAGTAAGATGGGGTCCCTGACTTCAACAAGCTTGGGGTCTCATAGAGGAGATAAAGGCAGGTAAAAGTCTAATTTCCAGCAAAGAGACAATGAGAGGTGCTAATAAAGAGCATTCAGCGGCCAGGTGCAGTGGCTTATGCCTGTAATCCCAGCACTTTGGGAGCCTGAGGCCGGTGAATCACGAGGTCAAGAGATCAAGACCATCGTGGCCAACGTGGTGAAACCCCATTTCTACTAAAAATACAAAAATTAGCTGGGCATGGTGGCGCACACCTGTAGTCCAGCTACTTGGGAGGCTGAGGCAGGAGAATTGCTTGAACCAGGGGGGTGGAGGTTGCAGTGAGCTGAGATTGCACCATTGCACTCCAGCCTGGCAACAGAGAGAGTCTCTGTCTTAATAATAATAATAATAACAATAATAATAATAATAATAAATAAAGAGCATTCAGGTGTGGTTAAGGTAGGACTGAGGTCAATTCCAGGTGGGGGCAATTAGGAAGGCTTCACAGAGGAAGTGGTGGCTCAGCTGGTCTTTGAAGGTGAGTCAGACTAAAAGCACAGTCAGAGACCCAAGTTCTAAGAAGTGTGACCATTGTGTTGGGCCATAGGATGTGTACATGTCAGGGTGGTCATAGATCTGGCAGGGAGAGTTGATAAATTGGGCCAAGATTATTGGTGAAAATGGGCTGGGATTACAGGCATGAGCCACCGTGCCAGACTCGATTCTTTATAATAATATTTGAGTCTCGCTGGGCGTGGTGGCTCACGCCTGTAATCCCAGCACTTTGGGAGGCTGAGGTGGGCAGATCACCTGATGTCAGGAGCTCGAGGCCAGCCTGGCCAACATGGCAAAACCCCATCTCTACTACAAATACAAAAATTAACTGGGCATGGTGGCGTGTGCCTGTAATCCCAGCTACTCCAGAGGCTGAGGCAGGAGAATCGCTTGAACTCAGGACGCAGAGGTTGCAGTGAGCCAAGATCATGCCACTGCACTCCAGCCTAGGCAACAAGAGCAAAACTCCATCTCAAAAAATAACAAAATAAAAATAAAAATAATATTTGAGTCTCTAGATCCAGCAATGCCTGAAATCTTCACCTATACTCTTCAATTCCATAAGCAAAACATTCTCTTTTATGAGTAAGACAGGTTGGGTTGGGTTTTTCGCCATTTGCACCTGGAAGGATGCTGACTGATACAAAGAGTCTCAAATCTCACCCTAAGGAATTCTACATAGGTTCTAGAAAGACATGAAAGGGAGAGGGGAAAACAGCCAGTGAGAAGGAAAAAGATGTGACAATTACTGAAACAAGCTCCCTAGAGGGCAGAAAGAATTCGAAGTGAAAGTAGAAGAGAGGGCAGGTCAGGCGCGGTGGCTCACGCCTGTCATCCCAGCATTTTGGGAGGTCAAGGTGGGCGGATCACTTGAGCTCAGGAGTTCAAGACCAGCCTGGCCAACATGGTGAAACCCTGTCTCTACTAAAAATACAAAAATTAGCAGGGTGTAGTGGCTCACACCTGTAGTCCCAGCTACTTGGGAAGCTGAGGTAGGAGGATTGCTTGAGGCCAAGAGTTTGAGACCAGCATGGATAACACTCCATCTCTACAAAAACAAAAAAATTAACTCAGCATAGTGTTGTACACATGTTGTTCCAGCTATTCAGGAGGCTGAGGCTAAAGCGGAAGGATTGCTTGGACCTGTGAGGTCCACACAGCAGTGACCTGTGATTGCGCCACTGCACTCCAGCCTGGGCAACAGAGCGAGACTCTGTCTCAAAAAATATATATATAATAAAATCATGTTATCAGTGAATAGTATGAGTATGGAAAGATTGATCCAGCATATTGTTTAGTGATAAATCAAGTTACAAAACAGTATGGACTATACAATTTCTTTCTTTTTTTTTTTTTTGGAGATAAGAGTCTCACTGTGTCACCCAGGTTGGAGTGTAGTGGCACCATCACAGCTCACTGCAGCCTCGACCTCACGGGCTTAGGTGATCTTCCCACCTCAGCTCCTGAGTAGCTGGCAGGCACCACCACATCCAGCTAATGTTTTGTATTTTTTTGTAGAGATGGGGTTTCACCATGTTGCCCAGGCTCAAACTTCTGGCTCAAGTCTTCTGCCTGGGCTGGCCCAGTATGATTTCTTTTGTTTAATAATATACGTATTCAGTTAATAGGGTTGAAAATAAAGAAAATAAATAAATAAGAAAAAACAAAAATAAATACATAAAAAATAAAAATAGATTTATATGTAGAAGCCAGGAGGTGGCACAGACCTGTAGCCCCAGCTACTCAGGAGGCTGAGGTGGGAGGATCACTTGGGTCCAGATGTTCGAGTCCAGCCTGGTCAACATAACAAGACCATGTCTCTAAATATAATATATATTATATTTATATTTTTATATGTCTGTAAGAAAAATACCCAAAAGACATTGAAACAGAGTATCATTACCTCTTTCTCCTTTCTTCTTTGTTCATTAACCCTCAAGTTTGTTTAGGTATTCACCTTTCAGAAAAGGTGACCACAGCCAGAGGTTAAGCTGGAGGCTTAATTCTAAGTCAGTCACCGTAATGCCAGTGACTGGGCTAGGGGCAGTCACATGATGGAGTTCTGGCCAATGAGATGGGAAAGGGAGTCCTCTGAGACGCTTGAGGGAAAAGTTTCTTGGTTTAAAAAACAACAAAGAGGCCGGGCGCGGTGGCTCAAGCCTGTAATCCCAGCACTTTGGGAGGCCGAGACGGGCGGATCACGAGGTCAGGAGATCGAGACCATCCTGGCTAACACGGTGAAACCCCGTCTCTACTAAAAAATACAAAAAACTAGCCGGGCGAGGTGGCAGGCGCCTGTAGTCCCAGCCACTCGGGAGGCTGAGGCAGGAGAATGGCGTAAACCCGGGAGGCGGAGCTTGTAGTGAGCTGAGATCCGGCCACTGCACTCCAGCCTGGGCGACAGAGCGAGACTCCGTCTCAAAAAAAACAAAAAAACAAAAAACAAAGAGGCGGGGCTGCGGTGGTCCACGCCTGTAATCCCAGCCCTTTGGGAGGCCGAGGCAGGTGGATCACAAAGTCACAAGTTCAAGACCAGTCTGGCCAACAGAGTGAAACCCTGTCTCTAATAAAAATACAAAAAATTAGCCGGGTGTGGGGGTGTGCGCCTTTAATCCCAGCTACTTGGGAGGCTGAGGCAGGAGAATCGCGTGAACCCGGGAGGCGGAGCTTGCAGTGAGCCGGGATTGCGCCATCGCTCGTCAGCCAGGGTGACAGTGCGAGACTCTGTCTCAAAAACAACAACAACAACAACAACAACAACAACAACAAAGAGAGGCGGGGCACGGTGGCTCACGCCTGTAATCCCAGCACGTTAGGAGGCCGAGGCAGGCAGATCATCTGAGGTTGGGAGCTCCAGACCAGCCTGGCCAATATGGTGAAACCTCATCTCTACTAAAAATTAACCGGGTGGTGGCGCACGCTTGTAGTCCCAGCTACTCGGGAGGCTGAAGAGGGAGGATGGTTTGAACCCGGGAAGTTGAATCACGGAGGCTGCAGTAGCCGAGATCCCACCACTGCACTCCACACTAGTTAATAAAGTGAAACTCTGTCTTAAAAAAAAAAAAAAAAAAAAAAAAATTGCCGGCGTATAGTCCCAGCACTTTGGGAGCCAAGGCGGGTGGATCACCTGAGGTCAGGAGTTTGAGATCAGCCTGGCCAACATGGTGAAACCCTTTCTCTACTAAAAATACAAAAAAAATTAGCCGGCCGTGGTGGCGGGCGTCTGCAATCCCAGCTACTCGGGAGGCTGAGGCAGGAGAATCTCTTGAACCCTGGCCAACATGGTGAAACCCTTTCTCTACTAAAAATACAAAAAAATTAGCCGGCAGTGGTGGCGGGCATCTGCAATCCCAGCTACTCGGGAGGCTGAGGCAGGAGAATCTTTGAACCCGAGAGAAGGAGGTAGCTGTGAGCCGAGACTGTGTCACTGCACTCCAGTCTGGGCAATAGAGTGAGACTCCGTCTCTAAAACAAAAAAGGCCAAAAAGTGGAAACAACCCAAATATCCATCAACCATGAATGGGTAAAAAATATGTAGTATGTCTATATAATGGAAGCTTATTCAGTAATATAGAGAAATGAAGTATTGATACAGTTTGCAACATGAATGAACCTTGAAAACATTACGATAAATAAAAAGAAGTCAGCACAAAAGACCACATACTTTCTGATTCCATTTATATGAAATGACCAGAATAAGCAACTTTATACGGACAGAAAATAGGAGGTTTGTTTTGTTTTGTTTTTTTTAGAGAGGATCTCATTCTGTCACCCAGTTGAAGTGTGCTTATCTTTTTTTTTTTTTTTTTTGAGACGGAGTCTTGCTCTGTCGCCTGGGCTGGAGTGCAGTGGCCGGATCTCAGCTCACTGCAAGCTCCGCCTCCCGGGTTCACGCCATTCTCCGGCCTCAGCCTCCAGAGTAGCTGGGACTACAGGCGCCCGCCACCTCGCCCGGCTAGTTTTTTTGTATTTTTAGTAGAGACGGGGTTTCACCGTGTTAGCCAGGATGGTCTCGATCTCCTGACCTCGTGATCCGCCCATCTCGGCCTCCCAAAGTGCTGGGATTACAGGCTTGAGCCACCGCGCCCGGCCGAAGTGTGCTTATCATAGCGTAACAGTGCAGCCTCAAACTCCCAGGCTCAAGTGATCCTCCTGCCTCAGCTTCCTGGGTATCTGGGACACTATTCCTGGCTAATTTTTTTTTTTTTAAATAGTATGTTTTGTAGAGACAGAATTTTGCTGTGTTTCCCAGGCTGGTCTTGAACTCCTGGGCTCAAGCCTCCCAAAGCGAGCCAAAAGGCTCAAGCCTCTTGTCTCAGCCTCCCAAAGGGCTGGGATTATAGGCGTAAACCACCAAAAAGTAGATTAGTTGTTTCCTGGGGTGGAGGGGAGGAGAGTTGTGGAAAACTAGAGAATGACAGATAATAGGTGCTAAATTTCTTTTCTTTTCTTTCTTTTTTTTTTTTTTTTTTGAGACAGAGTCTCGCTCTGTCGCCCAGGCTGGAGTGCAGTGACGTGATGTTGGCTCACTGCAAGCTCCGCCTTCCGGGTTCACGCCATTCTCCTGCCTCAGCCTCCTGAGTAGCTGGGACTGCAGGCGCTCACCACCACGCCCGGCTAATTTTTTGTATTTTCGGTAGAGACGGGGTTTCACCGTGTTAGCCAGAATGGTCTCGATCTCCTGACCTCGTGATCCACCCACCTCGGCCTCCCAAAGTGCTGGGATGACAGGCATGAGCCACCACGCCTGGTGAATAGGTGCTACATTTCTGTGAGGGATGATAAAAATGTTCTAAAACTGGCCGGGCGCGGTGGCTCAAGCCTGCACTCCAGCCTGGGCGACAGAGCAAGACTCCTTCTCAAAAAAAAAAAAAAAAAATTCTAAAACTAACTGTGGTGATCGTTGCACAGCTCTGTGAACACACTACAAACCATTTATTTGTTTTTTGTTTTCATTTTTTTCTAACCCTCTTCATTAAGGTATGATTGATACATAAAAAGCTGCGCTTACTTAATGTATACAACTAGATTAGTTTGGGATGTATAGTTGATGGGTGAATTATATGATATGTGAATTATATCTCAATAAAGATATTATTTTAAAAAGAGAGGAAGATACTTCCAGGAATCGGTAGCCCTTCTTTGTTCCATTACAATCTAGTGGAGCTGGATGTCATGTCCTCAGGCAGTTCTTGGAACTATGAAAACAATCTTTTAACCACGGAAGAGCGAAAAATGGCAACGTGACAAGAATGGAAAAATACACAGAGAATTCGAGTCCTTGATAAAATCTTGGAGCTACTGAAAGAACCAATTCTAGAGCTTCTCTATTTGGGGGCTTCTTAATATAAGACATATTAAATTTTTCTTAAATAATTCTGACATGTTTTATTTCTAGTAAATTATTGAGGTAAAATCCACATAACCATAAAGTTAGCTTTTGGGGGAGGGGTATGATAGGGTCTCACTCCGTGGCCCAGGCTGGAGTGCCATGGCACAATCATAGCTCATTGCAGCCTCAAACTCCTGGGCTCAAGCAGTCCTCCCATTCCAGCCTCCCTAATAGTTGGAAATACAGGCACACACGACCAAGCCCAGCTAATTAAAATTAACCATTTTGGTCGTGTGCAGTGGCTCATGCCTGTCATCCCAACACTTTAGAAGGTCGAGGAGGGAGGATCACCTGAAGCCAGGAGTTTGAGACCAACCTGAACATCAAAACAAGACCCCTGTCACAAAAAAAAAAAAAAAAAAAAAGCCCACATGGTGGCATGGACCTGTATTTCCAGCTACTTGGGAGGCTGAGGCAGGAGGATCCCTTGAGCCCAGGAGTTTGAAGCTGCAGTGAACTATGATCTCACTACTGCACTCCAGCCTGGGCAACAGAGCGAGAATCTGTCTTAAAAAATAAATTAACCATTTTAAAGTAAACAATTCAGGGGTCTTTAGTATAGTCACGATGCTGTGCAACCACCACCTCTATCTAATTCCAAAACATTTTCATTATTCCACCAATTTGTATATTGTCCCTGTAGATTTATCTTTTTTTTTTTTTTTTTTGAGACAGAGTCTCACTCTGTTGCCCAGCCTGGAGTGAAGTGGCCTGATCTTAGCTCACTGCAACCTCAGCCTCCCAGGGTCAAGGGATTCTTGTGCCTGAGCCTCCTGAGTAGCTGAGATTACAGGCATGTGCCACCACGCCCAGCTAATTTGTGTATTTTTAGTAAAGATGGGGTTTCACCATGTTAGCCAAGCTGGTCTTGAACTCCCGGCCTCAAGTGATCTGCCTGCCTCGGCCTCCCAAAGTGCTGAGATTATAGGTGTAAGCCACCATGCCGGCCTGATTTAGCTATTCTGAATGGCTCATATGACTAGAATTATGCAGTATATGATCTCTTATGCCTGTCTTCCTTCATTTAGCATAAAATTTTTTGAGGCTTGTTTAGATAACAGCATGTATCAGCACTTCATTCTTTTTTATGTCTAAACAATATTCTTTTGTATGTATTTACTACAATTTGTGTGTGAGCCATCCATTGATGGACACTTTCTCTATTTTGACTAGTGCTGCTATGAAAAAGTGTATACAATTAATTGTTGGAGTACATTTTTTCAATTATTTCGGGTGTATGCCTAGGAATGGAATTGCAGGGTTATATGGTACTTCTGTGTTTAACTTTTTTTTTTTTTTTTTTTGAGACGGAGTCTCTCTCTGTCACCCAGGCTGGAGTACAGTGGGGCCTATTGGCTTACTGAAACCTCCGCCTCACGGGTTCGAGCGATTCTCTTGCCTCAGCCTCCTGAGTAGCTGGGACTATAGGCACATGCCACCACACCCAGCTAATTTTTGGTATTTTTTTTAGTACAGCCCAGGTTCCATGAGGTCAAACTCCTGATCTCAAGTGGTCCGCCCGCCTCAGCCTCCTAAAGTGCTGGGATTACAGATGTGAGCCACTGTGTGTGGCCGTCTGTGTTTAACTTCTTAAGGAACTGCCCAAATGTTTTCCACAGAGGCTGAACCATTTGGCCTTCCCGCTAGCAATGTATAAAAGTTCATATTATTCCATATTCTCACCAGCAGTTATTATTATTACATTTTTAATTGTTAAAGCCAATGAAGTGGTACTTCATTGTTGTTCATTTTGTTTTTACTTGCAGCTAACAACATACAAATTGATACAGGTGTTAAAAGTGGTGGAATTATGGTTGTTTAAAATATTTTCTTCATTTTGATTATCTATATTTTATAATTTTTCTGTAATCATACTAATATTTATTAGGTCCTTACAATGTATCAGTACTAATGCTAATATACAGTGTACTAAGCATTTTATATACATAATATCACTTATTTCTTATTTCTCACAACAAATCTAGAAGACAAGTAAAAACTAAGGGACAGGTAGGAAAAGCAACTTACTCCAGGACACATAGCATGTTTTAAGCATAGGGCCTACAATTTTTTTCTAATTAAACTTTTAATTTTGAGGTAATTATAGCTTCACATGCAGTTATAAGAAATAACATAGGCCAGGCAAGGTGGCTCACGCCTTAATCCCAGAACTTTGGGAGGCTGAGTTGGGCAGATCACTTGAGCCCAGGAGTTATAGACCAGACTGGGCAGCATAGGGAGACTCCATCTAAAAAAAAATGTTTTAAAATGAGCCAGGCGTGGTGGCATGCGCCTGTGGTCTTAGCTGCTTGGGAGGGTGAGGTGGGAGGATAGCTTGAGCCCAAGAGGCCGGGGTTGTACTGAGCCACGATTGTGCCACTGCACTCCAGCTTGGGTGACAGAATAAGACCCTGTTTCAAAAAAGGAAGGAAGAAAGGAAGGAAGGGGAAGGGAGGAAGGAGGGAGGAAGGGAGGGAACAAAGAGATCCTATGTACTCTTTACCTAGTTTCCCCCGATAGTAACATCTTGAAAAAATACAACACAGTATCACAACCAAGATATTCACATTGATACAGTCAAGACACAGAATATTTCCAACACTACCAGGATTCCTCATATTGACCATTCAATAGCCACCCCCACTTCCTCCTGCTTCCATCTCCTCCTTTACACTGGTAATTGTCTCCATTTTTATAATTTTGTCAAGAGTTTTATGTAAATAAATCATACAGTGTTTACTCTTTTGAGATTGGCTTTTTTTTCATTCATGATGATTCTCTGGAAATTCATCCAGGTTGTTCCAAGTATTCATATTTGTTCTTTTCTTTTCTTTTTTGAGACAGTGTCTGGCTTTGTCACCCAGGCTGGAGTACAGTAGTGCAATCAGAGCTCACTGGCATCATTGACCTCTCTGCCTCAAGTGATCCTGCCACTTCAGTCTCCTGTGTAACTGGGACTACAGGTGTGCACCACCATGGCCAGCTGATTTTTGTCTTTTTGTGTAGAGGTGGCGTCTGTCTCCCTATGTTGCCCAGGCTGGCCTTGAGCTCCTGGGCTCAAGTGATTCTCCCACCTCAGCCTCCCAAAGTGTTGAGATTACAGGCATGAGCTACCACACCCAGCCTCGTTTCTTTTTATTTCTGGGTAATACTCCATGCTGAGTGGTATTCTGTGGATGTACCATGATTTGCTTAACCATTCAGCTGTTGGAAAACATCTGGGTTGTTTCCAGTTTGGGGATACTACCAATAAAACTGCTGTAAACATTCAACTACAGGTTTTTGTCTGAATGTAAGTCTTCGTTTCTCTGGGATAAATATTCAGGATTGCAATTGCCGGGTTGTATGGTAGTGTGATTCTTTTTTTTTTTTTTGAGATAGAGTTTTCCTTTTGTCGCTCAGGCTGGAGTACAATGGCAGGATCTTGGCTCACTGCAACCTCCTTCTCCCGGGTTCAAGCAATTCTCCTGCCTCAGCCTCCTGAGTAGCTGGGATTATAGGCTCCCACCACCACTCCCAGCTAATTTTTGTATTTTTACTAGAGATGGGGTTTCACCACGTTGGCCAATCTGGTCTCAAACTTCTGACCTCAGGTGATCCACCTGCCTTGGCCTCCCAAAGTGCTGGAATTACAGGCATGAGACACCGTACCCCACCTATGCGGTTCATTTTTTAAGAAACTGACAGGCCGGGCGCGGTGGCTCACGCCTGCAATCCCAGCACTTTGGGAGGCCGAGGCAGGCGGATCACCTGAGGTCAGGAGTTCAAGACCAGCCTGGCCAATATGGTGAAACCCTGTCTCTACTAAAAATACAAGTTAGCCGGGCATGATGGTGCACGTCTGTGATCCCAGCTACTCAGGAGGCTGAGGCAGGAGAATCACTTTAACCTGGGAAGCAGAGGTTGCAGTGAGCCAAGATTGCGCCACTGCACTCCAGTCTGAGCGATAAAGCTAGACTCTGTCTTAAAGAGTCTTAAAAAATAAAAAGAAAGAAAAAAGAAACTAACAAACTGTTTTCCAGGGTGCAGGGCCCAGGATTTTAATCATACTGTTCTACTGCTTATAAATTAACCTCTAAAATTTTTTATTTTTAAAAGAATAAAAAGAAATTTTCTTCCTGTTATGGCTGTGATTAACTTTAGAAAGCGTATAGTTTAAAAAACAGCAACATAAGTTATTTTTTTTTTTTTTTTTTTTTTTTTTTTGAGACGGAGTCTCACTCTGTCGCCGGGCTGGAGTGCAGTGGCCGGATCTCAGCTCACTGCAAGCTCCGCCTCCCGGGTTCCCGCCATTCTCCTGCCTCAGCCTCCCGAGTAGCTGGGACTACAGGCGCCCGCCACCTCGCCCGGCTAGTTTTTTGTATTTTTTAGTAGAGATGGGGTTTCACCGTGTTAGCCAGGATGGTCTCGATCTCCTGACCTCGTGATCCGCCCGTCTCGGCCTCCCAAAGTGCTGGGATTACAGGCTTGAGCCACCGCGCCCGGCCGAGTTATTTTTTATTTTAAAATCTCTTCACAGGACACTTACACATTGAAATACATATAGCCAAGGGCTGCTGAGCTGTTGGCCTTCGGGGAAGCTTAAGCACTTCGTCTTTTCTCTGGCATGTGGTCTTTGTGGGCTCCCAGATGCTAGGATCACATGTTCTCTGCTCACTGAGCTCTTAGGAAGCCCCTGTGCTACCCTGTAGGCAGCATTTGCCCTTATTGAATCAGGTAAGTAACAGAAACCTCCTCAGCTTTAAGCTAGAAAGGCGACTTTCTTTCTGCAGATACAGGAAGTGCAGCTGAGCCATGCAAAGGACTGGAGATAGGAAATGGAGAGTTCTGCAGATCCAATCAGCCAGCCCAGGGGGCCAGTCCCATGGTGCAGGTGTAGTTGCAGACAAACAAAATAGTTAAGATCTTGGGATCAGGAGTCCAACTACTCGAGTTGAAATCCTTGTTCTACCACTTACAAGCCGTGTGAACCTAGGCAAGTTATTTAACCTCTCAGACCCCAGTTTCCTTATCTTAAAATGGGTTAATAAGCCTGGGCAACATAGTGAGACTTTGTCTTTGTAAAAAAAAAAGAAAAAAAAAAAATTAGCCAGGCGTGGTGGCACACGCCTATAGTCCCAGCTACTTGGGAGGCTGAGGTGACAGGAACATTTGAGCCAGGGAGCTTGAGGCTTCAGTGAGCCATGATTGCACCACTGTGCCTTACAAGGGTGACAGAGCAAGACCCTGTCTAAAATAAAATAAAATAAAATAAAATAAAATAAAATAAAATAAAATAAAACAAAATAAAATGGGGTAATAATTGTATCTACATTTTTAGGTTCATAGGGAGATTAATGAGTTGATGCATATAAAAAATACTTTAAAGGAGTCAGGCAGGCCGGGTGCAGAGGCTCAGGCCTGTAATTCCAGCACTTTGGGAGGCTGAGGAGGGTAGATAACCTGAGGTCGGAAGTTCGAGACCAGCCTGACCAACGTGGAGAAACCCCGTCTCCACTAAAAAAATACAAAAATTTCTGGGTGTGGTGGCACATGCCTGTAATCTCAGCTACTCGGGAGGCTGAGGCAGGAGATTCGCTTGAACCCGGGAGGCGGAAGTTGCGGCAAGCCGAGATTCTGCCATTGCACTCCAGCCTGGGTGACAGAGTGAAAAAAAAAATTAAAAAAGGTTCCTGTCATGTAGCAAGTGCTAATGCTAGGTATACAGTATTATTATTATTCCAGGATTAAATGAGAAGGCACATAAATTGCAGCACAGTAATGGCGAGTGTTCAGTATACATTAGCTAAATGTTAGCTTTCAGTATTTTTGAACAACTTTGTTGAGATATAGTTCATACACTATACAAATGCACTTACACTCCAGCCTGGTGACTTCTCAATAAATAAATAAATAAACTCCATCACAATAAATAAATAAATAAATAAAATGTCTTTTCTCTTCTAACACTAGGAAATGAATCAAGTGATCAATAGGATAACAGTGATACAACCAGCTTGGCGCTTCTGTCTATGACAGTTGTGCTGGTTGCTTTTTTTGTTCTTACAAACAAAAAAGTCTTCATACACTTACAAACATTTCACTGCTTCTTAGAATGTTGAGTTGTGCAACTGTCACCACAATCAATTTTAGAACATTTTGATTACCCCCAAAATAACTCCCATACCACTTAGCCATCACTCCCTCACCCCTTACATCCCTCCAGCCCTAGGTAACCACTGATACACTTTTGTTCCTGTAGATCTACCTATTCTGGACATTTCATATGCCTATTCCTTTTTATTGTTGAATAATATTCCATATGTGGATATACCACAAGTATTAATTTTTATAATTAATAATCCACACAGTGGCTGGGCACGGTGGCTCACGCCTGTAATTCCAGCACTCTGGGAGGCCGAGGAGAGTGGGTCACAAGGTCAGGAGTTCGAGACCAGCCTGGCCAATACAGTGAAACCCTGTCTCTACTGAAAAATACAAAAAATTAGCCGGGTGTGGTGGTGCACACCTGTAGTCCCAGCTACTTGGGAGGCTGAGGCAGGAGAATCACTGGAACCCAGGAGGTGGAGGTTGCAGTGAGCTGAGATCGTGCCATTGTACTCCAGCCTGGGTGACAGAGCGAGACTCCAACTAAAAAAAAAAAAATTAATGCAGTGAACATGCCACTGCACACCAGCCTGGGCAACAAAGTGAGACTCTATCTCTAAAAGTATAATAATATGCCAGGCGCAGTGGCTTATGCCTGTAATCCCAGCACTTTGGGAGGCTGAGGCAGGCAGATCAACTGTGGCCAGGAATTCAAGACCAGACTGGGCAACATGGCAAAACCCCATCTCTACTACAAATACAAAAATTAACTGGGCATGGTGTTGCACGCCTGTAATTCCAGCTACTCCAGAGGCTAAGGCACAAGAATCGCTTGAACCCAGGAGGTGGAGGTTGCAGTGAGCCGAGATTGCACCACTGCACGGCACTTCAGCCTGGGCAACAAAAGCGAGATTCTGTCTCAAAAAATAATAATAATAATAATAAAAATAATGATTCAACCACATCCCTTGAATTAGTTTCCTATAGTTGTTGCAATAAATTGCCACAAATTTTGTGACTTAAAACAACAGAAATATACTCTCTTGCTGTTCCAGAGGCCAGAAGTCTGTAATGAGTCTTAAGGGGCTGAAATCAAGGCACCGGCAGGGCTGGTTGCTTCTAAAGGCTCCAGGGAAGAACTCATGCCTTGCCTCTTCCAGCGACTGGTGGCTGTTGGATTCCTCAACTTGAGGTTGCATCACTCCAGCCTCTGCTTTCATCATCTCATTGCCTTCTCTTCAGTAGTTAAATCTTTCTCTACTTCCCTCTTATAAGGATATGTATGATTACATTTAGGGCCCACCTGGATAATCCAGGCTACTCTCCCTAGGGATTCTTTTTTTTTTTTTTTTTTTTTTTGAGGTGGAGTCTCGCTCTGTCGCCCGGACTGGAGTGCAGTGGCCAGATCTCAACTCACTGCAAGCTCCGCCTCCCGGGTTTACGCCATTCTCCTGCCTCAGCCTCCCGAGTAGCTGGGACTACAGGCGCCCGCCACCTCGCCCAGCTAGTTTTTGTATTTTTAGTAGAGACAGGGTTTCACCGTGTTAGCCAGGATGGTCTCGATCTCCTGACCTCGTGATCCGCCCATCTCGGCCTCCCAAAGTGCTGGGATTACAGGCTTGAGCCACCACGCCCGGCCTCCCTAGGGATTCTTAACTGACTCCCTTCTGCAAAGCAATTATGTTATATATAAGGTAACACTAACAGGTTCCAGAGATTAGGGCTTGAGCATCGTTGAGAGGGATTATTCAGGCTACCACTCTCCTTGATTTAAAATGTCTTTTGGCTGGGCACGGTGGCTCACACCTGTAATCCCAGCATTTTGGGAGGCCAGGGCGGGCAGATTACAAGGTCAAGAGATCAAGACCATCCTGGCCAACATGGTGAAACCCCATCTCTACTAAAAATACAAAAGTTAGCCGGGCATGGTGGTGGGCACCTGTAGTACCAGCTATTCAGGAGGCTGAGGCAGGAGAATCGCTTGAACCTGTGAGGCGGAGGTTGCAGTGAGCTGAGATCGCGCCACTACACTCCAGCCTGGTGACTTCTCAATAAATAAATAAATAAACTCCATCTCAATAAATAAATAAATAAATAAAATGTCTTTTCTCTTCTAACACTAGGAAATGAATCAAGTGATCAATAGGATAACAGTGATACAACCAGCTTGGCGCTTCTGTCTATGACAGTTGTGCTGGTTGCTTTTTTTGTTCTTATAAGTCAATAAATTTTTATTCAAGGAATTTCATGTTGTGATTTTTTCCCACTGTCCATCAAGGTCATTGTAGATCCTCTAAAGAGCTGGAGTCAAAATTTATCTTCAAGTTAGCCTTTTTTCATGGAACTGAAGCTTATTTTAATCCAGTTGTCCTGTCAGCCCATAATTCTTTTATTTTGGCTTCTGTCATCTCCTTTTAATATGGATATACTAGCTGGGTGCAGTGGCTCCTGCCTGTAATCCCAGCACTTTGGGAGACTGATGTGGGTGGATTATCTGAGGTCAGGAGCTCGAGACCAGCCTGGCCAACATGGTGAAACCCCATCTCTACTAAAAATACAAAATTAGGCTGGGCGCAGCTGCTCACACCTGTAATCCCAGCACTTGGGAGGCCAAAGCGGGTGGATCACCTGAGGTCAGGAGTCCAAGACCAGCCTGGCCAACACAGTGAAACCCCATCTCTACTAAAAATACAAAAATTAGCCGGGTGTGGAGTTGGGAGCCTGTAGTCCCAGCTACTCACGAGGCTGAGGCAGGAGAATCACTTGAACCTGGGAGATGGAGGTTGCAGTGAGCCGAGATTGCGCCACTGCACTCCAGTCTGGGGGACAGAGTGAGACTCCATATCAAAAAAAAATAAAAAGAAAAAAAATTAGCTGGGCGTGGTAGTACATGCCTATAATCCCACCTACTCAGGAGGCAAGGCTGAAGAATCACCTAAACCTGGGAGGCGGAGGTTGCAGTGAGCTGAGATTGCACCATTGTGCTCCAGCCTGGGTGACAAGAGTAAAATTCCGTCTCAAAAAAAAAATACATAAATAAATAATAATAATAATATGGATATACTGAAGAAGACTTCAAAATTCAAGAATCTTTGGGATCTAATTTTTTTTTTTTTTTTTGAGACAGAGTCTTGTTCTCTGTCACCCAGGTTGGAGTGCAGTGACCGGATCTCAGCTCACTGCAAGCTCCACCTCCTGGGTTCATGCCATTCTCCTGCCTCAGCCTCCTGAGTAGCTGGGACTACAGGCGCCTGCCACCTCGCCTGGCTAGTTTTTGTATTTTTTTAGTAGAGACGGGGTTTCACCGTGTTAGCCAGGATGGTCTCGATCTCCTGACCTCGTGATCCGCCCGTCTCGGCCTCCCA
The DNA here is from genome assembly GCF_009764315.1 of Trachypithecus francoisi. Taxonomy (NCBI): domain Eukaryota; kingdom Metazoa; phylum Chordata; class Mammalia; order Primates; family Cercopithecidae; genus Trachypithecus; species Trachypithecus francoisi. The sequence goes on along the minus strand of NW_022681457.1, from coordinate 96,473,838 downwards.
AAGTGCTGGGATTACAGGCTTGAGCCACCGCGCCCGGCCTGAGACCTAATTTTTTAACCAACTTACTTTAGAGTCATTTTTAGTGTACGTTGATCTTCCTGGTTCTCAATTTGACACCCTCTTGAAACATGAATGAGTTTAAATCATATTCATTCCTAAGCAATCACACTCAAGAATAAGTACAGATGTGTGGAATATGCCAATACCTTTAACTCCAGATATCGTGTTCTCAAAATAAAAGCCTTTGAAACAAAACGTCATCTTATGTATCAAGTCAACATGAAACTGGAATACAAAATTAATATAGCTGAGGCTTTCCCTCATATCCCATGCTTTTAAACTAGCTATTCTACAATCCTAGAATCAACCTTTTTTTATTAAGAGACAGGGTCAGCCGGGCGCGGTGGCTCAAGCCTGTAATCCCAGCACTTTGGGAGGCCGAGACGGGCGGATCACGAGGTCAGGAGATCGAGACCATGCTGGCTAACACGGTGAAACCCCGTCTCTACTAAAAATACAAAAAACTAGCAGGGCGAGGTGGCGGGCGCCTGTAGTCCCAGCTACTCTGGAGGCTGAGGCAGGAGAATGGCGTAAACCCGGGAGGCGGAGCTTGCAGTGAGCTGAGATCCGGCCACTGCACTCCAGCCCGGGGGACAGAGCAAGACTCCGTCTCAAAAAAAAAAAAAAAAAAAGAGACAGGGTCAGCTGGGCGCGGTGGCTCACGCCTGTAATCCCAGCACTTTGAGAGGCCGAGGTGGGCAGATCACCTGAGGTCGGAAGTTCGAGACTAGCCTGACCAACATGGAGAAACCCCATCTCTACTAAAAATACAAAAATCAGCTGGGCGTGGTGGCACATACCTGTAATCCCAGCTACTTGGGAGGCTTAGGTGGGAGAATCGCTTGAACCCAGGGGACAGAGGTTGTGGTGAGCAGAGATCGCGCCATTGCGCTCTCTGGACAAAAAAGGGGAAATTCAGTCTCAAAAAAAAAAAGAGAGACAGGGTCTGTCTTTGTTGCCCAGGCTGGAGTACAGTGGTGCCATCAAAGTTTAGCACAGCCTCCAACTCCAGGGCTCAACCCTCCTGCCTCTGCCTCCCCTTCCTCAGCAGCTGCAACTACACGCACATGCCTCGATACCTAGCCAATTAAAACAACAACAACAACAACAACAACTCATACTGAACAATGAGTTCTGGATTGCTATATAAGTGCAGTGCTGGTTGCTTTTCGTTGTTGTTGTTATTAGACCTCAAGACCGTTGGGAATGGTGGTGTTTTTACTACCTCTGGGTGAATGAGAAAGTACTCTACAATAGCAGGAGAGCAGGAGGGGCAATTTCTTTCTTTTCTTTTCTTTTCTTTCTTTTTTTTTTTTTTTTTTTTTGAGACAGAGTTTCACGCTTGTTGCCCAGGCTGGAGTGCAATGGCACGGTCTCAGCTTATTGCAACCTCCACCTCCCGGGTTCAAGCGATTCTCCTGTCTCAGACTCCCAAGTAGCTGGGAATACAGGTGCTCGCCACTACGCCCGGCTAATTTTTGGTGTTTTTTTAGTAGAGACAGGGTTTCACTATGTTCACCAGACTGGTCTTGAACTCTTGACGTCAGGTGATCCACCTGCCTCAGACTCCCATAAAGCTGGGATTGCAGGCGTGAGCCACTGCGCCCAGCCAGGAGGGGCAGTTTCCATTTGGAGTGAAGGAAAGGGCAGATTTGGGCTCAGGAATCTAATAACAGTTTATGAAGAGTTTCTATGTTTTACGAATTTTACATCTTTTATCTCTAAAAGACAATTTTGACTGGACACAGTGGCTCACACCAGCACTTTAGAAGGCTGAGGTGGGAGGATCACTTGAGTCCAAAAGTTTGAGGCCAGCGTGGGCAACATAGGGAGATTCCATCTCAGTTAAAAAATTAGCCAGATGTGGTGGCACATGCCTGTGGTCCCAGCTACTCAGGGGGTGGGCTAAGGCAGGATGATCGCTTGTGCCTGAGAGGTTGAGGCTACAGTGAGCCAAGATAGTGCCACTGCATTCCAACCTGAGCACCAGAGCTAGAGCCTGTCTCAAAAAAATAAATAAAATAAAAATAAAAAGGTGAGCATTTTATAGAATAAGGAAGTTCAAACCTGAAAGGGTTGCCCAAAGTCTTATAGCCAGTGAGCAGCCAGAGCCAGGATGTGAACTCAGCTCTGCATGATGTGGATGCCAAAAGCCCAGGTCCTAGCCACCGTGCCAAGCTGCCTCTTGAGAAATAGGACCTCTCCAGCCTCCAAAACATTCCCCTCTTCCTGACATTGGCCCTGGAAGGTTGTTCAACCAGAACAACGACCAGGAGATGTTGCATGCAACTTAGGCCCCCCAGTTCAGGCATCTGTGACGCCTCAAGGACCAGAGTTCACAGTCTGTGCTTGGCACCCCCGTCAGAGCTTTGACAACCAATGTGTTTGTTAGACATGATGTCCTTTCCAGGCTCAACGAAACAGCTCCAGCCTGCCTGCGCTGACTAGTAGAGCAGGCCTCCAGGCTGAGTCACCACCCGGGCTTGTTTCACAACCAACCTGTTTGTGCATTGAGGCAGGAGAGGCAGGAAAGGTCACTGGGTGGCCTGGGTCATCCTGAGCTCCTGGACAGAAAGGTGGTTCCCAGTGATAGGTGCAAGGAGAGCCTCGCTCACCTGTACCCATCCAGTTCTCACCCAGGTTTTCTTTCTCTTCTTGTAGGCTCTCTCTTTAACCTGAGGTACCATCCTGAGCCAAGGGAAGTTTCAACAAGCTCTAGTTCCTCATCTGTAAAATGGGAACTACATACACATTTAAATTATTGTGCACCCTACATGCCCTGTATGATTTAATCTTTATAGCAAATCAGTGAGGTAGATGCTATTATTTCATTTTACAAATGCAGGTACTGAAGATCAGAGATGTTACATCACTTACCAAAGTCACAGAGCTGGTTAGCACAGGGTCAGGAATCAACCCTAAGTCTGTATGACTAAAGAATGTGGGTTCAGTGGGAAATGTTCAAGAGAAAAGTCTGTCTATGGCTCAGGGCTTGCTGTTCCCTGTTGAGTCATTTAGGCAATTCCCTTCCACTCTATGGGTCTTGTTTCCCCATCCGTTCTGCGGGGTGGGAGATTGGAAGCGGGACTAACGAGGCTGGAGGCCTCTTTCACCTTTAAGTCTATGGTCCTATGATTTTATGCAGAAAGGTCTTTCCCTCATTCACACCTTGAGCGTGGTCTTTGTTTCCTGTAGAGCCCACTCTTGAACTTCCTCTGGGGGAATAGCAGACAGCAGTGATAAGAAGTTCTTCTACCTCGGAGATTTCCTAGCAAGCTGCAGCTCTTGCACATGACAACTTTATTGTGACTTCCATTGAGCCGTGTCCACATCTGTAAAATTGGGATAACCATAATACCAGCAACCTAGTCACAGTACACACCATTGTGCTAGGTGCGTCATCTACATTTCCTCTTTATCTTATAGTGACATACGAGAGGATGTCACTGCTTGAGGCCACCCGATTTATAGGAAGTGGAGCTGCCATCTCAGCCTAGGCATGTCTGCCTCTTTGCCGTTCGCCATACTGCTTCTTCTCTCCCAGCCCTGATGGTAGGAGAATGCACTGAAATGATGAATGAAAAGCACCTGGTGACCCAATGTTACTGGTTCGCTTTTTCCCTTTATAATGGGAGCTGGGACTTGAGTCTTCAACTGTTTTTGCATCCACAAATAATGCCAATGTGGGCCTTTCTATGGGTTCTTGGCACATAATTGCTGACTGATATAATTCTATTCGCTGAGGACAAGCAGGTGGAATTAGTCAATAATACTCCGGCCAAGCAGGAAGGACAACAATGTTGAGAATTAGCTCTGTGGTTGGCTTGGTCATTGCCAAGCAACTATGCCCACTTCCCCCCCTCTGTTTTTTTTTTTTTTTTTAACGGAGTCTCCTTCTCTTGCCCAGGCTAGAGTGCAATGGCGTAATCTCGACTCACTGCAACCTCCGCCTCCTGGGTCAAGCAATTCTCCTGCCTCAGCCTCCCGAGTAGCTGGGATTACAGGCGTTCACCACAATGCCAGCAAAGTTTTTGTATTTTTAGCAGAGACGGAGTTTCGCCATGTTTGCCAGGCTACTCTTGAATGCCTGACCTCAAGTGATCTGCCCGCCTCAGCCTCCCAAAGTGGTGGGATTACAGGCGTGAGCCACTGCGCCAGACCTTCCCCCTTTATTTATTCTTAGATTTTCTCTTTTTATTATTTTATTTTATTTTATTTTATTTTATTTTGAGATGGAGTCTTGCTGTTGTCGCCTGGGCTGGAGTGCAGTGACACAATCTCGGCTCATTGGAAGCTCCACCTCCTAGGTTCCAGCAGTTCTCCTTCCTCAGCCTCCCAAGTAGCTGAGATTACAGGCACCTGCCACCACGCCTGGCTAATATTTTTTGTTTCGTTCTGTTTTGTTTTATGAGACGGAGTTTCATTCTTGTTGCTCAGGCTGGAGTGCAGTGGCACAATCTTGGCTCACTGCAATGTCTGCCTCCCAGGTTCAAGCAATTCTCCTGCCTCAGCCTCCTGAGTAGCTGAGATTACAGGCACCCACCACCACGTTCGGCTATTTTTTTGTATTTTCAGTAGTGACAGGGTTTCACCATGTTGGCCAGGCTGGTCACGAACTCCTGATCTCAGGTGATCCACCCACCTGGGCCTCCCAAAGTGCTGGGATTACAGGCGTGAGCCACTGCACCCGGCCTATTTTATTTTTTGAGACGGGGTCTCACTCTGTTGCTCAGGATGGAATGCAGTGGCACCATCACAGTTCACTGCAGCCTTGACCTCTTGGGTTCAAGCAATCCTCCTGTCTCAACCTCCCAAGTAGCTGGGACCACAGGTATACACTACCATGTCCGGCTGATTTTTGTATTTTTTGTAGAGACGAGGTTTTGGCATGTTGCCCAGACTGGTCTTGAACTCCTGGGTTCAAGTGATCCACCTGTCACATCCTTCCAAAGTGCTGGGATTATAGGGATGAGCCACCATGCCCATCCATACTCTTAGCTTTCCTTTGCCATTATGATTTTTGTCATTTTTGTCCTGACACATTCTCACTCTCTTTTGTTTGTTTGTTTGTTTGCTTTGAGACAGGGTCTTGATCTATTGCCCAGGCTGGAGTGCAGTGGTGTGATCAAGCTCACTGCAGCCTCTATCTCTCAGGCTCAAGAGATTCTCCTGCCTCAGCCTCCTAAGTAGCTAAGACTACAGGCATGTGCCATCACACCTGGCTAATTTTTATTAATTTTTAGTAGAAATGAGTTCTTATTATATTGCCCACGCTGGTCTCAAACTCCTGAGCTCGGCCAGGCATTGTGGCTCATGCCTATAATCCCAGCACTTTGGGAGGTCGAGGTGGGTGGGTCACCTGAGGTCGGGAGTTCAAGACTAGCCTGGCCAACATGGCAATACCCCCATCTCTACTAAAAATACAAAAATTAGCCAGGCATGGTGGCATGTACCTGTAGTCCCAGCTACTGGGGAGGCTGAGGCAGGAGAATCACTTGAACCCGGGAGGCAGAGGTTGCACTGAGCTGGGATTGCACCACTGCACTCTAGTCTGGATGACAGACCCCAAAAAAAAAAAAAATGTCCCCTGAGCTCAAGCAATCCTTCCGACTCAGTGTCCTAAAGTACATGAGCCGCCATGCAAGCCTCACATTCTCACTCTTTCCCCCAAGGAAATGAGAGAAGAGAATCCTAAGAGTTTGTAGAAAAGCCATTCAAACACTGATTCCTTATCAGCTCACCTGTCTAACCTCCATTCTCACTTCTCTCCCACCTGTCGAACTCACACACCTGTCTGCCACAGCTGACAGTATTATCCTCTAGCAGGACTTCTAGATTTCTGTAGAAACCTGGGATTTCTGGGCACTCCAGTCTATTCATTCTTCTCTGCTTCCTAATGGGATTAATTATCTCTCTTACTCTGTTAGTTTATTTACTAATATTTACTGTGTACCAAACCCTGTGCTTAGAATTGTAGTGACTTTCTAATTTCTCAAAATGGTGAAAGTATTTTTTTTGTACATTTTAGAGTTTTCTTCTAAAATATTATAATTTCTAGGCCTGCCATGGTGGCTTCTGCCTGTAATCCCAACACTTTGGGAGGCCAAGGGGAGAGGATCGCTTGAGCTTGGGAGTTCGAGACCAGCCTGGGCAACATGGTGAAACCCCATCTCTACCAAAAATACAAAAAATTAGCCAGGCATGGTGGTGGGTGCCTTTGTTCCCAGCTACTTGGTGTTTGGTTGTGTTTTTTGTTTTTTTGGGTTTTTTTTGGATGGATTCTCACTCTGTCGCCCAGGCTGGAGTATAGTGGCACCATCTCGGCTCACTGCAACCTCCGCCTCCCAGGTTTGAACGATTCTCCTGCCTCAACCTCCCGAATAGCTGAGATTACAGGCGTGCGCCACCATGCCCATGCCCAGCTGATTTTTGTACTTTTAGTAGAGACAGGGTTTCACCGTGTTGGCTAGGCTGATCTCGAACACCTGACCTCAGGTGATCTACCCACCTCGGCCTTCCAAAGCGCTGGGATCACAGGCGTGTGAGCCACCTCGCCCAGCCATTCACAGCTACTTGGGAGTCTTCAGTGGCAGGATCACCTGAGCACAGAAGCTGGAGGTTGCAGTGCCCAATGCACTCCAGCCTGGGTGACAGAGTGAGATCCCATTTCAAAATAAATAATTAATAAAATAAAATATATTAGAATTTCTTACAACGAGCACATAATGCTCTTGCAACCAGAAAAAAACTATAAATGTTTTTCATTATTTTAATCAATTTTATTGAGATACATTTACATACAATTAAAATGCATCCAGGTAGGCCGGGCGCAGTGGCTCACACCTGTAATCCCAGCACTTTAGGAGACCCAAGCAGGCGGATCACCTGAGGTCAGGAGTTCAAGACCAGCCTGGGCAAAATGGCAAAACCCTGTCTCTACCAAAAATACAAAAATTAGCTGTGCGTGGTGGCGGGTACCTGTAATCCCAGCCACTTGGGAGGCTGAGGCAGGAGAATTGCTTGAACCCAGGAAGCAGAGGTTGCAGTGCGCCGAGTTCATGCCATTGCACTCCAGCCTGGGTGACAAGAGCAAAACTCCATCTCAAAATAAATAAAATAGGCCAGGCGCGGTGGCTCAAGCCTGTAATCCCAGCACTTTGGGAGGCCGAGATGGGCGGATCACAAGGTCAGGAGATCGAGACCATCCTGGCTAACACGGTGAAACCCCGTCTCTACTAAAAAGTACAAAAAACTAGCCGGGCGAGGTGGCGGGCGCTTGTAGTCCCAGCTACTCGGGAGGCTGAGGCAGGAGAATGGCGTAAACCCGGGAGGCGGAGCTTGCAGTGAGCTGAGATCCGGCCACTGCACTCCAGCTTGGGCGACAGAGCGAGACTCCGTCTCAAAAAAAAAAAAAATAAATAAATAAATAAATAAAATAAAATAAAATAAAATAAAATGTATCCATTGAAATGTACATCTTAATGAGTATTGACAAATATACACACATGAGCACCTGACATCACAATCAAAATATAAATATTTCCATTTTTCCAGAAAGTTCCCTTATGTCCCCTTGCAATGAGTCCTCTCTACTTCCCACCCTAGACAAGCATGATTTTATTTCTCTCACTGTAGATTAGTTTTGTCTCTTCTAGAATATCACATAGATGGAATCATGAATTACATACTCTTTTGTGTCTGACTTCTTTCACTTAGAATATGGTTATTATTATTTTAGAGGAAGGGTCTTGCTCCATCACCCAGGCTGCAGTGCAGTGGCACAATCATAGCGCACTGCAGCCTCAAACTCCTGGGCTCAAGGGATCCTTCTGCCTCAGCCTCCAGAATATCTGAGACTATAATTGCATGCCACCACACTCAGTTTAGATTAATCTATCTTCTTATGTACATTAGTAGTTTTTTTTTTTTTTTTTGCTGAGTATTCCATTGTAGAAATAAATCATAATTTGTTTATCCACTTGTGTGTGGACATTTTGTTTGTTTCAAGTTTTTTTTTTTTTTTTTTTTTTTGAGATGGAGTCTCCCTCTGTCACCCAGGCTGGAGTGCAATGGCGCAATCTCAGCTCACTGCAACCTCTGCCTCCCAGGTTCAAGCAATTCTCCTGCCTCAGCCTCCCGAGCAGCTGGGACTACAGGCATGGGCCACTACACCCAGCTACTTTTTGTATTTTTAGTAGAGACACGGTTTCACCATATTGGTCAGGCTGGTCTTGAACTCCTGACCTTGTGATCCACCCGCCTTGGCCTCCCAGAGTGCTGAGATTAAGCCGTGATCCACCACGCAGGGCTTTTTTTTTTTTTTGAGAGATTTTCTCTCTCATTGCCCAGGTAGGAATGCAATGGCACGGTCTCGGCTCACCGCAACCTCTACCTCCCGGGTTCAAGCGATTCTACCGCCTCAGCCTCCCGAGTATCTGGGATTACAGGCATGCGCCACCACGCCCTGATAATTTTGTATTTTTAGTAGAGATGGGGTTTCTCCATGTTGGTCAGGCTTATCTTGAACTCTTGACCTCAGGTGATCTGCCCGCTTCGGCCCCCTAAAGTGCTGCGATTGCAGACATGAGCTACTGCGCCCGGCCATTTTTTTTTTTTTTTTTTCATTTAAAATAAAAAAAGTTATTTTCTTTTACTCTTTTTAAGTAACCCACACTCATCAAAAATTTGGAAAACAGGCTGGGTGTCGTGGCTCACTCCCAATTACTTGGTAGATTGAGGCGGGAGGATTGCTCGAGCCTGGGAGGTTGATGCTGCAGTGAGCTATGATCTTGCCACTGCACTCCAGCCTGGGTGACAGAGTGAGACCTTGTCTCGAAAAAAAAAAAAAAAGAGGCAGGAGAATTTCTTGAACCCAGGAGGTAGAGGTTACATTGGGCTGAGATTGCGCCACTGCTCTCTAGCCTGGGTGACAGAGCGAAACTCTGTCTCAAAAAAAAAAAAAAAAAGGAAAACAGAGACAAGTGGAGATAAAATAATCTCTGGTCCCATTAAACAAAGTTAAACAAAGGCAATTATTGTTAATATTAGAGTGCTATGTTTTCTTCCCCTGTGTAAACATGTTTTAAGGACTCTATATAATTAAAATCACACTGTACATTTGTAACTGGCTTAATATTATATCAGTTAATATTATATCATAAATATTTTCCACCTTATTTCTTTTGTAACCATTTTAATATTAATATTATTTAATATTTTATCACTAGAATGTGGACTCTGTCAGGGTAGGGGTTTAGGTTGTCCCACTTATTCTTTATATCAAAGTCCAGCATGGTGCCTCACCTACCGCAGGCACATAGTAAGTGCTGACTGTATTGTGTGCCACAGAGCGCTTGCTATGCTCATACGGAGAATATGCCAACTCTTCTTACAATGTTCTTTTCACTAATTCTCTCTCTTTCTCTCTCCTTTTTTCTTTCTCTCTCCTTTTTTTTGAGACAGTTTGGCTCTGTCACCCAGGCTGGAGTGCAGTGGCAGCATCTCAGCTCACCATAGCCTTGACCTCCTGGGCTCAAACAACACTCCCACCTCAGCCTCCTGAGTAGCTGGAATTACAGGCATGGGCTACCATGTCTGGATAATTTTTAAATCTTTTGTAGAGATGGGGTCTCCCTATGTTGCCTAGGCTGGTCTCGAACTACTGGGCTCAAGTGATCCACCTGCCTCGGTCGCCCAAAGTGCTGGAATTACAGGTATGATCCACCATGTCCAGGACCCATCTTGTCCAGGACCCATCTTAAGTCCTAAGCACTAGTGTGTTAACTTCTGCCCTTCTGCTTCTCCATGAAGTCTTTTTGGGCTTCCTCATCTCCTCTGGGTTGTACAAAGAGTCTCCTCCAGAAAACATTTAAGTTGATGGTATAAATAATTGCGTAAAACCATTTGACCCAAGGAAGAGGGTAATTGTGATGAGATCTTAGAGAACCAGAAACAAACCATTTTAATTCCAAATAGATTATATAGCAGACTTGCAATTCTGGCAGCTATGAGATGGAGAGAATACCACCTGCTTCTGAGAGCTAGTATGAGGAGGAAATGAATTATACAGATTCAGCTGAGCATGGTGGCTCACACCTGTAATCCCAGCACTTTGGCAGGCTGAGGCAGGTGGATCACCTGAGGTCAGGAGTTGGAGACCAGCCTGGCCAATGTGGTGAAACCCCGTCTCTACTAAAAATACAAAAATTAGCCGAGCGTGGTGGTGCACATTCGTAATCCCAGCTCTTTGGGAAGCTGAGGCAGGAGAATCGCTTGAACCTGGGAGGTGGAGGTTGCAGTGAGTTGAGATCGTGCCACTGCACTTCCATCTGGGTGACAGAGTGAGACTTCATCTCAAAAAAAACAAAAAAAAAAACCACATTCACAGAAAGTGCTTACCCCAGAGCCTGCACCCAGTAATCACTCACTCAAGGGGAGCTGTCCAGGAAATTTGAGACCCAGTGGGTTAATTATCTTTAGACTAAAACCAACACTGATTTCCCCAGACAGCCTGGGAGGGGAGAAACCCAAACAGACAGTTACAGTTCAGCTAAAACAGAGCTAATCTTTAATCTTTTATGGATACATGTAATACATTAACTATTATAGCCTATCCCCTCAAGGCACCTCAACACCTGGTCAACCAGAGGCTAGAGTTGGGTTGTCTGGGCTAAGAGGAAGGGAGCAAGTAAATAGGCCAATTACCCTTCTGCAACAGACTTTCTCAGGGCCCCGCCTTGAGATTAAGAGAATTAAATGGCTAATGTTGACTGTCATTCAGCCAGCGGTGTGGGGAGGTGAATTTCTTGAGTCAGCACCCAATGAAGAACACTAGGCACAAAATTACATGAGACGTTTTACTTGTTTCTCAGCAAACTAAACTCCTTAAGAACAGGAGTGGTGTCATTTCTTATTTATCATTGGGTGTTTGCTGATGGTCATTACTATTAATAATGATGCTGTAGTTGTCATAATGGGAAAAAAACCCAAAGGCATAAAATTACTAAGGCTAAGTATCTATGAAATCATAAAGTTTGACTACTGCATTTTCTCAACTCTAACATGCATTTTGTGTCTGGGTTTATCGGGCTTCAATTTATAACAGCTATATACATATATAGAGAGTGTTTATCAATTGCCTGAAACTGTTATTAAATCAATACTATGACTTAGAGTGGATAGTGTCTAGGAATCAAGGAAATACGATAATTCAATCTCTCCCACTCAGAGCAAGAATATTTTTTTTTTTTTTGAGACGGAGTCTCGCTCTGTCGCCCCAGGCTGGAGTGCAGTGGCCGGATCTCAGCTCACTGCAAGCTCCGCCTCCCGGGTTCACGCCATTCTCCTGCCTCAGCCTCCCGAGTAGCTGGGACTACAGGCGCCCGCCACCTCGCCCGGCTAGTTTTTTGTATTTTTTAGTAGAGACGGGGTTTCACTGTGTTAGCCAGGATGGTCTCCATCTCCTGACCTCGTGATCCGCCCATCTCGGCCTCCCAAAGTGCTGGGATTACAGGCTTGAGCCACCGCGCCCGGCCAAGAATTCTTTCTTTTCTTTTTTTTGAGATAGAGTCTCGCTCTTTTGCCCAGGCTGGAGTGCAGTGGCGCCATCTTGGCTCACTGCAACCTCCGCCTCCCAGGTTCAAGCGATTCGCCTGCCTCAGCCTCCCGAGTAGCTGGCATTACATGTATGTGCCACCATGCCCAGCTAATTTTTGTGTTTTTAGTAGAGATGGGGTTTCGCCATGCTACCCAGGCTGGTCTTGAACTCCTGACCTCAGGTGACCTGCCCACCTAAGCCTCCCAAAGTGCTGGGATTACAGGTGTGAGCTACCACGCCCGGCCAAGAATTCTTTCTACCACAGTCTCTCCTTCAATATTTCCACTGGAAGGGAGTCTACTTCATATCTGGGCCCCCCTTCCATTACTGGACACCACTACTGCGACCAGTTGTTCCTTATATTAAGCTGAAATCTATATCCCTGTAATTTTCACCCAACAATTCTAGTCCTGTCCTCTGGAACTATACAAAAGCAGTCAGTTTTTCTCAGGAGGCTTTTATAGATTGAATGTTTGTGTCTCCCCAAAATTCATATGCTGAATCCTGGGAGGAGCAGAAATTTGCCCAGCACTACATAGGCACTGTGAACACCTGGAGAGTCTTTTAAAAAAAAGAATCCTAACCTCCAACGTGATGGTGAGCCTTTGGGAGATAATTAGGTCATGAGGGTGAAGTCTTCATGAATGAGATTAGTGCCCCTGTAGGAAAAAACAAGAGATGATTTTTCTCTCAGCCATGTGATGAGAACAAAGCCATCTGCAATCCATGAAGCTGACCCTCACCAGACACCATATCTATCAGCACCTCAATCTTGGACTTCCCAGCCTCCAGAAATGTGTGAAATCATTCGTTGTTTTGGCCATCTAGTCTATGGTAATTTGTTATAGCAATCGGAACTAACACAGAGCAAAGTCTTAGTACAATAAATCTCTGGAGGCAGACAGATTTGGCTTTTAATCTTGACTCTGACACTTATCAGCAATGTACTTAACTTCTCAGAGCCTATTTCCTCATCGGTTAAGTGGGCTGAAGTTCCCATGGTTGTGAGAGTTAAATGAGCTAAATATACCCTAGCCCTAGCCCTAGCCCTAGCCCTCTCCTCCCCATCTCTCCTCAGTCCCCACTGGCTTTGTCATATATTCATATACTGGAAGACAGATGTCATGTTCCACTCTTCGTACGTCTTTTCTAATTAAACATTCCCCAGTTCTTAAACCATTCTCCTAATAGTAAATCTGATTCATTGCATACCTATGATATACAGTATATGCCAGGCACTGCCAAAGGCCTAAGAAGTTAAATAAACTGCCTAGACCCACACAAGCAGTGGCCAGAATTATAGATCTGTCTGGCTGTAAAGCCACACTTTCTTTTTTTTTTTTTGAGACGGAGTCTCGCTCTGTCACCCAGGCTGGAGTGCAGTGGCCGGATCTCAGCTCACTGCAAGCTCTGCCTCCCGGGTTCACGCCATTCTCCTGCCTCAGCCTCCGGAGTAGCTGGGACTACAGGCGCCCGCCACCTCGCCCGGCTAGTTTTTTGTATTTTTTAGTAGAGACGGGGTTTCACCGTGTTAGCCAGGATGGTCTCGATCTCCTGACCTCGTGATCCACCCGTCTCGGCCTCCCAAAGTGCTGGGATTACAGGCTTGAGCCGCCGCGCCCGGCCTAAGCCACACTTTCAAATCTAGATCCGATAGCAGTACTGTCCCACAGAAGTATGTGAGTCACATATGTACTTTTAAATATTCTAGGCCAGGCATGGTGGCTCACACAAGCAATCTGGGAGGCCGAGGTGGGGGGATCACTTGAGGACAGGAGTTCGAGATCAGCCTGGCCAACATGGTGAAACCTGGTCTACTTAAAAAAAAAAAAAAAAAAAAAAAAATTGGCGGGCATGGTGGCATGAGTCTGTAGTCCCAGTTACTCAGGAGGCTGAGGCACAAGAATTGCTTGAGTTTGAGAGGCAGAGGTTGCAGTGAGCCAAGATTATGCCACTGCACTCCAGCCTGGGAGACAGAGAAAGGCTCTGTCTCCAAATAAATAAACAAAAATATAAATAAATATTCTAGTAGCACCTTGTAAAAATAAGCTGGGCTCAGTGGCTTATGCCTGTAATCCCAGCACTTTGGGAGGCTGAGGTGGGTGGACACCTGAAGTCAGGAGTTCAAGACCAGCCTGGCCAACATGGTAAAACCCTATCTCTACTAAAAAATACAAAAATTAGCCGGGCATGGTGGCAGGCGCCTGTAGTTCCAGATATTGGGGAGGCTGAGTTAAGGAGAATTGCTTAAACCTGGGAGGTGGAAGTTGCAGTGAGCCAAGATCACGCCACTGCACTCCAGCCTGGACGACAGAGCAAGACTCCGTCTCAAAACAAAACAAAGAAATAAAAATAAATAAACAGGTTAAATTAAATGTAATAAATATTTTTATTTAATTCCAATATCCAAAATATTATCATTTCAGCAAGTACTCAATATAAAAAATTATTGACTTGGTGTTGTGGCTCACACCTATAATCCCAGCACTTTGGGAGGCCTAGGCAGCAGAATTTCTTGAGCCCAGGAGTTGGAGACCAGCCTGGTCAATATAGTGAGACCCTGTCTCTACAAAAAAAGTAAAGAAAAACAAAAAAAAGCTGGGGCGGCGCGCAGTGGCTCACGCTTGTAATCCCAGAATTTTGGGAGGTCGAGGCAGGCAGATCACCTGAGGTCAGGGGTTCAAGACCAGCTTGGCCAACATGGCGAACCCCATCTCTACTAAAACTACAAAAATTAGCTGGGTGTGGTGGCTCACGCCTGTAATCCCAGCTATTCAGAAGGCTGAGGCACAAGAATCACTTGAACCTAGGAGGCGAAGGTTGTAGTGAGCCAACATGGCGCCACTGCACTCCAGTATGGGTGACCGAGTGAAACTCTGTTTAAAAAAACAAAAAAAAATTATATATATATGATTCCTCACTTCAAGATGTTTATAATCTATCCAGGGAGTTGAGCCATGCACAAAATACATTCACAGATCCAGTGAATCTCCCGAAAAATGAAAAAAATAATTTTGAAAAAATGGATTAAAAACAGAACAAAAAATAAAATACACTCATAGAATGTGGCTAGGGCAGGGCATGCTGTCTCACACCTGTAATCCCAGCACTTTGGGAGGCCAAGGTGGGAGAACTGCTTGAGCCCAGGAGTTCAAGACCAGCCTGGACAACATAGGGAGATCCTCGATCTTCACCAAAAAAAAAAAAAAATTAGCCAGGCATGGTGGTGTGCCCCTGTGGTCCCAGCTACTCGGGAGGCTGAAGTGGAAGGATCGCTTGAGCCCAGGAGGTTGAGGCTGCAGAGAGCCGTAGTCACACCACTACCCTCCACCCTGGGCAACAGTGAGACCTCATCTCTTAAAAAAACAAAGGCCAGACATGGTGGCTTATGCCTCTAATCCCAGCACTTTGGGAGGCTGAGGCGGGTGGATCACGAGGTCAGGAGATCAAGACCATCTTGGCTAACACGGTGAAACCCCGTCTCTACTAAAAATACAAAAAATTAGCCGGGCGTAGTGGTGGGTGCCTGTGGTCCCAGCTGCTCGGGAGGCTGAGGCAGGAGAATGGTGTGAACCCGGGAGGTGGAGGTTGCAGTGAGTGGAGATTGCGCCACTGCACTCCAGTCTGGGTGACAGAGCGAGACTCCGTCTCAAACAAAACAAAACAAAACAAAAAAAAACAAAAACAAGGCCAGGCACAGTGGCTCACTCCTGTAATCCCAGCACTTTGGGAGGCCGAGGCGGGTGGAACACCTGAGGTCGGGAGTTCGAGACCTGCCTGACTAACATGATGAAACTCCATCTCTACTAAAAATACAAAATTAGCTGGGCATGGTGGCGTATGACTGTAATTCCAGCTACTCGGGAGGCTGAGGCAGGCGAATCGCTTGAACCTGGGAGGCGGAGGTTTCAGTGAGTCAAGACCGCACCATGGCACTCCAGCATGGGCGACAAGGGCAAACCTCCATCTCAAAAAAATAAAAATAAAACATAAAAGATAGCATATGACTCAAGTGACTGCTCCAATAAGAGCTATAAAAGAAAATAACAGCTAATAGTGGCCAGGTGCTGTGGCTCACGCCTGTGATCCCAGCACTTTGGGAGGCTGAGGCAGGTGGATCACGAGGTCAGGAGTTTGAGACCAGCCTAACCAACATGGTGAAACCTCATCTCTACTACAAATGCAAAAATTAGCCTGGTGTGGTGGCATGCACCTGTAATCCCAGCTACTTGGGAGGCTGAGGCAGGAGAATAGCTTGAACCCAGGAGGCGGAGGTTGCCGTGAGCCAAGATTGTGCCACTGCACTCCAGCCTGGGCAACAGAGCGAGACTCCATCTAAAAAAAAAAAAAAAAGCTAATAGCTACTGCTTATTAATGCCTACAGGCCAGGCACAATGGATCATGCCTGTAATCCCAACACTTTAGGAGGCCAAGATGGGAGAATGGCTTGAGGCCAGGAGTTTGAGACCAGCGTGGGCAACATAGTGAGACTCTGTCTCTAAATAAATAAATAAAATTAGATAAAAATAAAAGAAAATAAAAATATTAAGTGCTTACAATAAGCCAAGCACTGCGCTAAATGCTTTATAACCATCTCATTTGATTTTGGCAAACTTCTTTGAAAGTACTATTATTGGCCGGGCGCGGTGGCTCAAGCCTGTAATCCCAGCACTTTGGGAGGCCGAGACGGGTGGATCACGAGGTCAGGAGATCGAGACCATCCTGGCTAATACGGTGAAACCCCGTCTCTACTAAAAAAATACAAAAAACTAGCCGGGCGCGGTGGCGGGTGCCTGTAGTCCCAGCTACTCCGGAGGCTGAGGCAGGAGAATGGCGTAAACCTGGGAGATGGAGCTTGCAGTGAGCTGAGATCCGGCCACTGCACTCCAGCCTGGGCAACAGAGCGAGACTCTGTCTAAAAAAAAAAAAAAAAAAAAAAGTACTATTATTATCTCTATTTTACAAAACAAGGAAGCTGAGGCTCAGGGAGGGGAAGTGAATTACCCAAGGTTGCACAGCTGCATAGTGGCAAAGTACAGGAGTACAGGAGTGAGTCCCATCCTAAGCTCTAGGCATCATATCCTTATCAGAGAAACTCATCCCTATAATCCCCAGGCCTCCTTCAGGTATTATCATATTGTTTAGCCATTTTCTGTCTATCTCCCCTACCTTTTCAAAAAAATTTACCCTTCTTCAAAATACCAGCTAAAATCTGGGTAAACCCTATGGGGTCTCAAATGACCTGTAATTCACTGGACTTTCTATGCTGCAATTAGTGTCCGTATAGGAAAAGAGAGGCCAAAGAAGTTCACAGCCTCCTCTAATCATTACAGCACTTGAGAGCTGGTCACTCTGCCCAATCTTGTGAATCACCAGGTCAATCAGGAGGCACATCCTAAACCCTAGGGCATATGCAACTCTAATAACTGCCAGAGTGCTATGCAAGGCCCAGTCCTTGTCAATCTTCTTTTCCTATTTAGTACGCTCTTTCAGGATGATCTCATTCAATGTCATGGCTTTTAGCTACCATCTATGAGGCTATGGTTTTCAAATCTCTATCTGTAGCCCATTTCTTTCCCCTGAACTTTGCCATTTAGGTGTCCCATAGACACCTGATGCTCAATGTGTCTACATATGAACTCATCTTTCCTGTCTCACCCACACTGCTCTGTGTTTTCTAGCTTAGAGAAAAAAAGTGCTGCAATAGCCACCCAAGGTAGAAATCTGGGCATTTGTGACTCTTTCATCTCTCTGTCTCTACCTCTGGTTAGTCATTAAAGAATTCTTTTACATATATATATATATATATATTTTTTTTTTTTTTTAGGACAGTCTTGCTCTGTTGCCCAGGCTGGAGTGCAGTGGCGCAATGTCAGCTCACTGCAACCTCCGCCTCCTGGGTTCAAGCGATTTTGGTGCCTCAGCCACCTGAGTAGCTGGGACTACAGGCGTGTTCCACCACGCCCGGCTAATTTCCTCTTTTACATTTTAAAAATCTTCTGACAGTTGTTTCTCAGCCGGAGTTGTACCAAAGCGCCTAACTGGTCTTTTCTCTTTAATTTTTTTCCAGACAGGATCTCCCTCTGTTGCACAGGCTGGAGTAAAGTGGTGCTACCTCAGCTCACTGCAACCTCTGCCTCCTGGGCTCAAGCAATCCTCCCACCTCAGCCTCCCAAGTAGCTGGGACTGCAGGTACAAGCCACTATGTTCAGTTAATTTTTGTATTTTTTGTAGAGACAGGGTTTCACCATGTTGTTCAGGCTGGTCTTAATTCCTGAGCTCAAGCCATCTGCCCGCCTTGGCCTCCCAAAGTGCTGGGATTACAGGCCTGAGCCACCATGTCCGGCCTGGTCATTTTTCTCTAGGCTCTCTCCTTTCCCAAACTTTTCTCCATGTTGCAGCCAGGGTTCTTTTAAAGCTTACATGTATTCTTTTAGTCTGGCACTGCAGAGTACTCCTGGATCTGGACCTACTCCTTTTCCAGACTTTTTAATGTTTTAAAATTATTTATTTATTTTTTGAGACAGAGCCTCTCTCTGTATCCCAGGCTACAGTGCAGTGGCGCGATCTCGGTTCGCTGCAACTTCCGCCTCCCAGGTTCAAGCGATTCGCCCACCTCAGCTTCCCTAGTAGCTGTGATTACAGGCGCGTGCCACCATGTCCGGCTAATTTTTGTATTTTTTTTTTTTTTTTGAGATGGAGTCTCGCTCTGTCGCCCGGCCTGGAGTGCAGTGGCCGGATCTCAGCTCACTGCAAGCTCTGCCTCCTGGGTTTACGCCATTCTCCTGCCTCAGCCTCCCAAGTAGCTGGGACTACAGGCGCCCGCCACCTCGCCCGGCTAGCTTTTTGTATTTTTTAGTAGAGACGGGGTTTCACCGTGTTAGCCAGGATGGTCTCGAACTCCTGACCTCGTGATTCGCCCGTCTCGGCCTCCCAAAGTGCTGGGATTACAGGCTTGAGCCACCGCGCCCGGCCTAATTTTTGTATTTTTAGTAGAGATGGGGTTTTACCATCTTGGCCAGGCTGGTCTCGAACTCGTGACCTCAAGTGATCCACCTGCCAGGGCCTCCCAAAGTGCTAGGGTTACAGGCGTGAGCCACTGCGCCCAACCCCTCAGTTCTTTTTTCTTTTTAAACCCATTATAATCTCTGTAAGTCCTATCAGTTCCAAGAGACTTTCTGCACAAATACATCTCCAGGTTGTCAAACCTAAAAATCTTTTCCTAGAGGATGGCCTGTGACGTCAAGGCGCCAGGTAGCCCCCGGAGGAAAGCGCCAAAGGAAGCCGCCATCTTTCATATAGCAGCCCGGCATTTTGCGCATGCGCTTCTGATTGTCCGCAATGACGCTCTTCGGCCTTCTCGGCACCCATACGTTTGGGAACGGCAGTTTCGAGATTTGTGAGACTTCGGCTTCCGACCGGAAGTGAGAAGAGCAGGAAGTTGGCTGGTTGCACCGGTCTGGGGGTTTCCTGGGCTCGGGTAACCGGAGGACTGGGATCTAATCGTCGCTCAAAGGCTCGTAGGTGCGCGGGTGGATATAATTCCCGACTTCTCGAGAAGACACTAGAGCCTCAAGAAGGTGTGCTTCTATTGTTTAGGTGGACACATGTTGTGGATGCTGGCTTAGAAGGACCTATATACCATCATCTTAAAATAACTTCCTCTTGGCGCTCTCTCTTTTTTTTTGAGACGGAGTTTCGCTTTTGTTGCACAGACTGGAGTGCAATGGCGCGATCTCGGCTCACCACAACCTCGCCTTCCGGGTTCAACCGATTCTGCCGCGTCAGCCTCCCAAGTAGCTGGGATTGCAGGAGCTCGCCACCAGGCCTAGCTAATTTTTTGTATTTTTAGTAGAGAGGGAGTTTCTTAATGTTGGTCAGGCTGGTCTCAAACTCCCAACCTCCTGTTGATCCGCCGGCCTCGGCCTCCCAAAGTGCTGGGATTACAGGCGTGAGAAACCGCGCCTGGCCTTGGCTTTCTTTAAAAGGCATTTTTAGGCTAGCCGCAGTGACTCTCCCGCCTGTAGTCCCAGCTACTCGGGAGGCTGAGGTGGGAGGATCGCTTGAGCCCAGGAGTTCGAGGTTATAGTGAACTAGGAACTCCCCCACTGCACTCCATCCTGGGCTACAGAGCGAGATCCTGTCACCAAAAAAGAAAAGGGTACGGGGGAAAGGCATTTTCAGAGCGATAGAATGGCTAGATTCTAGTTTGGTCCCAACTCTGCTACCAAGTTGCTGTGTGTATCCTGTCCCTCTCTGAGTCTCAATGTCCTCATCTATAAAAATGAAGGTCCCTTAAGACACTTTTCAGTTCTTCTGAATTTTGTTGCCTCTTTATTATCTCGTTTGAGCCACATAACCTTGGGAGTTAAAAATCATTGGCCTTTGGCCGGGTGCGGTGGCTCACGCCTATAATGCCAGCACTTTGGGAGGCCTGCTCACCGAAGGATCACCTGAGGCCAGGAGTTCAAGGCCAACCTGGCCAACATGACAAAACTCTGTCTCTACTAAAAATATAAAAAAAAATTAGCCGGACATGGTTGCGGGTGCCTGTAAATCCCAGCTGCTCGGGAAGCTGAGGCAGGAGAATCGCTTGAACCTGGGAGGCAGAGGCTGCAGTGAACAGAGATTGCACCGCTGCACTGCAGCCTGAGCGACAAGAGTGAAACTCCGTCTCAAAAAAAAAAAAAAAAAAAAATTGCTGGTCTCATTTTATGAGGAAGACATTGAGTCCCAGGGTAAGGGGTTACAGACAGGACTTTCTCAAGATTGCACAAGTAACTTGGAGGTTTCAGAACTTGAGACTAGAGCCGGGCGCGGTGGCTCAAGCCTGTAATCCCAGCACTTTGGGAGGCCGAGACGGGCGGATCACGAGGTCAGGAGATCGAGACCATCCTGGCTAACACGGTGAAACCCCGTCTCTACTAAAAAAATACAAAATTAGCCGGGCGAGATGGTGGGCGCCTGTAGTCCCAGCTACTCGGGAGGCTGAGGCGAGAGAATGGCGTAAACCCGGGAGGCGGAGCTTGCAGTGAGCTGAGATCCGGCCACTGCACTCCAGCCTGGGCGACAGAGCGAGACTCCGTCTCAAAAAAAAAAAAAAAAAAAGAACTTGAGACTAGAAGGCAGTGCTGTAACTCCATGACCAGATCTCCTTTTTATATTTCTGTATCATCAGTGCCTGGAACTGGCCATGTAAGACACTCAAATGTTTTTAAATGAATGAATCTTTTGATTTGAAGGCCAGTGCCACAACAGATTTGGTCTCTCTCGACTACTCTGATGTATAAACAAGTGAACTCTTTTCCAGGTATGTCCCGTGCCTTACCTGACTGGGGACTCTGAGTCCAGTTGTGTTGTCTTCAACTTAGACACCATGGAGGCACCTCCAGTCACCATGATGCCTGTCACTGGGGGCACCATTAACATGATGGAGTACCTGTTGCAGGGTAAGTGAACCAGGGAACTTGGATTACCTGTTTTCCTCTTCTCTGTTCAGCTTCCCTTAAGATGAGAGACTTAACAGAAAAGCAGCCTGCACAGTTTCTGGCACCCAGCTATGTTTTTAACTGTTACTTTAAATTACAGTTTTACATGCACTAAACAGATTAAATCTGCCATCTTGGCTGGGTGCAGTGACTCACGTATGTAATCCCAGCACTTTGGGAGGCTGAGGCGGGTGGATCACAGGGTCAGGAGATTGAGACCATCCTGGCTAACACGGTGAAACCCCGTCTCTACTAAAAATACAAAAAAATTAGTCTGGCGTGGTGGCGGGCGCCTGTAGTCCCAGCTACTCGGGAGGCTGAGGCAGGAGAATGGTGTGAACCCGGGAGGCGGAGATTGCAGTGAGCCGAGATTGTGACACTGCACTCCAGCCTGGGCGACAGAGTGAGACTCTGTCTCAAAAAAATAAAAAAATCTTAACATATTTAACATATTTAAGTGTACTGTTCAGTATTGTTAAGTATATTAACATTGCTGAACAACAGATCTTTAGAACTTTGGTTTATTGTGAGTAGCTTGAAAAAATACTTAGTACAACTGTTTTTTTCTTTGAGACAGAGTCTCGGTCGGTCACCCAGGCTGCAATGCAGTGGCATGATAACAGCTCATGCAACCTCCACTTCCTGGGTTCAATGGATTCTTGTGTTTCAGCCCCCCGAATAGCTGGGATTGCAGGCGTGCATCACCATGCCCGGCTAGTTTTTGTATTTTTAGTAGAGAGTTGCGGTTTCATTATGTTGGCCAAACTGATCTTGAACTCTTGCCCTCAAGTGATACACTTGCCTTGGCCTCCCAAAGTGCTAGGATTACAGGGATGAGTCGCCACTCCCAGCCTAAAATACTTGTTTATCATCCTATAAAACTGCAACTGTACCCCTTAAACACTAATTCCCACTCCCCTCTATGCCAAACCCTCAGCAACTATCTTTCTAGGTCCTGTTTCTCTGATTTTTTTTTTTTTTTTGAGACGGAGTCTCGCTCTATCGCCCGGGCTGGAGTGCAGTGGCCGGATCTCAGCTCACTGCAAGCTCCGCCTCCCGGGTTTACGCCATTCTCCTGCCTCAGCCTCCCCAGTAGCTGGGACTACAGGCGCCCGCCACCTCGCCCGGCTAGTTTTTTGTATTTTTTAGTAGAGACGGGGTTTCACCGTGTTAGCCAGGATGGTCTCGATCTCCTGACCTCGTGATCCGCCCGTCTCGGCCTCCCAAAGTGCTGGGATTACAGGCTTGAGCCACCGCGCCCGGCCGATTTTTTTTTTTTTAAGATGGATTCTCACTCTGTTACCCAGGATGGAGCACAGTGGTGCAATCTCAGCTTACTGCAGCCTCCGCCTCCCAGGTTCAAGCAATTCTCCTGCCTCAACCTCCTAAGTAGCGGGGTTACAGGCGTGTACCACCATGGCCAGCTAATGTTTATATTTTTAGTAGAGACGGGGTTTCTCCACGTTGGCCAGGCTGGTCTTGAACTCCTGACCTCAGGTGATTCACCTGCCTCGGCCTCCCAAAGTGCTGAGATTACAGGCGTGAGCCACCGCGTCAGGCTAGATTTTGTCAACAAGTTATCTGAATATGTTCCAAACATTTGAGCCATAGCCATGGAGGGAGAAAGATGACTAAAAAATAATGTATGTCAAGCCAGCTATTACAGGCTTATGCCTGTAATTCCAGTCGTTTGGGAGGCTAAGGCTGCAGTATTGCTTGAGTTCAGGAATTCAGGATCAGTCTGGACAACATAGCAAAAACTCACCTCTACTGAAAATAAAGAAAAATTAGCTGGACATGGTGGTATGTGCCTGTAGTCCAAACTACTTGGGAGGCTGAGGTGGGAGGATCACTTGAACCCCCGAGATGGGGGCTACAAAGAGTTATAATCTCGCCACTGCTCTATAGCCTGGAGACAGAGCGAGACCCTATCTAAAACAACAACAACAACAACAACAACAAAAATCTGTGCCATAAAAATAAAGCAGGAAAGTGGCTAGAGATTGGTAGGACACATACTATTTTATTAGGGTGATCAGAAAAGGCCCTGATGATAAAGTCACTTGAGCAGACCTGATAAAAGTGATAGAGTAGACATGCAGATGGGAAGAACATCCTAAGCATAGAGGATAGGGGAAGGGGTCTGGCAGGAAGGTCACTCCTGAAGATAATGATCAAGGGGAAGAATAGAAGGAGATGTTGTTTGCAGGTAGCAGAGACCATAATATGTAGGGCTTTGTCAACAATGGTAAAGACGTTGGCTTTTATTCTGAATGACACAGGAAGCCACTGGAGTGTTCTGAGTAGAGGAGTGTTATTATCTGCCCAATAATATAATAGACCATTTGGCTTTTGTGTGGAGAAGAGAGGAAGAAGGCAAAGGTAGAAACAGGCTATTTGTAAAGACCAGGCAAGAAATGAGGGTGACTTCATTTGAAGGGACTATAGGTTGAAGTGACCAGAGGAGCAAGAAGTGATTGCATTCTGCATTTATTTCAAAAATACGGATTAAATGGAGGGTGTGGGAGAAAGAAAGAAGTGAAAGATGATTTTCTGGTTTTTGGCCCAGGTAACCAACTAGAAGCAGAGAGTTGCCATTTACTGTGATGGTGAAGACTGCAGGATGAATAAGATTTTGGAGGAAAAAATCAACAGTTTGATATTGAACATGTTAAGATAAAGATGTCTGTTAGGCATCCAAGTAAGGAAATTGAGTAGTCAGTTGGATGTTTTCTTCTGTAGTCCAGAGATAAAAATGTGGGAGTCCTCAGGGCCTAAATGATATTTAAAGCCATGGGACCAAATAAAGTCACGTAGGCAGGAAAAGAGTATTGATACAGAAGAGGACCAGCATTGAGTCCTAGTCCTCCAGTGTTTAGGGAAGATGAGAGAGACCAAGCAAAGAAGACTTAAACGGACTGCTCAGCAAGTTAAGTGAAGAACCAAGAAAGTTGTGTCGCAGAGGCCAAAGGAAGAATAGATTTCATAGTGGGTATAAGCTACTATAACAACTGTGTCAGATGTTGCCAAGAGGATGATGATTCTATGAAGCAGTTCACTCTCTTCTACTTACATATAGAAGAGGAAAACTTTTCCTGATAAAAAGGAAACTTTAGCTGGATGCAGTGGCTCCACGCCTGTCGTCTCAGCACTTTGGGAGGCCGAGAAGGGCGGATCATGAGGTCAAGAGATCAAAACCATCCTGGCCAATGTGGTGAAACCCTGTCTCTACTAAAAATCCAAAAATTAGCTGGGCGTGGTGGCGCACACCTGTAGTCCAGCTACTCAGGAGGCTGAGGCAGGAGAATCGCTTGAACCCAGGGGGCGGAGGTTGCTGTGAGCTGAGATCGCACCACTGCACTCGAGCCTGGAGACACAGCTAGACTCCGTCTCAGAAAAAGGGGGTGAAACTTTGTATTTCTTTTATTTTTTATTTTTTTTTATTTTTTATTTTTTATTTTTTTTGAGACGGAGTCTTGCTCTGCTGCCCAGTCTGGAGTGCAGTGGCCGGCTCTCAGCTCACTGCAAGCTCCGCCTCCCGGGTTCACGCCATTCTCCTGTCTCAGCCTCCCGAGTAGCTGGGACTACAGGCGCCCGCCTCGTCGCCCGGCTAGTTTTTTGTATTTTTCTTAGTAGAGACGGGGTTTCACCGTATTAGCCAGGATGGTCTCGATCTCCTGACCTCGTGATCCGCCCGTCTCGGCCTCCCAAAGTGCTGGGATTACAGGCTTGAGCCACCGCGCCCGGCCGAAACTTTGTATTTCTATAAATGGAAAACTTTGATTTGTTGGAAATAGAAGGCAATTGTTAAAATATATGACAACAAAATAGTGTTATTGGCTGGGCATGGTGGCTTATGCCTGTAATCCCAACACTTTGGGAGACCAAGGCCAGGAGTTCAAGACCAACCTGGGCAACATAGTAAGACCCCATCTCTACCAAAATAAATAAATACATAATTAAAACAGTATTATTACATTCTAGATAGACCCTGTTGCTGATTAAAGGCTCTAAGCCCAAGGCCTGCTGGAGATTAGCATTAGAGGAGGCCTAAAGACATTGTAGTGCTAAATAAGAAAATTCCAAAAAATTGAAAAGGGAAAGAACTTTCTCACAACGTTATACAATACCTTGGTAGTGTAACTTCTCTAAAATCTCATGTTTGGCCCTATGTATTATGAAATGCTTCACTAAACTGTTTTGGTTTTTCAGTAAGTTTTTTCAATTGTATGCTAACTCCATGACCTAAAACGAAAGATAGGACTCAGTGGTGCTTTTTCCGTTTTCAGGAAGTGTTTTAGATCACAGTTTGGAAAGCCTCATCCACCGCCTTCGTGGTTTGTGTGACAACATGGAACCTGAGACTTTCCTTGACCATGAGATGGTATTCCTTCTTAAGGGCCAGCAAGCCAGCCCATTTGTTCTCAGGGCCCGACGCTCTATGGACAGGGCAGGGGCACCCTGGCATCTGCGCTACCTGGGACAGCCAGAAATGGGAGACAAGAATCGCCACGCCCTCGTGCGAAACTGCGTGGACATTGCCACATCTGAGAACCTCACTGACTTCTTGATGGAAATGGGCTTCCGCATGGACCATGAGTTTGTTGCTAAGGGACATTTGTTCCGCAAGGGCATCATGAAGATTATGGTGTACAAGATTTTCCGCATCCTGGTGCCAGGGAACACAGACAGCACTGAGGCCTTGTCACTCTCTTATCTTGTGGAATTAAGTGTGGTAGCACCCGCTGGGCAGGATGTGGTCTCTGATGACATGAAGAACTTTGCAGAGCAGCTAAAACCTCTGGTTCACCTAGAGAAAATAGACCCCAAGAGGCTCATGTGACTAAGAGGATCTGTCCACATTTGGGGCCTGTCCTTACTTGCTTTAAAAAATGTTTGCTTTTTTTTTGGTTTTTGTTTTGTTTTGTTTTTGAGACAGAGTCTCGCTCTGTTTCCCAGGCTGGAGTGTAGTGACACGATCTTGACTCACTGCAACCTCCGCCTCCCGGGTTCAAGCAATTCTCCTGCCTCAGCCTCCTGAGTAGCTGGGATTACAGGCGCACACCACCATGCTCAGCTAATTTTTGTATTTTTAGTAGAGATGGGGATTCACCATGTGGGTCAGGCTGTTCTCAAACTCCTGACCTTGTGATCCACCCACCTTGGCCTCCCAAAGTGCTGGGATTACAGGCATGAGCCACCATGCCCGGCCAAAAAAATATGTTTTAAATGCCCCATTTCACCACTGCCAGGCAGGCATTCTTCCTTCAGGGAGAGGATGGTGAAAATTAATTGGTTCTTTGCACTGTTCTCATGTGGTGAGTTCACTTTCATGACAGCCTTTCTACCTTAAAGGCTCAGGATGTCACGGAGAATCTATCTAATCCCACTGTATTAAGAGGGGAAACCAGGCCAAGCGCGGTGGCTGACACCTCTAATCCCAGCGCTTTGGGAGTCCGGGGTGGGTGGATCACCCGAGGTCAGGAGTTTGAGACCAGCCTGGCCAACATGGTGAAACCCCATCTCTACGAAAAATACATAATTTAGCCGGGCATGGTGGCGGGCGCCTGTAATCCCAGCTACTTAGGAGGCTGAGGCTGGAGAATCGCTTGAATCCAGGAGGTGAAAGTAGCAGTGACCAGAGATGACACTATTGCACTCCAGCCTGGGTGAGAAGAGCGAAACTCTGTCTCAAAAATAAAAATAAAAGTAAAGAGGGGAAACTGGAATAAATTAGCTTTTGGAAAGGAAAATTTCTTGTTTGGCCATTTGTGTATAAGGTTTGTAACATTAGAGGCTGTGAGCTTGTGTTATATGGTAATAAAGCCAATGAAGAGAAATGTCTGTGTAATTCTGATTCTTTATTCCCTTACCCTGTAAATTTGGGGTGGATTCATTACCAGTTGAAACAAAAAAGTGACAGTTCCTACTTTTAATTATGGTAGAGATGAGGATGAGAGTTTTCACCTTTCATAAAAGTAGCACATTTATTGTTGAAAACTTGTAAAATACAGTACAGATAAAAAGTAACACCTATCATCCAAAGAGAATACTAGTTCTATTTTGGTATTTATCCTTCTAGTCTTTATATAAACTTATGTATATGAAATGTTTTTTTTATAAAGAAGATTCCATATATACTGCTTTATAACCCTTTTTTCCCATTCATCTATCATTAACATCTTTCCAAGATATTTGTCTGCACTCTCCTTTTGTTAAATTTTTTTTTGTTGTTTTTTTGAGACAAGAGTTTTGCTCTTGCTTCCCAGGCTCGAATGTAGTACTGCAATGATCTCAGCTCACTGCAACCTCCACCTCCCAGGTTCAAGTGATTCTCCTGCCTCAGCTTCCCAAGTAGCTGGGATTACAGGCATGCACCACCACGCCTGGCTAATTTTTTTTCTTTTCTTTTTTTTTTTTTGAGACAGAGTCTTGCTCTGTCACCCAGGCTGGAGTGCAGTGGCACAATCTCAACTCACTGCAAGCTCCACCTCCTGGGTTCATGCCATTCTCCTGCCTCAGCCTCCTGAGGAGCTAGGACCACAGGTGCCTGCCACCACACCCAGCTAATTTTTTGTATTTTTAGTAGAGACGGGGTTTCACTGTGTTAACCAGGATGGTCTCGATCTCCTGACCTTGCGATCCGCCTGCGTCGGCCTCCCAAAGTGCTGGGATTATAGGCATGAGCCACCGCACCTGGCCTAATTTTCTATTTTTAAGAGACGGAGTTTCACCATGTTGGTCAGGCTGGTCTCAAACTCCCTGCCTCTGCCTCCCAAAGTGCTGGGATTACAGGCATGAGCCACCGCACCCAGCCAAAAAAAATTTTTTTTTTTTTTTGAGACGGAGTCTCGCTCTGTCACCCAGGCTGGAGTGCAGTGGCCCGCTCTCAGCTCACTGCAAGCTCCGCCTCCCGGGTTCACGCCATTCTCCTGCCTCAGCCTCCTGAGTAGCTGGGACTACAGGCGCCCGCCCCCTTGCCCGGCTAGTTTTTTGTATTTTTTAGTAGAGACGGGGTTTCACCGTGTTAACCAGGATGGTCTCGATCTGACCTCGTGATCCGCCTGTCTCGGCCTCCCAAAGTGCTGGGATTACAGGCTTGAGCCACCGCGCCCAGCCCAAATATTTTTTTTAAAGCTAGTTTATTGAGTTCGTGTTATGTGTCAGTGCTATCCTAAGTGCTTCAGGTATGTTAAACCCATTTTGTAAACGGGAACTGGTGCATATGGATTCATTAACTTTCCCTGAGCTATACAGCTACTGATTGGCAGAGCTGGTATTTAAATATTGACAATTATAATTGTTATTTCTATTTCATCATATGAATTTGCTATAAATTATCTAATTGAATACTTTATGATTTTCAGTTTGATCCCAATTTTTTTGGTTTTATCAGCCGTGTAACAATAGAGCTTTTATTTATTTTTTTCTGAGACAGAGTCTCGCTCTGTCACCCAGGCTGGAGTGCAATGGCATGATCTTGGCTCACTGCAACCTCCGCCTCCCAGGTTCAAGTGATTCTCCTGCCTTGGCTTCTTGAGTAGCTAAGATTACAGGTTCATGTCACCATGCCAAGCTAATTTTTGTATTTTTAGTAGAGACAGGGTCTCACCATGTTGGCCAGGCTGGTCTTGAACTCCTGACCTCAGGTGATCCACCTGCCTCAGCCTTCCAAAATGCTGGGATTATAGGCGTGAGCCACCAGGCCCAGCCCCCGCCCCCCACCTTTTTTTTTTGAGACACAGTTTTACTCTGCTGCCCAGGCTGGAGTGCAGTGGTGCAGTCTTGGCTCACTGCAGCCTCTGACTCCGGAGTTCAGGTAATCCTCGTGCCTCAACTTCGTGAGTATCTGGGATTACAGGCGTGCGCTACCACGCCTGGCTAATTTTTGTATTTTTAGTAGAGATGGAGTTTTACCATATAGACCAGGCTAGTTTCAAACTCCTAACCTCAAGTGATCTGCCCGAGTCAGCCTCCCAAAGTGCTGAGATTAGAGATGTGAGCCACTGCGCCTGGCAAGTGTAAACATTAACATTTTCTTTGTGATAAGTACTTTAAAAAAAATTTTTTTTTTTTTTGAGGTAGAGTCTTGCTCTGTTGCCCAGGCTGGAGTGCAGTGGCTCCATCTCGGCTCACTGAAACCTCCTCCACCTCCTGGGTTCAGGTGATTTCCAGCTAATTTTTGTATCTTTGTTAGAGAGAGGGTTTCACCATGTTGACCGGGTTGGTCTCGAACTCCTGAACTCAAGTGATCTGCTTGCCTCAGCCTCCCAAAATGTGGGGATTACAGACATGAGCCACTGTGCCTGGACCAATATGTACTTGTTACTCTGTGTAAATCTAACTTATAACTTCCAACTTGCATATGCTTTCATACTAATACAAGTATTAGTGTTTAAATAGTGCTTGCTCCATGACAGGTTCTTTATTTTTATTATTTATTCATTCATTTATTTTTTGAGACAGAGTCTCTGTCTCAAAACAGAGACTCTGTCGCCCAGGCTGGAGTGCAATGGTACCATCTTGGCTCACTGCAACCTCCTCCTCCTGGGTTCAAGCGATGTTCCTACCTCAGCCTCCTGGCTAGCTGGGATTACAGGTGTTTGCCACCACGCCTGGCTAATTTTGATTTTTTTTTTTGAGACAGAGCCTCGCTCTGTTGCCCAGGCTGGAGTGCAGTGGCGCGATCTCGGCTCACTGCAAGCTCTGCCTCCCGGGTTCACACCATTCTCCTCCCTCAGCCTCCCGAGTAGCTGGGATTACAGGCGCGTGCCACCACACCTGGCTAATTTTTTTGTATTTTTAGTAGAGACGAGGTTTCACCATCTTGGCCACGCTGGTCTTGAACTCCTGACCTCATGATCCACCCGCCTCGGCCTCCCAAAGTGCTGGGGTTACAGGCGTGAGCCACTGCGCCTGGCCTTTTTTTTTTTTTTTTTTTTTTGATGGAGTTTTGCTCTTGTTGCCAGGCTGGAGTGCAATGGCCCAATCGCAGCTCATTGCAACCTCTGCCTCCCAGGTTCAAGCGATTCTCCTGCCTCAGCCTCCCGAGTAGCTGGGATTACAGGCGCCCACCACCACACCCGACCAATTTTTGTACTTTTAGTAGAGATGGGATTTCACCATGTTGGTCAGGCTGGTCTTGAACTCCTGATCTCAGGCAATCCACCCACCTTGGCCTCCCAAAGTTCTGGAATTACAGATTTGAGCCATCATGCCCAGCCATGACAGATACTTTTTTTTTTTTTTTTTTTGTGAGACGGAGTCTCGCTCTGTCGCCCGGGCTGGAGTGCAGTGGCCGGATCTCAGCTCACTGCAAGCTCCGCCTCCTGGGTTTACGCCATTCTCCTGCCTCAGCCTCCCGAGTTGTTGGTACTACAGGCGCCCGCCACCATGCCCAGCTAGTTTTTTTTTTTGTAATTTTTTAGTAGAGACAGGGTTTCACCATGTTAGCCAGGATGGTCTCGATCTCCTGACCTCGTGATCCACCCATCTCGGCCTCCCAAAGTGCTGGGATTATAGGCTTGGGCCACCGCACCCGGCTGACAGGTACTTTAAATGTTTCAACTCATGTACTTCTCATAACAACTGTACGAGGGTTGTGATCTGTTATTACTTCCATTTTTATAAATGAGGTTATATAGAGTGGTTTCTCAATTTTTTTTTTTTTTTTTTTTTTTTTTTGAGATAGCCTTCTCACTCTGTTGCCTAGGCTGGAGCGCACAATCACAGCTCACTGCAACCTCGACCTGCCAGGCTCAGGTGGTCTTCCCACCTCAGCTTCCTTGGTAGCTGGGACTACAGGCATGCACGCACCACCACACCTGGCTAATTATTGTGTTTTTTGTAGAGATAGGGTTTCACCATGTTGCCCAGGCTAGTCTAAAATTCGTGGGCTCAAACAATCCGCTTGCCTTGGCCTCCCAAAGTGGTGGGATTACAGGCATGAGCCTCTGCAACCAGCCTCAAATTTCTTTTTTCTGTTATCCAAAGTCAGAACTAGTAAGTGGTGGAGCCTGAATTTCAAATCAGGCAGATCATCTCCACAATCTAGGCACATAATCACTGTGTATCCACCGTGTTTTACTCATTTAGTCCCTTTATTTGATAGAAACCTAGATTGCTGCTGGGTGGGTAGTTCATGTCTATAATCCCAGCACTTTGGGAAGCTGAGGTGAAAGGATTGCCTGAGGCCAGGAATTTGAGACCAGCCTGGACAACATAGTGAGACCCCATCTCTAAAAAAAAAATTTTTTTTAAGCTTGGCATGGTGGCACAGGCCTGTAGTCCTAGCCACTTGGGAGGCTGAGGCAGGAAGATCATTTGAGCCCAGGAGGTTGAGGCTGCAGAGCTATTACGGTGTCATTGCACTCCAGCCTCAGGGACAGCAAGACCCTGCATCTATTAAAAACAACAACAACAATAAAAAACAAACCTGGCCGGGCATAGTGGCTCATGTCTGTAGTCTCAGCACTTGGGGAGGCCGAGGTGGGCGGATTACCTGTCAGGAGTTTGAGATCAGCCTGGCCAACATGGTGAAACCCCATCTCTACTAAAAATATAAAAATTAGCCGGGCGTGGTAGCACACGCCTGTAATCCCAGCTCCTTGGGAGACTGAGGCAGGAGAATTGCTTGAGCCCGGGAGACAGAGGTTGCAGTGAGCTGAGATTGTGCCACTGCACTCCAGTCTGGCCGATAGAGTGAGACTCTGTCCCCCCACCAAACAAAAACAAAAACAAAAACAAAAAAAACAACACCTGAGATTGCCTACAACTCTTCACTACCATAAAAAATGATAAAATAAGCAAATTCATAGATTGTTATAAAAATTCCCCTGGGTGACTGGGCACGTGTCTCATGCCTATAATCCCAGCACTTTGGGCAGCCGAGGCGGGTGGATTAACTGAGGTCAGGAGTTCGAGACCAGCCTGGCCACCATGGTGAAACCCTGTCTTTACTAAAAATGCAAAAAATTGCTGGGCATGGTCGCATGCCCCTGTAATCCAAGCTACTCGAGAGGCTGAGGTGGGAGAACTGCTTGAATTTGGGAGGTGGAGGGGGAGGCTGCAGTGAGCCGAGATTGCGCCACTGCACTCCAACCTGGGTGACAGAGCGAGACCCCATCTCACAAAAAAAAAAAAAAAAAAAAAAAAGGCCGGGCTCAGCGGCTCACGACTGTAATCCCAGCACTTTGGGAGACCGAGGTGGACAGATTACCTGAGGTCGGGAGTTCAAGAGCAGCCTGACCAACATGGAGAAACCCTGTTTCTACTAAAAATATAAAAATACAAAATTAGCCAGGTGTGGTGGCGCGTGCCTATAATCCCAGCTACTCAGGAGGCTGAAGCAGGAGAATCGCTTGAACCCAGGAGGCAGAGGCTGCGGTGAGCCGAGATCGCACCATTGCACTCCAGCCTGGGCAACAAGAGTGAAACTCTGTCTCAAAAAAAAAAAAAAAAAAAAGAAAGCAAAAGCCCCTGGGCTATGTAGCTATGGGCATGCTCACATTTGCCAACTATTGCAGGTTACTTTTCAGAATGGTTGTAACATTTATTTTCCTATTACTAGTGAACAAGAACTCACAGCCTCATCCTCACCAGTTGGTGTGATGTGGCATGACCCATCTTTCTAATTTTTGCCAGTTTGATGGATGTAAAATGGCAGCTCTTGGTTGCTTTGATTTGCTTGTCTCTGATTATAATTACATTTGAACCTTTTCATTTCTTTCTTTGTATGTAACAGTATATAAACTTTTTTAGTATGTGAAACTAAGGTATCTATATTCTTTACCCATTTTTTAATATTTTATTTTCAATGGTATTGATCTGCAGAAACTTTGTATATTCTAGATATTAATCCTTTGCTTAAAACATTGTAAATATCTTCTCTCAGTCTGTCACCTTTCTGTTAACTTTATCTGTGATGTCATTATTTAAGCAGATGTCCTAAATTTTGATTATATTATGGTTTGGAATCTTGTTTCTTTGTTTTTTTTTTTGATACAGAGTCTTACTCTTTCCCCCAGGCTGGAGTAAAGTGGTAGGATCTCAGGTCACTGCAACCTCTGCCTCCTGGGTTCAAGCAATTCTCACGCCTTAGCCTCCTGAGTAGTTGAGACTATACGTGTGCGCTACCACGCCCGGCTAAATTTTTTTACTTTTAGTAGAGACGGGATTTTACTATGTTGGTCAGGCTGGTCTTGAACTCCTGAGCTCAGGCAATCCTCCCGCCTCATTCTCCCAAAATGCTAGGATTATAGGCATGAGCCATGGTGCCCGGCCTAGAATTTTGTTTAGGAAGTCTTTATTTACTCCTAGGGAACTCAGATTTTCCTTCTTAGCTTTATAGTTTTAACTTTCATATTTAGGGTTTTAATCCATCTGGAGTCCATCTTCTAGGTGGTTTCAAGTAAAAATCCAGCTTTCTTCTCCCTGCAGTGAATTAGTTTTTCTACCACCATCTGAAAAACAATTTTCAGTGCTTTCTGATGCTACCGTTGTTATATTAGGTTTCCTTGTATATACTTTATTTTTAAGCTCTCCATTCTATTTTTTTATTTCTTTGTTTCAGTGCCAGCAACACAATGTTTTTATTGTTATGGCTTTATAGTAGAGCCATTTCTACCAATAGGGCAGGTACCCTTACCTTTTTGTCCTCTAAAATAGACTTAACAGTGTAGTAATATTTCAAAAAACAATAATAAAGAAAAGAAAACAGATTTAGCATCCAGGCATGATGACTCATGCTTATAATCCCAGTACTTTGGGAGGCCAGGGCAAGAGGATCACTTGAGGCCAGGAATTCAAGACCAGCCTGGGCAACATAGTGAGAACTTATCTCTACAAAACAATTGTTTTTGAATTAGCCAGGTGTGATGGCATGCACCTGTGGTTCCAGCTATGTGGGAGGCTGAGGTAGGAGGATCTCTTGAGCTTGGGCAGTTGAGGTTGCAGTGAGCTGTGATGACACCACTACATTCCAGCCTGGGTGACACATTGAGACCCCATCTCAACAACAATACAAATGTAGACTGGGTTTTCATAGGCCTTTATTGTTTCATATTCATTTTAGAGTAAGTTGTAGATTCTCAACATTACTACTGGAATTTTTATTGGAACTTCATTGAATATGAATAGATTAATTTAGAAGAGAACCAGCATCTTTTCATGGAACACCCCCTGCCCAGAATTCAGTGTGGCTGGCTTTCTTCACCTTTTAGGTCTCTGCTAAAATGTCAGAGAAGAGTCCCTGACCACCCAGAATTAAGTAGCAAACTCATTCTCTACTCTCTATCCCTTTATCTGTTTTTTTTTTTTTTTTTTTTTTGAGACAGAGTCTCACTCTGTTGCCCAGGCTGGAGTGCAGTGGCACCATCTGGACTCACTACAACCTCTGCCTCCCGGGTTCAAGCGATTCTCCTGCCTCAGCCTCCCAAGTAGCTGGGATTACAGGCGTGCACAACCATGTCCAGCTAATTTTTATATTTTTAGTAGAGTTAGGGTTTCACCATGTTGGCCAGGCTGGTCTCGAACTCCTGACCTCAAGCAATCCACCTGTCTCAGCCTCCCAAAGTGCTGGGATTACAGGCATGAGCCACCACACCCAGCCTATCTCTTTTTATTTTTTCATAGCATTTATCACTATCTGACTTTATTATTTTTTATTTTTGTCTTTTGAGACAGAATTTTGCTCTTGTTGCCCAGACTGGAGTGCAATGGTGTGATCTTGGCTCACCGCATTGTCCACCTCCCAGGTTCAAGGGATTCTCCTGCTTCAGCCTCCCGAGTAGCTGGGATTACAGGCATGCACCACCATGCCCAGCTAATTTTGTGTTTTTAGTAGAGACAGGGTTTCTTCGTGTTGGTCAGGCTGGCCTCGAACTCCCGACCTCAAGTGATCTGCCCACCTCGGCCTCCCAAAGGCTGGGATTACACGTGTGAGCTACCGTGCCTGGCCCAATGTTAGTATTATGAGCAAGACTGTATGCTTTCTAAGGAGAGGAGCTGTGTTTTGTAGTATAGCATAAGGATTAAGAGCACAAACTTTGGAATCTTAGGTTTAAATCTAAACTCCATGGCATGTATGTTGTTCAAGCTGGGTAAACCTCTGTGAGCCTTAGTTTTCTTGTCTGCAAAATGCATATGATCATAGACTGTTCCTAGAGATTGTTGTAGAGATTAAATGAGATAATCCACTCATTTAGCACAGTGCCTGGCACATAATAATTGATCAATAAATCAATATTTATGCCAGACACTGTGTTAAATGTTTTATTTAGCACTGTTCTAAATACTTTTTATTTCTATGAACCCCATAACCCCTACCTAGCTTAGTACTACTCATATAATAATGACCTTTCAAATAGTTGTTGAGTGAATGAGTAAGTGAACTTGTGAATGCTGACTTGAAGACTAAAAGAATCTTGCCTGTGTAAGCTGGTTTGTCCCAGGTTAACATTCCTCTTCAATGAGATGGTATGTACGCCATGAGGCTCAGCATCTGTAGCAAGCAGGAGGAAATTGTGGAAAAGGTAGCTTTTTGACCGTGGCTTTCTCCTTTTTTTTTTTTTTTTGAGACGGAGTCTCTCTCTGTTGCCCAGGCTGGAGTGCAGTGGCACAATCTCAGCTGACTGCAACCTCCACCTCTCGGATTCAAGTGATTCTCCTGCCTCAGCCTCCCAAGTAGCTGGGATTACAGGCATGCGCCACCACACCCAGCTAATTTTTTGTATTTTTAGTGAAGATGGGGTTTCACCATGTTGACCAGGCTGGTCTTGAACCACTGATCTCAGGTGATCCACCCGTCTCAGCCTCCCAAAGTGCTGGGATTACAGGCGTGAGCCACCGTGCCCAGCTTATTATTTTTTATTTTATTATTATTATTTTTTTGAGACAGAGTCTCGCACTGTCACCCAGCCTGGAGTGCAGTGGCTCGATCTTGGCT
Source organism: Trachypithecus francoisi (assembly GCF_009764315.1). Classification (NCBI taxonomy): domain Eukaryota; kingdom Metazoa; phylum Chordata; class Mammalia; order Primates; family Cercopithecidae; genus Trachypithecus; species Trachypithecus francoisi. The sequence goes on along the minus strand of NW_022681457.1, from coordinate 96,437,750 downwards.
CACTGCAAGCTCTGCCTCCCGGGTTCACGCTATTCTCCTGCCTCAGCCTCCCGAGTAGCTGGGACTACAGACACCCACCACCACGCCCGGCTAATTTTTTTATGTTTTCTAGAGATAGGGTTTCACCATGTTAGCCAGGATGATCTCGATCTCCTGACCTCGTGATCCGACCGCCTCGGCCTCCCAAAGTGCTGGGATTACAGGCTTGAGCCACCATGCCCAGCACCGGCTTATTATTATTTTTTTTTATTTTTTGAGACAGAGTATCACTCTCATCCAGGCTGGAGAGCAGTGGCACAATCTCGGCTCACTGCAACCTCTGCCTCCCAAGCAATTCTCGTGCCTCAAGCAATTCTCATATGTCAGCTTCCTAAGTAGCTGGGATTATAGGAATGTACCACCATGCTCACCTAAATATTTTGTATTTTTAGATAAAATTTTTAGACAGGGTTTTGCCTTGTTGGCCAGGCTGGTCTTGAACTCCTGGGCTCAAGTGATCTGCCCACTTTGGCCTCCCAAAGTGCTGGGATTACAGGTGTGAGCCACCGCGCCTGGCCAACTGTGGCTTTTTCACTCTGAAGAAGTCGTTCATGCTTTAGTATTCTAATTTATTTCTCAGAACTGAAAAAATGAATTTTAAAAAGTTGCGCTAGGCAAAAATGTTAAAATTTACAGCATTTAAGGTCACAGAGAACATGGAGAAAGGAGTACATTTTTGGAGGAAATAAAAATCAATGCCAACTCTTTTTAAGCTCATCTAGCCTAAGAAAAGAAGAATTTTCACAAAGGTTTAGTATAAGATGGCTTATCTTAGTGATGTGTGTTATTTAGCAAAAAATAGAAATAATTTTCTATTTTTTATTTATTTATTTTTTCGAGACAGGGTCTCGCTCTGTTACCCAGGCTAAAATACAGTGGCGCCAACACAGCTTACCATAGCCTTGACCTCCAGGCTCAAACAATCCTCCCACCTCAGACTCCCAAAGTGCTGGGGTGACAGGCGTGAACCACCATGCTTAGCGGAAATAATCTTGTTGTCTGATAAAAAGGAATGGAATAAGTAAATGAAACTGCACATCCGTACAATAAGATATAGCCATACAAAAAGAATTTGTAGAAATGAATTTAATGGAAAAATATTCCAGATAGGTAACTTATTAACTGTGTGGCCTAAGGCAAATTACTTAACTCCTCTGCCTTAGTCTCCTTATCATTAAATGGGATACTAATATTGCCTTCTTTATAGTGTTATCATTAGGTTTAAATGAGTGATTATATGTAATAACATTTGGGATAGTACCTGGCCTAGAGTAAACATTATATACATGTAAGTTGTAATTATAAAAAAAGCTTTAAAATAATATGTTAATATGCTACCTTTTTATAGTATATGTACGTAGACACAATGGTATGAAAATAAATATTTCAAAACGTTAATAAGTGGCTCACACCTGTAATCCCAGCACTTTGGAAGGCCAAGGCAGATGGATCACTTGAGGTCACGAGTTTGAGACCAGCCTGAGCAACATAGCAAGACCCTGTCTCTAAAAAGAAATACAAAAATTAGCTGGGCAAGGTGGTACACACCTGTAATCCCAGCTATTGGGGAGGCTGAGGTGGGAGAATCACCTGGGCCCAGTAGGTTGAGGTTGCGGTGAGCCAAGATGTCGTCACTGCACTCTAGCATGGGTAACAGAGCAAGACTCCATTTCAAACAATAACAACAACAACACACACACACACACACACACACACAAACATAAAACAGGGAAAGAGTATTGCTTTAGTAGGGGATTAAGGATGTCTGGGATTTTCTACCTTGCCTGTGCCATGCTTGTTAGCCCCTGTGGCCAGTATGTGAGCCTTCTCCATCTCCTTCGAAAAGTTATCTCCTCTTTTTTCAAATGAGAAAGGATCCCCAGGATGCTTTTAGGTAATAACAGTTCCTTTTTTTTTTTTTTGAGATGGAGTCTTGCACTGTCGCCCAGGCCGGTGTGCAGTGATGTGATCTCGGCTCATTGCAACCTTTCTCCCAGGTTTAAGCGATTCTCCTGCCTCAGCCTCCCAAGTAGCTGGGATTACAGCCACTGGTGACCATGCCCAGCTAATTTTTTGTATTTTTAGTAGAGATGGGGTTTCACTATGTTGGCCAGGCTGGTCTCGAACTCTTGACCTCAGGAGTTCCCAGCCAACAGTTTCTTGACAGATCAGATATGGGGCCCAACAATAAAGAACCAACATTTAACTTTAGAGGCAGACAGGATGTGAGTCATCACGCTGGCCTTTCATCAAGTTGACTATAATTGTTTCTGTGTTTGTCCTCGATAGTATGAATGTGAACTGATGAGACTAATTTAGAAAAACAAATATATCAGAAGATAAACATTTAAATAAGTAGTTTCCTTCAAAGTATTTATTTTGATAAATGAAACACTTTAGCATTGTTCAAATAATCGTTGGATTTTTGGGGTGGGTTGGGGAGATGTCAAACAAATTGATTTCAAAATAGGTTTACAGTAATATTTTAGGTATGGTATTTCTTGAAGAAAAAAAGTATACCTATTACTCTTGCTAGGTTGGCCAGGCTGATCTTGAACCCTGGCCTCAAGTGATCCTCCCACCTCAGCCTTCCAAAATGCTAGGATTATAGGCATGAGCCACCATGCCTGGCCCTAAAATGGGGGTATTATTATTATATTATTATTATTATTTTTGCATGCAGTTTCGTTCTTGTTGCCCAGGCTGGAGTGCAATGGCGTGATCTCAGCTCACTGCAATCTCCGCTGCCCGGGTTCAAGTGATTCTCTTGCCTCAGCCTCCTGAGTAGCTTGGATTACAGGTGCCCGCCACCACGCCCAGCTAATTTTTTTTGTATTTTTAGTAGAGACCGGGTTTCACCATGTTAGCCAGGCTGGTCTTCAACTCCTGACCTCAGGCGATCCACCCGCTTCGGCCTCCCAAAAAGTTCTGGGATAACAGGCGTGAGCCACTGCGCCCAGCCACTTGTATTTCTTAATAATAAAAATCTTGAAACAACCTAAATGTTCAACAAAAGAGAAGCAGTTGGCTGGGCATGGTGGCTCACACCTGTAATCCCAGCAGGTTGGGGGGCCAAGGTGGGTGGATCACAAGGTCAGGAGTTCAAGACAAGCCTGGCCAAGATGGTGAAGCCCGGTCTCTACTAAAAATACAAAAAATTAGCCAGGCGTGGTGGCATGCGCCTGTAATCCCAGCTACTCAGGAGGCTGAGGCAGAGAATTGCTTAAACCTGGGGAGCGGAAGTTGTCGTGAGCCAAGATCACTCCACTGCACTCCAGCCTGGGTGACAGAGTGAGACTCTGTCTCAAAAAAACCAAAAACAAAAATAGAGAAGCAGTTAAATAAATTTTGGCAAACCCATTTGGTGGAATATTATGCAGCCATTAAAATTATTATTATTGTAACTGAGTATCTCAGTTACAATATCAAAATGTATTTTGGTTTTTTCCCCTCCTTTCCTTTTTAATCTTTTTTCTTTTTTTTGAGACTGCATTTCGCTCTTGTTGCCCAGGCTAGAGTGCAATAGCGTGATCTCTGCTCACTGCAACCTCTGCCTCCTGGGTTCAAGTGATTCTCCTGCTTTAGCCTCCCGAGTAGCTGGGATTACAGGCACCCACTACCATGCCCGGTTAATTTTTGTATTTTTAATAGAGATGGGGGTTTCACCATGTTGGCCGTGCTGGTCTCGAACTCCTGACCTCAGGTAATCCACCCACCTCGGCTTCCCAAAGTGCTGGGATTACAGGCATGAGACCACTTGGTCTTCCTTCTTAATTTTAAGATGTAGCCTTGAAACCTATTTTAGAATTCTTTTCTCTCCCTTTCCCACCTGACACTTTGTTGTACCATGCACAGCTAACTGAGTATATGTTCATTTAGAAATTCCAGGGGCTGGCCGGGCGCAGTGGCTCATGCCCATAATCCCAGCACTTTGGGAGGCCAAGGTGGGCAGATCACAAGGTCAGAAGTTCAAGACCAGCCTGACCAACATGGTGAAACCCCATCTCTACTAAAAATACAAAAATTAGCCAGGCGTGGTGGTGGGTGCCTGTAATCCCGGCTACTCATGAGGCTGAGGCAGAAGAATCGCTTGAACCCGGGAGGCGGAGGTTACAGTGAGCTGAGATCATGCCACTGCACTCCAGCCTGGGTGATAGAGCGAGACTCCATCTCAAAAAAAAAAAAAAGAAGAAGAAGAAAAAAGAAATTCCAGGGGCTGATCTTGAAACTAACCAGGCATGAAGACCCAGCGCAGAATTCTTCCCCATGTCGAGATTACCTCAGTGTGGTTAATCAACAGTCTGGCTGCAGCTGAAATGGGGCTCGCCAGCCAGCACTCCAGGTGGATGATAACTCAACATAGTCATTGGAAAGAAACATATAGCCTGTACTCCGCATCACTCCTGCATGCTTCCCATACCAGTTTCCATTTGTATTTATTTATTTATTTATTTCTTTACTTATTTGAGACGGAGTCTCGCTCTGTCGCCCAGGCTGGAGTGCAGTGGCCGGATCTCAGCTCACTGCAAGCTCCGCCTCCCGGGTTTACGCCATTCTCCTGCCTCAGCCTCCCAAGTAGCTGGGACTACAGGCACCTGCCACCTCGCCCGGCTAGTTTTATTTGTATTTTTTAGTAGAGACGGGGTTTCACTGTGTTAGCCAGGATGGTCTCGATCTCCTGACCTCGTGATCCGCCCGTCTCGGCCTCCCAAAGTGCTGGGATTACAGGCTTGAGCCACCGCGCCCGGCCTCCGTTTTTAAACAACTCCACTTAGCCCAAAAATTGGAGATGCTTTCTTTGTGACTTGAGCCCAGCCATCTCCTCAACTTCTAGAACTTAAATTAAAGCTGCAGGCCAGGCGCCTTGGCTCACACCTATAATCTTAGCACTTTGGGAGGCCAAGGTGAGCGGATCACTTCAGGTCAGGGATTTGAGACCAGCCTGGCCAACACAGTGAAACCCTGTCTCTACTAAAAATACAAAAATTAGCCAGAAATCGCTTGAACCCAGGAAGTGGAGGTTGCAGTGAGCCAAGATGGTGCCACTGCACTCCAGCCTGGGCAACAGAGTGAGACTTTGTCTCACTCTTAAATAAATAAGTAAATTAATTAATTAAAACTGCAGGCCAGGTGCAGTGGTTCACACCTGTAATCCCAGCACTTTGAGAGGCTAAGTCGGGAGGATAGCTTCAGCCCAGGAATCCAAGGTCAGCAACATAGCAAGGCCCCATCTGTACAGGGAAAAAAAAAAAAAAAGGCCAGATGCAGTGGCTCACGTCTGTAATCCCAGCATTTTGAAAGGCTGAGGTGAGTGGATTGCTTGAGCCCAGGAGTTTGAGACCAGCCTGGGCAACATAGCAAAACCCTGTCTCTACCCCAAAATTACAAAAATTAGCCAGGCATGGTGATAGTGGGATTATGCATAATTTAATTTTTGTCCGTATTGCTTTTATGAGTTTTGTTTCTGTGTGTGTTTGTTTTTGTGGGAGAGGGTTGAGACAGGGTCCTACTCTGTGGCCCGGGCTGGAGTGCAGTGGTGTGATCATGGCTTACTGCAGCCTCTACCTCCTGGGCCCAAGCAATCCTTCCACTTCAGCCTCTCGAGTAGCTGGGACTGCAGGTGCATGCCGCCACGCCCAGCTAATTTTTAAATTTTTTTGTAGAGATAGGGTCTGGCTTTGCTGACCAAGCTGGTTTCGAACTCCTGGCCTCAGACGATCCTCCTTCCTCAGCCTCCCAAAATTCTGGGATTACAAGCATGAGCCACCGCATCTGGCCAACAGTTTCCTAATATCATATGATATCCAATTATTATTCACAGTTCCCTAATTGCCTCTCTCTATATATATTTTTTAAGATATGTATTTTAAGAGTTTAGCTCTTATTGCCCAGGCTGGAGTACAATGGGAAGATCTTGGCTCACTGCAACTTCTGCCTCCTGGGTTCAAGCAATTCTCCTGCCTCAGCCTCCCAAGTAGTTGGGATTACAGGCATGCGCCACCATGCCCAGCTAATTTTTTGTATCTTTTTTTTTTTTTTTTGAGACGGAGTCTGATATTTTATAGATCCTCTCGCTATGTCCCCCAGGCTGGAGTGCAGTGGCGCGATCTTGGCTCACTGCAAGCTCTGCCTCTTGGGTTCACGCCATTCTCCTGCCTCAGCCTCCCGAGTAGCTGGGACTACAGGCGCCTGCCACCACACCTGGATAATTTTTTTGTATTTTTAGTAGGAGACGGGGTTTCACCGTGTTAGCCAGGATGCTCTCGATCTCCTGACCTCGTGATCTGCCCGCCTCAGCCTCCCAAAGTTCTGGGATTACAGGCGTGAGCCACTGCGCCCAGCCAATTTTTTGTATCTTTAGTAGAGAGGGGGTTTCTCCATGTTGGTCAGACTGGTCTCGAACTCCCAACCTCAGGTGATCCGCTTGCCTCGGCCTCCCAAAGTGCTGGGATTACAGGCATGAGCCACCGCTCCTGGCCTAAAAATGTCTTTTTATGGTTTATTTGAGTCAGGATCCAAACAAGGTCAACATGTTACATTTGCTTGTGATGTCTTTGCTTCCTTTTTATAGTATAACATTTTCCTCCTCTCAATACCAGGAAGCCCATCTTCTTTTGAAGACCCTAGATTATCCTAGTGATCTCCTGGAGGGAGGATATTGGTGTGGTGAGGGGATGACAACGGTTGCAGTAGCCTAGAAACTATAGTATTACTACCTTTTTTTTTTTTTTTTTTGAGATAGAAGTCTTGCTCTGTTGCTCAGGTTAGAGTGCTGTGGCGTGATCTCGGCTCACTGCAACCTTCGCTTCCCGGGTTCAAGCGATTCTCTTGCCCAAGTAGCTGAGATTACAGGCGCCCAGCTAATTTTTGTATTTTTAGTAGAGACGGGGTTTCACCATCTTGACCAGGCTTGTCTCGAACTCCTGACCTTGTGATCCACCCGCCTCAGCCTCCTAAAGTGCTGAGATTACAGGCGTGAGCCACCACTCCCGGCTGTTTTAGTTTGTTTGTTTGAGGTAGAGTCTTGCTCTGTCACTCAGGTTGGAATGCAGTGGCACGATCACGACTCACTACAACCTCCACCTCCCAGGTTCAAGTGATTCTCCTGCCTCAGCCTCCCTAGTAGCTGGGACTACAGGCGCATGCCACCACGCCCAGCTAATGTTTTGTATTTTCAGTAGAGATGGGGTTACACCATGTTAGCTAGGATGGTCTCAATCTCCTGACCTCGTGATCCACCCACCTTGGCCTCCCAAAGTGCTGGGATTACAGGTGTGAGCCACCACGCCCAGCCCCTGCCTCCTCTTGAGGATTCCTTTTGCTTTTCTCCTGTATTGACTTTCTTGTTTCCTGTGTCCCAAACTTTTATCTAAAGTTTCCTGAACTCTATCTGTGTTTGCCCTCTGGTTTTGGTAGACCATATCTGCCAGTAGTTTCTTGTGAAATGATGCATCAGAGGGAAAAATGTTTAGATCTTGTATATCTGATTATGTCTTTACCCACATATTTGAATGATGGTGTTAATGTTTTAACAAGGTACAGAATCGTAGGTTGGAAATCATCACCTTTCAGAATTTTGAAGACATTCCTCCCTTCTTTTTTACTTCAAATGTTGCCATTGAGCAGTCTAAAGCCATTCTGATCTCTGATCTGCTATGTGGGATTTATATCTTTTCTGTTTGGAAACTGATAGAATCTTGTCTTTGTCTGCAGGTCCTGACATGTCACAGTAGTGAGTCATGATATAGGTTTATTCTCATTCATTGTTCTAGGCACACAGTGGGCTCTTTCAATCTGGAAATTTATGGAAAATGTTTTAAATTATTTTGTAATATTTCCTCAACTTTTTTTTTTTAGATGGAGTCTCACTCTGTCACCAGGCTGGAGTGCAGTGGTGCCATCTTGGCTCACTGCAACCTCTGCCTCCTGGGTTCAAGCGATTCTCATGCCTCAACCTCCCGAGTAGTTGAGATTACAGGCATGAGCCACTACACCCAGCGAATTTTTGTATTTTTAGTAGAGACGGGGTTTCACCATGTTGGCCAGGATGTTCTCGACCTGACCTCGTGATCTGCCTGCCTCGGCCTTCCAAAGTGCTAGGATTACAGGCGTGAGCCACTCTGCCCGGCCTCCTCAACTTTTTAAAATCTGTTCTCTCTCTCTTTTTTTTGAGACAGAGTCTTGCCCTGACATTCAGGCTGGAGTGCAATGGCGCTTTCTTGGTTCACTGCAACCTCTGCCTCCCAGGTTCAGTGAATCTCCTGCCTCATCCTCCTGAGTAGCTGGGATTACAGGTGCCCATCACCATGCCCGGCTAATTTTTGCAATTTTTAGTGGAGACAGGGTTTCACCATGTTGACAAGGCTGGTCTTGAACTCCTGACCTCAAATGATTAGCCTCCATCAGCCTCCCAAAGTGCTGGGATTACAGGCATGAGCCATTGTGCCTGCCTTTTTTTTTTTTTTTTTTTTTTCGTTGAGATAGGGTCTTGTTCTGTCTCAGAAGCTGGAGTGCAGTGGCACAACAATAATGGCTCACCGCAGCCTGGACCTCCTGGGCTCAAGAAATCCTCCCATCTCAGCCTCCTGAGTAGCTAGGACTACAGGGACATGCCACCACATCTAGCTCTTTTTTTCCATTTTTTGTAGAGACAGCGTCTCGCTATGTTGCTTAGGCTGGTCTTAACTCCTGGACTCAGGAAATCATCCCACCTCGGCCTCCCTAAGTGCTAGGATTACAGGCATGAGCCACCGCTCCTGGCCACTCTCTCCCTTTTTATCTTTTTCTTTTTTAGAGATGGGGTCTCCTTCTGTGGCCCAGGCTGGAGTGCAATTGCATGATGATGGCTTGCTGCAGTGTTGACCTTCTCAGCTCAAGTGATCCTCCTGCCTCAGCCTCCCTTGTAGCTGGGACTACAGGCACATACTCCCATGCCTGGCTGAATTTTTTTATTTTTATTTTTTGAGATGGAGCCTCATTCTGTTGCCCAGGCTGGAGTGCAGTGGTACGATCATAGCTCACTGCAACCTCTACCTCCCAGGCTCAAGTGATTCTCCTACCTTAGCCTCCAGAGTAGCTGGGACTTCAGGTGGGTGCCAGTGCACCCAGCTAATTTTCATACTTTTTGTAGAGAAGGGGTTTTGTCATGTTGCCAAGTCTGGTAATTAAAAAAAATTTTTTGTAGAGATAGTGCCTTGCTATGTTGCCCAGGCTGGTCTTGAACTTCTGAGCTCAAGAGATCCTCCTACCACCTGGGCCTCTCAAAGTTCTGGGGATTACAGGCGTGAGCCATCATGCCTGACTGTTTCCTCTTTATGGAACTTTTATTCAGCTGTTGCACTAACTTGATTAGTCTAATTTTCTTATTTTTTCTCCTGTTTTCCATATCTTTGTCTTTTTGTTCTGTTTTCTAGGAGATTTCCTCAACCATATGTTCTAATATTTCTACTGCACTATGATTTGTGCTTTCATATTTCTTTTTGTTTCATATTTAAGACCTTTTTCTTCTGAATATTCTTTATTATTGTTTCTTGCTATTGTTCCATATATTCAAGTATCAGTTCTTCTCTTTTTTTTCTTTGAGTATATGCAGTGTTTACAGTTTTCTTCTCTCAGCTGTGCATGGTGTCTCATGCCTATAATCTTAGCACTTTGGGAGGTCAAGACAGAAGGATTGCTTGAGCCCAGGAATTTGAGACCAGCCTGGGCGACATGCTGAAAACCCATCTCTATTATACAAAATAAATAAATATATATATTTAAATAAAATAACTTAATAAAAAGTTTTCTCTCCACATTGTCTCAACTTCCTACAAGTTTCTTTCTTTCTTTCTTTCTTTTTTAATTTTGCTAAGTGTTTTATAACCACAACAAACTGGTACAGAGAATGCCCTGTACAAAACACAATAAAAGTTCAAAGACCTAGGTGTTCCCTTGGCAAGCCTGAAAATTTCAGTCTCCAGTATTTGGAATTTAGGGTGCAGTCCTTGTTTTTGGATGGATACTGGGTGTGTGGCACAGTCCATGCTTTTAACCAGATTTGAACAGAAGAGTGGCCATTTGGCCCAGATAAAAGTAGATGAAGTATTTGGTTTCGTGTGTCACATGTTCCTCCCCACGACGCAGTGCCAGATGGGATTTTACTTCTTGTCAAATTCTTTCCTGATATGAGCCGCAGTGTCCTTCTCTATGTTACATTTCTCCAGCGCCTGAGTATCACACTCCCCGGACTCCTGTTGTCTCTTCTGACATGTCTGCATTTTTGATCACAGCCTTTCGATCACACATGGTTACCGTGGGGAAGGGGCCTGACTGCCTGCAACGGTCTCCTGGGGGAGGTGCTAGCATCGCTGAGGGCCAGCTGGAGCTGCCGTCGCTATGGTATCTTGGCCCATCTCACGAGTTTCTTTCTTTTGTTTGTTTTGGTCTCTACCTTTTCTCTTAGAGGAAAGCCTTGTGTTTGGTAACCCTTGGCATCCTGCCCATGAATAAAAATTGTGGACTAAAAGCTGATTGGAAGTTCTGTGCATGAAGATGGGAGACACCAGCCATGAGATCATTTGTCTATGAGCCAGTGTCCCTTAGGTCACTGATCATGAAGAGCTATTTTGGGGGAGATCCCAGTGCCATTATATTTAGATCTTTCATATTTGGCTTCATTTTCCCCAAAGAAGAAGACTCATTTGCCCAGCATTCTGGGAGCAGAGTGTAGGAAAAGCCAACCAAATCGTAATTCCCCTTTTTTGAAATAGGGCCATTAACTGTACCTGCTGACCCTTATTCCAGAGATCGTCTGTTTTACTCTCTCAAGAGAATAAACCTCTGTACTTCTGCTGAGAGGCTGCAGTAGGTGAAATGAACTAGGTCTTCCACCAGTCCTTGTGATTTCAGCTGCATTTCACCCCTATTTCCAGGGTTATCAAAGGTATGTTAATTCCTTAGTATATCAGACTACTTCTTCAGTTTCTCATTTCTGGCCGAGATGCAGCATTCTTGGGCCTGCCAGGCTTATTCCTACTCATCTTTTTTTCTACCTGGAACATTCTATTGCATTTACTGCCCCCATCATTACAAATATGGCCCACTGCAGCCTTGACCTCCTGGGCTCAAGTGATCCTCCCGCCCCAGCTTCCCATGTGGCTGGGACCACAGGCACTCGCCACCAAACCCAGGTAAATAAAAATTTTTTTTGTAGAGATGGGATCTCACTTTGTTACCTAGGCTGGTCTCAAACTCTTGAGCTCAAGCAATCCTCCCACCTCAGCCTCCCAAAGTGTTGGGATTATAGGCATGAGCCACTGCTCCGGCCGATATACTATTATTAACTATAGTTACTATGTTGTGCAATAAATCTCTTAAACTTATTCCCCATGTCTAACTGAAATTTTATATCCTTTGAGTAACATCTTCCCAGTTTCCCCACCAGCAAAATGCAATTTTTGATTTTAAGAGACACATTTTTCCCACTTTTTTTGTCTATGAAATGAAAATGCTTAGCAGAGGTCCAAGTATATTGTAAGCATCCAATAAACACTATTTTAGGTCTGGGCATGGTGGCTTACACTTGTAAAATCCCAGCACTTTGGGAGGCCAAGGCAGGCGGATCACCTGAGGTCAGGAGTTTGAGACCAGCCTGACCAACATGGTGAAACCCTCTCTCTACGAAAAATGCAAAAATTAGCCAGGCATGGTGGCACACACCTATAATCCCAGCTACTCAGGAGGCTGAGGCAGGAGAATCACTTGAACCTAGGAGGTGGAGGTTGCAGTGAGCCAAGATCGCACCACTGCACTCCAGCCTGGGCGACAGAGTGAGATCCATCCCAACAACAGCGACAACAAAAACGTTGAAGACATGATTACTATTACACACACTAAACCATAGTTAACATTCCTGTTTATTCCACATAATGCAATCTTCTAACCATTCTTCTACATCAGTATAAGTAGAGCTACCTTACTCTCTTTAAAGTTATATGATATTTTATGGAATAGATATACCATTAATCATTCCTCCATTAATGGATATTTTTCACAGTTTTTCTTTTTCTTTTCTTTTTAATTTTTTTTTTTAACAAATAGAGATGGGGGTCCACTTGTCGCCCAGGCTAGTCTCAAACTTCTGGGCTCAAGTAATCCTCTGGCCTTGGCCTCCCAAAGTGCTGGGATTACAGGTGTGAGCCACTGTGCCTGGCCTTTTTTTTTTTTTTTTAATTAAAAAAAAGAACTTTTTTCTGAAATATCAATAGTAGACACCCCCTGGTAAAACATCTTTACATATTATGCCAGTATTTCTGCAACATAAAAATGTGGAGGTAGAATCATGCCATTACACTTGTATGGAAAATGCCTAATAGAAATTTCCATTGTGAAACAGGCATGTGAGTCATTAGTCAGGACCCTGATTTGGGCAGGCAATATGCAATTATGGGACTGCTTGACCCCAGGAGTTTGCAACCAGTCTAGGAAACATGGCAAAACCCTGTCTCTACTAAAAATACAATAAGTAGCCAGGCATGGTGGCACACTCCTGTAATCCCAGCTCCTCAGGAGGCTGAGGCATGAGAATTGCTTGAACCCAGGAGGCAGAGGTTGCAGTGAGCCAAGATCACGCAACTACACTCCAGTCTGGGCAACAGAGTGAGAATCTGTTTCAAAAAATAAAAAGAAGAAGAAGAAAAAAGAAGACCTAAATCCCAATTATGGCTCTGCCCCTTATCTTGGGAGTTATTGTTTGCTTTTCACTAATTTATTCAAAAATATTTATAGAATTATCTCTACTCTGTGCCAAGCACAGTGTTAGAGCCTAGAAATACAGAATTGAAAAATACAGTCCTTGTCCGGGCATGGTGGCTCACGCCTGTAATCCCAACACTTTGGGAGGTCAGGGCGGCTGGATCGCCTGAGGTCAGGAATTTGAGACCAGCCTGGCCAACATACTGAAACTCCATCTCTAGTAAAAATATAAAAAATTAGCAGGACGTGGTGGCGGGTGCCTGTAATCCCAGCTACTTGGGAGGCTGAGGCAGGAGAATCGCTTAAACCTGGGAGGCGGAGGTTGCAGTGAGCCAAGATTGTGCCATTGCCCTCCAGCCTGGGCTACAAAAGCGAAACTCCGTCTCGAAAAAAAAGAAAAGAAAAGAAAAATACACAGTCCTTGCCCTTAAGAAATTTACACTAATTGTTGGGGGGACAGACACAGACAGAGGCTACTTGCTAACCATGTGACCTTGGAAAGTTGCTTAACATCATATGTGTCTGTTTCTTTTTCTGTAAAATGGGTAATTGTCCTCATATCAGAGGGGTGTCATGAGGATTATAAGTGAAATAATGGGGAATGCCCTGCACAGTGCCTGGCACATAATATGCACTCAATCAGGCCGGGCGGGGTGGCTCAAGCCTGTAATCCCAGCACTTTGGAAGGCCGAGACGGGCGGATCACAAGGTCAGGAGATCGAGACCATCCTGGCTAATGCGGTGAAACCCCGTCTCTACTAAAAAATACAAAAAAACTAGCTGGGCGAGGTGGTGGGCGCCTGTAGTCCCAGCTACACGGGAGGCTGAGGCAGGAGAATGGCGTAAACCCGGGAGGCGGAGCTTGCAGTGAGCTGGGATCCGGCCACTGCACTCCAGCCTGGGCGACAGAGCTAGACTCCGTCTCAAAAAAAAAAAAAAAAAAATGCACTCAATTAATGGACTCTATCATTGTTGTTTTAGTAATAATATATAATAAGTAATTTGTTATGGTTGCTGTGATAGAAGTTCTACCTTCTGTCTGAACTCCAGTTTCTATAATATTAAATTAATTGTTGAGATAATAATATAACATATACTAAGTGGTACTCAATAAGTATTAGTTTATTTTCCTTTTTTTTTTTTTTTTTTTTGAGACAGAGTCTCGCTCTGTTGCCCAGGCTGGAGTGCAGTGGCCGGATCTCAGCTCACTGCAAGCTCCGCCTCCCGGGTTCCCGCCATTCTCCTGTCTCAGCCTCCCGAGTAGCTGGGACTAGTTTATTTTCCTGCATTTTTATGTTGAGACAAAGGACCGGTATACAGATGGAAACACAAACATTCATATGTCTGGACACAACATTGATCTTCCTGGTTCATGTGTCACAGAGCCAATTCTGTGCACTTCCTTAGCCACACAGATTTCACCTGTGGCCATATCTGAACATATGGAACAAGACTGCATACCTCCCTGCTGATAGCCACAAGTAATCGTGGAGACAGAATGTTCATACCGCCCAGGGCTGATGGTTGCTTCCTGTGGAATTATTTTTTCCCTCCTAGTTTACAAAGCACAGCAGTGTGGTACAGCTTGTACCACATTCTTAATGGGGTCACTTTTTTGTCTGACACTGAGTTTTGCAAAATAGTTTATTTTCTTTCCTACATGTGTATAAAACAAGAATTAAAGGATGTATATCTTGATACCAAGGATTCTAAGCTTCAGTTATTAATTAAATTTAAAGATAATTCTAGAGGCAAATTTTGGCAGAATTAAATGATAGAATGAAGTTCTTTACTTTCCTGGAGAGTTTTAAAAGCACCAATATTTATTTTTCCTTTCTGGATGTGTGCTTAGCTATATAAAATTCCACATTCCCCTGATTTTTGACTAGCTGACTCTCCTTACAGAGGTAATATGGTATAATTGTCTAGAGTTCACGTTTGGCATCAGGAATATCTGGATTTGAGCTCTAGTTCTTCTATTTTATTGTCTCTGGGATCTCAGGCAAAAATGTCCAAAGCTCATTTCCTTACCTGTAAAATGAGAAATGACAATATCAATGAACTATGATATTAGCCTTATGGAATGAACATGAGAGTTAGAGATAATAATATAAACTGCTTAACACAGAGCTCACAGTAAGCACTTTTAATTTATGATCATGATCTTTTTTTTTTTTTTTTTTTAGATGGAGTCTCTCTCTGTTGCCCAGGCTGGAGTATAGTGGTGCAATCTCAGCTCACTGCAACCTCTGCCTCCTAGGCTCAAGCAATTCTCCTGCCTTAGCCTCCTGAGTAGCTGGGACTACAGACACAGGCCACCACACCCGGCTAATTTTTTTTTTTTTTTTTGTATTTTTAGTGGAGACGGGGTTTCACCATGTTGGCCAGGCTGGTCTCAAACTCCTGACCCCAGGTGATCTGCCTGCCTCAGCCTCCCAGAGTGCTGGAATTAGAAGCTTGAGCCATCACGCCTGGCCGGTCATGACCATTTAAATTTTCATTAAGGTACCTCATGCAGTGCTTGGCACATGGTTGATGCTCAAACCTGTAGCTATTGCAATAAGTTACCTATAGTTTCTAACTGCCAGGGTTATGGCTTTGTTATTTATTTTGAAAAATTTGTTAGTGATTAACATGATCTTTAGCCTAGTACCTAGAAACTTGTCTCATCATCTTGGTAACTGACAAGGCCTGGCACCATGCCTGGCATCATGCCTGACATGTAGTAGGCACTCAATACATAGCTGTTGAATCATATTAAATTGAAATGAATATCCATTCAGATATTAGCACAAGAGCTGTGTCACTAAATAGCTGTCATTGCAAAATTTACAGCCAACAATGACACAGACATGCTTGCATAGTTTGTAAGCCACGATTTCAACTTCCTGCATTGCAGACGTCTCAATTAATAATCCCATTCCACTCACATGATCCTTAGAAAGAAAGAGCAAACTAATAGAAATATCTGGTTTAGCAGCTAAAAGAAAGAGCTCTAGTCTAGGTGGATACAGGCTTACTTCCTGCTTCCAACACCACGTAGTGGGTCAGTTACTTCATCTCTGAATTTGAGTTGTCTTATCTGTGAGAAGGGAATAATAATATAACTTATTTAATGAAGTTATTGTGAGAATAGTGCCTTCCATCTGCTGTTCTCCTTGCCTGAAACACTTTTGTTTCATGAAGGGTGAAACCCCATGTTTGGATTTTGTGTGTGTGTGTGTGTGTGTGTGTGTGTGTGTGTGTGAGAGAGAGAGAGAGACAGAGAGAGAGAGAGAGACAGACAGACAGGGTCTAGCTCTGTCGCCTAGGCTGGAGTGAAGTGGCTTGATCTTGGCTCAGTGTAACCACTGCCTCCCAGACTCAAGCGATTCTCCTGCCTCAGCCTCCCAAGTAGCTAGGATTGTAGGCATGTGCCACCATGCCCAGCTAATTTTTGTATTTTTTATTTATTTATTTATTTATTTATTTTGAGACGGAGTCTCGCTCTGTCGCCCAGGCTGAAGTGCAGTGGCCAGATCCCAGCTCACTGCAAGCTCCACCTCCCGGGTTCACGCCATTCTCCTGCCTCAGCCTTCCGAGTAGCTGGGACTACAGGCGCCCGCCACCTCACCCGGCTAGTTTTTTGTACTTTTTAGTAGAGACGGGGTTTCACCGTGTTAGCCAGGATGGTCTCGATCTCCTGACCTCGTGATCCACCCGTCTTGGCCTCCCAAAGTGCTGGGATTACAGGCTTGAGCCACCGTGCCCGGCCTTATTTATTTATTTTTTAAATTATCTTTTTCTTTTCTTTTTTTTAAATTATACTTTAAGTTCTAGGGTACATGTGCACAACGTGCAGGTTTGTTACATATGTATACATGTGCATGTTGGTGTGCTGTCTTTTTTTTTTTTTTGAGACAGGGTCTCACTCTGTCGCCCAGACTGAAGTACAGTGGTGTGATCTCGGCTCATGCCAACCTCCACTTCCCAGTCTCAAAGGGATTTTCCTGCCTCAGCCTCCCAAGTAGCTGGGATTACAGTCGCATGCCACTACTGCCCAGCTAATGTATGTATTTTTAGTAGAGTCGGGGTTTCACCATGTTGGCCAGTCTGGTCTCGAACTCCTGACCTCAAGTGATCCACCTGCCTTGGCCTCCCAATGTACTGGGATTACAGGCGTGAGCCACCGTGCCTGGCCTCCATGTTTCTCCTTGTTAATTCCCCCTGATTTTTCAGCTTGACTGTCGCTTCTTCCAGAATGCTTTCCCTGCCGCCCATGGTAGGTTGGTTCACTGTTATATTCTCCCTGTAGCAGCTGCCAATTACTCTTTATAATTACTTCCTTTTTTTTTTTTAAACAGTCTCACTCTGTCACTCAGGCTGGAGTGCAATGATGAGATCCTGGCTCACTGCAACCTCTGCCTCCTGGGTTCAAGCAATTCTCCTGCCTCAGCCTCCCAAGTAGCTGGGATTACAGGCACGCACCACCACACCTGGCTAATTTTTTTTTGTATTTTTAATAGAAACGGGTTTTCACCATGTTGGCCAGGCTGGTCTCAAACCCCTGACCTAAGGTGATCCACCCGCGTTGGCCTCCCAAAGTGCTGGGATTACAGACATGAGCCACTGTGCCCAGCCTATAATTACTTCTTCAACTACTCACTTCCTTTCTGAACTGTGAATTCCCAAAGGAGAGGGATGGTGTCTGTTTCATTTATTTCTGTCTCCAATGTCTAATAGTCTCTTGGTTCATAATATTTTGGGTGGTCCATTCTCGTTAACTCAGTGAAAAAAACGAGATAATAATGCACATAAATATAGAGCCCAACATTTAGCAAACTCTTAATAAATGAGATATGTCAGTAGTATTAACGACGAAGTATTGTACTGAGTTTACTTGCCTTGAGAAAACTAATGGGAGGAGCAACAAATTAAGATAGGTATTGTAAATCTAGCTCCGTATCTCACTTGTAAGATGCCCTTGGCGAAATGTCTGTTCTACTCATTTTTCCATGAGAAAATTTACATGAACATAAGATATTCATCCTGGTGTCTCACTTACGTTGGTTCCCATAAGGTCTGCCTTTTGCTAGACCACACCTGAAAGGCTGTCCTGCGTGCCTACAGTTTCTTTCTTTCTTTTTTTTTTTCTTTCAGATGGAGTCTCGCTCTGTCGCCCAGGCTGGAGTTCAGTGGCGCGATCTCGGCTTACTGCAAGTTCCGCCTCCCAGGTTCATGCCATTCTCCTGCCTCAGCCTCCCGAGTAGCTGGGACTACAGGCGCCCGCCACCTCACCCAGCTAATGTTTTGTATTTTTAGTAGAGACGGGGTTTCACCGTGGTAGCCAGGATGGTCTCAATCTCCTGACCTCGTGATCCACGCACCTCAGCCTCCCAAAGTGCTGAGATTACAGGCGTGAGCCACTGAGCCAAGCCCACAGTTTCTAGATTCTATACTATCCTTGTGCTTCTCTGCTGTCTCAGCTGTTAATTATTGACCCCTAATCTTTCTCCCTTCTGTTTCTGTCTAGCTCCTCAGTTTGTTACACCAATTGGCTACCTCCCAGCTTTTAGCTTTGAAATACATTTGTCCTCATGATAAAGACCAAAATCCTTAAGATGCTAACGGAAGCCTCATCTTCTTCCTATTGTCTTGCTCACTGTGCTCCGGCCACCTGGCTACCCTGAGGTTTCTTTGAGGCACAAATCTTCCTGACCAAGGCCTTGGGACCCAGCAGTCCTTACGCTTGGAGCAGCATTCCCCACCTCTTTATCAGGTTCACTGCCAGTCAACTCCTGTCTCAGCTTTAGCATCACTTCTTCAGGGAGCATTGCTTAGCTTCCTTGGAAGAAATTAGGTTTCTCTGTTACATGCCACCTTCTGTATAGATCAGTGTAATACACTGTCAGGACTTCACATTTTATTGTATTTGATTCTTTTCTTTTCTTTTTTTTTTTTTTTTTTTGAGACAGAGTCGCACTCTGTTGCCCAGGCTGGAGTGCAGTGGTGCGATCTCGGCTCACTGCAACCTCTGCCTCCCAGGTTCAAGCAATTCTCCTGCCTCAACCTCCTGAGTAGCTGGGACTACAGGCACGTGCTACTGCATCCGGCTAATTTTTGTATTTTTAGTAGAGACAGGGTTTTGCCATGTAGGCCAGGCTGGTCTTGAACTCCTGACCTCAGGTGATCCCCTGCCTTGGCCTCCCAAAGTGCTGGGATTACAGGCGTGAGCCACCATGCCTGGCCTTATTTATTTCTTAATTTACAAAAATTGTTTTGAGGCTGGGCATAGTGATTCACATCTTTAATCCGGGCACTTTGGGAGGCCTAGGCAGGCAGATCACCTGAGGCCAGGAGTTTGAGACCAGCCTGCCCGACATGGTAAAATCCTGTCTCTACAAAAGAAAAAAAGAAAAAAAAAAATTAGCCAGATGTGGTGGGGTGTGCCTGTAGTCCCAGCTGCTCAGGAGGCTGAGGCAGGAGAATCACTTGAGCCCAGGAGGTGGAGGTTGCAGTGAGCTGAGATCCACCACTGCACTCCAGCCTGAGCAACAGAGCCAGACCCCGTCTCAAAAAAAAAAAAATTGGCCAGGCACAGTGTCTCATGCCTGTAATCCCAGCACTTTGGGAGGCCGAGGCGGTCAGATCGCGAGGTTGGATCACGAGGTCAGGCTATCGAGACCATCCTGGCTAACACAGTGAAACCCCATACCTACTAAAAATACAAAAAAAATTAGCCAGGCATGGTGGCAGGCGCCTGTAGTCCTAGCTACTCGGGAGGCTAAGGCAGGAGAATGGTGTGAACCCGGGAGGTGGAGCTTGCAGTGAGCCGAGATTGCGCCACTGCACTTCAGCCTGGGTGACAAAGCAAGACTCCATCTCAAAAATAAAAAATAAAAATAAAACTTTTTTTGAGACAGGGTCTCACTCTGGTTTTCCAGGCTGGAATGCAGTGGCGCAATCTTGGTTCACTGCAACTTCAACTTCTCAGGCTTCAGATGATTCTCCCACCTCAGCCTCCCAAGTAGCTAGGACTACAGATGCATGCCACCACACCCGGCTAATTTTTTGTATTTTTAGTAGAGACCGATGTTTCGCCATGTTGACCCAGGCTGGTCTCAAACTCATGGACTTAAGCAATCCCCCCGTCTCGGCCTCCCAAAATGCTGAGATTATAGACATGAGCCACTGCATCCGGCCCAGTGAGGGAGTTTCACTCTTTTGCCCAGGCTGAAGTGCAGTGACGCAAACTCAGCTCACCGCAACCTCCGCCTCCCAGGTTCAAGCGATTCTCCTGCCTCAGCCTCCTGAGTAGCTGGAATTACAGGCATATGCCACCACGCCCAGCTAATTTTGTATTTTTAGTAGAGACGGGGTTCTCCCTGGTGGTCAGGCTGGTCTTGAACTCCTGACCTCAGGTGATCTGCGTGTCTCAGCCTCCCAAAGTGCTGGGATTACAGGCGTGAGCCACTGCGCCTGGCAGATCTTCACATTTTAAAAGAGAAATTAAGAATTCAGACTTGAATGTAAAATTCCTGGGGTTAAAATGTAAATCACTGTGGGCCAAAACAAATTATCTGTAGGTTAGTGACTGCCTATGGCCTGCCTATTTGCAACCTGTGCTGCTCAACCTTTAGCTATATTTGCTAAGTATTTCTGTGTTAGTCATCACTCCATCATCATTCTACCTATTAACTGTCCACTCCATGCCAGGCACTGTCTTGGTGCTTTACACAGATTATTTCATGTAATCTCCAAAACCATCTGTGAGGTCAAGTAACGTTCAGAGAGGTTAAGATGCTTGCCCACGATCAGTAAGTGGTGGAACCAGATGTTACAGGTCTTTCCAATAGACTTTTGTGTGTCCAGGTACAATTTGTCAGTTTAGAATGGGAGGGCCTTGAATCTTAAATTGAGCTGAGGAAAAAAAAAAAAAAAGAATGAGAGAGGCTCTGAAGTTCTGCCTGACAATGACAACTTGACAACCATTAATATTTGTTGCGTGTTCACTATGTGCCAGGCATTGTGCTAAGTACTCTATGTGATCTAATTTAATCCTCACAACACCTATGTTAAGGAGCTACTCTTATCCCCATTTTATAGATGAGGAAACTGAGGTGTAGAATAGGTATCTGATTGCTGTGCACAGTGGCTCACACCTGTAATCCCAGCACTTTGGAAGGCCGAGGCAGGCAGATCACCTGAGACCAGGAGTTCAAGACCAACCTGGCCAACATAGTGAAACCCTGTCTCTACTAAAAATACAAAAAATTAGCCAGGCATGGTGGCAGGCGCTTGTGAGGCAGGAGAACTGCTTGAATCCAGGAGGTGGAGACTTCAGTGAGCCAAGATCACACCATTGCACCCCAGCCTGGGTAACAAGAGCGAAACCCCATCTTAAAAAAAAAAAAAAAAAAAAAGAATAGGTGTCTGATTTACCCAAGGTATAGAACAGGTATCTGATTTACCCAAGGTAAAGACAGGATTCAAACACAGATAATTGAATGCCACAGCTCCCCGCTTTTAGCCATTTGAGTTTGTGGCAGAGTATGGGATGATGACAGCAAAAAGGGAGAAATCTGTAAATCACTCTTTCTCCAATCCAGAGCCTAACAGAGGACTCAATTGAAAGAATCCCACCAGGTACTTCCAGGAACCTGATATTGAGAGATGTGGCCTGAAGGTGGCAGCAACATTCACAGTTTCTTCTCTAAATTCTGCAATGTTCAAAGCTATAGGGAGGAAACTATAAATTCACACTTATCATTTGCATATTATCTTCTGATTGGCCTAATTCATTCTTTGCCAATAAATTTGACTTTTAGTTTCTTAGCTCAGTGAGAACTGCCAGGCTTGAGAGAACCCTCAGGATTTGAAGCTGCAGTGAAATCATCCAGTCCAGCAAACGTCGTGGTGATTTTATTTATTTATTTTATTATTATTATTTATTTCTTTTAGATGCAGGGTCGCACTCTGTCACCCAGGCTGAAGTGCACTGGTACGATCATAGCTCACTGTAACCTCGAACTCCTGGGCTCAAGCGATTTTCCTGCCTCAGCCTCCTGAATAGCTGAGACTATAGGTATCCACCACGGCTGGCTCATTTTTATTATTTTAATTTTTGCAGAGATAGGAGTCTTGCTGTGTTGCCCGGGCCAGTCTTGAACTCCTGTGCTCAAGAGTGGGCCTTCTGGCTGGGCGCAGTGGCTCATGCCTGTAATCCCAGCACTTTGCGAGGCCGAGGCGGGCAGATCACAAGGTCAGGAGATCGAGACCATCCTGGCTAACACGGTGAAACCCAGTCTCTACTAAAAATAAAAAAAATTAGCCAGGCGCAGTGGCAGGTGCCTGTAGTGCCAGCTACTTGGGAAGCTGAGGCAGGAGAATCACTTGAACCGGGAGGCGGATGTTGCAGTGAGCTGAGATCGTGCCACTGCACTCCAGCCTGGGTGACAGAGTGAGACTCCTTCTCAAAAAAAAAAAAAAAGAGTGAGCCTTCTGCCTTGGCCTCCCAAAGTGCTGAGCCAGGCCCATCATGGTGATTTTAAACTGTTCAGTAGAACTGTTTTAGTGATCCCCAACCCTTTTTGAGTTTGCGTTTTAAAAAATTATTTGGCCGGTCGGGTGTGGTGGCTCATGCCTGTAACAGCACTTTGGGAGGCTGAGGTAGGCGGATCACCTGAGGTCAGGAGTTCGAGACCAGCCTGGCCAACATGGTGAAACCCCGTCTCTACCAAAAATACAAAAATTAGCTGGCTGTGGTGGTGGGTGCCGGTAATGCCAGCTACTCGGGAGGCTGAGGCAGGAGAATAGCTTGAACCCGGGGGCGGGCAGAGGTTGCAGTGAGCTAGATCGTGCCACTGTACTCTAGCCTGGGTGACAAGAGCGAAATTCCATCTCAAAAAAAAAAAAAATTATTTGGCCGGGTATAGTGGTTCACATCTGTAATCCCAGCACTTTGGGAGGCCAAGGCAGGCAGATCACCTGAGGTCAGGAGTTTGAGACCAGCCTGGCCAACATGGTGAAACCTCATCTCTACTAAAAATACAAAGAATTAGCCAGGCATGGTGGCACATGCTGTAATGCCAGCTCCTCAGGAGGCTGAGGCAGGAGAATTGTTTGAACCCGGGAGGCAGAGGTTGCAGTGAGCCGAGACAGTGTCATTGCACTCCAGCCTGGGGGCATAAGAGTGAAACTCCATCTCAAAAAAAAAAAAAAATCAATAGCACAAAAGGGTATACAGTGAAAAGTCAATCTTTCTAGTATACTTACCCCAAATCCCACTATCTTCCTACTCAAGAGGAAAGCTTGTGTATTCTTCCAGGTTTAGACTGAATAGAAAAGTATATGCATGGGCAAGTGTGGTGGATCACGCCTGTAATCCCAGCGTTTTGGGAGGATAAGGTGGTCAAATCACTTGAGCTCAGGAGTTAGAGACCAGCCTGGGCAACATGGCAAAATTCTGTCTCTACAAAACGCACAAAAAATTAGCTGTGTATGGTGGTGTGCGCCTGTAGTCCCAGCTAGTTGGGAGGTTGAGGTGAGAGGATCACCTGAGCCTGGGATGTCAGGGCTGCAGTGAGCCATGATCAGCCGCTGCACTCCAGTGCTAGTGACAGAGTGAGACTCTATCCCAAATAATCCTTAAAAAAAAAAAAAAAAAAAGGCAATCTAAAAATATACACGGCCAGGTATGGAGGCTCATGCCTGTAATCCCAGTACTTTGGGAGGCCGAGGTGGGTGGATCACCTGAAGTCAGGAGTTTGAGACCAGCCAGACCAACATGGTAAAACCTCATCTCTACTAAAAATACAAAAAATTAGCCAGGAATGGAGGTGGTGCATATCTGTAATCCCAGTTACTTGGGAGGCTGAGGCAGGAGAATCACTTGAACCCAGGAGGTGGAGGTTGCAGTGAGCCGAAATCGCGCCATTGCACTCCACCTGGGCAACAACAGCAAAACTCCATCTTGAAAAAATAAAAATAAACATAAAACTATACACTTCTAGAAGAAAATTTAGGCGGACATTTTTGTGATCTTGGATTAGACAAAGATTTTTTAGATATGACACCATCCATAAGATTAAAAAATGGAAATATTGGACTTACTCAAATATTTTATTTTATTTATTTTTATTTTATTTATTTCTTTTTGAGATGGAGTTTTCTTCTTGTTGCCCAAGCTGGGTGCAATGGCTCAGTCTTGGCTTACTGCAACCTCCTCCTCCTGGGTTCAAACAATTCTCCTGCCTCAGCCTCCCGAGTAGCTGGGATTACAGGCGTGCGCCACTGCGCCCAGCTAATTTTTCTGTATTTTTAGTAGAAACAGGGTTTCACCATGTTAGCCAGGCTGCTCTTGAACTCCTGACCTCAGGTGATCTGCCTGCCTCAGCCTCCCAAGTGTTGGGATTACAGGTGTAAGCCACCATGCCCGGCCTTCAAAAATTTTAAATTCTTGGCCGGGCGCAGTGGTTCAAGCCTGTAATCCCAGCACTTTGGGAGGCCGAGACGGGCGGATCACGAGGTCAGGAGATCGAGACCATCCTGGCTAACACGGTGAAACCTCGTCTCTACTAAAAAATACAAAAAGCTAGCCGGGCGAGGTGGCGGGCGCCTGTAGTCCCAGCTACTCGGGAGGCTGAGGCAGGAGAATGGCGTGAACCCGGGAGGCGGAGCTTGCAGTGAGCTGAGATCCGGCAACTGCACTCCAGCCCGGGCCACAGAGCGAGACTCCGTCTCAAAAAAAAAAAAATTTTTTTAAAAAATTCTGCTGTGTGAAAGATTCTGTAAAGAGAATGAAAAGACCAGCCACAGGCTGGGCGCGGTGGCTCACACCTGTAATCCCGGCACTTTGGGAGGCCGAGTTGAGTGGATCACGAGGTCAAGGGATCGAGACCATCCTGGCCAACATGGTGAAACCCGTCTCTACTAAAAATACAAAAGTTAGCTGGGCATGGTGGCTTGCAGCTGTAGTCCCAGCTTCTCGGGAGGCTAAGGGGCTGAGGCAGGAGAATCGCTCACGCCACTGCCCTTCAGCCTGGCAATAGAGCAAGACTCTGTCTCAAAAAAAAAAAAAAAAAGAAGAAAAGAAAAAGGAAGACAAGCCACAGATTGGGAGAACGTATTTGTAAATCACATATCTGATAAGTAACACCAGCAAAATCTCCTCTCATCCCCTTTCTAGACACTGCTCTCTTACCCCAAAGGGTGGCTGCTATCCTGGCCTTGAACAGAATATTTTTGCCTGTCTTGTATTTTATCCACATGAAATCAAATGTTGTACTCTTGTCTGGCTGCTTTCACTTAACAGTATTGGTGAGAATCATCTGTATGGTTGAGTATGGTATGTTATAGGGCACAAAAGGCATACGGGACAACAAACATTTTGCAAAGAATTTTTAGCACCACTGAGTTTTCTGTCAAGATGACAGCTATCCATTATCTTGAAAACTAGGTGATGGACTGGATCTAATGGAGCTCATGGATGAATCTGAGCACCGCAAGGGATGGTGTGGGACGTCTTGTACCTTACCTTCCATCCTCTCAGCCTTCCCAATGGGCAAAGCTTTTGAAAACAATTCATGAGGCCGGGCGCGGTGGCTCAAGCCTGTAATCCCAGCACTTTGGGAGGCCGAGGCGGGCGGATCACGAGGTCAGGAGATCGAGACCCTCCTGGCTAACACGGTGAAACCCCGTCTCTACTAAAAAATACAAAAAACTAGCCGGGCGCAGTGGCCTGTAGTCCCAGCTACTCGGAGGCTGAGGCGGGAGAATGGCGGGAACCCGGGAGGCGGAGCTTGCGGTGAGCCGAGATCCTGCCACTGCACTCCAGCCTGGGCGACACAGCGAGACTCCGTCTCAAAAAAAAAAAAAAAAAGAAAAAAAGAAAACAATTCATGAAGGCTTCAATTCTCCTTGTATCTTTCTCTATGTTCTGGAGCTTTTCCTAAACCATAATGTAGGACACTGGTGAGTGCCTACCCAGAAGTGCAAGGAAGTTGATGCCTCCTGGGGAAATCCAAACCAATGGAGGATATAAACCAAGGGTTAAATGCTTCTCTGGCAGCCTTTCGGAAGACCATAATGAGAGGCATTACAGAAAATACTCAGATGGGGAGTCTCTGAGCCCACTCTGGTTCAGGAGGCTGCCCTGTTGAAAAAAAGAGAAAGGAAAGAAAGAAAGAAGGAAGGAAGGGAGGGAGGGAGGGAGGAAAGAAAGAAAGAGAAAATTATCAGATGGGCTTGGTAGGATCCAGCCCCAGGTGCCCACAGCAGTGAACACCTTGTTAATACATCCTTGTGTTGGCTTTTCTCCTCTTCCTATTTTATTCTGCACTTTCACTTTAAATCCCTGGGATCACCTTTTAAGTAAATTACCTGCAACTAACACCTGTCTTAGGTTCTACTCTCTGGATGGAATCTTTTTTTTTTTTTTTTTGAGATGGAGTTTTGCTCTTGTTGCCCAGGCTGGAATGCAATGGTGTGATCTCAGCTCACTGCAATCTCTGCCTTCTGGGTTCAAGCAATTCTCCTGCCTCAGCCTCCCAAGTAGCTGGGATTACTGGCACCTACCACCACGCCCAGCTAATTTTTTTTGCGTTTTTTTAGTCAAGACGGGGTTTCACCATGTTGGCCAGGCTGGTCTCGAACTTCTGACCTCAGGTGATCCACTTGGCTTGGCCTCCCAAAGTGGTGGGATTACAGGTGTCAGCCACTGCACCCGGCCTCTGGATGGAATCTTAATTAAGATGTATGCAAAATATCTGGTACATGGTGGGTATTCAAGAAAAAATTGTTTTATTGTTACTGCTGTCACTGCTACTATTGTTCCCACTGTTATTATTACCTAAGATTTCAAGTTGCCATCCATTAGTCCTCTTCCCTGAAACCACAGATGATATTGAAGTTCTACAATAGAGGTTTTTTTTTTTTTTTTTTTTTTGAGACAGAGTCTCACTCTGTCACCCAGGCTGGAGTGCAGTGGCACAATCTTGGCTCACTGAAACCTCTGCCATCCAGGTTCAAGCAATTCTCCTGCCTCAGCCTCTTTTTTTTTTTTTTTTTTTTTTTTTGAGATGGAATCTCACCCTTGTTGCCCAGGCTAGAGTGCAATGGCACGATCTCGGCTCACTACAACCTCTGCCTCCCAGGTTCAAGTGATTTTCATGCCTCAGCCTCCTGAGTAGCTGTAATTACAGGTGCCTGCCACCACACCCCGCTAATTTTTTTGTGTTTTTAGTAGAGATGGAGTTTCACCATGTTGGCCAGGCTGGCCTTGAACTTCTGACCTCAGGTGATCCACCTGCCTCGGCCTCCCAAAGTGCTGGGATTACAGGTGTGAGCCAGTGAGCCCAGCCTGCAATAGAGTTTCTGTGGCAAAATAATTTTGTTTGTCTGTTTTTCCTGAGGGTACTGGAAAGCCGTTGATGAATTTTCTTTCTTTTAAACATTTTTTCTACTATACTATTTTTCACATTTAGTGAAGTATAATTGATGAGCAATGAAATGCACTTTTTTTATTTTTTATTTTTTTGACAGAGTCTTGCTCTGTTGCACAAGCTGGAGTGTAGTGGCATGGTCTTGACTCATTTCAATCTCCACCTCCTGGGCTCAAGCCATCCTCACAACTAAGTCTCCCACGTAGCTGGGACTACAGGTGCCCATCACCATACCTGACTAATTTTTGTATTTTTTTTTTCTAGAGACAGGGTTTCACCATGTTGTCCAGGTTGGTCTCGAACTAGTGAGCTCAAACGATCTGCCTGCCTTGACCTCCCAAAGTGCTGGGATTACAGGCATGAGCCACTGTGCCCAGCCTTGATGAGTTTTGATATATTTATACACCCTTGAAACCATAAACACAATCAGGATATTAAAAAAAAAAAACCTGCCAAACCAGTTTCCAAAGTGGTTTTTATCATCTTAAAATGGTACCATCAATGTATGAGAATTCTTGTTGCTCTGTATTCATGCTAATACTTGGTATTGCCAGTCCTTTTAGTCATTCCAGTGGTGGGTAGTGTAATCTCATTGTGTTTCCTTTTTTTTCCCCTAACATCTTTCATGTTATTTGCTATCCATTTAGTTTCTCTTCTTTGGCAAATTGTCTGTGCTAATCGTTTTTCAAATTGGGTTGTCTTCTTGTTGAGTTGAAAGAACTCTGTATATTTCCAGGTAATGGTTATATATTTTGCAGCAATTTTACTCTGATCTGTGGCTTGTCTTCATTTTCTTTTTCTTTCTTTCATTTTTTTTTTGATGGAGTTTTGCTCATTGCCCAGGCTGGAGTGCAATGGCACAATCTCTGCTCACTGCAACCTCCGCCTCCTGGATTCAAGCAATTCTCCTGCCTCAGCCTCCCAAGTAGCTAGGATTACAGGCATGCACCACCACACCCAACTATTTTTTGTTTTGTATTTTTAGTAGAGATGGGGTTTCACCATGTTGGCCAGGCTGGTCTTGAACTCCTGACCTCAGGTGATTCACTTGCTTCAGTCTCTGAAAATGTTGGGATTACAGGGTAAGTCACTGTGCCTGGCCAGCTTGTCTTTATTTTCACAACAGTCTTGAGTAAAGTTTGAAATTTTGATGATATACAATTTATTCAATTTTTTAAAAATTTTTATTTATTTATATTTTAGAGATGGAGTCTCACTATGTTGCCCAGGCTGGTCTTGACACCATGGTCTCAACCGGTCCTCCAGCCTTGGCCTTCCAGAGTGCTGGGATTATAGGCATGAGTTATCATGTGTAGCCTAATAATTTCAAAAATATATTTTTGAATTTAAATTTAAATTTTATTTTGGAGACTGAGTTTCCTTCTTGTCACCCAGGCTGGAGTGCAATGGTGCGATCTCGGCTCACTGAAACCTCCGCCTCCCAGGTTCAAGCAATTCTCCTGCCTCAGCCTCCTGAGTAGCTGGGATTACAGATGTGGGCCATCATGCCCAATAAATTTTTGTATTTTTAGTAGAGATAGGGTTTCCATGTTGGCCAGGCTGGTCCTCAACCTCCCAAAGTGCTGGGATTACAGGCGTGAGCCACCGCACCAGGCCAGTAAATATATTTTAAATTTTTTTCTGAGACAAGGTCTCCCTCTGTCATCCAGGCTGGAGTGCAGTGGCACCATCACAGCTCACTGCAGTCTGGACCTCCCCAGCTCAAACAATCCTCCCACCTCAGTCTCCTGAGTACCTGGGACTACAGGCACGTTAAACCACGCCCAGCTAAGTTTTAAAATTGTTTTTGTAGAGATGGGGTCTCACTCTGTTGCCCAGGCTGACAGACTGGTCTCAAACTCCTGGGCTCAAGGAATCCTCTCCCCACGGCCTCCCAAAGTGCTGGGATGTATAGGTGTGAGTCACTGCACCCAGCCAATTCTTTTTTTCTTCTTTTTTCTTTTTCTATTGAGACAGGGTCTCGCTCTGTTGCCCAGGCTGGAGTGCACTGG
The DNA here is from genome assembly GCF_009764315.1 of Trachypithecus francoisi. Lineage (NCBI taxonomy): Eukaryota > Metazoa > Chordata > Mammalia > Primates > Cercopithecidae > Trachypithecus > Trachypithecus francoisi. The sequence continues at coordinate 96,408,544 of NW_022681457.1, read as the reverse complement.
TGGGATCTTGACCTCCCAGGCTCAAGTGATCCTCTCACCTAAGCCTCTCAAGTAGCTGGGACTACAGGCGCATGCCACTAGGCCCCGGATAATTTTTTGTTTGTTTGTTTTGAGACAGAGTCTTGATCTGTCGCCCAGGCTGGAGTGCAATGGCGCGATCTCGGCTCACTGCAACCTCCGCCTCCTGGGTTCAAGAGATTCTCCTGCCTCAGCCTCCTGAATAGCTGGGATTACAGGCACACGCCACTGCACCTGGCCAATTTTTTTAATTTTATGGATTGTGCATTTGAAAAGTCACATCAATTTTTCTCCTGGAATGTCCTCTAGACGTGCCGTAGCTTCAAGTTTTACATGTAGGTCTAATTCAGGTTGTGTGATACAATGGGTTTGCATTTAGAAGGGTCCTCTGGCAGCAGCAAGGAAGGATTTCGGAGGGTGATAGCCTAGCGGCCTGAAACTACTGAGACTTGGTGGTTTTCACTAGGTGATAGTAGTGAAGGATATCGAAATGAATTAAAATACTGGGGATGTAGAATGACTGGACTTAATGGCTTGAGGGAAGTGTCCAGAATGATTCCTGGATTTCTTACAACACTGAGGGTAGATAACTTGCTTGTACGTTTTTTGCACTTCAAATTGGTCCTCAATAAATAGTTTTTCCTTTGGAGAGGTTATGATTGAAATTTGGCCAGTCAGGGACAGTTTTCTCAAACAACACTCTTGTGTCAGTCCCCTTTTTGGGTACTGCCTGGAGCCCAGTATTGAACCCTGTCCTCCCAAGTCCAAAGACCTTTGTCTCCTACAGTAGCAGGAAAGGTGCCCAAGTTCTTTTACACACAAGGTGCGCACAGCGGGCAGCGCATGCCCAGAGAGGCTGTAAGGAAGACGACCGCCCAGAGAGAAAGGACGCACGCTTCCCGCCATTTTGTTCAGCTCGCCGCGCAACCGGCCCCTGCTGGGGACCACAAGTCCCGTGAGCCTCCGCGGCGGCACGTCCTACCCCTCGCTGTCCAGCCCGCTCCCTTTTTCCCCCCTCCCCGGGGGCCGAGGGCTCCGGCTGCTGCCTGGCGGCCAACGGGCCAGGTAGGATTTCCGGGAGAGGCTGCTGTGGAGGCTGAGGAGGCGGCGGCGGAGACCTGGGTGAGTTCAGCGAGCAAGGGAAAGTGAGCAGGACCCCGCTTAGTATCAGGCTGCGGGCTCCTCTCAGGCTGCGGCCCCGTTCTTGGCTCTGCGAGAGGGTCCTGGTCCGGGCAGAAGGTAACGGCCCGGGTCGCCGTCGCTTCGGGCCAGGGCGGGGCGGGGCCGCTGCCTCTCTCCTCGGCCCTCCCACAACGGTCCAGCCCGGGCGTCTCCGCCTGCGGCAGGGCCCGCGCAGGCTCGCCCTCTCCGCCCCCCGAGACTTGGCTGGGCCCTTTTGTCTGGGCTGCGTTGCGCCCCCTTTGTGCCGGTGCATGGAGTCTCCGCCACGGGGGAGCCTGTTCCGCCGGTCCCCGACGGGGACTGCTCCCTGGGGATCCGGTTACAGTAACCAGATCGGGTCAAAGTACATTTTTCAAAACCGTCCTGCCTCAGACCTCCGCACCCCGCCTGGGCAGAGCGGGGGCTTCGGAGCCAGGCGGAGTTTCTGTAGAAACCTGGAGGTTATTATTTAACTTTTAAACATCAGCCTGGGCGGCTTCAGGGCACGAAACTCCAGCGTTTTTCTTGGTGGAGAGATGAGTTTAAGGAAAAGATGTGACCCCCTCTCTCCCACCCTTTACACCCCGGCTCCGGGAAACCGGGAAGGCATCGAATTTGCTGCGATGTCTGTGCACCTCACATCTGTGATCGCTGGACCAAAGAAGCAGTGGTGAATGGTAGAATAGCAGTTCACGCACCTCCCAAATCTCGGAGGAGAGTGACTTACAGGGCATCACTGATTGCTTGCAAAAAAAAAAAAGAAAACCTCCAGTGCTTCATTGAGACACTCAGCGAGGGCTCCCTCCAACCTCTTCCTTTTCTTTTCTTTTTTTTAAAACAAAAAGTGGAAGGAAAAAGTCCTTCAGTGGAAGGATTTGCTTTATAGAGGAACCAGAAACCCAGTGGCTTCTAGAAGTCACTTTTTCGCTAAATTAAAGGAATGAATTTCGAGCGTGGTGGCACGCACCTGTAATGCCAACTATTCTGGAGGCTGAGGCAGGAGAATTGCTTGAGGCCAGAAGTTCGCGACCAGCCTGGGCAACACAGCAAGACCCCGTCTAAAACAAAACAAAACGAAAAGGAATGAAGCCAGTTTAGGGGATGGGGTGTGGTAGATTCTTACCAGAAACCGCGGAATTTCGTGGATTGTGGATTTGATCAAATTTGGCTAGATAGTGGTAACTGTGTATGTCCCCCTGTTGGAAGACTGCATTGCTAGAATCAGCTTAAGGTAAAAATTTGTTTTGGTTTCATTTAAGAGACAAGAGTCTTGGTTGGTTGCTGAAGCTTGAGTACAGTGGAGAGCTCCTAGTTCACTGCAGCCTCGAACTTCTTGGCTTAAGCCATCCTCCCACCCGAGGCTCCCAGATGCCTGGGAATAGAGGTGTGAGCCACTATGCTCGACTATTTAACTTATTTATATGTATTTATTTATTTTGAGACAGAGTGTCACTCTGTTACCCAGGCTGGAGTGCAATGGTGTGATCTTGGCTCACTGCAACCTTCACTTCCCAGGTTGAAGTGATTCTCCTGCTTCAGCCTCCTGAGTAGCTGGGATTACAGGTGTGTGCCAGCATGCCCAGCTAATTTTTGTATTTTTAGTAGAGACAAGGTTTCACCCTGTTGGCCAGGCTGGCCTTGAACTCCTAACTTCAGGTGATTCACCTGCCTCGGTCTCCCAAAGTGCTGGGATTACAAGCATGAGCCACCATGCCTGGCCAATTTTTATGTATTTATTTTTTGAAATAGGGTCTCGCTGGGTTTCCCAGGCTGGAATGCAGTGAGGTGAGCACTGTTCACTGCAGCCTGGACCTCCTCCTGGGCTCAAGCCTCAGCCTCCAGAGTAGCTGGGACAACAGACACAGGCCACCAGCCCAGCTAATTAAAAAATTTTTTTAAAATTTTTTAGTGATTGGGGTCCCACTCTGTTGCCCAGGCTGGTCTTGGACTCCTGGGCTCAAGTGATCCTCCCTCTTAAAGTGCTGGTATTAAACCTTAAGATAAAAAGTTATATTTTTGTTTTTTGAGGTAGAGTCTTGCTCTGTTGCTCAGGCTGTGTAGTGTCATCATCTTGGCTCACTGCAACCTCTGCCTCCTGGTTTCAAGTGATTCTCCTGCCTCAGCCTCCCGAGAAGCTGAGATTACAGGCATGTGCCACCACGCCTGGCTAATTTTTTTTTTTTTTTTTTTTTTTTTTTAGTAGAGATGGTGTTCTACCGTGTTGGCCAGGCTGGTCTCAAACTCCTGACCTCAAGTGATTCGCCTGCCTCCACCTCCCAAAGTGCTGGGATTACAGGTGTGAGTCACCATGGCCGGCCAATAAAAAATTCTAAAGAAGGTCACTGCAAATAACCCTTTTGATAAATAGATTAATTCGTGTTTCAAGTCTCTGGGACGAGGATAGCCAGGAGGACTCCTTTACATAAATCAGGGAAGGTTAACGAAGTCAGATAGGTTAATTCCTGCCCTAGCCAAGTAGGCAAATAAAGCCCTTCACACTGTATTACTTTGTTTGAGATCTCATAATGGAAATGACTTACTCTTGAGAATCCTAGATTGTATTAGTAATACCGTATAGGGATAATGCAGTTCTTCAGTTTTTAATCCAGCAGCGAGTGAAGGTCTTTTGTGTTTTCCTGGCTATGGTTTGAAGAAGCAACCACAGAATTGCTCTAGTTTTAATAATAAACTGGCTGGGCGCTGTGGCCCACACCTGTAATCCCAGCACTTTGGGAGGCCGAGGCGGACGGATCACCTGAGGTCAGGAGTTCGAGATCAGCCTGGCCAACATGGTGAAACCCTGTCTCTACTAAAAATACAAAAATTAGCCAGGTGTGGTGGTGGGCATCTGTAATCCCAGCTACTTGGGAGGCTGAGGCAGGAGAATCACTTGAACCTGGGAGGCGGAGGTTGCAGTGAGCCGAGATTGTGCCACTGCACTCCAGTCTGGGTGACAGAGCGAAACTCAGTCTCAAAAAACAAAAAACAAACAAAAACAAACAAAAGAAACAGCAGTTGCTATTGACTGCTACTTAATTGTACAAACATGACAATTTTCTCAATGTTATTTATTTTTATGATTATGATTATTTTTTGAGACAAGGTCTTCTTCTGTCCCCCAAGTTGGAGTACAATGCTATGATCGTGGCTCACTGTAGCCTCAACCTCCCGGGTTCAAGTGATCCTCTCACTTCAGCCTTCTGAGTAGCTGGGACTACAGGTGCTCACTACCACACTTGGCTAATTTTTTAATTTTTTTGTGAACACAAGGTTTCCCTATGTTGCCCAGGCTGGTCTTGAACTCCTGGACTCAAGCAGTCCTCCTGCCTTAGCCTCCGAGAGTGCTGGGACTATAGGCGTGAGCCACTGTGTCTGGCTATATATTTATTTATTTTGTTTGTTTTAAACATAAGTTTTCTTTCTTTTTTTTTTTTGAGATGGAGTTTCACTCTTTTTGCCCAGGCTGGAGTTTAATGGCACGATGGTGGCTCACTGCAACCTCTGCCTCCTGGGTTTAAGTGATTCTCCTGCCTCAGCCTCCTGAGTAGCTGGGATTACAGGAACGTGCCAACACGCCTGGCTAATTTTGTATTTTTAGTAGAGACGGAGTTTCTTTTTTTTTATTTTTTGTTTCTGTTTTTTTTTTTTTTTGAGATGGAGTCTCGCTCTGTCGCCCAGGCTGGAGTGCAGTGGCGCGATCTCAGCTCACTGCAAGCTCCGCCTCCCGGGTTCACACAATTCTCCTGCCTCAGCCTCCTGAGTAGCTGGGACTATAGGCACCCGCCACCACGCCCGGCTAATTTTTTTTTGTATCTTAGTAGAGATGGGGTTTCACCGTGTTCGCCAGGATGATCTTGATCTCCTGATCTCGTGATCCACCTGTCTCGGCCTCCCAAAGTGCTGGGATTACAGGTGTGAGCCACCACGCCCGGCCAAGACGGGTTTCACCATGTTGGCCACGCTGGTCTTGAACTCCTGACCTCAGATGATCCTCCCACCTCGGCCTCCCAAAGTTCTGGGATTACAGGCATCAGCCATCGTGCCTGGCCCATAATTTTACTTTATAATTTTTATAGAGACAGGTCTCGCCATGTCGCCCAGCCTGGTCTCAAATTCCTTGACTCAGGTGATCCTCTCACCTCAGCCTCCCAAAGTGCTGGGATTACAGGGTTAGTCACCATGCCCGGCCTCCCAGTATCATTTTTTAAACAAGTTAATACACATTGTGTCATTTACTCCTCACTACAGTTCTATGAAATGGTTGTTACTCTCATTTTACAACTGATAAAGTGTAGCCTTTAAAATGTTTAAGTGACTTGCTCACGGTTATAGTTAACCCAGGTAGGAAATATCAGAGTAAACCATACTTCAAGTCTAGTTCTCCTTCAGTTACCTCACACTTATTACAGTTACTAATCTTACCAGCACCAACAGCTTTAATTTGCTAAAATCTAAATATTGGAGAAAATGGAAAATATTTTCCAGTTAAGGCAATCGATTTACAAGGAGCTGGAATTTCTGGAACCATAAACATTGAGTCTTTCTCATAAATTATACTGAACATCGGTGCCATTACTTTGTCTTCTGATATGCTGTGATTACCTTGTGCCTAGGCAGAATGGCAGTTCTATGCAACGCTCAAAAAGTGATGAGTTACTCAGTTTTGGTTTCTCCTAATCTTTGCTATAAGGTTTATTAACTGTGTTGGAGAACATAAATACAATAGCTTTGGCTGCTGAAACTAACATTGAAGATAGAACTGAAATTAAGATACTGTACTTTTTTAGTCAGACCATTGGGACTCAAGAGAATGCTTTCTCTAGTTTCTGCTTTTAATAAAAACTTTTAATCAGTTTCAAACCTGCAGTTAAGTCTTGGATTTATGTTAGTACATGCCATGAATGTGACATCAGAAACAGAAACCTACTTCACCTCCCTTACTTATTAGGTAAAATGCATAACATGCCAATGGAATTGAGTCAATACAATTATGTAGTCTAGCCTTTCTAACTGGTAGAAGCCTGTTTGAAATCTTTTATTAGTGCATTATAATGGGAAATAACTTTTTTTCCTTGTGCTTTTGCTGTTAGTTTATTTCATTTCCAAAACCATCTGTTCATTCAGTCAACAAATACAGAAAGCCTGTTATATTCTAGGCACAGTAAATAAGCACTAAATAAATAAAATCCCTTCATATAATTGCAACCTTGAGCAACTCAGCCTCTTTGAGCTTTAGTTTTCTTGTCTTTAACATGGATGTAATTGATTCCTGCTCTTCCTATCTTATGGATTGTTTCCAAGAGGGAGTAGAATAAGTATTTGGATACATTATATGCTTCAAATTCCTGTAGCAAGTTATTTTTACTACTGTTAGAAGTAGTAGCAACATTTTTACTACTGTTAGAAGAAGAGGCCCATCATGGGCGTGATTAGAGGCTCATGCCTGTAATCCCAGCACTTTGGGAGACCAAAGCAAGCAGATCACTTGAGGCCAGGAGTTCTAGACAAGCCTGGCCAACATGGTGAAACCCCATCTCTACTAAAAATACAAACAATTAGCTGAGGGTGGTGGCCCATGCTTGTAGTCCCAGTTACTTGGGAGGCTGAGGCATGAGACTTGCTTGATCCCAGGAGGCAGAGGTTTCAGTGAGCAGAGATTGTGCCACGGCACTCCAGCCTGGGTGACAGAGCAAGATTCCATTCCCCTACCACCCCTACCCGCTCCCCCCCAAAAAAAAGAAAAGAAAAGAAAACAAGGAGCATTGGAAGAAGATTATTTATAAAGAAAGAGAGAGGCTAGGCCTGGTGGCTCATGCGTGTAATTCCAGTGCTTCGGGAGGCTAAGGCAGGAGGATCACTTTATGTTTATGCCAGGAGTTTGAGACCAGCCTGGGCAACATAGCAAGACTTTGTCTCTACAAAAAAAAATTTTTTTTAAATCAGCCAGGCATGGTAGTGGACATCTGTAGTCCCAGTTACTCAGGAGGCTGAGATAGGAGGATCACTTGAGCCCCACAGTTTGAGGCTGCAGTGAGCTATGATTGTGCCACCACACTACAGTCTGGGTGACAGAGCTGGAGACCCTGTTTCAAAAAATAAGTAAATAAATAAAATAGGAAAGAGAGAAGGGAATGGATGGATTCTTTATTCTGAGGGAGCTCTAAAGTCCCGTTGTAAAACTTTCACAGTCATTTCTTCACAGGGGCTACCATAACCAAATTATGTAGACCTTTTTCTTTTCCTTTCCTTTTCCTTTTCCTTTTTCCTTTTTCCTTTCCTTTCCTTCTTTTTCTTTCTTTTTCTTTTTCTTTTTTTTTTTTTTCACTCCTGTGATCCCAACTACTCGGGAGGCTGAGGCACAAGAATCACTTGAACCCAGGAGGTGGAGGTTGCAGTGAGCCAAGATTGTGCCACTGGACTCCAGCCTGGGTGACAGAGTGAGACTCTGTCTCAATTTTTTTTTTTGAGACCAAGTCTCACTCTGTCACCCAGGCTGGAGTCCAATGGCATGATCAGGGCTTCCTGCAGCCTTGATCTCTCCCAGGCTCAAGCACTCCTCCCACCTTAGCCCCCTGAGTAGCTGGGACTACAGGCGTGCACCACCATGCCTAGTTAATTTTTTCTTTTTTTTTTTTTCTTTTAGTAGAGACAAGGTCTCATTATGTTGCCCAGACCAGTCTTGAACTCCTGAGCTGGAGCGATTGCCCACCTTGGCCTCCCAAAGTGCTGGGATTACAGGTGTGAGCCACTGCGCTGGGCCTATGTAGACCTTTAAACTCTTTTTTTTTTTTTTTTTTTTTTTTTTTTTGAGACGGAGTCTTGCTCTGTCGCCCAGGCTGGAGTGCAGTGGCCGGATCTCAGCTCACTGCAAGCTCCGCCTCCCGGGTTCACGCCATTCTCCTGCCTCAGCCTCCCGAGTAGCTGGGACTACAGGCGCCCGCCACTACGCCCGGCTAGATTTTTTTGTACTTTTAGTAGAGACGGGGTTTCACCGTGTTAGCCAGGATGGTCTCGAACTCCTGACCTCATGATCCGCCCGTCTCGGCCTCCCAAAGTGCTGGGATTACAGGCTTGAGCCACCACGCCCGGCCTAAACTCTTTTTTTGAAATGGAGTTTCACTCTTGTCATTCAGGCTGGAGTGACCCTGTGATCTCAGCTTATTGCAACCTCTGCCTCCCAGTTTCAAGCGATTCTCCAGCCTCAGCCTCCCGAGTAGCTGGGATTACAGGTGCCCACCACCACGCCCGGCTAATTTTTGTGTTTTTAGTAGAGACAGGGTTTCGCCATGTTGGCCAGGCTGATCCTGAGGTCCCAAACTCCTGACCTCAGGTACTATCCACCCACCTTGGCCTCCCATAGTGCTAGGATTACAGACGTGAGCCATCGTGCCCAGCCTTTTTTTTTTAGACGGGATTCTCGCTCTGTTGCCCAAACTGGAGTGCAGTGGTGTGATCTCAGTACACTGCAACCTCTGCCTCCTGGGTTCAAGCGATTCTCTTGCCTCAGCCTCCCGAGTAGTTGGAATTACAGGCATGCACCACTAGGCCCTGATAATTTTTTGTATTTTTAGTAGAGATGGGGTTTCACCGTGTTGGCCAGGCTAGTTTTGAACTCCTGACCTCAAGTGATCCACCTGCCTCGGCCTCCCAAAGTGCTAGGATCACAGGCATGAGCCACCACACCCAGCCCATCAAAGCTTTTTAAAATGATCTGTAGGCCGGGCATGGTGACTCTGGCCTGTAATCCTAGAATCGTTTGAGGCCACAAGGTGGAGTTCAAGACTAGCCTGGCCAACATGGTAGAACCCTGTGTCTACAAAAAATACACAAAAGTTAGCTCAGCATAGTGGCATGCTCCTATAGTCCCAGCTACTCTGGAGGCTGAGATGGGAGGATTGCCTGAGCCTGGAAGGTTGAGGCTGCAGTGAGCCATCATTGCACCACTGCACTCCAGCCCAGGTAGACAGAGTGAAAGCCCATCTCAAAAAACAAAAAAAGATTGCTTACTCTCTTGAAGGTAGGTGAGAGGGTTTAGAGAAGGTGTTTATTTATTTGTTAAAAATTTTTGACCGGACGCGATGGCTCACACTAGTAATCCCAGCACTTTGGGAGGCCGAGGCGGGCGGATCAAGAGGTCAGGAGATTGAGACCATCCTGGCTACCACGGTGAAACCCCATCTCTTCTAAAAAATACAAAAAATTAGGGCCGGGCGCGGTGGCTCATGCCTGTAATCCCAGCACTTTGGGAGGCCAACATGGGCGGATCATGAGGTCAGGAGATGGAGACCATCCTGGCTAACACGGTGAAACCCCGTCTCTACTAAAAATACAAAAAATTGGCCGGGCGCAGTGGCTCAAGCCTGTAATCCCAGCACTTTGGGAGGCCGAGACGGGCGGATCACGAGGTCAGGAGATCGAGACCATCCTGGCTAACACGGTGAAACCCCGTCTCTACTAAAAAAAATACAAAAAATTAGCCGGGCGCGGTGGTGGGCGCCTGTGATCCCAGCTACTCGGGAGGCTGAGGCAGGAGAATGGCAGGAACCCGGGAGGCGGAGCTTGCAGTGAGGTGAGATCCGTGCAGATCCGGCCACTGCACTCCAGCCTGGGCGACAGAGCGAGACTCCGTCTCAAAAAATAAAAAAAAAAAAAAATACAAAAAATTAGCCGGGTGCTGTGGCGGGCGCCTGTAGTCCCAGCTACACGGGAGGCTGAGGCAGGAGAATGGCGTGAACCCGGGAGGCGGAGCTTGCAGTGAGCCGAGATTGCGCCACTGCACTCCAGCCTGGGCGACAGAGCGAGACTCCGTCTCAAAAAAATAAAAAATAAAAAATAAACTAGCCAGGCATGGTGGCGGGCGCCTGTAGTGTCAGCTGGTTGGGAAGCTGAGGCAGGAGAATGGCGTGAACCTGGGAGGCGGAGCTTGCAGTGAGCTGAGATCGCACCTCTGCACTCCAGCCTGGGCGACAAAGCGAAGACTCCGTCTCAAAAAAAAAAAATTTAGCCAGGCTCAGTGGCTCACACCTGTAATCCCAGCACTTTGGGAGGCTGAGGCAGGTGGATCACCTGAGGTCAGGAGTTCAAGACCAGCCTGGCCAACGTGGTGAAACCCCGTCTCTACTAAAAAAAAAAAAAAAAAAAAAAGCCTGGCGTGGTGGCCCGCTCCTATAGTCCCAGCTACCCCAGGAGGCTGAGGTGGTGGAAGGATCACCTACCTGAACCTGAGGAGGTAGGGCTTGCAGTGATCTGCCGTCGCACAACTGCACTCCAGCCTGGGTGAGAGAGTGAGACTTCATCTCAAAAAAAAATTTTTTTTTTTTTTTTTTTTTTACCATTTTTTTGTCTTCCTTCCTTCCGTCCTTCCTTCCTTCCGTCCTTTCTTTCTCCCTCCACGCCCCCCCCCCTTTTTTTTTTAACAACCCAAGAGCACAAGGGGAAAAAATAGAGGAAGTATTTAGAATGTTTTGTTTTGTTTTGATTTTAAGGATAGGAGAGGTTTGACATGTTTGAAGTGAAAGGGAAAGCAGCCAGCAGAGAGGCAGATATTAGAGATCTGCACAGAGAAAATGTAGATAATGAAGAAGCCTTAGGAGGAAATAGAATGAAAAGCTCATAAAGCAGTCAACTTTGAAAAGGAATATGAAGAAATAAAGGGTGAGAGAAGATATATTTGAAAGTGGTGGGCCGGGCGCGGTGGCTCAAGCCTGTAATCCCAGCACTTTGGGAGGCCGAGACGGGCGGATCACGAGGTCAGGAGTTTGAGACAACCCTGGCTAACACGGTGAAACCCCGTCTCTACTAAAAAAATACAAAAAGCTAGCCGGGCGAGGTGGCTGGGCCTGTAGTCCCAGCTACTCGGGAGGCTGAGGCAGGAGAATGGCGTAAACCCGGGAGGCGGAGCTTGCAGTGAGCTGAGATCCGGCCACTGCACTCCAGCCCGGGCGACAGAGCAAGACTCCGTCTCAAAAAAAAAAAAAAAAAAAAAAAAAGAAAGTGGTGGACATGGAAGGTGAAATAAGAGTAGTTGTTACCAGTTGATTATTCTATTACCCAGGCACTGATCTAGGTTGGTTTATTTTCATTTTTTATTTATGTATTTATTTTTTTAAGACAGTCTTGCTCTGTAGCTGGAGTACAGTGGCACAGTCATGGCTCACTGCAGCCTCAACCCCTCAGGGCTCAAGCAATCTTCCCATCTCAGCCTGCTGAGTAGCTGGGACTACAGGCACACCGCCATGCCTGGCTAATTTTTGTGGTTTTTGTAGAGACGGGATTTCGCCACATTGCCTAGACTGGTCTTGAACTCCTGGGCTTAAGCGATCTTCCTGCCTGGGCCTCCCAAAGTGCTTGAATTACACGCATGAGCCACCATGGCCAGCCTGTAATTTCTTTCTTTCTTTTTTTTGAAACGGAGTCCGTCTGTCACCCAGGCTGGAGTGCAGTGGTGCGACCACAGCTCACTGCAACCTATACCTCCCCAGGCTCAGGTAGGTGATCCTTCCACCTCAGCCTCCCCGGTAGCTGGGACTATAGGTGCGGGCCACCAAGCCGGGCTAATTTTTAAAAATTTTTGTAAAGATGGGATTTCACCATGTTGCATAGGCTGGTCTTGAACTCCCGGTCTCAAGTGATCCATCCACCTTGGCCTCCCAGTGTGCTAGGATTACAAAGGTCTGAGGCCCTGTGACTGGCCCTGGCCTGTCATTTCTTATATTTCATAATTGTAAAATTATTTGTCCATAAGTGGAATAAATATTGTATTCTCAACTTGTGTTTCTATTATCAACTTTTTAAAAACTTTTGGACAAACTAATTTAGATGTGTGGGATAAAAATGTTATTCTGTGTTTTTTTAAATTTAACTTTTATGTTCAGAGATGTATGTGCAAGGTTTGGTGTATAGGTAAACTTGTATCATGGAGGTTTGTTGTGCAGATTATTTGAGCACCCAGGTATTAAGCCTAGTGCCCATTGGTTATTTGTCCAGATCCTCTCCCTGCTCCCATCCTCCACTCTCTGATAGGCACCAGTGAGTGTTGTTCCCCTCTGTGTCCATGTGTTCTCATCATGTGATATTTGGAACATGTGATATTTGTTTTTCTGTTTCTGCATTATTTTGCTAAAGATAATGGCTTCCAGCTTCACCCATGTTCCTGCAAAGGACATGATCTTGTTGGATTTTATGGCGGCATAGTATTGCATGGTATATATGTACCACATTTTCTTTATCTAGTCTACTTTTGATGGACATTTAGGTTGATTCCATGTCTTTGCTGTTGTGAATAGTGCTGCCATGAACATATGTGTGCATATGTCTTTGTAATAGAATGATTTATATTCCTTTGGGTATATAACCAGTAATGGGGGGATTTCTGGGTTGAATGGTATTTTTGTTTTAAGTCTTTGAGGAATTGCTACACTGTCTTCCACAATAGTTGAACTAATTTATACTCCCACCGACAATGTATAAGCATTGCTTTTTCTCCACAACTTCGCCAGCATCTATTATTTTTTGACTTTTTTTTTTTTCCTGAGATGGAGTCTTGCTGTGTCACCCAAGCTGGAGCGCAGTGGTGCGATCTTGGCTCACTACAGCCTCCGCCTCCGCCTCCCGGTTTCAAGCAGTTCTCCTCTCAGCTTTCGAGTAGCTGGGATTACAGGCCCACACCACCAAGCCCAGCTAATTTTTGTATTTTTGTAGAGACAGGGTTTCCCCATGTTGGCCAGTCTGGTCTTGAAATCCTGGCCTCGTGATCTGCCCGCCTTGGCCTCCCAAAGTGCTGAGATTACAGCCGTAAGCCACTGAGCCTGGCCTTTTTTTTTTTTTTTTTTTTTTTTGAGACGGAGTCTCGCTCTATCGCCCAGGCTGGAGTGCAGTGGCATGATCTCAGCTCACTGCATCCTCTGCCTCCCAGATTCAAGCGATTCTCCTGCCTCAGCCTCCTGAGTAGTTGGGACTACAGGCGCATGCCACCACGCCCAGCTAATTCTTTGTGTTTTTAGTAGAGACGGAGTTAAACCATGTTAGCCAGGATGGTCTCGATCTCCGGACCTCGTGATCCACCCACCTCAGCCCCCAAAAATGCTCAGATTACAGGCATGAGCCACCGCATCTGGCCTGGCCTATTTTTTGACTTTTTAATACTAGTTATCCCGACTGGCATAAGATGGTATCTCATTGTGGTTTCGATTTGCATTTCTCTAATGGTTAGTGATGTTGAGCTTCTTTCATATGATTGTTGGCTGTATGTATGTCTTCTTTTGAAAAGTGTTAGTTCATGTCCTTTCCCACTTTTTTCTTTTTGAGACAGAGTCTTGCTCTGTTGCCCAGGTTGGAATGCAGTGGCACAGTCTTGGCTCACTGAAACCTCTGCTTCCCAGCTTCAAATGATTCTTGTGCTTCAGCCTCCCAAGTAGCTGGGATGACCACACCACCACGCCTGGCTAATTTTTGTATTTTTAGTAGAGATGAGGTTTCACCATGTTGGCCAGGCTGGTCTCGAATTCCTGGCCTCAAGTGATCCACCTGCCTCGGCCTCTCAAAGTGGGATTACAGGTGTGAGCCACTGCCCCCAGCCCTTTGCCTACTCTTTAATGGGGTTGCTTGGTTTTCTTCTTACAAATTTAAGTTCCTTATAGATGCTGGATATTAGACCTTTGTCAGATGCATAGTTTGCAAGAATTTTCTCCCATTCTGTAGGTTGTCTGTTCACCCTGTTGATAGTTTCCTTTGCTGTGCAGGAGCTCTTCAATTAGATCCCATTTATCAGTTTTTGCTTTTGTAATAATTGCTTTTGGTGTCTCTGTCATGAAATTTTTACCTATTTTTATGTCCAGAATGGTATTGCCTAGGTTATCTTCCAGGATGTAGTTTTGGGGTTTGACATTTAAGTCTTTAATCTGTCTTAGGTTAATTTTTGTGTATAGAGTAATGAACGGATCCATTTTCAATCTTCTGCATATGGCTAACCAGTTATCCCAACACTGCTTATTTATTATTTATTTATTTATTTATTTATTTTTAGACAGAGTCTCGTTCTGTCGCCCAGGCTGGAGTGCAGTGGCACGATCTCAGCTCACTGCAACCTCTGCCTCCTGGATTGAAGTAATTCTCCTGACTCAGCCTACTGAGTAGCTGGGACTACAGGCACCCGCCACCATGTCTGGCTAATTTTTGTATTTTTAGTAGAGATGGGGTTTCACCATGTTGGTCAGGCTGGTCTCGAACTCCTGACCTCAAGCGATCCACCCACATTGACTTCTCAAAGTGTTGGGATTACAGGCGTGAGCCACTGCACCTGGCCTCCTGCACCATTTATTGAATGGAGAATTCCTCATTGCCTGTTTTTGTCTGGTTTATCAAAGATCAGATACTTGTAGGTGTGTGGCCTTTATTTCTGAGTTCTCTATTCTGTTCCATTGGTTTATGTGTCTTTTTTTGTACCAGTACCAAGCTGTATTGGTTACTATAGCCCTGTGGTATAGTTTGATGTTGGAGAACATGATGCCTCCAGCTTTGTTCTTTTTTTTTTTCTTTTTTTTTGAGACGGAGTCTCGCTCTGTCGCCCAGGCTGGAGTGCAGTGGCCGGATCTCAGCTCACTGCAAGCTCCACCTCCCGGGTTTACGCCATTCTCTCACCTCAGCCTCCCGAGTAGCTGGGACTACAGGCGCCGCCATCTCGCCCGGTTAATTTTTTGTATTTTTTTAGTAGAGACGGGGTTTCACCGTGTTAGCCAGGATGGTCTCGATCTCCTGACCTCGTGATCCGCCCATCTCGGCCTCCCAAAGTGCTGGGATTACAGGCTTGAGCCACCGCGCCCGGCCCAGCTTTGTTCTTTTTGCTTAGGATTTCCTTGGCTCTTTGGGCTCCTTTTTGGTTCCATATGAATTTCAAAACAATTTTTTTTTCTGGTTTTGTGAAGAATGTCAGTAGTACTTTAATAGGAATAGGATGGAATTTATACATTTCTTTGGGCAGTATGGTCATTTTAACAATATTGATTCTTCCTATCCATAGGCATAGGATGTTTTTCTGTTTGTTTGTGTCATCTCTGATTTCTTTGAGCAGTGTTTTGTAGTTCTCCTTGTAGACATCTTTCCCCTCCCAGGTTAGCTATGTTCCTAGGTATTTGTGTGTGTGTGTGTGTGTAGCAGTTGTGAATGGGATTGTGTTCCTGATTTGGCGCTCAGCTTGACCATTGTTGATGTATAGGAATGTTAGTGATTTTTCACATTGATTTTGTATCCTGAGATTTTGCTGAAGTTGTTTATCAGCTTAAGGAGCTTTTGTGCTGAGACCATGGGGTTTTCTGGATATAGGGTCATGTTGTTTACAAAGATAGTTTGACTTCCTCTCTTCCTATTTAGATGCCCTTAAATACCTACTTTTTTGAATTTTTAACATGAAGCGGTATTGAATTTTATCGAAAGCCTTTTCTGCATCTGTTGAGATAATCATGTGGTTTTTGTCTTTAGTTCTGTTTATGTAATGAATCATATTTACAAATTTGCGTATGTTGAACCAACCTTGCATCCCAGGTCTAAAGCCTACTTGATTGTGGTGGGTAAGCTTTTTGATGTGCTGCTGGATTTGATTTGCCAGTATTTTTTTTTTTTTTTTTTTTTGAGACGGAGTCTCGCTCTGTGGCCCAGGCTGGAGTGCAGTGGCCAGATCTCAGCTCACTGCAAGCTCCGCCTCCCGGGTTCACGCCATTCTCCTGCCTCAGCCTCCCCAGTAGCTGGGACTACAGGCGCCCGCCACCTCGCCCGGCTAGTTTTTTTGTATTTTTTAGTAGAGACGGGGTTTCACCATGTTAGCCAGGATGGTCTCGATCTCCTGACCTCGTGATCCGCCCGCCTCGGCCTCCCAAAGTGCTGGGATTACAGGCTTGAGCCACCGTGCCCGGCCGATTTGCCAGTATTTTGTTGAGGAATTTTGCATCGATATTCATCAAGAATATTAACCTGAAGTTTTCTTTTTTTGTTGTGTCTCTGCCAAGTTTTAGTGTCAGGATGATGCTGGCCTCATAGAATGAGTTAAGAAGGAGTCCCTCCTCTTCATTCTTTTGGAATAGTTTCAGCAGGAATGGTACCAGTTCTTCTTGGTACGTCTGTTAGAACTCAGCTATGAATCCATCTGGTCCTGGGCTCTTTTTGGCTGATAGGCTATTTATTATCGACTCAGTTGCAGAGCTTGTTACTGATCTGTTCGGGGATTCAGTTTCTTCCTGGTTCATTCTTGGGAGGGTGTATGTGTCTAGAAATTATCAGTTTTTTCTAGATTTTCTAGTTTATGTACATAGAGGTGTTCATAATATTATCGGATGGGTATTTGTATTTCTGTGGGGTCAGCGATAATAGCCCCTTGTCATTTCTGATTGTGATTATTTGAATCTTCTCTCTTTTCATCTTTATTAGTCTAGCTAGCAGTCTACTGTATTACTTTTTTCAAAGAACCAACTCTACCAGGCGCAAGGGCTCATGCCTGTAATCCCAGCACTTTGGGAGGCCAAGGTGTGTGGGTCACTTGAGGCAAGGAGTTTCAGACCAGCCTGGCCAACACAGCGAAACCCCATCTCTACTAAGAATACAATTAGCCCGGCATGGTGGTCCATACCTGTAATCCTAGCTACTTGGGAGCCTGAGGCATGAGAATCGCTTCAACCTGGGAGGTGGAGGTTGCAATGAGCCAAGATTGCACCACTGTGCTCCAGCCTGGACAACAGAGTGAGACCATATCTCAAAAAATAATAATAAATAAATAAATAAAATAAAACACAAAAAACCCAAATCCCTCCTGGATTTGTTGATCTTCTGAATGAGTTTTCAGTGTCTCAGTCTCTTTCAGTTCAGCTGTGAGAAGAATGTATATGCTGTTTTTTGTTTGTTTGTTTTTTTGAGACGGAGTATTGCTGTGTCACCCAGGCTGGAGTGCAGTGATGCGATCTCAGCTCACTGCAGCCTCTACCTCCCAGATTCCACCTGCCTCAGCCTCCCGAGTAGCTGGGACTACAGGCATGTGCCACCAATCTTGACAAATTTTTGGACTTTTAGTAGAGACAGGGTTTCACCATGTTGGTCAGGTTGGTCTTGAACTCCTGACTTCAGGTGATCCACCTGCCTCGGCTTCCCAAAGTGCTGGGATTACAGACGTGAGCCATCATGCCTGACCAATTCTGTTGTTTTTGGATGGAGGGTTCTGTTTTTGGATGGAGGGTTCTGTAGGTGTCTTATCAGGTCCCTTTGACCCAGTGCTAAGTTTGAATCCTGAATATCTTTGTTAATTTTCTGTCTTGATGATCTAATATTGTCAGTGGGGTGTTAAAGACGCTCACTATTATTTTGTGGGAGTCTAGGTCTCTTTGAAGGTCTCTAAGAACTTGCTTTATGAATCTGGGTGCTTCTGTGTTGGGTATATATATGTGGTGGTGTGAGCCACCATGCCCGGCCTTGTGTTTTTTTAAATAATGTTATCCAATTATTTTCAGTAGCAATTGCTTTGTGAGGGCATTTTGAACCTTGTAAGACACCAAATTACGAAGTATTTTTATTAGTCTTGTGATACTGGTATCCACCTAGGTCATTAGATATTTAAAATCTTCACTTTATATAGGACCAACGATATTTAAAAAAATAGTGAAGTATCTTTCTCACACTAGTGTTGATGATGTGTATAATTTCTTGTTTACCTGAGAATAGGACTCATAGAGAAATGGTTGTTTTTTGGGAAAGCTTAGGTGAGTTGATTGTTTATTAAGCAAGGTTAAAAAGCAGAGCCCTCAGGCCGGGCGCGGTGGCTCACGCCTGTAATCTCAGCACTTTGGGAGGCTGAGGCAGGCGGATCACGAGGTCAAGAGATGGAGACAATCCTGGCCAAAATGGTCTCTACTAAAAATACAAAATTAGCTGGGCATGGTGGCACGCGCCTGTAGTCCCAGCTACTCGGGAGGCTGAGATAGGAGAATTGCTTGAACCTGGGAGGCAGAGGTTGCAGTGAACTGAGATTGTGCCACTGCACTCCAGCCTGGGCAACAGAGAGAGAAACTCCATCTCAAAAAAAAGAAAAAAATTCCAGGCTGGGCACAGGTGATTCAAGCCTGTAACACAGCATTTTGCTAGGCGGAGGCAGGCAGATTGCTTGAGCCCAGGAGTTTGAGACCAGCCTGGGCAACATGGTGAAATCCCATCTCTACAAAAAATATGAAAATTAGCTGGGTGTGGTGGTGTGCACCTGTAGTCCCAGCTACTTGGGAGGCTGAGGTGGAAAGATCTCACCTGAGCCCGGGGAGGTTGAGGCTGTAGTGAGCCGTGATTATGCCACTGCATTCCAGCCTGGGCGACAGAATGAGATTCTGTTTTAAAAAAAATAATAAAATAGGACAGGTGCGGTGGTTCACGCCTGTAATTCCATCACTTTGGGAGGCTGAGGCGGGTGGATCATGAGGTCAGGAGTTCAAGACCAGCCTGGCCAATGTGGTGAAACGCCATCTCTCTACTACTACTACTAAAAATACAAAAATTACCTGGGCGTGGTGGCAGGCACCTGTAATCCCAGCTACTCAGGAGGCTGAGGCAGGAGAATTGCTTGAACCCAGGAGGCGGAGGTTGCAGTGAGCCTAGATCATGCCATTGCACTCCAGCCTGGGCAACAAGAGCGAAACTTCATCTCCAAAAAAAAAAAAAAACTATCTGGGCGTGAGTGGCACATGCCTGTAGTCCGGCTACTCGAGAAGCTGAGGTGAGAGAAGCTTTTGAACCTAGGAGATGGAGGTTGCAGTGAGCTGAGATTGTGCCACTGTAGTCCAACCTGGGTGACAAAGCGAGACTCCATCTCAATAAGAAAAAAATAAATGAATAAATAAAAATAATAAAATAGGCCTGGCACAATGGCTCACACCTGTAATGCCAGCGCTTTCGGAGGCTGAGGCGGGCGGATCATGAAGTCAGGAGTTCAAGACCAGCCTGATCAACGTGTTGAAACCCATCTCTACTAAAAATACAAAAATTTGCCAGGCGTGGTGGCACACACCTGTGACCCCAGCTACTTGGGATACTGAGACAGGGGAATTACTTGAACCCAGGAGGCGGAAGTTGCGAGCTGAGATAGCACCACTGCACTCCAGCCTGGGCAACAGCGAGACTCCATCTCAAAAAATAATAGTAATAGGCCTGGCACGGTGGCTTATGCCTGTAATCCTAGCACTTTGGGAGGCTGAGGCGGGCGGATCGTGGAGGTCAGGAAATTGAGACCATCATGGCTAACATGGTGAAACCCCATCTCTACTAAAAGTACAAAAAATTAGCTGGGCGTGGTGGCAGGCGCCTGTAGTCCCAGCTACTCGGGAGGCTGAGGCAGGAGAATGGTGTGAACCCAGGAGGCAGAGGTTGCAGTGAGCTGAGATCACACCACTGCACTACAACCTGGGCTACAGAGGGAGACTCTCTCAAAAAAATAAATAAATAAATAAAAATAATAAAGTAAAACTCATAGAAGCAGAGAATAAAATGGTGGTTACGAGGAGCTGTGTCGGGGTGGAGATTGGGGGGGTGGTGGTCAGAGTGTGTAAAATTTCTGTTAGAAGGAATAAGCACAAGAAATCTGTTGTACAACATAGTGACCTTAGTCTATATATATATATTTTTTTTTTTTTTTTTTTGAGACAGAGTTTCGCTCTTCTTGGCCAGGCTGGAGTGCAATGGCACGATCTCGGCTCACCGCAACCTCCGCCTCCCAGGTTCAAGCGATTCTCCTGCCTCAGCCTCCCGAGTACCTGAAATTACAGGCATGCACCACCATGCCTGGCTAATTTTTTGTATTTTTAGTAGAGATGGGGTTTCTCCATGTTGGTCAGACTGATCTCGAACTCCCAACCTCAGGTGATCGGCCAACCTCGGCCTCCCAAGGTGCTGGGATTACAGGTGTGAGACCTCGCCCAGCCAGTAAAAATATATTCTATACTTGAAAATTGCTGAGAATAGATTTTAAGTGTTCTCACCACAAAAAAACTTAATTATTTTAGGTAATGGACATGTTAATTAGTTTGATTTAGCCATTCCACAGTCTTCACTACAGTAGCGCTCCCCCTTATCAACAGTTTTGCTTTCTGTGGTTTTACTTACCCAAGATGAGCCATGGGCTGAAGATATGAAAAATTCCAGCAACAAGTAATTCATTAGTTTTAAATAGTGTGCCATTCTGAGTAGTGTGATGAAATCTCCCTTGCCGTCCTGCATATGTCGTGAATCATCTCTTTGCTCAGTGTCTCCACACTGAGTATGCTACATGCCATTTAGTAGCAGACTTGGTTATCAGATTGACTCAGGCCATTGCAGTGCTCATGTTGAAGTAACCTTTATTTTTACTTAGTAATGGCCTCAAAGTGCAAGAATAGTGATGCTGGCAATTTGGATATACCAAGGATAAATTCTTTTTTTTTTTTTGAGACAGACTCTTGCTCTGTTGCCCAGACTAGAGTTCAGTGGCCCCATAATTGCTCACTGCAACCTCCACCTCTCCTGAGCTCAAAGAATCCTTGCACCTCAGCCTCCAGAGTAGCTGGGATTGCAGATGTGCATCACCATGCCTGGCTAATTTTTGTGGTTTTTGTAGAGATGAGGTTTTGCTGTGTTACCCAGGCTGGTCTCGAACTCCTGGGCTCAAGCGATCTGCTCGCCTCGGCCTCCCAAAGTGCTGGGATTACAGGTGTGAGCCACCACTCCCAGCCAAGAAACTATTTTTTTTTTTTTTTTTTTGAGACGGAGTCTAGCTCTGTCCCCCGGGCTGGAGTGCAGTGGCCGGATCTTAGCTCACTGCAAGCTCCACCTCCCGGGTTCATGCCATTCTCCTGCCTCAGCCTCCCGAGTAGCTGGGACTACAGGCGCCCGCCACCTCGCCCGGCTAGTTTTTTGTATTTTTTAGTAGAGACGGGGTTTCATCGGGTTAGCCAGGATGGTCTCGATCTCCTGACCTCGTGATCCGCCCATCTCGGCCTCCCAAAGTGCTGGGATTACAGGCTTGAGCCACTGCGCCCGGCCCAAGAAACTATTAAGTGCATCCTTTAAACAAAAAGATGAAAGTTCTAGACTAAGAAAAAAAAAAAAATCTTAGGTCAAGATTGCTAAAATCTATTGTAAAAATGATTTTTTTTTGTTTTTTATGAACCCTGCATATTACATTTGAAAGAATGAATTTTCTATCTGTGAAATTGTGAAGACAAAAAAAGAAAATTGTGCTAGTTTTGCTGTTGTACTCCACATTGCAGAAGTTACAATCACAGTGCACGATGAGTTCCTAGTGAAGAAGGAAAAGACACTAAATTTGTGGGTGAGAGACATGAACAAAAACATGCTTTGATTGAGTGCAGTTGGATTCAGTACTGTCCATTGTTTCAGTTATCCACTGGGGGTCTTGGAATGTATCCCCCGAGGATAAGAGGGGACTACTGTATTTCAAAATGTCATTTTATATACCATAACTATATACAATTTTTGTCAATTAAAAACCAAAATGTGACACAATCTCTTTTAACCTATTGGTGATACCAATATGATTGGGAATTTTACTAACAATCTTTTACATACTTTACTTTCTTAAATAAAATTAGGTAGGAGATAAGACTTCTGGGACAACATCTTTATATACTTGGGAGAAGGGTTCATCCTTCCACTATGGCAACACTAATTTCTTGGTAAATGCAAACCACTGTAGTAGGCTCATTCTATTAAATGAATGCACTGCATAGTAACACTTCCGTCAGTGCTGGACTGCACATATGATGGTGGTCTTGTAAGATTAAAATGGAGCTGAAAAATTCCTATTGCCTGGTGATGTAGCCATCCTGATGTCATAGCACAATGCATTACTCACATTTGTGGTAATGCTGATAGTAAACAAACCTGTGCTGGCAGTCATATAAAACTATAGCACATACAATTATGTATAGCATATAATACTTGATAATGATAATAAATGACTATATTACTGGTTTATGTATTTACTATACTTTTTAATTGTTAGTGTGTATTCCTTCTACACACACACACACACACACACACATATTTTTATTTTATTTTATTTTTATTTTTGAGACGGGGTCTCACTCTGTTGCCCAGGCTGGAGTGCAGTGGCACAATCAGGGCTCACTGCAGCCTTGACCTCCCAGGCTCAGGTGATCCTCCCACCTCAGCCTCCCAAGTAGATGGCACTACAGGCACATGCCACCATACTGGCTAACTTTTTTTTTTCTTCCCTGTAGAGACAAGGTTTTGCCATGTTGCCCAGACTGATCTTGAACTCCTGGGCTCAAGCAGTTTGCTCACCTTGGACTCCCAAAGTGCTGTCATTACAGGTGTGAGCCACCTCACCCAGCCTTATTTTTTTAAAAAGTTAACTGTAAAACAGCCTCTGGCAGGTCCTTCAGTAGATATTCTACAAGAAGGCACTGTTATTATAGCAGATGACAGCTCCATGCCTGTTAGTACCCCTGAAGACCTTTCAAGAAGTCAAGATGTAGAAGTGGAAGACAGCGATACTCATGATCCTGTCCCTGTGGAAGCCTAGGCTAATGTGTTGTTAGTGTCTTAGTTTTTAACAAAAAGGTTTAAAAAGTGGGAAAAAAAAAAAAAAAGGAGGGGGGAAGGAAGGAAAGGAGGGAGGGAAGAAGGAAGAGAGAGGGAGGAGAGAGAGAAAGGAAGGAAAGGAAAGGAAGAAAGAAAGGAAAAGAAAAGAAATCCTCCTGCCTTATCATCCTGAGTAGCTGGGACAACAGATGTGCGCTACCACACCAAGCTAATTTTAAAAAATTGTTTTTATGGAGATAGGATCTTGCTATGTTGTCTGGGCTGGTCTCAAGCTCCTGGCCTCAAGTGATCTTCTTGCCTTGACCTACAGAAGCACTAGGATTACAGGTGTGAGCCACCTCTCCCGGCCATCATTTTTTTTTTTTTTTCTTTTGAGACCGAGTTTTTCTCTTGTTGCCCAGGTTGGAGTGCAGTGGCGTGATCTCGGCTCACCTCTGCCTCCCAAGTTCAAGTCATTCTCCTGGCTCAGCCTCCTGAGTAGCTGGGGTTACAGGCATGCGCCACCACGCCTGGCTAATTTTGTATTTTTAGTAGAGATGGGGTTTCTCCATGTTGGTCAGGCTGG
Organism: Trachypithecus francoisi; assembly: GCF_009764315.1. Taxonomy (NCBI): domain Eukaryota; kingdom Metazoa; phylum Chordata; class Mammalia; order Primates; family Cercopithecidae; genus Trachypithecus; species Trachypithecus francoisi. Next base: position 96,385,221 of record NW_022681457.1, on the reverse strand, counting down.
TCTCGAACTTCCAACCTCAGGTGATCCACCTGCCTCAGCCTCCCAAAGTTCTGGATTACTGGCATGAGCCACCACGCCTGGACATGGCCATCTTTTTTTTTTCCAAGATGGAGTCTTGTTCTTGTTGTCCAGGCTGGAGTGCAGGGGCGTGATCTCAGCTCACTGCAATCTCTGCCTCCTGGGTTCAATCGACTCTCCTGCCTCAGCCTCCTGAGTAGCTGGGATTACAGGCACCCGTCACCATGCCCGGCTAATTTTTGTACTTTCAGTAGAGATGGGGTTTCGCCATGTTGGCCAGGTTGGTCTCGAACTCCTGACTCAGGTGATCCACCCACCTCGGCCTCCTAAAGTGCTGGGATTACAGGCATGAGCCACCATGCCCAGCCAGCCATCTTTTAAAAGTATGTTTTGTCTTTGAGGTTTCCTCAAAATGTGATACATACGATGCCAGAAATAAATACGGCTTCTTTTTTTTTTTTTTTTTTTTTTTTTTTTTTTTTGAGGCGGAGTCTCGCTCTGTCGCCCGGACTGGAGTGCAGTGGCCAGATCTCAGCTCACTGCAAGCTCCACCTCCCGGGTTTACGCCATTCTCCTGCCTCAGCCTCCCGAGTAGCTGGGACTACAGGCGCCCGCCACCTCGCCCGGCTAGTTTTTGTATTTTTAGTAGAGACGGGGTTTCACCGTGTTAACCAGGATGGTCTCGATCTCCTGACCTCGTGATCCGCCCGTCTCGGCCTCCCAAAGTGCTGGGATTACAGGCTTGAGCCACCGCGCCCGGCCACGGCTTCATTTTTGTGTGTGTTGATTTTGTCATGATCAGTGATGATGATGAATTGCCCTTCCTGAGCTCTGTAAGCATGTTTTCTGAAAGTAATGTCCTTTATAACCCACTAGTGTTATTTTCTGAGATAATTTGGATTAGCATGCAATGCTTTTGCTTATCAGTAAGCCATACCTCTGTTTTAAAGAGCTGATTCATGCTTCTTAATGGTAACAGAAGTACTATGTTTAACAAAGAGGAGGAGGTCAGTTTTTCTTCAAAGGAGGAAGTTTCATTTTTATGTCTTTACCCTTCAGTAATATGTTAGACGTTGAGTATTTGTGCTTAAAAACAAACTTTTCTTAAGCATAACTTTTTTTTTTGAACAGGCTTTTCCATTTGTAAAACTCTATCCTTACTAAGAACATGATTGGAAATCTCTGTATAATGTTTCATTTTCTTTGTGATAGGCAAAAACAAATTAAGTTCTTTATTTTTTTTTTTTATTTTTTTTTTTTTTGAGACGGAGTCTTGCTCTGCCGCCCAGGCTGGAGTGCAGTGGCCGGGTCTCAGCTCACTGCAAGCTCCGCCTCCTGGGTTTACACCATTCTCCTGCCTCAGCCTCCCGAGCAGCTGGGACTACAGGCGCCCGCCATGTCGCCCGGCTAGTTTTTTTTTTGTATTTTTTAGTAGAGACGGGGTTTCACCGTGTTAGCCAGGATGGTCTCGATCTCCTGACCTCGTGATCCGCCCGTCTCGGCCTCCCAAAGTGCTGGGATTACAGGCTTGAGCCACCGCGCCCGGCCTTAAGTTCTTTATTAACTGCTTTTATTTGTAGCTACTAAATTTCTCTGCTAAGTAGTAACAAAAATAGTTTAGAAATAGCAAAGAAAGTTAGGGAAATGTAGAGGATTTCTGCGCTTCCAGATTTCCAGGGAAAAGGGTAAATTGGTGACAGATAATAAAGATGCATGTAGCCAGGCACAGTGGCTCACGCCTGTAATCCCAGCACTTTAGGAGGTCGGGGTGGGTGGATCACTTGAGGTCAGGAGTTCAAGACCAACCTGGCCAACATGGTGAAACCCCATCTCTACAAAAATACAAAAATTAACTGGGCGTGGTGATGTGCACCTGTAATCCCAGCTACTCGGGAGGCTGAGTTGGAAGAATCGCTTGAACCCAGGAAGCAGAGGTTGCAGTGAGCCGAGATCGTGCCATTGTTCTCTAGCCTGAGCGACACAGAGAGAGACTCCGTCTCAAAAAAAAAAAAAAAAAAAGATGCGTGTAGATCACAGTATTTACTCCTTATATTAATGTAGTAGCATCTGAAGGTCACTCTAGAAGAATAGGTGATACCTTACTACTTTCTTAATTTTCTCTAGTGATGTGCTTTTTTTTTTTTTTTTTTGAGGTGGTGTTTTGTTCTTGTCTCCCAGGCTGGAGTGCAATGGCGCAATCTCAGCTCACTGCAACCTCTGCCTCCTGGGTTCAAGCGATTCTCTTGCCTCAGCCTCCTGAGTAGCTGGGATTACAGGCTTATGCCACCACGCCGGCTAATTTTTTTTTGTTTTTCATTTTTTTTAATTTTTAGTACAGATGGGGTTTCACCGTGTTGGCCAGGCTGGTCTCAAATTCCTTACCTCAGGTAATCCACCCATCTCGGCCTCCCAAAGTGCTGGGATTACAGGCGTGACCCACCGTGCCTGGCCGTGATGTGCTTTTAAATCAAGTCCAAGAAAATGTGGAAATAACACTTTAGTTGTTCATTCTGCCAGTGTAAATTTAGGTTTCATTATCTTGGTATTTTTAGACATTGTGTATTTTGATCAGGCTTAGAATCATGATAGAATCAAAATCTGCTTTTTTTTTGTTTTGCAACTGAAATGGAGGAGTGGGGTGAACTTTTAAGACTGCCCACTATGTGCCAGGCACAGCCCATTTCTTGGTGTTTTATTTTATAATAAATGCTATTTCATGAGATTCTCATTGAAGATGAGTATTATTATTCTCACTTGAATCCCCAAAGACAAGAAGGTTAAATGATTCTATAGTATTATATTTTGTAACCAGAATCATTAACCAGTTTGTGTGTGATTGATATTTGAACTTGTGCTAATCATTAACCAGTTTGTGTGTGATTGATATTTGAACTTGTGCTAATTTGTCCAATGAAAGATAATGCAAGTTCTCTTAAGCAGTAAATTTTTGTTCTTTTGATTTTTGCCTGACTTGTTAAGCTTTCTCAGGAAGGAGAAGGTTATTTTGAAGAACATAGGTCTAGCATTACAGCAATTGACCATAAAGGAATAGAAAAGGCAGAAAATATTCTCATACTTGATGGTTTCCGTCTTAGAAGATTCATTTATATCTGTGTGTACAACCTGAGGCTACCTTGGACATTCAAAATGAAACAAGGAATGAAGCTATTATTAGGGTAGTTGTACTAAAAGTACAAAAATTAGCTGGGCGTGGTGGCACATGCCCGTAATTCCAGCTACTCGAGAGGCTGAGGCAGGAGAATCGCTTGAATCCAGGAGGCGGAAGTTTACAGTGAGCCAAGGTCGTGCCACTGCACTCCAGCCTGGGCGACAGAGCGAGACGCCGTCTCAAAAAGTATATATATGATGAATAATTTTGTGTTGAAGTGAAATATCTGCTGTGTATAAAAAAAAAAAGTTTTTTTTATTTGTGTAAAAAAAAAGTTTGCTTGTTTTTTTTTGTTTTGTTTTTTTTTTAAGAGTCTTGCTCTGTTGCCAGGCTGGTGTGCAGTGGCACGATCTCGGCTCACTGCAACCTCCGCCTCCCGGGTTCAAGCGATTCCTCTGCCTCAGCCTCCCGAGTAGCTGGGACTACAGGTGCATGCCACCACGCCCTGCTAATTTTTGTTGTTGTTGTTGTTATATTTTTAGTAGAGATGGTGTTTCACCATGTTGGCTAGGATGGTCTTGATCTCCTGACGTCATGATCCGCCCCCCTCTGCCTCCCAAAGTGCTGAGATTACAGGTATGAGCCACGGCCCCTGGCCTAATTTTTGCTTTTAATATCAAGTTTCTACCCTGTAGTACATGCTTCTGTGTTGCTTTCACTGAACTGACCTAGCCATGGTTACCAAGTTGAGGAATTGATACATTTGAAGAGTTCTGTTAAAGCTGGGAAGAGGATAATATATTTTAGAATTCTCATATGCCTATGTTAACACCACCAAGGCTGTGGCTGCCATTAGCAACAGCAGCATTAAATATCTGTTGGGTGGCTGGCCAGGGTGGCTCATGCCTATAATCCTGGCACTTTGGGAGGCCAAGGCGGGCGGATCACAAGGTCAGGAGTTCAAGACCAACCTGGCCAGCGTGGTGAAACCCCGTCTCTACTAAAAATACAAAAAATTAGCCATGCATAGTGGCACGTGCCTGTAGTCCCAGCTACTCAGGAGGCTGAGGCAGGATAATCACTTGAACCCCACAGGCAAAGGTTGCAGTGAGCCGAGATCATGCCACCACACTCCAGCCTGGGCGACAGAGTAGGTAGATGCTGTCTCAAAAAATAAAATAGGCTGCGCGCAGTGGCTTATGCCTATAATCCCAGCACTTTGGGAGGCTAAGGCAGGCGGATCACTTGAAGTCAGGAGTTCGAGACCAGCCTGGTCAACGTGGTAAAACCCTGTCTCTACTAAAAATACAAACATTAGTCAGGCATGGGGGCACATGCCTGTAATCCCAGCTACTTGGGAGGCTGAGGCAGGAGAATTGCTTGAACCTGGGAGCTGGAGTTTGCAGTGAGCCAAGATCATGCTACTGTACTCCAGCCTGGGCAACAGAGCAAGACTCTGTCTCAAAAAAGAAAAAAAAATTAATTAAATGCTAATATTCCAAAGGAAGCACTTTTGAGGCAATAGTTTTATCAGATCTCAAATATGTATGTTTTGTATCCATCCTCTGGTTCTGTTTCTGAGAAGAACCCTAATACAGAAGGTATTCTGGAAGACACATTATCCAAGCTTGAGATTTAAAGGAATTAGCTGTATAAAGAGGTAGGAAAGGCCAGGCGCAGTGGCTCATCACATCTGTAATCCCAGCACTTTTGGAGGCCAAGGTGGGTGGATCACATGAGGTCAGGAGTTCAAGACCAGCCTGACCAACATGGACCAACCCCGTCTCTACTAAAAATACAAAATTAGCTGGCTGTTGTGGCGCATGCCTGTAATCCCAGCTACTCAGGAAACTGAGTCAGGAGAATCACTTGAACCTGGGAGGTGGAGGTTGCGGTGAGCCGAGATTGTGCCGTTGCACTCCAGCCTGGGCAACAGGAGCAAAACTCTGCCTCAAAAAATAAAAAAAGAGATAGGAAAATTAGTTTTTAAAGGTAAAGGGAACAGCATGTGTAAAGGGGTTAGGTGAGAAGGAATATGATTCATTTAGGAAATGGGACATCATTTGGTTTAAGCAACATAAAAGACTGGCAGGGGATGAGGTCAGGAAGGTCAACAGGCTGGATCACACAGGATTATGTAAATCAAGTTAGGACTTTAAACTTCATCTTGGGCAATGAAAGGTTATATAGAGAGCAGGGGGATGTTGTGATAAGCTTTTTGTTCTAGAACAGGATTTCTTAATCCAAGTAACGCTTTTTAAAGGAAAATTTTTATTGTTAATCCTCAGTATTGGCTGAAAATATTTTTATTATACTGGTAAGTCAATATTACAAACATAAAAGTAGGTATAAACTGGCCGAGTGTGGTGACTCATGCCTATAATCCCAGCACTTTGGGAGGCCAAGGTAGGTGGATGGCTTGAGCCCAGGAATTTGAGACCAGCCTGGGCAACATGGCAAAACTCTCTCTCTGCAAAAAAATAGAAAAATTAGCGGGGTGTGGTGGCACGCACCTGTAGTCCCAGCTACTTGGGAGGCTGAGAGGTGGGAGGATCACTTGAACCCAGGAAGTGGAGGTTGCAATGAGCCATGATCATGCCACTGGCACTCTAGCCTGGGTGACAGAGCCAGACCCTGTCTCAAAAAAAAAAAAGAAAGAAAATGTAGGTATAAACTTGAGGTACAGGTCTTGAGTATAAAACTAACAAGGTTTCAAATTTTAATATAACAATTATAAAGTGTTAAAATTACTATTAATATGATGAATAGGCCATGCACAGTGGATCACACCTGTAATCCCCACACTTTGAGAAGCAGAGGCGGGTAGATCACCAGAGGTCAGGAGTTCGAGACCAGCCTGGCCAACATGGTGAAACACCATCTCTACTAAAAGTACAAAAATTAGCTGGGCGTGGTGGCACATGCCTGTAATTCCAGCTACTCGGGAGGCTGAGGCAGGAGAATCGCTTGAATCCAGGAGGCGGAAGTTTACAGTGAGCCAAGGTCGTGCCACTGCACTCCAGCCTGGGCGACAGAGCGAGACGCCGTCTCAAAAAGTATATATATGATGAATAATTTTGTGTTGAAGTGAAATATCTGCTGTGTATAATTCTTTTTTGAGTTTAGTATGTCTCTACTCTTAAGTGATATGGGATGATTTATTTCTTTTACCACTTTTCAGTATTCACATTGCCAGGAAACTTGTTCCTTTGAAGTTATTTGGTTTTCTCATGGCTCACATACATCATGGACACTTACCTAATTCCATTCCTATTAATTTCTTGTTGGTCTCAGACTATGTAGTACTGTTTGGTGCTAGTGTTAATTTGTTTATTCAGTAAGTATTTTTTTAGTACCTAGTGTATGCACATTCTAAATGCGGGGATATAGTAGTGAACAGAACAGATAAAGTATCTAATGATACTTTCTAGATTGGGAGAGACACAATAAGAACTTAGGTAAGCATATCTATAGATAAATTACAGATAGTATACCATCAGATAGTGATACATTAAAAATAAAAATAAGGCCGGGCGCGGTGGCTCAAGCCTGTAATCCCAGCACTTTGGGAGGCCGAGGCGGGCGGATCACTAGGTCAGGAGATCGAGACCATCCTGGCTAACACGGTGAAACTCCGTCTCTACTAAAAAAATACAAAAAACTAGCCAGGCGAGGTGGCAGGCGCCTGTAGTCCCAGCTACTCGGGAGGCTGAGGCAGGAGAATGGCGTGAACCCGGGAGGCGGAGCTTGCAGTGAGCTGAGATCCGGCCACTGCACTCCAGCCTGGGCGACAGAGCGAGACTCCGTCTCAAAGAAAAAAAAAATAAAACAAGGTAAATGGATAGAAAGTGATGAAAAGGGGTTGCCAAGGAAAGGCCTCTTTGAGGGAGTCACATTTGAGTGGCCTGAAATAATGGAGCGAATCATGCAGTTTCTGGGAAAAGAGCATTCCAGGCTGACTGAACAACAACTGCAAACCCTAGGGTAAAAATGTGCTTGTTATGTTACAAAAACAATTGTAAGCTCAGTATGGCTGAAACAGAGTGAGCAAGAGAAGTTGGAAATGTGGTCAGTGGAGTAGGAGTAGACAGGGACCAGGACATGTAGGATCTTATAGGCTGTGGTAAGAAATCTGCAGCTGTCAGGTGCGATGGCTCATCATGCCTGGAATCCCAGCACTTTGGGAGGCCGAGGTGGGCAGATCACTTGAGGTCAGGAGTTTGAGACCAGCCTGGCCAACATGGTGAAACCCCATCTCTTCTAAAAATACAAAAATTAACCGGGCCTCTTGGCGCACGCCTGTAATCCCAGCTACTCGGGAGGTTGAAGCAGGAGAATCGCTCGAACCCAGGAGTCGGAGATTACAGTGAGCCGAGATCGTGCCACTGCACTCCAACCTGGGTGACAGAGCAAGACTCCATCTCAATTAAAAAACAAAAAAAGAGAGAGAGAGAAATCTGGAGTTAATTTCAGAAGTGATAGTGTAGCCGGCTTAAATCTGGCTGCTTGCCACCCAGAGGCTGAAAAAGAGAGAAGCCAGGTGTGGTTTAAAAAAAGCAGTTTTATTAACCAAATGGTAGGAGCTGAGGAATGGCCAGGCTCATGCCTTCAAAAGACCATTCCAGTTTTTTGGGCTGAGTGAAAGGTTTTTTTTGAGATGGAGTCTCACTCTGTCACCCAGACTGGAGTGCAGTGGCACGATCTCAGCTTACTGCAACCTCTGCCTCCCAGATTCAAGTGATTCTCCTGCCTCAGCCTCCAGAGTAGCCAGGATTACAGGCGCACACCACCACTCCCTGCTAATTTTTGTAGTTCTAGTAGAGACAGGGTTTCCCTGTGTTGGCCAGGCTGGTCTTGAACTCCTGACCTCAGGTGATCTGCCTGCTTCAGCCTCCCACAGTGCTGGGATTACAGGTGTGAGCCAACACTCCCAGCCTGAGTGAAGGGTTTTAAGAAGGCAAAGATATAGGAAATATGTGATAGTGGTGCAGGAGAGGGTAGGCTTTCAAATCTTGTTCCCATGGCTGTCTTGAGTTCATCACCTGTCTGGAGTTCTGGTTTTCATCATCCTGACTTCCGCCCAGTAGTGGTGGGCCAACTGTTCAGAACTCCCCTTAGGTGGGAGGATTCTGCAACTGGCTCTCTCTGCCTGGTTTGTTTCAAAATTGGCCCCTGGAATTTGTAAGCAAGCACATAATTAGATAAGTGAGCATTGTTCATGGAAGTACCTAATAGGAAAGGGAAACAGAGTTTTGAAATATGTTTCAAGGCTGAAAGCAAGAAAGGAAAAAAGTTTTAAAACGCATTTTGAGGCTGGGATACTTGGTTACAATAGGGATATATGACATGCTTTACTTTTTTTTTTTTTGAGATGGAGTCATCTCTGTCATCCAGGCTGGAGTGCAGTGGCAAGATCTTGGCTCACTACAACCTCCACCTCTCGAGTTCAAGCCATTCTCCTGCCTCAGCCTCCCAAGTAGCTGGGATTATAGGCGCCCGCCACCACACCCAGCTGATTTTTGTATTTTTAGTAGAGATGGGGTTTCACCATGTTGGCCACGCTGGTTTTGAACTCCTGACCTCAGGTGATCTGCCCCCCTTGGCCTCCCAAAACCTAGGCGTACAGGCGTGAGCCACTGCACCCTTTTTTTGTTGTTATTGTTGTTAATAAGGCAGGATCTGGCTCTGTTGCCCATGCTGGAGTGCCATGGTGCAATCATAGCTCATTATAACCTCAAACTTCTGGGCTCAAGCTGTCCTCCCACCTCAGAGTAGCTAGGACTACAGGCACGTACCACCATGCTCATCTAATTTTTTAATTTTTTTGTAGAGACAGGGACTTTACTATGTTGCCCAAGCTGGTCTCAAACTCCTGGCCTCAAGTGATCCTCCCACCTCAGTATCCCAAAGTACTGTGATTATAGCCATCAGCCACTGCATCCAGCTCTGCTTTACTTTTTGGAAGGATCACCCAGGCCAGTCTGAGGATAATAGAATATAGGAGTCTGAGTAGAAGGGAGGTTAATTAGGGGTTGATTGTACTAGTCTAGCAAGAGATGGTGATAGCTTGGACTAGGGTGAGAAGTGGTTAAATTATGGATGTATTTTGGAGGCAGGGGCAATAAGACTTGGTAATGACTTAATTGTAGCTGTGAGAGAAAGAGAAGAGTCAAGGATGACACCTTGTTGAGCAACTAGAAAACTTAAGCTACCATTTTACTGAAATGATGATACAAAATAGCAGCTTAACACAGATGCCCGCTCTTTTTCTAAGTGCTTTACATCTGTTGCCCTACTCATGAATAGGGAATACTGGGGGAAGAACAAATTGGGAGTGGGAAATCAAGAGTTTGTTCTTTAAAACATGGTATGTTTGTGAAACTTGCTAGATTTCCAAATAGAGTATTGAGTATGCTGTAGATATATCAGTCTGAGGAAGTTCAGGGGAGATGTTCAGCCTGGAAATAAGAATTTGTTTATATCATCAGTGTATATAGGGGGTATTAAAAATAGTAGAACTAGGCTAGGCATGTTGGCTTATGTCTGTAATCCCAGCACTTTGGGAGGCCAAGATGGGAGGATCGCTTGAGGTCAGGAGTTTGAGACCAGCCTAGACAACATTGTGACCCCATCTGTACAAAAAGTTTTAAAAGTTTAGACTGAGCACAGTGGCTCACCAGGTGCTGTGGCTCACCATATAGGTTTGAGCATCATCTGTTTATGGGTGGTTACAGAGGCCACAGGAATATTTCTATCTTGCACAGGCATAATCCCAGCACTTTGGGAGGCTGAGGCGGGTGGATCACCTGAGGTCAGGAGTTCGAGACCAGCTGGCCAACATGGTGAAATCCTGTCTCTACTAAAAATACAAAAATTAGCTGGGCGTGATGGCAGGTGCCTGTAATCCCAGCTACTAGGGAGGCTGAGGCAGGAGAATTGCTTGGACTTTGCAGCAGAAGTTGCAGTGAACTGAGATCATGCCACTGCACTCCAACCTGGGCAACAGAGTGAGACTCCATCTCAAAATAAATAAGTAAATAAAAATAAATAAATAAATAAATAAATAAAATTTAGTGGGCTGATTTTGGACATCCTAATCACTGGAGAGGCTGTGGGCATTTAATGGGCTGGAGTGAGGGATACTAAGTGAGGGTTGCTAAATGTCCTGCAGTGTATAGGACAATACACAATAATTATTTCTGCCACATGCCAATTATATTCTAGGGAGTAGAGGAGTAAAGATAGCAAGGAGATGAGATTTAAGGACCAAATCCTGGGATTCTGCAACATGTAGAGGTCAGGAAGAGGAGGAGGTTTCTGCCAAAGAGACTACCTCAGTTGAACTAGGAAAACAAAGACCAGGAGGTCCATAGATCCCAGTTTAGTGAACACTTAACAGTTACTAGGCCTGAAACACAGATTGGAGGGGAACAGTCCAGAGGAAGTGAGAATATTTTGGATTCTATTGTGTCTTTAGGCAATGAAGATGAAGACAAAGATCTAAGATATGTTTTGGAAGTCACTCATGAAGTAGAGGATGAGACTTCTCATTTGGTCAGTTAGGTGGATGGTGAAAGCTGCAGGAAGAAGAAGGAGTAAGGTTAAGTAGGAGGTAGATAATGAGTTGTGCATGTATAACAGAGGTTTGTAGATAATCTAAGTGGAGATGTTGAGTGAGTTGGACATGTGAATTTGGATCTCATTCATATGAAAAAATAGTTATTGAGCACTTGCTGTTTTTCAGAAACTATTTTAGGTGTTGGAGATACAGCAGTGGACAAAAACAGGCAAAATACCGGTCCTGAAAGAGCTTATATTTTAGTGAGAGGAGATGACAAATTTAAAAGGTAAATATGTAGTATATTAGAGTAAGTGCTTTGAGAAATAGCTGGAAAAAGAGATAAAGCTGAGGTAGAGTGGTCTTGGTGATTTGATTGCAATTTAAGGTAGGGTGATGAGGAAGACTTAACTGAGAAGGTAACATTTAAGCAAAGTCCCAAAAGAATTGAGAAATGAATATGTAGGGGAAGAATATTCCAGTGCAGAGGGCCTCAGCATGCCTGGCACATCGAAGGAACAGCAAGGAGGTTCATCTGCCTGGAGTTTAGTGAGAAAGGAGAAGAGTACTTGAACATAATGGGAGTATGTGACTTTTGTCTTAGGGCACTATAAGCTGTTGAAAGGGCTTTGGCTTTTACCTTGAGCTTCCAAGAAAGATCTAGACTGAAAATATGTATAGGTTTGAGCATCATCTGTTTATGGGTGGTTACAGAGGTCATAGGAATATTTCTGTCTTGCACAGGCATCCAGTTAGTGGAGACACAAAGTAGGCTTCTCTGCAAAAACTACACAGGATTTTTCTAGCAAGACATCCTTCTGTTTGTGATTCTGTAAGAACAGGCGTATTTTGTTAATGGAAACTTTCCATCACAAACCTAGGATCATCCCCTAGGATTGATATTATAACATCAATCAAAAGAAGTAGATGAATTCTTTGCTTTGGAAGAGTTCAGTATAATCTAATAGAGAAATTAGAGGTCTATAAGAGTCCCTTGGAACATGTGAAAGGATCATGTGGTATTGGAAAATTGTGATCTGTGATTTCAATAGCTTCATATTAGAATTTGGAAAGTGTCAGATGGCTGGCAAACTGTCAGCAAAGTCCTATTAAAGGAGTACTGTCCTAGGTTGGGTTATCTTTGAGGCAGACTCTGATAGTACAGCCTGAAGAATGCTTTTTAGGAAGTGCTCTTGGGATCAACACCTGTGGAAGGGAGGGGACAGGAGCAGCAGTATTTGGCCACAGGGAGAAGTCAAGCGGCAGTAGAGATCCAACAGGAGCCTTAGTGGACCCCACAGGGGCTCTGGAGCTAAAATGACCTTTTAGAGTTGTCTCACGTGTACTGTAACGGCTGGGCTTACACTCTGGTCTTGATTGGATGTGGACTTCTGAGAAGGATGTGACCTTCCTTGAGTCAACTCTTTATATCTGAGGCACTCCCTGAAAGGATTGACAGTGGTAGGCTGTCTCCCAGCAGCAGTCTTGTCATTCCTTAATGGGGGATCCAGCCAGTGCAACAGCATGCTCCCACAATATACCCTTGTGTTGCTCGATCTACTGCTTAAAAAACGCAACAAAACAAAAACAGTATTTTTGAGATATAATTCATATACTGTAAAATTTACAGTTACTTTGCAGTTTATAGTGTATAACAATGGCTTTTAATATATTTGCAAGTTGTATAACCATCACTCTAACCAATTTTAGAACATTTTAATTACCCCCCAAAAAACTCTGTTCCCCTTAGCTGTCACTCTCTAATCTCCTCCCCACCCACCCCCAACATAGGCCACTGCAAACTTTCTGACTCTATAGACTTACCTATTATGGACATTTCATGTAAGTGGAATCAGGCTGTATGGTCCTTTGTGATTAGCCTCTTTCATTTAATGTGTTTTAAATGTTATGTTGTAACATGTATCAATACTTCATTTCTTTTTATGCTGAATGTTCCATTGTATTTATTTTGTTTATCCAGTGATCAGTGGATAGACATTGGGTGGTTTTCACTTTTTAGCTATTATGAATAGTGCTGCTATGAACATTTGTATAAAAGTTTTTCATTTGTTTGTTTTGGGGACGTTTGTTTTTGTAGTTAGCTGGGACTACAGGCACAGGCCACCACGCCCGAGTAATTTCTGTATTTTTTGTAGAGACGGGGTTTCACCATTTTGGCTAGGCTTGTCTCGAACTCCTGATCTCAATGGATCTACCTGCCTTGTCCTCCCAAAGTGCTGGGATTACAGGCATGAGCCACGCACCTGGCCTGTGTACAAGGTTTTGTATGGACATCCTTTTTTTTTTTTTTTAAGATGGAGTTTCGCACTGTAACCCAGGCTGGAGTGCAGTTGCGCGATCTCAGCTCCCTGCAACCTCCACCTCCCGGGTTCAAGTGACTCCTGCCTCAGCCTCCCAAGTAGCTGGGACTACAGGCCCCCGCCACCGTGCCCAGCTAATTTTTGTATTTTTAGTAGAGACAGGGTTTCACCCTATTGACCAGGCTGGTCTCAAACTCCTGACCTCAGGTGATCTGCCCGCCTCGGCCTCCCAAAGTGCTGGGATTACAGGCGTGAGCCACTGCACCTGGCCTTGACATATGTTTTTACTTCTCTTGGATATATACCTAGGAGTGGATCATATGGTAAACTCTATGTTTAACTGTTTGGTGAACTGTTACTCTTCCAAATCGGCTACATCATTTTACATTCTCACCAGCAGTGTGTTGGGGTTCCAGTTTCTCTACATCTTTCCTAATACTTGTTATTTATTTATTTATTTATTTAACTTTTATTTTACGTTCAGGGTACATGTACATGTTCTGGTTTGTTATGTTGGTAAACTGTGTGTCACGGGAGTTTGGTGTACAGATAATTTAGTCACCCCGGTAATAACCATAGTACCTGAGAGGTATTTTTTCTGATCCCCTCATCCTTCACCCTCAAGCAGGCCCAGTGTCTGTTGTTCCCCTTCTAGTATCCATGTGTTCTTGGTTTAGCTCCCAACACTGTTATTACCTCTTTTATTTATTATAGCCATCATAATGGGTGTGAAGTGTTATTTCATTGTGACATTGATTTGCATTTCCTGTAGGGCTAAAGATGTTGAAGATCTTTTCATGTGCCTATTGACTGTATATCTTCTCTTATGAAATGTTTATGTACATCCTTTGCCCATTTTTAAATTGGGTTGTCTTTGTTATTGAGTCATTGTTCTTTATGTATTCTAGATATAGGTTCCTTATCAGATAGATGATTTGCAAAAATTTTCTCCCATTCTGTGTGTTGCCTTATCACTTTTTTGATGGTGTCTTTTGAAGCACAAAACTTTAAATTTTTTTCTTTTTCTTTTTTCTTTTTTGAGACTGAATCTTACTCTGTTGCCCAGGCTGGAGTTCAGTGGCATGGTCTGAGCTCACTGCAACTTCCGACTCCCAGGTTCAAGCGATTCTCATGGCTCAGCCTCCTGAGTAGCTGGGACTACAGGTGCAGGCCACCATGCCCAGCTGATTTTTGTATTTTTAGTAGAGACAGAGTTTCACTATGTTGGCCAGTCTGGTCTCAAACTCCTGACCTCAGGTGATCCACCCACCTCGGCCTCCCAAAGTGCTGGGATTACAGGCGTGAGCCACCACGCCTGACCCCAAGTATGTGTATTTCAATTTCACATTCAGTGACCAGGGAATGACCACCAGTTAGGAGTTCAAGATCAGCCTGGCCAACATGGTGAAACCCCGTCTCTACTAAAAATACAAAAATTAGCTGGGCGTGCTGGCAGGTGCCTGTAACCCCAGGTACTCAAGAGGCTGAGGCAGGAGAATCACTCGAACTCAGGAAGCAGATGTTGCAGTGAGCCGAGATTGCACCATTGCACTCCAGCCTGGGCAATGAGTGAAACTCCGTCTTAAAAAAAAAAAAAAGAAAGAAAGAAAAAGAAAAAAATAATCTCACTAGTACAGAACTCAAATTTCTACCTATCTTAGTAAACAATCAAAAGCGCATTTCACTTTATGCCTCAATTGACTGCTGGCCAACCATAACTTCTATAGCAGCTCTCACTTTGATACTCTCTAGTAAATTTAAGTTATATTTAAGGTTAATTTCAATTGAATTTAATTGTTTAATAAATTTGATTGATAAGATTATATTAAAATTTAGGTTATGTTTACTTAAGTGAAGCAAGGAGGTAGTCGGAATGAAAACTTAGGTTTCCAGTACAAACCTATGGAGTTGTCATGTATTATTCTAGTTTATCATATGGTCATGTTCTTTAGAATTTGTCACCAGGCTACTATAATAAAACTCAATTTACCAAATTCTTCAAGAATTAACTTGGTAATAAAGCTACAAAATTTATGAATCAGTACAGACTGCCCTCTTGTGTTCAAATTAAGGATGGATCTAATTGATGAACTAGGTAAAAACTACTCTTGAGGGGGAAAAAAAAGCCAAGGTCCTAAAGAAATCATCTAAAGTCGTTAAAAGCAGAAAAATTCTGATCTTACAAGGTAATAAAGAGCAGTCTTCTCAAAGCAAGACAAAAGCTGTTAATCTGAGCCACATGATTGCTAGTACCAGTAGCCTGTGAGCCACCGTGCCCGGCCCTATAACTGCATCTTACTCCCAAGTTTCTCCAATCATTCCTGTCCAGTAGGTTGTGATTTATAAAAAGCAGGCTCTGAATTGGAGTTTAGTATTTAGACTGTTAGGGAATGACCTTAGGATAAAAACCACAGGAGGAGTAGGAAGCTGGATAGGGCAGATTTGACACTTGTCTTGACTGGGGGTGCAGGAGGTTGTATATTATACTTAGTCAACTTTCATTTGAAACATTTTTTGTTTTATTTTCATACTTGAGTGGATAAACTTACAGCTTACTGAACCATCCTCCTGTGTCTAAAATAACTTCCATTTTCCTTAGGCAAAACCAATTTCTTCAAAGATGTTCCTCATGCCCTTTCTCAGGTGTTGTATTTTTCTTACAAAAAAACTTGCCGGCCGGGCGCGGTGGCTCAAGCCTGTAATCCCAGCACTTTGGGAGGCCGAGACGGGCGGATCACGAGGTCAGGAGATCGAGACCATCCTGGCTAACACGGTGTAAACCCCGTCTCTACTAAAAATACAAAAACTAGCCGGGCGAGGTGGCGGGCGCCTGTAGTCCCAGCTACTCCAGAGGCTGAGGCAGGAGAATGGCATAAACCCGGGAGGCGGAGCTTGCAGTGAGCTGAGATCTGGCCACTGCACTCCAGCCTGGGCGACAGAGAGAGACTCCGCCTCAAAAAAAAAACAAAAAACTTGCCTTTTTCCTTACACTCTCGTAAATTCAAAATGAGGATTGGAAAGGGAGCTTATTTGAGGAAACTGAGAATAATATATTTTAAGACAAAAATTAGCCTTAAATGTTTTATGATAATCTAGTATTGTACATCTATATCTCAATTCCCCTAAAATAACTCCCAGCCTGGCACAGTCGCAGGCTGTTGTAATCCTCAAGAGGCCGACATGGGAGGATCACTTAAGCCCAAGAGTTAAAATCCAGTCTGGGCAACATAGGCATATCCTGTCTCAAAAAAAAAAAACCCTATCATTTAATAAGTTGTACATTTCTATAATGTTCCACTTTTAAACTACAGTCAATGTTACTGAATTAGGATTTTTTTTTAAAAGCATGAAAGGTGATGGACTATATGTATTAAGTGTATCATTTACCTTTTTCTCTTTTTAGAAACATTATCTCATCTCCCTAAACTGGTTAATAGTGGCATGGAAGATCCATTTGGTGAGTATCACCTACATTTTTCTTAGTAAATGACATTTCTGTTTTATCCTTACCTCCATTAAAGCTTTGAGAGTTCATTGGTTTTTTTCATATTCAGTATGCTACTCTCCAGAATAATGGGTCTCAAACTTTTTGCTTCTTTTTTTTTTTTTTTTTTTTTTTTTGAGGCGGAGTCTCACTCTGTCGCCCGGACTGGAGTGCAGTGGCCGGATCTCAGCTCACTGCAAGCTCCGTCTCCCAGGTTTACGCCATTCTCCTGCCTCAGCCTCCCGAGTAGCTGGGACTACAGGCGCCCGCCACCTCGCCCGGCTAGTTTTTGTATTTTTAGTAGAGACGGGGTTTCACCATGTTAGCCAGGATGGTCTCGATCTCCTGACCTCGTGATCCGCCCGTCTCGGCCTCCCAAAGTGCTGGGATTACAGGCTGAGCCACCGCGCCCGGCCAACTTTTTGCTTCTATAAGGATCCAGTTATATACTTAATGATAGAGTGCCAATGACCTTTTGTTTATTTGACATATCTATTGATATTTGCAGTATTATAAATTAAACCTGAGAAACTTTAAAAATATTACTTTGTTTAAAAACAACATTGATAAACCCATTATATATTACACAAATAACATTTTTGTTTGTTTGTTTTTGTTTTTGTTTTTGTTTTTGAGGCGGAGTCTTGCTCTGTCACCCGGACTGGAGCGCAGTGGCCGGATCTCAGCTCACTGCAAGCTCCGCCTCCCGGGTTTACGCCATTCCCCTGCCTCAGCCTCCCAAGTAGCTGGGACTACAGGCACCCGCCACCTCGCCCAGCTAGTTTTTGTATTTTTAGTAGAGACGGGTTTCACCGTGTTAGCCAAGATGGTCTCGATCTCCTGACCTCGTGATCCGCCTGTCTCGGCCTCCCAAAGTGCTGGGATTACAGGCTTGAGCCACCGCGCCCGGCCCACAAATAACATTTTTAATGAAAAAAATCAAGAACCATTTGACAGGTTAAAATGAGAAATTTAAATTTCTGTATCTTATCTGGATGTGGTGGCTGACGCCTGTAATCCTAGCACCTTGGGAAGCTGAGGCAGGCAGATCACTTGAGGCTGGGAGTTCGAGACCAGCCTGGCCAACATGACAAAACCCTGTCTCTACGAAAAATACAAAAATTTAGCTGGGCATGGTGGCACACACCTGTAATCCCAGCTACTCTGGAGGCTGAGGCATGAGAAACACTTGAATCCAGGAAGCAGAGATTGCAGTGAGCTGAGATCTTGCCCTTGTGCTCCATCCTAGGCAACAGAGCAAGTCTCTGTCTCAAAAAAAGAAAAATAAGTAAATAAATGTCTCTATCTTAATTCAGTAACTTATATATACTTCTCTTTGATTGGAAATGTAGTTCTGCTCATATTTCAGGAACAAGTGTGCTTTATAGTGCTTCATTAGTACTTGGCCAATGAAAGATAACATGGAAGTGACTGGGCGCGGTGGCTCATGCCTGTAACCCCAGCACTTTGGAAGGCCGAGATGAGCAGATCACTTGAGATCAGGAGTTCGAGACCAACCTGGCTGATATGGTGAAACCCCATCTCTACTAAAAATACAAAAGTTAGCTGGGCATGGTGGCGGGTGCCTGTAATCTCAGCTACTTGGGAGGCTGAGGCAGGAGAAACACTTGAGGACTGGAAGGTGGAGGTTGCAGCGAGCTGGAATCACGCCACTGCACTCTAGCCTTGGCGACACAGGGAGACTCTGTCTCAAAAAAAAAGAAAATAAAAGAAAATAAAAAGATAACATGGAAGTAATCATAATAGCAGGCATGTGTAATATATATGTATGTGTGTGTGTGTGTCTATATATACATATAATTTTTTTATTTTTTTATTTTTGGAGATAGTGGCTCACTTTGTCACCCAGGCTGGAGTGCAGTGGCACCATCAGAGCTCACTGCAGCCTTGACCTCCTGGGCTCAGGCAGTCCTTTCAACTCAGCCTCCTGAGTAGCTGGGACTACAGGTGTGCACCCCTATGCCTGACTGATTTTTTTTTTTGTGGTAGAGACAGGGCTTTGCCTTGTTGAGTAGGCGCTTCTGGAATTCCTAGGCTCAAGAGATCCACCTGCCTTGGCCTCCCAAAGTGTTGGAATTACAGGCATGAGCCACTGCACCCAGCCTAATACTTCTAATTAAGTTTAGCCTGCGTATATTTCATCTAGCAACATGAGTAAGGGAATGTAAGTCTAGATATACAAAGGTTTAATGTCTGCCTTTTTGGCGATAAAGTCATTTACTGTGTGTGGAACCCCTTTTCTTTTCTTTCTTTCTTTCTTTTTTTTTTTTTTTAAGACTGGGTATCACTGTGTTGCCCAGGCTGGAGTTCAGTGGCTATTCACAGATGCAATCATAGCATGCTACATCCTTGAACTCCTGGGCTCAAGCAGTCTTCCTGCTTTAGTCTCCCACTGTGTTTGGATGTTAAGGGGTGAAGAAGACTGAGTTAAGAGGCTGTTGCATTCAGTATTAATTATGCATATTTCCCACGTAGCCAGGACTACAGGCGTACTCCACCACTCCTGGCCCTATTTTTACCTGATGCTCATTTCAAAGTGAGAGATATGTCTTAGGATATCACATTTTTTGAAACCATAACATTGACTAGGAAGACTAGTTAGGAAGTACTTTTCATTTTAAAATACACATTAGCAAAAAAGAAAAAAAAGAAATCAGAGGCAGTTTTACTGGTTTAATTTCAGCATGCTGGAGGAAGCATTCGATTCAAGCATTTTCTGATCCTTCATCACACGGAAAGAAGTCTGAATCCGTTTTTATGCCAGTGCAGCTTGAGGAAGTATAGTAAAAAATACTACTATATAATAGTCACTGAGATTAGGTTTTTTGGGCTACTGGTACTAGCAATCATCTGGCTCAGATTAAGAGCTTTTGCCTTGCCTTGAGAAGACTGCTCTTTATTACCTTGTAAGATCAGAATTTTTCTGCTTTTAGCAACGTTAAATGATTTCTTTAGGACCTTGGCTTTTTTTTCCCCCGGAAGAGTAGTTTTTAGGATTACACCTAGTTCATCAATTAGATCCATCCTTAGTTTGAACACAAGAGGGCAGTGTGTACTTAGTCATAATTTTTTTTTTTTTTAATTTTTTGAGACAGTCTCGCTCTGTCGCCAAGCTGGAGTGCAGTAGCGCGATCTGGGCTCACTGCAACCTCCGCCTCCCGAGTTCAAGCGATTCTCCTGCCTCAGCGTCCTGAGTAGCTGGGACTACATGCACATGCCACCACAACCGGCTCATTTTTTGTATTTTTAGTAGAGATGGAGTTTCACCATGTTGGCCAGGATGATCTCAAGCTCCTGACCTCGTGATCTGCCTGCCTTGGCCCCCCAAAGTGCTGGGATTATAGGCGTGAGCCACTGTGCCCGGCCACTTATTCACAAATTTGTAGCTTCATTACCAAGTTAAATCTTGAAGAATTTGGTAAATTAAGATTTATCATAGTAGTCTCGTGACAAATTCTAAAGAACATGACCATATGATAAACTAGAATAATACATGACAACTCCATAGGTTTGTACTGGAAACCTAAGTTTTCATTCCGACTACCTCCTTGCTTCACTTAAGTAAACATAACCTAAATTTTAATATAATCTTATCAATCAAATTTATTATTAAACAATTAAATTCAATTGAAATTAACCTTAAATATAACTTAAATTTTCTAGGGAGTATCAATGTGAGAGTTGCTACAGAAGTTACAGTTGGCCAGTAGTCAATTGAAGCATAAAGTGAAATTTGCTTTTGATTGTTTACTAAGATAGGTAGAAATTTGAGTTCTGTGCTAGTGAGATTATTTTTTTCTTTTTCTTTTCATTTTTTTATTTGAGACGGAGTTTTGCTCTTGTTACCCAGGCTGGAGTGCAATGGCACAATCTCACTTCACTGCAACCTCCACCTCCCAGGTTCAAGTGATTCTCCTGCCTGAGCCTCCTCCTGAGTAGCTGGGATTACTGGCACCTGCCACCACACCCAGCTAATTTTTCTAGTTTTAGTAGAGATGGGGTTTCACCGTGTTGGCCAGGCTGGTCTTGAATTCCTGACCTCAGGTGATCCACCCGCCACAGCCTCCTAAAGTGCTGGGATTGCAGGCGTGAGCCACCATGCCCAGCTGAGATTATTTTTTATTTTTTTGGTTTGTTTTTGGTTTTGGGGGTTTTTTTTGAGATGGAGTCTTGCTGTGTCACCCAGGCTGGAGTGATCTCAGCTCACTGCAACCTCCGCCTCCTGGGTTCAAGCAGTTCTCCTGCCTCAGTCTCCCAAGTAGCTGCTACAGGCGCCTGCCACCACGCCCAACTAATTTTTGTATTTTTAATAGAGACGGGGTTTTGCCATATTGGCCAGGGTGATCTTGAACTCCTGACCTCAGGTAATCCACCTGCCTTGGCTTCCCAAAGTGTTTGGATTACAGGTGTGAGCCAACACACCTGGCCTGAGATTATTTTTTTCTAAACACTTATTTAAATCTTGGAATTTGTAAATTAACATTCATTCAACCATAATATGGATTTTAGAGAAAAACAGAAATGATTCATAGTTATATATAACAACCAGTCTGCTCTGTCTCCATTTTTCCTTCTAAACGTTATACTGATTTTTTTCTTAGTTGTTTACTATACATATACACACATATACATATGATAAGAATTTGGTGTACTCAGTGCCATTTGACAAAAAAATTGAGGATGTAAAATGAGTTTATTTCTTTTGGTGGAGTGAGAATTTTGTTATAATTAAGTTAGCTAATAATTAAATAAAAATATTGAAAAAGAGATAAAAGACTACACATTGTGTACGGTGTACACGGCTTGGATGATGGTTGCACCAGAATCTCAGAAATCACCACTAAAGCACTTATTCATGTAACCAAATACTACCTGTTCCCCAAAAACCTATTGAAGTAAAAAAGAAAAGAAAAGAAAAAAACAAAACAGAAACCGCGCCCCCCACCGCTGAAAGAAAGAAAGAAAAAAAGAAAGAAAGAAAGAAAGAATTATTTGTGGTATTCTGGAAATAAAAGTAGTGAGGGACTTTTACGAATAAAGTACCAGAAGGATAAACCTAAGGTCTCTAGGACCTTTTCTACCTGGACAGATACTTACACATTTCATTATATGATATTTAAATATCATGTTCGTTAATATCACTGTTGGTCTCATTGAAAAAAATGTTAAATGTTGGGAAGCTGTCAAGCTCACTCTGGGTGTAAATTTTCCAAAGTTGGAATTTCACTTGAAAGCTTGAATTCTGTCACTAGCAACAAATACTGTTAATTTTCGTTATTAGTGACAGGCTTACTTTTGAGAAAATGCCTGTCAGCTATCTAAGCTTGAATAACATAGCTTGTTGTTCAGTCTTTCAAGTAAAAATAGTATTCCATGAAGAAAACTGTCTAGTTCAGTTTGCAACTCAATTACACAAATGCCTTTCCTGGAGATAACCATCATACTTAGTATACAAATGTGCTTTATACATATTTCTGTTTCATCATATACAGTAATAAAAATATATGTACTAAAGGGTTGATATTTATTAAAACTAATATTTTTTATTGCTTTATCAAGGACATTCTTAAAATTGAATTTATTTTTCACTATAACTGTGTAGTTATGAAGAATACAATGATTTCTGCTACAGTTTGGTGCTGTTGCCTTGATTTGTGTTAAGGTGCTAACAGTTTTGCTCACCATTTCTTTTGTACAATCAGTGCAAGTGTCAACACAGTGGAAAAAGCAAATAATTTTTTTGTATTCTTTTTTTTTTTTTTGAGACGGAGTCTCGCTCTGTCACCCAGGCTGGAGTGCAGTGGCACAATCTCGGCTCACAACAAACTCTGCTGTGAGCCTACCAAGTAGCTGGGACTACAGGCGCCCACCCCAAAGCCCGGCTAATTTTTTTGTATTTTTAGTAGAGACGGGGTTTCACCGTGTTCGCCAGGATGGTCTCGATCTCCTGACCTCGTGATCCGCCTGCCTTGGCCTCCCAAAGTGCTGGGATTACAGGCGTGAGCCACCGCGCCTGGCCAATTTTTTTGTATTCTTATGTATTTAGTTTTACATCTTGGACTTCTGAAAGGATCTCAGGGATCCCCAGAGATCAGCAGATTATACTTGCTTCATTTTCCTGATGTTCTTAGAGGCCCTTCTATGGAAGTCATGAGTAAAGTTAAGACTTAATCATGGAGATTGTATTGGGCAGGGTTTCAGTGTGGACTAGGTCTTGGGCATTTGACAGAAATATGGTCAGAGGGAGTGATCAACTCTGTGGTTTCTCCTAAGCAGGAGTACCCTGCATCACTACCCCCCGGCTGCAGGAGGTGAGCAGTGGGCCAGTGAGCATTACAGTCTGAGCTCCACCTCCTGTCAGATCAGTGATTAGGTGGAACAATTTCATCACAAACCACCCCAACACCCCTGTCTGTAGAAAAATTGTCTTCTATGAACCTGGTCCCTGGTGCCAAAAAGGTTGGGGACCGCTGGGTTAAAGAAACTTCTGTGGGGTGAAATGAGTGTCTGGAACTCATTAGGCAATGAAATATGTTCAAAGAAGAAATCCATAAGCATTTAGTCAAGACAGGCTGAGGGCCAGGCTCTCCTGGGTACTGTGTTCTTAGCTTTAAAAAGGATAAATGGCAGCAGAGATATTGATGATGACAGCCTTCAATATGTCTCTTGAGTCACATTGCTCCAGTCTGTTCAGGTGGCCTTGCAGTCTGTAGAGGTGGTATGCGACTGTCATCCTGGGTTATCCAGTCTCCGTTTTCCTGGCAACTTTGCTTCTTTCCTGTGTTAGCTCCTTTGTTTCCTAAACCCTCATGTCTTCCTCTGTCTTGGTTGCCAGTAGCTTCTTGATGTTGAACCTCCTGGAATAATTAGTTCATTTCTTTTTCCTTTAGATATGTTTCCTGCAAGATTTATTCAACTTTATCTTCTACTTTTATTACATTTTTCTTTTCTACTATTAGTTTTTGATCTCCAGGAGGTCTTTTTTCAGTCTCTGAATGTTTCTTTTTATAATATCCTTTCATTCTTTCAACTGATTTTCCTTGCCTAGTCTCTTTTTCTCCTAACATTGTTTTTAAATATTGATTGATTTCTTTTATGTTAGGGTTTTTCTCTGATGTCTAGTAATAATTAGCTGTCTACTGACGATTAAAAGTGAGGGACTAAATAGTTAGAAGCTTTAAATGCATAGGCAGGTTGCCTTTGGGTGAGCTTCTTGGCTTTATTGTTGATGAATATTCTCATACCAGTATCAGGGTATAAGGGGCACAGTCTTCCCACTGTGTTTGGATGGTAAGGGGTGAAGAAGACTGAGTAAAGAGGCTGCTGCATTCAGCATTAATTATGCATATTTTCACTTAATTATCTTCTATTTTAAAATTTTATTTGTGTTTGTATTTTATTTTTATTTTTTGAGATAGAGTTTTGCTCTGTTACCCAGGCTAGAGTGCAGCGGCGCCATCTCAGCTTACTGCAACCTCTGCCTCTCGGGTTCAAACGATTCTCCTGGCCTCAGCCTCCCAAGTAGCTGGGATTACAGGCACCCACCACTGCCTGGCTAATTTTTGTAGTTTTAGGGTTTCACCATATTGGCCAGGCTGGTCTCGAACTCCTGACCTCAGGTGATCTGCCTGCCTTGGCCTACCAAAGTGCTGAGATTACAGGCATGAGCCTCTGCACCTGGCCTTTTTATTTTTCATTTTATTATTTTTTTTTTTTGAGTCAGAGTCTTCCTCTGTCTCAAAAAAAAAAAAGGCATTGCAACGTCAACCTCCTGAGCTCAAGCAATCCTCCCACTTCAGCCTCCCAAGTAGCTGGGACTATAGGCACGTACCACCATGCATGACTAATTTTTTTACTTTTTGTAAAGATACGGTCTCCCGGCCGGGCGCGGTGGCTCAAGCCTGTAATCCCAGCACTTTGGGAGACCAAGACGGGCGGATCACGAGGTCAGGAGATCGAGACCATCCAGGCTAACACGGTGAAACCCCGTCTCTACTAAAAATACAAAAAATTAGCTGGGCGAGGTGACGGGCGCCTGTAGTCCCAGCTACTCGGGAGGCTGAGGCAGAATGGCGCGAACCCGGGAGGCGGAGCTTGCAGTGAGCTGAGATCCGGCCACTGCACTCCAGCCTGGGCGACAGAGCAAGACTCCGTCTCAGAAAAAAAAGATACGGTCTCCCTATGTTGCCCAGGCTAGTCTTGAACTCCTGGGCTCAACTGATCCTCCCACCTCGGCCTCCCAAAAAGTTGAGAGTGCAGGCATGAGCCATTGCACCCAATCCCTTCCATTTTTTGTACCATATCCCTACCATAAGTTGCCTTTGTGACCCCATTCCAGAAACCATTTGCTTTACACTTTCTTGGAAAACAGACTCCAAAATTCTGCCAGGGTTAGTGTAGGACCGACATTGAAGGTCATGGAGCAGGGAAAGTGATAGAGGAATCAAACAGCTTTTACCTTGCTACTCCTGATTTTAGGTCACCTCCCTTTCATCTCATTTCAGAGACCTGGATAAAATACAATGAATATATTACTTGTTAACCTATATTGGTGTATACTACCAGTTAAAAGAAAAATTGGCTGGGCGCGGTGGGTCACGCCTGTAATCCCAGCATTTTGGGAGGCCGAGGCGGGCGGATCATGAGGTCAGGAGATCCAGACCATCCTGCCTCTACTAAAAAATACAAAAAACTAGCCGGGCGAGGTGGCGGGCGCCTGTAGTCCCAGCTACTCGGGAGGCTGAGGTAGGAGAAGGGCGTAAACCCGGGAGGCGGACGGAGCTTGCAGTGAACTGAGATCTGACTATTGCACTCCAGCCTGGGCAACAGAGCGAGACCCCGTCCCCCCCCCCCCCAAAAAAAGGAGAGAAAATTAGGCTGGGCGCGGTGGCTCACCCCTGTAATCCTAGCACTTTGGGAGGCCAAGGTGGGCGGATCGCCTGAGCTGAGGAATTTGAGACCAACCTGGGCAACACAGTGAAACCCCGTCTCTACTAAAATACAAAAAATTACCTGGGCGTGATGGCGTGCACCTGTATTCCCAGCCACTTGGGAGGCTGAGGCAGGAGAATTGCTTGAACCCGGGAGGCGGAGGTTGCGGTGACCCAAGATCATGCCACTCCACTCCTGCCTGGGCGACAGAGCGAGACTCTGTCTCAAAAAAAAAAAAAAAAAGAAGAAGAAGAAGAAGAAAGGAAAGATTAATGACTACACTGTACGTAAGTGCTGAGTGAAGGAAGGATCCAGAGAGGATGTGCATAGAATTTGTGCTACTATGATGCACCACACCCCACTACTTTCAAAAATAGCTAATTCCTGCTTCTGCTTTCTTTCTCCCTTTTCAACTGTTTATGGAGTTAACAGTCACTCTTCCAACAGCATGCCAGAATAAAAGGGACTGAAACCCTGGCATATCACTTATTTAAAAGTACTGAGTTATGACTTCCTTCTAAAGATTTTTGAGGTGGAGGAGGATCTGCTACTAATTGCCTTCCCAAAATGTTTTAAATCATCTGAATACTTCATTAAGTTTCTATATACCCTCTCTTGTATAAATATGAACATGACGTGTTGAAAATTTTTTTAGGTGTGTGTTTGATGATTGTTTAATGAGATATAGATTATCAGTTTGCATTCTGAACTTAAAGCTAGTTGCAAAGGCTTTATTCATATGCATGACATTCTGGAAACAAATTTATAAGATAATACCTCCTTTTGATTAGAATTTGTATCACATAGGAAATAGGAGAAGCAGTTTGTTAAGGTAGCAAATAGAATTTATTTCCTAAACAAAGTCAATTTTTTTTCTTATTCTGTATCTGAATTTATAAATTATTATTATGATGCTATAAAGGAGTTTTTTTCTAGCTGTTTAAGAACGTTTGCCAAGGAGCCAAACTCAAGACATAATGCACTTCAAAGTTCATGGGAAAACATTTTTGATGTTATGTTGTTACCACTTGAAGCTCAAAATATGCCAGTAACATAGTCCTTCCCTCCCTCGCCTTTAAGAATGAAAGACAAAATACAAGCTTAATTAGTTTTGACATCCCTGGGGTGTAGGAGATAAATTCCTCCAGTATTATGTGATGCCAAAAATGATCTAGTTCCATTTTTTCTCCTAGTGGTTTTGATGAGAAATTTAATATAGCATTATTATAAATATATATTAAATATCCTCTGTCGTCTTGTTTCCTAAAGGAGTATAAACTTACGGAGGTCAACATCTTTTTACTGTTACATCCTACCACCGCCCAGTAGTAAACACACAATACATATCTGTATGTGTTTCTTCCAGTGGTTTTAATTTTTCTGCATAAGATAGAATTACCAATCTTAAGGAAAATAGAGTACACAGACACCAAATTCTGTGAACTTGAATAACAGATGTTATGTAATTATTTTTTCTGTAAGTAGAAAAAGATGAGCTGTAGTAGTAGTATACAAGCCTGGAAAGGCAGTAATGCTGACATTCTGTACTATTGCCTGTGTCCTCTCACCACTTTTTATCACTTCTGACAGTGCCTTACTCCTAGAAAATCATAGCAAGTGGGATAGGTTGACTAAATGCATGGACTGATTTCCATCTGAATTTATGGCTGCAAACTGAGCCATTATCAGTGTGTCATGCACCCTGCACAGATGATGATGTATGTCATACAAATGTTTTCTTCCAGTCTGTGGCTTGTCTATTTGTTTTCAGAAGCTTTTAAAGTAATGCAATCCAATTTAATCTATTTTGTCTTTTATGGTTCATAATTTTTGTGTTTTCTTGAAGAAATCTTTGCTTAACCAAAGTTCACAAAAGTTTTCCTCTATTTTTTTTCTTTATGATGTTTATAGTTTTGGGTTTTATTTTAAGTCATTGATTCTTTTTGAGTTAATTTTTAGATATGGTACAAAGTTGGAAATATTCTCCTTTGTCCACTGAATTACCTTGACACCCTGTTGAATTCCTGATGAAATGGGTAATTTTCTTTTTCTTTTTTTTTTTTTTTTTTTTTTTTGCTGGTTCCCGCTTCCTTCCCCCCGAAATGGATAGTTTTCTAGGAAAATATAATTTGCCAAAGTGACTCAAGAAATAAAAATCCTGTGTAGACTAGTGTTAAAATGTGATTAGGCCAGGGGTTTTATGGACAATTTAATTCATATTGATGAAGCAGGTCATTGCAGTAGTCCCTCCTTATCTATGGGGGTTATACCAAGACCAGTACTGCTAGTGGATCCCTGAAATCATGGATAATATTGAACCCCAGTATGTACTGTTTTTTCCTGTACATACATACATATATACATATATATACCTGTGATAAAGTTGGGATTATAAATTAGGCACAGTAAGAATTTAATAACAATAACTAATAATAAAATGGAACAAATAAGTAAAACAAGGATTACTTGAACACAAGCACTGCAATACCACCACAATTGATATGGTAACTGAGATGGCTGCTAAGTGATTAACAGGCAGTGAAACACATACGGTGTGGGTATGCTGGACAAGGAGATGGATGATTCACACCTGGGCAGGACAGAGCAGGATGGCATGAGATTTCATCATGATACTCAGAGTGGCACATGATTTAAAGCTTACAAGTTATTTATTTCTAAAAATTTTCCATATTATATCTTTGGACTGCGGTCAACCACAAGTAACCGAAACTGCAGAAAGTGAAACTGCAGATAAGAGGGGACAGCTCTATAATGCTATATCAATCAGTATAGCAGAGAAAAAGAAAGTATACCTGTTTATTTTATAAAGTTGGCAAAGTCTTAATAACTACAAACTGACAGGCTGGGCACGGTGGCTCATGCCTCTAATCTCAGTCCTTTGGGAGGCCCATATGGGAGGATTGCTTGAGCTCAGGAGTTCAAGAACAGCCTAGGCAACATTGGGAGACCCTGTTTCTGCAAAAAAAAAAACACAAACCCACAAGAATCTTTTAAAAAGTTAGCCGGGTTTGCTGGCGCGCATCTATAGTCTCAGTTGTTTGGGAGGCTCAGGTGGGAGGATTGCTTAGCCCAAGAGGTCTAGGCTGCAGTGAAATGAGATTGTGCCAGTGCACTCCAGCCTGGAGGACAGAGCAAGACCCTATCTCTAAATAAATAAATAAATGCTGACAAAGACAGTGTAAAAATACATTTGTCCAGCTGGGTGTGGTGGCTCACTCCTATCCCAGCACATTGGGAAGCCAAGGCAGGCAGATCACCTGAGGTCAGGAGTTTGAGACACCCTGCCCAACATGGTGAAACCCTGTCTCTACTAAAATACAAAAAAAAAAAAAAAAAAAAAAAAAGCTGGGCGTGGTGGCAGGCACCTCTGTAACCCTAGCTACTGGGGAGGCTGAGGCAGGAGAATCATCTGAACCTGGGAGGCAGAGGTTGCAGTGACCCAAGATTATACCACTGCACTCTGGCCTGGGTGACAGAGCAAGACTCTGTCTCATAAAACAAAATAAAACAAACAAAAAAAATACATTTGTTCTATTCCACTTAATACAACTGTAGAAAGTCTATATAAATTACATGTAGATTAAATCCAACAAATCATTATTTTTTTCTTAGTACAAAAACAATATGTATTTCTTTGAGAAAAATGAGAAAATGTGGCATAAAGGAGAAAATTTTAAGGCCAGATGCAGTGGCTCACACCTGTAATCTCAGGACTTTGGGAGGCTGAGGCGGTGGATCACCTGAGGTCAGGAGTTCGAGACCAGCCTGGCTAATAT
Source organism: Trachypithecus francoisi (assembly GCF_009764315.1). Taxonomy (NCBI): domain Eukaryota; kingdom Metazoa; phylum Chordata; class Mammalia; order Primates; family Cercopithecidae; genus Trachypithecus; species Trachypithecus francoisi. Next base: position 96,355,982 of record NW_022681457.1, on the reverse strand, counting down.
GGTGAAACCCTGTCTCTACTAAAATACAAAAATTAGCTGGGCATGGTGGCATGCGCCTATAGTCCCAGCTACCTGGGAGGCTGAGACAGGAGAATTGCTTGAACCCTGGAGGTGGAGGTTGCAGTGAGCTGAGATTGTGCCACTGCACTCCAGCCTGGGTGACAGAGTGAGACTCCATCTCAAAAAATAAAAAAAAGGAGAAAAACTTAAATCATTTGACCTTTCTATCCATTGGTAATTACTAATAACATTTTGATATATCTACTTTTATGATTTTTTAAAGGAAGTTATCTATGTACAGTAGTTACATTTTTTTAACATGCCGATTTATAGCTGTTTTTTGCTTGTTTGTTTGGTGCCCACCACCATGCCCAGCTAAATTTTTTGTATTTTTAGTAGAGACAGGGTTTCACCATGTTGGCCAGGCTGGTCTCGAACTCCTGACCTTAAGTGATCCACCCGCCTCGGCTTCCCAAAGTGCTAGGATTACAGGCGTGAGCCACTGTGACTGGCCTGCTTTTTTGCCCATTTGATATGTCAAATCTATAAATATATTGAAAGAATATGACCCAAGAGGATTTATTGCAATATCTAAGGATTATATATATTGTCACTTTACATATATATACACACACACGTATAAAGTGTAAATGTATATGTGTATATATACAGTGTAAAAAAATATATAAAGTGATTATGTGTGTATATATATAAAGTGTGTGTGTATGTATATATGTGTGTATATATATGTGTGTGTGCATATATATGTGTGTATATATATACACACACACACACACACACTTTTTTTTGGGATGAAGTCTCACTCTGTCGCCCAGGCAGGAGTACTGGCGACAGAGGTGGGAGTACTTGATCTCAGCTCACCCAAACCTCCGCCTCCTGGGTTCAAGCGATTCTCCTGCCTCAGCCTGCCGAGTAGCTGGGACTATAGGCGAGCGGCCACCATGCCTGGCTAATCTATAAATAGTTACAAATTATTACCTTGATAGGTCAAAAACTAGAACGAAAATGATATGCTTGCTTATCTTTGTAGATGAGAAAATTCAACTCTTCTAGTTAAAAGCTTTAGTTACCCTAGGAATAGGATAATTTATTTTTATTCTTTTTTTTTTTTTTTTTTTTTTGAGACGGAGTCTCGCTCTGTCGCCCAAGCTGGAGTGCAGTGGCCGGATCTCAGCTCACTGCAAGCTCCGCCTCCCGGGTTCCCGCCATTCTCCTGCCTCAGCCTCCAGAGTAGCTGGGACTACAGGCGCCCGCCACCTCGCCCGGCTAGTTTTTTGTACTTTTTAGTAAAGACGGGGTTTCACCGTGTTAGCCAGGATGGTCTCAATCTCCTGACCTTGTGATCCGCCCACCTCGGCCTCCCAAAGTGCTGGTATTACAGGCTTGAGCCACCGCGCCCGGCCATTTTTATTCTTAAATATTTAAATAATAGTGACACCGGCATTTCTACCAAATTGATTTAAAAACTGATAACATTAAGACACATTTTATAAAGTAAAACTTGTTAGGTAAAGTCTCCTTTGACCACCTTTGTCTAGTGACAACCCATACATACCATGAATGTTGTATATATCCTTCTAGTTCATTTTTTTCTGTTACAACATTGCTTACATACTTTGATAGGATCAAGACCAGTTCTCTAGACCAGGTGCAGTGGCTCACACCTGTAATCCCAGTGCTTTGGGAGCCTGAGGCAGGCAAATCATCTGAGCGCAGCCTGAGCAACATTGTGAAACCCCAGCTCTACAAATAATAGAAAAATGAACTAGGAGTGGTCTCACAGTCCTGTGGTCCCAGCTACTCAGGAGGCTGGGAGGATCACTTGTTCCCAGGAGATTAAGGCTGCAGTGAGCCATTGATATGGTTAGGCTTTGTCTTCCCACCCAAATCTCATCTTGAATTGTAAACCCCATAATCCCTATAATCCCCACATGTCAAGGTAGAAACCAGGTGGAGGTAATTGAATTATGGGGGCAGTTTGCCCCATGCTGTTCTCATGATATTGAGTTCTCACAAGATCTGATAGTTTTATAAGGAGCTCTTCCCCCTTCACTTGGCCCTTCTCCTTCCTGCCACCTTGTGAAGAAGATGCCTTGTTTCTGCTTCACCTTCCACTGTTATGGTAAGTTTCCTGAGGCCTCCTCAACCATACTGAACTGTGAGTCAATTAAACCCCTTTCCTTTATAAATTACCCAGTCTTGGGCAGTTCTTTATAGCAGTGTGAGAACAAACTAGTACAAGCCATGATTATGCCACTGCACTCCAGCCTGGGTGACAGGTTGAGACCCTGTCTCAAAAAAAAAGAGGATTGTTAGCTATAGAAAATCTAAAGGAGTTTAGTAATTTACAATAACAACCCAAATTATAAAATACCTAGGAGTGATCTCAGCAACATAGCCTATATGATAAAACTAGAAGTGTGCTGTAGATAAGTAAATAGATCCATTATGTCAAGTAATGGGAAAAACTGGAAAAGTTATTGGTGTAAGTTATTCCTAAATTTATTATATAGGTTGAATACAACATTAATAGTTGAAGAGAACTTACATTTGCTTTTGATATTTGACAAAGTGATTATCAAATATAACTTAGAAAAAAATTAAAGCTAAGAAGTTAACAAACTCCCCTTTTTAATTGGTTTATGATGCCAGTTTGGTCACACTAAGTTTTGTAAGGTCTTGGATGCATTTTTGGACTTTATGTTCTTTTCTGTAGAACAATTTGTCAGTTTTTGTACCAGTTCTACAGTGTGTTTATTACTGCAGTCAAAACAGCCTCACTGGCTGGCTTCTGCATGTCCTATCATGTTCAAAATGACCTTTCCTGATCAGAGCTTTGAGTTGACCCAGAGGCAGGGTAATTTTTACAAGATTACTGTTTGAAACATCAATGAAACCAGAGCACATGGGCATGTTCACGTATACACACACACATACACACTCACATGCTATAATTGAGGCTTCCATTGAATGAAGGTAATGGTAGTATAATGGACCATCTTGTAGCATCTTGTAGATGGTGCTGATGGCCTTTGATCCTCATTGAAGATTTGTGGGGTTTTTTTTTTTTTGATTCCTCATCAAACCAGTGTTTATCTTGAGGTAGCCAGAGTAACATCATATCAGATTGTAATCTATAGCTATAGCTTTCCTTTTTATTATTGCATAAAAAGATTAATATTATATTTGACCTCTTTTAAGAATTTTAAAATTTCTTATTTAGGTTTCCTTTGATGCTGCTATATTCTTTGTTTCTTTTCATTGATTTCTTAAAACTAATTTAGATGCTCTAAAAGGTAGGCCTGGCTGCTTTATTTTGTCCATTTCCCTGCACAGGGTGAGTCAGTCTTTTCCTCACTTCAGTTTAGAGCTCAGTAATCAAAGGGCACAAATAGCAAGAAGGCTTAAGAATTATATCTTAAATAGTACAAGACAAAAGTGGCACCAAAGAAAGGACATTCCTGCTAGGATGGGGAACTTGGCTTAATACTGAAGGTGTGTATTTGTTTAGTTCTAGTTATAATCTCATAATGTATCCAGGATACATGGCTTAATGTTGGTTTCAATGAAGGCCAGTTACTATCCTAACCCCACCCCAAAGGTGAATGATGGATGGATGTATGATTGACTGACTGAATGACTTATTGATTCATTCAATAAATTTTTGTTGGCTCACTGCCCTGCCATGCAGGGAAAAAAATGAGTAAGTTACATTTTTAGCTCTCAAAGAGGAGATTGAGAACTTTTAATGTGAGACAGAGTGAAGTGATTTTATACAGATAAAAATACTTGTGTTATTGGAATTTCCTGCCATGTTATTCAGCATGATTTATACTTGTGGAAATATTAAAACTTAATTGTATAACATGTATAGTCAGCCCTCTGTTTCTGAGGGTTTCACATCCATGGATTTAACCAACCACAGATTGAAAATACTTGGGGAAAATTAACAATTATATAACAATAAATGGTAATGCGATTTTTTTTCAATACAGTATAAAAACTTTGCATCACATTTACAGTGTTAGGTATTATAAATAATCTAGAGAAGACAAAGTATTATGGGGGATGTGTATAGGTTATATGTAAACATTTTGCCACTTTATATAAGGGACTTAAGCATCCATGGATTTTGGTGTCCAAGGAGAGTCCTGGAACCAATCCCCCTTGGATACTGAACGATGACTATATTTCCCTTCTTTTCCTTTATCTATTTTTAAGGCTAGTCAAATGAAGCAGTGGGAGGGGAGAAGGAACAAATAAATCTGTAAGTGGTTGTGATCAATTAGTTGTAAACCACACTGCTTCTGACCAGCCTGTATTTCTTTTTCTATATCTGTGTTCTTTGAACAGTTTAGTGGCAGTTTCTTTAGGGCAAGTTTTTTGTTTTACTGTGTTTTGTATCTAAAAAGAGAATTTGGTGACCATGGGGAAATAGGTAAAAAATAGAGACTTCTTGTCTTTTGAGACAGAGTCTTGCTCCAGGCTGGAGTATAGTGGTGCCATCTCAGCTCACTGCAACCTTCACCTCCCGGGTTCAAGCAATTCTCCTGCCTTAGCCTCCCAAGTAGCTGTGCCACTGCGCCCAGCTAATGTTTTTGTAGTTTTAGTAGAGACGGGGTTTCCCCATGTTGACCAGGCTGGTCTCGAACTCCTGACCTCAGGTAATTTGCCTGCCTCAGTCTCCCAAATTGCTGGGATTACAGGCATGAGCTACCACACCCGGCCTAAAACTAGAGACTTCTTAACTACCTCAGAGAGTATACACAGGGCTGGGTGTGGTGGCTCATGCCTGTAATCCCAGCACTCTGGGAAGTGGGAGGATCCCTTGAGCCCAGGAGTTCAAGACCATTCTGGGGCAACATGGCAAGACCTTGTTTTGACAAAAAATAAACAAAATTAGCCAGGTGTGGTGGTGCATGCCTATAGTCCTAGCTACTTAAGAAGCTGAGATGGGAGGATTGTTTAAGCCAGGGAGGTCGAGGCTGCAGTGAGGCGTGATCATGCCACTACACTCCAGCCTGGGCAACAGAGTGAGATCTTGCCTCAAATAAATAAATGAGTAAATAAGTATCTTGCACCCTCATAAAACATATTTGTACATTGCTAATAATAATGCTCCAAGTAGCATAAGTATGGTTAAAAGGTTATATAAACCTGTGCTTCAGTAATTTTGGGTTTCTAATGAAAGACTAGGGCTAGAGAGTTTTTGTTGTATATCTAGGTTTATGGTGTAGCAAAGGATGGAGACTCAGATCCAGATTACTTAGATATGAATCCTAACTTTGCCGGTTTTTACCTTAGACCAGTTTACTCCTATGTGACTCGGTTTCCTCATATAAAATGGGGATAATAAATGCTGTCTTTCTCATAGACTTGTAAGAATTAGACAAGTTAGTATGTGTAAAATATTTAAAACAATCGTTGGGATTATAACACGTTCGATTCATGTTAGCTATTATTATTCATAGATAATTGGGAAAAAGAATACTTGGGAAGTTGAATTTAGTTTATTTTCTAAGTTTTAGCTTTCTTCAAATCTTTTCCTTTTTTTTGAGATAGAGTCTCACTCTGTCGACCAGGCTGGAGTACAGTGGCACGATTTCGGCTCACTGCAGTCTCGGCCTCCTGGGTTCAAGCGATTCTCCTGCCTCAGCCTCCCGAGTAGCTGGGATTACAGGCGCCCGCCACTATGCCCAGCTAAATTTTTTGTTTTTGTTTTTGTTTTTTTTTTTTTGAGACGGAGTCTCACTCTGTCGCCCAGGCTGGAGTACAGTGGCCCTATCTCAGCTCACTGCAAGCTCTGCCTCCCGGGTTCACGCCATTCTCCTGCCTCAGCCTCCCGAGTAGCTGGGACTACAGGCGCCCGCCACCACGCCCGGCTAATTTTTTGTATTTGTAGTAGAGACGGGGTTTCACAGTGTTAGCCAGGATGGTCTCGATCTCCTGATCTCGTAATCCGCCCGTCTCGGCCTCCCAAAGTGCTGGGATTACAGGCTTGAGCCACCGCACCCAGCCATTTTTTATATTTTTAGTAGAGATGGGGTTTCACCATGTTGGCCAGGTTTGTCTCGAACTCCTAACCTTGTGATTCACCCGTCTCGGCCTCCCAAAGTGCTGGGATTATAGGCATGAGCCTCTTCAAATCTTTTCACACATAACAGAGTAGATAAATTTGAACTTTATTTTATTTATGTTCTAATTTTTCAGATAGCAGTTTTTACCATTTAGGGAAATGATCAGAAACCAGGAAACATAAATCAAGGAGAGAAGAAATAGAGACCAGAAATCAGCTTTGAGTGATTAAAAACTGGTAGTGCTGCAGTTTTGTCCTTCTAAGTGTTTCTTAACTAGAAAAGCAGAACTATTTTTAAAAATTATTAATTAATTAATTAATTAATATTTTTGAGACAGGGTTTCACTCTGTTGCCCAGACTGGAGTATAATGGTGTGAACATGGCTCGCTGCAGCCTTTACCTCCTGGGTTCAAGTGATCCTCCTACCTCAGCCTCCCGTGTCGTTGGAACTACAGGCATATGGCCACCACTCCTGACCTTGCTGCCCAGACTGGTCCCCACCTCCTGAGCTCAAGCAATCTTCCCACCTCAGCCTTCCAAACTGCTAAGATTACAGGCGTGAGCCACCATATCCAGCTGAAGAGCTATTTTTATTTATTTTTATTTTTAAATTTTATTTATTTATTTTTTTAGACGGAGTCTCTCTCTGTCACCCAGGCTGGAGTGCAGTGGCACCATCTCGGCTCACTGCAAACTCCGCCTCCTGGGTTCAAGCGATTCTCCTGCCTCAGCCTTCCAAGTAGCTGGGACTACAGGTGTGCGCTACCACGCCCCGCTAATTTTTTGTATTTTTAATAGAGACGGGGTTTCACTGTGTTAGCCAGGATGGTCTCAAACTCCTGACCTCATGATCCGCCTGCCTTGGCCTCCCAAAGTGCTAGGATTACGGGGGTGAGCCACCAAGCCTGACAACAACAAAGTGCTTTTGAATTACTGGCTTGAACAGGTTTGATAGAAACACTATTTATATAGTAATTCTAGTTCTTCTACAGGAATTTTTATTGAGTCATAGTATAACTAGATGTTCATTACTGAGAATTTGTATTTAGTAGAGAATGAAGGCTATATTCTCCTGTACATGTACTGGAAAACAATATTGTTTAAGGAGATTTCTTGTTAGGAATTTCTGCATAACTTTTACAAATGTTATAGCTAGCTGTCATCAGACACATACTGTGTTCCCACTGGACATCTAGTGTTGGTAATATTCAGGTTTCTTTCTCACTCACTTAAAGTGAATATTGAGGGCCAGTCAAATTAGGAAGAGTTGTGAAAGAGAGAGAAGGAAGATTAAGTGACAATGGCTAATAGTCATCTCTTTGAGTCACTAGTCACAGTCAACATGTTTCAGACCTCTGTGATGTGGGCTCCTTGATTTCTGCCTAGTTTCTACACATCATTGATACCTCTTGGTTCCTTAATAGATGTCAACTGGGCTGGGCGCGGTGGCTCACACCTGTAATCCCAGCACTTTGGGAGGCAGAGCTGGGTGGATCACCTGAGGTCAGGAGTTTGAGACCAGCCTGACCAACATGATGAAACCCTGTCTCTACTAAAATACAAAAATTAGCTGGGCGTAGTGGCGGGCACCTGTAATCTCAGCTACTTGGGAGGCTGAGGTGGGAGAATCGCTTGAACCCGGGAGGCGGAGGTTGCAGTGAGCTGAGATCACACCACTGCATTCCAGTCTGGGCAACAGAGCGAGAAACCTTCTCAAAAAAAAAAAAAAAAAAAAAAGATTGTGAATATAAATAGTCCAATAGTTTAAAACTAAATAAAATGGAACTTTTATTTAGCTGTGATGATTTCTTCAGCCTATACTACCAATAGTAGTTGGTACTATGAAAAAAATACCAGTGGCTCACGCCTGTAATCCCAGCACTTTGGGAGGCCCAGATGGGAGGATCACGAGGTCAGAAGATCGAGACCATCCTGGCTAACACGGTGGAACCCTGTCTCTACTAAAAATACAAAAAATTAGCCAGGTGCAGTGGCAGGCGCCTGTAGTCCCAGCTACACGGGAGGCTGAGGCAGGAGAATGGCGTGAACCCGGGAGGCAGAGCTTGCAGTGAGGCGCCACCGCACTCCAGTCTGGGCGACAGAGTGAGACTCCGTCTCGGAAAAAAAAAAAAAAAAGAAAAGAAAAACAGGTACCACATGCTGATGAAACGTGGAATTGGTTCTTTGAGATACCCTGTTATTACTAGAAGACTTTTGTTTTGTTTTGTTTTGTTTTTAATAGAGACAAGCTCTGCCCCCACTGGTCTCAAACTCCTGGGTTCAAGCAATCCTCCCACCTTGGCCTCCCAAAGTGCTGGGATTACAGTAATGAACCTGGACTGCACCTGGCCTTGGAAGACTTCTGAGTGGGCTTTAAAAATCCTTTAAGTTTAGCATGTCCAGCAGAACTTTGTGCAAAGATGGAAATGTTCTGTATCTGCCACTCTCCAATGTGTAGTCATATGTAGCTAGCTACTGAGCACCTAAAATGTGGCTAATAAAACAGAGACTGAATTGTAATTTGTATCTCATTTTAATAATATAAATGTAAATAATCATATGTGGCTAGTGGCCACATATTGGACAGTGCACATAGATATTTGAGAACTGAGCAGCGTATTGATAACCAATACTTCTCTACCAATGATTAAAATAATGTAATTCTTATTTACTTTTAATATGCTTGGAAATGTTGTTTTTTGTTTTGCTGCCATTAGAACTAAAAATAGTATAGTATTTGGCTAGACGCAGTGGCTTACACCTGTAATCCCAGCACTTTGGGAGGCAGCGGGATGTGGGTCACTTGAGGTCAGGAGTTCGAGACCAGCCTGGCCAACATGGTGAAACCTCGTCTCTACTAAAAATACAAAAATTAGCCAGGCATGGTGGTGCGCACCTGTAATCCCAGCTACATGGGGGCCTGAGGCAGGAGAATCACTTGAACTCAGGAGGCGGAAGTTGCAGTGAGCTGAAATTGCGTCACTGCATTCCAGCCTGGGCAACAGAGAGAGATCCTGTCTCAAAAAAAAAAAAAAGTGCTATAGTATTAGGAAGAAGACAGAGGAAGTTAATTTAGGAATGTGTTGTTTACTGCGGGTCTTCACTTATACGTCATCTTCCCACTGAGGCCCTTCCGCTCACCCAGTTTATAATTTAGCACCCTCCCTTTCAGCCCACCTTATTTTCCTTTCTTCCCTTTTTTACTCTGTGGTACTTGTCACCATCTAATGTAATAGGAAGAGGGCAGGGATTATTTTCCCCTGTTGTATTCACTGCTGTGTCCCAACACCTAGCATAATAACTGACACATTAGAGGTACTCAGCAAATATTTGTGGAGTGAATAAATGAGGGTTGTGATTTCTCAATAATTATAATCTAACTCATTTAACACTTATTTTGCATATAGCAAGCATTGAATTAGATTAGTTATATAGAGTACACTATGGTCACTACCCTTTCCATAGTAAACATTTATTTCTTTGTGAGCTTCAAATCTCTGACAAGAAAAAAATTTAGAAAACTAAAAACTGAAAACATTTCTTTGAACCATTATTTGAAACAGAATATTGAATCGGTTAAATCGTTGGTTGGAAGGGACCTTGGCAATGATTTGAATCAATTGTCTGATGTCACATGGTAGTTTAAAGTTCCATCAGTGTCATTTACATCTTCTCATTTCCCCTTTTCCTTCATCCCACAACATATGAATCTTTTTGCTCACTTATTTTTTCTACATCTTCTCATCTCCATTCAGCTAGTTCTCACCTTCTTCTAGGCCTACCTTCCCACTGACTTTACTGGACCCTAAGGAACTCCTCAAATCCCTATCCAAATCTTTCACCTATATTAACTGAAACTTTCCTGTTGATTATGATTTCTTATAACTCCTTTCTCAGTTCCAGAAGCTTCTCCCTATCCCCTGGGATATCCTCAAGAGCTTACTGGCCTGAAAACCAAAACTTGAAGAGAAAGCAACAAGGCAAAATCCCTATAGCTCCAGTTTCTTAGAGTGTGATCTTTCATTTTGTGGAGCTGACAACTGTCCTGCTGGCATAATTGCAGTTTCTCTTGCTAATAAAAGTCCAACGTATTGTAGGTTTTAAACATATACATTACTTTGTGCCTACCATTATTGAGAGAAGAAGAGATAATGTAGCTTCTGTGACATAAAAGCATAACAGAACCTCTCCAGTTTTTCCTAAAGAACTGTGGTGGTTTAATTTAAACTATTGGGGAGGTGGGGTTCATTTATATAGAGAATCTAAATGGAAGGAGAGGAACCAAAATATATTAAGCACCTCTAATCATTAGGTAGTCTTTGGAAATTCTTCTTATTTAATTTTCATAACTCTATGAACAATTTTCTTCATTTTACAGATGTGTAAACTGAAGTGCATGTAAGTAAAATAACTTTCCAGAGTAACCTAATCAGTAAATGGGAAAGCTGAGATTTTACATAGTTATATGATTGTAAACCCTGTGCTTTTTTCCATTGGTAAACCATGCTGCCTTCTAGAAGTGGAGGCAAAGGAGAGGACAAGAGTTATAGTGTTTGATGTAGAATAGGAGGCAGTTTGTTTTTTGCATCCAATGAGCTAGCCACAGAAATAAACCAGTATTATTTGAGGTAAGTGGTATGAGTATCTGGTGATTCCAGTGGCCCTGCCTTAACTTTAACCTTCTGTCGCTTTCAGCCTGTTCTTCAGGCTAGTTCACATGAAGTATAAACACTTCCTACTAAGGATCTTGAGCTTCACAGTTGTGATTAAATGAGGGAGTATGTGAAGGTTCATATGACAAATCTATCTCCTTTGTTACTACTTGCAAAGCAGTATGTTCTCAAAAACCACATGAACATACAGTTTTTTTTTCCCCCACAAAAGTAAGAGTTTCACAGCAGCTCCCAGGATTGTGTGGAATGATAGAACGGTCTATGGTCTCAACATTTTTTCTGGCCTCCGTGAGAAAAGTTCCACTGTTGGAGGTCAGAAGAAATGTAGAGATGATGGACCATCCATGGTAGAATAGTGGATGAATAGTCTACCTTGGATGAATATAATGGATGAATATTCTACCAGGGTAAAATAGTCTATGGTAGAATGGAATCTCTGAGAAAAGCTTAAAATTAAAGAATGCTGTTTCTTTCCTTATACTCAAGATTAATAATACTCGGTGCATGTATACTGTACATCATGTGTGACAAGCATTGAGAGTTTAAGGATAAATACATCGTGTGCCCTGCCCACAAGGAGTTTCTAGCTTAATTGAGAAGTCTGAAGATTCCTGCAGTTCAGGCTGGTGTACTTTATAACAGAGTATGAGAACTTAGGCACCATGCAAACATATATTGGTAGGTGTAAGTGTGTCTAGCTTTGTCCTGAGATCAGAGAAAAAAACTTATTTTTGATGGTGTGTCCAGAAAAACCATAGTTATGATTAGCTCTTTACCTCTCCAGTATTATCCCTTGGTGCTTGTACCTTTTTCTCACTTCTGTCATCCCTCCTATGGCTGACTCTTTCAGATCCTTTTTTTTTTTTTTTTTTGAGACAGAGCACTGTCGCCCAGGCTGGAGTGCAGTGGCACGATCTTGGCTCACTGCAAGCTCTGCCTCCTGGGTTCACACCATTCTCCTGCCTCAGCCTCCTGAGTAGCTGGGAACAGGCACCCGCCACCACACACGGCTGATTTTTTTTTTGTATTTTTAGTAGAGACAGGGTTTCACCATGTTAGCCAGGATGGTCTTGATCTCTTGACCTCGTGATCTACCCGCCTCGGCCTCCCAAAGTGCTGGGATTACAGGCGTGAGCCACTATGCCCAGCTGACTCTTTCAGATTCTAGATGTCACTTCATTTGAGATATTTTCTGTTGCCAGGCACTGTGGTTCACACCTGAAATCCCAGCACTTTGGGAGGCTGAAGCAGCAGGATTGCTTGAAGCCAGGAGTTATAGACCAGCCTGGGCAACATAGGGAGACTCTGGCTCTACAAAAAAAAAAAAAAATTGTTTTAAAGCCGTGAGTGGTGACGTGCACCTGTAGTCCTACCTACTTGGGAGGCCGAGGCAGGAGGATCGCTTAGACCCAGGAGTTTGAAGCTGCAATGAGTCGTGATCACACCACTGCACTCTAGCCCAGGTAATAGAGCAAAACTCTGCCTAAAAATAAAAATAAAATTTATCTGACGTCAGGACAAAGCTAGACACACTTACATGCACCAATATGTGTTTGCATAAACCTAAGTATTCATACTCTGTTATAAATCCTGTTGTCTTTTCTTTTTTTTCTTTTCTTTCTTTTTTGTTTTTTTTTTTTTTTGAAACAGAATTTCACTCTGTCCTGTCCAGGGTGGAGTGCAGTGGCTCGATCTTGGCTCACTGCAACCTCTGCCTCCCGGGTTCAAGCGATTCTCCTGCCTCAGCCTCTTGAGTTGCTGGGATTACAGGCATGCACTGCCATGCCTGGCTAATATTTGTGTTTTTAATAGAGATGGGGTTTTGCCATGTTGACCAGGCTGACCCCAAATTCCTGACCTCAAGTGATCCACCCACCTTGGCTTCCCAAAGTGCTGAGATTACAGGTGTGAGCCACCGCACCTGGCCTAAATCCTGTTTTCTTGAGCTATAATCACCTTATGGGCAAAAACTGTTGTTTTTAGTACCAGCATAGTGCTGGGCACACAATTAGGGTTCAGTAGATTTTTATGAGAATTCTGCTTGAGTGATTAAGGAAAGTCCCATACAGAGGTAGCAACAGTTGAGCGAGTTCTTTTTTTTTTTTTTTTTTGGTAAATATTTTTATTTTTGAGACTGGGTCTCACTCTGTCTCAGTGGCTGGAGTGCAGTGGTACAGTCACGGCTGACTGCAGCCTTGACTTCACACAGTTCTTAATGGATGGGTAGGAATTTGCCAAATGGATCTAGGAAAGAAATTCCTGGCAAAGGGAGCAATTTGTACAAATAGATGAGAAGATGAAGAGTTTGTAGATTACTAGCAAGGCTTTCTAATTTCCACATGTAGGATGTTACCTCTCATAACTATCCAGTGCCGGCCAGCCTAGAGTAGATCATGGGGTAAAGAAAAGAAAGCTGCTCTTTCCCCTAATTATATATTCAGAGGTTGAAAATTAGTCTTTGAATATGTATTTATATGATTTGCTAGTAATTTCTGTTGGTCATCGTGTCCTAGAGGAAAGTGACTTCTTCCTAACTCCTCACTGGAGTTTACCTCCCTCAGACATCTCAGGCCATAAGAAAGAAGTATGCTGAATTAAGCTAAGGGAGCTATAATTAAAATAGTCAAGAGCTGATTTTCCTAGGTAATCCAATTTGTATTCATACTTCAGCATAAAAATACATTTAATTTTAAGCATTATACTCCTGTGATTGATCTTGTAAAGTGTTTATTAAAAATATAGGCTGGGCACGGTGACTCGCACCTGTAATCTCAGCACTGTGGGAGGCCGAGGCAGGCGGATCACGAGGTTGGGAGATCGAGACCATCCTAGCTAACATGGTGAAACCCCATTTCTATTAAAAAATACAAAAAATTAGCCGGGCATGGTGGCAGGTGCCTGTAGTCCCAGCTACTCGGGAGGCTGAGACAGGAGAATGGAGTGAATCCAGGAGGCGGAGCTTGCAGTAAGCCAAGATCATGCCACTGCATTCCAACCTGGGCCACAGAGTGACACTCCATCTCAAAAAAACAAAACAAAACAAAACAAAAAATATATAAACATGGGGCCAGGTGCAATGGCTCATGCCTGTAATCCCAGCACTTCGGGAGGCCGAGGCAGGTGGATCATGAGGTCAGGAGATCTAGACCATCCTGGCCTCCCAAGTAGCTGGGACTACAGGCACGCGCCACCATGCCCAGCTAATTTTTGTAATTTTAGTAAAGATAGGGTTTCACCATGTTGGCCAGGATGGTCTTGATCTCTGGACCTCGTGATTCACCTGCCTCAGCCTCCCAAAGTGCTGGGATTACAGGCGTGAGCCACCGTACCAGCCACTACAATACAATTTTTATGGTGAATTTAAAACACCAAACCACATTCCAAAAGGAACTCTGAGTCAGACACCAACAGTAAAAGCCTACTGTGATCTCAGTCTGTCTTTAGTAATGAAGCCCAATGACTAACATATAAGAAGACAATCAAACTATATTTTGTTCAGGAAAAGGAAGATAAAGTCTTCCACATCTTCTGGATGGAACCTGGGGAAGATATTCCACAATGTCTTACTGCTTATAAACAATTTTAACAAATCAGCATTAGTTTAGTGGAGGGAAGGAACAATTCATGGCTTCCTGATGAGAAATTCAGCTCATATTTATGTGGCCTACTTTGGAGCAACTTGTGCTGTTAGGTGATGATCTTAAGTTTCTCTGTTGAGCACTACCTGTGGAACTGTCCAAATCTAGGCTTTTAGGAAAATAATATATTGGCCGGGCGCAGTGGCTCATGCCTGTAATCCCAGCACTTTGGGAGGCTGAGGTGGGCGGATCACGAGGTTAGGAGTTCGAGACAAGCCTGACCAACGTGGTGAAACCCCCGTCTCTACTAAAAATACAAAAATTAGCTAGGCGTGGTGGTGCACACCTGTAATCCCAGCTACTCAGGAGGCTAAGGCAGGAGAATCTTGAACCTGAGAGGCGGAGGTTGCAGTGAGCCAAGATCGCGCCACTGCCCTCCAGCCTGGGTGACACAGCAAGACTCTGTATCAAAAAAAAAAAAAAAAAAAGAATATATTTGGTATGCCAGCAATTTATAGGTTATACATGGTAATTAGAAACAGTTCTTTAATAAAACAAGGACTGCTTGGGTCGGGTGCAGTGGCTCATGCCTGTAATCCCAGCACTTTGGGAAGCTGAGGCTAGAGGATCTGCTAGAGGATCTCTCTCTCTCTCTCTCTCTCTCTCTCTCTTTTTAAAGTAAAACTTTAATTTTTTTCTCCCACTAGGATCTGTTGAGTCCAGGAGTTTGAGACCAATCTGGGCAATATAGTGTGACCCTGTCTCTACAAAAAAAAAGTTTAAAAATTAGCTGGCTGGGTGGCACATGCCTGAAGTTCTAGCTACTCAGGAGGCTGTGGTGGGAGGATTGCTTGAGGCCAGAAGTTCCAGTGAGCTATGATCGCACCATTGCATTCCAGCCTAAGTGACAGAGCAAGACTCTGTCTCTAAAGAAAAATAAAAATGAAAAAAGACTCTCATTAGAGGGCTTTAAGTGCTGTCTAAATCTCAATGATAGCTTCAATTCCTTTGCCTATTAAATCTTATTTTTCTAAGGTGTTTAGTTTTTTTTGAGAAAGGGTCTCACTCTGTCATCCAGGCTGGAGTGCAATGGCACGATCTCAGCTCACTGCAGCCTTTGCATCCTGGGCTCAAACAATCCTGCCTCAACCTCCCAAGTAGCTGGGACTACTGGCATGTGCCACTATGCCTGGCTAATTTTTGTATTTTTTTTTTTTTTGTAGAGATGGGGTTTCACCATGTTACCCAGGCTGGTCTTGAACTCATGGACTCAAGTGGTTCACCCATGTTGGCCTCCCAAAGTGCTGGGATTAGAGGCATGAGCCACTGCACCTGACCGAAGGTTTCTTGCTCTTTCCCTAAATAAAATAGGAAGAGAATCACAAATTTTAATTCTGCTGCTTCCCCTTGAGGCATTAAGCTGTGAAGAATAAGTACTCTAAAAAGGGAGTATCTTATTAGCTAACAAATAACAAGACATAGCTGTCTACTTCTTACAAAGTTAAAGTGAGACTTCCTTTTAAATTTCTAAAACATAATACGACCGGACACAGTGGCTCACGCCTGTAATCCTGGTGCTTTGGGAGGCCGAGACAGGCAGATCACGAGGTCAGGAGATCGAGACCATCCTGGCTAACACGGTGAAACCTCGTCTCTACTAAAAATACAAAAAAAAAAAAAAAAATTAGCCGGGCGTAGTGGCGAGTGCCCGTAGTCCCAGCTACCCGGGAGGCTGAGGCAGGAGAATGGCGTGAACCTGGGAGGCGGAGCTTGCAGTGAGCCGAGATTGCGCCACTGCACTCCAGCCTGGGCAACTGAGCAAGACTCCGTCTCAAAAAAAAAAAAAAAAACATAATGCATAGAAGACTAAAATGAACTCAAGGCTTTATTGTTAATTTTAATATCATTAGTGTGCCAGTATTGTCCTACATTTCTGCTTGTCTGCTTACCAATTAGCACAGAATAAATAGTGATTGTTAGAAGAAAAATTAAACATGATGGTCAGGGAACATGTAGTGTCTTGGCACATAGGCAACAGACTTAGCATTTCTTTCTTCTTTTCTTTTCTTTCTTATTTTGAGACAGAGTCTCGCCCTGTCACCCAGGCTGGAGTGCATTGGCACGATCTCAGCTCACTGCAACCTCCGCCTCCCAGGTTCAATCGATTCTCCTGCCTCAGCCTCCTGTGTAGCTGGTACTACAGGTGCCAGCCACCACGCCTGGCTAATTTTTCTATTTTTAGTAGAGACGGGGTTTTACCATGTTGACCAGGCTGGTTTCGAACTCCTGGCCTCAGGTGATCCTCCCGCTTCGGCCTCTGAGAGTGCTAGGATTACAGGAGCGAGCCACTGCACTGGGCCTAGACTTAGCATTTCTTTTTATTTTGTTTTTTATTTTATTTTTTTGAGACAGAATCTTGCTCTGTTACCCAGGCTAGAGTGCAGTGGTGCAGTCTTGGCTTACTGCAACCTCTGCTTCCTGGATTCAAGCCATTCTCCTGCCTCAGCCTCCTGAGTAGCTGGGATTGCAGGTGCCCGCCACCACGCCCAGCTAATATTTGTATTTTTAGTAGAGATGGGGTTTCACCATGTTGGTCAGGCTCGTCTCAAACTCCTCATCTCGTGATCTGCCCAGCTCAGCGTCCCAAAGTGCTGGGATTACAGGCGTGAGCCACTGTGCCCCGCCTAGACTTAGCATTTCTGAGAGATTAGTTGTAGAGTGTGGACTTCCTTGGAAAATGAATATTTCTTTTGGAGCTTAAAAATTCTTGGCCATTTATACAAGAGCTTCAGTGAGTCTGGGAGTCAGAATAAGGATACCTGGATTTTAGTTCTGGCTCTGAGCAAGGCATTTAACCTCTTTGAACCTCAGTTTCCTCCTTCTGCAATAAGTAGGAGATTGAAATTGAGCCAAATGATCGCTAATAATCCTTTCATTCTTTTTTTTTTTTTTCGAGATGGAGTTTCACTCTTGTCACCCAGGCTGGAATGCAGTAGCCAGTAGCGCTATCTTGGCTCACTGCAACCTCTGTCTCCCAGGTTCAAGTGATTCTCCTGCCTCAGTCTCCTGAGTAGCTGGGACTACAGGCGCGTACCACCATGCCCATCTAATTTTTGTATTTTTAGTAGAGATGGGGTTTCACCATGTTGGCCAAGATGTTCTCAATCTCCTGACCTTGTGATCCGCCTACCCTGGCCTCCCAAAGTGCTGGGATTACAGGCATGAGCCACTGTGCCCAGCCCCTTTCATTCTTGAAGTTTTATTGCCACTCTCACAGTATTGTAGAATCAGCAGTGAGCCATGACAAGATTTGGCTTTTATTTTATTTTATTTTATTTATTAGAGACAGGGCCTTACTTTATTGCCCAGGCTAGTCTCAAACTCCTAGGCTCGAGGGATCCTCCTACCTTCATCTCTCCAAATGCTACGATTATAGGAATGAGCCACTGTGCCTGGCCTTTTACATTTGGCAGGTGGTTTTTATTTTGACATTTAAATTTGGCAGATGGTTTTAGCAGCTATACCTAGATCCATAAATCTATCTTGTTATACTCTTGTATGGTCATGTCTACATAAATTAGATTAGAAGGTACTGTTTCTGGATTGTGTGTGTGTGTGCATGTTCAATGTGCCGGGTTTGAACTTACCCAAATATTCAGGGTAATGCTTATATCTGGGTCCTTCCATTTGCTTAATGTTTCTTTTTTTTTTTTTTTTGTTGAGACGGAGTCTCGCTCTGTCGCCCAGGCTGGAGTGCAGTGGCCGGATCTCAGCTCACTGCAAGCTCCGCCTCCCGGGTTTACGCCATTCTCTCGCCTCAGCCTCCCGAGTAGCTGGGACTACAGGCGCCCGCCATCTCGCCCGGCTAATTTTTTGTATTTTTTTAGTAGAGACGGGGGTTTCACCGTGTTAGCCAGGATGGTCTCGATCTCCTGACCTCGTGATCCGCCCGTCTTGGCCTCCCAAAGTGCTGGGATTACAGGCTTGAGCCACCGCGCCCGGCCCCATTTGCTTAGTGTTTCTATATACCAACTGGTTGTGTTCAGACTTTCTCTGTGGCCTGCTTCTTCCAACTTGCTCTCTGGAGTCATACTCTTGACCTGGCCTCTCCTTTCTTGATTTGTATTTATTGAAAGGTTTTCAGGTACCAAGAACATTACAAAGCACTTTATTTCTGTTGATGTCATTTAATCCTTACAAATTCCCTGTACTAGTAATTTTTTTTTTTTCTTTGAGACAGGGTCTCGCTCTGTTGCCCAGGCTGGAGTGCAGTGGCATGATCGTGGCTCACTGCAACCTCTGCCTCCTGAGTTCAAGCGATTCTCATGCCTCAGCCTCCTATCTGGTATTACAGGTGTGTGCCACTACTCCCAGCTAATTTTTGTAGAACTGGGGTTTCACCATGTTGGCCAGGCTGGTTTCAAACTCCTGACCTCAGGTGACCTGCCCGCCTTGACCTCCTAAAGTGCTGGGATTACAAGCGTGAGCCAACACGTTCAGCCTTGTACTAGTAATTATTGTTGTGTACTTTTATAATACTAAAAAACTGAGACTTAGAGAGGTGAAGTAACTTGTCTAGAGTTAACACTTAATAAGTGGTAGAGCTGGAATTAAATTTTCAATCTGACTCCAAAGTTCATGCTCATAAGTAATATACTGTATTGGCTCCATGATGATGATGATGATGGTGATAATTATGTTGTTAATTACAATATGTTGAGCACCTCCTGAGTGCCAAGCAATGCATTTGCCACCTTTTGCATTCCCATTTTACAGCAATGGAAACTGCTCTTGCTTATGGTCTGCTTTTATGCTAATAAGTATAAGTACCTAGGTTCTAAAGTATTAAGCATTATTAAATTGAATTGTGCTTTCAGTGCATTTTTCCTTTTACTTTCTTTCCTGTTTTAATGGTCAACATCATAATGTTTTTCTAATTACTACCAGTATTAACAATTTAATGTTGTCTGAATGTTTCTGCACTTTTTTCCCTTACTGATGCCTTAGCATTGAGGTTTTCTTTTTTGTTACCTTTGCTGTTTTTTTCTCTATCAAAAACAGATAATGGGGCTAAGATAACAGAGAAGAGAATGTACCAAGGACAGGCTAAATACGGGAAAGTTCAGATGCTAGAAATCTTTCTGGGATCTCAGTTTGGAGACTAAAGATTTAAATGAAGAACTCCCATCTTTTTGGTAGCTGTATTTTTTAAAAAATTGTTTTAATTTTTTTTTTTAGAGACAGGGCTCACTATGTTGCCAAGGCTGGACTCAAACTCATGGGGTCAAGTGATCCTCCCGCCTCAGCCTCAGTCTCAGTCTCAATAGCTGAGACTACAGGTGCACGCCACTCCACCCAGTGGTTGCTGTCTTTTATTGAAGGAATATTAGGGCTTTGGTACTTACTAGCTTGATGATATAAGAGACAGGATTTGACCTTAGTAGCCCTAGTTTTCTTATCTGAAAATAGGGTAAATAAATATACCTCACAATGCATGGTTAGTTGTGGTGATGATTAAATGCAGTAACCAGTGTAAAACTCCTTAATACTCAAAATTGTTAGCTTCCTCTTTTACCTTCAGATGTTAGTGGAATAATCCAGGTTATGTGGAGGTTATGTTAAGGTTGTGTTATGTGTGTCTTTTTTACATTTAGAAAATTTGGTGTTACTATACTAAATAAAAATTTATCAAGCTGTATCCTTAATATTTATGTACTTGGCTGTATGTAAGTTAGTTATGGATAAAAAAGAAAAAATCAATGTGCAAATTGGACGTTCATTTGCTGCATGTGATTAGCTGATATTTCTATGTATTATGCCCAGCATGTAGGGCTATTCTTTGTAATTTCTTATTCCCCAAGATCATATGGAGATTATTGAGTTTTAGCAGAAAGAGACTATTATATAATGCCTTCCAAATATTTATTTCAAGTTTATTGTTTTAGTAAGCAGATTTTCAGAAATAGTTGTCCGTATTCTCAGAAAATATATATTCAGTCCTAAAATATTGTTTCTAATGTTATTAATTCCCAGCACATAGATCTCACCTTGCTTTAGGCATGCCCACCTACAAGTAGGAAATAAAAGTTTAGAATAAGTAGCATGTCTTAGTCTGTTCAGACTACTATAACAGAATCCTATAGACTGTGGGGGCTTAAACATTAACATTTCTTTCTTTTATTTTTGTTTATTTTTGAGGGAGGGTCTTGCATTGTTGCCTAGGCTGGAGTACAGCGGTGTAATCACAGCTCACAACTCACCTCTGGGCTCAAGCAATTCTCCCACCTCACTTCCCCTCCCTCCAGTAGCTGGGGCTGCTGGCACATGCCACCATGCCTGGCTAATTTTTAAATTTTTTATAGAGACAGAGTCTCATTATGTTACCCATGCTGATCTCAAGCTCTTGGGCTTAAATAATCCTTCAGCCTTGGCCTCCCAAAGTGCTGGGATTACAGGCTTGAGTCACCAGGCCCAGCCACAGACATTTATTTCTAACAGTTCTGGATACTGGGAAGTCCAAGGTCAAGGTACCAGGAGACTGGGTATCTGTGAGGGCCTTCTTCCTGGTTTCCAGACAGTTGTCTTCTTGCCTAGCCTCACATGATGGAAAGAGAGAGCTGTCTGGGTCCTTTTTGATAAAGTACTAATCCTATTAGCGAGGCCTTTACCCTCAATGACCTAATTATCTCCCAAAGAACCCACTTCCTATACCATCACATTGGGTGTCAGAATTTCCATATATAAATTATAAGGGGACACAAACATTCAGTCCGTAACACAGTGAAATCTGATACTTTTGAGGTAAACCTGTGTCTAAAACACACCTTTGAATGGATTACTGCTCCCATTAGCCTTTTACTCATAACCATCCTGGTGTTTTTGTGTGATTAAATTTGTAAATTCTTTGGTGTACTCTTGAGCAGGCTCCCTTTCTTCTGTGACTCAGAGCCTGGAGAGTTCCAGCCAAGCTCAAAAGTCAGGAACAGGGGGTGTGGACTTTTGGGCTATGCCAGTCAGCAGCTAGAATGTGGTTGGCAGTCTCCTCCCCTTCCTGCACTTCAGCTCTACACAGTGTGCATTCTGGAATGACAGGCATTCCTGTGTGAAGAGAACCAGTGTGAAGAGAGTTTTGTAAGAACTACAAGTGCCCAGGCTGTATGGGAAACAGAAACTTCAGCAGATGAACTGACCTTATGCCATTTCCTGATGTTTGGCAGTGACACTGAAGGGGATCACATGTCCCCTCTTTATGTGGATTTATCTTTTATGAAAAGTTTGCTTTTGTCCGGGACAGTTTGTTGTCGTGAGATACATCAGACAATATAATCATGGGGCAAGCCGACGTCTCCAGACCGGTAAATCCAGATGCAGTTGGTGAGTAATAGAAGGCAGAGAAACAGAAAATCTTGACAGAAGCAAGGCAGATTTACAGGTGAACTTGAGTATTTATGCGAAGTTAAACACAAGAATGTTGACGATCCCAACTTTGAAATGTTTATGTTTGTGAAGAATGAATGAAGTCATGCAGAACATGGCGAGAAACTTTAAAAAATTAGGTTTTTTAAAACTTAAAACCTTAAAAAATTTAGTTTATTAATTTATCACTCACAGTTTTGTTTTACTTGATCTCTTTGAAGTTTTTTATATTATATTGCTAAGGAATTATCTGTTAATTTCTTGCCGTTACTAAAGATAAATGCTACAGAAATGTATTTAGAATTCAGAGATATTTTGCTAGTATTTTACAAAACTTGGAAAATAGAACTGTTGACTTCTATAGACAGAACCACTTTTAAGAATTAAGTTTTTAGACTTGGTTATACATTTTCCTAATAAGTCTCAGGCATTTTCCATTATGCTAGTGTTTCCGTTTCTCTTAAGTCAATGCTTTGATATAAACTTTTCTGAAGTTGGTTCATTTGAAATGTTACTGTCTAAGGGATAGCTAGAGACCAAGCTGATTGTGAGTATAGCTCAGAATTTCAAATCTTCTACGTGAAATGGTAGTCACTTGTCACTGCAAGCTCATTTTCCTAATCTTGTAGGGTTTTATATAAGATGACAATCATAAATTGGGAAAAACAGTTTTAAGCGGATGTTCATTAAAGGGTTGCTTAAATATAAGCAAAACTAGGGAAAGCCTGTGAATCATTTCTGGACATTATAATATTTAAGAAAGATTTATACCTTCACTTTGATTTATGGAGAAGCAGAAAACATGTTCAGTCCTAGGCTGTGTTTTTTGTTTTTTCAGAAACAAAAAATGTTGATGACTTTAAAAAAATGCATAAAGTGTGGAAACACAGGTAACACTCCCAAATGTTTCATAATGTAATGAGATTTTGTTTCTAAGGGTAGTATTTTCACCTGAGAACTTCCTAGATGAAATATCTTCAGCAGTATTTTTCATGTGTTACTGACACTGAGGCACATGGATCACAAAGTGAGTCATTCAGCAACAAATTTTCAGAACCAAAGTCAGGACTTGACTCACTTTACTTTGATCACTAGGGCTGTGTCTTTATCAATTCATTAACTCACTTAAAAAAATGAAATGTTGGCCAGGCGCGTTGGCTCAAGCCTGTAATCCCAGCACTTTGGGAGGCCGAGACGGGTGGATCACGAGGTCAGGAGATCGAGACCATCCTGGCTAACACGGTGAAACCCCCGTCTCTACTAAAAAAATACAAAAAAACTAGCCGGGCAGGGTGGCAGGCACCTGTAGTCCCAGATATTCGGGAGGCTGAGGCAGGAGAATGGTGTAAACCCGGGAGGGAGAGCTTGTAGTGAGCCGAGATCTGGCCACTGCACTCTAGCCTGGGCGACAGAGCGAGACTCTGTCTCAAAAAAAAAAAAAAAATTGAAATGTTTCATAAATAGAAAAAGGTATAAAGAAAAACATAAAGAATCATCTGGGACCACTACCCAGCCTAACAGATGAAATTTAGAACATAAAGATAAACCTCATCTTATCCTTCTCTTCTGATGACATTTTGCTTCTTTGTTTCCAGAATTAAACGTTCTCCTATATTTGATAAATAACTCACTTTTGGGCCGTAAATTCTCCTGTGATTTCTACGCCGAACAGTAGTTGTTTGTTAGCAAGTATAGTAAGGACTCAGTGCTGGGCATTTATCTATGAGATGGAAATGAAAGGGCTTTGAAAAACAATAAATTATAAAGCAAGTACAATTTAGTGGTAAGTGGTGGTATTTAAGAAGAATGTCCATCTAACATCTATATACTGTATAAAAAAGTTCATCTGAGTAAAGTTTGGTATTTTTATGCTTCTGAAAAAAAGTAAGAATCAAATTCATCAGTTCTTTTTTTTTTTTTTTTGAGATGGAGTCTCAGTCTGTCGCCAGGCTGGAATGCAGTGGTGCGATCTCGGCTCACTGCAACCTCTACCCCCCTGGTTCAAGCGATTCTCCTGCCTCAGCCTCCCAAGTAGCTGAAATTCATCAATTCTATTCCTACCAGTAGCCCTAATAAAAGACATTTGAGGAAGAAATAGAAATCAGGAGCCCAACTAAGGTTTTTATGTTTCCTCTGGATTTAATTTTGGGGTTTTATTTCCTATTACCTAAATAATAAGTAGTTGACTATAAAGCCTTTATGTGGGTAGCTGACTGGAAAATCTTACCAGATTATTTGGAATGATAAATATGCAAAGTAAATTAAAACCTAAATTATTTGTTTACTCTTCTAGGCCTATGATATAGCACCTAGTTTTGAGCTTTGAAATTAACAGTGCTAGGTTTGACAAGTCAACTGATGCAAAACACATGAATGAATATATTGAATTGATTTATTATTACTTTCAGGCACTGTGAATAACATAGAGGCCCCTATGTAGATACCATTCATGTCTAGGCCCTCAAGAAGTTTGTTTTGTAGTTGAGAGTTTAAAATATGAAAAAAGATATCCAAAATATTTATACATTTTTTTTTAAGATTAAAGCATACTTCTTTTTTTTAGTTTGTTTTTTTTTTTTTACTTAAAAAATTTATTTTTGTAAAAATGGGGTCTCACTGTGTTGACCAGGCTGGTCTCCAACTCTAGCCTCAATTGATCCTCCCACCTTGGGCTCCCAAAGTGCTAGGATTAGAGGTGTGAGCCACCAAGCCCATCCCACTCCTTTTTTAAAGTTAATTGATTCCCTTGACTTGTAATGGAAGCCCAGAGCTATTAACCAAAGAGTCTGCTTTCAAATAAATAATCTTTGCATGAGGACTCATATGCAAATTTATGAGATGTTAACAACCATATCCAACCAGAGTTTCTACTGTAGGATCTTTCTGACAACCGGTATAACTGAGTATTTGAATGTAGATTAGGAATCTGTGCTGTGGTATCTATTCAAGGAAATATGTTCTCATCAGTTAATTGAAAAAAATTATCCTTAAATAAAATATGTTCATAGGAGAAGCATGTAGATTTATCTAGATAAAGCATTGCAGTTGGGGCAGAGTGCGTTAGTTCATGCCTATAATCCCAGCACTTTGGAAGGCTGTCACAGGAGGATCACTTGAGTCCAGGAGTTTGGTACCAGCCTGTGCAACGTAGGGAGACACTCCTTCTACAAAAATAAAAATTTAGCCGTTGTGGTGGTACTCATCTGTAGTCCCAGCTACTTGGGAAGCTAGGTAGGAGGATTGCTTGAGCCTGGTAGGTTGAGGCTGCAGTGACTCATGATTGCCCCTCTGTACTCCAGCCTGGGTGTCAGGGAGACACTGTCTCAAGAAAAAGAAACACAAACTTTCAAATCCTCAAACTCCTGACCTCAAGTGATCTGCCTGCCTTGGCTTCCCAAATTGCTGGGATTACAGTTGTGAGCCACTGCCCCGGCCAATTTATTTTTTTTAATTGAAAATAATTGTACCTGTTGATGGGATACATAGTGGATATTTCAATATGTATGATGTGATTAGATTAGGGTAATTAGCATATTCATCATCTCCAATAGGTATTATTTATTTGTATTGGGAAGGTTGAAAAACTCCTCAGCTGTTTGAAACTACATATTATTGTTAACTATAGTCATCCTGAAGTGGCATAGAACACTAGAACTTTTTTCTCCTATCTAGCTATAATTTTGTATTCTTTAACAAATCTTTCCCTATCCTTCCCTTCCTGTTACCTCTCCCAGCCTGTAGTAGCCTCTGTTGTACTTTTTACTCCTATGAGATCAACTTTTTTTTTAGCTTCTGTGTATGAGTGAGAACGTGTGGTGTTTAACTTCCTGTTCCTAGCTTATTTCACTTAAAATAATGTCCTTAGTTCCATCCATGTTGCTGAGAATGACAGGATTCCTCCCTCCCTCCCTCTCTTTCTTTTTTTCTTTTTCTTTTTCTTTTTTTTTTTTTAGGCAAGTCTCACTCTGTCGCCCAGGCTGGAGTTCAGTGGCACGATCTCAGCTCGCTGCAACCTCTGCCTCCCAGGTTCAAGCAATTCTCCTGCCTCAGCCTCCTGAGTAGCTGAGACTACGGGCGCACACTGCCACGCCCAGCTAATTCTTTTTTTTTTTTTTTCTTGAGACAGGGTCCCACTCTGTCACCCAGGCTGGAGTACAGTGACACAATCACAGCTTACTGCAGCTTCAGCCTCCTAGGTTCAAGTGATCCTCCCACCTCAGCCTCTCAAGTAGCTGGAACTACAGGCACATGGCACCACACCTGGCTAGTTTTTTTGGTTTTTGAAGAGACCAGGTCTCACTCTGTTGCCTGACTGGTCTCAAATTCCTGGACCTGGAATCAAGTGATCTTCCTGCCTCAGCCTCCCAAAGTGCTGGGATTACAGTTATGAGCTAGTATACCTGGCTCATTCTTTTTTATGGCTAAATAGTATTCCATTTTGTATATATACCACATTTTCTTTATCCATTCATCTGTTGTTGAACACCTAGGTTGATTCCATATCTTGGCTGTTGTTGTAAACATGGAAGTGCAGATATCTCTTCAGTATAATGATTTCCTTTCCTTTGGATATATTCTCAGTAATGGTATTGCTGGATCATACGGTAGTTCTATTTGTAGTTTTTTTTGAGGACCCTCCATACTGTTCCCCATAGTGGCTATACTAGTTTACATTCCCACCGACAGTGTATAGCGTTCCCTTTACTCTGCACCCTCACCAGCACTGGCTACTTTTTGTCTTTTTGATAATAGCCTCCTAACTGGGGTGAGCTGATACTTCATTGTGGTTTTGATTTGCATTCACCTGATGATTAGTTATGTTGAGCATTTAAAAAATATATTTGGCTTTTTTTTTTTTTTTTTTTGAAACAGAGTCTCTCTCACTCTGTCACCAGGCTGGAGTGCAGTGGTGCGAGCAGTCTCAGCTCACTGCAACCTCCAACTCCCTGGTTCAAGCTATTCTGCTGCCCTAGGCTCCCAAGTAGCTGGGATTACAGGCACGCGCCACCATGCCCAACTAATTTTTGTATTTTTAATAGAAACGAGGTTTCACCATGTTGCCAGGATGGTCTTAATCTCCTGACCTTGTGATCCGCCTGCCTCAGCCTCCCAAAGTACTGGGATTACAGGCGTAAGCTACAGCCCTTGGCCTGTTTGGCCGTTTTTATGTCGTCTTTTGAGAAATGTCTCTTCAGATCATTTGGCCTTTCCCATTTTTATATTATTTAATTATTTATTTATTTATTTAATTTCTTTGAGGCAGAGTCTCGCTCTGTTGCCTAAGCGCAGTGCAGTGGCACAATTTCGGCTCACTGCAACCTCCGCCTCCCGGGTTCAAGCAGTTCTCTGCCTCAGCCTCCCAAGTAGCTGGGATTACAGGTGCCTACCAGCACACGCAGCCAGTTTTTGTATTTTTAGTAGAGACGGGGTTTCACCATCTTGGCCAGGCTGATCTTGAACTCCTGACCTCGTGATCCACCTGCCTCGGCCCCCCGAAGCGCAGGGATTGCAGGCGTGAGCCACCTTGCCCGGCCATATTTAATTATTCTTTTTTAAGACAGTCTCGCTATGTGCCCAGGCTGGTCTTGAACTCCTGGGCTCACACGATCATCCCACTTCGGCCTCCCAAAGTGCTAGGATTACAAGCATGAGTCACTGTACCCAGCCCTTCCTAATTTTAATTAGAAGGGCCAAAGATTTTTAGTAAATTCTTTCTAACCATTTGGTTTGGAACTTTCCTCCTCTGTCTTTCCATTTCACCTATCTCTTTTTTTTCCTTTTTGCCTCTTCATTTACCCTAATTCACTAACTTTTCCCCCCACTTTTCTTTTGTGTAATAATATATTGCTATAAAAGATACTGTATATTCTCTTTCCTACATTCCTTTTCTATCACCATTTGATTTATTTTCTCTGAAATTTGGAGTTATGGGGTTCTCACCCTTATGATAATGGAAGTAGTTTTTGGGAATGTGATTTGGAAATATATCATCCCCCATCTCTACAAAAAAACGTAAAAATTAGGCAGTCGTGGTGGTGCACACCTATAGTCCCAGATCTTCAAGAGGCTGGGATGGGAGGATCACTTGAGCCCAGGAGGTTGAGGCTGCAGTGAGCCATGATCATGTCACTGCACTGCAGGCTGGGCAACAGAGCAAGACTGTGTCTGAAAAAAAAGAAAGGAAAATAAATATATTATCACTTAAAGGCAAAATCCTAAGGAGATTGCTGGATGAATAAAATTTAAGATAGCTACATAACAACAATAAAACAGGAGTAAATAATAGATAGGTTAATTTAAAGTAAAGTGCTTCATGGGATTTTGTAGAAAAGGTCTTAGTAGTATTTGGTTATCAGAATTAAAAAGACATTTCTCATACCTGTCTACTGTTTATCTAACAGTAAATGCTTCCTTTTAAGAAGAAACAGGCATATTTTTCTCATGTAATCCAGTGTTCAGGAGGAGGTGGCAATATAGGGGTGTGTCATAAACTCCTTAAAGGATTCTCTGTTATTATCAGATTTGGAATACCAACCAAAATTTTTTGATCCCTCTCTCTGCTCCGGTGGATTTTCTAAATACACTATTGATAAGGTTTGGCTCTGGGTCTCCAACCAAGTCTCATGTTGAATTGTAATCCCCAATGTTGAAAGTGGGACCTGGTGAGAGGTGATGGGATCATGGGGTGGATTTCTCATGAATGGTTTAACACCATCCACTTAGTACTGTATTCAGGATAGTAAGTTCTCATGAGATCTGGTCATTTAAAAGTGTGTGGAGGCTGGGCGCGGTGGCTCATGCCAGTAATCTCAGCACTTTGGGAGGCTGAGGCAGGCAGATCACGAGGTCGGGAGTTCAAGACCAGCCTGGCCAACATGATGAAACCCCATCTCTACTAAAAATACAAAAATTAGCTGGGCATGGTGGCAAGTGCCTGTAGTCCTAGCTACTTGGGAGGCTAAGGCAGGAGAATCCGTTGAATCCTGGAGGCAAAGGTTGTGATGAGCCAAGACTGCACCACTGCACTCCAGCCTGTGCAACAGAGTGAGGCTCCATCTCAAAAAAAAAAATAAGTGTGTGTGGCACCTGCACCCTTGCTCTCTTGCTCCTGTTCTGGGCCATGTGACATGTCTACTCCCCCTTCATCTTCCAGCATGATGGTAAGTTCCTGCAGCTTCCCCTAAAGCCAGGCAGATACTGGCATCATTCTTCCTATACAGACTGCAGAACCATGAGCCAGTAAAACCTCTTTTCTTTATAAATTACCCAGTCTCAGGTATTTCTTTTTATTTATTTATTTATTTATTTATTTAGATAGAGTCTCACTCTGTTGCCCAGGCTGGAGTCCAGTGGCACGATCTCAGCTCACTGCAACCTCTGCCTCCTGGGTTCAAGTGATTCTTTTGCCTCAGCCTCGTAGCTGGGACTACAGGCACGTGCCACCATGCCTGGCTAATTTTTATATTTTTAGTAGAGATGGGGTTTTGCCATATTGGCCAGGCTGGTCTCAAACTCCTGACCTCAGGTGATCCTCCTGCCTTGGCCTCCCAGAGTGCTGGGATTACAGGTGTGAGCCACCGTACCCAGCCTCAGGTAATTCTTTATAGCAATGCAATAATGGACTAATAGACCTATTATCACAACCTACATATGTATTTCCTCTTTCTTTTTTTTTTTGAGACAGTCTCACTCTGTCGCCCAGGCTGGAGTGCAGTGGCACGATCTTGGCTTACTACATCCTCTGCCTCCTGGATTCAGGCGATTCTCCTGCCTCAGCCTCCCAAGTAGCTGGCATTACAGGCGCCCACCACCATGCCCGGTTATGTGTTTCCTCTTTCTACTTGCAAGTAAACTTTGGAAAGTTTGAAGTTTTTTTCCCATGAGTGAATAGCTTATATTCTGGCCCTTCACTATAAAAACATACCCTTAACCTGGAATTTTTTATCAAGCAATGTGCACATTAAGTTGCCAGTGGTAAAGCAACATCACTATTTGATACAATCATGGGCAGAAATCTGTGTTTTTCCAGAGGTAGAATCTCAGACATAACTGTACCTGCAAGTTCAGAGAGAGAGACCTTCCACCTATCTTCTCCTGACTGCTTTGCCCAATTATTTCTAATCAAGGGTCAGAGCTATGCAGTATTTCCACAGGAAGTTGTGGGCCTTCTCTAGACAAAGCCTGCTTTGTTCATTAGTGGCAGGTTTACTTTCTGTAATTTTGCCGAAGTTTTCTGAAACAGTTCTTTAAAGCCAATAATAATCCTCTTTTAGAAGGCAAAAATAAGTACAGTAGTGTAAATACCATAAATGAATGTTCTACATTTACAATGTTCTGATACTGTGAGAAGGTTGTTTATAGCAAATCTGTTTCCAGCTAGGTGGGCTTAAAAATAGACTAAACCATTATATTATGAAGATACTTGGTATTTCTTCATAGTGAAGTATATATATACCTTGTTGAATAAAATTATACATCTTAAAATTTTGGACAAATAGGCTGGGCATGGTGGCTCATGCCTGTAATCCTAGCACTTTGGGAGGTTGAAGTGGATGGATCACTGTTGACCAGGCTGGCTGGAACTCCTGACCTCAGGTGATCACGCCATTTTACTCCAGCCTGGGTGTCAGAGCAAGACTTTGTTTCCAAAAAAAAAGAAGAAGGCCAGGCGCGGTGGCTCACGCCTGTAATCCCAGCACTTTGAGAGGCCGAGACGGGTGGATCACAAGGTCAGGAGATCGAGACCATCCTGACTAACACAGTGAAACCCCGTTTCTACTAAAAATACAAAAAAATTAGCTGGGTGTGGTGGCGGGCACCTGTAGTCCCAGCTACTCGGGAGACTGAGGCAGGAGAATGGCGTGAACCTGGGAGGTGGAGCTTGCAGTGAGCCGAGATTGCGCCACTGTACTCCAGCCTGGGTGACAGAGTGAGACTCCACCAAAAAAAAAAAAAAAAAGAAAGAAAAGAAAAGAAAACCTGATAAGGTATAAAACATAGAGATAGAATTCATACAGATCCAATAACTTTTGTTACTAATTACTAAGTCAAATAAAGCGGGGGGAAAGTAAGGCTATACTGAAAACTGTTTTCTGTGGATTCCCATTGCCTGTGCCTTATCTTGCCATTAACGTGGATGATTAAGAGGTAAGGCATGGTAGCTCACACACTTTGGGGGGCTGAGGCAGGAGGATTGCTTGAGGCCAGGAGTTCGAGACCAGCCTGGGCAATATAGCGAAACCTGATCTCTACTCAGAAAATTAGCCAGGTGAGGTGGTATGCGCCTGTAGTTCTAGCTTCTCAGAGGCTGAGGCGGGAAGATTGCTTGAGCCCAGGAGTTCAAGGTTGCAGTGAGTTATGATCATGCCATTGTACTCCAAGCTGGGTGAAACAGTGCGACAGTGTCTCAAAACAAAACAACAACAACAAAAAAAAACTGGCTGTGCCAGGTGCAGCGGTGCACCCCTAGAGCCCCAGTGACTTGAGAGGCTGAAGCAGCAGGATTACTTGAGACCAGGAGTTTGAGGCTACAGTGCACCATGATCGCGCCCCTTAATAGCCACTGTACTCTAGCCTGGGTAACATAACCCCATATCCAAAAAATAAAAATATATATGTATAATAAAATAAAGAATTGGTTGTAAATCTAATTCTAAAATTAACATTATCTTTGACCTAGGACATATTGTTTAATCCTGTTTTATCTCATATCTCCATCAAGTTATACAGATATAATACGCATCTATAGTAGATAGTTAATGAATACTTTATCTGAAGATGAAAGGTGCTACGTGGTTTTTATAAATATCATATATTTATTTAAAAATCACAGCCAGTGGCCAGGCTCTGTGGCTCACTCCTGTAATCCCAGCACTTTGGGAGGCCAAGGTGGGTAGATCCCTGAGGTCAGGAGTTTGAGCCCAGCCTGGCCAACATGGTGAAACCCCATCTCTACTAAAAATACAAAAGTTAGCCGGGTATGGTGGCGGGCATCTGTAATTTCAGCTACTTCGGAGGCTGAGACAGGAGAATCCCTTGAACCCAGGAGGCAGGGGTTGCAGTGAGCTACGATCATGCTATTGCCCTCCAGCCAGGGTTACAGAGCAACACTCTGTCTCAAAAAAAAAAAAAAAAAAAAGTCCCTGAAATTCATATGAACCAACTACACTTGCACTTAAAAACTTCAATTAAATATTGACTAGGAAAAATATGGTGGTTGAAGAAACTACTAGAACTCTGCATAGTTCATGATATAAGAAACAAGCCTATGATATGTGGGGTGCTACAACTTGAGTAAGGGAGTAAGTAGTTTAAATACCAGGCCTGGTTTCAGGGTACTACTCAAACAGGAAACTCCAACTGTAATTTGATTAGTTATCTTCCACTCCCAGCCTCCGCCCCCTCCAGAAAACACCAAGACTGTCAACTCTGTGACGTGCTTTCCTAATGGCCTGTAGCTACATGACTCAAAGAAAAAGGTGTTTTCTTTGGAACACACAATTATAAAACTATACCCAGCATCCTACACCCTGATTTCTGGCAAACAAAGGGAAACTACTTTTTTTTTTTTTCCACTCATAGAAAACAGAATGAGGCCATAGGCCATTTAAAATGCCGTAACTAGTTTAAACAGAAACAACGGGCTATCCAAATGTGACTGCATGCCTATATTTTCTCTGTCAAATTGGAAATTAGAGGGAACATTTTATAAAATCAGAGATGCTGAGAACAAAGATTTATATGCAAAATTGGCATATGAACAGTTTCAGGCTCATTTTTCTTAGTCCTTTATTAGTATAGAACAAATTTGGGTGTACTTATATCATTTTTTAAAAAATAGTGATGATTTCTGGATAACTGAGTATACTTTTTGTTTTTTTGTTTGTTTGTTTTTTGAGGCAGGGTCTCCCTCTGTCACCCAGGTTGTAGTACAGTGGCACGATCACAGCTCACTGCAGCCTCAACCACCTGAGCTTAATTAAGGAGTTCCCTCACCTTAGTCTACCAAGTAGCTGGGACTGCAGGTGCATGGCACCATGCCCAGCCAATTGTTGTGTGTGTGTGGTTTTTGTTTTGTTTTGTTTTGTTTTTGAGAGGGAGTCTTGCTCTGTGGCCCATGCTGGAATGCAGTGGAGTGGTCTCAGCTCACTGCACCCTCTGCCTCCCAGGTTCAAGAGATTCTTGTGCCTCAGCCTCCTGAGTAGCTGGAACTACAGGCACGTGCCACCACACCCAGCTAATTTTGTTTTTTTGTTTTTTGTTTTAGTCAAAACAGGGTTTCATGTTGGCCATTCTGGTCTCGAACTCCTGACCTCAAGTGATCCACCCACCTCAGCCTCCCAAAGTGCTGGGATTATAGGCACAAGCCACCACACCCAGCCTAATTTTTGCGTTTTTGTAGAGATGACGTCTCAGTATGTTGCCCAGGCTGATCTTGACCTCCTGGGTTTAAGCAGTCCGCCCACCTGGCCTTCCAATGTGCTGGGATTACAGGCGCGAGCCACTGCGCCCAGCCTGCTCTTTGTTCTGTAATGTATTCATCTGTCAGTTTCTCTTTGTTTCTATTACAGTTTCTGAACATTGCAATTGAATCTTCTTGTCAAACAGAAATTCATACTGAGAAGCTTGAAGCTTGGACTATTGTAGCAGGGGTTTTTTTGTTATTTATTTATTTATTGATTGATTGATTGATTGATAAAGGGTATTGCTGTGTTGCCCAGGCTGGAGTGCAGTAGCTATTCACAGGTGCAATTACACATAACACAATACAGCCTCAACTCCTAGACTCAAGCAATCCTCCTGCCTCAGCCTCCTGAGTAACTGGGACAACAGGTGCACATCACTGTGCCCTGCCCAGTGTTATTGTAGCAGTTTTAGAGATAAATGGCTTAATTAGATCTAGTCAGCCACTGCTATGAAGGACTTATGCATTAATTTTTTTTTTTTTTTTTTTTTGAGACAGGGTCTCACTTGTTGCCCAGGCTGGAGTGCAGTGGCACGATCACAGCTCACTACAGACTCAACCTCCTGAGATCAAAGAATCCTCCTGCCCCAGCCTCCCAAGTGGCTAAGACTATAGGCAAGTACAACACCTGGCTAATTTTTTTTTTTTTTTTTTTGGTAGAGACAGGGTCTCCCTATGTTGCTCAGGCTGATCTCAAACTCCTGGGCTCAAGTGATCCCCACGACCTCGACCTCCCATAGTACTAGGATTAAAAAGCATGAGCCACCATGCCTGGCAAATTTATGCATTCTTCAAAACTCTTTATTATACAGCTAAAACACTTTTACCTGGCATATTTAGATCTTCATTACATTTGGTTTCTAGCTCCTTTAGCACAATATTTTACTCATGGCAAACTAGGAGAATATACTTAAAAGAACTCTTAGAATCCAGATTACAGTTCACAGGTTTCAACTGTGTAGGTTCTTATGTGTGGATGTTTTTCAATAAATGTATTGACAAATTGTTTGGAGATTTACAACGATTTGAAAAAAACTCACAGGCCAGATGTGGTGGCTTTTGCCTGTAATTCCAGCACTTTGGGAATCTGAGGCAAGAGGATTACTTGAGGCCAGGAGTTCAAGGTCAACCCAGGCAACATAGTGAGACCCTATCTCTAGAAAAAATTTAAAAATTAGCCAGCCGTGGTGGCGCATGCCTGTTGTCCCAGCTACTCAGACAGCTGAGGTGGGAGAATCGCTTGATCCCCCCAGGAGTTGGAGGCTGCAGTGAGCTTTCATCCTGCCACTGCACTCTAGCCTGGGTAAGAGTGAGATGCTGTCTCAACAATTTTTAAAAAGAGGCCGGGCATGGTGGCTCATGCCTGTAATCCCAGCACTCTGGGAGGCCAGGGTGGGTGGCTCACTTGAGATCAGGAGTTCAAGACCAGCCTGGTCAACATGTCGAAACCTCATCTCTACTAAAATTAGCTGGGCGTGGTGGTGCATGCCTGTAGTCCCAGCTACTTAGGAGGCTGAGGCAGGAGAATCACTTGAACCTGGAAGGCGGAGGTTGCAGTGAGCTGAGATCGCACCATTGCACTCCAACCTGGGAGACAGTGAGATTCCATCTCCAAAAATAAAAAATACAAATAAATAATAAAAATAAAAATAAAGCCAGGCACAGTGGCTCACGCCTGTAATCCCAGCACTTTGGGAGACCAAGGCAGGTAGATCACCTGAGGTCAGGAGTTCAAGACCAGCCTAGCCAACATGGCAAAACCCCGTCTCTACTAAAAATACAAAAATTAGCCAGGTGTGGTGGTGCACACCTGTAATCCCGGCTACTTGGGAGGCTGAGCAAGATAATTGCTTGAACCCAGGAGGCAGAAGTTGCAGTGAGCCGAGATCATGCCATTGCACTCCAGCCTAGGTAACAAGAGCAAAACTTTGTCTCAGAAAAATAAATAAATAAAAATAAAAATGAATTAAATTAACTGTAGCATATATTGTACTGCTGTAATTTCATAGTCACCTCCTATTACTATTGAAGTGAGCTCAAGTATTGCCAGTATCCACTTAAAATGCTGTGTGATGCTAATCTTCTAGTGAGCAGTTTTTCATAGCTTAGTGCAATATCATAAATCTTGAATAACACCATGGGACCTATACCACGTGCCACTAGTGATACTGGAATTGCTCTTAAGCAGAGAAGAGTCATGACATTATAAGAAAAAGTTGAAAATGAGAAAAAGAAAAAAAAAAGGAAAAATTGAATTGCTTGATGTGTACCATAGCTTGAGGTCTATAGCTGCAGTTGCCTGCCATTTTTATAAGCATATAGTACATAGGTGGTGGCTGGGCCCGGGAAATGGCGGCATCAGGAGAGAGCAGGAGTTTGGGCAGCGGAGGCAGCACAGATGACGCATTTCTGACCTTCTACAGTGAGGTGACACAAATAGAGAAGAGAGACTTGGTTCCAACATCCAAAAATCAGATTGAAAGACAGACCTGTCCTGGTTCCTCTTACTTGAGTTTGAACCCATTTGAGGTTCTTCAGAAGTTACAGATGAAGAAATAAAAAAAATAGAGGTTTCGGCAGTTATCCACATTGGTGTGTCCTGACAAAAATCATGATGCTGACAGAGCACAAAGGGCTTTTGAAGCTATGGACAAAGCTTACAAGTTGCTACTGGATCAGGACCAAAAGAAGAGGGCCCTGAATGTAATTTAGGCAGAAAAAGAATATGTGGAACACGACTGGGCACAGTGGCACACGCCTGTAGTCTCAGCACTTTGGGAGGCCGAGGCGGGCAGATCACCTGAGGTCAGGAGTTCAAGACCAGC
Organism: Trachypithecus francoisi; assembly: GCF_009764315.1. NCBI lineage: Eukaryota > Metazoa > Chordata > Mammalia > Primates > Cercopithecidae > Trachypithecus > Trachypithecus francoisi. Next base: position 96,319,928 of record NW_022681457.1, on the reverse strand, counting down.
CTGGCCAACATGATGAAACCCCATCTCTACTAAAGGTACAAAAATTATCCAGGTGTGGTGGTAGGCGCCTGTAATCCCAGCTACTTGGCTACTTCGGAGGCTGAGGCAGGAGAATCACTTGAATTCAGGAGGCAGAGGTTTCAGTGAGCCGAGATCACGCCGTTGCACTCCAGCCTGGGCAACAAGAGCAAAACTCTGTCTCAAAAAACTAAAAATAAAAAAGAATACATGGAACACACTGAAAGAGTGAAAAAAACAAATAAGGAAGGAAAACCTACATTTGTAGAGGAGGATGATCCTGAACTCTTCAAACAAGCTGTATGTAAACAGACAAAGTCTTTGCTGAGCTAGAAATTGAAAGGAAAGAGAAGCCAAAGAGATGCATGAAAGGAAATGACAAAGGGAAGAAGAGATTGAAGCTCAAGAAGAAGCCAAATGAGAAAGAGAGTGGCAGAAAAACTTTGAGGAAAGTGGAGATGGTCATGTGGACAGCTGGCGAAACTTCCAAGCCAATACAAAGAGGAAGAAAGAGAAGAAGAATCAGACCTTCCTGAGACCATTGAAAGTAAAAATGAAGCAGCGTGAGTGACCACCCAGGTCACAGGCACAGAACCTTCCCCCTGCTATCTCCCTTCCTGCTTTGAAGGACTCAGTCTTTCCTCCCACTTCCACCCCAACATAGAGTAGTATTTGCTTTTTAGTCCATTTTGGTTTGTGTGTGTGTGTGTGTGTGTGTGTGGTTGTTTGTTTGGTTTTTTTTTTTTTGGTGTTTTTTTTTTTTTGAGATGGAGTCTCGCTCTGTCACCCAGGCTGGAGTACAGTGGCACTATCGCAGCTCACTGCAAGCTCCACCTCCTGGGTTCATGCCATTCTCCTGCCTCAGCCTCCTGAGTAGCTGGGACTACAGGCGCCCGCCACCACGCCCGGCTGATTTTTTGTATTTTTAGTAGAGACGGAGTTTCACCGTGTTAGCCAGGATGGTCTTTGATCTCCTGATATTGTGATCCGCCCGCCTCGGCCTCCCAAAGTGCTGGGATTCCAGGCATGAGCCACCGTGCCTGGCCTCATTTTGTTGTCAATATAATTTAATATTGATCAGAGCAATTCTTTTGTACATTGAAATGAGGGGCTTGGTTAAAAAAAAGACCTTCCCCTCTCCCTGCCCCTAGAACAACCAGGATTAGAAGGTGCCACCATTGGTGCTGCCTTCTCTTCCCACAGCCTGTAACTCAGTGTTTTGTACTTCACTGAATCGTGATGGTTAGAAGCTTCATGGATAGTTTGTGGAAATCATCCGATTAAACATATTGCTTAAAATGGTGTTGCTGTGACTTCAGAGACAAGCCTGGGGCACCTTAGGAAGCCCCTTGGCTTCAGTTGCTTGCTTCTGGGTGTGCTCTCTTCGAAGGCCCAGATGAAACAAGGAACACTTGTGGGCACACAGAGCAGGCATCTGATGTCCTGATGCCCTGTGGTGTTCGGCATGTGTTTGGCACGGGGGCATCCACTGACCAATCAGCGTGGCATGAGGCCCACGCCACCCAAACCTTTCACTTTCCAAAGAGCTAGCTGTCCTCCGCCCAGTACCATGGTGTCCTAGCCTGTCTGCATTTGTTAGTGGTAACATTTTTTATAATAAGTTTCTATAACCCCCCCAAAAATATAGTATATACCTGTAACATACAAAGTACGTGTTAAATGACCATTTTTGTTATCAATAAGGCTTCTAGCCTAAAGTAGGTTATTAGTGGTTAAGTTCTGGGGCAGTAAAAGTTATATGTGGGTTTTCTACTCCAAAGAATTGGTGCCCCAACCCCCATGTTGTTCAAGAGTTAATTTTATTTTAAATGTAAAATCAGAAAATGTTTGGGGCTGGGCATGGTGGCTCACACCTGTAATTCCAGTACTTTGGGCAGAAGGATCACATGAGTCCAGAACTTTGACACCAGTCTGAGCAACAAAGTGAGACTCCATCTCTTCAAAAAATAAAAATTAGCCACACGTGGTGCATTGTATTAGTCCCAGCTATTTGGGAAGCTGAAGCAGAAGGATGACTTGAGCCTAGGACATCAAGGCTACAGTGAGCAGTGATTGTGCCACTGCCCTCCTCTAGGCTGGACGGCCAAGCAAGCCTGTCTGGGAAAAAAAAAAAAGAGGTCGGGCGCAGTGGCTTATGCCTGTAATCCCAGCACTTTGGGAGGCTGAGGCGGGAGGATCACTTGAGCCTAGGAGTTTGAGAGACCATTGTGGGTAAAATACTGATAACACCCCTCCACAAAAAATTTAAAAATTAGCTGCATGTGGTAGCATGCACCTGTGGTCCCAGCTACTTGGGAGGATGAGGTGGGGGAATGGCTTGAGCCCGGGAGGTTGAAGCTATAGTGAGCCATGATCGCACCACTGCACTCCAGCCTGGATGACAAAGTCAGACCCTGTCTCAAAACAAAATTTTAAAAGAAACCTAATTTTAGAATTTCTGCCATTTTAAGATTTTAACATTGAACAATGTTTGAGATGACTATCAAATTGTTAAAATAAACTGTATAGAGATGAATACCAACCATCTAGGTGGTGAGAATTAAATCAGATCATGCCAGTTTTGTAAATTATATTCTAAAAACCGTTGTGAGTGAAGGAAACCAGATGTTGCAAAGACTTGTAAAATTTCAGCTGAACCTTTATTCTGCAGGCATTATGGTAGAAAGAATCACAGACTTTGAAGTCAGAGAGATGTAGATTTAAATCCCAGCCTGGCCAGGCACAGTGCTCACAACTGTAATCCCAACAGTTTAAGAGGCTGAGGTGGGCAGGACTTTGAGACCAGCCTGGCCAACATGGTGAAACCCCGACATCACTAAAAATAAAAAAAGTAGCCGGGTGTGGTGTTGCATACCTGTAATCCCAGCTACTCAGGAGGCTGAGGCAGGAGAATCACTTGAACCCAGGAGTCAGAGGTTGCAGTGAGCCGAGATCACGCCACTGCACTCCAGCCTGGATGACAGAGTGAGACCCTGTCTCAATCAATCAATCAATCAATCAATAAATAACACAGAGCGAGACTCTGTCTCAATAAATAAATAAATAGGTCAGGGACAGTGGCTCATGCCTGTAATCCCAGCACTTTGGGAAACTGAAGCAGGAGGATCACTTGAGGCCAGGAGTTCAAGACCAGCGTGGCCAGCGTAGTGAAGCCCCATCTCTACTGAAAATACAAAAATTTGCTAAGCATGGTGCATGGTGGCCCGCACCTGTAATCCCAGCTACTCGAGAGGCTGAGGCAGGAGAATCGCTTGAACTTGGGAGGCAGAGGTTACAGTAAGCCAGGATCGTGCCACTGAGAGCAAGACTCCATCTAGAAAAAAAAAAAAAAGATTCTTGCATTGTTGAAAAGCATTAAAAGTACTAAATTAACAAGTTTGTAATGTAATAAGTCAAGGATGCACAGAATAAATGAATAAATGAGCCAAATAGAAAATGAATAGCAAAATAATAGACTTAAAATTCAACTATGCCAGTAAAAGCATTAAATATAAATGACCTAAACACTCTAATTGTCCTACCACGTTGGGAGACGGAGGGAGAAGGACCACTTGAACCCAGGAATTTGAGACCAGCCTGGGCAACATAGTAAGACCCCATCTCTACAGAAAATTTAAAAATCAGCAGGGCATGGTGATGCATGCCTATAGTCCTAGCTACTGAATAGGCTGAGGTGAGACGATTACTTGAACCTGGGAAGTTGAGGCTGCAGGAGCTGAGATCACACCACTGCATTCCAGCCTTGGTGACACAGCAAGATCTTGTTTCAAAAAAAAACTCCAATTAGATAATTGTCAAGCTGGGTGCAGCTGCTCACGCCTGTAATCCCAGCACTTTGAAAGGCCAAGGTGGGAGGATCCCTTGAGCTCAGGGGTTTGAGACCAGCCTGGGCAATATAGCAAGACCTTGTCTCTACTAAAAATTATTTTTTTTTTTTAGTTAACCCGTTGTGGTGGCACACGCACTTAATCCCAGCTACTCTGGAGACTGAGGCCAGAGGATTGATTGAACCCACAAAGATAAAAGAGTCCTTTCAAAAGGAAGATATAATAATTCTAAATTTGTATATACCTCATAACAGCTTAAAGTATATAAAGCAAAAATTAATAGAACTAAGAGAAATCACTTTCATAGAGATATTAACATACCTCTCTCAGTTACTGATAGAGCAAGCAGACAACAAATCAGAAGGGATCTTAATCATTTGTATATTATTAACCACCTTGACACCTTGACGTAATTGGCATATTTAGAACAGCATACCAAACAATTGCACAATACACTTTCCAATTACAAATAATTGGAGATAATGTATTATAAATTTGGAAAGAAATAACTGTAAACTTCTGTTGTTTATTTGTAACTTGGGCCATATTTGAGATACACAGGAAAAGCATTAAGTATAAATGGTCTAAACACTCCAGTTATCCTACCACGTTGGGAGACTGAGGCCAAAGGACACTTGAACCCAGCAGTTTGAGACCAGCTTGGCTCACTGCAACCTCCACCTCCTGGGTTCAAGTGATTCTCCTGCCCCAGCCTCCCAAGTAGCTGGGATTGTAGGTGCCTGCCACCATACCCACCTACTTTTTTTGTGTGTGTGTATTTTTAATAGAAACAGGGTTTCATCATGTTGGCCAGACTGGTCTCGACCTCCTGCCCTCAAGTGATCCACCTGTCTCGGCCTCCCAAAGTTCTGGGATTACAGGCCTGAGCCACCGCATCCCGCCTCATTTTTATTTTTTCTTTTTTTGACACGGAGTTTTGCTCGTCACCCAGACTGGAGTGCAGTGGTGTGATCTTGGCTCACTGCAACCTCCGCCTCCCAGGTTCAAGATTCTGCCTCAGCCTCCCAAGTAGCTGGGATTATAGGCATGTACCACCACACCCAGATAATTTTTGTACTTTTAGTAGAGACGAGGTTTCACCATGTTGGCCAGGCTGGTCTCAAATTCCTGATCTCAGGTGGTCTGCCGGCCTCAGCTTCCCAAAGTGCTGGGATTACAGGCATGAGCCACCATGCTCGGCCTCTAGTTCATTTTTCTTCAACAAAGAAGCAGCCTATAGCCAAAGAATGTCTGCCTCTGTCTCTTTTAACCTCCATGAGGTTTCCAGATAATAATTTGGTATTGGATTTAACACACCTGGCTGACCTTAGGACCTAGGCTGACCTGGAGGTATATTTTCAAACAGATTCTCAAGTCCTACCTCCTGGAGATTCTGTATTTTGAAAAGGCAATTGGGCTGATTCCAAGTATTTGGACAGATTTCGGAGTCTTGGAAATAATGTACTGTTTGTCCTGGAGAGCAGGAAGAAGAGGGGAAGGAAAGAGGGAGAATATGAGGATATGAATATGTATGTGTGAATTTGAGATAACTGAGTCAGGGCCAGGTGTGGCTCGACCCCAACACAGGAGATAGGAGGAAAGAAGAACATCAGCCTCTAAAAGTTTTGTAAACATGAAAATCAAGCACATTTGCATAACAAGCAAGGAAAATGTTGCTCTCTTTGTTTTTTGTATTCAGTGGCTTTTTTTCTTTTTTAATACATATTCTGCTTATATATCAACTACTTTTTTTTGAGACAAGGTCCCTGTATTAAGCTATTCTTGCATTGCTATGAAGAAATCCCTGACACGGGATAACTTATAAAGAAAAGAGCTGGGCCGGGCGCGGTGGCTCAAGCCTGTAATCCCAGCACTTTGGGAGGCCGAGACGGGCAGATCACGAGGTCAGGAGATCGAGACCATCCTGGCGAACACTGTGAAACCCCGTCTCTACTAAAAAATACAAAAAACTAGCCGGGCGAGGTGGCGGGCGTCTGTAGTCCCAGCTACTCGGGAGGCTGAGGCAGGAGAATGGCGTGAACCCGGGAGTCGGAGCTTGCAGTGAGCTGAGATCCGGCCACTGCACTCCAGCCCCGGCGACAGAGCAAGACTCCGTCTCAAAAAAAAAAAAAAAAAAAAAAAAAAGAAAAGAGCTGGCGGGGTGCGGTGGCTCAAGCCTGTAATCCCAGCACTTTGGGAGGCCGAGACGGGCGGATCACGAGGTTAGGAGATCAAGACCATCCTGGCTAACACGGTGAAACCCCGTCTCTACTGAAAAATACAAAAAACTAGCCAGGCGAGGTGGCGGGCGCCTGTAGTCCCAGCTACTCAGGAGGCTGAGGCAGGAGAATGGGGTAAACCCGGGAGGCGGAGCTTGCAGTGAGCTGAGATCCGGCCACTGCACTCCAGCCTGGGAGACAGAGCGAGACTCCCTCTCAAAAAAAAAAAAAAAAAAAAGATAAGAGCTTTATTTGGCTCGTGGTTCTGTAGGCTGTACAGGAAACATAATGCTTGCATCTGCCCTGCTTCTGGGGAGGTCTCAGGAAACTTACAATCATGACAGAAGACCAACCAGGAATAAGCATGTCACGTGACCAGAGCAGGCCCAAGAGAGCAAAGAGGGAGACGCCGCATACTTTTAAATGACCAGATCTCATGAGAACTCACTCACTATTGCTAAGGCAGCACCAAATGGATGGTGCTAAACCATTCATGAGAAATCCACCCCCAAGATCCAGTCACCTCCAACCAGGCCCCACTTTCAGTACTGAAGATTACAATTCAACCTGCGATTTGAGCATGGACACATATCTAAACTATATCAGTATGGCTCTGTTGCCCAGGCTGGAGTGCAGTGGCACGATCACAACTCAATGCAGCCTGGACCTCCTGAGCTCAAGCGATCTTCCCACCTCAGCCTCACAAGTGGCTGGGACCAGACACATGCCACCATGCCCAACTAATTTTTTTTTTTTTTTTTTTGAGACGGAGTCTCGCTCTGTTGCCCAGGCTGGAGTGCAGTGGCCAGATCTCAGCTCACTGCAAGCTCCGCCTCCCGGGTTTACGCCATTCTCCTGCCTCAGCCTCCTGAGTAGCTGGGACTACAGGCACCCGCCACCTCGCCCGGCTAGTTTTTTGTAGTTTTCAGTAGAGACAGGGCTTCACCGTGTTAGCCAGGATGGTCTCGATCTCCTGAGCTTGTGATCCGCCTGTCTCGGCCTCCCAAAGTGCTGGGATTACAGGCTTGAGCCACCGCGCCCGGCTTTTTTTTTTTTTTTTTTTTTTTTAAGAGACAGGGTTTCTTCATGTTCCCCAGGCTGGTCTGTCTGTACCTAAAAAAGAGGAGAAGCCAGATGTCGTAGCCAGTGTCTGTAATCTGAGACATTCTCATAATTTCAACTATTTGCCTGTAATCTCAGCTCCTCAGGAGGCTGAGACAGAGCATTACTTGAGTCCTGGAGTTGAAGGCTACAGTGAGCTGTGATTGTGTCACTGCACTCGTGCTGGGCAACAGAACGAAATTCTGTCTCTGAAATAGAGAGAGAGAGAGAGAGAGAATCAGATTCTAGTGTATTTCATGTAAAGTGTTAAAGCAATTGAGACCCAGAATGTCCTTGAATAAGACATACAACTAGGAAGAGTCACTGTCTTCTTATCATTTCCATCTTTTGCCCTTTAGTAATGAAGACACTATTTTGCCTAAGTCTTCTGGGCATAGCAAACTAATGCATCAGTAGTCATCATTGCATTTACTGTGGTAATTACGATTGTATAAATCTAACCTTTACTGAAAAACTTCCCTAGACCTCCATCAATCAACTGAAAAAAAGATTGAATCTGCACTTGTTTCTTTTAAAAATGTAATCCTGTTGGTTGTGTATTTTCTTTTTTGAAAATATCTAGTTTTAAAAGAGAGGCCAGGTGTGGTGATACACACCTTTAATCCCAGTGCTTTGGGAGGCCAAGCAGGGAGGATTTCTTGAGACCAGGCATTTGAGACCCTCTCTCTACAAAAAAACTTTCTAATTAGCCAGGCATGATGGTACTTGCCTATAGTCCTGGCTGCTCAGGAGGCTGAGGCAGGAGGATCATTTGAGATCAGGAATTTGAGGCTGCAGTGAGCTATAATTACACCACTGTGCTTCTGCCTGGGCAACAGAGTGAGACCCTGTTTCTAAAATAATAATAATACATTTTTAAAAAAAGATTTTTTAGTGACTATTATGATCTTTTTACCCTCCTCCAAAAGTGTGATTTGCTTCAGATGTGAAATTGTTTGCAGTCAACATGTTAGCTTATCATGCTGTTTCTTGATGTATTTCTACAAAATAGAGGTTCCACTTTAATTTCAGGATGGTTTTTCCACATGACTCTTTTTTTCTTCCTCTTTAGACTTCTCCAGAGAATCTTGGAACAGTAGGTGGAGTGCAAAGCTGCATTGTGTACCTTCCTGCTTTTTTTTTGCTGCTTTCCTGCTGGGTTTTTTTTTTTTTTTCTTTAAATTCTTGGCCCTGCCTTGGCTCTCCTTTCTCTGCCGTTAAAACTAACTAAACTCTGCATGTGTGGTCATTATGAGGGGTTCGTGGCCTTTTATTTCAATTCTGCATATGTATCATGTCAGTTATGTTTTGTGTCAAATCCTTAATATTATTATTATTATTTTTGTTTTTGAGACAGGCTCTCACTCTATTGCCCAGGCTGGAGTACAGTGGCGTAATCACGGCCCACTGCAGCATTGACCTCCCGGGCTCAAGTCATCCTCCCACCTCAGCCTCCTGAGTAGTTGGGACTACAGGTGCACACCACCATGCCTGGCTAATTTTTGTTTTTGTATTTGTTGTGGAGACAGGGTTTCACCTTATTGCCTTAGTTGGTCTCAAGCTTCTGAGCTTAAGCGATCTACCTGCTTCAGCCTCCCAAAGTGCTGGGATAACGGAAATGAGCCACTGTGCCTAGCCTATAATAGTCTCTAAAGCACTACTATGGTAGGCAAATTGGAATCTCACCTCTACTTTCTGAAAACATTTCCCTCCAATTTAATGCACCCACTTTCTAATGCTTCTGCACCTTCCAGTACCTAGGGTACTTTTTGTGAAGGGAGAAAATAATTTGATGAGCAGATATAAGTAAGGTATTAACAATTAATGTGTTACCTCCCCCCTGAACTATTTATATCCTGAAAAGGTCAGGGAAAGGGCAATGTTTAATAGAGAAAATGACACACTTACTAATGAGGCAGGAATTCCCTGCCTCAGTAAGGCAAGATCTCATGCATTTGGTAAGACATCCACATTTTGTATACATGCACTTTTAAAAGATTTTGTGCTGGCTCTGATCATTGCACCAGATTTTGTCCTAAAAATGATATCAGCTTGGTTTGGTTCCTTTTCCTCCTTAGTAATTTATCTGTTAATGGATTTTGATGTTTGGTGTCCATGTGATGTCCAGGAGTCTCTCTGTCTGCATGATTGTTTATCATTGCTCCGATCCTTTCCAGCTACCACAGGAAGAGAGGGGAAGGGGCATTTTAGAGATTATGCTGAAATAATACATTTGCTTCCTTCCCTCTCTTCTCTCCATGTAACAGAGGAAGCAGATCAGCCCGCTACAGAGCCAGGCATGGTCATGGACAGTGTGGAAGCAGGAGACACAACACCTCCTACCAAAAGGAAGAGCAAGTTCTCAAGCTTTGGCAAGATCTTCAAGCCCTGGAAATGGAGGAAAAAAAAAAGTAGTGATAAATTTAAAGAGACTTCAGAAGGTGAGATATTAAGGGTTAAATGTGTGTTCTGAGTTAGAGTTCTCTATGTTAGAAGTATTTAATTTTTCCTTATCTTACCGAGTTTCTGTAGTCCTCTATTTGAAGAGGGTGTTTAATCTTTTATTCTGGCCGGGCACAGTGGCTCAAGCCTGTAATCCCAGCACTTTGGGAGGCTGAGACGGGTGGATCACGAGGTCAGGATATCGAGACCATCCTGGCTAACCCGGTGAAACCCCGTCTCTACTAAAAAATACAAAAAACTAGCCGGGCGAGGTGGTGGGCGCCTGTAGTCCCAACTCGGGAGGCTGAGGCAGGAGAATGGCGTAAACCCAGGAGGCGGAGCTTGCAGTGAGCTGAGATCCGGCCCCCGCACTCCAGCCTGGGCGACAGAGCGAGACTCCATCTCAAAAAAAAAAAAAAAATCTTTTATTCTTTTTTTTTTTTCTTCTTCTTCTTTTTTTTTTTTGGTGAGACAGGATCTCCCTCTGTTGCCCAGGCTGGAGTACAGTGGCGCAGTCACAGCTCACTGAATATTCAACCTCCTGGGCTCATGCAATCCTCCTGCCTCAGCCTCCCAAGTAGCTGGAAGTACAAGCATGAGCTACTGTGCCCAGTTAATTTTTAAATATTTTGTAGAGACGGGGTCTCCTTATGTTTCCCAGGCTGGTCTTGAACTCCTGGGCTCAAGCGATGCTCCCACCTCAGCCTCCCAAAGTGCTGGGATTACAAGCGTGAGGCACTGTGGCTGGCCAGAGTTTAATCTTTTAGAATTAAACATCAAAATGGTCATTTACTAAACCTAATATTGTATACCCTCATTCCCAGGTTTGTATTTTGATGGGATGTACGTATCTATTGAGTGGTGAATGGAGTTCCTGAACTGTAGCAAATCTAAGATGCTTCTTTCCATCAGAACTTGGTGAAGAAAATGATTAAATGAATTAATACATACATAAATAAAATGCTTATTTTTTTTCCTACTCTGCCCATCCACACAAAGTTCATCCATAAATACTTACTAATGAAATTTTCTCTTAAGTTACAATTATGTAAGGCTAGTTTTTTGGAAATGATGCTTTCCTGATAGCACAGGTTATAAAAGAAATTTAAGATTTTTAATTTGAAGTTAGTCTGCTAGTTATTTTCTTTCCTGAGAATATAAACTTAAACTACTTTATTCTTTTACCTGTAGAATTAGAATGTTAAGTGTAAGGTTGACTTTCAACTGTCACATTTCTGAGTGCCATTTTCCAATTTAATGTTAGTTTTAGAACGGAAAATATCCATGCGAAAACCGAGAGAAGAGCTGGTTAAAAGAGGGGTTTTGTTGGAAGACCCTGAGCAAGGTGAGTTTACAAATGAATAGCATATGCCTGTCTCTGTGTACTTGGTCTTTGATTGGGTCTGACTAGGTATTTGAATTTTCTTTCTTTTGTATTGCTATTTTTGGGTTGGAGGATGGCCTTTAAAAAAAAAACAAAAAAGTTCACCCTTCCTTCCTTGGGGCAGACATTCCTTTCCTCTTTGTACGTCCTCAACTTTGTGCCAGCTGCAATATTGTGTGTCTTTTTTTTTTTTCCCCCTTGAGACAGAGTCTCGCTCTGTTGCCCAGGCTGGAGTGCAGTGGTGCAATCTCGGCTCACTGCAACTTCTGCCTCCTGGGTTCAAGCAATTCTCGTGCCTCAGCCTCCCAAGTAGCTAGGACTGCAGGCATCTGCCACCACCCCCAGCTAACTTCTGTCTTTTTAGTAGAGATGGGGTTTCACCATGTTGGTCAGGCTGGTCTTGAACTCATAACCTCAAGTGATCCACCCACCTCGGCCTCCCAAAGTTCTGGGATTACAGGCATGAGCCACTGTGCCTGGCTAATTTTTGTATTTTTAGTAGAAATGGTGTTTCACCAAGTTGGCCAGGCTGGTCTCGAACTCCTGATCTCAGGTGTTCTGCCCACCTCGGCCTCCCAAAGTGCTGGGATTACAGGCTTGAACCACTGCACCCAGCTCATTTTCTTTTTTGAACACATTTGTACCCATGCCCATCACTGCACCAGTCCATACTCATTGTTTGTTGAATAATGTCAAAACAAAAAAACAAAACAAAAATAATAATGTCAAGACTTTCTTCAATGTGTGACTCTATGAAGCAAGTTATTGTAAATGTAAAAGTATAGTACATTGGTTGCATCTCATTTCTCTTCATTTGAGTTATATTGCATGAGGCAAAATCTGAAAGCCAAGTTTTAAAAACATATTGTGTACTGCCCAGGCATGGTGGCTCACACCTATAATCCCAGCACTTTGGGAGGCCAACGCAGGCAGAACACTTAAAGTCAGGAGTTTGAGAGCAGCCTGGCCAACATGGTGAAACCCCACCTCTACTAAAAATACACAAAATTAGGAGAGCATAGTAGCAGGCACCTGTAGTCCCAGCTACTTGGAAGGCTGAGGCAGGAGAATCACTCAAATTCAGGAGGCAGAGGTTGCAGTGAGCTGAGATGGTGCCACTGCACTCCAACCTGGGCAACAGAGCAAGACTCCTAAAAAAAAAAAAAAATCGTATGCTTTGAAGAATAGGGGAAAGGAACCAAACAGATGGAGTATTACTGTATACTTTTTGGGCTTTAAACCATGTGAATATATTGCCTGTTCAAAAAATTAAATTGTATGTATTGAAGATTTATTATCTCAACTGTATAAAAACTAACCAGAGAAAACAAGCTTGACGGAACAATTTGAAATATTATTACAATTGATTACCTCTGAAGTTGAAGTGGGAACTTGAGTGGGCTTTTTTTTTTTTTTTTTAATTGAGACAGGGTCTCCCTATGTTGCCCAGGCCAGTCTCAAACTCCTGGGCAGCACAAGCAGTCCTCCTGCCTCAGCCTCCCAAAGTGCTGAGATTACAGGCGTAAGGTGCTGTGCCCAGGCACTATGGGATAGTTTCTTTCCTTTTTTTTTTTTTTTTTGTATGTGATTAGTTATGAGCATGTATAACTTTTGTTTTACATAACTCTTTGTTTTTTACATTAGGACACAAAATCTTCTCAGTATTGAGGTAGTAGCACCTCTGTGGCCCTTGCTTTGCTTTCTTTTTTGAGACAGTCTCACTCTGTCTCCCAGGCTGGAGTACAGTGGTGTGATCTTGGCTCACTGCAACCTCCATCTCCTGGGTTCAGGCAATTTTCCAGCCTCAGCCTCCCGAGGAGCTGGGATTACAGGCACCCGCCACCACACCTGGCTAATTTTTGTATTTTTAGTAGAGACGGGGTTTCACCATGTTGGCCAGGCTGGTCTTGACCTCCTGACCTCAAGTGATCCACCCACCTCAGCCTCCCCAAGTGCTGGGATTACAGGCATGAGCCACCACACCTGGCCCGGCCCTTGCTTTTTTGATACAGCCATTCCACTTTCCATGGCCTTTCTTTTCACCTTTCTTGGTCACTTATCATAAACCACATACATTACTTATTTCTTGTTTTTCATCTTCAGTCTCTTTTGCCCTACACTCATGGCAACCTCTGCCTCCTGGGTTCAAGCAATTCTCCTTCCTCAGCCTCCCAAGTAGCTGGAATTGTAGGCATGCATCACCACGCCCAGCTAATTTTTGTATTTTTAGTTGAGACAGGGTTTCACCATGTTGGCCAGGCTGGTCTCAAACTCCTGAGCTCAAGTGATCCACCTGCCTCGGCTTCCCAAAGTTCTGGCATTACAGGCATGAGCCACTACGCCCGACGATCTTTTGCCCTACACTTTCTATTAGCTCCTAATCCAAGTTATTTTTAGCCTACACGTTCAAGGCCCAATTAATAAACAAGTTGCAGCCACTGGACAAGATGCCACTCTGCTAACCAGATAACTGACCTAAGCTTTATTCTGTATCTAAAAACAGGGATGGGCCTCATGCTGGCTTACAGATCTGCATTTTAGACCAAAAATAGTGTTTGAACCTTGAAGTCCTCTTCATACTTAAAGGGGGCCTTTGGCTGGCCAGGCATGGTGGCTCATGCTGTAATCCCAGCACTTTCGGAGGCCAATGTGGGAGGATCCCTTGAACTCAGTAGTTCATAGACCAGCCTGAGCCACATAGTGAGACCTCATCTCTATAAAAAATTTTTTAAATTAACCAGGTATGGTATTGCAGGCCTGTAGTTCTAGCTACCTGAGCCCAAAAGATGGAGGAAGGCTTGAGCCCAGGAGATGAAAGGCTGCAGTAAGTATGTATTGTACCACTGCACTCCAGCCTGGGCGACAGAGTGAGACCCTGTTTTTGTTGTTTTTTGTTTTTTGTTTTTTTTTTTAAAGGTGACTTTTGGCTTGATTGTAGTGCTAACTTGACTATACTATAAAATACTTAATAGATTTTAATTGATTTTCTGGGTTTAGGGAGAACATTCAGTGATGTTAAAGCCCCATAGTACTACTCTACTTCATTAACATTGCAGAACCCTCTATATTTAATATAAGAAATGATACTGCGAAGTAGACATCCCTGATTAAGTAACTTGAGATAACTGATCAGTTTTACATGTATTTTACTAGTGTGTACTGAGTAGAAAGTAATTAACACCGTCTTAAACTTTGATTATGTTGTTTTCACAAAGAGCAGTCTTTGTTGGATTTGAAATCATTGCTTCGATATTCTAGAAAATCTTGTTTTTGTTAAACATGGGCAGTAACTTAATATTTTTGTATAGTTGTTATCATCTTATCACCACCCTGTTTTAAAAGTAAAAAGTAATTGTCAAATTACTTTGGCTTTAGAAGTACCTTTTCACTTGCCTTAGAATCTTCATTACTTTGAGCCCACACTCCACCTCTTATTGGAACTTGATGAAGAATGATGCTGGATTTCACTCTGTCACCAAGGCTAGAGACCAGGGGTCTGATCATAGCTTACTGCATCCTTGACCTCCTGGGTTCAGACAGTCTCCCACCTTAGCCTCCCAGTTAGCTGGGACTAGGTGCGTGCCACCACACCCAGGTAGTTTTTTTACTTTTTCATAGAGACAGGGTCTCACTATGTTTCGCAGGCTGATCTCAAACTCTTGGGCTCAAGCAATCCTCCCGCCTCAGCCTCCCAAATTGTTGGGATTATAGGCATGAGCACCACTGTGCCCGGCCCATAACCATTTCTTTTTTTTCTTTTTTTTTTTTTTTTGAGACAGAGTCTATTGCCTCAGCCTCCCGAGTAGCTGAGATTACAGGTGCCTGCCACCACACCCGACTAATTTTTGTATTTTTAGTAGAGACAGGGTTTCACTGTATTGGCGAGGCTGGTCTCAAACTCCTGACCTCAGGTGATCCACTCTCCTCGGCCTCCCAAAGTGTTGGGATTACAGGTGTGAACCACTGCACCCGGCCCCCCATAACCATTTCTTATGTGACTCTATTCTCCTGCCAGACCAAACTAGTTGCCAGTGCCCCAAACATGTTGAGTAACTTCACACCTTTATACATGCTATCCTTCTTCCAAACAGACTGTCTTTATTCAGTATGGTAGGCTCCTACTCCTTCAAGATCCAGTTAAAAGCAAGGCATGGTGGTGTGTGCCATAGTCCCATTTAATAGGGAGTCTGAGAGAGGAGGATTGCTTGAGCCCAGGAGTTCAAGACCCATCCTGGTAACATAGCAAGACCATTTCAACTCCAGCTCAGATACTTTCTGTGATGCCTTCCTAACTCTGTTCTTACTCCAGGAGAATGATTTCTTCTTCATTCCTACCACAGTACTTCACTAATTAGAGCTCTTGACATTTAACGTTGTAGTTACTTACATATAATAAGTTTGCCCTATTCATCTGTCTTTTTTTTTTTTTTTCCTTTGAGATGGAAGTTTTGCTCTGTTGCCCAGGCTGGAGTGCAATGATGCAATCTTGGCTTACTGCAACCTCTGCCTCCTGGGTTCAATTGATTCTCCTGCCTCAGCCTCCTGAGTAGCTGGGATTACAGGTGCCTGCCACCATACCTGGCTAATTTTTGTATTTTTAGTAGAGACAAGGTTTCATCATGTTAGCCAGGCTGGTCTCGAACTCTTGACCTCAGGTGATCCACCTGCCTCAGCCTCCCAAAGTGCTGAGATTACAGGTGAGACACTGCGCCTGGCTTTTATTGGTCTTATTCATATAACAACGTACTTGGCACATAATAGCCTATCAAACATGTATTGGAAAAATAAATTACTTATTTCTGTTTAAGCATCCAGATAATCTAGATCTCAATAATAAACTAAAACAGGAAGACGGGGGAAAGAAGATAAGAAAGGTTAGAAATCAACAACCCTGGGCTGGGCGCGGTGGCTCACACCTGTAATCCCAGCACTTTGAGAGGCCAAGGCAGGCGGATCACAAGGTCAGGAGATCGAGATCATCCTGGCTAACACAGTGAAACCCCGTCTCCACTAAAAAATACAAAAAATTAGCCAGGTGTGGTAGCAGGCGCCTGTAGTCCCAGCTACTCGAGGCTGAGGCAGGAGAATGGCATGAACCCGGGAGGCAGAGCTTGCAGTGAGCCGAGATTGTGCCACTGCACTCCAGCCTAGGCTGCAGAGCAAGACTCCGTGTCAAAAAAAAAAAAAGAAATTACCAACTCTGGTCCAGGCACTATGGCCCACACCTATAATCCCAGCACTTTTGGAGGCCGAGGTGGGTGGATCACTTGAGCCCAGGAGTTCGATACCAGCCTAGGCAACATAGTAAGACCCTATCTCCATCAAAAATAAAAAAAATTAGCTGGGTGTGGAGGCACACACCTGTGGTCCCAGCCATTTGGGAGGCTGAAGCAGGAGGATCACTTCAGCCTGGGAGGCAGAAGCTGCAGTGAGCCAAAATCATGCCACTGCACTCCAGCCTGGTCTGTGAGACCCTGTCTCAAATTACCAACTCTGGCCAGGTGCAGTGGTTCATGCCATTCATCCTAGCATTTTAGGAGGCCAAGGCGGGCAGATTGCTTGAGCCCAGGAGTTCAAGACCAGCCTGGGCAACATAGTGAGACCCTGTCTCAATTTTAAAAAGAGAGAAAAAGAAGAAAAGAAATTACTAACTCTTCTCTCTATCTCTTCATGCCAACTTCATCACTTTGTACTCTTATTTCACCTTGCAGGTGGTGAGGATCCAGGAAAGCCAAGCCATGCCATGTTAAAGAATGGCCATACCACCCCTGTAGGGAATGCTACATCATCTAGTCCAGTCCAAGTAGAGGAAGAGCCAGTAAGATTAGCAAGTCTTAGGAAAGCTATTCCAGAAGAGGACCTAAAGAAACGACTAGGTAAGAAACTCTGGATTTTTTAGTTTAAGAGCCATGGGCCAGTTATTCTCCTTTACATAAGGGGTTTGCAAGAGAACAGGGAAAAGTAAAATCTAGAGAGAATTACATTCTCCTTTAGCAATACCTTAATTAGCAACTTTAAGGGGAATTTCCTCCCCTGCTCCACTTTTATTCACAAAATACCAAATTTGTGATCCTCAAGAAGGGAAGAGGATGTTAGGTATCAGATACCTATAGGATTTTTTCCAGCTACACATTCCACTTCTTTCACCCAAGGAATTTTGTTGTGGCTCTCCTCCAGTAGCCTAGCCCTAGTGTGAAGAATCACTACCACAATGAGCATCTCTTACTGAGCCTTTCTTACTGACATTTCCTAAGTATGGGGAGGTTGGGCGGCATCGAGAACGGTAACCTATAAGCTAATCTATAAATTAATTGGTGAAATTGGCCATAAATTCATAGATGTGTTAGCTTTTTCAGTCTCTCTTGTTACTCTCTCTTCCCGTTTTATATCATACATGTTATTACACAGGCTCAACTGGAAGCCAGCCTAATTCTGAAGCAGAGTCTGTTCCTGAGAATGTACCCAAACCACCTTTACTTCCTCCCAAAAGACCCTTGTCCTCTTCTTATGAAGCAAATGAAGGACAAGCAAAGGATGCCACTTCCTCTGGCGGCATGGCAAGGTTCATCATCTCCACCTCCATCACCACAGCACCCGCTGCCACCACTGCTGCCACAAGCCTCGCAAAGACTGTTAATCTCTCTGTCACTCCTTCCCCAGCACCCAGGATTCTGCCTGCTGCTCCTGCCAGCACTAACACTACTGCTACTCTAAGCCTCACTCATATGGTCCCTGCCAAGCAGCCCCCTATCCCTCCCCCTAAACCAACTCACAGAAATAGCAACCCTGTCATTGGTAAGTAAGTCTTTAGGCTTCTCGTGTTTTGGGTTTGGTTTGATGTTGGATGGTTATTTTATTGGATAACTGGTATAATATTGATGGTCTCTGAGAATTTTCCATATCTTGTCCCTTTGAATGACCTCAATATGGAGAAAAGTCTTAGGTTAAGAAAAAATAGGCTGGGTGCAGTGGCTCACACCTGTAATCCCAGCACTTTGGGAGGCCGAGGTGGATGGATCACAACAAGGACAGGAGATCAAGACCATCCTGGCTAACATGGTGAAACCCCATCTCTACTAAAAATACAAAAAATTAGCCGGGCGTGGTGGCACGTGCCTGTAGTCACAGCTACTTGGGAGGCTGAGGCAAGAGAATTGCTTGAACCCAGGAGGCGGAGGTTGTAGTGAGCCGAGATTGTGCACTCCAGCCTGGGCGACAGAGAGAGACTCCTTCTCAAAAAAACAAAAACAAACAAAAAAAGTCATGAAACTGAGGCAGATGGCCATAAATGTAAACATCACTAAGATTAGATTTAAGTTTGGGGAGTTTTAATCTACTTTTTAATCTAATATTTAATCTGTTTTTCTAAAACAATGATTCCAAAACACTATATTTGTGTGTGTGTGTGTGTGTGTGTGTGTGTGTATAGTTGGACTGGATATGTGAAGACCATAACAGATTCCACCTGCATGGAGTTATCTGTGGCAGTTGTTGAAAAACTTAGAATAATGCCTCAGCTCACAAGGGGCAAGGCAAACTTTTCAAATGAGAATTTGTTTAATCTAGGCCGGGCACGGTGGCTCAAGCCTGTAATCCCAGCACTTTGGGAGGCCGAGATGGGCGGATCACGAGGTCAGGAGATCGAGACCATCCTGGCTAATACGGTGAAACCCTGTCTCTACTAAAAAATACAAAAAACTAGCCGGGCAGGTGGCAGGCACCTATAGTCCCAGCTACTCGGGAGGCTGAGGCAGGAGAATGGTGTGAACCCGGGAGGCAGAGCTTGCAGTCAGTGGAGATCAT
Organism: Trachypithecus francoisi; assembly: GCF_009764315.1. Taxonomy (NCBI): domain Eukaryota; kingdom Metazoa; phylum Chordata; class Mammalia; order Primates; family Cercopithecidae; genus Trachypithecus; species Trachypithecus francoisi. The sequence continues at coordinate 96,301,113 of NW_022681457.1, read as the reverse complement.
GCCACTGCACTCCAGCCTGGGCGACAGAGCGAGACTCCGTCTCAAAAAAAAAAAAAAAGAAAATTTGTTTAATCTACTTAAAACTACCTATGCCTTCCATAAGCATAAATGAGTCTAGTAGATAAAAGGATGATTCTGTAGATGTCAGTGGAACTTGGGATTCAGTGTCTGGCATAGTTATTTTCATAGGGAACTGCAGAAGGTATTACTTAAATTGTTCTGAGAAAATCATGTTTTATCTTGGGAGAGTTAAGAATGCTATTCTTATATTAAAATAAGTGTTGCCGGGCGCGGTGGCTCAAGCCTGTAATCCCAGCACTTTGGGAGGCCGAGACGGGCGGATCACGAGGTCAGGAGATCGAGACCATCCTGGCTAACATGGTGAAACCCCGTCTCTACTAAAAATACAAAAAACTAGCCGGGCGAGGTGGCGGGCGCCTGTAGTCCCAGCTACTCGGGAGGCTGAGGCAGGAGAATGGCGTGAACCCGGGAGGCGGAGCTTGCAGTGAGCCGAGATTGCGCCACTGCACTCCAGTCTGGGCGACAGAGCGAGACTCCACCTCAAAAAATAAAAATAAAAAAATAAAATAAATAAAAATAAAAAATAAAAAAAAAATAAGTGTTGGTAGAGAAAGCAGGGAACATGATCAGTAAATTTGTATGGGTTTAGTAAATTTTTTGCATTTACCCAAAGTTAAGTCTACTTTCTTTATATAAATGTACAATTTCTTAGAAGAATTTTCAAGAAAGGGAGAGGAAAGCTAATGAGTGCTTCAAAGCTAATAAAAATATAGTTTTTTCAGGAAAAATGATACTAGGCTTAGTACTGTTTAAAGTTCTTGTTCAGGATTGAATGAATGAATAAAAACTATACTCATTAAATATTTAATATCACCAAGTTGGATGGAGTGATTCAAACCTTGAAAAACAGGCTTAGAATATTTTATGAGTATGACAGTTTGGAGTAGCTTGATGAAAACAGGGTGAAGTTGTTATTACCACCACTTTGGAAGGATAGTGTCATGTTGACTTACCTGTGAGGAACTTGGGGAGCCTTCACATACTTATTTTCAAAACTACCTTGTGCTGCAGGAAACCGATTTTATCTTTTCTATAGGTAGGGCAATTAGAACATGAAGACATTGTGTGTGATTCATTCAAGGTTGTAGGCTGGGCGTGGTGACTCATGCCTGTAATCCCAGCACTTTGGGAGGCGGATCACCTGAGGTCAGGAGTTCAAGACCAGCCTGGCCAACATGGAACCCCATCTCCACTATACAAAAAATTAGCTGGGCATGGTGGCAGGCACCTGTAATCCCAGCTACTCGGGAAGCTGAGGCAGGAGAATTGCTTGAACCCGGGAGGCAGACACTGCAGTGAGCTGAGATTGTGCCACTGCACTCTAGCCTGGGCAACAAGAGCGAAACTCCATCTCAAAAAAAAAAAAAGGTTGTAGTTAGTGAAAGATAGAAACTGAACATAGGCTTTTCAACTCTCAGGTCCAGACCTCTGTTCCTTACAGTAGTGTTCGCAAACTGGTGTTCTCCTCAGGATCACCTAGAAAGCTTATGATAACAGACTGCTGGATGCTTCCCCTAGAGTTTCTGATTTTAGTAAGTCTGGGATGGGCTTGAGAATTTACCTTTCTAATAGGTTCCCAGATGATACTGATGTTGCTGTCCAGGGAGCACACATTGAGAGCCTCTGTGCTAGACCAATGGAATACCACCCTTTTCAAATTAAGGCAACATATAAAATTATCATTTGTGTATGATACCCTGGACTAAACTGCAGAGCTCATTCTTGGCTTGAGTTAAATAGCCCAAAACAATAGACCTTGTAACTGAGGAATCAGTATTAGTCCATGAGGGGTCCTCAGCAGAAGAAGAAAAATAGAACAGTTCACAGAACATTACTTAGAGCTAAATAGATTTAATTTAACGGACTCTCTTTTATTCTAAAATTATAATCTTCGTAATCCTTTGGGGTTAAAATGCCATTTCTTTCACAAAAGGATTATGTTCATAAATGGTTTACTTAATATCAAGCCTTATTTGGAAATCTTAGAAAATGACAACCTCAATAAAAAAACTAGAAAAAAAAAAACCAACAATCTAAGGTTGATCAAGATTTTTTTTATTGTTTTAGTGACTGAAATCCAAAAGTTTGGAAACCATTGCTTCAGAAGTACTACTGTCTTCTCATTGGTATAACATGGAGTATTAGGACTAAGGAAAAACTACTAGCAATAGCTGAACAGGTGAAAGGGAATTATTACCTATCCCGGAAATACTCTGGAATTTTTCCACAAAACTACAGCCAGATGCTGTTGTCAGGGTATATGTACTGGAATTTACTTCCTTAACATATATGCCTTCCTCAGATTACCAAATATAATTTCATCTTATTAATTCAAAAGTAAAAATATTCATTTATGGTCTCATCAGGAATGAGTTTTGTTGTAGATGGAATAGCTAACAGCTGTTTTTAGAGAATCAGCAAAAATCCAATCTTTCCAAAAATATATCTTTCACTGCTCCTAAAATTCATATTTTTAGAATCTTTTTGTGTATGTATGCAGTGTTTTTCTTTTCTTTTTTTTTTTTTTTTTTTTTTTTTGAGACGGAGTCTTGCTCTGTCTCCCGGGCTGGAGTGCAGTGGCGGATCTCAGCTCACTGCAAGCTCCGCCTCCCGGGTTTTACGCCATTCTCCTGCCTCAGCCTCCCGAGTAGCTGGGACTACAGGCGCCCGCCACCTCGCCCGGCTAGTTTTTTTGTATTTTTTAGTAGAGACGGGGTTTCACCATGTTAGCCAGGATGGTCTTGATCTCCTGACCTCGTGATCCGCCCGTCTCGGCCTCCCAAAGTGCTGGGATTACAGGCTTGAGCCACCGCGCCCGGCCGCAGTGTTTTTCCAGAAAGCCTTTTTTAAAATTTATTTATGGGGCCAGGCACGGTGGCTCACACCTGTAATCCCAGCACTTTGGGAGACCGAGGTGGGCAGATCGCTTGAGGCCCAGAGTTTGAGACCAGCCTAGGCAACATGGCGAAACCCCGTCTCTACTAAAAATACAAAAAATGATCTGGGCATGGTGGTGCATGCCTGTAATCCCAGCTACTCAGGAGGCTGAGGCAGGAGAGTCACTTGAACCCGCGAAGTGGCGGTTGCATTGAGCCAAAACCGCACCACTGTACTCCAACCTAGGCAACAGAGCGAGACTCTGTCTCAAAAAAAAAAAAAAAAAAAAAAAAAGAAAGTATTTATAATGAGTGACATTAAAACATTATAAAATTAGGCCAGTCACAGTGGCTCATGCCTATAATCCCAGCATTTGGGGAGGCCGAGGTGGAAAGATCACTTGAGGCCAGGAGTTCGAGACTAGCCTGAGCAACGTAGCAAGACCCCATCTCTATAAAATATTTAAAAATTAGCTGGGCATGGTGACATGTGCCTGTAATTCTAGCTGCTTGGGAGGTTGAGGTAAGAGGATTGGGTAAGCACAGGAGTTCAAGGCTGCAGTGAGTTATGATTACACTACTGCATTCCAGCCTGGGTAACAGAGTGACATCCTGTCTCTAAAAAAAAAAAAGGCTGGGTATGGCTGGTTGGCTCACACCTGTAGTACCAACACTTTGGGAGGCTGAGGCAGGTAGAATACTTGAGCCCAGGAGTTTGAGACCAGCCTAGACAATGTGGAGAAACCCATCTCTACAAAAAGTAACCCCCATAAAATTAGCTAGGCATGGTGGCACTTGTCTATAGTCCCAGCTACTTGAGAGGCTGAGGTGGGAGGATCACCTGAGCCCAGGGAGGTTAAAACTGAAGTGAGCCGTGACTGCACCACTGCACTCCAGTGACACAGTGAGACCCTGTCTAAAATAATTTAATTTAAAAATAAAAATAAATTTAAAAAGAAAAGAGGCTGGGTCTGGTGGCTCACATCCATAATCCCAGCACTTTGGGAGGCTGAGGTGGGCCTACCACTGGAGCCCAGGAGCTCAAGACCAGCCTGGGCAGCATAGTGAGACCTTGTCTCTACTAAAAATTAACATTTAGCCAAGCATGGTGGCATCGACCTGTAGTCCTAGCTACTTGGGAGGCTGTAGCAAGAGGATCACTTCAACCCAGGAGATTGGGGCTGCAGTGAGCTATTATTCATGCCACTGCACTCCAGCCTGGGCAACAGAGGGAGACCTTGTTTCAAAAGAAAAAAGAAGAATTGGCCGGGTGCGGTGGCTCAAGCCTGTAATCCCAGCACTTTGGGAGGCCGAGACGGGCGGATCACGAGGTCAGGAGATCAAGACCATCCTGGCTAACACAGTGAAACCCCGTCTCTACTAAAAAACTACAAAAAACTAGCCGGGCGAGGTGGCGGGCGCCTGTAGTCCCAGCTACTCGGGAGCCTGAGGCAGGAGAATGGTGTAAACCTGGGAGGCGGAGTTTGCAGTGAGCTGAGATCCAGCCACTGCATTCCAGCCTGGGCGACAGAGCGAGACTCCATCTCAAAAAAAAAGAAGAATTATAAAATTAGCTAGCCTTGGACAGGCACAGTGGCACACACCTGTAATCCCAGCACTTTGGGAGGCCGAGGTGGGGGGATCACCTGGGGTGGGAGTTCAAGACCAGCCTGACCAACATAGAGAAACCCGTCTCTACTAAAAATACAAAAAATTAGCCGGGCGTGGTGGCACATGCCTATAATCCCAGCCACTTGGGAGGCTCAGGTAGGAGAATCACTTGAACCTAGGAGGTAGACGTTGTGGTTAGCTGAGATGGTGCCATTGCACTCCAGCCTGGGCAACAAGAGCGAAACTCTGTCTCAAAAAAGAAAAAAATAATTAGCTAGCCTTTTACTTTGAACATCTCCAATTTTGGGGATTTAGGACAAATACAGTTTTATTTAAGGGAAGTTTTTGAGACTGTTTGAGAATACTGAATGGGATGAAAATAAAAATAAAGGGTTTGAGTAGGTTAGAGGTTGGTGATCAAAAGAACTACTTTTTTTTTTTTTTTTTTTTTGCTTTCAGCAGGGAAAAAATGACTACTCTAATTATTTTACCAGTTTTGCTCCTGTGTGATCTGATGATCCACTTTTACAGGTCATCTGCAGCCCTCCAAAGGGATTTTGCTGAAACAACAACACCTTTGCTGAGTCATTGTGGGCTTTGGTGAAACCATAGGAATATATACTGTCGTGATACAGGGTGAGGGCTTCTCATCTCATAAGCATATATTGAGGGTCCACTAGACGCCAGGTACTGTGCACAGCCCTGTGGATGATATGTTGATGGAGACAAGGTTGCCGTGCCATCAAGGAGCCCATCATATCGTGGAGAGTGAACATGGGAAGCTGAGTTGCAAAGGGAACATAAGAGGTGTACACACTAATAAAAATTAGAGACAGTAGGCTGGGCGTGGTGACTCACACCTGTAATCCCAGCACTTTGGGAGGCTAAGGGGGGCAGATCACGAGGTCAGGAGATTGAGACCATCCTGGCTAACACAGTGAAACCCCGTCTCTACTAAAAATACAAAAAAAAATTAGCTGGGCTTGGTGGCGGGCACCTGTAATCCCAGCTACTTGGGAGGCTGAGGCAGGAGAATGGCGTGAACCCAGGAGGCAGAGCTTGCAGTGAGCCGAGATTGTGCCACTGCACTCCAGCCTGGGCGACAGAGTGAGACTCCGTCTCAAAAAAATAAAATAAAAAAAAGTAATAAATAGAGACAATAGGATGCAGTCAAATAGTCAGAGACCTGGATACTAACTGAGTCCATGCCAGTTTGTAGTATGATCTTGGGCAAAGTCGCCTAACTTCTGTGGCCTCGCTTTTTCCTTCTGAAAAATGGTAAAGATGCTATCTTGTTTCCCCTGTCACCTCAGGTGGTAAAAGGAGAATATGACTTCAAGGACAGAAAACACTTTGATTTCTTCAAAGGACTTTGCAATTGCTATAAAAATTCAAGATGTCAGTATTGATAGTTTTATAACACAGAGCTGAGATACCGAGATATCATTATCAGGATATGGTAACAATACCCACTAATACTTATTTTATGCTATCTGAATGTTTAAATTTTTTAATGAAGTACTGTTATACAAAATAACTCTTTTTTTTTTTTTTTTTTGAGTCAGAATCTTGTGCTGTCCAGCCTGGAGTGCGGTGGCGTGACCTTGGCTCACTGCAGCCTCTGCCTCCCAGGTTCAAGAGATTCTTGTGCCTCAGCCTCTCCCAAGTAGCTGGGATTACAGGTGCCTGCCACTACACCTAGCTAATTTTTGGTTTTTTTTTTGTTGTTGTTGTTTTTGTTTTTTAAGTAGACGGGGTTTCATCATCTTGGCCAGGCTGGTCTCGAACTCCTGACCTCAAGTAACCTGCCCACCTCGGCCTCCCAAAGTATTGGGATTACAGGCGTGAGCCACCGTGCCCAGCCACAAAATAACTTTTTGTCAGATGTTTTTGTCTCTATTCATATTAACTACACCAAGATCAAGTTACACAAAGTTGTCAGCCGGGTGCCGTGGCTCACGCCTGTGATCCCAACACTTTGAGAGGCCAAGGCAGGTGGATCATTTGAGGTCAGGAGTTCGAGACCAACCTGGCCAACATGGTGAAACCCCATCTCTACTAAAAATACAAAAATTAGCCAGGCCATAGTGGCATGTGCCTGTAATCTCAGCTACTTGGTAGGCTGAGGCAGGAGAATCACTTGAGTCTGGGAGGCAGAGGTTGCGGTAAGCCGAGATCACGCCACTGCACTCCAGTCTGGGCGAGAGAGTGAGACCCTGTCTCAAAAAAAAAAAAAAATTGTCATGTCTGTTGTCATAGCAATGAAGTAAGCTACTCATCAGTCTTCCTATACCTCTGTACATTTATTAGACTTTCTATTTGAATAAATATAAACTTTGTTTCAGGATAAAATATGTAGGAAATGGCAAAACTATGAAATTATTTAACTTGCTTGAAAGATTAAAACTGAACTCAACTTTAATTCTAGGCCCTGGGCCAGCCCTTCAAAGCATTGAAAAGTCATGTGAAATTGATGTGTTGCTCTCTCTTTTCCAGCTGAATTGTCCCAAGCAATAAACAGTGGTACATTGTTATCAAAACCGTCCCCACCCTTACCACCTAAGAGAGGCATTCCATCGACCTCAGTATCCACCTTGGAGTCTGCTGCTGCCATCACCACAAAAACACCAAGTGATGAAAGAGAGAAAAGCACATGTTCTGTGGGCTCAGAACTGCTATCAATGATCTCACCTCACTCTCCGTCCCCCCCACTGCCTGCTCATATACCTCCAGAGCCTCCACGCACCCCTCCATTCTCTGCTAAGACTTTTAAAGTTGTGCCAGAAATTGAGTTTCCACCATCCATAGATCTACACCAGGAGATTCCCCAGCAGGAAGATCAGAAAAAGGAAGTCCCCAAGAGGATATTGGACCAGAACTTTGGGGAGCCCCATATACCCTCTAGGTTGCCTCCACTCCCACTGCATATTCGAATCCAGCAGGCCCTCACCAGCCCACTTCCCATGACTCCTCCTCTGGAGGGTTCTCACAGAGCTCACTCGTTGCTCTTTGAAAACAGTGACAGCTTTTCTGAGGACAGCAGTACGCTGGGTCGGACCAGGTCTCTTCCCATCACTATTGAAATGCTGAAAGTGTAAGTGCCTTTAAAGCTTGCCTCTTGTTTCTCCTTTACTCTAGATAGCCCTGCTTGGAAAAAATTAGTCATAGAAAGAAAATGTAGGCCGGGCGCGGTGGCTCACGCCTGTAATCCCAGCACTTTGGGAGGCCAAGATGGGCGGATCACGAGGTCAGGAGATCGAGACCATCCTGGCTAACATGGTGAAACCCCGTCTCTACTAAAAAATACAAAAAAACTAGCCGGGCGAGGTGGCGGGCGCCTGAAGTCCCAGCTATACCGGAGGCTGAGGCAGAAGAATGGCTTGAACCTGGGAGGCGGAGCTTGCAGTGAGTGGAGATGGCGCCACTGCACTCCAGCCTAGGCAACAAAGCGAGACTCCGTCTCAAAAAAAAAAAGAAAGAAAATGTGGGCCAGGCACGGTGGCCCACACCTGTAAGCCCAGCACTTTGGGAGGCTGAGGTGAATGGATCGATCACCTGAGGTCAGGAGTTCAAGACTAGCCTGGCCAATATAGTAAAACCTTGTCTCTATGAAAATAACAAAAATTAGCCAGGCGTGGTGGCGCACACCTGTAATCCCAGCTACTTGGGAGGCTGAGGCAGGAGAATTGCTTTAACTGGGAGGTGGAGGTTGCAGTGAGCCAAGATTGTGCCACTGTACTCCAGCCTGGGCAACAGCAAGATTCTGTCTCAAAGAAAAAAAGAAAATGTGAATAAAGTTGTTTTGTTTTTTTTTTTTTTCTGACATAGAGTCCTGCTCTGTCACCCAGGCTGGAATGCAGTGGCACAATCTCAGCTTACTGTAACCTCTGTCGCCCAAGTTCAAGCTGTTCTCCTGCCTCAGCCTCCCGAGTGGCTGGGATTACAGGCATGTGCTACCACATCCAGCTGATTTTTATATTTTTAGTGGAGATGGGGTTTCACCATGTTGGCCAGGGTGGTCTCGAACTCCTGACCTCAGGTGATCCACCCGTCTTGGTCTTACAAAGTGCTGCGATTACAAGCGTGAGCCACCGCGCCCAGCAATGTGAATAAATTTAAAGTACAAAGAATACTCTGCCAAAAGGATAAGTTATAGAATTTGGACACTTTCTTTTTTTAATCTTATCTTAAAACTTTATTTTTATTTATTTACTTATGTTTGAGACAGGTTCTTACTCTCTCACCCAAGCTGGAGTGCAGTGGTGCAGTCTTGGCTCACTGCAACCTCCACTTCCTGGGCTCAAACAATTCTCCCTCCTCAGCCTCCCGAGTAACTGTGACTACAGGCGCATGCCATCACACCCAGCTAATTTTTGTATTTTTTGTTAGAGGTGGGGTTTTGCTGTGTTGCCCAGGCTGGTTGTGAACTCCTGGGCTCAAGCAGTCTGCCTGCCTCAGCCTCGTAGAATGCTGGGATCATGGGTGTGAGCCACTGCGCCTGGCCAAATTTCAACTTTTTACTCTCGTGATTTTTTTTTTCATGGAGATTTTTGTGATGACACAAAATTTACAAAATTATATACATGAAAAAGTACAACTGTTAGTTTTATATACTACAGAGAAGGCATTGTATAATGTGGTGCTTAAGAGCATTCACCTTGGAGTGAGATAGCGCTGGGTTCAAATTGCAGCACTACCACTCTTAGCTTATAGTAATGTTAAGTTATTTAAGCCTTCTGCTCTTTAGTTATATCATCTCTAAATGGGAATAATATTTACTCTGTAGGCTTGTGAGAATGACATTAGACATATGCTGGAAAGCACCAATGCCTAATAAGTTGTAAAGCTGGGATTGGAACCCTTAGATTAATACCTGCTAAAAAGTTTCTTAGCAAGATTGTTAAAGTTAAGGGAGAATGGCCAGGTGTGGTGGCTCACGCCTGTAATCCCAGCACTTTGGGAGGCCGAGGCGGGTGGATCACGAGGTCAGGAGATCAAGACCATCCTGGCTAACACAGTGAAATCCCGTCTCTACTAAAAAAAAAAAAAATACAAAAAATTAGCCAGGTGTGGTGGCAGGCGCCTGTAGTCCCAGCTACTCAGGAGGCTGAGGCAGAATGGCGTGATCCCGGGAGGCGGAGCTTGCAGTGAGCCGAGATCGTGCCACTGCACTCCAGCCTGGGCGACAGAACAAGACTCTGTCTCAAAAAAAAAAAAGTTAAGGGAGAAAATTATACGTTACTTCATTCATAGATTTTTTTTTTTTTTTAATTTATGGTTATTTCAGTCCTTTGTCTTTTTTTTTTTTTTTTGAGACAGAGTCTCGCTCTCGTCACCCAGGCTGGAGTGCAATGGCACAATCTCGGTTCATTTCAACCTCCGCCTCCTGGGTTCAAGAGATTCTTCTGCCTCAGCCTCCCAAGTAGCTGGGATTACAGGTGCCCACCACCACACCTGGCTAATTTTTGTATTTTTAGTAGAGACAGGGTTTCACCATGTTGGCCAGGCTGGTCTCAAACTCTTGACCTCAGATGAATTTGCCCACCTCCATCTCCCAAAGTGCTGGGATTACAGGCATGAGCCACTATGCCCAGACTTTATTTCAGTCCTTTGTCTTAAAAGTCAGTTATCCTCTTTGTTTCTAAAAAGAAAATATAATTATGTTAATTTGTTAGTCCAGACGATGAAGAAGAGGAGGAGCAAACCTGTCCATCCACATTCAGTGAAGACATGACATCTACCTCAGTCATTCCTAAATTACCACAGTGTGTACAGGAGGAAGAAGAGAAGGAGAGCGACTCTGATTCAGAAGGTCCCATTCAGTACCGAGATGAAGAAGATGAAGATGAAAGCTATCAGAGTAAGAAAGGGAGGGAAAAGCAAAAGGGAGAATTCTTTTCCAGATAAAGCTATTTGCTGATCTTAGCAGGTGTCAAAAGAGATATGGAAACAGGTACCTTCTCCCATTAACTCATCTGGCTAACTGATGTTGGAAGCCACTGTGAAGGACTCCTTGTCCCTGTTATTACCCCTCTGATAAAACAAGCCAAGACAGGGATCCAAGTAGATTGAGTCACTCAGTTAGGTTTTTCGGGTTTTTTTAATTTAATTTTTTTTTTGGACAAGGTTTTGCTCTGTCACCCAGCTGGAGTACAGTGGTGTAATCGTAGTTCACTGCAGCCTTGAACTCCTGGGCTTAAGTGATCCTTACGCCTCAACCTCCCAAATAGCTAGGACTACAGATGTGTGCCACAACTGGTTAGGTTTCTTTGGTTTTTTGTTTTGTTTTGTAGAGATGAGTCTTGTTATGTTGCCTAGTCTGTTCTTTTTTTTTTTGAGACGGAATTTTGCTCTTGTTGCCCAGGCTAGAGTGCAATGGCACGATCTCAGCTCACCTTAATCTCCACCTCCCAGGTTCAAGTGATTCTCCTGCCTCAGCCTCCCAAGTAACTGGGATTACACGCATGTGCCACCATGCCTGGCTAATTTTGTATTTTTAGTAGAGATGGGCTTCACCATGTTGGTCAGGCTGGTCTTAAACTCCCGACCTCAGGTGATCCACCTGCCTCAGCCTCCCAAAGTGCTGGGATTACAGGCGTGAGCCACCGCGCCTGGCCATAAAGGATTTTTTTATTTTATTTTATTTTATTTTGAGACGGAGTCTTGCTCTGTCACCCAGTCTGGAGTGCAGTGGCACGATCTCAGCTCACTGCAACCTCCACCTCCCGGGTTCAAGCAATTCTGCCTCAGCCTCCCAAGTAGCTGGGATTATAGGTGCCTGCCACCAGGCCCAGCTAATTTTTTAAAATATTTTTAATAGAGACGGGGCTTCACCATGTTGGCCAGGCTGGTCTCGAACTCAACCTCATGATCTGCCCACCTCCCAGAGTTCTGAGATTACAGGTGTGAGCCACTGTGCCCGGCTGCCCAGGCTGTTCTTGAACTCCTGACCTCATGTGATCCCCCTGCCTTGACCTCCCAAAGCTCTAGGATTACAGGCATGGGCCACCATGCCTAGCATATTTTTAATTTTTATAGATATATAATAGTAGTACATATTTATGGGGTACATGAGATATTTTGATATAAGCATGTGTGTATGGGTAATCAGGCTATCCATCACCTCAAACACTTACCATTTGTTTGTATTGGGAATATTCCAAATCTACCTTTCTGGTTATCTTGAAATATACAATAAATTATTGTTAACTATAGTCACCCTATTGTGCCACCGAACACTAGATCTTATTCCTGTTTTTTGAGAGTGTCTCACTTTGCAGGCTGGAGTGCAGTGGCACAGTCTCAGCTCACTGGAACCTCCATTTCCTGGCTCAAGTGATGCTCCCGCCTCAGCCTCCCAAGTAGCTGAGAACACAGGCATGAGCCACCACACCCAGCTAATTTTTGTATTTTTTTGTAAAGACAGGGTTTCACCATGTTGCCCAGGCTGGTCTTGAACTCGTGAACTCAAAGTGATCTGCCCACCTCAGCTCCCAAAGTGCTGTGATTACAGGCATGAGCCACCACACCCGGCCTAGATCTTATTCCTTCTATCTAATTATGTTTTTATACCCATTAACTAGTCTTTCTCTCCGCAAACCCCTCTACCCTTTCCAACCTCTGGTAACCACCATTTTATTTATTACCTCTGTGAGATCAACTTTTTTAGCTCCCACGTAAGACTGAGAACATACAACATTTATCTTTCTGTGCCTGGCTTATTTCACTTAACATAATGTCCTCCAGTTTCATCCATTTTGTTGCAAATTACAGGATTTATTTCTTTTTCATGGCAGAATAATATGCAATTGTGTATATACACCACGTTTTCTTTATCCCTTCATTTATTGATGGACACTTAGTCTGATTCCATATCTTGGGGATTATAAATAGTACTACAATAAGGATGACATTGATTTGCTGATTTCCTTTCTTTTGGATATGTACTCAACAGTGGGCTTGCTGGATCATATGGTAGTTATATATATATATACATATATATATATATATATATTTTAAATAGACGGAGGCTCACTGTGTTATCAGGCAGGAGTACAGTGGCTTCTTCTCAGCTCACTGCAACCTCTGCCTCCCGGGTTCGAGCAATTCTTCTGCCTCAGCCTCCCAAGTAGCTAGCATTACAGGTGTGTACCACCACACGCAGCTAATTTTAGTTTGTTTTTTTTTGTTGTTTTTTTTTTTAGTATAGACGGGGTTTCACCACGTTGGCCAGGATGGTCTCGATCTCTTGATCGTGACCAAGTGATCCACCCACCTTGGCCTCCCAGAGTGCTGGGATTACAGGCATGAGCCACTGCGACTGGCCCAGTAGTTGTATTTTTTTTTTTTTTTGTATTTTTTGTATTTTTAGTAGAGACGGGGTTTCACCGTGTTAGTCAGGATGGTCTTGATCTCCTGACCTCGTGATCCGCCCGCCTCGGCCTCCCAAAGTGCTGGGATTACAGGTGTGAGCCACTGCGCTTGGCCCAGTAGTTGTATTTTTAAGGGTGTTTTGTTGGTCTTGTTTTGTTTTTTAAGTAGAAACGGAGTCTTGCTGTGTTGCCCAGACTGATCTCAAACTCCCAGCCTCAAGCAATCCTCCTGCCTTGGCTTCCCAATGTGCTGCATTACAAGCATGAGCCACCTCATTTGGCCTATTTTCAGTTTTTTGAGGAACCTCCATACTGTTTTCCATAATGGCTGTACTAATTTCAGGTTTTTGTTTGCCCCCAATTTTAAAACTAATCACCTAAGTGCCTCTAATCCCAGCAGTTTGGGAGGCTGAGGTTGGTGAGATTAGTAGTTTGAGACCAGCCTGGCCAACATGGTGAAACCCCATCTCTTCTAAAAATACAAAAAATGAGCCGGGCATGGCCGGGCACGGTGGCTCACACCTATAATCCCAACACTTTGGGAGGCTGAGGCAGGCGGATCACCTGAGGTCAGGAGTTCCAGATCAGCGTGGCCAACATGGTGAAACTACGTCTCTACTAAAAATAAAAAATTGGCTGAGCATGGTAGCAGGTGCCTGTAATCCCAGCTACTCAGGAGGCTGAGGCAGGAGAATTACTTGAACCCGGGAGGCAGAGGTCACAGTGAGCCAAGACTGCACCACTACAATCCAGCCTGGGTCACAGAGCAAGACTCCGTTGCAAAAAAAAAAAAAATTAGCCAGGCGTGGTAGTGGGCACCTGTAACCCTAGCTACTCAGGAGGCTGAGGCAGGAGAATTGCTTGAGCCTAGGAGGTGGAGGTTGCAGTGAGCCAAGATCGTGCCACTGCACTCCAGCCTGGGCAACAGAGCAAGACTCCATCTCAAAAAAAAAAAGAGGCCAGGCACAGTGGCTTATGCCTGTAATCCCTACACTTTGGGAGGCCGAGGTGGGTGAATCACCTGAGGTCAGGAGTTCAAGACCAGCCTGGCCAACATGATGAAACCCCATCTCTACTAAAACTACAAAAAATTAGCTGGGTGTGGTGATGCACGCCTATAATTCCAGCTACTCAGGAGGCTAAGGCAGGAGAATCACTTGAACCCAGGAGGTGGAGGCTGCAATGAGCCAAAATCGTGCCACTACACTCCAGCCTAGGCAACAAGAGCAAAAACTCCGTCTCAAAGAAAAAAAAAAAAAAAAAAAGGCAATATGGAGTAGAGAAAAGGTGGCACATGGGCTAAAAGATAAAAGTGATGTTTTCCCTTTGGTCTAATGAACTTATTGCCATAGGACAGAGAAAAATAAACATGTTCATACCCGCACATCTTTGCAAATAACTAAATCCTGATAAAGTAGAAAGGCAGCTTTAAAAATAGACAGACTAGGCCGGGCCCGGTGGCTCAAGCCTGTAATCCCAGCACTTGGGAGGCCGAGACGGGCGGATCACGAGGTCAGGAGATCGAGACCATCCTGGCTAACACAGTGAAACCCCATCTCTACTAAAAATACAAAAACTAGCCGGGCGAAGTGGCGGGCGCCTGTAGTCCCAGCTACTCGGGAGGCTGAGGCAGGAGAATGGTGTAAACCCGGGAGGCGGAGCTTGCAGTGAGCTGAGATCCGGCCACTGCACTCCAGTCCCGGCGACAGAGCGAGACTCCGCCTCAAAAAAAAAAAAAAAAAAAAAAAAAAAATAGACAGACTATGAGGTGTTAGTATGAAAGCCTTTATGTTTTAATTCAGAGGGCTGTCCCATGCTTAGATTCTCTCTCCTGTAGCAACTCTTATCAAGGAGGAAAAATGTAGAGGCCTGATAGAAGAGAAAAGATACCTTTTAACCATCTGAGTCCATCTAGCCAAAAAGATTTTTAGGTGTCTTTAGCTTTACCCCCACCTCAGTGTCTGGCTGGATCATTTGAGGCCAGGTGGGAACTGGGAATTAAATATTGTATTTGTTCAGACTCTTGCCTAGCTCCAGGTAAGGTTGAACCTTTGGCTTTAAGCCTCAAGTTCTACATATTTTTCTTCCCTGTGTGCAAAGGTGCTCTCGCCAACAAAGTGAAGAGGAAAGACACATTGGCAATGAAGTTGAACCACAGACCCAGTGAACCAGAGTTGAACCTGAATTCTTGGCCTTGTAAAAGCAAGGAGGAGTGGAATGAAATACGGCACCAGATTGGAAACACACTGATCCGGTAGGCCTTTGCTTAGATTCGCTTGATTGATTTGGTTATGCCAGTATTTGTGTTAGATGTTGTTAGATGTGTTGGTTTTTTGTTTTGTTTTGTTTTGTTTTTTTGAGACAGTCTTGCTCTGTCACCCAGGCTGGAGTACAGTAGCGCGATCTCAGCTCACTGTAACCTCCATCTCCCAGGTTCAAGCAATTCTCGTGCCTCAGTCTCCTGAGTAGCTGGGGTTATAGGCACCCGCCAGCAGGCCAGGCTAATTTTGTATTTTTAGCAGAGACAGGATTTCGCCATGTTGACCAAGCTGGTCTCAACTGCTGGCCGCAAATGATCACCCACCTTGGCCTCCCAAAATGCTGGGATTACAGGCGTCATCCCCTACACCTAGCCTATATGTTTACTTTGTCATGGAGTATTCATTTATCTTTTTCAGTGTAATTTTTTGAACCACTGGAGTGCAGTGGTTCAATCATGGCTCACCACCTCCAACTCTCGGGTTCAAGGCACCCTCCCACCTCAGCCTCTTGAATAGCTGGCATGTGCCACCATGCCCTTCTAATTTTTGTAATTTTTTTGTAGAGACAGGGTCTGTGTTTCCCAGGCTGGTCTCGAACTCATGGCCTCAAACATTCCTCCCACGTTGCTCTCTGAAAGTCTTGGGATTGTAGGTGTGAGCCACCACACCCATCATTTTGAGTATAATTTTTAAAAATACATACTGGGTTTTGTGTGAAAGGTGAGAAGGTTAGCACTCCACTTGACAAGGATGGAAGAGTCCCTTTGGGCCTGACAACACACATACAAGGCATTGCCACCTACCACGTGGCATCTAACTATCTTTATAAAAAAAAAAGAAAGAAAAGAGGCTGGGTGCGGTGGCTCACGCCTATAATCCTAGCACTTTGGGAGGCCAAGACAGGCAGATCATCTGAGGTCAGGAGTTCAAGACCAGCCTGACCAATACGGTGAAACCCCATCTCTACTAAAAATACAAAAATTAGCCAGGCATAGTGGCATGTGCCTATAGTCCCAGCTACTCGGGAGGCTGAGACAGGAGAATTGCTTGAACCCGGGAGGCAGAGGCTGCAGTGAGCCGAGATCGCGCCACTGTACTCCAGCCTGGGCGACAGAGTGAGACTCTATCTCAAAAAAAAAAAAGAAAAGAAAAGAAAAGAAAAGAAACAAAAAATATATTGTATACAGTTGGGTATCCTCTAAGAATTTGGAAATTGAAGGTGTAGCTGCCTGTGAGAGCTTTATTTTATTGTATTGTATTGTATTGTATTGTATTTATTTTTTTTTTTTGAAACAAAGTCTCGCTCTGTCGCCCAGGCTGGAGTGCGGTGGTGCCATCTCAGCTCACCGCAACCTCCACCTCCAGGGTTCAAGCAATTCTCCTGCCTCAGCCTCCCGAGTAGCTGGGACTACAGGCGCCCACCACCACGTCCAGCTAATTTTTTGTATTTTTAGTAGAGATGGGGTTTCACTATGTTAGCCAGGATGGTCTTGATCTCCTGACCTTGTGATCCACCCGTCTCGGCCTCCCAAAGTGCTGGGATTACAGGCGTAAGCCACAGTGCCTGGCCTATTTTATTTCTGAGATGAGGCCGGGCGTGGTGGCTCAAGCCTATAATCCCAGCACTTTGGGAGGCCGAGACGGGCGGATCACGAGGTCAGGAGATCGAGACCATCCTGGCTGACACGGTGAAACCTCGTCTCTACTAAAAAATACAAAAAACTAGCTGGGCGTGGTGGCGGGCGCCTGTAGTCCCAGCTACTCGGGAGGCTGAGGGAGGAGAATGGCGTAAACCCGGGAGGCAGAGCTTGCAGTGAGCTGAGATCCGGCCACTGCACTCCAGCCCGGGCGAGAGCGAGACTCTGTCTCAAAAAAAAAAAAAAAAAACATATTTCTGAGATGGAGCCTCACTCTGTCACCCAGGCTGGAGTATAATGGTACGATCTTGACTGACTGCAACCTCTGCCTCCTGGGTTCAAGTGCTTCTCCTGCCTCAGCCTCCCGAGTAGCTGGAACTACAAGCGCATACCACCACATCTGGCTAATTTTTGTTATTTTAGTAAAGATGGGGTTTCACCATGTTGGCCAGCCTGGTCTCGAACTCCTGACCTCAAGTGATCCACCCACCTTGGCCTCACAAAGTGCTGGGATTACAGGTGTGAGCCACCACTGCCAGCCAGCCTGTGAGAGCTTTAAACCATGAGATAGACATAAGGTTTTGCAAAAGTTTCTACAGAAATCAGAATGGTTACCAGAACAGAAAAGCTTCTCTGTCACTTTTTTTATCTGGTTGCTCAACCATAAGATGCTAACCCAGTTAACAGTCACACCCATATTTGCATTATATCTGTTTCGTATGTTCCATGTAACTGCCTCCTTTCAAAATGTTAGTATATTTTTCAAGTCAACTGGAACCAAAAGTATAGAGAAACTGAATGCAAGCCAGCTTTCTGCATATGTAACACCATAAGAATCCAGGTTGTATAGACAGGTTTTTATTTGACACAGATATTTCTCCCAATAAAGAGAGGATAAGGAGCTGGAACTCATGGCACAGTTCCCTACAAAATAATTAATTGATCATGTCTACTAATTAAAATATCTTTTTCTGTACTATTGCAGATACCTGGTTTTGGCTGGGCAAGGTGGCTCACACCTATAATCCCAACATTTTGGGAGGCTGAGGTGGGAGGATCACTTGAGCCCAGGAGTTTCAGACCAAACCAGGTAACACAGTGAGATCCCATCTGTACAAAAAAATTAAAAAATTAGCTGGGCATGGTGGCACATACCTCTAGTCCAGCTAGCTATTCTGGGAGCTTAGGTAGAAGGATCACTTAAGCCCTAGAGATCAAGGCTGCAGTACGCTGTGATTGCACCACTGCACTCCACCCTGGGTGACAGAGCAAGACCCTGTCTCAAGAAAAAAAAAAAAAAGACACCTGGCTTTACTGTGTATGCTGTACCTCAGGGCAGGTTTTCCCTTTGTCTTCTAATAGACACTTTTTGGATGCAGAAATTGTTCTCTGCAATTTCTTTACTTAAAGATAATTATCATCCTGTATGACCTCTGTGGTCTGACTACTTTGAAATTAAGGGAGAAGTTTGGGCACAGTGGCTCACTCCTGTAATCCCAGCACTTTGGGAGGCTGAGGTGGGTGGATCACTTGAGCCCAGGAGTTCGAGGCAACATGACAAGACCCTGTCTCGACAAAAAAAAACAAAAAACTTAGCCAGACGTGATGGCACATATTTATGGTCCCAGTTACTCAGGAGACTGAGGCAGGGGGATTGCTTGAGCCCAGGAGGGGTTCAGGGTCGGCTCAGGAGGTCAAGACTGCAGTGAGCTGTGCTCATGCCCTAGTGCACTCCAGCCCAGTCATCAGAGCTAGACCTTGTCTCAAAAAAAAGTAAAGAAAGACATGTTTATTATATGGTAGTTTGAAAAATTACCAAAAACAAAAGAGATAAATCATGACCGGAGGTGGTGGCTCACGCCTGTAATCCCAGCACTTTGGGAGGCCACAGTGGGTCAGGAGATCAAGACCATCCTGGCTAACACGATGAAACCCCGTCTCTACTAAAAATACAAAAAATTAGCCAGGCATGGTGGTGGGCGCCCGTAGTCCCAGCTACTCAGGAGGCTGAGGCAGGAGAATGGCATGAACCCGGGAGGCGGAGCTTGCACTGCACTCCAGCCTGGGTGACAGAGTGAGATTCCCTCTCAAAAAAAAAAAAAAAAGTGGCCGGGCGCGGTGGCTCAAGCCTGTAATCCCAGCACTTTGGGAGGCCGAGACGGGCGGATCACGAGGTCAGGAGATCGAGACCATCCTGGCTAACATGGTGAAACCCCATCTCTACTAAAAAAAAAATACAAAAAACTAGCCGGGCGAGGTGGCGGGCGCCTGTAGTCCCAGCTACTCGGGAGGCTGAGGCAGGAGAATGGCGGGAACCCGGGAGGCGGAGCTTGCAGTGAGCTGAGATCCGGCCACAGCACTCCAGCCCGGGCGACAAAGCGAGACTCCGTCTCAAAAAAAAAAGAAAAAAGAAAAAAAGAGAGAGAGAGAGAAATCAGCCATAATCCTATACCCTATAAGCCAGGATTTGGCGAACTTTTTTTGTGAAGAACCAAATAGTAAATATTTTAGGATAGGGTGCAGTGGCTCATGACTGTAATCCTGGTACTTTGGGAGGCCAAGGTGGAAGAATTGCTTGAGGCCAGGAGTTTGAGACCAGCCTGGGCAACACTACAAAAATAAAAATAGGTCAGGCACAGTGGCTCACACCTGTAATCCCAGCATGTTTGAAGGCCAAGACGTGGATCACATGAGGTCAGGAGTTCCAGACCAGCCTGGCCAACATGGTGAAACCCTGTCTACTAAAAATACAAAAATTAGCCAGGTGTAGTGGTGCTCACCTGTAATCCCAGCTACTCAGGACTATGAGGCAAGAGAATCACTTGAACCCAGGAGGTAGAGGTTTCAGTGAGCTGAGATCATACCATGGCACTCCAGTCTGGGCGAGACAGAGTGAAACTCCATCTCAAAAAAAATAAAGGCCGGGCACAGTGGCTCAAGCCTGTAATCCCAGCACTCTGGGAGGCCGAGACGGGCGGATCACGAGGTCAGGAGATCGAGACCATCCTGGCTAACACAATGAAACCCCGTCTCTACTAACAAAAAGTACAAAAAAACTAGCCGGGCGACGTGGCGGGCGCCTGTAGTCCCAACTACTCGGGAGGCTGAGGCAGGAGAATGGTGTAAACCTAGGAGGCGGAGCTTGCAGCCGAGATCTGACCACTGCACTCCAGCCTGGGTGACAGAGCGAGATTCCATCTCAAAATAAATAAATAAAATAAATAAAATAAAAATGAAATAGCCAGGCATGGTAGCATGCCCCTGTAGTCCTAGCTACGTGGGAAGCTGTGGCAGCAGAATTAAGCCCAGTAGTCTATATACTAGACAGGGTATAAATATAGTTATATTTAATATATGTATATATTAATATATATTAATATATGTATATGTTAATATATATTTAATATG
This sequence comes from Trachypithecus francoisi, assembly GCF_009764315.1. Taxonomy (NCBI): domain Eukaryota; kingdom Metazoa; phylum Chordata; class Mammalia; order Primates; family Cercopithecidae; genus Trachypithecus; species Trachypithecus francoisi. The sequence goes on along the minus strand of NW_022681457.1, from coordinate 96,280,867 downwards.
TATATGTTAATATATATTTAATATATGTATAATTTATGTGTATATATTAAATATATATTTATAAATATATATAATATATACACGTATATAAATAAATATATATATTAGGATTTGCTGGCCATATAAACTCTTTTTATATTCCCTACCTTTAAAAATATAAAAACATGGGCCAGGTGCAGTGGCTCACGCCTGTAATCCCAGCACTTTGGGAGGCCGAGGCAGGCGGATCACGAGGTCAGGAGATCGAGACCATCCTGGCTAACACGGTGAAACCCCATCTCTACTAAAATTACAAAAAAATTAGCCAGGCGTGGTGGCGGGCACCTGTAGTCCCAGCTACTCAGGAGGCTGAGGCAGGAGAATGGCATGAACCCAGGAGGTGGAGCTTGCAGTGAGCCAAGATCACGTCACTGCACTCCAGCCTGGGTGACAGAGATAGACTCCATCTCAAAAAAAAAAAACTGTGTGTGTGTGTGTATGTATATACACACACACATAAAAACACAGCCAGGCGCCATGGCTCACTCCTGTAATCCCAGCACTTTGGGAGGCTGATGTGGGCAATCTGAGGTCAGGAGTTCAAGACCAGCCTGGCCAACATGGTGAAACCTTGTCTCTACTAAAAGTACAAAAATTAGCTGGGCATGGTAGTGGGCTCCTGTAATCCCAACTACTTGGGAGGCTGAGGCAAGAGAGTCGCTTGAACCTGGGAGGTGGAAGTTGCAATGAGCCCAGATCATGCCACTGCACCCCAGCCTGGAAGACACAGCGAGACTCCATCTCAAAAAAAGTAATAAATAAATAAATAATATACAAGATTTGGCCAGGCGTGGTGGCTCATGCCTGTAATCCCAGCACTTTGGGAGGCTGAGGCAGGCAGATCACTTGAGGTCAGGAGTTTGAGACCAGCCTGGCCAAAATGGCGAAATCCTGTCTCTACTAAAAATACAGAAATTAGCCAGTCATGATGGCACACACCTATAGTCCTAGGTACTCGGGAGGCTAAGGCAGGAGAATCACTTGAACCTGGGAGGCAGAGGCTGCAGTGAGCCGAGATCACGCCACTGTACTCCAGCCTGAGCAACAGAGTGAGACTCTGTCTCCAAACAAAAAAATGGGCCAGGCATAGTGACTCACACCTATAATCCCAGCACTTTGGGAAGCCGAGGCAGACAGATAGCTTGAGCACAGGAGTTCAGGACCAGCCTGGGCAACACGACAAGACACCATCCCTACAAAAAATACAAAAAATTAGCTGAGCTTGGTGGCACGTGCCTTTAGTTGTAGCTACTTGGGAGGCTTAGGTGGGAGGATGGCTTAAGCTTGGGAGGCAGAGGTTGCAATGAGCCAAGATCGCACCACTGCCCTCAGCCTGGGTGACAGAGCCAGACCTTGTCTCAAAAAAATTAGAGTATGTAGGCTAGGTGCAGTGGCTCACACCTGTAATACCAGCACCTTGGGAGGCCAAGGCGGGTGGATTCTACTTCTGTGAGGTATCTGAAATAGTCACATTTATAGAAGCAGAGAGTAGAAAGGTAGTTGTCAGGGGCTCGGGGATTGAAGGCAAGGGTGATAGGGAGTTGCTAACAAATAAGTATAAGGTTTGTTATGCATGATGAGTAAGTTGTAGAGATCTGCTGTACAACATTGTGTTTACAGTTAATACTATAGGCTGGGCATGGTGGCGCACACCTGTAATCCCAGCACTTTGGGACACCAAGGCAGGCAGATCACGAGGTCAAGAGTTCAAGACCAGCCTGGCCAATGTGGTGAAACCCCATCTCTACTGAAAGTACAAAAATTAGGCCGGGCGCGGTGGCTCAAGCCTGTAATCCCAGCACTTTGGGAGGCCGAGATGGGCGGATCACGAGGTCAGGAGATCGAGACCATCCTGGCTAACACGGTGAAACCCCGTCTCTACTAAAAAAATACAAAAAATTAGCCGGGCGAGATGGTGGGCGCCTGTAGTCCCAGCTACTCGGGAGGCTGAGGCGAGAGAAGGGCGTAAACCCGGGAGGCGGAGCTTGCAGTGAGCTGAGATCTGGCCACTGCACTCCAGCCTGGGCGACAGAGCGAGACTCCGTCTCAACCAAAAAAAAAAAAAAAAAGAAAGTACAAAAATTAGACGGATGTTGTGGCGGGTACCTGTAATCTCAGCTAGTCAGGAGGCTGAGGCAGGAGAATCACTTGAACCCGGGAGGCAGAGGTTTCAGTGAGCCAAGATCCCGTGCCACTGCACTCCAGCCTGGGCAACAGAGTGAGACTCTGTCTCAATCAATCAATCAATAGTTAATACTGTATTGGCCAGGTGCCGGGCTCATGCCTATAATCCCAACACTTTGGGAGGCTGAGGCGGGCGGATCACAAGGTCAGGAGTTCAAGACCATCCTGACCAATGTGGTGAAACCCTGTCTCTACTGAAAATATAAAAATTAGCCAGGCGTGGTGGCACATGCCTGTAATCCCAGCTACTCAGGAGGCTGAGGCAGGAGAATCACTTGAACCTGGAGGCAGAGGTTGCAAAGAGCCGAGATTGTGCCACTATACTCCAGCCTGGGCAACAGAGTGAGACTCCATCTCAAAAAAAATAATAATAATAATACTGTATTGTACACTTAAAAGTCTTTTCAGAAGGTAGATCTCATAGGAAGTGTTGTTATCACTATAAAATAAGATTGAAATTTAAAAACACACACACAATGAGAGACCACCACAATTACACTAGGATGGCTAAAGTTATGCAATTTAAAAGACTGACAAGGCCAGGTGCGGCGGCTCACCCCTGTAATCCCAGCACTTTGGGACGCCGAGGCAGGCGGATCCCCTGAGGTTGGGAGTTCGAGACCAGCCTGACCAACATAGAGAAACCCCATCTCTACTAAAAATACAAAATTAGCTGGGCGTGGTGGCACATGCCTGTAATCCCAGCTACTTGGGAGGCTGAAGCAGGAGAATCGGTTGAACCCGGGGAGCAGAGGTTGCAGTGAGCTGAGATCGCACCATTGGACTCCAGCCTGGGTAACAAGAGCGAAACTGCATCTCAAAAAAAGGCCAGGCATGGCATCTCAGCACTTTGGGAGGCCAAGGCGGGAGGATCACCTGAGGTCAGGAGTTCGAGACCAGCCTGGCCAACATGATGAAACCCCATCTCTACTTAGAATACAAAAAATTAGCTGGGCATGGTGTTATTCACCTGTAATCCCAGCTACTCGGGAGGCTGAGGCAGGAGAATCGCTTGAACCGGGGGGCGGAGGTTGCAGTGAGCTGAGATCACGTCGTTGCACTCCAGACTGGGGGACAAGAGCGAGACTTAGTCTCAAAAAAAAAAAAAAAGGACTGACAATATAGGCCTGGTGCAGTGGATCACGCCTATAATCTAACACTTTAGGAGGCCAAGGCAAGCAGATTATTTGAGGTCAGGAGCTTGAGACCAGCCTGGGCAACGTCGTGAAATCCCGTCTCTACAAAAAATAGAAAAGTTAGCCGGGTGTGGTGGCCTATGCTTGTATTACCAGCTACTCGGAGTGGGGCTGAGTTGTGAGGATCCCTTGGGCCCTGGAGGTCAAGGCTGCGGTGAGCCATGATCACATCACTGCACACCAGCCTGGGTGACAAAGTAAGACCGGTTCAAAAATAAAAATAATAAATAAAAGACAAGGCCAGGCATAGTGGCTCACGCCTGTAATCCCAGCACTTTGGGAGGCCAAGGCAGGCAAATCACGAGGTCATACGTTCAAGACCAGCCTGGCCAACATGCTGAAACTTCATCTCTACTAAAAATACAAAAATTAGTTGGGTGTGGTGGTGCACACCTGTAATCCCAGCTACTCAGGAGGCTGAGACAGAAGAATTGCTTGAACCTGGGAGGCAGAGGTTGCAGTGAGCCAAGATCAGGCCACTCTGCACTCCATCCTGGGTGACAGAGAAAGATTCTGTCTCAAAAAAAAAAAAAAGAAAGACAATACATAAATAAATACCAGGAGTTGCTGAGGATGAGGAGCAACTGGATTCTCATACACTGATAATAAGGATGTGAACAACGGAAGTATTTAGGAAAACACTTTGGCAGTTTTTTTAAAAATTGAACATACTTCTACATATGATTCAGCCATTCCATTGGCTGTTATTAGTAATGGCCAAAAGCTAGAAACAGCCCAGACATCCATCAATAAGTGAATAGATGTGAACAATCTGTGGTATATTCATATAATGAAATACTACTCAGCAGGCAGGGTGCAGTGGCTCATGCCTGTAATCCCAGCACTTTGGGAGGCTGCGGCAGGTGGATCAGCTGAAGTCAGGAGTTCAAGAACAGCCTGACCAATATGGTAAAACCCTGTCCCTACTAAAATTACAAAAATTAGCCAGGCGTGGTGGCACACAACTGTAATCCCAGCTACTGGGGAGGCTGAGACAGGAGAATTGCTTGAACCCAAGAGGTAGAGGTTGCAGTGAGTTGAGATCACACCACTGCACTCCAGCCTGGACAATAAAGCGAGACTCAGTTTCTCCAAAAACAAAGAAATACTACTCAGCAATAAAGAGGAAAGAATGATTGCCAGTGTCACAACTTAGGTAGATCTCAGTTACACTAAGTAAAAGAAGCTAGACAAAAAAGAACACACTCTGTGAGTCCATTTTACATAAAATTATAGAAAATCTATATGGAAAGCAGATCATTATTTGCCTTGGGTTAAGGAGGATGAAATTATAAAAGAATGTGATGAAATGGGATGGGGTTTATAGGTGGTAAAATTGTGTCTCCCAAAAAGACATGTTCAAGTCCTAGCCCCCAGTACCTGTTAATGTGACCTGACTTGAAAGTGGAGTCTTTGCAGGTATAATCAAGTTATGACAAAATCATTCTAGATTATAGTGGGCTCTAATCCAATGACTAGTGTTATTTAAGAAGGAAATTTGGACACAGACATACACAGGGAGATTGCCATGTGACAGAGCAGAGGTCGGGATGATACGGTTTTTTTGTTTTTTGTTTTTTTAATTTTGAGACGGAGTTTCACTCTTGTAGCCAGGACTGGAGTACAGTGGTGCGATCTCAGTTCACTGCAACCTCTGTCTCCCAGGTTCAAGTGATTCTCCTGCCAAAGCCTCCCAAGTAGCTGGGAATACAGGTGCCTGCCACCATGCCCAGCTAATTTTTGTACTTTTAGTAGAGACAGGGTTTCACCATGTTGGCCAGGCTGGTCTCGAACTCCTAACTTCAGGTAGTCCACCCACTTCGGCCTCCCATAGTGCTGGGATTATAGGCATGAGCTACCGTGCATGGCCATGGATGATATGTTTACAGACCAGGGAATATTAAGGATTGCTAGCCGCCACCGGAGGCATGGAGTGAGCCGTGGAACACAGGTTCTCCCTCAGAGCCTTCAGAAGGAACCAGAATTACCAATACCTTGATTTTGGACTTCCAGCCTCCAGACCTATGACAGAATACATTTCTGATTTTTTAAGCCACACAGTTGTGGTAATTTCTTTCTTTTTTTTTTTTTTTTTGAGACGGAGTCTGGCTCTGTCGCCCAGGCTGGAGTGCGGTGGCCAGATCTCAGCTCACTGCAAGCTCAGCCTCCCGGGTTTACGCCATTCTTCTGCCTCCGCCTCCCCAGTAGCTGGGACTACAGGCGCCCGCCTCATCGCCCGGCTAGTTTTTTGTATTCTTTAGTAGAGACGGGGTTTCACCGTATTAGCCAGGGTGGTCTCGATCTCCTGACCTTGTGATCCGCCCGTCTCGGCCTCCCAAAGTGCTGGGATTACAGGCTTGAGGCACCGCGCCCAGCCATGGTAATTTCTTAGAGCAGCCTTAGAAAACACATACAGGCAGGGCGCGGTGGCTCATGCCTGTAATCCCAACACTTTGGGAGGCCAAGGTGGGTGGATCACCTGAGGTTAGGAGTTCGAGACCAGTCTGGCCAACATGGCGAAACCCTGTCTCTACTAAAAATACAAAAATTAGCCAGGCGTGGTGGCACGTGCCTATAGTCCCAGCTACTAAGGATGCTGAGGCAGAAAAATTGCTTGAACCTGGGAGGCGGAGGTTGTTGTGAGTCAAGATTGTACCACTGCACTCCAACCTGGACAACAGAGTGAGAGTCTGTCTCAGAAAAAAAGAAAAGGGAGCCAGGCACATTGGCTCCCACCTGTAATCCCAGCATTTTGGGAGGCCAAGACAGGCAGATCACAAGGTCAGGAGTTCGAGACCCACCTGGCCAACATAGTGAAACCCCGTCTCTACTAGAAGTACAAAAACATTAGCTGGGCGTGGTGGCAGGTGCAACTTGGGAGGCTGAGGCAGGAGAATTGCTTGAACCTGGGAGGCGGAGGTTGCCGTGAGCCGAGATCAAGCCACTGCATTCCAGCCTGGGTGACAGAGCAAGACTGTCTCAAAAAAAATAAAAATAAATAAATAAAATGGAAGGTCCTTGAGGTAGGAGGATCATTTGAGCCTAGGAGGTGTAGCTGTGATTGCACCACTGCACTCTAGCCTGGGTACAGAGTGAGACCCTGACTCAAAAAAAAAAGGAAGGTCTTGTTCAGAAAGAAAAGTTGTATGTAGAATGGGACTGGAAGTTCCTTATGCAAGCAACAAAAGAGTTGAAAAATTTGCAAGTACTAGCTAATTAGTGCAAATACTGTCTGAGAAGTATAAATTAAAAGTAAGAAATGAGTAACTTTCTGATTCCAGAAATGACAAATTGTAGTTTTTGTTTGTTTTGAGATGGAGTCTCACTCTGTCGCCCAGGCAGGAGTATAGTAGTGTGAGTTTCAGCTCACCACAACCTCCATCTCCCAGTTTCAAGCATTTTCCTGCCTCAGCCTCCCAAGTACCTGGGACTACAGGAGCATGCCACAACCTCCAGCTAATTTTTTGTATTTTTAGTAGAGATGGGGTTTCACCATGTTGGCCAGGCTGGTTTTGAGTTCCTGACCTCAGGTGAGCCACCCGCTTCAGCTTCCCAAAGTGCTGGGGATTACAGGCATGAGCCACCACGCCTGGCCAACAAATTGTTATTGGTGAATAACATCTCAGAACTGTGATGAAGTGAGATAACTTTATCAAATGCTTCACAGAGAAGACTGAGATTTAAATCATAGAATTATAGAATATCACCCAGAAAGAGACAAACTTAAATTCCAGTGGTTCCTAAACCACTCATTTAAAAACCTAGCTGTGGCCGGGCACGGTGGCTCAAGCCTGTAATCCCAGCACTTTGGGAGGCTGAGGCAGGCGGAACACAAGGTCAGGAGATTGAGACCAGCCTGGCTAACACGGTGAAACCCCGTCTGTACTAAAAATACAAAAACTTAGCCGGGCGTGGTGGTGGTCACCTGTAGTCCCAGCTACTTGGGAGGCTGAGGCAGGAGAATGACGTGAACTGGAAAGCAGAGCTTGCTGTGAGCCGAGATTGTGCCACTGCACCTATAACCCAGCAGTTTGGGAGGCCAAGGTGGTAAGATAGCTTGAGCCCAGGAGTTCAAGACTATCCTGAGCAACAGAGTGAGACCCCCCATCTCTATTTTTTAAAAATTTTAAGCAAAAAAAATCTAAAGAGGGACATCTGAATCATAGGAGAAGTTTTGTGTAAGAAAACAAAATCTATATATTAGAGATACGTAATTTCATTTTTCTTTTTTTTTTTTTTTTTTTTTTTTTTTTTTTTTTTTTTTTTTTTTTTGAGACGGAGTCTCGTTCTGTCGCCCAGGCTGGAGTGCAGTGGCTGGATCTCAGCTCACTGCAAGCTCCGCCTCCCGGGTTCACGCCATTCTCCTGCCTCAGCCTCCCGAGTAGCTGGGACTACAGGCGCCCGCCACCTCGCCCGGCTAGTTTTTTGTATTTTTTTAGTAGAGACGGGGTTTCACCGTGTTAGCCAGGATGGTCTCGATCTCCTGACCTCGTGATCCGCCCGCCTCGGCCTCCCAAAGTGCTGGGATTACAGGCTTGAGCCACCGCGCCCGGCCGTAATTTCATTTTTCATCCGGATTTTCTGAATCAGAATTTCTGTTAACGTTTCTTGGGAATCTGTGTTTTCTAAAAAGTCTCTAACGCTTCTGAAGGAGCAAATTTGTTTAGGAGCCACCAGTTAGGTCCAAACCTTCGCTTCACAGATGAGGACACTCAAGGTCTAACTGAACTTTTTTTTTATTTTTTTGAGATGTAGTCTTGCTCTATCACCCAGGCTGGAGTGCAGTGGCACGATCTCAGCTCACTGCAAGCTACAGCCACCGCGCCTGGCCAAGGTCTAACTGAACTTTTTTGTGCTAATAGCTCTTATCAAGGTCTAGAACTAGAATCCTGGCCACTTGTTTGCATATACAGTTCCTTTTTATAATGCGATATCTATGTTAACACTTTTAATGTGAAATTGTTTTATAAACAATCGTAAGTGAAACATATCGGTTTGAAAATTTGTTGATTTCAGGCCGGGCGCGGTGGCTCAAGCCTGTAATCCCAGCACTTTGGGAGGCCGAGACGGGCGGATCACAAGGTCAGGAGATCGAGACCATCCTGGCTAATACGGTGAAACCCTGTCTCTACTAAAAAATACAAAAAACGAGCCGGGCGACGAGGCGGGCGCCTGTAGTCCCAGCTACTCGGGAGGCTGAGACAGGAGAATGGCGGGAACCCGGGAGGCGGAGCTTGCAGTGAGCTGAGAGCCGGCCACTGCACTCCAGCCTGGGCGGCAGAGCAAGACTCCGTCTCAAAAAAAAAAAAAAAAAAAAAAGAAAATTTGTTGATTTCTTACTTATATAGGGGCTAATATATACTGTGACCAAAAGAACTTTATAAACAAGATTAGGAGGTTCAACATAAACATTACCCTTATTTATCTCATTTTTAGGCGACTGAGTCAAAGACCAACACCAGAAGAACTAGAACAACGCAATATATTGCAACGTGAGTCCAGTTACGGAAATAAAGTTGTATAGATTTTCTTTGTATGTTTCTGACTTTAATATACATGAAAGAGAAAAGAAGCATTTGCTACAAGGGCTAAGGGAGAGTGTTCCAGCTAGGCAAGGACTATTTATTTCCCCATGAAGGAAAAGAGCTTACCAAGCTTCCTTTGGAAGATGCTATTATGGTACTGTTTAGTGTGCTGTGATACTCTAGAAAGCTTTGTTTCAGTGTTCTCACTGTATCCTGGAACTGCCTTGGGCATTTGGGAGGATTTGACAGTATATGGGAGATATGCCCAATTTTTCTGTGTTCAGGGAGCTAAGGGTAGCTGTGCATATGGAGACCTTCCTATTCCTAGAATTTGAGGCTGAGGCCCAAAGCAAGTCCCAAATGCAGCAGTTTTCCTCTTGCTTTAATCCCTTAAGACTTTCTTACCTCTGTACTTACCAGTGGGACCAGGTATTTAATTTGCTGTGTACATAATTAACTTCCTGAAATAGCATTCTAATCTGGCAAATACTTGATTTGTTTTTCCAGAATATAGAGTAAAATTTGGCCTTAAAAGTTACCTCACTGAGAAGGTTTGGGCTTCCTCAGGGCTATTTGTGAGCATATTCAGTCTGACCAATCCATCCCCTGTTCTCTCAGCACTACTTGGGTATACACAACTTAAATCACTTAGTAAATTTTCTAGTGTGGGAGCCCTTATAGACATATCACACAAAACTCCATGTGATCGCCATTGCCCATTCTTAGCAGTTACTCTTGAGCAAGAATCTGCAGGCTTTTCCTTAAAGTGTACATAGTAAAAATTTTGGATTTTGCAGGCCAAAAAGCAAATGAACAACTATACGTAATAGGTACTTACAAAACCATTTAAAAATGTAAAGACTATTCTTAGCTCATGGGCAGGAAAAATACAGGCAACCGGCAAGATGTGGTGCCATAGTTTGCTGACTCTTGCTCTTTTTTTTTTATTTTTTTATTTTTTTTGAGACGGAGTCTCGCTCTGTCGCCCAGGCTGGAGTGCAGTGGCCGGATCCCAGCTCACTGCAAGCTCCGCCTCCCGGGTTTATGCCATTCTCCTGCCTCAGCCTCCCGAGTAGCTGGGACTACAGGCGCCCGCCACCTCGCCCGGCTAGTTTTTTGTATTTTTTTTAGTAGAGACGGGGTTTCACCATGTTAGCCAGGATGGTCTCGATCTCCTGACCTCGTGATCCGCCCATCTCGGCCTCCCAAAGTGCTAGGATTACAGGCTTGAGCCACCACGCCCGGCCGACTCTTGCTCTTATCTGTTTGTATCGTTGACAAGAAAATTGTTTTTGTTTAGCCATCTCCAGAGTTAGTATTTTATTCTGATTTGGGCCTATAGGAAATACCTGGGCTGAGGTGAGTGGATCACGTGGTCAGGAGATTGAGACCATCCTGGCTAACATGGTGAAACCCCGTCTCTACTAAAAGTACAAAAAAATTAGCTGGGCATGGTGGCGGGCGCCTTAGTCCTAGCTACTTGGGAGGCTGAGACAGGAGAATGGTGTGAACCCGGGACTCAGAGCTTGCAGTGAGCCGACATTGTGCCACTGCCCTCCAGCCTGGGTGACAGAGCAAGACTTCGTCTCAAAAAAAAAGAAAAAAAGAAAAAAAGAAATATCTGGGCGGGGCACGTTGGCTCACGCCTATAATCCCAGCACTTTGAAAGGCCAAGGCAGGAGGATCACCTGAGGTCAGGAGTTCGAGACCAACCTGACCAATATGATGAAACTCTGTCTCTATTAAAAATATAAAAATCAGCTGGGCATGGCATGTGCCTGTAATCCCAGCTACTCGGGAGGCTGAGACAGGAGAATCACTTGAACCCAAAAGGCGGAGGTTGCAGTGAGCCAAGATTGCAACATTGCACTCCAGCCTGGGCAACAAGAGCAAAACTCCGTCTCAAAAAAAAAAAAAAGAAAAGAAAACAAAAAGAAATTACTAAAACATTTGATATGCAAATTGTCATTTGTGAGTAATCTTCCTTCCTTCTGATTGTCAACTGTAGCTAAAAATGAAGCTGATCGTCAGGCAGAAAAACGAGAAATTAAACGTCGTCTCACTAGAAAGGTACTACTCCCTGTGTGTTCAGTTAACTATATGTGTTATATTTGGATGACCTACTTGATTGGAAATGAATTTGCAGCTAGGCACAGTGGCTTGCGCCTGTAATCCCAGCACTTTGGGAGGCCATGGCAGGAGGATTGCTTAAGCCCAGGAGTTCAAGAACAGCCTAGGGAAAACAGTGAAACATTGTCTCTACATTAAAAAAAAAAAAAAAAGAAAGAAAATAAAAAGAAAAAAAAGAATTTGCAGCCTGGGCAACATGGCAAGACCCCATCTCTACAAAAAAAATTAAAAAATAGCCGGGCATGGTGGTATGTGCCTGTAATATCATCTACTTGGGAAGCTGTGGTAGTAGGATCATTTGAGCTTGGGAGGTTGAGGCTGCAGTGAGCTGTGATTGTGCCACTGCACTCCAGCCTGGGTGACAGGGCAAGACCCTGTCTCAAAAAAAACAAAAAACCACCAGATAACCATAATCACTGGGGGTGGGACCTCCAGGGATCAATAGTGTATAAAGCTCCCCCAGGTGATTCCAATGAAGATTGAAGCACTGGGTTAGAGGCAATTTGAATGCATGATTGATGCCTAATTATTGGCTTAGTGAACTAAGAGGCTCCATTTCCTTCAGCTCAGTCAAAGGCCAACTGTGGCTGAACTCCTTGCCAGGAAGATTCTGAGGTTTAATGAATATGTAGAGGTAACAGATGCTCAAGATTATGACCGGCGAGCCGACAAACCTTGGACCAAACTGACCCCTGCTGACAAGGTACCTGGAAAGTGCTCTCTTGCTCTTTTTCTCTTTCTCTTTTTCTCTTTATTTGGAGGATCCAAGATGCTAACTGGAAGGGAGAACCATAAACAAAACTTTAGTTTTAATATAATATTAAATTCCAAATCACGATACAAACTGCCAAGTTGAACAAGTCAAAACGTTATACTAACTCAGTATAATGTTTTGGTAACTCCACCACCAATACTGAAAGAAAGAAAATCCCTGCTATATCAGAGTAAAAATACTGGAAGGAATACATTTTAAACAGTGGTTGTTTGGTTAGAGGGAATTTGGGCTATATATTTTAGTGTACTTACCCATATCTCATTTTTATAATGCTGTGAAAACCTGTAAAAGCTGGCCAGGCATGGTGGCTTATGCCTGTAATCCTAGCACTTTGGGAGGCCAAGGTGGAGGGATCACTCGAGGTAAGGAGTTCGAGACCAGCCTGGCCAACATGGTGAAACCCCCGTCTCTACTAAAAATACAAAAATTAGCCAGGTGCGATGGCGTGCACCTGTAATCCCAGCTACTCGGGAGGCTGAAGCAGGAGAATTGCTTGAACCCAGGAGGTGGAGATTGCAGTGAGCTAAGATCATGCGAATACACTCCAGCCTGGGCAGCAGAGTGAGACTCCATCTCAAAAATACAAATTAAAGGCTGGGCACGGTGGCTCACGCCTGTAATCCCAGCACTTTGGGAGGCCGAGGCGGGCGGATCACGAGGTCAGGAGATCGAGACCATCCTGGCTAACACGGTGAAACCCCTGTCTCTACTAAAAATACAAAAAATTAGCCGGGCGACGTGGCGGGCGCCTGTAGTCCCAGCTACTCGGGAGGCTGAGGCAGGAGAATGGCATGAACCTGGGAGGCAGAGCTTGCAGTGAGCCGGGATAGCGCCACTGTACTCCAGCCTGGGTGACAGAGCGAGACTCCGTCTCAAAAATAAACAAATAAGTAAATAAAAATTAAAAATTAAAAAAAAAAAACACTAGCCAGCTGCAGTGGCTCACACCTGTGATCCCAGCACTTTAGGAGGCCGAGGCAGGTAGATCTCTTGAGGTCAGGAGTTCAAGACCAGCCTGGCCAACATGGTGAAACTCCATCTATACTAAAAATACAAAATAGCCGGGCATGGTGGTGTGCACCTGTAATCCCAGCTACTTGGGGGGCTGAGGCAGGAGAATCACCTGAACCCAGGAGCTGAAGGTTGCAGTGAGCTGAGATTGCGCCATTGCACTCCAGCCTCAGCAACAGAGCAAGACTCCATCTCAGGAAGAAACAAAACCAAAAAAACTATAAAAGCTACAATATCGGCCGGGCGCGGTGGCTCAAGCCTGTAATCCCAGCACTTTGGGAGGCCGAGACGGGTGGATCACGAGGTCAGGAGATCGAGACCATCCTGGCTAATACGGTGAAACCCCGTCTCTACTAAAAACTACAAAAAACTAGCCGGGCGTGGCGGCGGGCGCCTGTAGTCCCAGCTACTCGGGAGGCTGAGGCAGGAGAATGGCGTAAACCCGGGAGGCGGAGCTTGCAGTGAGCTGAGATCCGGCCACTGCACTCCAGCCTGGGCGACAGAGCGAGACTCCGTCTCAAAAAAAAAAAAAAAAAAAAGCTACAATATCTCTTTCAAGATTTCCAAGTATTTTGATTAAACTAGAAATTTTAGGTTTATTATGAGACAGATGGGTATCTCTGGGTTGCCTGTGAGGGGTTGCAGTGACTTACAAGGTTAAACACAGTAAAGAAAAAATGACGGCGGGGCGCGGTGGCTCACGCCTGTAATCTCAGCACTTTGGGAGGCCGAGGCGGGTGGATCACGAGGTCAGGAGATCGAGACCATCCTGGTTAATACGGTGAAACCCCTGTCTCTACTAAAAATACAAAAGTGGTGTAAGGCGCCTATAGTCCCAGCTACTCAGGAGGCTGAGGCAGGAGAATGGCGTGAACCCGGGAGGCGGAGCTTGCAGTGAGCTGAGATCCGGCCACTGCACTCCAGCCTGGGCGACAGAGCGAGACTCCGTCTCAAAAAAAAAAAAAAAAAAAAGCTACAATATCTCTTTCAAGATTTCCAAGTATTTTGATTAAACTAGAAATTTTAGGTTTATTATGAGACAGATGGGTATCTCTGGGTTGCCTGTGAGGGGTTGCAGTGACTTACAAGGTTAAACACAGTAAAGAAAAAATGACGGCGGGGCGCGGTGGCTCACGCCTGTAATCTCAGCACTTTGGGAGGCCGAGGCGGGTGGATCACGAGGTCAGGAGATCGAGACCATCCTGGTTAATACGGTGAAACCCTGTCTCTACTAAAAATACAAAAGTGGTGTAAGGCGCCTATAGTCCCAGCTACTCAGGAGGCTGAGGCAGGAGAATGGCGTGAACCCGGGAGGCGGAGCTTACAGTCAGCCGAGATTGCGCCACTGCACTCCAGCCTGGGCGACAGAGCGAGACTCCGTCTCAAAAAAAAAAAGAAAAAGGAAAAATGACAAGTTACACTGCTGTACAAAGCAGCCAGAAGAAGCTGAAACATTTTTGTTTCTACTCCACAGGCTGCCATAAGAAAAGAATTAAATGAATTTAAAAGCTCCGAGATGGAGGTTCATGAAGAGAGCAAACATTTTACACGGTAAGACCCAAAAGACCCAGTCATACATGTGCTAGGTAGAGTTTTCCAAAAAACATTGTTCAGGTATGAAGGGCTCTAATGATGTCAGTAAAAAGAAAAACACTCAGTGTTGATTGCAAGACTGCATTCAAAGGGATGAAAAGTAAGAAGTCATAGTAAATGCCTAGGCCAGCTCACGCCTGTAAACCCAGCACTTTGGGAGGCCAAGGCAGGTGGATCACCTGAGGTCAGGAGTTCTAAACCAGCCTGACCAACATGGCGAAACTCCGTCTCTACTAAAAATACAAAAATTAGCTCACCTGTAATCCCAACTACTCAGGAGGCTGAGGCAGGAGACTCGCTTGAACCCGGGAGGCAGAGGTTGCAGTGAGCCGAGATCGCGCCATTGCACTCTAGCCTGGGTGATAAGAGCAAAACTCCATCTCAAAAAAAAATAGCCGGGCGCGGTGGCTCAAGCCTGTAATCCCAGCACTTTGGGAGGCCGAGACGGGCGGATCACGAGGTCAGGAGATCGAGACCATCCTGGCTAATACGGTGAAACCCTGTCTCTACTTAAAAATACAAAAAACTAGCCGGGCGACGAGGCGGGCGCCTGTAGTCCCAGCTACTGGGGAGGCTGAGGCAGGAGAATGGCGTAAACCCGGGAGGCGGAGCTTGCAGTGAGCTGAGATCCGGCCACTGCACTCCAGCCTGGGTGGCAGAGCAAGACTCCGTCTCAAAAAAAAAAAAAAAAGCAAATGCCTATTCTGATTGCGGCATTTTATGTATATTATTTCATCCTTGCAATAAACATGCAAAATGTGTTAACATCCCCGTTTTATCACTGAGGAAATGGAGGCTCACAATGGTTAAGTAACTTGGTTGACTTGCTAATAAATTGCAGAACCAGGATTCAGAGAAAGAAATCAATGACTTCAAGGATAATGAGGTGCTCTCTTCATTGTACCTTACTCTCTCAGGTTATAAACGGTGCTAAGTTAGATAAGATCTTGCCCTCTCTGGTTTCAGTTCTGTCTAGCACAGTTGATCTTACCAACTTAATGTATAAACAACATTTTAATTAGCTGTCCTCATGAAACAAGCCAAGAAATCCAGCAAAGCCAACAAGCCAACAAATCAAGTGTTTTGATTTGGAATTACGGTTGTGATTAAGGAGCCACCCATATCCAAAGAATCAGCTAGCCACAAATGGAAGCAGTCAAAGTATCTTTACATGATTCTTAGAACATTTATAAAAAGAGGCAAACAAGGCTGAGTGCAGTGGTTCATGCCTGTAATCTCGACATTTTGAGTGGCTGGGGCGGGAAGATCGCTTGAGCACAGGAGTTTGAGAACAGCCTGAGCAACATAGTAAGACTCCATCTCTACCAAAAAAAAAAAAAAAAAAAATCTATTTTTTGAATTAGGCAGGGGCCTGGCGCAGTGGCACACTCCTAGTACTTTGGGAGGCCGACGGGGAAGGATCACTTTGAGACCAGCCTGGGAAACATAGTGAGCCCCATCTCTACAAAAAATAAACTTAAAAAAAATTAGGTACAGGCTGGGCATGGTGGCTCATGCCTGTAATCCCAGCACTTTGGGAGGCCGAGGTCGGCGGATCACAAGGTCAGGAGTTCGAGACCAGCCTAACCAATATGGTGAAACCCCGTCTCTACTAAAAATACAAAAATTAACTGGGTGTGGTGGCTCATGCCTATAGTTCCAGCTACCCAGGAGGCTGAGGCAGAAGAACTGCTTGAACCCGGGAGGCGGAGGTTGCAGTGAGCCTAGATTGCACCACTGCACTCCAGCCTGGGTGACAGAGCGAGACTCCATCTCAACAACAACAAAAATAGCGAAAAGGTGCAGTGGCTCACTCCTGTAGTCCAGCTACATGGGAGGCTGAGGTGGGAAATTCACTTGAGCCTGGGAGATTGAGACAGCAGTGAGCCACGGTCACACCACTGCACTGAAGCCTGGACAACAAAGTAAGATTCCATTGCTAAAAAGAACAGTTTTTGCTAAAGGAAAGAGTTATAGAATGTGACATTTATGCTAAATCTTAAGGTATATAAAAACAATTAATCTGAACAAAAAGGAAGGAAAGAACCTTGTAAGCAGAAGGACCAGTATAGGCTGGGCGCAGTGGCTCACACCTGTAATCCCAGCACTTTGGGAGGCTGAGGCAGGTGGATCACTTGAGGCCAGGTGGAGACCTGTCTGGCCAACATGATGAAACCCTGTCTCTACTAAAAATACAAAAATTAGTCGGGCATGGTGGCGTGCCTGTAGTCCCAGCTACTTGGGAGGCTGAGGCAGGAGAATCACTTGAACCCTGGAAGCAGAGGTTGCAGTGAGCCAAGATCGCGCAACTGCACTCCAACCTGGGCAAGAGGTCGAGACTGTGTCTCAAACAAAAAAAAAGAAAAAGGACCAGCTTAAGCAAGATGATGGGAGAGAGGAAAACACATGGCGTTTCTGAGTAACAGAAAATGTAGCTCCAACAGAGGATGTATGGGGCAGTGTGATGAAAATAAGCTAGAAAATGGGTTGCAGTCCCTCGCAGTGCTTTCACTGTTATGCTAGGATGTTGGAACCATTGGCAGTTTATAAGCAGGAAATTCTGTGTATTTCAGAACAAGTTCTGATGCAAACAAGGAAGGTGATATGGAAGGATGAAGAGACTAGCAGCAAGGAAAACAGGAAGTGTCTGAAATAATCATAGTGAGCATAGTGGTAGCTCAGACCAGCGACAGTGAGAATGCAAAGGTGATAGATTTGAAAGACATTTCAAGCATAGAATCAACAAGATGTGGCAACCTGTTGTATTCCAGAGATGAAATAAAGGAGTAGTCAGAATGACTCTGATATTTCTAAGTTGTATTTTTTGAGAGGTCTGTGAAGGTGATAAGGAGTTTAGCTGAACAGTTTAGTTTATTCAACAAATACTGAGCACCTACCACATGATAGGTATAGTGCTAGGTCCTTGGGATACAGCAGGAAATAAGATAAAGTCTCTGTCCTCAATGAGGCTTTATTCTTTTTTTTTTCTTTCTTTTTTTGAGACGGAGTCTCGCTCTGTCGCCCGGACTGGAGTGCAGTGGCCAGATCTCAGCTCACTGCAAGCTCTGCCTCCTGGGTTTACGCCATTCTCCTGCCTCAGCCTCCCGAGTAGCTGGGACTACAGGCGCCAGCCACCTCGCCCGGCTAGTTTTTGTATTTTTAGTAGAGACGGGGTTTCAGCGTATTAGCCAGGATGGTCTCGATCTCCTGACCTCGTGATCCGCCCGTCTCGGCCTCCCAAAGTGCTGGGATTACAGGCTTGAGCCACCGCGCCTGGCGTCTTTTTTTTTTTTTTAATAGAGATGGGATCTTGCTATGTTTCCCAGGCTGGTCTTGAATTCCTGGCCTCAAGTGATCCTCCCATCTTGGCCTCCCAAAGTGTTGGGATTACAAGTGTGAGCCACTATGCCTGGCCAAGCTTTTATTCTAAAAGAAGGCAGACAATGAACAAGCTAGAAAATAAATTGCATGTGTTGAGTTTGATGAGCCTATGACATATGGAGATACCTAGAAGACCGTTAGATATGCAGCCTAGAATCCAGAAAAAAAGCAAAGTCTCAAAATACAAATGAAAGGGCCAGGTGCAGTGGCTCACGCCTGTAATCCCAGCACTTTGGGAAGCCGAGGCAGGCGGATCACGAGGTCAGGAGATTGAGACCATCCTGGCTAACACGGTGAAACCCCGTCTCTACTAAAAATACAAAAAATTAGCCGGGCGTGGTGGCGGGCGCCTGTAGTCCCAGCTACTCGGGAGGCTGAGGCAGGAGAATGGTGGGAACCTGGGAGGCGGAGTTTGCAGTGAGCCAAGATAGCACCACTGCACTCCAGCCTGGGCAGCAGAGCGAGACTCCATCTCAAAAAAAAAAAACAAATACAAATGAAAGAAGATAGTGGACCTTTAGGGGGGAATTTATTTATTTATTTATTTATTTTTAAATTTTTATTTATTTATTTTTTTTTTTTTTTTTTTTTTTTTTTTTTATTGAGACAAGGTCTCACTCTGTCACCCAGGCTGGAGTGCAATGGCATGATCATGGCTCATTGCAGCCTCAACTTCTCAGGTTCAAGCCATCCTCCCACCTCAGCCTCCTCAGTAGCTGTGACTATAGGCACGGGCCACCACACCTGGCTTTTTGATCATTTGTAGAGGCAGGGTCTCCCTATGTTGCCCAGGCTGCTCTCAAACTCCTGGGCTCAAATGATCTTCTCACCTTGGCCTCCCAAAGTGTTGGGATTGATTACAGGCGTGAGCCACCGTTCCCGGCCAAGGAAGTTGTTTTTTATTTAAAGGGTGGACAGAGGAAAATGAACCAGGACAGCATACTGGGGAAGATCAATTGAAGAAGAGAGAAAACTATGGAAAAGATAGTGTTACAGAAGCCAAGAGGAGTTTCAAGAAAGAAGGAAGCAGATGAGGAGTATCAGATACAACAGAAAGATCAGGTAGAATTAGATCAGAGGAGAGGCAGTATTAATTAGTATATAATTTCATTACTACTGATACATTAATAGCAAAGCAATGTACATCATGTGGTAACTTGTCTCTTTTTTATCTCTTTTAGCTACCATCGTCCATGATGCCAAAGGTTGAGAGAGGAACTCAACATGGCTGCTTTGCTGCTTCCTTCTCCAGAGTGACTTATGGAGGGAACTTTAGCACTTCCCAGCACAGCCAGAATTGTGTCCTCTGGGATCTTCTGAGGTGGACAGCACTTCTTTGAATGTAGCATTTCACTGGAACAGAGTCTCATGTGCTGCACCTGGGGCAAAACAACACTTTGTCAGTGCTTTTGAACCTTTCTATATTGTAGCTTACTTGAGGAGTTTTTCCCTTACTGGCCACCAAAGTTCTGGACCACTTGGAGGTTCCAGGTTTTACTGGCTGCACCACCCCTTCCCCTAGATGACTGCCTGTGCTGAGGCACAGTTTGCACCATTAGCCTTACCTGCTCTGCCCTGATTGTGAGACCCAAATGTGTAGGCTCTAAATCCCAGCCATCAAATCCAATTCCTGATGGGGAAAACCTTCTGGAGGCCCCCAAACTTCTGGTGAAAGAGTCCCTACCTCCAGGGGAAGCCTTACCACACTGGCATATCAGATGAAGCCATTGCACTGTACCTCTCGTAACACAGCAATACAGTCTCTTGAGGCACTCAAGCCTGAGAGGAAGCTCAGGATCTGACATGTTCTTCCTTTTCCTCACAAGTCATCATGATTTTTTATTTTAAAATAATCTGGAAGTAATGGGAAGTTATGTTTTTCATGAACTCCAACCAGAATCCAGATTGGTTAGATGAGACCTGGCGCAGTGGCTCATGCCTATAATCCCAGCACTTTGGGAAGCCAAGGTGGGTGGATCACCTGAGGTCAGGAACTCAAGACCAGCCTGGCCAACATGGCGAAACCCCATCTCTATTAAAAATACAAAAATTAGTCAGGTGTGGTGGCGCCTGGCTGAGGCATGAGAATCGCTTGAACCCAGGAGGTGGAGGTTGCAGTGAGCCAAGATCACCGCCCACTGCACTCCAGCCTGGGCAACAAAGTGAGACTCTGTCTTAAAAAAAAAAGTTGGTTAGATGAGAAAGCACGTGTATTTTCTATATACAACAGTAAGAAAGGCCTTTTGAGCCCCTGTAGAGTGTACTTTCATTTTCAATAAATCCTTTTATTCCTTCCTTGCAAAAAATTTTTTTAAAAAAGCCTTAGCCAGGTTCAGTGGCTCACACCTGTAATCCCAACACTTTGGGAGGCTGAGGCAGGTGGATCACCTGAGTTCAGGAGTTCGAGACCAGCCTGGCCAACATGGCAAAAACCCTGTCTCTACTAAAAAACACAAAAATTAGGCCGGGCGCGGTGGCTCAAGCCTGTAATCCCAGCACTTTGGGAGGCCGAGACGGGCGGATCATGAGGTCAGGAGATCGAGACCATCCTGGCTAACATGGTGAAACCCCGTCTCTACTAAAAATACAAAAAAAAAAAAAAAAACTAGCCGGGCGAGGTGGTGGGCGCCTGTAGTCCCAGCTACTTGGGAGGCTGAGGCAGGAGAATGGCATGAACCCGGGAGGCGGAGCTTGCAGTGAGCTGAGATCCGGCCACCGCACTCCAGCCTGGGCAACAGAGCAAGACTCCGTCTCAAAAAAAAAAAAAATTAGCCAGGCATGGTGGCTTGTGCCTGTAGTCCCAGCCACTGGGGAGGCTGAGGCAGGAGAATTGCTTGAACCTGGGAGGCAGAGGTTGCAGTGAGCCAAGCACCACTGCACTCCAGCCTGGGTGACAGAGACTCCATCTCAAAAAAAAAAAACAAAGCCTTAATTTTTTTTTTTTTTTCTTTTCTTTTCTGAGACGGAGTCTCGCTCTGTCACCCGGGGTGGAGTGCAGTGGGCGGATCTCAGCTCACTGCAACCTCCGCCTCCTGGGTTCCCGCCATTCTCCTGCCTCAGCCTCCTGAGTAGCTGGGACTACAGGCGCCTGCCACCTCGCCCGGCTACTTTTTTGTATTTTTTAGTAGAGATGGGGTTTCACTGTGTTAGCCAGGATGGTCTCGATCTCCTGACCTCATGATCCGCCCGTCTCGGCCTCCCAAACTGCTGGGATTACAGGCTTGAGCCACCGCGCCCGGCCCCAAAAAGCCTTAATGTTAATGCTAACGTGGCAGAAAACTTGAGTTGTGGGTTACATTTTATAGGCTATTGTAATTTTATTTACCAAATGATATTCTCTAAATCACTTCGGCCAATAAATGTATTCTCCTCCTTAAAGCAGAGTTGTATCAACTCTGTGGGAGCATTTATGAGCTGTCGGTCCCCACACTTCCAGCCAGAATCATAGTAAGGTCTGGCTGGGTGTGGGTTGCTGCATAGGAAAGGGTCTCTGGAGAAGCAGAGGGCACGATCATGGCCCACTGTTCCCCTGTTCTTCTCAGTGCTCTTTGCCCTCTCCTGCTGCATGCTTCCTCTTCACTCCAGTGCTGATCCTCCTGCTGACTCTCTCTGGCAGCTTCCACCTCACCCGCCCCTCTTCCACACTGTAGCCAGTATGGTTGGTGCTGGGGCATTGACTCAGCCCCCCTACTTTCTGCATTTGTAATAGATATTAATACGATTTCCTAAAACAGAAGGTTTTGTTGTTTTCTTTGAATTTGGATTGAAAACCATACGGTCTCACTGTTTCGCTTCAATTCCTATCCATACTATAAATGGAAGAAAAAAAATTAATAGTTTCTGTTTAATCTGATGAATGTGGCTTTTTCCCCTTCACTTTAATGTTCAAGAAGTTGTGGCTATTTCACAGATTTCGTCTGATTTATTCTGTGGGTCCCTGTTATTTGTTCTGTATGTAATCTTTCAGTACATTTTCATCCTTTCATATCCACATAGGAAGACTTGCTGAAGAATCAGAATATCAGTTCAAAACAAAACCTAGGCCAGGCATGGTGGTTCTCGTTTGTAATTTCAGCACTTTGGGAAGCCAAGGCGGGCAGATCACGAGGTCAGGAGTTTGAGACCAGCCTGGCCAACATGGTGAAACCCCATCTCTACCAAAAATACAAAAATTAGCCAGGTGTGGTGGCAGGCACCTGTAATCCCAGCTACTCAGGACGCTGAGGCAGGAGAATCACTTGAGCCCGGGAGGTGGAGGTTGCAGTGAGCCAAGATCACACAACTGCACTCCAGCCTAGTCAACAGAGCCAGACTCCATCTCAAAAAAACAAAAGAAAGAAAGAATGCTGGATCCACATCTCCCTGAAGTTCTATTGTTGTTGTTGTTGTTGGGTTTTTTTTTTTTGAGATGGAGTTTTGCTCTCATTGCCCAGGCTGGAGTGCAATGGTGCGATCTTGGCTCACCACATCCTCCGCCTCCCAGGTTCAAGCAATTCTCCTGCCTCAGCCTCTCGAATAGCTGGGATTACAGGCATGCACCACCACGCCCGGCTAATTTTGTATTTTTAGTAGAGATGGGGTTTCTCCATGTTGGTCAGCCTGGTCTCAAACTCCCGACCTCAGGTGATCCACCCGGCCTCCCAAAGTGCTGGGATTACAGGCATGAGCCACCGTGCCCAGCCTTCCTTGAAGTATTTTGTTTGGTTTTGATTTGTTTTGTTTTTGGAGATAGGATCTCACTCTGTCACCCATGCTGGAGTGCAGTGGCACAATCTTGGCTCAGAGCAACCTCTGCCTCCCAGGCTCAAGTGATCCTCCCACTTCATTCTAAGTAGCTGGGACTACAGGCACGTGCCACCACAGCCAGCTCATTTTTGTGTTGTTTTAGAGATGAGGTTTTGCCATGTTGCCCAGGCTGATCTTGAACACCTGGGCTCAAGGAATCTGCCCATTGTGGCCTCCCAAAGTTCTGAGGTTGAAAGTGTGAGTCATCGTGCCCAGTCTCCTTGAAGTTTACTAACACTTGGGATAACTGAGGGAAAAGAAGTGACAGTTCCACTCAGTCTATTAGAGGTCTGGATATAAGGTAGCCACACAATAACTCTAACTTGACTTCTTCTAACCATTCTATCTTATTGGTTTGGAGACTGTCTTCTGCCAGCATTTTTTGTGGCTTGAGATGATATTTTTGAACCCTTCTTTCACTACCTTTCTTACCTTTAATGTGCCAAGCTTGAAACAGGATTTGATTTCCTGAGCTACTTGTTCGCCTTCTGTGCATCACCAAGTAATCTGGTTCATCTTTCATCTCATTCATGTTCTTTTCAAGTGAAACAAGACATTTTGGGGGTCAAGTCTCTGGGTGTTTATTCTGTTTTTATGTATATAAAAATGGATTTTATGTTCCCTTTCCTTACCAACTTATATGGAAACTCAGAATCATAATGTAAAGAAATGAAAGCCTGGTGTATTGTACTTCAAGATGCCTCCCTGATGTACAGAATCTCCTTGTAAAATAAATAATTGCATTGTATATCATTCTTCCCATCAATATTAATTATTAAATATTTTAGAATTTTTAAATACCAACTATACTATTCTGGTGTGAGGTATTTTCTTTTACATTACACTCTATCCCAAAAGATTAAACCCAGCTTAAAAATGATATGTAGGCCAGGCATGGTGGCTCACACCTGTAATCCCAGCATTTTGGGAGGCCGAGGCGGGCAGATCACAAGGTCAGGAGATCGAGACCATCCTGGCTAACACAGTGAAATGCCATCTCTACTAAAAATACAAAAAAAGCGGGCGTGGTGGTAGGTACCCGTAGTCCCAGCTACTCGGGAGTCTGAGGCAGGAGAATGGCCTGAACCCGGGAGGTGGAGCTTGCAGTGAGCTGAGGTCGCACCACTGCACTCCTGCCTGGATGACAGAGCAAGACTCTGCCTCAAAAAAAAAAAAAAAAAAAAAAAAAAGTAAATTATTTCTAATGTCCCAAAATGAGAAATGGATGAGGGAGAGAAAAATAGTAGTGAGGACATTAAATGTAGCCAGAGGTGAGGGTCATTCATGTTTGTTTCTGTCAGTGCACAAATATGGAGAAAGAATAGGCTACAGACTAGAGCCGACTATGAACCCCGTATGTACCAGACACTTGATCCTGTTTAGCCCACCGCAGCCTGTTTGGTAAGTGATAATATACACATTTCACCAATTAGGAAACAGATTAAATTGCTTCCCCAAGTTCAAAACAAATTATGTAATCTAATATATTCAAGGACAAGCACTTGCATGCCAATCAATTGCCCCTATAAGAATTTACTCTAGGCCAGGTGCAGTGGCTCACACCTGTAATCCTAGCACTTTGGGAGGCCAAGAGGATCACCTGAGGTCGGGAGTTTGAGACCAGCCTGACCAACAGGGAGAAACCCCATCTCTACTAAAAATACAAAATTAGCCCGGCATGGTGGCACATGCCTGTAATCCCAGCTACTCAGGAGGCTGAGGCAGAAGAATCGCTTGAACCCGGGAGGCGGAGGTTGCAGTGCACCGAGAACCATTGTATTCCAGCCTGGGCAAGAGCAAAACTCTGTCAAAAAAAAAAAAAAAAGAATTTATATTAACCACATATAATTGGACCCCCAAGATGACATCACAAAAGGACACTTAGTACTTTTTCTTTTTTTTTTTTCCTCAGGACGGAGTCTTGCTCTGTCACCCAGGCTGGAGTGTGGTGGCATGATCTTGGCTCACTACAACCTCTGCCTCCCGGATTCAAGCGATTCTCCTACCTCAGCCTCCTGAGTAGCTGGGAATACAGGTGTCTGCCACCACACCCGGCTAATTTTTTGTATTTTTAGTAGAGATGGGGTTTCACCATGTTGGCCAGGCTGGTCTCGAACTCCTGACCTCAGGTGATCCACCCGCCTCAGGCTCCCAAAGTGCTGGGACTACAGGCATGAGCCACCACACCCGACCCAGGACACTTAGTACTTCATGTTATCTTTTCCAGCAAGCAGCCCAGTTTCAGTCCAGGTGGCCTCAGCAATGATACTTCTGCTTGTCCCTTAAGAGACTGGCCTTGTTTAGTGCACTACCCTTTACCAAGAGTTAAACCATGAGTCAGAACTCCTTGTGTCCCCCTGCTCCCGGATTGTCCTTCTACTAGCCCTCTAAAGAAGCCTCAAATTGCTATTGCCCTTTTGAGTTAAATTGTCTCAAGAAAGCTGTTTTGAAGATGAAGATTGCCCAGTGTTTGCCAAAACAATGAATGAATTTTGGGTCTCTGTGGATTTATATAACTATCTCCCAAGAAAAGACAGATCCAGCCTGGTGCAGTGGTGCACACCTGTAGTCCCAGCAGCTTGGGAAGTTGAGGTAGAAGGATCACTTGAGCCCAGGAGTTCAATACCAGCCTGGGCAACATAGACCCTGTCTCTTGAAAAAAGAGGAGGGGTAGGTCCAATGGATACTGAATAGGCAGAGAATGAAATAGCATAAACAGATGACAATGTGCAACAAAGAAAATCCTAGCCCTGAAGCCAAAACACAGCCAGCACCACTGTTTCAACGTTCTATTCCATTTCAGCCCTAGGAGGCATGAAGGGAAAACCAGGAATGACCAGCAACCCAGACCTCTTGCTCCATCTGTCGTTTTGTGTGGATACTGTTAATTTCTTCCCCAAAGAATTTTGCCTCCTATGTAGAACATAGACATCATCTGACAGGAACAAATAGCTTTAGTGTTCCTTCATTTGGCACTGAGAACATACAGTCCTCAGTGAGGATTATGGGAGAGGGAGCATTAAATAAATTATTTAGTGCTTACCTCCTTCCTACCCTCCCCCGCAACAAAGACACAATCTTCCTGTGACCCCAATTTCTCTTCAATCTATTACCCTCTTTCCTGCTTTTGCTATACTCCCTTCACAAAATCTATTCCAATGTTAAACAACCCAAGTTCCCAGGCCAGGCCGCTGAGCTAAATGACTGACAGAGGAAGAACTAGTGATGGAGATGTAAACTGAACAGGGTTCTTGGCCTTGCTTCATAACCTCTGGTCTGTGCACATTGTTTTCCCTATCTAAGGCCATATTCACTCAGCTCATTAAAATCTAAATGAAATCCAAACCAATATGGCTTTCCTGTGGTCACCAGGGATTTTTTCAGTTAACTGCCACTTCCAAAGGCCTTTAGTTATTGCACTTGGCTGCTTTGCAACATTTGGTGCTTTGGGCAATGTCCTAGTCCTCAAAACTCTTCTTCCTTGGCTTCTGAGGCACCACTGTCTTCTGGTTCTCCTTCCCTGACTGACCTTTCTTTGTGCTGTTGGCTTCTTCCTTGAACACCATTTAAATGCTGGGTTTTCGGCCAGGTGTGGTGGCTCACGCCTGTAATCCCAGCACTTTGGAAGGTTGAGGCAAGTGGTTCACCTGAAGTCAGGAGTTCGAGACCAACCTGGCCA
Source organism: Trachypithecus francoisi (assembly GCF_009764315.1). NCBI lineage: Eukaryota > Metazoa > Chordata > Mammalia > Primates > Cercopithecidae > Trachypithecus > Trachypithecus francoisi. The sequence goes on along the minus strand of NW_022681457.1, from coordinate 96,254,569 downwards.
ACATGGTGAAACCCCATCTCTACTAAAACTACAAAAAAATTAGCTAGGCATGGTGGCAATGTGCTTGCAGTCCCAGCTACTAGGGAGGCTGAGGCACGAGAATTGCTTGAACCCGGGAGGTGGAGGTTGCAGTGAGCCAAGATCACAACACTGCACTCCAGCCTGGGTGACAGTGAGATTCCATCCAAAAATAAATAAAATAAAATAAATAAATGCTGTGTTTTACTGGGTGTGGTGGCTCATGCCTGTGATCCTAGCACTTTCAGAGGCCAAGATTGGCAGATTGTTTGAGGCCAGGAGTTCAAGACCAGCCCGGGCAGTATAGTGAGACTCCATCTCTATCAAAAATTTAAAAAACTAGCCGAGCACAGTGGTGCATGCCTCTAGTTCCAGTTACTCAGAAGAGGCTGAGGTGAGAGAATCATTTCAGCCCGGGTGGCCCAGGCTGCAGTGAGTCCTGATCATGCCACTGCATTCCAACCTCAACAATAGAGCGATATCTTGTCTCAAAATAAAATAAATGCTGGGTTTCATGTCCTCCCATCACTCTCCTCATTCTTCCAAGATGACTTTAGCCACCACCCTAATTCTGACAACTTCTAAATCTTTTATCACCAACTCAACATTTCTTACAGGAACCCCAACCCCATATATCTAATTGCTCTTTAGACTTATATACAACCAGATGTTACTCAGGTAACTCATATATACTCCAATATGGATGTTACTCCTCCCCCACTGCCCGTGTTTCCACTTATCAAGGCTAGAGACCATAGTATGTTCAGCCTCCCACGCCTGGTGTCCTCAAGTTCCTCTCTTACCTTGCAATTCCAGTGGGACAAGAAACCCTACATCAGAAATGTCTTTATTTATTTATTTTTTTTGAGATAGGTTACTGCTCTGTTGCCCAGGCTGGAGTGCAGTCGCATGATCACGACTCACTGCAGCCTCAATCTCCTGGGTTCAGGTGATCCTCACACCTCGTAAGTAGCTGGGATTACAGGCATGCGCCGCCACACTCAGCTAACTTTTTTAAAAAAATTTTGTAGGCCAGGTGCAGTGGCTCATGCCTGTAATCCCAGCACTATGGAAGGTCAAGGTGGGCGGATCATGTGGTCAGGAGTTCGAGACCAGTCTGGCCAATATGGTGAAACCCCGTCTCTACTGAAAATACAAAAATTAGTGGGGCATGGTGACACTCGCCTGTAGTCCCAGCTACTCGGGAGACTGAGGCAGGAGAATTGCTTGAACCCAGGAGGCAGAGAATGCAGTGGGCCGAGATAGCGCCACTGCACTCTAGCCTGGCTGACAGAGCAAGACTCCATCTCAAAAAAAAAAAAAAAATTTGTTGTAGAGATGAGATCTCTCTCCATGTTGCCCAGGCTGATCCTGAACTCCTTGGCCTCAAGCGATTCTCACTCCTCAGCCCCGCAAAATGCTGAGATTATAGGCGTGAGACACCATGGCTGGCCAGAAATATCTTGATTCTTATATCTCTTCTCACCTTGTTTACCATCTGAGTTCAAAGGCAACATAATTTAATGGGACTTTATGACATCCTCCCCACCAGTCTCTCCCATCTATCCTCCTATTTTGCCACTAGAGTTACCTCTCTAAAATACAAACATGGGCTGGGTGTAATCCCAGCACTTTGGTAGGCCGAGATAGGTGGATCACTTAAGATCAGGAGCTCAAGACCAGCCTGGCCAACATGGTGAAATCCTGTCTCTAATAAAAATACAAAAATTAGGCAGGCATGGCGGCTGGTGCCTGTAATCCCAGCTACTTGGGAGGCTGAAGCAGGAGAAACACTTGAACCGGGAGGCAGAGGTTGCAGTGAGCCGATACTGCACCATAGCACTCCAGCCTGGGCAAGAAGAGCAAAACTCAGTGTCAAAAAATAAAAAATAAAATAAATATTTAAAAATTAAAAAAAATAAAATGCAGGCCAGGCACAGTGGCTCATGCTGTAATCCTAGTACTTTGGGAGGCCAAGGCGAGTGGATCACTTGAGGTCAGGAGTTCAAGACCAGCCTGGCAAACATGGTGAAACCCTGTCTCTACTAAAAATAAAAAAATTAGTTGGTCATGGTGGCATGCACCTGTAGTCCCAGCCACCTGTGAGGCTGAGGCACAAGAATCATTTAAACCTGGAAGGCAGAGGTTGCAGTGAGCTGAGATTGTGGCACTGCATTCCAGCTTGGGTGACAAAGTGAGATTCTGTCTCAAAAATAAATAAATAAAATAAAATGCAAACATGGTCAGAGCAAACTTTTACTTAGAAATTTATTGGCCCCCCAGTTACCTGCAGGATGAACTTTATTTATTTAGTTAGTTGGTTAGTTTTGTTTATTTCTGAGATGGAGTCTCACTGTGTCACCCAGGCTGGAGTGCAGTGGCGCCATCTCGGCTCACTGCAACCTCCGCCTCCCGGGTTCAAGCAATTCTCCTGCCTCAGCCTCCCGAGTAGCTGGGACTACAGGCTTGCACCACCACGCCCGGCTAATTTTTTTTTTTTTTTTAGTAGAGACAGGGTTTCACCATATTGGCCAAGCTGGTCTCGAACTCCTGACCTCGTGATCTGCCTGCCTCAGTCTCCCAAAGTTCTGGGATTACAGGCTTAAGCCACCATGCCCAGTCACACCTGGCTAATTTTTTTATGTTTTTAGTAGAGACGAGGTTTCACCATATTGGCCAGGCTGTTCTCAAAGTCCTGACCTTGTGATCTGCCCGCCTGGGCCTGTAAAATTGCAGGGATTACAGGCATGAGCCACCGTGCCTGGCCTTCTTTTTTTCTTTCTTTCTTTTTTTCTTTTCTTTTTTTGGTGTGTGTGACAGAATTTTGCTCATCGCCCAGGCTGGAGTGCAGTGGTGCGGTCTCGGCTCACTGCAACCTCTGCCGCCAGGTTCAAACAATTCTCTTGCCTCAGCCTCTCGAGTACCTGGGATTATGGGTGCCCACCACCACACCCAGCTAATTTTTGTAATTTTAGTAGAGACAGGGTTTCACCATGTTGGTCAGGCTGGTCTCAAACTCCTGACCTCAGGTGATTTGCCTGCCTTGGCCTCCCAAAGTGCTGGGATTGGATTACAGGTGTGAGCCACCGCGCTGGGCCTCCAGGATGAATTTTAAACTCCTTGGCCTGGGCTACAAGATATTTTGTAATTCATCTCTTGCCTGCTTCCCAAACTCATGGAAAGTCCAACAGTTCTACCTTTACATTCCTCACTGAGCTGACCTCTTACTCTTCCCAGGAGACCACAGGCCTTCCTTTGCAACTGCTAGTTCCTCAGCATGAAATATTGTCATCATCCACACTCCACCCCTGTACTAATCCCATAAGTTTTATTTATTTATGTATTTTGCTTTTGTTTGTTTGTTTGTTTGTTTTGAGATAGAATATTGCTCTGTCACCCAGGCAGGAGTGCAGTGGTGAGATCTCAGCTCACGATAAACTCCGCTTCCTGGGTTAATGCGATTCTCCTGCCTCAACCTCCCGAGTAGCTGAGATTACAGATGCGTAACACCACACCTGGCTATTTTGTATTTGTAGTAGAGACGGGGTTTCACCATGTTGGCCAGGCTGGTCATGAGTTCTTGGCCTCACGTGATCCACCCACCTCGACCTCCCAAAGTGCTGGGAGTATAGGCGTGAGCCACCACACCCAGTCGAATCCCATAAATTTTAGCTCCCCAGTGAAACTTTCTCTGCCTTTAACAAATTATTCAGTGTCTATGTCCTTTGTTTCAGAATACTTTATCCATGTCAGTTTTCATCAAGTACTGGTATCATTTCCTGTCATGTGGATTTCTCCCACTGTGAGTTTTCTTTTTTTTTTTTTTTTTTTTTTTTGAGACGGAGTCTCGCTCTGTCACCCAGGCTGGAGTGCAGTGGCCAGATCTCAGCTCACTGCAAGCTCCGCCTCCGGGGTTTACGCCATTCTCCTGCCTCAGCCTCCCGAGTAGCTGGGACTACAGGCGCCCGCCACCTCGCCCGGCTAGTTTTTTTTGTATTTTTTAGTAGAGACGGGGTTTCACCGTGTTAGCCAGGATGGTCTCGATCTCCTGACCTCGTGATCCACCCGTCTCGGCCTCCCAAAGTGCTGGGATTACAGGCTTGAGCCACCGCGCCTGGCCCCACTGTGAGTTTTCAAGGACAGAAAAAGTGTTTCATTTCAGAATCTCCAGTGTCTAACACCGCACATAGCAAGTAATAAGTAATATTCATTAAGAAAATGTTGAATAAATGATTAAAATTGAATTCTGATAATGTGGCCAAAGAAGTAGAATTATTAGTCTTCTTTCCTCTAAAACTACTGCTTCTTGGCCGGGCACGTGGCTCACGTCTGTAATCCCAGCACTTTGGGAGGCCAAGGTAGGTGGATCACTTGAGGACAGGAGTTCCAGAGTTCCAGACCAGACTGGCCAACATGGTGAAACCCCGTCTCTACTAAAAATACAAATATTAGCCAGACATGGTGGCACATGCCTGTAATCCCAGCTACTCGGGAGGCGGAGGCAGGAGAATCGTATTAACTCAAGAAGCGGAGTTTATAGTGAGCTGAGATCGCACCACTGCACTCCAGCCTAAGCGACAGAGTGAGACTCCAACTCAAAAAAAAAAAATTTGTCCGGCATGGTGGTGGGCACCTATAATCCCAGCTACTTGGGGGCTGAGGCAGGAGAATAGCTTGAACCCGAGAGGTGGAGGCTGCAGTGAGCCAAGATCATGCCATTGCACGCCAGCCTGGACAACAAGAGCAAAACTTCATCTCAAAAAAATAAATAAAAATAAATAAAATAAAACAATAATCTAACTGGGCGCGGTAGCCCACGCCTGTAATTCCAACACTTTAGGAGGCCAAGGTGGGCAGATTGCTTGAGCTCCAGAGTTCGAGATCTGCCTGGCCAACATGGTGAAACCCCATCTCTACTAAAAACACAAAAATTAGCCAGTTGTAGTGGTGGGCACCTGTAATTCCAGCTACTTGGGAGGCTGAGACAGGAGAATCACTTGAACCTGGGAAGCAGAGGTTGCAGTAAGCCGAGATTGCGCCACTGCACTCCAGCCTGGGTGACAAAGCTAGACTCCATCTCAAAAATAATAATAATAGCTGGGCACGGTGGCTCATGCCTGTAATCCCAGCACTTTGAGAGGCAGAGGGGGGCGGATCACTTGAGGTCGGAAGTTTGAGACCAGCTTGACCAACATGGAAAAACCCTATCTCTACTACAAATACAAAATTAGCCAGGCATGGTGGTGCATGCCCGTAATCCCAGCTACTCAGAAGGCTAAGGCAGGAGAATCGCTTGAACCCAGGAGGTGGAGGCTGTAGTAAGCCAAGATCGCACCATTGCATTCTAGCCTGGGCAACAAGATGGAAACTGCATCTCAAAAAACAATAATAATAATCCCACTACATGTTTACATTAATAATGTATTTTAAATTTTTTTAACCAATTTCTGTAGGAACTTGAATTAATATATAAATTTTTTTTTTCTTCCGAGACAGAGTCTTGCTCTGTTGCGCAGAACTGGAGTGCAATGGTGTGATCTTGGCTCACTGCAACCTCCGCCTCCCAGGTTCAAGCAATTATCCTGCCTCAGCCTCCCAAGTAGCTGGGATTAAAGCCATGTCCCAACATGCCCAGCTAATTTTTGTATTTTTAGTAGAGACGGAGTGTCACCATGTTGGCCAGGCTGGTTTCGATTATAGGCATGAGCCACCATGCCCACCAGAAATGTATTTTTATGGAAAAAAAAGTTTTCCAAAAATAATTAGTGAGAACAGTGGTACTGTTTTACATTTTTTACAAATCTCTTGAATGTCTGGTTTAATAGAATCCCGTTCAATTCTCATATCTGCACCTACATTCAATCTGTTATTACGTGATGTTTTGTTTGAGTATATAGTTAGAATATATGACTTTGATTTAAGCCAGGTGCAGTGGCTCACACCAGTAGTCCCAGCTCCTTGGGAGACTGAAATAGGAGGATTGCTTGAGACCAGGGCTTTAAGGGTGCAATGTACTATAATTGCTGCAGTGCAGTCTAACATGGGTGACAAAACGAGACCCTGTCTCTAAAAAAAAAATTGTAATAGGCCGGGTGCGGTGGCTCACGCCTGTAATCCCAGCACTTTGGGAGGCCAAGAGGGGTAGATCACCTGAGTTTGGGAGTTTGAGACCAGCCTGACCAACATGGAGAAACCCCATCTCTACTGAATATACAAAATTAGCCGGATATGGTGGCACATGCCTGTAATCCCAGCTACTCCTGAGGCAGGAGAATCACTTGAATCCGAGAGGCGGAGGTTGTGTTAAGCCGAAATCGCACCATTGCATTCCAGCCTGGGCAATAAGAGCAAAACTCCGTCTAAAAAAAAAAAAAAATTAATAAAAAGACTTTGGTTTCAGTCTCACATGGATATGTAGTTGGAAAAGATGTCAGCCATTCTTTCAAGTTAAATGTTATTCTGTGAAAAATGTGGCTCTTTCAGCTTTTAACTCACATTAGTTCCTAGAGAAATCCCCTGTACTGTATGCAGCAGTGTTCTATGTGTGCTTCTCACTTTATCATGCAGACTATTAAAGAGGCAGATATTTAAACGTTGACACTTAGTAAAACTAATGATTTGTATTTCCCCATCAAGAATATTCTTGGCCAGGCGCAGTGGCTTACGCCTATAACCCCAGCACTTTGGCAGGCTGAGGCGGGCGGATCACAAGGTCAGGAGATGGAGACCATCCTGGCTAACATAATGAAACCCCGTCTCTACTAAAAATAGAAAAAAAATTAGCCGGGCGTGGTGGCGGGCGCCTGTAGTCCCAGCTACTTGGTAGGCTGAGGCAGGAGAATGGTGTGAACCCGGGAGGCAGAGCTTGCAATGAGCCGAGATGGCGCCACTGCACTCCAGCCTGGGCGACAGAGCGAGACTCCGTCTAAAAAAAAAAAAAAAATCTTAACTTTTTCACTGATTTCGTGATTTTTGTAAATTGATTTTGAGATTTTGTGATGATACCTACCAGTACACATTGGTGACAGGCCCTTGAACTGTGCTAGGGCACAAGCAGTTTTACCCACTGTTGTTTTTTAAAATTAATTAGTTAATTCGTTTATTTTTAAAACTGGGCCTCACTATGTTGCCCAAGCTGTTGAAATCTGGAGCTCAAGCAATCCTCCCACCTCAGCCTCCTGAATAGCTAGGATTGCAGGCCCATGTCACCATGCCTGTCACCACTGTTTTTTACATCATTTTTTATCAACTGAGCAAAAAAGATAAAGTCTGAGTATTATTATCAAATAGTTCTGACCTTATGAATCTCCCAAAAGGTCTAAGGAACCCTGTGGTCTGCTGATCACACTTTAAGAACCACTGCTCTGGGCCTGCTTCACATCTTAAAATCTGGATAATTATACCAATGTCTTAGAATTGCTGTGATAGTAAATAATTTGCATAATAAAGCATTCAGAACAAAATCTAAGATGTAGGAGGAACACCATAAACGTTACTACTCAAGATAGCCCAGCTGTGATAGCTCTGTCCGTCTAGCCAAAGTTTTTTCACCTTACACCATACTAAAAATTCCATCATATTTGCAACATTTCACATGTATATATATGTAAGCATTCTTTACTTGCTTACTTCATATTGGGAGGGTTTTGTCTGTGTGGTAAAATATACGTACAAATTGCCATTTTAACTAGTTTAAAATGTATAGGGGGCCAGGCGCGGTGGCTCAAGCCGGTAACCCCAGCACTTTGGGAGGCCGAGGCGCATCACTTCAGGTCAGGAGTTCGAGAGCAGCCTTGCCAACATGGTGAAACCTCCATCTCTACTAAAAATAGAGGCCGAGGCAGGAGAATTGTTTGAACCTGGGAGGAGGAGGTTGCAGTGAGCTGAGATTGCACCACTTCCTTCCAGCCTGGGCTAGAGCGAGACTCTGTCTCAAAAAAAAAAAAAGGCAGGGTGCGGTGGCTCATGCCTGTAATCCCAGCACTTTGGTAGGCCGAGGCGGGTGGATTGCTTGAGGTCAGGAGTTCGAGACCAGCCTGGCCAAGTGAAACCCCGTCACTGCTAAAAATACAAAAATTAACCTAGCACGGTGGCAGGGACCTGTACTCCCAGCTACTCGGGAGGCTGAGTCAGGAGAATCGCTTGAACCCGGGAGGCGGAGGTTGCAGTGAGCCGAGATGGCCCCACTGCACTCCAGCCTGGGTGACAGAGCAGAACTCCATTTCAAAAAAAAAAAAAAAGTATAGAGCAGTGCTTTTAAGCACATTCCTTCACACTGTTGTGCAAAGGAGTTTATTTTTTAGTTTTATTTATTTTTTATCCGCGCCGGGCCTGGTGTTTTTTTTTTATCTGATTCGTCTAGGGGCACTTTCATCCTATTTACCTTCACATTTATCAAATTATTTCTTTCACAGGTGAGAGGGTAGATTCAATTCCTTTTGATACTCCGTATTTCTCTATATGTTTTTCAATTCTGCATTATTATTCCAACGTTTTACTTATTTATTTGGAGACAGAGTCTCGCTCTGTCGACCAGGATGGAATGCACTGGCGCGATCTCGGTTCACTGCAACCACCGCCTCCCAGGTTCAAACGATTCTCATGCCTCAGCCTCCCGAGTAACCGGGACTGGAATTTGGCGGCACCACGCCCGGCTTCTGTTTTTTATTTTTTGTAAAGACCGGATTTCGCCACGCTGCTTAGGCTGGTCTCGAACTCCTGGCCTCAAACGATCCGCCCCTCACGGCCTTCAGAAGTGCTGTAATCACAGGCGTGAGCCACCGCGTTCGGCTCTTCCAAAAATTTTTTGGCCAATTTATCTAAGGGCATATCCTACAGACTGGGTCCAATGATTGCACAGAAATAAACGTCTTCTGTAGCTACATACCTACAAACCTATTTCTGTAACGTACATTCCCCAGCAAGGTCCCGCGCGAAGGCTCCACTACCGCGAGAAGCCTCCGAGCCAGGAAGGTGTGGGGCTCAATCTGCAGTGGATTCCCAGCAGCCTCCGCGACTTTCCGATTCTCTAACTGCGCATGATCCTGCGCACGCGCACTATACATTCCATGACTTCCGGGCACTTCGTAAGGTTTAAATAAGGATGCTTTGCGTTCACTCGCCCTTTTGGAGACAAGATTCGCGGTCGTCTGTTCTTGGGCTTGGTAAGTGTTATCAGATACCTGCCACCGGAGTTGTGGGTCTAATACTATGAATCAGCAGCCGGGCATCCGTAGGATCATATAGTATTTTATTTATTTATGTATTTGTTTTTTTGAGACGGAGTCTCGGTTTGTCACGCAGGCTGGGCTGCAGTGGCACGATCTTGGCTCGGTGCAACCTCCGCCTGACGGGTTCAAGCGATTCTCGTGCCTCACCCTCCCCAGCAGCTGGGATTACAGGCACGCGCCACCACGCCCGGCCAATTTTTGTATTCTTAGTAGAGACAGGGTTTCGCTATACTGGTCAGGCTAGTTTTGAACTCCTGACCTCCGGTGATCCACAGGCCTCGACCTTCTAAAGTGCTGGGATTACAGGCGTGAGTCACCACGCCTGGCCGAGAATCATGTAATTTAAAACTATATATGGATGTCGTAGGCGGCATCCGTCCCAACTAATGTACGCGTTAGACGGGCCTGGCCCAGAAGTGGGCCATGGAGACCTCGGGACCTGCAGGGCTGCCAGCCGACCCGCCGAGTCTCTGAATCTGAAGGTGCACCGTCACCACCGCTGTTTATCTTACTGCCTCTCAGTAGGCACATTGTCGTTCTCAATGGAATTGCAGTTTTATTCCGGATCCTTACTTGCCTTTAAGAATTTTCTCAATTTTTTCTTTTTTTTTTTTTTTCTTGATCGCGACCCCTACTGGGCTCAAGCAATTCTCCTGTCTCAGCCTCCCGAGTAGCTGGTACTACAGGCGTGTACCACTACGCCCGGCTTATTTTTATATTTTTAGTAGAGACGGGATTTGGTACTACAGGCGTGTACCACTACGCCCGGCTTATTTTTATATTTTTAGTAGAGACGGGATTTAACCATGTTGGCCTGGCCGGTCTCCAACTCCTTACCTTGCGGTCCGCCACGCCCGGCCTAAGATTTTCATAGTTTCGAAGCATACTGTTCGTAATTCTGCTTTCTCGTACTTTTGTGAGTTGGGTCATTTTTATTTTTACTTTTTTAGGATTACAGGCGTGAGCCACCGTTCCTGTCCGATTTGGGGGTAATTTAACGAGTCCGCGTATTTGATTTGAATTTAGGATAGCTGGGCCTAATTGTTGTCTTTGTTTCTGCCATACCTTCCGCGTGGTACTAACCGCCTATTGAAAAGTAATCAGTAGCTGAATATGACATGTTACCCGTCTAGAAACCGATTTTTTTTTAACACCCCACTGTGGACAGGGTGGAAACTCGTTTGCGTTCTTGTTTAAGATCTGTAGTGACATGAATGGATGAAATTGTTTCCTATTGGATTCTGTAAACTTACGCATTACACTGATTGTCCAACGTGGATACACCCGGGAGGTCACTCTCCCCGGGCTCTGTCCAAGTGGCTTAGGGGAGCATAGGGCTCTGCCCCGTGATGTACAATCCCTTTCCACAACGTTGGAGATAAAGCTGGGCCTTGAGTCTGCGCCTGCATATTCCTACAGCTTCCCAGAGTCCTGTGGACAATGACTGGGGAGACAAACCATGCAGGAAACAGCCTTCTAGAGCACTGAATCTGGACTGAAGTCTTAATACGTGTTTAAGTAAAATTGGCTAAAAAGTAGCCAGGCATGATGATAGGTAGCTGGAGGCAGGAGAATCGCTGGAGCCCAGGAGTTCAAGGCTGCAATGACCTATGATTGTGCCACTGCACTCCCACCCCAGGCTATACCGTGAGGCCCCTCATTGGATCCTCATTGAAAAAGATTCGTGTTTTGCTGTACTAATAGATGAATACCTTGTTTTGCAGGATTTGTTAAGGATTCCAAGTAACTCTTACTTGGTAAGTAAATCTAATTGTTTTTGGCTCATCAGCTCTTGTCAATGATTTTCTGTGATGGAAGTAGGATTGAAGAGACTTTTATTTTAGTTGGTCAGGATTTATTTACCTCTGAGGCATTGAATCATTCTCAGAGCAATACTTTTGTTTGATATACCCAAATGTAAACTTGCTGCATTTTTGTAGGCATGTTGACATAACTTCAACCTACACTCTTCTGTAAAAATTGCTTTTCTTAATCAGCTGATTAAAAGTGTGCAATGTAGTAAAAGTTAACCTAGTGTGAACTGTAGGAAGCCTAATTGGCTTTATCTACATCTAGTCTGAGCTGAGAAAAAGATTCTAGCCCTTGAAAATACTGTGGGTGATTAGCCATATTGGATTTATCAGTTACTCCAATTCCTCACTAATGAGCATTCCAACGTGGATACCCTGGGAGGTCACTCTCCCCAGGCTCTGTCCAAGTGGCCTATGGGAGCTTAGGGCTCTGCCCCATGATGTACAGTCCCTTTCCACAACGTTGGAGATGAAGCTGGGCATTATGTCTGCGCCTGCATATTCCTACAGCTTCCCAGAGTCCTGTGGACAATGACTGGGGAGACAAACCATGCAGGAAACACATCCAGTGTACTAGATTTTAAGTTGAAGTAGGATCTTCAGGAGTCTAATCGTTATTTCTTTTCTTTCAGGAAAGAAGACAGTCTGCACTTAACACTTCAGCGTTGACGTTTAATTTTGGGGTCCTTTATATAGTAGGGAGAGTAGGTAAACCGATTTTTTTTGTAACAGGGAGGTTTTGACAATCTTTGGCAGACTTAGAGCAAAAGATTGGGGTGCATTTCATACCTCTTTGAGACAGTCTTGCTCTGTTGCCTAGGCTGGAGTGCAGTGGAGCAATCTTGGCTGCAACCTCAGCCTCCCAAGTAGTTGGGATTATAGGCATAAGCCACCACGCTGGCCCTCATACCTCTTTTAAGAGTTGGCCGGGCGCGGTGGCTCAAGCCTGTAATCCCAGCACTTTGGGAGGCCGAGACGGGCGGATCACGAGGTCAGGAGATCGAGACCATCCTGGTTAACATGGTGAAACCCCGTCTCGACTAAAAAATACAAAAAAACAAGCCGGGCGCAGTGACGGGCGCCTGTAGTCCCAGCAACTCGGGAGGCTGAGGCAGAAGAATGGCTTAAACCCAGGAGGCGGAGCTTGCAGTGAGCTGAGATCCGGCCACAGCACTCCAGCCTGGGCGGCAGAGCGAGACTCCGTCTCAAAAAAAAAAAAAAAGAGTCTGCTGTTTTGTATTAAAGACTTGGCATTTGGTTAGGAATGCACCTCCTTTCACCTCATTCACACCTTAACCAGAGAAGTGACTCTGCCTGGCCTTATGCCAAATTCCAGAAGGCACACAGTGTTGGTGGGTATTTTAAAAGTCCTTGAGTATTTTGCTTTTGTGTGATTTCTAATGTATTTGTAATTTACCTAACAAATTGCTTAATCTGCTTTGTTAATGTATTAAAATAAATATGGCTATACATGTTTGTGGTTCATTTTTATGTGGAGATGGCTGTGGTGACATCAGCCAAGAATCTGAATGGTAACTGCTGAAGGAAACTAGCATGATAGCTTCTGTTCTAAAGGCCCTGAAACCTAGTCTCAGGTGGGTCCCCCTTGGGTTCACTTTATATTGGCAGGTTATTGGGAAAATGGATATTAGGTCCTCACCAATAGGACCATAAGTCTGGGTTGAGTGCAAGATGAGTTGTTAGACCAATCCTTTAGCTTCCCACAATGTAGTGGAGGAAAATCAATGGTAGCCATGGGAGGCTGTGGTATCCTTAGCTGAGTTGTATGAGCCTTTGCTACCTGGTGCACCTCAGCCTGAAGATTGCTAGAATTGCTTGCCTCATGACATGAGTCATAATGGGAACTTTGTCAAGCCCCCTACACTGGCTGCCAACATAAATATTCAGTACCCTGAAGGATGGGAACTAATAGGGAATCATCTAGAAGGTAAAGTATCTGCTGGCATAGGGGAGGTGGGATAGCCATTAAGCCATTTGAAAGCTGATGGGACAGGTTTGAGGGAGGTGGGTGAGATTGGAGTTTGGTGGACTAGAGCTTGCTTGTCAGGGTGTTCAGGACAGGACTCGTCTGAGAATGGAAGCTAGTTACTAGCTAGGATTGCAGGGAAATACACAGCTTGATTTTTCTTAGAAGCGAAGTGGAGTTGAGGCAGTGTTGAAGAGGGCATCTTAAATGCAGCCGGGCTTGGTGGCTCACACCTGTAATCCCAGCACTTAGACTGAGGCAGGTGGATCACAACATCTAGATATCCTGACCAACATGGTGAAACACTGTCTCTATAAAAAAATACAAAAATACATGGACATGGTGGTGTGTACCTGTATGGGGCTGAGGCAGTAGAAATGCTGGAACCCTGGAGGTGGAAGTTGTGAGCCGAGAGCGCCACTGTGCTCCAGCCTGGTGACAGTAAGTCTCAAGGCATCTTCCTAAACCAGTTGGCGTTTGTGCTTACCTGTGCCAGGCACTGCTCTAGGTAAGCACTTAGCATATTAGTGCTGAGGGGGGCTTAATACAGCATATTCCCATGGGGAAACCCAGGAACCAAAAGGCTAATCGTCCAAGTCCACAACCAGAAGTGGCACCTCTGCAGAAACAGGCATCAAGTTCCCTGCTCAGAAGAAGCCAGATAAGTCAGTCCCATCCATCTGTGTATGCCCAGTCCCATTTGTGTCCTGCTCTGACTACATCTCTCCTAAGATTTTTTTCTGAACCAGTGACTTTAGTATGTTTTCAATTTATATTCTCAGGTGGAGTTCGGTAACTGCAGTGCTGGGCAGGAAATGAGTGAATTTCTATTGACCTACAAGGTACAGCTGAAGCAAAGCTGTCAGTAGGTGTTCAGGTCCCACTGCTGAACTTGAGCTTGCAATACCCCTTTAGACTGCGAACAGGCACTCTGGCCTCGTTCTTTGTGTAGGCAGACAGTATTGGTTGCCCATCTTAGGAGTCCTAGACTGCCCGGATTTGAATCCTGATCCCACCACTTGCTGTTTATGAGGCTCTGGGTGAGTTACTTAGCCCCTGTGCCTCAATTTCGTGTCACAAAATGAGAATGATAAACTACCTCATGGAGTTGTAATAAGGACAAAGGAGTTTATATCTGTGAAAAAAGTCTCTAGGTGGAGTGCAGTGGCATGATCACTTATTAAATAACATTCTTTTTTTTTTTTTTTTTTTTTTTTTTTTTTTTGAGACGGAGTCTCGCTCTGTCGCCCAGGCTGGAGTGCTGTGGCGGATCTCAGCTCACTGCAAGCTCCGCCTCCCGGGTTTAGGCCATTCTCCTGCCTCAGCCTCCCGAGTAGCTGGGACTACAGGCGCCCGCCACCTCACCCAGCTAATTTTTTGTATTTTTAGTAGAGACGGGGTTTCACCATGTTAGCCAGGATGGTCTCGATCTCCTGACCTCGTGATCCGCCCGTCTCGGCCTCCCAAAGTGCTGGGATTACAGGCTTGAGCCACTGCGCCCGGCCTAAATAACATTCTTTTCTGACTTCTCAGAAATCAAGGATACAGTATCCAATTCTGATTTTTTTTTTTTTTTAAAGACAGTCTCGCTTTGTCGCTTAGGCTGGAGTGCAGTGGCACGATCTCGGCTTACTGCAAGCTCTACCTCCCAGGTTCATGCCATTCTCCTGCCTCAGTCTCCCCAGCATCTGGGACTACAGGCACACACCGCCACACCCAGCTAATTTTTTTGTATTTTTAGTAGAGACAGGGTTTCACCATGTTAGCCAGGATGGTCTTGAGCTCCTGACCACCCGCCTCATCCTCCCAAAGTGCTGGGATTACAGGCGTGAGCCACTGCGCTCGGCCTTTTTTTTTATTTCGCCACCGAGTCTCACTCTGTCTCCAGGAGGGAGTGCAGTGGAGCCATCTTGGCTTGTTTTAACCTCCACCTCCCGGGTTCCAGCAATTCTCCCACCTCAGCCTCCCAAGTAGCTGGGATTACAGGCGCTACTGTAATCATTACAGCTGGGATTACCATGCCCAGCTAATGTTTTTTGTATTTTTTAGTAGAGACGGGGGTTTCACCATGTTGGCCAGGCTGGTCTTGATCTCTTGACCTCAAGTGATCGCCTGCCTCGGCATCCCAAAGTGTTGCGATTACAGGCGTAAGCCACTGCCCCTAGCCTCAAGCCTGATCTCTCTTTTTTTTTTAGATGGAGTCTTTCTCTGTCTCCCAGGCTGGAGTGCAATGGCATGATCTGGGCTCACTGCTACCTCTGTATCCTGGGTTCAAATGATTCTCCTGCCTCAGCCTCCCAAGTAGCTGGGATTACAAGCACCTGCACTGCACCCAGCTGGTTTTCGTGTTTTTTTAGTAGAGATAGGGTTTCGCCATGTTGGCCAGGCTGGGCTCAAACTCCTGACCTTAGGTGATCCACCCGCCTCGGCCTCCCAAAGTACTGGGATTACAGGCACGAGCCACCATGCCTGGCCAGCTAATTTTTGTATTTGTAGTAGAGACAGGGTTTCACCATGTTGGCCAGGCTGGTCTCAAACTCCTGACCTCAGGTGATCCGCCCGCCTCGGCCTCCCAAAGTGTTGGGATTACAGGTGTGAGCCACAGTGCCTAGCTGTCCTTGCTAGTTTCATATCTACTTCGCTCTATCATTTATTGAGAGAGGGATATTGAAATCCCCAACTGTAATTGTGGATTTTTATATTTCTCCTAGCAGTTCTATAAGTTTTTGCTTCATGTATTTTGCTTCATGTATTTTGAAGTTCTGTTATTAGTTGTATATAGTTATACAACTATGTTTTAGATATTGTCTCTTGATTGATTGACTCCTTTAAATACTCTGCTGTAAAATCTACTTTGTCTCCCACTCCTGCTTTTTTTTTTAATCTCACAAAATGGTGAAGTAGGCTTTGTTTCTATTTTTTGATAATAAACTGAAATTCAGGGGCCGGGCGCGGTGGCTCAAGCCTGTAATCCCAGCACTTTGGGAGGCCGAGACGGGCGGATCACCAGGTCAGGAGATCCAGACCATCCTGGCTAACACGGTGAAACCCCGTCTCTACTAAAAATACAAAAAACTAGCCGGGCGACGTGGCGGGCGCCTGTATCCCAGCTACTCGGGAGGCTGAGGCAGGAGAATGGCGTGAACCCGGAGGCGGAGCTTGCAGTGAGCTGAGATCCGGCCACTGCACTCCAGCCTGGGCGGCAGAGCGAGACTCCGTCTCAAAAAAAAAAAAATAAATAAATAAAAAATAAATAAATAAATAAATAAATAAACTGAAATTCAGAAAACTTTAGCAATTTGCTCATAGCTGCATACCTCCATCTTTCTTTCTTTTTTTTTTTTCCGAGACAGAGTCTTGCAGCTGGGGCTACAGGAGCATGCCTCCATGCCCGACTAATTTTTTTGTATTTTTAGTAGAGACGAGGTTTCACCATGTTAGCCAGGATGGTCTGGATCTCCTGCCCTCGTGATCCGCCCCCCTCAGCCTCCCAAAGTGCTGTGATTACAAGCGTGAGCCACCACGCCTGGCCTCTTTTTTTTTTTTAGACAAGAGTCTCACTCTGTCACCAAAGCCAGAGTGAAGTTGCACAATCTCAGTTCACTGCAGCTTCTGCCTCTGGAGTAGCTGGAATTACAGTCACACACCACCATGCCCAGCTAATTTTTTTGTATTTTTAGTAGAGACGGGGTTTCACCATGTTGGCCAGGCTGGTCATCAACTCCTGACCTCAAGTGATCCACCTGCCTCAGCCTCCCAAACTGCTGGGTTCACAGGCGTGAGCCACCACACCTGGCCACCAGCTTTCTTTTGACTAGTGTTACAACAATAGCCTAGGCAACATAGCAAAAGCCTGTCTCTACAAAAAAATACAAAAATTAGCCAGGGGTGGTGCTGTATGCCTGTGGTCCCAGCAACTGGGGAGGCTGAGGTGGCTCACTTGAGCCCTAGAGGTGGAGGCTGCAGTGAGCTGTGATTACGCCACTGCACTCCAGCCTGGGTAACAGAGCAAACCCTGACTCAAAAACAAAACAGTGTATCTTTTACTTTTTGTACAAATTTATTATTTGTGGATTTACTTTTATATTATTTTTCTTTTTGCAGATCCAGCGTTGGCTGAGCATATTTATTTACATATTCATTTATTTTTTGGAGACACATTCTCAATCTTTTGCCCAGCTGAAATGCAGTGGTGCGATTTCAGCTCACTGCAACCTCTGCCTCCCAGGTTCAAGCAATTCTCATGTCTCAGCCTCTAGTGTAGCTGGTACTACAACATGCACCACCATGCCTGGCTAATTTTTTGTATTTTAGTAGAGATGGGGTTTCACTATGTTGCCCAGGCTGGTCTCAAATTCCTGAGCTCAGGCAATTTGCCTGCCTTGGCCTCCCAAAGTACTAGAATTACAGGCATGAGCCACTGTGCCTGGCCTTATTTTTATATTTTATTTTTTGTAGGTAACATTTTAGGTTTTTCAATATGACAGTTTCTGCCTTTTAATTGGAGACTTTAGGCGATTTACTTTTTTTTTTTTTGGACAGGGTCTCACTCTGTCACCCAGGCTGGAGTGCAGTGGCAAGATCATGACTCACTGCAGCCTCGAACTGGAACTCCTGGGTTCAAACGATCCTCCCAGCTTGGTCTCCTGAGTAGTGAAGACCACAGGCATGTGCCACTATGGCTGGCTAAATTTTGTATTTTTTGTAGAGACAAGGTTTCACGATGTTGTCCAGGCTGGTCTTGAACTCCAGGGCTCAAGCAATCCTCCCACCTTGGCCTCCCAAAGCGCTGGGAATACAGGCATGAGTCACCATGTCCAGCCATATTATACATTTTTAATTTATAATAGTTTACATTCCATTGATATTAAACCAGTTCACCTGTAGTATAAGAATCTTCCCCAGCCTGACCAATATGGTGAAACCCTGCCGCTACTAAAAATGAAAAAAAAAAAAAAAACTGGCCAGGTGTGGTGGTGCGTGCCTGTAGTCTCAGCTACCTGGGAAGCTGAGGCAGAAGAATCACTTGAACCTAGAAGCAGAGGTTGCAGTGAGCTGAGATCGTGCCACTGCACTTCAGCCTAGGCGACAGAGCGAGACTCCGTCTCAAAAAAAAAAAAAAAGGCCAAGTCCGGTGGCTCACACCTGTAATCCCAGCATTTTGGGAGGCTGAGACTGGTGGATCACCTGAAGTCAGGAGTTTGAGACCAGGCTGGCCAACATGGTGAAACCCCATCTCTACTAAAAACGCAAAAATTAGCCGGGCGTGGTGGCACGTGCCTGTAGTCCTAGCTACTAGGAGGCTGAGGCAGGAGAATTGCTTGAACCCGGGAGGCAGAGGTTGCCGTGAGCTGAGAACACGCCACTGAACTCTATCTAGCCTGGGCGACAGAGTGACTCCGTCTCAAAAAAAACTTAAAAATATTTCTGGCCAGGCACAGTGGCTCACGCCTGTAATCCCAGCACTTTGGGAGGCCGAGGCAGGCGGATCACAAGGTCAGGAGATTGAGACCATCCTGGCTTAACAGGGCGACACCCCATCTCTACTAAAAATACAAAAAAATTAGCCATGTGTGGTGGCGGGCGCCTGTAGTCCCAGTTACTCAGGAGGCTGAGGCAGGAAAATGGCATGAACCCGGGAGGCGGAGCTTGCAGTGGGCGGAGATCCTGCCACTGCACTCCAGCCTGGGCGACAGAGCGAGACTCCGTCTCAAAAAAAAAAAAAAAGGCCGGGCGCGGTGGCTCAAGCCTGTAATCCCAGCACTTTGGGAGGCCGAGACGGGCGGATCACGAGGTCAGGAGATCAAGACCATCCTGGCTAACATGGTGAAACCCCGTCTCTACTAAAAAATACAAAAAACTAGCCAGGTGTGGTGGCGGGCGCCTGTAGTCCCAGCTACTCGGGAGGCTGAGGCAGGAGAATGGCGTGAACCCGGGAGGCGGAGCTTGCAGTGAGCTGAGATCTGGCCACTGCACTCCAGGCTGGGTGACAGAGCGAGACTCCGCCTCAGAAAAAAAAAAAAAAAAAAAAAAAAATACATACATACATACATAAAAATAAAATATTTCTTCCATTTCTCACTATATAGTCTTTGATACTGTCATATATTTTACTTTTATATATGTATAAAACCCACAGTACATTATTACAACCAGGACCTCCATATCAGCTGGTTGCAGTGGCTCACTCCTGTAATCCCAACACTTTGGGATGCCAAGGCAGGCTGACTGCTGATGCTCAGAAGTTCAAGACCAGCCTGGCCAACATAGTGAAACCCTGTCTCTACCAAAAATACAAAAATTAGATGGGCAATTAGCCGGGTGCACACCTGTAATCCCAGCTACTCAGGAGGCTGAAACAGGAGAATTACTTGAACCCAGGAGGCAGAGATTGCAGTGAGCCGAGATCACGCCATTACACTCCGGCCTGGGCAACAGAGTGAGACTCTCTCAAAAAAAAAAAAAAAAATTAGCTGGGCATGGTGGTGCACATCCGTGTTCCCAGCTTCTCGGGAGGCTGAAGCAGGAGGATCTTTTGAGCCCGAGAGGCAGAGGTTGTAGTGAGCAGAGATCCTGCCACTACATTCCAGCCTGGGTGACAGAGTGAGACTCAGTCTCAAAAAAAACAACTGGGGTGGGGTGCAGTAGTTCACACCTGTAATCCCAGCACTTTGGGAGGCCAAGGTGGGTGGATCACTTGAGATCAAGAGCTCAAGACCAGCCTGGCCAACATGGTGAAACCCTGTCTCTATTAAAAATAAAAAAATGAGCCTGGCATGGTGGTACGTGTCTACAATCCCAGCTACTCCAGAGGCTGAGGCAGGAAAATTGCTTGAACCCATGGGGCAGAGGTTGCAGTGAGCCAAGCCTGCACCACTGCACTCCAGCATGGGCAACAGAATGAGACTCCATCTCAAAATAAAATAAAAAATACAAATACAAAACTAAAAAAATAAATAAATAAATGCCAGGTGCAGTCGCTCACGCCTGTAATCCCAGCACTTTGGGAGGTCAAGATGGGCAGGTCACCTGAGGTCAGGAGTTCCTGACCAGCCTGGCAAAAATGGTGAAACCTGGTCTCTACTAAAAATACAAAAAATGGCCTGGCGCGGTGGCTCATGCCTGTAATCCCAGCACTTTGGGAGGCCGAGGCAGGTGGATCACCTGACGTTAGGAGTTCAAGTCCAGCCTGGCCAACATGGCGAAACCCCGTCTCTACTAAAAATACAAAAATTAGCTGGGCATGGTGGCGGGCACCTGTAATTCCAGCTACTCGGGAGGCTGAGGCAGGAGAATCGCTTGAACCCAGGAGGCAGAGGTTGCAGTAAGCTGAAATCATGCCATAGCACTCTAGCCTGGGTGGGTCAGGAGTTTGAGACCAGCCTGGCCAAAATGGAGAAACCCCATCTCTACTAAAAGTATAAAAATTAAGGCTAGGTGCGGAGGCTCATGCCTGTAATCCCAGCACTTTGGGAGGCTGAGGTGGGTGGATCATGAGGTCAGGAATTCAAGACCAGCCTGGCCAAGATGGTGAAACCCTGTCTCTACTAAAAATACAAAAATTAGCCGGGTGTCGTGGTGAGCGCCTGTAATCCCAGCTACTCGGGAGGCTGAGGCAGGAGAATTGCTTGAACCCAGTTGCAGTGAGCCGAGATCGCGCCACTGCACTCCAGCCTGGGCAACAGAGTGAGACTCCATGTCAAAAAAAACAAAAAAGAGTTCAGGTCACCTTCCACCACTTGTGCGATGACCCCAGAAAACTTGCTTTACCTCTTTAAACTTCAGTTTTCTTATATTCCAACTGCCATGAGGTTTTCATGAGGAACAAATGAGCTGACATGGATATGTTTCTGTAGTTAACAAAATAAAGGGTCTTACAAAATAGGCAATAATCATCATCATCACTCATTATTATTACATGAAGCTACATGAATAAGATTTTGGAGGAAGACAACAGAGAGAGAGAGGGAGATCAGAGATCCCAGGGTTAAAAGTTGGAGAAATTTCACAGTACATCATCCAAAAGAGGAGTCCATGATGGAGGCAGAGGTAAACTTGGAGAGGTAAGAAACTCTGAAGACAGGGGAGTCCTTTGTGGCAGGTTCTGCATAGAAGAAATTCAGCCTAGCCAACATGGCGAAACCCCGTCTCTACTAAAAGTACAAAAATTAGCCAGGTGTTGTGGCAGTCACCTGTAATCCCAGCTATTCAGGAGGCTGAGGCAGGAGAATTGCTTGAACCCGGCAGGCAGAGGTTGCAGTGAGCCGAGATCACAACACTGCACTCCAGCCTGGCTGACAAGAGCGAGACTCGATCTAAAAAAAAAAAAAAAAAAAAAAAAGTTCAGTTGGTAAGAACTCATCAAAAGTGTCCATCTAGACTTTGGTGCAGTAGAATGACTCAGAGTCTGAATCAACATGAAATCGAGAAAACATCATTTGCAAGAGTTTCAGGGAACACCTGAAATCCTGAAGAACTGTTTGTATCCATCCTGAAGAATGGGTGTGTTAACAAGAGACAGCCTTTCCTTGGTACCGGTTTTCCATCTCCAACCCAACCCCAACTCACACCCTTATCTCCTATTTTATCTGGTCTCTCTCGTTCCACTGGGTCCTCCCCACTTGGCTCCCGTTTTGCCCAAGTCCATTCTCTATTTTGTTCTATAAGATCTGATCATATCGGGATGCTTTTGTAGCTCATAAGAATGATGACTGGGTGTTCACACGCATGTGAGATGTGCCTCCCTCAAACCTTAAGACATGGGCACATACCCATCTGATGTTAACTCACGGGGAAAAAAATTTGATCATGCCATTCCCGTGCCCAAATCCTCATATATCCCCACTGCCGCAGGATACAGGCTGGACCCCTTAGACACACAAGACCCTGCATCCATGATCTGTCACTCCCACAGGCACCCTCTGCTCCCATCTACTTGGCAGTTTCCCACAACCTCCCTGGGTTCTCATGGTTCCCTGTCATGGCAAACGTCGCTTCTCCTAGGATGTCCTGCCCTCCTAGACTTAACTTGGAAAGCCGTTCTTAAGCCCCGGGCTGAGTAAGATGCCCCTGTGGGTATCACGGTCATAGCGCTGTGTGGCTGCTGATAGTCTGATTTTTCATCCTTCTCCATGCCCTCTTGAGGGTAGGGAAGATGAGTATCCTTTTTCTCCATACAGACCCTACCGCACGAGATTTTCCTAAACAGAGCGAAGTCAAGGAGTCTTTCTGGTTGTTAGTCCACGTGTCCCGATTTGGGGTTTCCAAAATACACACCCACTGGAACCGGGCCAGGGGAGCCAGCCTGGCCAAGAGCTCCCCCCAGCCCGGGAACGCGCCACATGCAGATCCTGGGATGGCCGCCAGGGGCCGCCGGGCTCTTTGTTTTCCTTTCTCGCCCGGGTCGGGGCCAGAGGCCTGCAGAGCGCATGCTCTGGGGCAGTTCGCGGCCCGGCGGGGAGCGCTGGAGTTCCTTGTGGCCGACGTGCACCGAGGTAGGTCTCCCTCAGGGCGCGCGGAGGGTCCGGGCAGAGGGCGGTGCGCGGGCCGGCCACAGCCGGGGCATGGGCCGGTCCACGCGGGCCTAGGTCGCTGCTCGCTTTCGCCCGTGTCGCGCGGCGCTGGCCCCACGTGAAGCCCGGAGGCAGGAAGGCGCGATGCGGGCTCGCGATTCCCCGGCCCCGCGGGGCGCTCGAGCGGCCGCTGGGCCCCGCCTCGTCGGAGCTAGGGCCGCGCGGCCCCTCCGCAGCCGCGCCTCTCACGCCCGCACCGCGGCGCCCGCGCAGGCGGGAGATTCAAACGGCGCGAGCGGGATGGGCCGGGTGCGCGCGGCCGCCCGGGCGGGGGATGGGTCTCTGCCGCGAGGAGGATGGTTTTGTCCAGCATGCGTTTGGAGAAGGCGGTTTGCAGAGCTGAGAGGGAGCCCTGCCCGAGAGAGGGTGGATTTTCGGAGCTCGAGGGTGGGTAGTTGGGGGTCTGCTGCGGCGAGAGAAGTCCCAGCGTCGGCGGGCACCCAGGCACCGCTGTGGACCTTTGGGAGCCGTGTGTCTCGAACTCCGCAGCAGCTCAGTCTGTCAGCAAATTATGTGCTGGCCATCTATTCCGTACCGCTCTTGCGGGGCTGGGGGACAGTGGTGAGAAGGGCAGGCCCGTGTCATTAGCGAACTATGCCCAGGAGCCCGGGTGACGAACGCTACTGGCAAGTCTTCATTCATCACATATTGACCTAACTTCGACCACGTGTGACTTGTGTGCCCTAGCAAAAGTTGAGCGTGTGGGGTGTTACGGGAACCCTCAGGGGGACCCCCCGCCCTACCCAGGAGGCTCAGGGATGGCTTTCTAGGTGAAGTGACTCTTGAATGGGGTTTTGAAGGAACAGAGTTTTTCGGGCAGCCTGAGGGTGGTGGGAATTGGGTGATTCAGGCAGAGGGACTGCACGTGCAAAGGCATGAAGGTATAGATATTGTGGTCAGGGATATCACAGGTCTTGAGGTGACTAGAGGAGGAGAGTAACAAGATGATACAACAGGGGCTGGGCCATGAAGGGTCTTGGGTGCAGGGCTAAGGAACACTGCGGGATGGAGGAGGCAGGGAAGGATTGCCCCAAGAAGGATATCAGAGTGAAACCTGGACAGATAAATTAGGAGTTCCCGAGGCTCTTGTTTCAAAGACCTCCCAAGAGCAGGAATCCTGTTCTGTTCCTCTTTACAACTTTCTCATCAGATGCCCTTGGGCAACCTACCCAGTCCCCCAGAGAATTGGTTTCCTTATCTTTATAGCAATGGTAGGGGGCATGTGGTGAGGATATAATTTTTTTATTTTTATTTATTTATTTATTTTTTTGAGACAGTCTCGCTCTGTCACCCAGTCTGGAGTGCAGTGGCCGGATCTCAGCTAACTGCAGGCTCTGCCTCCCAAGTTTACGCCATTCTCCTGCCTCAGCCTCCCGAGTAGCTGGGACTACAGGCACCCGCCACTATGCCCGGCTAGTTTTTTGTATTTTTTAGTAGAGACGGGGTTTCACCGTGTTAGCCAGGATGGTCTCGATCTCCTGACCTCGAGATCCGCCCGTCTCAGCCTCCCAAAGTGCTGGGATTACAGGCTTGAGCCACCGCGCCCGGCTGTTTTTTTTTTTTTTTTAGTAGAGACGGTGTTTCACTATGTTGGCCAGGCTGGTCTCGAAGTCGTGACCTCAGGTGATCCACCCGCCTCGGCCCCCCAAAGTGCTGGAATTACGGGTGTGAGCCACCGCACCCGGCCATTTTTTTTTTTTTTTTCCTGATACGGAATCTTGCTCTATCGCCCAGGCTGGAGTGCAGTGTTGTGCTCTCGGTCACTGCAGCCTCTACCTCCCGGGTTCAAGCGATTCTCCTGTCTCAGCCTCCCAAATAGTAATACCCTATAATTTTCATAAAGCAGTGATTCCAACATCTAGTGGAAGTTGTGGGTCCCTTCCCCCAGGAGAAATGAACCCACAGACCCAAGCACAGGTTGTATCCAATGGGGATCCCAAGTGAGAAACTCCTAGTGTGTGAAATATACCAGCTCTGTGCCTGGCATAACAGCAGCTCACCAAATGTATATTGTTGACACACGAGCCCTCTCCTCCCTTCCCTCCTGGGGACCTTTCACACAAAGAGATTTTTCAGCCTGAGTCTGGCAGGCAAGTTCTCCCTCCTGGCGTGGGTGACAGAGGGCACAGCTGCAGTGGTCTGGGAGGGCTCTGTTTCCTTTTACAGAAATTGAGGCTGTAGTGAGGTCCCTGGAGGTCAGGGCAGGAGCACCCAACTCCAGGCAGACTGTCTAGACTGGCATGCCTACCCACTTTCTTTTTTTTTTTTTTTTTTTTTTTTTTTTTAGTAGAGACGGGGTTTCACCTTGTAGACCAGGATGGTCTCGATCTCCTGACCTCGTGATCCACCCGTCTCGGCCTCCCAAAGTGCTGGGATTACAGGCTTGAGCCACCGCGCCCGGCCCCCACTTTCTTCAATAAATAAGGAAAGTGAGGTGGGGTAGGGCAGCTCTGGCTCTGGTGGAGCAGGGTCATGAGACTGGGGTTTCATTGCACCTCTGTGTGACCTGGGTCACCTTTCCCTGAGCCTCATCTTCCCCTTAGCTGTAAAACCGGGATGAATCTGCTCACCTCAAAGGGCAGCTGTGGGCATTCTGGAGTGCCTGATGGTGGAAGCTGACTCTGTAGCCGACTTATCTGTGACTGTCTCACTCTTCTCCCACAGACTGTATGCTCCTTGAAGATGGAAGCTGTGTTGGGTGGGGCTGGGCAGGGAAGCATGATGCTAAAAGCCGACTCCTTATTCCCAGCCCAGACACTGCCAGGTTAAGAAAACAGCCACAGGCTGGGTGCGGTGGCTCACGCCTGTAATCCCAGCACTTTAGGAGGCCGAGGCGGGTGGATCACGAGGTCAGGAGATTGAAACCATCCTGGCTAACATGGTGAAACCCCGTCTCTACTAAAAAAAAAAAAAAAAAAAAAAAAAAAAAAAATTAGCCAGCCATGGTGACGGGCACCTGTAGTCCCAGCTACTTGGGAGGCTGAGGCAGGAGAATGGCATGAACTTGGAGGCGGAGCTTGCAGTGAGCCGAGATCGCGCCATTGCACTCCAACCTGGGCGACAGAGCAAGACTCCGTCTCAAAAAAAAAAAAGAAAGAAAGAAACACAGGCAGAGAGAGAGAGAGAGAGCCCAGGCTCGGTGGCTCACGACTAACCCCAGCAATTTGGGAGGCTGAGGTGGGCAGATCACCTGAGATCAGGAGTTCAAGAGTTCAAGACCAGTCTGGCTGACATGGTGAAACCCCGTGTTTACTAAAAATACAGAACAATTAGCCAGGCGTGGTGGCATGCGCCTGTAGTCCCAGCACTAGGGAGGCTGAGGCAGGAGAATCGCTTGAACCTGGGAGGCGGAGGTTGCAGTGAGCTGAGATCATGCTGCTGAACTCCAGCTTGGGCAACAGAGTGAGGCTCCATCTCAAAAAGAAAAAAAAAAAAAAGAAAAGAAAAAGGAAAACACACCCAGAGCAGTGAGAGAAGAAGTCTGTACAAAAGACCCATTTGTGCTGTAGAGGCTGTGCAGGCAGGTACCGGAACAGGGCTCCACCTTTTAGAAGTGGCCATCTGGCTGGGTGCTATGGCTCACGCCTGTAATCCCAGCACTTTGAGAGACTGAGGCGGGTGGATCACGAGGTCAGGAGATCGAGACTATCCTGGCTAACACGGTGAAACCTGGTCTTTACTAAAAATACAAAAAATTAGCCGGGTGTGGTGGCGGGCGCCTGTGGTCCCAGCTACTCGAGAGGCTGAGGCAGGAGAATGGTGTGAACCCGGGAGGCGGAGCTTTGCAGTGAGCTGAGATCCGGCCATTGCACTCTAGACTGGGCGACAGAGCCAGACTCCGTCTCAAAAAAAAAAAGAAAAGAAGGTAGCCCTCCATCCCCTGCCCTTCCCTGGCGATTGATTGCTCACAGTAGCCCAGTGCAGGGCCTCAAGTCTTCCATTTTGGAGAGGAAGCCTCTCCTCTGGGACTCAATGAGCACTCGGGGCCATCTCCACCACAGCAGGGAGTTGTTGCCACTGTCCTACCCCATGTCTGTCATCGGATCTGTCACCACCCACCCCACCTTCCCTCAGGCCCCAGCTGCCTCAGTGTCTCCTCTCTGGTCTCACTGTCCTCTCCTTCTCAGCTGGCTTCTGCTCTCTGCTTCTGGGACTTGGCCAAGCGTGTAGGGGATCCTGGGGAGGCCTGTCCAGGCTGCCTTAGCCCCTGCCTGGACCATGGTCAGCCTTCAGAATCAGTCAGATAGGCCTGGGTTGTTTTTCTAGGCTCCCCTTTACTTGCTATGTGAACTTAGGCCAATAAAGTTATCTTCCTGAGCCTCAGTTCCTTAACTGGGAAATAGGAGTGACAGTGCTGCCTTCTTCAGCTTCCTGTGAGAAGTAAAAGGGTTTTGCATATGGAAGATACAGTGAGTTGACCGGTGCCCCCAGGGGCTTTTAGGAAGTTAATTGGTGTGGTGGATAGGCATGTAAAGTGATTGTGATCTAAAAGTCTGTTCCAGTTTCTCAGAGGAATGACTAGTTCAGGATGGAGGAGGGATCAGAGGAGGTGACTTTGAGACATCAGTAGATGTTCTTCCAGTGGGATAAGGGATAGGAAGGCTTTCAAGGTAAAGAGATGCAAATAGTATGGAGAGGACAGTTAGCATTCTGGCCTGGTGGGTCTGGCAAGCAGATTGTTTGGGAAGAGACGGGAAGATGTGGTAGATGGGACGTGAAGCTAAAGGTTCTGTCAGTACCCGATGTTGGAGACCTGTAATACCAAGCTAAGAAATGTGGGCTTTATCTTCCAGGCAAAGGGAACCACTAAGGAGTCCAAGCAGGCCAGCAGCTTGCTTCAGGTTTGAGGTTTGGAAAGATCATGAATGAGGCCGGGCACGGTACCTCACGCCTGTAATCCCATCACTTTGGGAGATCGAGGTAGGAGGATCACTTGAGCCCGGGCGTTTGAGACCAGCCTGGGCAACATATGAGATCTTGTCTCTACAAAAAAAAAAAAAATTACACATTAGCCAAGCATGGTGGTACATGCCTGTAGTCCCAGCTACTCTGGACGCTTGGATGCTGAGGCAGGAGGATCGCTTGAGCCTAGGAGGTGGAGGTTGCAGTGAGCCATGTACGTGCTACTGCACTACAGCCTAGGCAACAGAGTGAGACCCTGTCTCAAAATGTACACACACACACACACACACACATTTATTTATCACGAATGACTTGGAGAATGAGATGAGGGGATGAGGGTGGGGACCAGAAGACCAGCAACAAGTTGCTGTCTTTCCTAGGGGAAGGAGGAAGAGAGACAGTTCCAGGCAAGCTGAGAGACTACTAGGGAGCATGGGGAGGAATGAGGCAGAAGAATTTCTTTTTTTTTTTTTTTTTTGAGACTGAGTCTCGCTGTGTTGCCCAGGCTGGAGTGCAGTGGCGTGGTCTCGGTTCACTGCAACCTCCGCCTCCCGGGTTCACTCCATTCTCCTGCCTCAGCCTCCTGAGTAGCCGGGACTACAGGCGCCCGCCACCACATCTAGCTAATTTTTTGTATTTTGTATTTTTAGTAGAGACGGGATTTCACTGTATTAGCCAGGACAGTCTCGATCTCCTGACCTCCTGATCCACCCGCCTCGGCCTCCCAAAGTGCTGGGATTACAGGCATGAGCCACCGCGCCCGACTGGAGGCAGAAGAAATTTCTCATAACACTCAAGGGCACCAGCTCTGGAGTCTGACTAACTTGGTTCAGATCTTGGCCTCCTCTTCTAATCTTGAGTAAAATGCTTGACCTTTCTGAGCCTCAG
Source organism: Trachypithecus francoisi (assembly GCF_009764315.1). NCBI lineage: Eukaryota > Metazoa > Chordata > Mammalia > Primates > Cercopithecidae > Trachypithecus > Trachypithecus francoisi. Next base: position 96,226,161 of record NW_022681457.1, on the reverse strand, counting down.
TTTTCTTCTCTGTAGAGTGGGCTCATTGTGGCCAGCTTGTAGTGAAACGCTCCAAAGTATTAGCCAAACACAGATAACTAAGGAGATGTTGACTGACTGGGTCTGTTCCATCCACGATAACAGATTTTTTGGTTAATGCCCCATGACACCAACACTTCATATAGCCCTTATGTGTCTGACTGCATTCCCAGCTGTGCTCATGGCAGCCCAGCCATCAGCACCAACTGTGTTGACATAATTGTTTCCTGCTTTTTTCTCCTGACTTCTTGTTGTGAGTACTTTTTCATGCTAACACAGTCTCCCTCCCAGGCACACCAGACTGCTACAGATTATTCTGATAAACTGATGGGATATTTGCCTTGGCACACACCTGTCTATCTAAAACAAAGGTGCCTCTTTTTTTGGTGGAGGGATAGAGTTTCACTCTTGTTGCCCAGGCTGGAGTGCACTGGCGCAAACTCGGCTCACCGCAACCTCCACCTCCCGGGTTCAAGCGATTCTGCTGCCTCAGACTCCCGAGTAGCTGGGATTACAGCATGCGCCACCACGCCCGGCTAATTTTGTGTTTTTAGTAGAGATGGGGTTTCTCCGTGTTGATCAGGCTGGTCTCGAACTCCTGACCTCAGGTGATCTGCCCACCTTGGCCTCCCAACGTGCTGGGATTACAGGCGTGAGCCACCGTGCCCGGCCACAAGGGTGCCTCATATTCCACACCCCTAGTCCATCTGACATCCTTTCTGGGATGGCGCCCAAGCACTTCAGATTGAATGAAAATACCTAGCAACATGGAGCTTCACGTCTCTCCTCTCCTGTTTGTTCACCAGTGTTCTCTATCTCACTACATGGAAGTCTACCATCTACCTGGTCATTTAAGCCCAAGCCTGGGAGTCTTTGTGTTTGGCCAACTCATAGGGGGATCCTGGGCAGGCCTGCCAAGAATCCCCTGGACTTTTTTAGGATGAACAAATCAAGCCAAGTTCTGTGGCATGTGCCCATGATCCCAGCCTCTTGGGAAGCTGAGGTGGGAAGATCACTTGAGTCCATGAGTTTGAGGCTGCAGTGAGGTAATTGCACCAGTACACTCCAGCCTAGGTCACAGAGTGAGACCCCCTCTCTTAAAAGAATAAAATAAAAGGCCGGGCATGGTGGCTCACACCTATAATAACACCTTTAGGAGTCTGAGGCCAGAGAATCGCTTGAGCCCAGGAGTTCGGGACCAGCCTGGGCAACATAGCAAGATGTTGTTTCTACAAAATATACAAAAATTAGCCGGGCGTGGTGGTGCGCACCTGTAGTCCCAGCTACCCAGGATGGCATAAGCCCAGGTGGTTGAGGCTGCAGTGAGCCATGATCATGCCACTGCACTCCAGTCTGGGCAGGACCCTGTCTCAAAAATAAATAAAAAGGATGAACAAATTATGAGAGTAAAAAAGGGTTAGTCTCCTTTATCCTTGCTACACCTCCTGGCCCAAAGCCAAGCAATAGCGTAGCAGGATAAGCCACAGACGAAACCCTTCAGACACCGAGTTAAAGAAGGAAGGGCTTTATTCGGCCAGGAGCTTCGGCAAAACTCATGTCTCCAAAAACTGAGCTCCCCAAGTGAGCAATTCCTGTCCCTTTTAAGGGCTTACAACTCTAAGCGTGAGGGGGTCATGATTGATTGAGCAAGCAGCGGGTACGTGACTGGGGGCTGCTGACTGGGGGCTGCGTGCACGGGTAATCAGAACAGAACAGAACAGGACAGGGATTTTCACAGTGCTTTTCCAAACAATGTCTGGAATCTATAGATAACATAACTGGTTAGGTCAGGGGTAGATCTTTAACCAGATCCAGGGTACGGTGCCGGGCTGTCTGCCTGTGGATTTCATTTCTGCCTTGTAGTGTTTTTTTTTTTTTTTGAGACAGAGTCTCGCTCTGTTGCCCAGGCTGGAGTGCAGTGGCCGGATCTCAGCTCACTGCAAGCTCCGCCTCCCGGGTTTATGCCATTCTCCTGCCTCAGCCTCCCGAGTAGCTGGGACTACAGGCGCCCACCACCTCGCCCGGCTAGTTTTTTTGTATTTTTTTTTAGTAGAGACGGAGTTTCACCGTGTTAGCCAGGATGGTCTCAATCTCCTGACCTCGTGATCGGCCCGTCTCGGCCTTCCAAAGTGCTGGGATTACAGGCTTGAGCCACCGCGCCCGGCCTGCCTTTTAGTTTTTACTTCTTTCTTTGAAGGCAGAGATTGGGTATGAGACAATATGAGGGGTGGTCTCCTCACTTAGTAGTAGTAAGCACTATAAATATTTGTGGATTTACAACCATTTCATTCAGTCTTGATGACAGCCCTGAGAAGTAGTCATTTCATCTCCTTTTATAGATGAGGATACAGTTCAGAGAGGTTAAGGCCACTGGCCAGCCACAAGCTCTGGAAGGTGAATCCAGTTCCCTCTAATCCCAAAGAATGTGCATTTTTAGTGTGGGACAAGGGGTCTCAAAAGACAGATTGGAGGATTCCCAGCTCTGGGAGAATGAAAGTTGGGTGAAGTTCAGAACTGCCAACTCATCAGTCAGAACTGGGCCAGTGACAGCCTGCAGAAGCTCAGCCTGCAGAGGCTTGTCAGGCTTCTGGGCCCATGGTTACTTTCCCATCTTTAGTATTTTGTTCTCCTTCCACAGGATAATCAGCAGAAAAGTGCCTGGCCTTATGTCCATGTACCATGGAGGGGAGAGCTAGAGAGGCTGGGCTTTTGGGAACCACTAGAAGGAAGGAATGAGAGGGCTGCTGGTTAGGCCCACAGCTGAGACTGAGAAGGGCTCTTGGAGTTCTCCTTCCCTTTGTAACATTAAGTAAAGGCTTAGGCAACTTGACTGTTTTTTATAACCTTAAAGCGATGGCTCCAGCCGGGCATGGTGGCTCACCCCTGTTGTAATCCCAGCACTTTGGAAGACTGAGGCGGGTAGGTTGCTTGAGCCCAGGAGTTCTAGATGAGCCTGGGCAACTTAGCAAAACCCTGTCTCTACAAAATATATAAAAATTAGTGGCCGGGCGCGGTGGCTCAAGCCTGTAATCTCAGCACTTTGGGAGGCCGAGGCGGGCGGATCACGAGGTCAGGAGAGCGAGACCATCCTGGCTAACGCGGTGAAACCCCGTCTCTACTAAAAAATACAGAAAACTAGCCAGGCGAGGTGGCAGGTGACTGTAGTCCCAGCTACTCGGGAGGCTGAGGCAGGAGAATGGTGTGAACCCAGGAGGCAGAGCTTGCAGTCAGTGGAGATCGCGCCACTGCACTCCAGCCTGGGCGGCAGAGCGAGACTCCGTCTCAAAAAAAAATAAATAAATAAAAATAAATTAGCTGGGAATTGTGATGCAGACTTGTAGTCCCAGCTATCTTGTAGGCTGAGGTGGGAGGATCACCTGAGCTCAAGAGGTCAATCAAACCTGCAATGAGCCATGATTGTGCCACTGCTCTTGAGCCTGGGTGACAGAGAGTGAGACCCTGTCTAAAAAATATATATATAGGCCGGGCGCGGTGGCTCAAGCCTGTAATCCCAGCACTTTGGAGGCCGAGGCGGGCGGATCACGAGGTCAGGAGAGCGAGACCATCCTGGCTAACGCGGTGAAACCCCGTCTCTACTAAAAAATACAGAAAACTAGCCAGGCGAGGTGGCAGGTGACTGTAGTCCCAGCTACTCGGAGGCTGAGGCAGGAGAATGGTGTGAACCCAGGAGGCAGAGCTTGCAGTCAGTGGAGATCGCGCCACTGCACTCCAGCCTGGGCGGCAGAGCGAGACTCCGTCTCAAAAAAAATAAATAAATAAAAATAAATTAGCTGGGAATTGTGATGCAGACTTGTAGTCCCAGCTATCTTGTAGGCTGAGGTGGGAGGATCACCTGAGCTCAAGAGGTCAATCAAACCTGCAATGAGCCATGATTGTGCCACTGCTCTTGAGCCTGGGTGACAGAGAGTGAGACCCTGTCTAAAAAAAAAATATATATATAGGCCGGGCGCGGTGGCTCAAGCCTGTAATCCCAGCACTTTGGAGGCCGAGGCGGGCGGATCACGAGGTCAGGAGAGCGAGACCATCCTGGCTAACGCGGTGAAACCCCGTCTCTACTAAAAAATACAGAAAACTAGCCAGGCGAGGTGGCAGGTGACTGTAGTCCCAGCTACTCGGAGGCTGAGGCAGGAGAATGGTGTGAACCCAGGAGGCAGAGCTTGCAGTCAGTGGAGATCGCGCCACTGCACTCCAGCCTGGGCGGCAGAGCGAGACTCCGTCTCAAAAAAAATAAATAAATAAAAATAAATTAGCTGGGAATTGTGATGCAGACTTGTAGTCCCAGCTATCTTGTAGGCTGAGGTGGGAGGATCACCTGAGCTCAAGAGGTCAATCAAACCTGCAATGAGCCATGATTGTGCCACTGCTCTTGAGCCTGGGTGACAGAGAGTGAGACCCTGTCTAAAAAAAAAATATATATATATATATAAATAAAAATTTATTTCCAGAGCTGTATGTTTAGAGGAAAATAAAAGGCATTGGACACAATTTGGGCTGGATTAGAATTAGAGAGCTGGGGAGCATGTCTGTATTCCCAGCAGCCTGGAGAAGACATGGAAGTCTTGGGAAGCAGCAGCAGCAGTTAAAAGACTAGGAGTGTGGAGGGGCTGAGGCTTTCAGCTGCCCTGCATCTTCCTACTGCCGCCCCTCCTAATCGCCCGTAGATGGTTTCCTTTCCCCGTTTATGTCATACTTGGTGTTTGTATTTTGGTGTGACTGCATATACAGCTTTGATCTCTTTTTGTTGTTGTTTTGTTTTTGTTTTTGTTTGTTTCGTTTTGAGACAGAGTCTTGCTCTGTCACCCAGGCTGGAGTGCAGTGGTGCGATTTCAGCTCACCACAACCTCCGCCTCCCAAGTTCAAGCGATTCTCCTGCCTCAGCCTCCCGAGTAGCTGGGATTACAGGAGCACACCACCACACCCAGCTAATTTTTTTTGTTTGTTTGTTTGTTTTGTTTTTGAGACGGAATCTCGCTCTGTTGCCCAGGCTGGAGTGCAGTGGCATGATCTTGGCTCACTGCAAGCTCCACCTCCTGGGTTCACACCATTCTCCTGCCTCAACCTCCCCAGTAGCTGGGACTACAGGCGCCCCACCACCATGCCCAGCTAGATTTTTGTATTTTGTTTAGTAGAGACGGGGTTTCACCATGTTAGCCAGGGTGGTCTCGATCTCCTGACCTCATGATCCACCTCAGCCTCCTAAAGTGCTGGGATTACAGGCGTGAGCCACCGCACCGGCCTGATCTCTCTCTCTTTTTTTTTTTTTTTTTTTTTTTTCCTGAGAGGAAGTCTCGCTCTGTTGCCCAGGCTGGAGTGCAGTGGTGCAATCTCCACTCACTGCAGCTTCTGCCTCCTGGGTTCAAGCAGTTCTCCTGCCTCAACCTCCCGAGTAGCTGGGATTACAGGCACCCGCCACCATGCCCAGCTAATTTTTGTATTCTAGTAGAGAAGGGGTTTCACCATGTTAGCCAGGCTGGTCTCAAACTTCTGACCTCAGGTGATCCGCCCACTTCAGCCTCCCAAATTGCTGATATTACAGGCGTGAACCACCGTGCCCAGCCTACAAACAATCTTTTTTTTTTTTTTTTTTGAGATGGAGTTTCACTGTTGTTGCCCAGGCTGGAGTTCAGTGGTGCAGTCTTGGCTCACTGCAGCCTCCACCTCCTGGGTTCAAGCAATTCTCCTGTCTCAGCCTCCTGAGTAGCTGGGATTATAGGCATGCGCCACCACGCCTGGCTAATTTTGTATTTTTAGTAGAGACAAGGTTTCTCTGTGTTGGTCAGGCTGGTCTCAAACTCCCAACCTCAGGTGATCCTCCCACCTCAGCCTCCCAAACTGCTGGGATTACAGGCCTGAGCCACCACTCCAGGCCACAAATAATCATCTTTAAAATGATAAAAGCAGGTTTCAACTGTGGTTCTTCTCTGGGGTGAGAAGGTGAAGATACACATGGGCAAGCTACTGATTTACCTTCTGAAAATACTCTTTGGAAGCAGCTGAATTTGGCTTGATTGTTGGAGAATCCTGTGTCCAATTCACTGGGCAGACTTCTCCATGGGTTTCTACATACTGGAATGCCTTCACCAAGAGGAGGGTTTCTTCCACACTTCGGCCCACTGGGCGATCATTAACACTCAAGTGCGGCCGGGTGCGGTGGCTCACACCTGTAATCCCAGCACTTTGGGAGGCTGAGGCAGTCAGGAGGTCAGGAGATCGAGACCATTCCGGCTAACACGGTGAAACTCCATCTCTACTGATAAAATACAAAAAATTAGCCAGGCATGGTGGTGGGCACCTGTAGTCCCAGCTACTTGGGAGGCTGAGGCAGGAGAATGGTGTGAACCTGAGAGGCAAGAGCTTGCAGTGAGCCAAGATTGTGCCACTGCACTCCAGCCTGGGCGACAGAGCGAGACTCCGTCTCAAAAAACACTCAAGTGCTTGATGAATCCACTGGGGTCAATTATGAAGAGACCTCTTGGGCCGGGCTCACGCCTGTAATCCCAGCACTTTGGGAGGCTGAGGCGGGCGGATCATGAGGTCAGGAGACCGAGACCATCGTGGCTAACATGGTGAAACCCCGTCTCTACTAAAAATGCAAAAAATTAGCCAGTTGTGGCGGTGGGCGCCTGTAGTCCCAGCTACTTGGGAGGCTGAGGCTGGAGAAGGGCGGGAACCTGGGAGGCGGAGCTTGCAGTGAGCCGAGATTGCGCCACTGCACTCCAGCCTGGGCGACTGAGCAAGACTCTGTCTCAATAAATAAGTAAATAAATAAATAAATAAATAAATAAATAAATAAAAAGAAGAGACTTCTTGGTGCAAGACCAGGACCTTCTAGCAGCACACCGTAGTCTTGGGAATTCACTTAGTGAAATGTGACAAAGGTGTGATGTTCATGTGACCCAAACCGCCATTCTTTCTTGGTGTATTTATCCAGGCAAGATGGCTAAAGTGGGAATCCACCACGGTGGCTTACGCCTGTAATCTGAGCACTTTGGGAGGCTGAGGCGGGTGGATCACCTGAGTTCAAGCGTTCAAGACCAGCCTCACCAACATGGTGAAATCCCGTCTCTACTAAAAATACAAAAATTAGCCAGGCGTAGTGGCAGGTGCCTGTAGTCCCAGCTACTGGGGAGGCTGAGGCAGGAGAATCGCTTGAACCTGGGAGGCGGAGGTTGTAGTGAGCCGAGATCGTGTCACTGCACTCCAGCCTGGGTGACAGAGCAAGATTCCATCTTGAAAAAAAAAAAAAGAAATCCAAAGGATAGAAGAAAGGCACCAAATATTTCCCCTCAAAGTCATCAAGGCTTAAGTCTTTGAACTCTCCATTGACAATGGCTGTACCCTTAAAATAGGGCGCATGCTGGGTGACATCAGGTGCACAGTATGAGAAACTGGTGCCAGAATGTTGCTTGACCGGAACCAGACCACAACATGTTTGTCAAACTTGTTCTTCCAGAAGCAGCAGGCCTGATGGCTGCAGTGACAGAAATACCCCAAGGAATGACACTCACATGCTGGCAGCTGATGCTCGGAACCACCTTCCCACAGCAGCTGCCGTCTTAAAGTGCATGTGTATTTTTGTTTTTTTGAGACAGGGTCTCACTCTGTCACCCAGGCTGAAGTGCAATGGCACAACCTTAGCTCACTGCAGCCTCAGCCTCCCAGGCTGAAGCCATCCTCCCACCTCAGCCTCCTGAGTAGCTGAGACTGCAGACGTGCACCACCATGCCTGGCTAATTTTTGTAATTTTTTGGATAGAGATGGGTTTTCGTCATGTTGCCCAGGCTGGTCTTGAAGTCCTGGGCTCAAGCGATCTTCCCGCCTCGACCTCCCAAAGTGCTAGGATTACAGGTGTGGTGGCACCTTGTCTCTAAAAAAATCAATCACATAAGAAAAGATAATAGCTTTTCTCCCCCTCTGATTATAACAGTGACACATTACCAAAGTTACTGGTGCTTACACGGGGTTGAATGGAGTTATGATGGATATTTCACTTAATGTTGTTCTTCAATGCTTTAATTTTTTACAACAGACTTAAAATTTTTAAAAATACATGTGACCAGGCGTGGTAGCTCACGCCTGTAATCTCAGCACTTTGGGAGACCGAGGTGGGTGGATCACCTGAGGTCAGGAGTTCAAGACCAGCGGGACCAACATGTTGAAACCCCATCTCTACTAAAAATACAAAATTCAGGAAAATCACTTGAACTTGGAAGGTAGAGGTTGTGGTGAGCCGAGATCGTGCCATGGCACTCCAGTGTAGGCAACAAGAACAAAACTCTGCTTCAAAAAAAAACAAAAAAACAAAAAAAAAACCATGTAATTGGTCGGACGCAGTGGCTCATCCCTGTAATCCCAGCACTTCAGGAGGCTGAGGCAGGAGGATCACTTGAGGTTGGGAGTTCAAGACCAACCTAGCCAACATGATGAAACCCTGTATCTACTAAAAATACAAAATTTGGGTCAGGTGCCATGGCTCACACCTATAGTCCCAGCACTTCGGGAGGCCGGGGGTTGTGGGGGTAGATCACCTGAGGTCAGGAGTTTGAGACCAGCCTGGCCAAACTGGTGAAACTTTGTCTCTACTAAAAATACAACAATTAGCTGGGTGTGGTGGTGGGCACCTGTAATCCCAGCTACTCGAGAGGCTGAGGCAGGAGAATCACTTGAACCCAAGAGGTAGAGGTTGCAGTGAGCCGAGATTGCACCATTGCACTCTAGCCTGGGCAACAGAACGAGACTCCGTCTCAAAAAAAAAAAAAAAATACAAAGCAGGGCATGGTGATGCATGCCTGTAATCTCAGCTACTCAGAAGGCTGAGGTACAAGAATCACTTCAACCTGGGAGGCAGAAGTTGCAGTGAGCTGAGAGGCCTGTGCACTCCAGCCTGGCGAGGGAGTGAGACTCCATCTCAAAAAAAAAGAAAAATACATGTAGTGCTCCTTGTTAAACGTCTTAGATAATATAGGAAGTTACAATGAAACAAGTAATTATTATCTATAATACCATTTTCCAGAGGTTACCATTGTTAATATGGGATGTGTTTTCTTCCCCAGATTTTTCTCACATATTTTTTATGTGTATGCCTTTTTTTCCAAAAACAAAAAGGATGATAGGCTGTTTTTCTTTTTCTTTTTTTTTTTTTTTTTTTTAGTGGCGCTGGGGTTTCACCATTTTGGCCAGGCTGGTCTTGAACTCCTGACCTCAAGTGATCCACCCACCTTGGCCTCCCAGAGTGCTGGGATTACAGGTGTGAGCCACTGCACCCAGCCTTTTTTTTTCTTTTTTTGAAACAGAGTCTGGCTCTGTTGCCCAGGCTGGAGTGTAGTGACTCAGTCTTGGCTCACTGCAGCCTCCAGCTCCCGGGTTCAAGCAATTCTCCTGCCTCAGCCTCCTGAGTAGCTGGGATTACAGGCGCCCATCACTGCGCCTGGCTAATTTTTGTATTTTTAGTAGAGATGGGGTTTTGCCATGTTGGCCAGGCTGGTTTCAAACTCCTGATCTCAGGTAATCCGCCCGCTCCGGCCTCCCACAGTGTTGGGATTACAGATGTGAGCCACCACACCTGGCCATCTGTTTTTTATTCTGCTTTACTTGGCAGTGGGGAACATCTTTCTATTCAATAGATTGATCTCTGAAAACATCACTTTTGATGACTTCATACTGTTCTGTCATGAATATACCACATATTTAACTAGTTCACTACTATTGAACCCCTGGGTGGTTCTGTTTTTGTTGTTTTTACAATGTTATGAAGAATACAGTAGAGAATATTTGTGTAATTGATCTTTGGGTGCATCCATTATTCTATTCTTGGGATACATTTTTTTTTTTTTTTTTTTTGAGACGGAGTCTCGCTCTGTCGCCCAGGCTGGAGTGCAGTGGCCGCATCTCAGCTCACTGCAAGCTCCGCCTCCCGGTTTACGCATTCTCTCGCCTCAGCCTCCGAGTAGCTGGGAACAGGCGCCCGCCATCTCGCCCGGCTAATTTTTGTATATTTTATTTATTTTTTTTTTTTTTTTGAGACGGAGTCTCGCTCTGTCGCAGGCTGGAGTGCAGTGGCCGGATCTCAGCTCACTGCAAGCTCCGCCTCCCGGGTTTAGCCATTCTCTCGCCTCAGCCTCCCGAGTAGCTGGGACTACAGGCGCCCGCCACATCGCCCGGTAATTTTTGTATTTTTTAGTAGAGAGGGGTCACCGTGTTAGCCAGGATGGTCTCGATCTCCTGACCTCGTGATCCACCGTCTCGGCCTCCCAAAGTGCTGGGATTACAGGCTTGAGCCACCGCGCCCGGCCTGTATATTTTAGTAGAGACGGGGTTTCACCGTTAGCCGGATGGTCTCGATCTCCGACCTCGTGATCCGCCCGTCTCGGCCTCCCAAAGTGCTGGGATTACAGGCTTGAGCCACTGCGCCCGGCTATTGGGATACATTTTGAGAAGTGCAATTGTTGGGCAATTCCTCTTAACCTATTTCTAGGGTTTTTGATAAATATTGTCTAATTGGCCCAGGAAAATGTTTGCCATTTCTGATATGTTGTATTTGACTGACTTTTTCAGGACAGGAAGATGTCACCCAAGCGCATAGCTAAAAGAAGGTCCCCCCCAGCAGATGCCATCCCCAAAAGCAAGAAGGTGAAGGGTAAGTTGGCCTTGGCTTCTTTGTGGGTACAGGTGGCCCCTGGAAACCCTAAGAACCCAGGACTGGGCTCCTTCCTTCTTGACACTTGAAACTGAAGGGAGTGGATGAGCAGAGACCCCACCCAGCTGGAATGTTTCCCATAACTCATTGAATCCCACTCTTTGGGAATCACAAAGTGGGCAGAAACTCCTCTCAAGGCACTCAGGCAGTACTGGCAAAAAAAACTAGACCCTAGGGCTTCACCCGTCAGTGATGCATTATGGTTAGGACCATTGACTTTACGACATGGGTTCAAGTCCTTGCTCTGCCACTTTCTAGCTGATAGGCAAGTCACTTAATCCTGCAGTTTGGATTATCAACTTCATAAAATGGAGGCAGCCAGAGCAGCACCACCCTCTCTGGGCTGTGTGAGGATGAGATTAAATAATGGCCTGGCAGCATTTGAGGGAGGTGGCTGTGGTTTCCTCTGTGCTGGGACCCCGGAGGGGCACAGGGAGGGAAGAAAAGCCAGCACTAAACTGGGAGGGGAAGTGTGGACCCACGCTCAGACAGTGTCTGTCTTTTGCAGACGCGAGGGCCGCTGCCTCCCGCCGCGTTCCTGGCGCCCGCTCCTGCCAAGGTGCCTGCGGGCTGAGCCCTCCTGACCAGAAAACCCAACCAGGTGGCTCCGCGCCCGGCGCGCCCTTTGTGCTGCCAGCGCGGGCTCCTCAGCGGTGGCCACATCCTCGGGGGAGGGGCTGGGCGCCATTGGCTGCCCAGGACTGTGGGTTGGGGGGCTGCCTTTGGCCCACAGAGGGCCCCGGGCCTCCCACTGGTTGGCGCGCACCTCCCGCAAATGCCGCTGGCCGCTCTTCCCCCTGCCCCTCCTGCCTCTCCACTGGATGGCGGAGGGAGGAGTCCGTTTCTGCAGTGGATTTGCCCGGGAGCTAAACTTACTCACTGGCGGACGGCCTGGGCATGGAGGAGGGCTAGGATGGAGACTGGGGACTGTGCTCTGACCCACGTAGTCTCCCTTGCTTTCGGTGCAGATTCTGCTATTATAATTAGCTTTCGGCCTGGCGCGGTGGCTCACGCTTGTAATCGCAACACTTTGGGAGGCCGAGGCGGGCGGATCACGAGGTCAGAAGATCCAGACCATCCTGGCTAACATGGTGAAACCCCGTCTCTACTAAAATACAAAAAATTAGCCATGCGTGGTGGCGGGCACCTGTAATCCCAGCTACACAGGAGGCTGAGGCAGAGGAATCACTTGAACCCAGGAGGCAGAGGCTGCAGTTAGCCGAGATCCGTCACGGCACTCCAGCCTGGCAACAGAGGGAGACTCCGTCTCAAAATAATAATAATAATAATTAGCTTTCTTTTCTTTTTTTCTTTTTTTTTTTTTTTGAGATCGAGTTTCACTCTGTCGCCCAGACTAGAGAGGGCAGTGGCGCGATCTCGGCTCACTGCCACCTCCACCTCCCAGGTTCAAGTGATTCTCCTGCCTCAGCCCCCGGAGTAGCTGGGATTACAGGCTACTGTTGGCCAGGCTGGTCTCGAACTCCTGACCTCAAGTGATCCGCCCGCCTCAGCCTCCCAAAGTGCTAGGATTACAGGTGTGAGCCACCGCACCCGGCCCCTCTTGCCCTCTGCATCAAGATTCATTTCCCAGTATCCAGTGTCTCCTTGTTTCCCTTTCTCCCCTTTCACGTGAATAATGTGCTCAGTTCTTAATCTCCACAAAAATCCTGTGAGAGAGGTACTTTTGTTGTCCCATTTCACAGACGACAAAACTTAGACTCAGAAAGTTCATACTAACGGTCTGTGGCAGAGCAGGGGCTTCTGCCCAGGTTTGTCTGATCTCAGAGCCTGTGACCTCTCCTGGCTGTAGTCATCCTCTACACTCAGGGTCTATCTTCTTCACCCTTCAGTCTCACACAGGTCCCACAGCACAGAACCTGGCTTGGTGCTGACACTCGGCCAGGGCGATGTGGGCCAGCTGGGGCTGGGTGAGAATGTGATGGAGAGGAAGAAGCCGGCCCTGGTATCCATCCCAGAGGATGTTGTGCAGGCTGAGGCTGGGGGCATGCACACCGTGTGTCTAAGCGAAAGTGGCCAGGTAGGTGTTGGGGGCTGGCACAGGGTTGCACAAGGCCTAGGATTGGGTGGCTTGGGGCAGGGCTTTTGAACCACTCATGTTCACTGTGGAAATGGAGCTGGCTAGTCAAGCGGGGAGTGGCCTACATGAGAATGGACTGCGAGGCCAGACTTTGCATTAATGAGGGCATCCTGGGCACAGGTCTATTCCTTCGGCTGCAATGATGAGGGTGCCCTGGGAAGGGACACATCAGTGGAGGGCTCGGAGATGATCCCTGGGAAAGTGGAGCTGCAAGAGAAGGTGGTACAGGTGTCAGCAGGAGACAGTCACACAGCAGCCCTCACCGAGGATGGCCGTGTCTTCCTCTGGGGCTCCTTCCGGGTAAGGCTGGGTCTGGAAGTCTGCATGGGGCCTGAAAGGCAGAATTAACTGGTGGGGCCCCAAAGATAATCCATTTCCATGCCTCCGTGGTACTTACTAGTGGGGAGATGAAACCCCACAGGTAGAGCTGAGGCCCAGACCCAGGACTCTAGCTTCTTCATGTGGGCCTGTCCACACCACCAGCTGCTTCCTTGAATCCAATGTCATCAAGTGTCTGTCCTGGGAAGCGAGTGGGTCAAGGATGTCCCTGGGTTGAGGCTGATCCAGGAGGCCTGCTGTCTTCACCCATCTCCCTGACTTCCGTCTCCGCCTCACCTTGCCAGCACTGCCTCTTCCACATTTCCCAGAGGCTTGGAGGGGGCAAGGAGGTGTGGAGGCAGGGATTGTTGCATCTCAGAGTTTCCAAGGTAGAGAGGAGTGTAGTTTAAAAAACAGATTCTGGTTTTTTGTTTTTTTTCTTTTGAGAGACGAAATTTCACTCTTGTTGCCCAGGCTGGAGTGCAATAACGCAATCTTGGCTCACCACAACCTCTGCCTCCCGGGTTTAAGTGATTCTCCTGCCTCAGCCTCCCAAGTAGCTAGGATTACTGGCATGCGCCACCACACCTGGCTAATTTTGTATTTTCAGTAGAGATGGGGTTTCTCCTGTTGGTCGGGCTGGTCTTGAATTCCTGACCTCAGATGATCCACCCGCCTCTGCCTCCCAAAGTGCTGGGATTACAGGCATGAGCCACCGCGCCCAGGGCCAAATTCTGTATTAAAATTGTTTTCTTCTTACTATTTTTTTTTCCGATGGAGTCTCGCTCCATCAGCCAGGCTGGAGTGCAGTGGCGAGATCTTACTGTAACCTCCTCTTTCCGGGTTCAAGCGATTCTTCTGCTGTCAGCCTTCCAGGTAGCTGGGACTACAGGCGCATACCATCACGCCCAGCTAATTTTTGTATTTTAGTAGAGACGGGATTTCACCTTGTTGGCCAGGCTAGTCTCGAATTCTTGACCTCAAGCAATCTACCTGACGTAGCCTCCCAAAGTGCTGGGATTACAAGCGTGGGCCACCGGACCGGGTCTGATGGGTGTGTTTGTATCGTGTCTATTTTGAATTTTTTATGGAGAATGTCACCCAGGCTGGAGTGCAATGACACAATTTCGGCTCACTGCAACCTCTGCCTCTTGGGCTCAAGCAATTCTCCTTCTTCAGCCTCCCGAGTAGCTGGGATTACAGGCACGCGCCACCATGCCTCGCTAATTTTTGTATTTTTAGGAGAGATGGGGTTTCACCATGTTGGCCAGGCTGGTTGCAAATTCCTGATCTCAGGTGATCCGCCCCTCTGGGCCTCCCAGAATACTGGGATTGCAGGCGTGAGCCACCGCGTCTGGCCTCTTTTCTTTTTTAATTAGAGATGAGATCCTGCTCTGTCACCCAGGCCAGAGTGCAGTGGCATCATCTTAGCTCACTGCAGCCTCAACTTCCTGGGCTCAGGTGATTTCTTCCACCTCAACCTCGCAAGTAGTTGATACTATAGGCTTGTGCCACCACACTCAGCTAGTTTTTATATTTTTTTGTGGGGACGGGGTTTCACCATGTTGCCCAAGCTGGTCTTGAGCTCAAGCGATCTGCCTGCCTGGGCCTACCAAAGTGCTAGGATTACTGGCATGAGCTACCATGCCTGGCCCAGAATAGTATATTGAACGCCCATTTACTTGCCACACAGTTTCAATGATTATCAACTTGTGGCCAGACTTGTTTATCTCTATTTACATCCACTCTCTGACTCCTTGATTTTTTTTTTTTTTTTTTTTGAGACGGAGTCTCACTCTGTCGCCCAGGCTGGAGTGCAGTGGCCGGATCTCAGCTCACTGCAAGCTCTGTCTCCCGGATTTATGCCATTCTCCTGCCTCAGCCTCCCGAGTAGCTGGGACTACAGGCGCCCGCCACCTCGCCCGGCTAGTTTTTTGTATTTTTTAGTAGAGACGGGGTTTCACCGTGTTAGCCAGGATGGTCTCGATCTCCTGACCTCGTGATCCGCCCGTCTCGGCCTCCCAAAGTGCTGGGATTACAGGCTTGAGCCACCGCGCCCGGCCACTCCTTGATTATTTTAATGCAAGTTGCAGACCATAAATGATTTCATTGATAAGTATTTGAGTATGTGGCCCGGCTCCTGCCCACCTCTCCATCCCCATCTGGTGCCACTGCCCTTCTGGATTTCACTGGTATGGCGCAGGCAGGACTGGCTGATAAGTGCCCTGTCCCTCCCTTCTAGGACAATAACGGTGTGATTGGGCTGTTGGAGCCCATGAAGAAGAGCATGGTGCCAGTGCAGGTGCAGCTGGACGTGCCTGTGGTAAAGGTGGCCTCAGGTGGGTCTGGGGGTACTTGCTCAGGCCAGGACTTGGAGGACCTTGTTCTGGGGCTGGCCCAGCCTTGGGCCTTACAGATGTGGCCTGCATCCCCTACCTTTTCATCCTCAGGAAACGACCACTTGGTGATGCTGACAGCTGATGGTGACCTCTACACCTTGGGCTGCGGGGAACAGGGCCAGCTAGGCCGTGTGCCTGAGTTATTTGCCAACCGTGGTGGCCGTCAAGGTCTTGGTAAGTGGCCTTGGTACCTCCAGCAGGGCAAATTGGCAGGCCACCCCCACAGTGAAGGCCAAAGGCAGGAAGGATTTGCTGTGGTCAGGCTTGCATCAGATGGACTTGTGGTATTGGTTAAGACTTTGGAGACAGACTGCTCTGGTAGTTTTGCCACCTACTGTCTATGGGACTCTGAACATAGTTTCTTTTTTTTTTTTTGAGACGGAATCTAGCTCTGTCACCCAGGCTGGAGTGCAGTGGCACGATCTCGGCTCACTGCAAGCTCCGCCTCCCGGGTTCATGCCATTCTCCTGCCTCAGCCTCCTAAGTAGCTGGGACTACAGGCGCCCACCACCGCGCCTGGCTAATTTTTTGTATTTTTAGTAGAGACGGGGTTTCCCTGTGGTCTCGATCTCCTGACCTCGTGATCCGCCCGCCTCAGCCCCCCAAAGTGCCGGGATTACAGGCGTGAGCCACCGTGCCCGGCCTGAACATAGTTTCTTCATCATTAAGTCTACCTACCTATAAACCTACTTCATTAGGTTGCTCTGAAGTTAAATGAGTTAATGAGAAGAATATCAGGCAGAGGGTAAGTTCTATATAAATGATACCTCTAATAACTGTGGGGATCTGAGCAAGGCACTTGCATTCTCTTGATCTCAGTTTCCTTTTTTATAAAATAGGGATAAGAGTCCCTACTTAGCCTCTCAAGGGCTTTTTTTTTTTTTTTTTTTTTTTTTGAGACGGAGTCTCGCTCTGTTGCCCGGGCTGGAGTGCAGTGGCCGGATCTCAGCTCACTACAAGCTCCGCCTCCCGGGTTTACGCCATTCTCCTGCCTCAGCCTCCGGAGTCGCCCGGAGGCTGTCCGCCACCTCGCCCGGCTAGTTTTTTGTATTTTTAGTAGAGACGGGGTTTCACCGTGTTAGCCAGGATGGTCTCGATCTCCTGACCTCGTGATCCACCCGTCTCGGCCTCCCAAAGTGCTGGGATTACAGGCTTGAGCCACCGTGCCCAGCCTCAAGGGCTTTTATAATGGAGGAGAATTAAACTTGGGGCAGAGGGAAGCCATGTGTGTCTGTCTGTCACTGACTGTGCCTTTCCCTCTGCCTGCAGAACGACTCCTGGTCCCCAAGTGTGTGATGCTGAAATCCAGGGGAAGCCGGGGCCATGTGAGATTCCAGGATGCCTTTTGTGGTGCCTATTTCACCTTTGCCATCTCCCACGAGGGCCACGTGTACGGCTTTGGCCTCTCCAACTACCATCAGCTTGGTGAGCCCCGAGCCCAGCTTCAGGCGTGATCCAGTGGCCTGCGTTCCTGTCCTGGCTCTACCACTCATTCATTGTGCATCCTTTGCGGGGTTGTCTAACCCCTCGAAACCACAGTTTTCTCATCTGTAAAGTGAAAATGTCCATATCCTGATGGGAGGTGGCCTCACTGTGGGAGGGGATTGAGAAGGGCAGCTCTCAGAACACCTTCACCCTTGATGGCTCCGGCCTTTCCCCCAGGAACTCCGGGCACAGAATCTTGCTTCATACCCCAGAACCTAACATCCTTCAAGAATTCCACCAAGTCCTGGGTGGGCTTCTCTGGTGGCCAGCACCATACAGTCTGCATGGATTCAGAAGGTAGGGCCTTTACGTCCTTCTCTAGTTTGGGGGCGGAGTGTACCCTGGCCTAGACCTAGCCAGATTCCTGAGACCGTGGTCCTTGGAGCCTGGGTCTGTTCCATGGTTGTGCCACACGTGGGTCCATGAGAGTCACTCTCATCCTCCTAGAGTCCTGGTGCTCTTCCAAGTGTGAGTTCAATGGGGGCCTGTGTAGAGATTCTCCTAGGCCTCCTCCAAAACTGGAAAGAGGCACTGCAGATCTCCTTCTGATCTCCCTGGGAGCAGTGACACACTCCCATGGACAGGGGGACTCACCTAGCCTGCCACCCATTTTGCCTGTAGCACGCCTTCTGCTATTGCTCATCTCTCTCCCTCCTCCCACAGGAAAAGCGTACAGCCTGGGCCGGGCTGAGTATGGGCGGCTGGGCCTTGGGGAGGGTACTGAGGAGAAGAGCATACCCACCCTCATCTCCAGGCTGCCTGCTGTCTCTTCAGTGGCTTGTGGGGCCTCTGTGGGGTATGCTGTGACCAAGGATGGTGAGTGGGGCTGCCTACACTCTGTCTCGTTGGGACCTGGGGGTCAAGGTTCTTACCCAATTCCCCAATAGGCTGTGATGTCCACTCTCAGGTGGAGCCGAGGTGCAGAGAGCAGTGTTTGTGATGACACTTTGTTCCTGCTTCTCAGAAGCTCTGGTGTTGATGAATATGAAATGAGTACATAAATTATTTTAGTAAAGGTGATTTATTATGCAGAGGAGAGAAATAGCAAAGAGTGAGATATCACTGAGACTTAAGGAGGCAATGGGACTGGAACCCAAGTCTCCAGACTCCTAACCCAGGCTGCTCTCTCCATCAGGGTAACCTCTTCATATGTCACCTTGTATGTTCCCGCTTCCCAGGGACTTGTACTTAGAATCTAAATCAGGGGAAAAAAAGACTTAGTAGTCAGAGCTGTAGCAAGTATAGCGGAGGAGGGTGTGAACAAATGACCACCAAAGCCTGAGTGGGTGAGGGGGACAGCCATGGAGGTCCTGTAGAAGCCTGGAGCTGGCAGAGGTGCTGGACCTGAGATATCTGGGAAGACTTCCTGAGGAAGTGGGGCTTGCACTGTACCTTGAAGATTCCATTCTTTGTGAAAAGCAAAGAATGCCATTCCAGGCAGAGGAACATCAGGGCAATCTCAAAAGTGGCTGATCCTGGGAACAGAGGGTGGGGTTGGGGTCTTGAATGCCACACCTAGGAGCAGCCTTTGGCAACGTGTAGGGACTGTGGTCTCTGGTTTACAGCGTTCTTTTTCATCCATCATCTCCTTGGGTTCTCCCAACTTCCCTGGACTCCGAGAGTCTGGGACCTTGCCAAGCTGCTGTTGGCCAAGGCCACAGTCCACACCCATCTCCCAGGTTTCTCCTGCCACAGAAAGGTGGGCTGGGGATCCTGGAGACAGCTGTACTCATTTCTTTCTCTTGCAGGTCGTGTTTTCGCCTGGGGCATGGGCACCAACTACCAGCTGGGCACAGGGCAGGATGAGGACGCCTGGAGCCCTGTGGAGATGACGGGCAAACAGCTGGAGAACCGTGTGGTCTTATCTGTGTCCAGCGGGGGCCAGCATACAGTCTTATTAGTCAAGGACAAGGAACAGAGCTGATGAAGCCTCTGAGGGCCTGGCTTCTGTCCCACTCAACCTCCCTCACAGAACAGGGAAGCAGTGACAGCTGCAGATGGCAGCGGGCCTCTCCCCAGCCCTGAGCACTGTGTCAGCTCCTGCCTTTTCCCATCAGCAGAACAGAATCCTTTTCCTATTTTTCTTCCTCCTCTTTGGAATTCTCCTGGGACCTACAGAATAAAGGAGGGGATGGACAGGGGATTTTCAGAAGGAACGTGGCTCGCTCCAGAGCTATATGGTTAGACGTTTCTCCCTTTTTCCCTACCTTCCATGGTCCTGGTTGGCCCGGGCTTTACCTACTAGAAAACCAAAACCTCCCCCTGGAGTTTGGTGCCCACTTTCTGAGAAGTTGGGGCTCCATCAAGCCCCATTCTAGTCATGTGCCCCTTTCCTGTCCCTAACAGTCTACAGGCAAACAAATGGTACAGTCATAAGATCCGTCTGTCATGGACCCACGCCCAGAGGAACGTGCAGAGAAAGCAGAGCTGCATGGCTGTAGGCAACTCTAAGCCAAATATTTGGCTCAGAACAGGTGTCCATGGGACAAAAAATGATCCTCCACTTGACCAAGAGAAAAATGATTCTCCCAGAAGCACAAAGCGTACTCTTGCCTCTCAGGCATTGTCTTTGTACATCGCACCCATCCATTCGTCTTTACCTGCAGCCAAGGGCCTGGAATCGCAAAGAGAAGCCACGCTGGGCTGGGCAGAGCAGAGCAGGGTATGGGGTGGGGAGAGAGGGTGGAGGGTTTTATAAACAAACTTAACAGCAATATTAAAAGGGGAGGGATTGAGGGAGGGACAGAGTGTTGGAGGGCCAGAGACCAGTCCTGAGACGGAAACAGCAACTTGTACTGTGGCTGACAAAATAGGATATAGTTTTGATTTTTTGAAATTGTAAAATATTTTGGAGGGAGAACAAAATCTTTTAACATTTTGAATAAATTTAGAGTTTTATAAAATAGGCCATTTGTTTTCTACACACTCCCTGCTTTTTAAGGGAGCATATACTATGTGCCAGGCACTGCTGGGAAAGACAGAATGAACTATAAACCTGGCGTTGAGGCTACAACTTAAGTGATGTCAAGATGTCCTTAGGTGCCAGTCAGCTGTCAGTGTGACTAACAAAAGCTTCAAATCTGTCAAGAAGGAAGAAAAAAGTTGAGTTTTGTTTGGGTATTTCTGTTTCGGGAGTCACTGGATTATTTTTAAATGCTGCATAGTCCAGTAGAGGCGGGGCGGATCTTTTAATGCCAAACCAAGATTTTTTTTTTTTTTTCTCGAGACAGACTTTCTCTCGTCGCCCAGGTTGGAGTGCAATGGCACAATCTCACTGCACCCTCCACCTCCCGGGTTCAGGCAATTCTCCTGCCTCGGCCTCCTGAGTAGCTGGGATTACAGGCATGCATCTCCACACCTGGCTAAAATTTTTGTATTTTTAGTAGATACAGGGTCTTGCCCCGTTGGTCAGGCTGGTCCCGAACACCCGATCTCAGGTGATCTGCCTTCTTCAGCCTCCCAAAGTGCTGGGATTACAGGTGTGAGCCACGGCGCCTGGCTTTTTTTTTTTTTTTTTGAGACAGAGTTGCTTTTTCTACCCAGGCTGGAGTGCAGTGACGTGATCTCGGCTCACTGCAACCTCTGCCTCCCAGGTTCAAGCGATTCTCCTGCCTCAGCGCCTCAAGTAGCTGGGATTACAGGCACATACCACCAAGCCCAGCTAATTTCTAAAAATTTTTATTTATTTTTTGGGACGGAGTCTTGCTCTGTTGCCCAGGCTGGAATGCAGTGGCACGATCTCAGCTCACTGCAGCCTCTGCCTCCCAGGTTCAAGTGATTCTCCTGCCTCATCCTCCCGAGTAGCTGGGACTGTAGGCGTGTGCCACCATGCCTGGCTGATTTTTTTTTTTTTTTTTTGAGACAGTCTTGCTCTGTCATCCAGGCCGGAGCGCAGTGGCACTATCTCGGCTCACAGCAACCTCCACCTCCTGGGTTCATGCTGTTCTGCTATCTCAGCCTCCCCAACAGCTGGGACTACAGGCACACGCCGCCATGCCTGGCTAATTTTTTTGTATTTTTAGTAGTGACAGGATTTCGCCGTGTTAGCCAGGATGGTCGCCTGACCTCGTGATCCACCTGCCTCAGCCTCCCAAAGTGCTGGGATTACTGGCGTAAGCCACCACGCCCAGCCATGCCTGGCTAATTTTTTTGTATTTTTAGTAGAGACAGGGTTTCACTATGTTGGCCAGGCTGGTCTCGAACTACTGACCTCCTGATCCGCCTGCCTCCGCCTCCCAAAGTGCTGGGATTACAGACAAGCTACCGCGCCCGGCAATTTATTAATTTATTTAGAAACTGAGTTTTGCTCTTGTTACCCAGACTGGAGTCCAATGGTGCGATCTTTGCTCACTGCAACCTCCGCCTCTCGGGTTCAAGTGATTCTCCTGCTTCAGACTCCCGAGTAGCTGGGATTACAGGCATGTGCGACCACACCCAACTAATTTTTGTATTTTTAGTAGAGACACGGTTTCACCATGTTGGCCAGGATGGCCAGGGTGGTCTCAATCTCTTGACCTTGTGATCCGCCCACCTCAGCCTCCCAAAGTGCTGGAATAACAGGCATGAGCCACTATGCCCACTATACTATATATATATATTTTTTTTTTTTTTTGAGGCGGAGTCTCGCTGTGTCACCCAGGCTGGAGTGCAGTGGCCGGATCTCAGCTCACTGCAAGCTCCACCTCCCGGGTTTACGCCATTCTCCTGCCTCAGCCTCCCGAGTAGCTGGGACTACAGGCGCCCGCCACCTCGCCCAGCTAGTTTTTTTATTTTTAGTAGAGACGGGGTTTCACCGTGTTAGCCAGGATGGTCTCGATCTCCTGACCTCGCGATCCGCCCGTCTCGGCCTCCCAAAGTGCTGGGATTACAGGCTTGAGCCACCGCGCCCGGCCTTATACTATATTTTTTAATATAGTACCATCTCCAGAAATGCTTACTGAGGCCCAGTGCAGTGGCTCACTGTAATCACAGCTACTGGGGAGGCTAAGGCAGGAGAATTGCTTGAACCCAGGAGGTGGAAGTTGCAGTGAACTGAGATCGCACCACTGCACTTCAGCCTGGGTGAAGAAGCGAGACTCCATCTCAAAAAGAAAAAAGAAATGCTTACTGAGTCACTTAGGTATTATTTTCAGACATCATTAATTGCATAATAATAAAAAGTAGGACATACCCCACCACACCCAGCACTTTTTTTTTTTTTTTTTTTGAGACAGTGTTTTGTTCTGTTGCCCAGTCTGGAGTGCAGTGGCACCACCTTGGCTCACTGCAGCATCTGCCTCCTGGGTTCCAGTGATTCTGCCTCAGCTTCCCGGGTCACTGGAATGACAGTCATGCGCCACTATGCCCGGCTAATTTTTATATTTTTAGTAGAGACAGGGTTTCATCATGTTGGCCAGGCTGGTCTCGAACTTCTGACCTCAGGTGATCCGCCCTCCTCAGTCTCCCAAAGTGCTAGGGTTACAGGCATGAGCCACTGCACCTGGCCTTTTTTTTTTTTCTTTGAGATGGAGTCTTGCTCTGTCACCCAGGCTGGAGTGCATTGACTCTATCTAGGCTCCCTGCAGTCTCCACCCCCTGGGATCAAACAATTCTCGTGTTTCAGCCTCCTGAGTAGGCCTTGTACGTTTAGTAGAGACAGGGTTTCACCATGTTGGCCAGGCTGGTTTAGAACTCCTGACGTCAGGTGATCCACACTGCTCCGCCTCCCAAAGTGCTGGCATTACAGGCGGGAGCCACCGCACCCGCCTTACACAATAACTCTTTTTTTTTTTTTTTTTTTTGAGACGGAGTCTTGCTCTTTCGCCGGGCTGGAGTGCAGTGGCCGGATCTCAGCTCACTGCAAGCTCCGCCTCCCGGGTTTTACGCCATTCTCCTGCCTCAGCCTCAGGAGTAGCTGGGACTACAGGCGCCCGCCACCTCGCCCGGCTAGTTTTTTGTATTTTTAGTAGAGACGGGGTTTCACCGTGTTAGCCAGGATGGTCTCGATCTCCTGACCTCGTGATCCGCCCGTCTCGGCCTCCCAAAGTGCTGGGATTACAGGCTTGAGCCACCGCGCCCGGCCCACAATAACTCTTAACGATGATATATATTACTGTAGATTTTCACAAGCATTTGACATACAAAAATCATACAGAGCTGACCTGTGCAATACAGTGGTCACTAGCCACATGTGGCTATTTACGTTGAAATCAATATACTTTTAAAATGGAATAAACTCAGTTGTACAAGCCACATTTCAAGTAGTCAGTAGTGACAAGCTAGTACTTGTGGTATGGGACTGTGCAAATACAACTCATTTCACATTGCAGAAGGTTACAGCGGACAGTGCTGATACAAAGAATTGGTGTATGGTAATAGGAAAGTTTTATTAGCTCCAGGAGGATTACTGGATGTCAGAGGCTTGGGAAAATAAATATGATGTTAAAAAAATTTAATATGTGGCCCATGCCTGTAATCCTACACTTTGGGAGGCCAAGGCAGGCGGATCACTTGAAGTCAGCAGTTCAAAACCAGCTTAGCCATCATGATGAAGCACCATCTCTACGAAGAATACAAAAAATTAGCTGGGCATGGTGGTGCACACCTGTAATCCCAGCTACTCTGGAGGCAGGAGAATTGCTTGAACCCGGGAGGTGGAGGTTGCAGTGAGCTGAGATCGTGCCACCACATTCCAGCCTGGGTGACAGAGCGAGACTCCATCTCAAAAAATAAATTAGGCCTGGCGTGGTGACTCAACGCCTGTAATCACAGCACTTTGGGAGGCTGAGGTGGGTGGATCACGAGGTCAGGAGTTCAAGACCAGCCAAGACGGTGAAACCCCGTCTCTACTAAAAAAAAAAAAAAAAAAGAGTTTGGTGTGGTGTCCAGCGCCTGTAATCCCAGCTACGCGGGAGGCAGGGGCACAGAACTGCTTGAACCGGGGAGGCGAAGGTTGAGTGAGCCACGATTGGGCCACTGCACTCCAGCCTGGGTGACAGAGCGAGATGTCACAAAAAAAAATAAGAAAAAATTTAAGGCCGGGCGCAGTGGCGCACGCCTGTAATCCCAACACTTTGGGAGCAGAGGCGGGCAGATCACAAGGTCAGGAGATCAAGACCATCCTGGCTAACACGGTGAAACCCCGTCTCTACTAAAAATACAAAAAATTAGCCAGGCGTAGTGGTGGGCGTCTGTAGTCCCAGCTGCTCGGGAGGCTGAGGCAGGAGAATGGTATGGTGTGAACTCAGGAGGTGGAGCTTGCAGTAAGCCAAGATCGCACCACTGCACTTCAGCCTGGGCGACAGAGCAAGACTCCATCAAAAAAAAAAAAATATTATATATATATATATATACTCTTTTTTCTTGAACTTGTAGGTTTGATGCATGCACTATATTTTAATATTTGCTTTGCGAAAAGTAATTGTATGTCTGCTACTCCACCCCCCAAAAAATCCTTTGGGATTATATTTATTGGAGTTTTCCAACTCAGCAATATAATATAGCAGGGTGGAAGTACCTCTTTTTTTTTTTTTTTTTTTTTGAGACAGGGTCTTGCTCTTGCCCAGGCTGGAGTGCAGTGGCACAGTCACCACTCACTGCAGCCTTGATTTCCCCGGGTTCAGGTGATCCTCCCACCTCAGCCTCCCAAGTAGCTGGGACTATAGGTGTGTGTCACCACACTTGGCTAATTTTGTATTTTTTTGTAATTACAGGGTTTTGCCACGATGTACAGGCTGGTGTCAAACTCCTGGACCCAAGTGATCTGCCTGCCTTGGTCTCCCAAAATGTTGGGATTACAGGCGTGAGCCACTACACCTACAAAAGTACCTCATTATTGGTCAGGTGTGGTGGCTCACACCTGTGTAGGGACCAGCACTACAGGGCCTGTGGGTTTTTCTCGTGTGTGGAGACGAGAGATTGTAGAAATAAAGACACAAGACAGAGGCCGGGCGCGGTGGCTCAAGCCTGTAATCCCAGCACTTTGGGAGGCCGAGACGGGTGGATCACAAGGTCAGGAGATCGAGACATCTGGCTAACAGGTGAAACCCCGTCTCTACTAAAAATACAAAAAACTAGCCGGGCGAGGTGGCGGGCGCCTGTAGTCCAGCTACTGGGGAGGCTGAAGGAGGAGAAGGCGTGAACCCAGGAGTGGAGCTTGCAGGGCTGAGATCGGCCACTGCATTCAGCCTGGGGACAGAGCGACTCCGCTCAAAAAAAAAAAAAAAAAAAAAAAAAAAAAAAAAAAAAAGACACAAGACAGAAATAGAAGAAAAGATAGCTGGGCCGGGCGCGGTGGCTCACGCCTGTAATCCCAGCACTTTGGGTGGCCGAGGCAGTTGGATCACGAGGTCGGAAGATCCGTAGCCATCCTGGCTAACACGGTGAAACCCCGTCTCTACTAAAAATACAAAAAAAAATTAGCCGGGCTTGGTGGCAGGTGCCTGTAGTCCCAGCTACTCAGGAGGCTGAGGCAGGAGAATGGCATGAACCCAGGAGGGGGAGCTTGCAGTAAGCCAAGATCGCACCACTGCACTCCAGCCTGGGCGACAGAGTGAGACTCTTGTCTCAAAAAAAAAAAAAAAAAAAGACAGCTGGGCCCCAGGGACCACTACCGCCAAGATGCGGAGACCGGTAGTGGCCCAGAATGCCCGGCTGTGCTGTTATTTATTGTATATAAGGCAAGGGGACAGGGTGAGGAGTGTGAGTCATCTCCAGTGATAGGTAACAGTCACACGAGTCACGTGTCCACCAGACGGGCCCCTTCCCTGTTTGGTAGCTGAGGTGGAGAGAGGGGACAGCTTACGTCATTATTCTATGCATTTCTTGGAGAGATCAAAGACTTTAATATTCTCACTAATTCTGCTACTGCTATCTAGAAGGCAGAGCAAGGTGTACAGGGCGGAACATGAAAGTGGACCAGGAGCATGACTGCTGAAGCACAGCATCACAGGGAGACTTTGAGGCCTCCAGATGGCTGCCAGCGGGCTTGACTGATGTCAGGCATTCCACAAGAAGTGGTGGAGCAGAGTCTTTTCTAATTCCCCGGGGGAAAGGGAGACTCCCTTTCCCGGTCTGCTAAGTAATGGGTAATGGGTGCCTTCCCAGGCACTGGCGGTACTGCTAGACCAAGGTCTGCTAAGTAACGGGTGCATTCCCCGGGCACTGGCATTACCACTAGACCAAGAAGCCCTCTAGTGGTCCTGTCCGGTGTGACAGAGAGCTCACACACTTGTCTTCTGGTCACTTCTCACCGTGTCCGTTCAGCTCCTATCTCTGTATGGCCTGGTTTTTCCTAGGTTATAACAGAGATTATTATAATATTGGAATAAAGAGTAATGCTACAAGGTAATGATTAATAATATTCATATATAATCATATCTATATTCTGTGTCTAATATAACCTCTTATTTTAAGTATTTTCTTTATGATACTGGAACAGCTTGTGCCTTCAGTCTCTTGCCTCGGCACCTGGGTGGCTTGCCGCCCACACACCTGTAATCCCAGCAGTTAGGGAGGCTGAGGTGGGCGGCTCACGTGAGGTCAGGAGTCTGAGACCAGCCTGGCCAATACGGTGAAACCCTGTATCTACTAAAAATATAACAAATTAGTTGGATATGGTGGCACGCGATTGTAGTCCCAGCTACTCGGGAGCCTGAGGCTCGAGAATGGCTTGAACCCAGGAAGGGGAGGTTGCGGTGAGCCGAAATTGTGCCACTGCACTCCAGCCTGGGTGACAGAGTGAGACTCTCAAACAAAAACACAAACAAACAAAAAAACAGTATCTCTTCTTTTTTTTATTTTTCTTTTCTTTTTTTTTTTTTTTGGAAACAGAGTCTTGCTGTGTTGCCTGGGCTGGAGTGCAGTGCTGCAATCTTGGTTCACCGTAACCTTCACCTCCTGGGTTCAAGCGATTCTCCTGCCTCAGCCTCCTGATTAGCTAAGAGTCCAGGCATGCACCACCATGCCCGGCTAATTTTTTTATATTTTAGTAGAGACGGGGTTTTGCCATGTTGATCAAGCTGGTCTCGAACTCCCAACCTCAGGTGATCCAATCGCCTCAGCTTCCCAAAGTATTGGGATTACAGGCGTGAGCCACCATGCCCAGCCAGTATCTCATTCTTAATAACTTGTATGCATTGTGACTTCAAGTAGGGTAGGCATTGTATTAAGCACTTTACATGCAATAGCTTGTTTAATCCTCACATCAGCTCTACTATCTTTCAGGAAACTCCCTGCCACTTGAAGTGCTTGAGGTCAGGAGGCTACTAAGTGCATAGTCTAATCAGCCTCCACCTGAGCCCAGAACCACGTAGTAAATGCTCTACAATTCTTTGCTATTATGATTATTTTACATTTTCTATTCCCTATAGTTAATAATTGCTGTGTTTTTAATGTACTTTGTTTTGTTTGTATAAGTATCATTAATTTAGTTCCAATATATCAGAAGTATAAATCTTTTGGGTGTTCAAACACATCACCTACTTTCAATTTTATCCTTTCCTCCATCCTCTCCTAACCTGGATTAGTTACCCCGAAATAAATGTAATGTAATACAACATATGGCTCAGCTATAAATAATACTTACAGTCATGATAATGTGGATGTTCAACAGTGCTTTAACAAAATATCAGGAAGGCTGGGCATGGTGGCTCACACCTGTAATCCCAGCACTTTGGGAAGCCGAGGTGGGAGGATTCCATGAAGGCAGGAGTTTTGAGACCAGCCTGGGCAACATAGTGAGACATCCCCCCACCCCCAGTCTCTACCAAAAAAAAAAAAAAATTCTGGGTGTGCTGGTACACACCTGTAGACCCAGCTATTGAGAGCAGGGAGGCAGAGGTGGGAGGACAGCTTGAGGCCAGGATATCCAAGCTGCAGTGGGCCATGATTATAACACTGTACTCCAGCTTGGGTGACAGAGCAAGACCCTGTTTTTAAAAAAGTCGGGGCACGGTGGCTCACGCCAGTAATCCCAGCACTTTAGGAGGCTGAGGCAGGTGGATCACCTGAGGTCAGGAGTTCGAGGCCAGCCTGACCAACATGGTGAAACCCTGTTTCTACCAAAAATACAAAAATTAGCTGGATGTGGTGATGGGTGCCTGCAGTTCCAGCTACCCCAGAGGCTGAGACAGGAGAATTACTTGAACCCAGGAGGCAGAGGTTGCAGTGAGCAGAGACCCTGCCATTGCATTCCAACCTGGGTGACAGAGTGAGACTCTGTCTCAAAAAAAAAAAAAAAAAAAAAAAAGGCCGGGCGTGATGGCTCATGCCTGTAATTCCAACACTTTGGGAGGCTGAGGTGGGCGGATCACCTGAGGTTGGGAGTTCGAGACCAGCCTGACCAACATGGAGAAACCCCGTCTCTACTGAAAATACAAAATTAGCTGGGCATGGTGGCATATGCCTGTAAGCCTAGCCACTCAGGAGGCTAAGGCAGGAGAACCACTTGAACCCGGGAGGTGGAGGTTGCAGTGAGCCAGGATCACGCCATTGCACTCCAGCCTGGGCAATAAGAGCGAAACTCCATCTCATAAAAAATTCATAAATAAATCGAAAGAAAGAAAACATAGGAAATGGAGAGATAAGTGTCTATGTATATGGGGAGGGGGCAGCAGCTAAATACCTGAAACTGCAAGTGAGAAAGTAGTGTAGTAGAAAGTATATATTTTAAAATACACAGGTAGGTTCTAGGAAAAAGACTTGGAAATAGTTGACTCAAGGGAGTGGGAATTGGGGGACAGAGGATAAGGGACTACTGTCTCTTTCCATTTTTTTAAGACAGTCTCTCTCTGTCCCCCAGGCTACAGGGCAGTGGCACGATCTTGGCTCACTGCAGCCTCTGCCACCTGGGCTCAGGCAATTCTCATGCCTCAATCTCCTGAGTAGCTGGGATTACAGGCACGTGTCACCACGCCCAGCTAATTTTTGTATTTTTAGTAGAGATGGGGTTTCACCATGTTGGTCAGGCTGGTCTCAAACTCCTGACCTCAGGTGATCTGCTTGTCTCGGCCTCCCAAAGTGCTGGGATTACAGGTGTGAGCCCCTGCACCCAGCCAAAAATAAAATTTTTTGATAAAGAGCAAAGCACAGGCCGGGCGCGGTGGCTCAAGCCTGTAATCCCAGCACTTTGGGAGGCCGAGCGGGCGGATCACGAGGTCAGGAGATCGAGACCATCCTGGCTAACACTGTGAAACTCCGTCTCTACTAAAAAAAAATACAAAAACACTAGCCGGGCGATGTGGCGGGCGCCTGTAGTCCCAGTTACTCGGGAGGCTGAGGCAGGAGAATGGCGTAAACCCGGGAGGCGGAGCTTGCAGTGAGCCGAGATCGCGCCACTGTACTCCAGCCTGGGCGACAGGGCGAGACTCCGTCTCAAAAAAAAAAAAAAAAAAAAAGAGCAAAGCACAGTGACTGGTAAATAATATTAAATTAATAGCTATCAGTTATAATTTTAAGGCTTCCAACTGCCATGTTGGAGGATTTACTGAATGCTAGGCATTGGGCCAAGTACTTTCCCAATTTATTTTTTTCCTCACGACCACCCTGTGGGGTAAGGAAGCACTATCCACATTAGGCCCAGAACTTAAATAAATAATTAGCAAGAGGTGGAGCCGGGATTATGCTCCATTTGTTTGAATCTACAGCCAAAATGCCTAACCACTACACTACTATTGCGGTGATGGTAGGATACAGCCAGAAATATGGCAACTCGTGGTTGAACCTCAGGTGTTCAGACTGATGAATCTTTGGCTTGAGAGCACAACATCCTAAGTTGAGGATATATAGACTGGTAGGAAAGGACTTTGGGTGCCCGTTAATCCAGAGGGAGCCCCAGAAAGTGGCCTCAAAACACTCAGAGTGAGCTTCACTATCAGAGATGCCAATCACTGCATACAGAAGAAGCTTTCCATACTGAGGACTGGGCACCAAAGTAAGTCCGAGGCCTGGGACACTCCCAGCGTAGGAGCATCTCAAAATAAAACTGTCTGGATTATCTAGCCATCTAAATCATGTTTATGATGGCCCACTGTGGCAAAGTCACTTCTGGGATAAGTCAGAGCTCCAGATGATTTGGAGTAGGGTAGTGGGACTCAAGAAAATAGAGTAAGCTGGGAGCAGTGGCTCATGCTTGTAATTCCAGCACTTTGGGAGGCCGAAGCTGGTGGTTCACCTGAGGTCAAGAGTTGAAGACCAGCCTGGCCAACATGGTGAAACCCCATTTCTACTAAAAATACAAAAATTAGCTGGGCACGGTGGCACCAGCCTGTAATCCTAGCTACTCGGAAGGCTGAGGCAGGAGGATCGCTTGAACCTGGGAGGCGAAGGTTGCAGTGACCAGGATAGTACCACTGCACTCCAGCACGGGCAACAGGAGCAAAATTTTGTCTCAAAAAAAAGAAAAAATAGAGTGACAGAACTTGGGGACTGATTGGTTGCCAGATGATAAGGTTACTCCAATTTACACTCCCTTTCATTCGTCCCACCTCCCACCCCAGGGCCCTATATGGGAATGAGGGAAGAATCCCATTCCAGCTCCAACAAGTCTCATGTATTTCAGGCTGGTTAACACGGAGTGAAGGAATGGCTTGTACAGAGCAGTGGCTTGCCCTGGGTCACAGTGAGACAGTAAGAACAGGGTTTGGCTTCAGCTCACCAAGACTAGAGCAGCAGTTCCCAACCTTTTTTGGCACGAGGGACTGGTTTTGTGGAAGACAATTTCCACAGACAGAGAGGGGATGGTTTTGGGATGACTCAAGCGCATTACATTTATTGTGCACTTTATTATTATTAATGTAACATTGTAATATATAATGAAACGATTATATAACTCACCATAATGTAGAATCAGTGGGAACCCTGAGCTTGTTTTCCTGCAACTAGACAGTCCCCTCTGGGGGTGATGGGAGACAGTGACAGATCATCAGGCATTAGATTCTCATGAGGAGGCCAGGCGTGGTGGCTCACGCCTGTAATCCCAACACTTTGGGAGGCTGAGGCACGTGGATCACCTGAGGACAGGAGTTTGAGACCAGCCTGGCCAACATGGCAAAACCCCGTCTCTATTCAAAATACAAAAAAATTAGCTGGGCGTGGTGGCAGGAACTGTAATCCCAGCTACTGGGGAAGCTGAGGCATGAAAATTGCTTGAACCTGGGAGGCCGAGGTTGCAGTGAGCTGAGATCGAGCCACTGCACTCCAGTCTGGGTGACAGAGTGAGACTCTGTCTCCAAAAAAACCAAAAAGATTATTATAAGGAGTGAACAACCTAGATCCCTCACATGCAGAGTTCACAAAATAGGGTTTGTGCTCTTATGAGAATCCAATGCCTGGGCTGATCTGACAGGAGGTGGAGCTCAGGCGGTAATGCAAGGGATGGGCACCCTGTAAATACAGATGAAGCTTTGCTGGCTAACGTCCTGTGGCATGGCCTGGTTCCTAACAGGCCATGGACTTGTTCTGGTCTGTGACCTGGAGACTGGGGACCCCTGCACTAGAGCATTTTTTTTTTTTTTGATACCGAGTCTAGCTCTGTCACCCAGCTGGAGTGCAGTGGCACGATCTCCACTCACTGCAAGCTCCACGTCCTGGGTTCATGCCATTCTCCTGCCTCAGCCTCCCGAGTAGCTGGGACTACAGGCGCCCACCACCACACCCAGCTAATTTTTTTGTATTTTTGGTAGAGTCGGAGTTTCACCGTGTTAGCTGGGATGGTCTGGATCTCCTGACTCCGTGATCCTCCCACCTCTGCCTCCCAAAGTGCTGGGATTATAGGCGTGAGCCATCGCGCCCATCCTGCACTAGAGCATTCTTTAATGGATTCCCACTTAAAAAACCCACACCACTATACCCACTAACTCTGAGGCTTTAGTCATACAAAGAAAAATAGCCATTATATATATTGTTCTTTTGTGCTCTTATAATGTGTAATCATGCCCTTTACTTAAAGAATTCCAGGATTTAGAAAAAAAGAAAGAAAGAAAAAAGCCGGGCATGGTGGATCACACCTGTAATCCTAGCACTTTGGGAGGCCAAGGTGGGGGGATCATGAGGTCAGGAGTTCAAGACTGGCCTGGCCAACATAGTGAAACCCTGTCTCTACTAAAAATACAAAAAAAAAAAAAAAGCCAGGCATGGTGGTGGGTGCCTGTAATCCGTCTCAAAAAAAAAAAAAAAGAAAAGAAAAAAAAAAAAAGGCTGGGCGCTGTGTCTTACACCTATAATCCCAGCACTTTGGGAGGCCAAGGCAGGAGGATTGCTTAAGCCTAGGAGTTCAAAACGAGCTTGGCCAACATAGTGAGCTCTCCAGTCTACAAAAAAAAAAAATAATAATAATAATAAAATAAGCCAAGTGTGGTGGCCTCCTGTAGTCTCAGCTACTCTGGAGGCTAAGGCAGGAGGATCACTTGAGTCCAGGAGTTCGAGGCTGCAGTGAGCCAAGATTGTACCAATGTGCTCCAGCCTGGGCAACAGAGAGAGATCCTCTCTCAGAATGACTGACTGAATAAATAAATAAATAAAATAAAAAGAATTCTAGGATCTGGCCTTAGGAGATCCAAATTATCCAACCAAGATTGTGAAATGTCTCATCTCAGGAAGAAATGCTGAACACTTCATTTAAAGCCTTGTTGCTGACAGCCAAACCACCAGGTAGCCCAGTACTCAAGATAATCATTGTCTGGGCGTGGTGGGTGGCTCACACCTGTAATCCCAGCACTTTGGGAGGCCAAGGCGGTTGGATCACCTCAAGTCAGGAGTTCGAGACCAGCCTGACCAACATGGTGAAACCATGTTGTTTCTACGGAAAATACAAACATTAGCTGGGCGTGGTGGTGGGCACCTGGGAGGCAAAGCAGCAGAATAACTAGAATCCAGGAGGCAGAGGTTGCAGTGAGCCGAGATTGTGCCATTGCACTCCAGCCTGGGCAACAAAGGAAGACTCGGTCTCAAAAAAAAAAAAAGATAATCATTACAACAGGATATGCTGACCTGCATATCCCACCCTCATGTGCTTTGTCCTGCCCAGCCTGTATACCCTACCCTTGATATTACTTTCCGTGCTTTGCCTAATAAAAAATCTCAACCAGCTCTTTTTGGAGAGTCAGGGAATTCTCACTCTCTTGTGCTGCCTCCCTGATACCCAGGCATAAGCTCCAGTGAACATTTGTCTGGGAAAACTCTTTTAGCTTCATGTAATTTCTGTTGCATTGAGAGCCCAAGAACCCCTGGTAACAGCAGGGAGGTAGTGGAACCAGGTTGTCAAGAGAGACATTTTAACTTTTTGACGCACTTGTATCAGCAGTTTTTGTTTGTTTGTTTGTTTGTTTTGAGACTGAGTCTCGCACTCTCGCCCAGGCTGGAGTGCAGTGGCACCATCTCTGCTCACTGCAAGCTCCGCCTCCCCAGTTCAGGCCATTCTCCTGCCTCAGCCTCCCGAGTAGCTGGGACTACAGGTGCCCGCCACCACGCCCGGCTAATTTTTTTTTTTTTTTTTTTTTGTATTTTTAGTAGAGACGAGGTTTCACTGTGTTAGCCAGGATGGTCTCGATCTTCTGACCTTGTGATCCGTCTGCCTCGACCTCCCAAAGTGCTGGGATTACAGGCATGAGCCACTGCGCCTGGCCCTATCTGCGGTTTTTTACAATGAGCATATATTAATGTTGTGATTATATGTGTGTTTGTGTGTGTGTGTGTACGAGTGTATTTTTTTTTTTTTTTTTTTTTTGAGACAGAGTCTCCCTCATTCGCTCAGGCTGGAGTGCAATGGCGCGATCTCAGCTCACTGCAGCCTCTGCCTCCCGGGTTCAAATGATTCTCCTGTCTCAGCCTCCTGAGTAGCTGGGACTACAAGCGCGCACCATCATACCGGCTAATTTTTTATTTTTATTTTTATTTTATTTTATTTTATTTTTTTTGAGACGGAGTCTCGCTCTGTCGCCCAGGCTGGAGTGCAGTGGCGCCATCTAGGCTCACTGCAAGCTCTGCCTCCCGGGTTCACGCCATTCTTCTGCCTCAGCCTCCCGTGTAGCTGGGACTACAGGCGCCTGCTACCGCGCCCGGCTAATTTTTTGTATTTTCAGTAGAGACGGGGTTTCACCGTGTTAGCCAGAATGGTCTCAATCTCCTGACCTCGTGATCCGCCCGTCTCGGCCTCCCAAAGTGCTGGGATTACAGGCGTGAGCCACCGTGCCCGGCCTTGCTTTCTAAATATATAAAGTCAGAAATAAACCCAAGTAACGAGCATATGTATATATATATATATATATTTGAGACGAATTCTTGCTCTGTCACCAGGCTGGAGTGCAATGGCACGATCTCGGCTCACTGCAACCTCCCGCCCCCCGGGTTTAAGTGATTCTCCTGCCTCAGTCTCCCGAGTAGCTTCCACTACCAGCGCGCACCACCACGCCCGCTAATTTTTGTACTTTTAGTAGAGACGGGGTTTCCCCCTCTTGGCCAGGATAGTCTCGATCTCTAGACCTCGTGATCCGCCCGCGAAAGTGGTGAGATTACAGTCGTGAGCCACCGTGCCCGACCCTAACGAGCATATATTAATGTTGTAATTATATGTGTGTGTGTGGTTTTGTTTTCTATATAGAGTCAGAAGAGAGTGTATGTGTGTGTGTGTTTGTGTGTGTGTGGTTTTGTTTGTTTTCTAAATATATAAAGTCAGAAATAAACCCAGGTAAACCAGCCGCCTGGGCAAGGTGGTATCTGGCCCGCCCCATTCCAGCCTGAACTCCGCCCACCGCGATCCGGAAGCCCAGCGCTCAGCGGGTTGCAGGAAAAACTCGGAGCTGAACACCCGGCCGGACCCTGGCCGCTGAGCTCTGGAGCCTGCGCAGAAGGCGTCGGAGGCGCATGCTCTGTAGCGGTCTCTGCAGCCAGCATTGGCGCCCGCGCGGGCCTTTGAGCCCCACCCGCAGAGCCCCTCCCGCAAAGCCCCACCCGGGTGCGCGGGCATGGCGGCCAGCCTGTGGATGGGCGATGTGAGTGAGGGTAGTAGTCCGGGTTCTGAGGACGAGGAAGCGTCTTGGTTTCGCGAGGGAGGAAGTGTCTGAGGAGGAGGGGACTTGGGATCCCAAAAAGGGGAGACGTGTGACCGGGTTCTTTTTGGTGACACAGAAGCGGATTCCAGCATCTAAGTGAAAAAGCTGAGTCCGTGAGGCTAGGGGTCCTGGGGCCCCACCTGGGTTCGTGGGAGGGAAAGGTGGTGCTTTGGGGACATAGAATGGGAGGAATCGAAGGACTGAGGCGCGCTGTTCTAGGACCGGAGGAGTGGGGTTTCTAGGTCCAAGGGGAGGCTCCCTAAAGGGGGGCAAGCTTGAACCAAAGGAGCTGGGGTTCAGGCCGCTCAGCGGAGGCGAACCTCGCCCCTCGCTCCCCCAGCGGCGCGTAGCCAGCCCTGGGCTGACGGAGAGGGGCTCTGGAACCCGGAGTGGGAAGCCCGGCTGCCAGCCTGAGCCGCTGCGCTCTTGTTTTTACGCAGCTGGAACCCTACATGGATGAGAACTTCATCTCCAGAGCCTTTGCCACCATGGGGGAGACGGTAATGAGCGTCAAAATTATCCGAAACCGCCTCACTGGGTAAGTCTCATCTGAGGTCTCTCTTAATACATCTCGTTGCAGCTGTCATGTATGAGAATGTAAACATCGTAGTCATGGCTTCTCACTAACCCTAGTGATAGTCACTGTAACATTATAACGGCTAACATTTTGAGGTCCTAATGAGTGGAAAGATAGCATGTAGCTTAAGGGCAGGGCTTGCCAGGCGTGGTGGGTCACACCGTAATCCCAGCACTTTGGGAGGCCGAGGTCAGGAGTTTGAGACCAGCCTGGCCAACATGGTGAAACCCTGTCTCTACTAAAAATACAAAAATTAGCTGGATATGGTGGCAGGCACCTGTAATCCCAGGTACTGGGGAGGCTGAGGCATGAGAATCGCTTGAACAAGGGAGGCGGAGGTTGCAGGGAGGCGGAGGTTGCAGTGAGCCGAGATTGTGCCACTGTACTCCAGCCTGGGCAAGAAGAGGAAAACTGTCAAAAAAAAAACAAAAAACAAAAGGCAGGACTCAAGCGAGACTGGGTTTGAAAACTATGTCTACTGTATGATCTTGGGTAAGTTACTTAACTGCTCTGTCTCATTCGCTTTGAGTATAAAAATGGAAATAATAACAGCACATATCTCCTAGAGTTATGGTGAGGATTAAATGAGTTAATTCACATTCATCATTAGGACAGTGTCTGGCATATAGCATATGCTCAGTAAGTATAGTCAGATTACGATCTGCTGAGTAATAAGCACTTTACATTTATTATCTTCTTAAAACCTCAGACACTTCTGAGGTAAGTACGTACTATTATGAAGAGGCTTAATTAAGAGTTACAATAAAGCCTGGCGCGGTGGCTCACACCTGTAATCCCAGCACTTTGGGAAGCCGAGGCAGGCAGATCACCAGGTCAGGAGATCGAGACCATCCTGGCTAACACGGTGAAACCCCGTCTCTACTAAAAATACAAAAAGTTAGCCAGGCATGGTGGCAGGTGCCTATAATCCCAGCTACTTGGGAGGCTGAGTCAGGAGAATCGCTTGAACCCGGGAGGTGGAGCTTGTAGTGAACTGAGACTGCGCCACTGCACTCCAGCCTGGGTGACAGAACGAGACTCCATCTCAAAAAAAAAAAAAAATAATAGTAATAAATAACAAGTCAGGACTTGAATTTGAGTCTATCCTGAAAGCTCATGAGGGCCCTTAACTCTTATGCCATTCATTAAAAAATTGTGGAGGCCGGGCGCGGTGCCTCACACCTGTAATCCCAGCAGTTTGGGAGGCGAGGAGGGCAGATCACCTGAAGTCAGGAGTTCGAGACCAGTCTGACCAACATGGAGAAACCCCATCTCTACTAAAAATACAAAAATTAGCCGGGCGTGGTGATGCATGCCTGTAATTCCAGCTACTTGGGATGCTGAGGCAGGAGAATCGCTTGAACCTGGGAGGCGGAGGTTGCAGTGAACTGAGATCGCGCCATTGCACTGCAGTCTGGGCAATAAGAGCGAAACTCCGTCTCAAAAAAAAAAAATAATAATAGTAATAAATAACAAGTCAGGACTTGAATTTGAGTCTATCCTGAAAGCTCATGAGGGCCCTTAACTCTTATGCCATTCATTTAAAAAATTGTGGAGGCCGGGCGCGGTGCCTCACACCTGTAATCCCAGCAGTTTGGGAGGCGAGGAGGGCAGATCACCTGAAGTCAGGAGTTCGAGACCAGTCTGACCAACATGGAGAAACCCCATCTCTACTAAAAATACAAAAATTAGCCGGGCGTGGTGATGCATGCCTGTAATTCCAGCTACTTGGGATGCTGAGGCAGGAGAATCGCTTGAACCTGGGAGGCGGAGGTTGCAGTGAACTGAGATCGCGCCATTGCACTGCAGTCTGGGCAATAAGAGCGAAACTCCGTCTCAAAAAAAAAAAATTGTTTGCGGAGATACTACTATGTGCTACTGTTCTAGATTCCTGGCTGAAATAATCCAGATACAGCCCCTGCTGATGGAGTTTACTACATTCTAGTGGGGAATGAGACAATAAATAAGTAAACAAAACCAAATACACAATATTTTCAGATAGTGGTGCTCTATTGCCTCCATTTTCTTCTTTCTCTTTGAGGTCTTAGTTTTCCTTAGGGAATTATCCATTTGTTAGTGTTTATAGAGCAGCCACTCTTTTCTAGGTACTCTGCTACATGTGGCTTGCTAAAACATCAAATGGTTTAAAAGTAGAGATGAGACATTTGAAAGATACTTTGTGTATTCAGAACCCCATTACCTAGGAAAAGATTTTTCTGACTGGTAAATCATGCCCACCTAAATATTTCTCTTCTTGCTCTTCTAAGCAGAAAACCCCAGACAATCAGCTACTGGTATGAAAATTCATTTTGTAACACTTTCTTTTTTATTATTATTATTATTTTTTTTTAATTATACTTTTTAAGTTCTAGGGTACATGTGCACAACATGCAGGTTTGTTACATATGTATACTTGTGCCATGTTGGTGTGCTGCACCCATCAACTCGTCATTTACATCAGGTATAACTCCCAATTCCATCCCTCCCCCCTCCCCCTCTGTAACACTTTCTATTTTTTAAAACACTGGCATAGGCTGGGCACGGTGGCTCATACCTGTAATCCCAGCACTTTGGGAGGCTGAAGCGGGCAGATCACTTGAGGTCAGAAATTTGAGACCAGCCTGGACAACATGGTGAAATCCCGTCTCTACTAAAAGAAATACAAAAATTAGCCAGGTATGGTGACACACACCTGTAGTTCCAGCTACTTGGGAGGCTGAGGCAGGAGAATCGTTTGAACCCAAGAGGCGGAGGTTGCAGTGAGCTGAGATCGTGCCACTGCGCTCTAGCCTGGGCAACACAGGGAGACTTTGTCACAAAAATAAATAAATAAATAAAACACTGGCATAGATTCTCACATTTTAATCTTTTTTTTTTTTTTTTTTTTTTCTGAGGCGTAGTCTCGCTCTGTCGCCCAGGCTGGAGTGCAGTGGCACAATCTTGGCTCACTGCCACCTCTGCCTCCTGGGTTCAAGCCAT
Source organism: Trachypithecus francoisi (assembly GCF_009764315.1). Classification (NCBI taxonomy): domain Eukaryota; kingdom Metazoa; phylum Chordata; class Mammalia; order Primates; family Cercopithecidae; genus Trachypithecus; species Trachypithecus francoisi. Next base: position 96,187,544 of record NW_022681457.1, on the reverse strand, counting down.
TCTCCTGTCTGAGACTGTCCAGTAGCTGGGAATTACAAGTGCCTGCCACCACGCCCGGCTCTTTTTTTTTTGAGACGGAGTCTTGCTGTGTCACCCAGGCAGGAGTGCTGTGGTGCGATCTCAGCTCTCTGCAACCTCTGCCTCCCAGGTTCAAGTGATTCTCCTGCCTTAGCCTCCTGAGTAGCTGGGACTACAGGCGTGTGCCACCACATCCAGCTAATTTTTTGTATTTTTAGTAGAGATGGGATTTCACCGTGTTAGCCAGGATGGTCTCAATCTCCTGATCTCCGCCTGCCTCGGCCTCCCAAAGTGCTGGGATTACAGGCATGAGCCACTGCCGCCTGGCCTAATTTTTTCTATTTTTAGTGTAGATGGGGTTTACGCCATGTTGGCCAGGCTAGCCTCGAACTCCTAACCTCAGTTGATCTGTCTGCCTTGGCCTCCCAAATTGCTGAATTACAGGCATGAGCCACTGGGACCAGCCTTACTCTATTGAAATAAGATTTAGAACTCTTGTTTCTTACATGTTTGGTTTTTGTTTTTTGTTTTTTTTTACTTTGAGATGGAGTTTTGCTCTTGTCACCCAGGCTATATTATATATTAATTTTCCTTGGGTCTTTTATCCTTTTCTCTAATCTTGGTGTTTTATTTTGAGATAGTCTCCCTCTGTCACCAGGCAGGAGTGCAGTGGTGCAATCTCAGCTCACTGCAATCTTCACCTCTCGAGTTCAAGCCATTCTCCTGCCTCAGCCTCCTGAGTAGCTAGGACTACAGGCACGCGCCACCACGCCCAGCTCATTTTTGTGTTTTTAGTAGAGATGGGGTTTCACAGCATTGGCCAGGATAGTCTTGATCTGTTGACCTTGTGATCTGCCCTCCTTGGCCTCCCAAAGTGCTGGGATTACAGGCGTGAGCCACTGCGCCTGGCCAACACCCACCTAATTTTTGTCTTTTTTTTTTTTTCTTTTGAGACGAGTCTCGCTCTGTCGCCCAGGCTGGAGTGTAGTAGCAAGATTTCAGCTCACTGCAACCTCCGCCTCCCCAAATTCAAGCAGTTCTCCTGCCTCAGCCTCCCGCGTAGCTGGGATTACAGGCACGCGCCACTATGCCTGGCTAATTTTTTTTTTTTTCACCATGTTGGTCAGAACTCCTGACCTCGTGACCCACCCGCCTTGGCCTCCCAAAGTGTTGGAATTACATGCGTGAGCCACTGCGCCAGGCCTGCCTGGCTAATTCATTTATTTATTTATTTTTTGAGATGAAGTCTTGCTCTGTTGCCAGGCTGGAGTGCAGTGGCATGATCTCGGCTTACTGTAATCTCTGCCTCCGGGTTCCAGTGACTCTTGTGCCTCAGCCTCCTGAGTAGCTGGGATTACAGGCACACACCATCACACCCAGCTAATTTTTGTATTTTTTTTGTTTTTGAGACACAGTCTCGCTGTGTCACCCAGGCTAGAGTGCAGTGGTACGATCTCGGCTCACTGCAACCTCTGCCTCCCGGGTTCAAGCAATTCTCCTGCCTCAGGCTCCCAAGTAGCTGGGACTACAGCACATAGCACCATGCCTGACTACTTTTTTTTTGTATTTTTAGTAGGGATGGGGTTTCATCGTGTTGCCCAGGTTGGTCTCAAACTCCTAAACTCAGTCAATCCGCCCGCCTCCGCCTCCCAAAGTGCTGGGATTATAGGCGTGAGCCACCGAGTCTGGCCAATTTTTGTATTTTCAGTAGAGGAGGGGTTTCACCATGTTGGCCAGGATGGTCTCAATCTTCTGACCTTGTGATCTGCCCGCCTCGGCCTCCCAAAGTGCTGGGATTACAGGTGTGAGCCACTGTGCCCGGCCTGACCTTGTCTCTTAAATAAATAGTCAGACTGTCCTGAATTCAGTTCTGTACTTTGGCACATACCAGCTATGTGATTTGGTTTTCTTTTGTTTGTTTGTTTTGTTTTGTTTTTACAAGGTATCACTTTGTCGCCAAGGCTGGAGTGCAGTTGTGTGAACAAGGCTAACCACAGCCTCAACCTTCTGGGCTCAGGCAATTCTCCTGCCTCACCCATGCAAGTAGCTGGGACTACAGGTGCACTCCACCCATACCCAGCTAATTTTTGTATTTTTTGTAGAGGTGGTGTTTTCCCATCTTGCCCAGGCTCATCTTTTTATTGGTGATAGCTTTATAGGGTGATGTTAAGAAAAATTTGACATTTTTCAGTATAAATCTCTTCGGTTGTCATATTATCTTACTTATATCTCTTAGTGACTCTTTCAAAGATAGAATGCTCAGAATCTCACAGACACCCCCTGGTTAGGTACAGTCTATCGGGTTTTTTTGAGACTCTGTCTCAAAAAAAAAAAAAAGATAAAAGAAAAAATAAACATTTATCTATATTTGCTAGATAATTTCTTTTTTTTTTTTTAATTTGGAGACGGAGTCTCGCTCTGGCTGGAGTGCAGTGCAGTGGTGCGATCTGGCTCACTGCAAGCTCCGCCTCCCGGGTTCACGCCATTCTCCTGCCTTAGCCTCATGAGTAGCTGGGACTACAGGTGCCACCACCACGCCTGGCTAATTTTTTTTTTGTATTTTTCAGTACTGATGAGGTTTCACCATGTTAGCCAGGATGGTCTTGATCTCCTGACCTTGTGATCCGCCTGCCTCAGCCTTCCAAAGTGCTGAGATTACAGGCATGAGCCACCGCGCCTGCCTGATAATTTCTTTTCCTGAGCCATATGAAAGTAAATTGCAGGCTGGGAATGGTGGCTCACGCGTACAATTCCAGTGCTTTGGGAGGCCGAGGTTTGTGGATCACCTGAGGTCAGGAATTCAAGACCATCCTGGCCAACATGGTAAAACCCCATCTCTACTGAAAATCCAAAAATTAGCCAGGCATGGTGGTGGGTGCCTATAGTCCCAGCTACTCAGGAGGCTGAGGGAGGAGGATCGCCTGCACCCAGGAGATGGAGGTTGCCGTGAGCCAATGTTGTGCCCCTACACTCCAGCCTGGGCGAGAGAGCGCATTGTGTCCCTTCACTGCTAAGTATCTCCGCGATCTTGCCAGAAACTGGACATTTTCTTACGTAACCACAATGCTTATATTACACTAACAAAATTATCAGTGATTCTCTAATACCATATAATAGCAAGTCTACATTTAAATTTTTATAATTGTCCTCACAATATTTTTTTAGTGAATTATAATTCAGTCAAGGAACCTGCATTGCATTTAGTTCTTCTGAATCTCTTTTAATGTACAAAAGCCAACCTCTTTCTTTCTTCATACTGCTTAACTTTTTAAGGAGGTAAGGCTAGTTGTCTTTATAAGATGCTACATTCCGAGGCCGAGTGCGGTGTCTCACGCCTGTAATCCCAGAACTTTGGGAGGCCGAGGTGGGCGGATCACGTGAGGTCGGGAGTTCAATACCAGCCTGACCAACATGGAGAAATCCCACCTCTACTAAAAATACAAAATTAGCTGGGCGTGGTGGTGCATGCCTGTAATCCCAGCTACTCGGGAGGCTGAGGCAGAAGAATCACTTGAACCCGGGAGGTGGAGACAGGAGAATCTCTTGAACCCAGGAGTCGGATGTCACGGTGAGCCAAGATTGCGTCATTGCACTCCAGCCTGGGCAACAAGAGTGAAACTCGGTCTCAGGAAGTGAAAAAAAAAAAAAAAGATCATACTTTCTGGATTCATTTGTTTACTTGTGGTGTTTTGCATAGTCTGTCCCTAAAATTTCCTGGAAACTGGTTATTAGATCTAAAGGCTTGATGGGATTGCATAATACAATTTTGGCAAGAGTATTCACACATGATAAAATGCATAAATAAATGTTTACTAAATGAGTCTGGGGCCAGGTGCCTTGGCTCAAGCCTGTAATCCCAGCACTTTGGGAGGCTGAAGTGGGTGGATCCCCTGAGGTCAGGAGTTCAAGATCAGCCTGGCCAACATGACAAAATCCCATCTCTACTAAAAATACAAAAATTAGCCAGGCATGGTGTTGGGTACCTGTAATTTCAAGTATTCATGAGGATAATTGCTTGAACCTGAGAGGCTGAGGTTATAGTGAGCTGAGATCAAGCTGATTATCTGTCTCATAAATAAATAAATAAAGATGAATGAATCTTGGACTGGCCCAGATGGGCAATCCTTATATTCACGTTTGTAAATTAGGTCTGAGCTGGGGTATGGCAGGGAACAAAAACAGTGTTGACTCAGATTAGAAAACCGTTTCTTGGCCGGGCGCGGTGGCTCAAGCCTGTAATCCCAGCACTTTGGGAGGCCGAGACGGGTGGATCACTAGGTCAGGAGATCGAGACCACCCTGGCTAACACGGTGAAACCCCGTCTCTACTAAAAATACAAAAACTAGCCGGGCAAGGTGGCGGGCGCCTGTAGTCCCAGCTACTCGGGAGGCTGAGGCAGGAGAATGGCGTAAACCCGGGAGGCGGAGCTTGCAGTGAGCTGAGATCCGGCCACTGCACTCCAGCCTGGGCGACACAGCGAGACTCCGTCTCCAAAAAACAAACAAACAAACAAAAAAACAAACAAACAAAAAAAACCGTTTCTTTCTCCCTTTAAGGCTAAGACCCATCTTGAGCCAGTTTTTTTTTTTTTTTCAAGTCTCAAACCAGCCTGTTGCTCAGGCTGGAGCAGTGTGGCATGATCTCGGCTCACTGCTACCTCCACCTCCAGGGTTACAGCAATTCTCCTGCCTCAGCCTCCTGAGTAAACTGGGACTACAGGTATACGCCACCATGCCCAGCTAATTTGTATTTTTAGCAGAGATGGGTTTCAGCATGTTGGCCAGGCTGGTCTTGAACTCCCGACCTTGAGTGATCTGCCTGCCTCGGCCTCCCAAACTGTTGGGATTATAGGTGTGAGCCATTGCGCCTGGCCTCATCTTGAGCCATTTTATCTTTAACCATTTTCTTTCTCTGTTTGCTTTTTTTCCAGGATCCCAGCTGGCTACTGCTTTGTAGAATTCGCAGATTTGGCCACTGCTGAGAAGTGTTTGCATAAAATTAATGGGAAACCCCTTCCAGGAGCCACACCTGTAAGAACATTTAGATAATGATGATGTTGCCATTATTATTGTCATTGCTTACTACCATCTATTGAATCTCTACTGTATACTTTTTTTTTTTTTTTCTGAGACGGAGTCTCGCTCTGTCGCCCAGGCTGGAGTGCAGTGGCCGGATCTCAGCTGACTGCAAGCTCCGCCTCCCGGGTTTACGCCATTCTCCTGCCTCAGCCTCCTGAGTAGCTGAGACTACAGGCGCCCGCCACCTCGCCCGGCTAGTTTTTTGTAATTTTTAGTAGAGACGGGGTTTCACCGTGTTAGCCAGGATGGTCTCGATCTCCTGACCTCGTGATCCGCCTGTCTCGGCCTCCCAAAGTGCTGGGATTACAGGCTTGAGCCACCGTGCCCGGCCTTCTACTGTATACTTTTTTTATTTAATCCTATAACAACCCTGTACAGTAGGCATTGTTATCTTTATAGGCCCAGGAAACTGAAGCTCAGGGAATTGATATAACTTGCCCAAGGCAACACAGGTAGTAAATGGCAGAGCCAAGATTCAGACTGAAGATTGGTTGCCTCCCAAATCCATGCCTTTCCATTCTGCATTGCTGCCTCCCATAACAGAAAACTTGAAACTATAGACCTCTTGCCTGATTGAGGAACTAGGATAGGCTGGCAGCAGTAAGGACACATTTCAAGAGAGTTGCATTCTGCTCTTCCCACAGTTACTTAGCTTACAGCTGCACCAGCTGGCACACCTGGGCTCATAGAACCATGGAGCTGGCAGTGCCCTTAGCGGTCATCCGTGCAACCCCCTCATTTTATACAGGAGAAAAAGCTGAGGCTTAGAGAGGGGGAGATATTTTGGCCAAGGTAATTTATTTCAGTTTTTTTCAAATATTGTTCAACTCTTGAAACACCTTTCTCTGTTTTAGTTTCTTTGTTTTTAAACTTCCAGGCAAAACGTTTTAAACTGAACTATGCCACTTATGGGAAACAACCAGATAACAGGTAGGTATAAAGTCATGTCTAGACAGACATAAGATGTGTCACTGTGCCCATCACTGCCATATAGGAGGAGGGGAGCCGGTTTGGCTGCACTTGGTCCCCTCCTGAAGGACAACGCCCTTCTCCCTTCCTTGCTGGTGGACCTTCCTGGTGTGCTTCATGCAAGGCCCTGGCTTTTCTGTATTTGGTCCCTACCCCTGGCTTCCCACCCTGCTACTCCTCACAGTATTGAAGTTTTATTCAATAAGAATTGCCCTGTTAACCAGGTTCAGTGGCTCATACCTGTAATCCCAGCGCTTTGGGAGGCCAAAACAGGCTGATTGCCTGAGCCTGGGAGTTCAAGAATAGCCTGGGCAATGTGGCAAAACTCCGTCCCTACAAGAAAATACAAATATTAGCTGAGCATGGTGGCATGCACCTGTAGTCCCAGCTACTCAGAAGGCTGAGGCAGGAGGATCACGTGAGCCCAGAGAGGGCTACAATGATCAAGGCTACCATGAGCCATGATCGTGCCACTGCACTCCAGCCTGGGCAACAGAGTGAGAACCTGTCTCAAAAAAGAAACCCAATGAATTGACCTGTTACAGCAACATAAATTGATTGGAATTTCAGGTTGCCATTTGAAAGCATTAAAACTGTACCAAAAGCTTAAAAAACATTTAGATGCATTAACCCTATAATTCAACTTTTCAGGATTTATTCATGGATGTGTGCAAAGATTAGCCTCAGATGTGTTCATTGAAGTATTGCATATAATGACTAAAGTTGGGGAAAACCCAAATAACCTAATAGTAGGGAAGTGATTAAATTATGGTCATTAGTTAGGATGCTGTATATCCACTAACAAGTCATGTTGGAGTATACGGACATGTCAAGATGTTGGCAATATGTTGAAAGGGAAAAAAAATACTAGAAACAAAATACGATGGATCGTATTTATGAACATTTTAGAAGAAAAGCCATAAGAAAAGAAGATAAAAGTATACATATCAAAGCATTTATCGTGAGTGCCTTCAAGTGGTTGGGTTATAGCAATTTTGTTTTTCTTTGTGCTTTTGTGTATTCTTTTTTTTTTTTTGAGACAGAGTCTTGCTCTGTTGCCCAGGCTGGAGTGCAGTGGCGTGACGTCTGCTCACTGCAAGCTACACTCCCCACCCCAGGTTCATGCCATTCTCCTGCCTCAGCCTCCCAAGTAGCTGGGACCACAGGTGCCCGCCACCACGCCCAGCTAATTTTTTTTTTTTTTTTTTTTAGAGACGTAGTCTCGCTCTGTCGCCCAGGCTGGAGTGCAGTGGCGCTATCTCGGCTTACTGCAAGCTCTGCCTCCCGGGTTCACGCCATTCTCCTGCCTCACCCTCCTGAGTAACTGGGACTACAGGCTCCCGCCACCATGCCCGGCTAAATTTTTTGTATTTTTAGTAGAGACAGGGTTTCACCGTGTTAGCCAGGATGGTCTCGATCTCCTCACCTTGTGATCTGCCCACCTCAGCCTCCCAAAGTGCTGGGATTACAGACGTGAGCCATTGCGCCTGGCCTGTGCTTTCGTGTATTCTTTTTTTTTTTTTTTTGAGATGGAGTCTCACTCTGTCGCCCAGGCTAGAGTGCAGTGGCACAATCTTGGCTCACTGCAACCTCTGCCGCCCAGGTTCAAGCAATTCTCCTGCCTCAGCCTCCCGAGTAGCTGGGATTACAGGCGCCTGCCACTGTGCCCAGCTAATTTTTGTATTTTTAGTAGAGATGGGGTTTCACCATCTTGGCCAGGCTGATTTTGAACTCCTGACCTTATGATCTACCTGCCTCGGTCTCCCAAAGTGCTGGGATTACAGGCATCAGCTGCCGCGCCCGGCCTTGTGTATTCTTACTGTATAAGGAATATGTATCATACTTGAAATAAGATAATTGAAATAAGGTAATAACAAAGGTCAGCTGGACGCGGCGGTTGCACTCACGTAATACTTGAAGTCAGACAAGTTCTGTGGAGTGGGTGAGGGATTTGGGGCAGGGACTCTTTCTATAACTCTTCTGCCAGAACTGCTCTAATGAAACAAAGTAGGACCTGGTTCTGTAGACCTATCAAATGTGTTCCTTAAGGGGCCTGGGAGAGGTTTACCTGGAATATGCAAAAGAGCTCTTCAGAGCAGAGGTTTTGGTCTTTGCCTCTAAATCTTCTTGTTCTCTCTCCTCAGCCCTGAGTATTCCCTCTTTGTGGGGGACCTGACCCCAGACGTGGATGATGGCATGCTGTATGAATTCTTCGTCAAAGTCTACCCCTCCTGTCGGGGAGGCAAGGTGGTTTTGGACCAGACAGGCGTGTCTAAGTAAGGCCTTACCTGTTACTGATGCTTGACTGTGTTCGTTTCAGCATTTCTCTCCTGAGTAGAGATGTTTTAGAAAGGCCGTGCAGCACGGCGGTTAAGACCACAAGCTTTGGAGCCAAACTGCCTGGTTCAAATCCCAGTTCCAATACTGGTGAGGGAGAATGCCAGTATGGTAGAATTGAGGCTCCGTGACCCTTACAGTCCCATCTATAAAATGGAACTGATTAATAACAGCTGCTGGTAGGGTTGATGTAAGGATTAAAGGATATAATATAAATAAGTCAACATTTGAAATGCTTTATAGGTGTTTGCTGTTTTGCTTGTTATTGTTACTGAGCCTTTCAGTGTAGTTAGAAGTGTTCCACTTCAGGCTGGGCGTGGTGGCTTATGCCTGTAATCCTAACACTTTGAGAGGCTGAGGTGGGCGGATTGCATGAGCTTAGGAGTTTGAGACCAACCTGGGCAACACGGTGAAACGCCGTCTCTATTAAAATACAAAAAATGAGCCAGGTGTAGCGGTGTGTGCCTGTAGTCCCAGCTAGTTGGGAGGCTGAGGTAGGATAATTGCTTGAACCTGAAAGGCAGAGGTTACAATGAGCCAAGGTTATGCCTCTGCACTCCAGCCTGGGAAACCTGAGCAAAACTCCATCTCAAAAAAAGAAGAAAATGCTCAGCACAGTGCTAGTACAATACATATTTATTAAATGTTAGCTTGCATTGATTTACCCCCCTGCTAGAATGAGAGCTCAGGAGAGCAGGAACGTTGTCTTTCTGTGACTGCTGTATCCTGTGTCTAGCGCAGTGCCTGGCATAGAGGGCAGACTGTAAATATTTGCTGAATTTTCTTCTATTAGCTACTTTCCAGCAGGGTGTCAGGGAAGCTCCTGTTTGGGAATGTTCCCCAGGGGTGAAGGTGGCAAGGAGGGTGGTGAACTGAATGTGGGAGTTCCTGTAGATCTTGGAATCGTCTGTACTTGAATCTTGACACTATGTGGACACCCACCCGTTGATGGGACTCTCCTTTCTTCCTCTAGTTTAATGGACTCTCTCCTCAGCCTCTTTTCCTTTCTACATTCCTGCCCACCTTCTTATCTTTACTTCTTTTTCATGTGTCCATTCTTGGACTTTCATCACATTTGTGATCTAAATTGTTTATTTTTTTCATGCAGGGGTTATGGTTTTGTGAAATTCACAGATGAACTGGAGCAGAAGCGAGCCCTGACGGAGTGCCAGGGAGCAGTGGGACTGGGGTCTAAGCCTGTGCGGCTGAGCGTGGCAATCCCTAAAGCGTGAGTCCTGCAGGGAAGGTAGAGAGACTCTAGACTCCCCGCCAGACACTCCTCTTTTGTTTGCTGAGAATCAAGGCATCCATACGCTGGATGGGAGGCTGATGGGGGTTCAATTCAAGTCACAAGTACTGAATGCCTGCTGTTTGCCGGGCCGTGGGTGCTGGAGTTGAACTAGCCCCACTCCTGCAGAAACTTATAGTTGGGGATAGAGTATGATTTGGAAAGGCTGATGCATTCAGACATACTGGTGACAGCATTGGAAAAGCTGTTTGGCTGTCCATACCTGATGTCCTTGCTCTTTGCCCAGGAGTCCCACTGTTGGGAACTTATTCATAGAATTAATAATATTTGAGCAAAGGGGAAAAAATCACTTCTGGTTTTAGCCTTATTTATATTAATGAAACTGCAAGCCTCTTGTGAGTGTTCCATGCTGTGGGAATGGATAAGAATTAGTATTCCAGACACTCGGCCAGGCGCAGTGGCTCACACCTGTAACCCCAGCACTTTGGGAGGCTGAGGTGGGCAGATCACCTGAGGTCAGGAGTTCGAGACCAGCCTGGCCAACATGGCAAAACCTCATCTCTACTAAAAATACAAAAATTAGCCGGGCATGGTGGTGCAAGCCTGTAGTCCCAACGATTCAGGAGGCTGAGGCAGGAGAATCGCTTGAACCTGGCTGGCGGAGGTTGCAGTGAGCCGAGATGGCGTCAGTGCACTCTAGCCTGGGCGACAGAGCAAGACTCCGTCTCAAATAAAAAAGAAAAATATTCCAGACACTCTATAGAACATTATATACTTCACTATTATACCTGTCATGCTAGGTAGAAAATCTTTTTCCCTTAAAACTCCGAACTTTTCTCTGAGTAGGATTTTTTGTTTGTTTTTTCCCTGAGACAGGGCCTCAAAGTCACCCAGGCTGGAGATCATGGCTCACTGCAGCCTCGACCTCCCCAGGCTCAGGTGATCCTCCCATCTCAGCCCTCTGATTATCTGGTACTATAGGTGCACACCACCATGCTTGGCAAATTTTTGTATTTTTTGTAGAGATAGGGTCTTGCTTTGTTGCCCAGGCTGGTCTCAAATTCCTGGGCTCAAGTAATCTGCCCACCTTGGTCTCCCAAAGTATTGGGATTGCAGGTGTAAGCCACTGTGCCCAGCCAGATCTTTTATCCTTTAGCCAAATTAATGATTCTCAGCTGGAGTGATTTTGCCTCCCAGGGGACATTGACAACATCTGGAGACATTTTTGGTTATCACAACCAAGGATGTACTCATAATGGCACCTAGTGGGTATCGGCCAAGGATGCTGTTAAACATCCTGCAATTCATAGGACAGCCTCCCACCCCTCCATGTCAATAGATCCAGGGCTGAGAAACGCTGAACCAAACTCTACCCTAAGAGTAGTTGAATTAGCTGGGTGTGGTGGCTCACGCCTGTAATCCCAGCACTTTGGGAGGCCAAGCTGGGCGGATCATGAGGTCAGGAGATCGAGACCATCCTGGCTAACACAGTGAAACCCCATCTCTACTAAAAATGCAAAAAATTAGCTGGGTATGGTGGCAGGCACCTGTAGTCCGAGCTACCTGCTCACCCGAGCCTCCCAAAGTGCTAGGAATACAGGCGTGAGCCACTGTGTGCAGCCAAATGGCCATGTTTTTTAAAGCAATGATTTAGGGGTTCTTTATGATTTAACTGTGTTTAATACATTGAAGATCAGGCTTAGTGACTTCCCCCAAAAATGTTATTTGTTGTAAATTACTATATAAAAACATTAAATTAGCTGTGCGGTGTGCTCCTGTAGTCCCAGCTGCTCTGGTGGCTGAAGTGGGAGAATTGATTGAGCCTAGGAGTTCAAGGTCACAGTGAGCTATGATCACTCCACTGCACTCCAGCCCAAGCAACAGAGTGAGACCCTGTCTCTAAAAAAAGCAAAATAAAAGGCCAGGTGTGGTGGCTCACGCCTGTAATCCAGCACTTTGGGAGGCTGAGGCGGGCGGATCATGAGGTCAGGAGACATGGACAACATGTCTATTCCTCTCTATTCCTCAGTTTCCTCATCTGTAAAATAGGAATATTGATACACTTATTGCATATGGTTGTTTTTAGGATTAAAAGTGTTAATTGGTAGCCAGGCTCCCAGCACTTTGGGAGGCTGAGGAAGACAGATCACGAGGTCAGGAGATCGAGACCAGCCTGGCTAACGTGGTGAAACCCCATCTCTACTAAAAATATACACAAAAAAACTAGCCGGGCGTGGTGGTGGGCTCCTGTAGTCCCAGCTGCTCAGGAGGCTGAGGCAGGAGAATGGTGTGAACCCAGGAGGAGGAGCTTGCAGTGAACCGAGATCACTCCACTGCACTCTAGCCTGGGCGACAGAGTGACACTCCGTTTCAAAAATAAATAAATAAATAAATAATAAAAATAAAAGGAGCGCCGTTGCTCACGCCTGTAATCCAGCACTTTGGAAGGCTGACTTGGGTGGATCACTTGAGGCCAGGAGTTCAAGACCACCCTGACCAACATGGTGAAACCCCGTCTCTACTAAAAGTACAAAAATTAGCTGGGCCTCCCAGGATCAAGCGATTCTCCTGCCTTAGCCTTCCAAGTGTCTGGGATTACAGGCGTGAGCTACCACATCAGTCCATCATTTCTTTTCTTTTCTTTTTTTTTTTTGAAACAGTTTCACTTTTATTGCGCAGACTGGAGTCCAGTGGCACAGTCTAGGCTCAGTGCAACCTCTGTCTCCCAGGTTCAAGTGATTCTCCTGCCTCAGCCTCACAAGTAGCTGGGATTACAGGCGTGCCACCACACTCAGCTAATTTTTTGTATTTTTAGTAGAGATGGGGTTTTACCATGTTGTTCAGGCTGGTCTTGAACTCCTGACCTCAGGTGATCCACCTGCCTCCTCCTTCCAAAGTGTTGGGATTACAGGCATGAGCCACCGCGCCCAGCCCTTTTTTTTTTTAAACAGGATATCCTTTTGCCAGTCCTGATAAAGTTTGGTAAGAGAGACAAACCTATCCATTAAAACCTCCTGTATTACAAGCATGGTCCCTGGAGCCATACTCTCATATTAGCTGTGTGACTTTGGATGAATTACTTAACCTCTCTATTCCTCAGTTTCCTCATCTGTAAAATAGGAATATTGATACACTTATTGCATATGGTTGTTTTTAGGATTAAAAGTGTTAATTGGTAGCCAGGCTCCCAGCACTTTGGGAGGCTGAGGAGGACAGATCACGAGGTCAGGAGATCGAGACCAGCCTGGCTAACATGGTGAAACCCTGTCTCTACTAAAAATATAGAAAATTAGCCAGGTATGGTGGCACACACCTGTAATCCCAGCTACTCAGGAGGCTGAGGCAGGAGAATCGCTTGAACACGGGAAGCAGAGGTTGCAGTGAGCCGAGATCACGCGACTGCACTCCAGCCTGGGCAACAGAGCAAGACTCTGTCTCAAAAAAAAAAAAAAAAAAGTTAATCAGTATAAAGCACTTAAAATAGTCTCTGGCCACATAGGCAGTGTTATGGAAATGTTTGCTTACGTTTATTTTTGTTTCTGTCTTCATTTAAGGAGCCGTGTAAAGCCAGTGGAATATAGTCAGATGTACAGTTACAGCTACAACCAGTATTATCAGCAGTACCAGAACTACTATGCTCAGTGGGGCTATGACCAGAACACAGGCAGCTACAGCTACAGTTACCCCCAGTATGGCTATACGCAGAGCACCATGCAGGTAACCATGATTGACAAGACTGGTCCCCTTGGGTTGTGTTTCTCCTCTAGAAACAGGTGATTCTCTCTTTTTTTTTTTTTTTTTTTTTTTTGAGGCAGAGTCTTGCTCTGTCACCCAGGCTGGAGTGCAGTGGCCGGATCTCAGCACACTGCGAACTCCGCCTCCTGGGTTCACACCATTCTCCTGCCTCAGCCTCCCCAGTAGCTGGGACTACAGGCGCCCGCCACCTCGTCTGGCTAGTTTTTTGTATTTTTTTAGTAGAGACGGGGTTTCACTGTGTTAGCCAGGATGGTCTCGATCTCCTGACCTCATGATCCGCCCGTCTCGGCCTCCCAAAGTGCTGGGATTACAGGCTTGAGCCACCGCGCCCGGCCAGAAACAGGTGATTCTCTAAGATGGGATTGGTAAGGACAGGACACGGGCTTGGGCTTCAGAAAAATAGGGAAAGTTGAAGCAGTCCAGTTCCTCTTGTTAAAATAAGCCATTGTGGGTCGGGCATAGTGGCTTACACCTGTAATCCTAGTAGCACTTTGAGAGGCTGCAGCAGGTGGATCACCTGAGGTCAGGAGTTCAAAACCAGCCTGCCCAACATGGTGACACCCTGTCTCTACCAAAAATACAAAAATTAGCTGAGCATAGTGGCAGGGGCCCATAATCCCAGCTACTCAGGAGGCGGAGGCAGGAGAATCATTAGCCACTGGGATGCAGATGTTGCAGTCAGCCAAGATCACACCACTGCACTGCACTCCAGTCTGGGCGACAGAGCTAGACTCCACCTCAAAAAAATAAAAATAAAATAAAATAAATAAGCCATTGTGGTCCTGGACCAGGATTTCACCATCCCCCTAACCCACATCTCTGGTCTCTTGCAGACATATGAAGAAGTTGGAGATGATGCATTGGAAGGTAAGGGTTCATGCGTTCCTTACTCTGTCAGCCATTATCAGGTGACTGCTCTGGCTGGCACTGTGCTCTCAGCTAGAGGGAAGTCAAGATAAATTCTGCTCTGGAAGAACTTACATTCTGGTTAGAGAGCCAGATGAATATGTAATTATGGTAAGATGTGTCGAGTGTTACCTAGAGGTGTGAGTGTAGATCCCAGAGAGCCTGGGACAGGCAGCTCCAGGAGAGCCCATCACCCCCTTGACATGTGGCATTCTATCCTGGTACTATGTGGGCTTCTAACGATAATGTTATTACCTTTTTTTTTTCTTTTTTTTGAGATGGAGTTTCGCTCTTGTTGCCCAGGCTGGAGTGCAATGGCGCGATCTCAGCCCACCGCAACCTCCACCTCCCAGGTTCAAGCGATTCTCCTGCCTCAGCCTCCTAAGTAGCTGGGATTACTGGCATGCACCACCATGCCTGGCTAATTTTTTTGTAGTTTTAGTAGAGATGGAGTTTCTCCATGTTGGCTTGGCCAGTCTCAAACTCTCGACCTTAGGTGATCCGCTCACCTCAGCCTCCCAAAGTGCTGGGATTGCAAGCGTAAGCCACTGCACCTGGCCGATAATACTGTTACCTTTTATTTATTTGACTGTTTGTAAAACTCTTTTATTCTTTTATTTTTTTTTTTCTGTTTTTTAGTATATTTTAAATGACATATTTTCCTGATTTTTAAGTCATAGTTAGCATGGAAAATTTGGAAAATATAGTAAAGTATAATGAAATTGAAAATCTCCTCATATCCTGCAACATAGTAATAGCCATTATTAATTTTTTCTTTCTTTATTTTTTTTTAAGACAGAGTCTTGCTCTGTCACCCAGGCTGGAGTGCAGTGGCGCGATCTTGGCTCACTGCAACCTCTGCCTCCCGGGTTCAGGTGATTCTCCTGCCTCAGCCTTCCAAGGAGCTGGGATTTCAGTCGTATGCCACCATGCCCAGCTAATTTTTTTTTTTTTTTTTTGAGACGGAGTCTCACTCTGTCGCCCAGGCTGGAGTGCAGTGGCCGGATCTCAGCTCACTGCAAGCTCCGCCTCCCGGGTTTACGCCATTCTCTCGCCTCAGCCTCCCGAGTAGCTGGGACTACAGGCGCCCGCCATCTCGCCCGGCTAATGTTTTGTATTTTTTTTTTTAGTAGAGACGGGGTTTCACAGTGTTAGCCAGGGTGGTCTCGATCTCCTGACCTCGTGATCCGCCCGTCTCGGCCTCCCAAAGTGCTGGGATTACAGGCTTGAGCCACCGCGCCCGGCCTGCCCAGCTAATTTTTGTATTCTTAGTAGAGACAGAGTTTCACCATCTTGGCCAGGCTGGTCTCAAACTCTTGACCTTGTGATCTGCCTGCCTCGGCCTCCCAAAGTGCTGGGATTACAGGCATG
Source organism: Trachypithecus francoisi (assembly GCF_009764315.1). Taxonomy (NCBI): domain Eukaryota; kingdom Metazoa; phylum Chordata; class Mammalia; order Primates; family Cercopithecidae; genus Trachypithecus; species Trachypithecus francoisi. The sequence goes on along the minus strand of NW_022681457.1, from coordinate 96,171,860 downwards.
AGCCACTGCCCCCAGCCCATTATTAATTTTTTTTTTTTTTTTTTTTTGAGTTGGGGTCTTCGCACTGTCACCCAGGCTGGAGTGTAGTGGCGCAATCTCAACTCACTGCAAGCTCCGCCTCCTGGGTTCACACCATTCTCCTGCCTCAGCCTCCCAAGTAGGTGGGACTACAGGCGCCCGCCACCACGCCCAGATAATATTTTGTATTTTTAGTAGAGACGGGGTTTCACTGTGTTAAGCCAGGATGGTCTCGAACTCCTGACCTCGTGATCCACCCATCTCGGCCTCCCAAAGTGTTGGGATTACAGGCGTTAGCCACTGCACCCAGCCCTATTAATTTTTTAATTAAAAATATTTAGGCCCAGGCCGGGTGCAATGGCTCACACCTGTAATCCCAGCACTTTGGGAGGCCGAGGTGGGCGGATCACGAGGTCAGGAGATCGAGACCATCCTATCTAACCCTAAACGTCTCTACTAAAAATAAAAAAAATTAACCAGGCGTGGTGGTGGGTGCCTGTAGTCCCAGCTACTTGGGAGGCTGAGGCAGGAGAATGGCGTGAATCCAGGAGGTGGAGCTTACAGTGAGCCGAGATCGCACCACTGCACTCCAGCCTGGGTGACAGAGTGAGACTCCATCTCAGAAAAAAATTTAGGCCTTTTGCGGTGGCTCACCCCTGTAATCCCAGCACTTTGGGAGGTCAAGGAGGGTGGATCATGAGGTCAAGAGATCGAGATCATCCTGGCCAACATGGTGAAACCCCATCTCTACTAAAAATACAAAAATTGCCAGGCACGGTGGCTCACCCCTGTACTCCCAGCACTTTGGGAAGCTGCAGCAGGCAGATCACCTAAGGTCAGGAGTTCTAGACCAGCCTGGCCAACATGGTGAAATTCTGTCCCTACTAAAAGTACAAAAATTAGCCAGCCGTGCCGGGCACGGTGGCTCAAGCCTGTAATCCCAGCACTTTGGGAGGCTGAGACGGGCGGATTACGAGGTCAGGAGATCGAGACCATCCTGGCTAACACCGTGAAACCTCGTCTCTACTAAAAAAAAATACAAAAAACTAGCCGGGTGAGGTGGCGGGCGCCTGTAGTCCCAGCTGCTTGGGAGGCTGAGGCAGGAGAATGGCGTAAACCCGGGAGGCGGAGCTTGCAGTGAGCTGAGATCCGGCCACTGCACTCCAGCCTGGGCGACAGAACGAGACTCTGTCTCAAAAAAAAGAGAGACTCCGTCTCAAAAAAAAAAAAGAAAAAAAAAAAAATTAGCCAGCCGTGGTGTTGCGCACCTATAATCCCAGCTCCTCGGGAGGCTGATGCAGAAGAATTGCTTGAACCCGTGAGGTGGAAGTTGCAGTGAGTCGAGATCGTACCACTGTACTCCAGCCTAGGCGATAGAGCAAGACTCCGTCTCAAAATATATATATATACACACACACACACACATACACACACAAAAATTAGCTGGGCGTGGTGGTGCATGCACAGCTGTAGTCCCAGCTACTCAGGAGGCTGAGGCAGGGGAATTGCTTGAACCCAGGAGGCGGAGGTTGCAGTGAGCTGAGATGGTGTTACTGCACTCCAGCCTGGTGACAGAGCGAGACTCCATCTCTACAAAAAAAAAAAATTTATTGGGCCAAGTACAGTGGCTCATGCCTATAATTCCAGCACTTTGGGAAGTTGAAGTGGGCAAATCACCTGAAGTCAGGAGTTTGAGACCACCCTGGCTAACACTGTGAAACCCAGTCTCTATTAAGAATACAAAATTAGCCAGGCATGGCCGGGCAATGTGGCTCACGCCTGTAATCCCACCGTTTTGGGAGGCCAAGGTGGGTGGATCACAAGGTCAGGAGATCGAGACCATCCTGGCTAACACGGTGAAACCCCATCTCTACTAAAAATACATAAAATTAGCCTGGCATGATGGCGGGTGCCTATAGTCCCAGCTACTCAGGAGGCTGAGGCAGGAGAATGGCATGAACCTGGGAGGCTGAGCTTGCTTTGAGCAGAGATCGTGCCACCGCACTCCAGCCTGGGCAACAAAGTGAGACTCTGTCTGAAAAAAAAAAAAAATTAGCCAGGCATGGTGGCTTATGCCTGTAATTCCAGCTCCTTGGGAGGATGAAGCAGGAGACTCGCTTGAACCCGGGAGGTGGGGGTTTCAGTGAGCCACGAATGCTCCATTGCACTCCAGCCTGGGTGACAAGAGTGAAACTCTGTCTCAAAACAAACAAACAAAAAAAATTGTTTACTGGCTAGGCACAGTGGCTAAAGCCTGTAAGGTCTTTGGAATGCCAAAGTGGGTCGGAGGATGGCTTAAGCCTAGAACTTTGAGACCAGCCTGGGCAACATAGCGAGATCCCATCTCTTTTTTGGGGGGAGACAGAGTCTTGCTCTGTCACCCAGGCTGGAGTACAGTGGTACAGTCTCCAATCTCAGCTCACTGCAACCTCCACCTCCCAGGTTGAAGTGATTCTCCTGCCTCAGTCTCCTGAGTAGCTGGGATTACAGGCATGCACCACCACACCTGTCTAATTTTTGTATTTTTAGTAGAGATGGGGTTTCAACATGTTGGCCAGGCTGGTCTTGAACTCCTGACCTCAGGTGATCCTCCTGCCTCCCAAATTGCTTTGATTACAGGCATGAGCCACCTGCCCAGCCAAGTATTTATAATTTTCGCTGAGTTTCACAGAAGAAAAAGGAAAGTAAAACTGAAAGCCAAGCATGGTGGCACACGCCTGTGGTTCCAGCTACTTGGGGGAGGCTGAGGCAGGAGGATTGCTTGAGCCCAGGAGGTTGAGGCTTCAGTGAGCTGTAATTACAGTTGTGCCCCACCATGCCTGGCTATTTTTTTCTATTTTTTTGTAGAGGCAGGGTTTCACCATGTTGCCCAGGCTGGTCTTGAACTCCTGATTTCAAGTGATCTGCCCACCTCGGCCTTCCAAAGTGCTGGGATTATAGGCATGGGCCACTGCGCCTAGTTAAAAGTTTTTTTGAGGTACAAAAAGACTCAAAGTTTGAAATCTATTTTGAGGATTATTCTTCAAGAGAAAGTTATAGGGAAAATGTTTTCTGTCAAGAAAATGTTCGTTAAAGGAAACAGGTCCCTTTTAGTCCGTGAACAAGCTTGTCTAGTTCTAAAGCACTTTCTTGTGTCCTCTCATGTGATGCCAACTGTAGTGACCTTGTGGGGTGGGCTGGGAAGGACATAGGAGCTCCACTTCACAGATGGGGAACTAGTGGCCCGGAAAGCCCAAGTGATCTGCTGAGGGACAGTCCGGTCTTTTTATACTCAAGTCTCTAGTTGTTTGCCCCTGGGAGACACTGCCTTCTTTCTAGAGATAAGTAGCCTCATTATAATATCCATATATAAGTCCTTAGAATTTTCCAATCTCTTTTTCATCCTTTTTTTTTTCTTTTTCTTGAGATGCAGTCTCGCTGTGTCACCAGGCTGGAGAGTAGTGGCATAATCTCGACCCACTGCAACCTCCACCTCACAGGTTCAGGTGATTCCCCTGCCTCATCCTCCTGAATTGCTGGGACTACAGGTGCGTGCCACCACGCCCAACTAATTTTTGTATTTTTTTTTTTTTGAGGCGGAGTCTCGCTCTGTCGCCCAGACTGGAGTGCAGTGGCGCAACCTCGGCTCACTGCAAGCTCCGCCTCCCGGGTTCACGCCATTCTCCTGCCTCAGCCTCCCGAGTAGCTGGGACTACAGGCGCCCGCCACCTCGCCCGGCTAGTTTTTTGTATTTTTAGTAGAGACGGGGTTTCACCATGTTAGCCAGGATGGTCTCGATCTCCTGACCTCGTGATCCGCCCGTCTCGGCCTCCCAAAGTGCTGGGATTACAGGCTTGAGCCACCGCGCCCGGCCAATTTTTGTATTTTTAGTAGAGACGGGGTTTCACCATGTTGGCCAGGATGGTCTCGATCTTTTGACCTTGTGATCCACCCACCTCTGCCTCCCAGTGCTGGGATTACAGGTGTGAACCATCGTGCCAGACCCTTTTTTTTTTTTTTTTTTGAGACAGAGTTTTGTCCTTGTTGCCCAGGCTGGAGTGCAATGGCACAATCTCAGCTCGCTGCAATCTCTGCCTCCTGGGTTCAAGAAATTCTCTTGCCTCAGCCTCCCAAGTAGCTGGGATTATAGGCGTGTGCCACCATGCCCAGGTAATTTTGTATTTTTAGTAGAGACAGAGTTTCACCATGTTGGTCAGGCTGGTCTTGAACTCCTGACCTCAAGTGATCCACCCGCCTCGGCCTCCCAAAGTACTGGGATTACAGGCATGAGCCACCATGCCTGGCCTATATAGCCAATGTATTTTATGCCATGCACTGCTACCTCTCAGCTATCAGGATGGATACATGCCATTCCAGTTCCCATTAGACAGAAAATAATACTGAGTCAAAAACAGTTATCAGTAATAGTAGCTAATAGATATTGAGGCTTTATGTGCAAGTCACTGTTCTAAGTACTTCACATATATTGTCATTTAATCTTCAGAACAATCTAGAAGTAAATACCACAGTTATCCTGGTCTTGTAGACTAGAAAGCTGACATAAAGAAGTTAGTTCTTACTCAAGATCAACATAGCTTTGGGAATCTGAGGCAGGAGGATCTCTTGAGCCCCAGAGTTCGAGACCAGCCTGGGCAACACAGTGAGACCCCATCTCTACAAAAAGTACAAAAAATTACCTGGCATGGTAGCACACACCTGTAGTCCCAGCTATTCAGGAGGCTGAGGTGGCAGGATCCCTTGAGCCCCGGGAGTTGAGAGGTTGAGACTGCAGTGAGCAGTGTTTACAAGGCTGCACATGCCTGGGCGACAGAGCAACGCTGCATCCCCCCAAAAATACAAAAACAAAAAGCTCAACATAGTTGCAGAGTGCAACATAGCAGCAGGAAGTGGAGGGGCGCTTAGAATCTCTGCAGTCCACTCTCTCCCTGGACTTTATGCTCTACCACTGCATTATTAAAGACTCCCATTGAACCTAATAACTGCCCGGTCAGGAGGGCACAGACTGGATTGTTACCCTTCTTCATCTACCCCTTGGCTTCAATAGGCTGTCTTCCAGGCTCTGTCTTCAGAGTGAGGCAGAATGCTTTCTTGTTTGTGTACCCATCGACTTGAGCCACACACAAATGCCTGCCCTTGACTAAGCCCTTCACTGATCTGTTCCCGTAAGCTGTTACCTGCACTGAGTGTAGTCACCAGGCGGGAGATGGTCTGCCTTTTTACAGTTGCTGTCTGGAGCCTCTATAAATGCTTGGAGCTTAAATCTTAAACGATTTTTTTTTTTTGAGACGGAGTCTGACTCTTGTTGCCCAGGCTGGAGTGCAGTGGTGCGATGTCAGCTCACTGCAACCTCCACCTCCTGGGTTCAAGCGATTCTTCTGCCTCAGCCTCCCGAGTAGCTGGCATGCGCCACCATGCCAATTTTCTATTTCTATTTTTCTAACCCCATAAAGATGGGGTTTCTATGTTGGTCAGGCTGGTCTTGAACTTCCGACCTCAGGTGGTCCGCCCACCTTGGCCTCCCAAAGTGCTAGGATTACAGGCATGAGCCACAGTGCCCAGCTCAACCTCCTAGGTTTAAGTGATCCTCCTGCCTCAGCCTCCCTAGTAGCTGGCACTAGAGACAGAGGTCACCATGCCCAGCTAATTTTTTCTTTTTTTTTTGAGATGGAGTATTTTGTTTTTGTTTTTGAGACAGCATCTTGCTCTGTCTCCCAGGCTGGAGTGCAATGGCATGATCTCAGCTCACTGCAACCTCTGCCTCTTGGGTTCAAGCAATTCTTCTGCCTCAGCCTCCCAAGTAGCTGGGACTACAGGTGCCTGCCACCACGCCCAGCTAATTTTTATATTTTTAATAGAGACGGGGTTTCACCATGTTGGCCAGGATGGCCTCGATCTCTTGACCTTGTGATCCGCCTGCCTCGGCCTCCCAAAGTGCTGGGATTACAGGCGTGAGCCATTGTGCCCGGCCGAGATGATGATGCTCTGGACTTGATAACTTTGATCAGACCTTCTAAACCCATATTTGAAGTGAGGAGCAGACTTCTAGAATATCTAGGATACATGATGGCTAGAGACACACGTGTAGCTTTTAATAGATGTAGGCTGGCCGGGCGCGGTGGCTTAAGCCTGTAATCCCAGCACTTTGGGAGGCCGAGACGGGCGGATCACGAGGTCAGGAGATCGAGACCATCCTGGCTAACACGGTGAAACCCCGTCTCTACTAAAAAAAAAAATACAAAAACTAGCCGGGCGAGGTGGCGGGCGCCTGTAGTCCCAGCTCCTCGGGAGGCTGAGGCAGGAGAATGGCGTAAACCCGGGAGGCGGAGCTTGCAGTGAGCTGAGATCCGGCCACTGCACTCCAGTCCGGGCGACAGAGCGAGACTCCGCCTCAAAAAAAAAAATAGATGTAGGCTAACAGCTGCCATTTTTCCATCCTCTAAATATGTTATCCTATTTTCATTTTCCCCAGAACCCTGCAAGGCAGTGGTTTCACTTCCTAAAAGAAACTGGCAGGACAGGGCCCTTACCATAGATCAGAGTTCTGGGAGAAGGGAACTGAACCATATCCCTTGCAGCTGTCCCTAGACTTCCCTGACCCCATCCTTGCTTTCTTTCCAGACCCCATGCCACAGCTGGATGTGACTGAGGCCAACAAAGAGTTCATGGAACAGAGTGAGGAGCTGTATGACGCTCTGATGGACTGTCACTGGCAGCCCCTGGACACAGTGTCTTCAGAGATCCCTGCCATGATGTAGCCAGGCCAAAGGACTAGCCAGGCTGCACTATGTGAGGGAGATTAGAGACTCCTTTAAAAAAAAAAAAAGAAATGTGAAACCTTTTTGGAAATATGATTTGTAAGATTTTAATGACTGTTTCTGGAGATCATGAGTATTTCTACAACACTGCTGCATTCATTTGACCGTTTGAGTTTGAAGACCACGGGAACAACTTTTAAACAAAGTTCAAATTGCTTTCCTTCACAGGAATCCTTTGTCCAGGCAGTTATCCACTCCTGGACACAGGACAGTTTGGGGTTACCCAAAACTGGGATGAGCAGCTTGGGATGATCCACACACTAAAGGCTGGGTTACGGGTTTCTCAGTTATGTAAATCAAGTTTCTCAGGTATGTAAATCAAGGCTCTCTGGAGTATTTATAGTACCTGCTGTTCTAACTTTAGAGTCTGGCAGCTAGGTAGGGCACTGTAAGCAGGGGCAGAGCATACCCCTAGGAGGTAGGATGTGGTGGGGTGATAGAGCAGGCCAGTTGACTTAAGAATGCTCACAGGGCCGGGCGCGGTGGCTCAAGCCTGTAATCCCAGCACTTTGGGAGGCCGAGACGCGCGGATCACGAGGTCAGGAGATCGAGACCATCCTGGCTAACACAGTGAAACCCCGTCTCTACTAAAGTCTCTACTAAAAATACAAAAACTAGCCGGGCGAGGTGGCGGGGGCCTGTAGTCCCAGCTACTCGGGAGGCTGAGGCAGGAGAATGGCGTAAACCCGGGAGGCGGAGCTTGCAGTGAGCTGAGATCCGGCCACTGCACTCCAGTCCCGGCGACAGAGCGAGACTCCGCCTCAAAAAAAAAAAAAAAAAAAAATGCTCACAAGTCCGGCGCGGTGGCTCAAGCCTGTAATCCCAGCACTTTGGGTGGCCGAGGCGGGCGGATCACAAGGTCAGGAGATCGAGACCATCCTGGCTAACACAGTGAAACCCCGTCTCTACTAAAGTCTCTACTAAAAATACAAAAACTAGCCGGGCGAGGTGGCGGGTGACTGTAGTCCCAGCTACTTGGGAGGCTGAGGCAGGAGAATGGCGTGAACCCAGGAGGCGGAGCTTGCAGTGAGCTGAGATCTGGCCAGTGCACTCCAGCTTGCGTGACAGAGCCAGACTCCGTCTCAAAAAAAAAAAAAGAATGCTCACAAGAATGGGTCTCATCTTATTTTCATGTTTTTTTGTATATTCAGCATCTGCATATACAAGGCCTGGCTGGATCACTTTAGGATCAATATGGGAGATAAGCAGCTCAGAAAGTTAAGATATGGAAGGCAGCTCCTCCATATGAACTTTGGAGAATGGGGAAGCACCCATACTTGCTGGCCCCTCTGGGGCTTATGATAAAAGCTGTATCTGATTCTAGTTTTGTGCTAGAGCAATTTTGGGGGCTTACTGCTTGAGGCAAAGCATTCATCGTAGATGATAAAAAAAATCTCCAAAGGGCTGGGCATGGTGGCTCACTTTGGGAGGTGGATTGCTTGAGCTCAGGAAGAGACCAGGTTTCTAGAGACCAAAAAAATACAAACACAAATATACTTTTATCAGTCTTTTTTATTTTTTATTTATTTTATTTTATTTTTTTTTTATTATACTTTAAGTTCTAGGGTACATGTGCATAACGTGCAGGTTTGTTACATATGTATACTTGTGCCATGTTGGTGTGCTGCACCCATCAACTCGTCAGCACCCATCAATTCATCATTTATATCAGGTATTTATCAGTCTTTATTAATCTTTAATTGATCTGCACCTAGAGCATGCTGTTGTTTCTACCTAAAATGACCGGGGTCTTGCCTTCTGCTTCCCATAGAGATTCTCCTGCAAAGGAAGTGTAAGCCATTGTGTTAGTAATTCCCAGATTTTCCCCAGAACCAGGCATTTTCCTAGGAGCTGGTCTCAGTCCCATATCCGCATTTCTCATCCATGGATGTCCACTCAGATTAGGTTTCATCCTGGACCAGTCATTCTAAATAGTGTGTGCTACATGGAACCCCTTGAAGTCCTACCAAAGAATGCATCATGAGCTCCAGCCACCACTAAACATTTGCGGCTACCAGGCCTTGTGGCCCACAGTGCCCTCTGCTGCCTTCAACTTCCAGCAATATGTGGTCTTGCAGGGTGGGCAAATCATGTTCTAAGCATCTTTGCCCTCTGGTAATGAACAGCTAACAAACAGGGCACACAAGGAAGGCCAAATGTAAATGTTACTAAAATGCCTGTAATCCCAGCACTTTGGTAGGCCAAGGCAGGCAGATCACTGGGGGTCAGGAGTTCAAGACTGCCCTGGGCAACATGGCAAAACCCTGTCTCTACTTAAAATACAAAAATTAGCCGGGCATAGTGGTGCATGGTTATAGTCCCAGCTACTCAGGAGGCTGAGGCACAAGAATCACTTGAACCTGGGAGGTGGAGTTTGCAATGAGCCAATATCGTGCCACTGCACTCCAGCCTGGGTGACAAAGACCCCGTCTTAAAAAAAAAAAAAAAAAAAACTTTGACACAGACCCAAGTAACCTTATAGTTCTATTAGGCTGACTACTTAGGACAGGATCCCCGACAACTGAGCACTACTACCTGCAGCTACACGCTGACAGAGCTTCGGGTGGTCACTAACTTACCCAACTCCATAGGTCCATAGTCACGCGAGGACAGCTTTGCATGTAATGTGAATCTAAAAGAAAACAACACCCTTAATTAAGAGGCAAGAAAGCTAACCAACCTCCAGAGCTTCATACACATCCTTCCCTTAGCCTATATTTCATTTTACAATTTCAGAGATCCAACCATCTCTGAACCTGTCTGAAACTAGCCCACATGCCATATACCAGATTACAACATTCAGGCCAGCTTCACTATTACTTTTCCTCCTTTTACGACCACCAAGACCGGTGTTCAGATCCGATGGGAAAGGGAACAGGAGGATTAAGCTGTGTTCCACATCAACTTTACCTTAAAGCACAGCTCCAGACACAAGCTCACCTCCTCAGGATCACACACTGCCAGGAAACTTGGGGGCAACCTGCAGAACAAAAAGCTTAGTGTGAAAGCTAAACTGGCCAGGAGTGGTGGTTCATGCCTGTAATCCCAGCACTTTGGGAGGGGAGGCCAAGGGGGCGAATCACCTGAGGCCAGGAGCTCGAGACCAATCTAGCCAACACGGTGAAACCCATCTATACTAAAAATACAAGAAAATTAGCTGGGTGTGATGGCGGGCACCTGTAATCCCAGATACTTGGAAGGCTGAGGCAGGAGAATCGCTTGAACCCGCGAGGCGGAGGTTGCCATGAGCCGAGATCATGCCACTGCACTCCAGCCTGGGTGACAGAGCGAGACTCCGCCTCAAAAAAAAAAACACACCCACCTACATTGGAAGTGGACACGTGGAAGGCTTCCAGCCCTGGTCCTGAAACATTATAGGAAAGCTGAGTGGCAGCTTGCAGGTATTGTAGTGACCTGCGCTGTCAAAGTCTTTCCAGGTTGCTCTTGCATGCAGTTGGAGATCCCATGGCTACCACGAGCCACAGCCCTTGGAAACATGCTGTTCTGTCCCACCAGGGAGCCCCCAGTCAGTCTCCAAAAGAAACCTACCAGGTCCCCTGCATTTCATCACTGATGTGACCCCGGGAGTCCTCGATCACCAGACAGATGACCTTCTGTCATCTCAGAGTCTTCATCTGGACAGCAAAATGAGAACACCTGTCAAGAACAATTTTATTGCTCCCATCATTTGGTCCTCAGAACCATACAAATCTGACCAGCCTTTGGTCCGAATACTGATGCTATCAGTTAAGCTGTGTCACATCCCAGCTGGATTTTCCCAGTACGAGAATCTTATGGTGGTTAACTGTACATGCAAACCCCCAACCGTTCTGCTGGTCTGTGGAAACAGGCCCATTTTGATAAAGGTCTCTGGCTACAGCTGAAAGATAGCAAGTATAATGGAACTGTATTTTCCCAAAATGTTGCAGATCAGTTACAACAAACAGAACGGCGACCGTCAAGGAAAACTGTCACTCTGGGCTCCTTTTTGACCACAGCAGCTATGCGGAAGCAGCTGCAGCTTCGATAAGGGCCAAGGGGCAATTCAGATCCCAGGGCAGCCACCTAAAGCCTCACCTGTCCATCATTACTACCTGCGGAAGTGCGCCGGAATCTGTTGACTAAGTCAGTCATCCTGTAGGCCCCACCGCCCACGCTGTGCCAATATTTGGTGTGCTTTTTCTCAATCTTGATGGGACCTTTTTATCCGCCTATTACAGATAAGAGGTTTAGACCGATTAAGTTACTTGCTGAAGGTCGCTTAGTCACTTAGGCTGAAAGCAACAAGCTGGGATGCACACAAGGGTCTCAATGCCTAAAACCCGTCCTTCTGAAAACCGTGTCCACGAGGGCGACCTCCAGAGGCCTCGCGCGTAGTCACTAGTCCCAAAATCACCTAGCTGGTAACTGTCATAGATTCAGCTGGAGGCCATCCTGACACCAGCAGGCGGCCTCCCCCACATTAAGACATTTCAGGCCCAGGGCTTCATCCCCGCATCCCCAGGAGACCGGTCCCAAAACCCCTTCCATAAACCCAGCCGCCTGCCGGCAACACTCACCTGTCAGCCCCGAGCGCAGAGTTGCACAGGCCGAAGCGAGCGAAGGGCGCGGCCCCCGTGGGATCCGACCTCTCTCAAGACCGAGGGTCCCTTCTGGAGCTCGGACCCACTGGGTAGGAAGGTCCGACTCCTCCGTGCCACGTTCACCACCATATCGAGGCCTTGGGAGAAAGTACCGGCGAGTGCGGGGCGGTAGCAGCAACTAGCGGGGAATGGCTTGCAGTGAGGTAAAATGAAGCTTAAATATGGCGAGCCCAGGCGGGCAAAAAGGGCGCTGTAGCCCCGTGCAAGAGCTTATATAGGCTGCCCCTCGCGGCCACGCCCGACAGTCGGCCGCGCGCGTGGCGCACAGCTGCCTGGGAATTGTAGTTTGCTCGCCCCGGCGTTGTCAGCGCGTCACCTCCCAAGCCCTACACGCGTTTCCATCCCCACCCAGCCTGCGAAGCGCGAATCGCCGGAGGCTTTCCTCCGAGCGGGAAGAAGCGCCTTCATCTTTCAGTACTCGGCACTGGGCCCACGCAGGAAGCCGACCCGCCTTGGCCTCTGGAGTTGTCTCCGGGATATCTTTCAAAGTCTAGAAATGAACCCCGTGTGCTGGGAAAGGACTCCGGCTCTGCTCAGAGTTCTGTGGGAGTGCGAGCGAGCAGCGCCTGAGTGGGTTTCGGGGAGGGGGTCATACTCCCCGAAAGGCAATTTCTTTATTCAAGGCTTGTCTCTTTCACTAATATATAATTTCACTGAGCGCGTGCTATTTAAACTGTGCCTGATTATCTGATCTAGTTTTCATAAAAACCCTGTGTATGCTCTGACAAATAAGGAAACTTGGCCGGGCGCGGTGGCTCATGCCTGTAATCCCAGCACTTTGGGAGGCCGAGGTGGGCGGATCACAAGGTCAGGAGTTTGAGACCAGCCTGGCTAACATGGTGAAACCCCGTTTCTACTAAAAATACAAAAATTAGCCGGGCGTGATGGTGCGCGCCTGTAATACCAGCTACTCAGGAGGCTGAGGCAGGAGAATCGCTTGAACTTGGGAGGCGGAGGTTGCAGTGAGCGGAGATCATGCCACTGCACTCCAGCCTGGGTGACAGAGCAAGACTGTCTCAAAAATAAATAAATAAATACATAAAAATGTTTTGACGAATGGAGGCAAGATGGTGCATTTCCGGGTTTTTCATCACCAACTTTTCCCCGTGTGCGCGAGGATGCAGCTGGCGCCCGGGAAGGTGCAGACCAACCAGGCATGCGCCAGGTGATGTCAATCCGAAGAGATCAAGATTTACCTGGTGGCACCTGCGGCGCCTTCCCCCCCACTCCCCTGACGCGTCCGTGCCCCGCCTATTGCCCTTCCACTCCTAGAAAAGCCACTCTCGGCAGATGCACGGGGCGGGCTTCCTCAGCCCCTACCTTTGTCGGGACTGCATTAGGAACTCTGCCCGAGAGCTCTACTGGGTGACTCTCTCGGCCTCCTTTGCCGGAGGCCAACAGACTTCACCCCCATACCTTTTTCTCTGGAGCTAGATGACCAAAGAATAAATTTGCAGTTTTGCTTTTAGCCTTGCCTACTCGCTGGTTCTTTTGTGCTCGCTCTGGTGGTCTTAGAAAAACAAATCAAAAAATAAGGAAACTTAGGAATGGATCACATTGCAAGCGAGGAGAGGACTGGAATTTGGAGCCCACCTCAGGCACCACACATAGGGCAATGTTTTGTCCATGGAATGAATAAGTCTCAGTATGAAAACTTAGTGGTGATTGCCGAGAATTAAACACCCATCCTGTGCCTAATCTATTAATTTTTATTTATTCATTTATTTATTTTTTTGAGACAGAGTCTTGCTCTGTTGCCCAGGCTGGAGTGCAGTGGGGAGATCTTGGCTCACTGCAAGCTCCGCCTCCCGGGTTCACGCCATTCTCCTGCCTCAGCCTCCCAAGTAGCTGGGACTACAGGCGCCCGCCACTACGCCCGGCTACTTTTTTTTTGTATTTTTAGTAGAGACGGGGTTTCACCGTGTTAGCCAGGATGGTCTCGATCTCCTGACCTTGTGATCCGCCCGTCTCGGCCTCCCAAAGTGCTGGGATTACAGGAGTGAGTCACCGTGCTCCGCTTAAGTTTTATTCTTACATACACTTTTTTATTTGAGACGGGGTCTTGTTCTGTTGCCCGGGCTGGAGTGCAGTGGCCTGATCAAGGCTCATTGCAGCCTCGACCAACTGGGCTCAGGCAATTCTTCCACCCCAGCCTCCCAGGTAGATGCCAACTTTCCTTGCTTACACTTTAAAAAGTAGGTACTACTTATCAGGTCGTGGGGGCGCATGCCCTGTGGTCCTGGACTCCTCTCTTTCTCTAACATCACGTGTCCAAGCCATCAGCAACTCCTGTGTGCTCTACCTTTAAAATGTATCAATAATCTGTTTCTTACCCCTTCCACTTATATTACCCTAATCCTTGACCCAGATGATAGCAATAGTCTCCTATCTCCCAGATCCTGCTGTTGCTCCCGACAGTCTGGTCTCCACATGTCAGCCAGCCTACTAAAAGTTTTTAATTTTTACGAAGTCTAATATGCCAGTTTTTTCTTTTGTAGTTTATGCTCTAAAAGCTTAATAATTAGGCCAGGCGCGGTGGCTCACACCTGTAATTCCAGCACTTTGGGAGGCCGAGTGGGGGGGGGGTGCAGGGGTGGGGGGGGTGGATGACCTGAGGTCAGGAGTTCAAGTCCAGCCTAGCGAACATGATGAAAACTCGTCTCGCCGGGCGCGGTGGCTCACGCCTGTAATCCCAGTACTTTGGGAGGCCGAGGCGGGTGGATCACGAGGTCAGGAGATCGAGACCATCCTAACACGGTGAAACCCCGTCTCTACTAAAAATACAAAAAATTAGCCGGGCGTGGTGGCGGCGCCTGTAGTCCCAGCTACTCCGGAGGCTGAGGTAGGAGAATGGCGGGAACCTGGGAGGCGGAGCTTGCAGTGAGCCGAGATCGCGCCACTGCACTCCAGCCTGGGCGACAAAGCCAGACTCCATCTCTCAAAAAAAAAAAAAAAAAGAAAAAAGAAAAGAAAACTCGTCTCTACTAAAAATACAAAAAATAGCTGGGCATGGTGGCGGGCGCCTGTAATCCCAGCTACTTGGGAGGCTGGGGCAGGAGAATCATTTGAACCCAGGAAGCGGAGGTTCGAAGTGAGCCAAGATGGAGCCGTTACACTCCAGCCTGGGTGACAAGAGCGAGACACCGTCTCAAAAAAAAAAAAAATTAAAATTATTTTTTTTTTTTTTTTTTTTTTTTTTTTGAGACGGAGTCTCGCTCTGTCGCCCGGACTGGAGTGCAGTGGCCAGATCTCAGCTCACTGCAAGCTCTGCCTCCTGGGTTTACGCCATTCTCCTGCCTCAGCCTCCCGAGTAGCTGGGACTACAGGCGCCAGCCACCTCGCCCGGCTAGTTTTTGTATTTTTAGTAGAGACGGGGTTTCAGCGTATTAGCCAGGATGGTCTCGATCTCCTGACCTCGTGATCCGCCCGTCTCGGCCTCCCAAAGTGCTGGGATTACAGGCTTGAGCCACCGCGCCCGGCCAAAAATAAAATTATTAAACTTGGCCGGGCGCAGTAGCTCAAACCTGTAATCCCAGCACTTTGGGAGGCCAAGACGGGCGGATCACAAGGTCAGGAGATCAAGACCATCCTGGCTAACATGGTCAAACCCCGTCTCTACTAAAAAATACAAAATAACTAGCCGGGCGAGGTAGTGGGCACCTGTAGTCCCAGCTACTCCGGAGGCTGAGGCAGGAGAATGGCGTAAACCCGGGAGGCGGAGCTTGCAGTGAGCCGAGATCCGACCATTGCACTCCAGCCTGGGTGACAGAGCGAGACTCCGTCTCAAAAAAAAAAAAAAATTATTAAACTTTTTTTTTTTGAGATGAAGTCTTGCTTTGTTGCCCAGGCTTGTGCAGTTTATTATGTGTCAATTATTCCTCAATAAAGCTATCAAAAAACCAGAAGACTACAGGCGCGTGCCATCACACCCAGCTAATTTTTATATTTTTAGTAGACACGGGGTTTCACAATGTTGGCCAGGATGGTTGTGACCTCCTGATCCACCCACCTCAGCCTCCCAAAGCGCTGGGATTACCGGCCTGAGCCACTGTGCCCAGCCCAACCCAGATCTGTTCTAATGCAAATGCAGATAACCTTAACTGCTGTGTCACGCGGCTCCTCCAGAACTACCCTGAGGTAGGTACCATGATTTGCCTGATTTAGCAGAAGAGGAAGCAGGGATTAGGGAAGGGAAATAACTTACCCCAGGGTATCCAGTGAATCTGTGGCAGAGGTCAGCTGACATCTGGATTTAACTGCAGTCAGAGGCAGACACATGATCCCAGCCCACAGTAGGAGCAGGGAGAGGGAGGAAGTTCAAGAAGCCAGATGCTGACAGTGCATTGCCCACGTGGGCTGACCGGAAAGTCCTCAGGGAGAGCTGGGGTCAGACTGCATTTCTAGCTGCTTCATGCCTCTCTAGAGTCTCCTTTCTCCTTGACCTTCCCATTTCCCGCTTATCCTTGGAGACCCAGCTTCAACATCAGCTGGGATGGGCTTCTCTGACCTTTTGGCTTCCTAAATCCAGCTCCATCATGGTGTTTGACTGAATAAATGGATGGGTGAATGAACAGCACTTAACCACTTTCATTAATTCATCTAGCTATAAATATTTACTGAGCTTATTATTATTATTATTTGAGACAGAGTCTCGCTCTGTCACCCAGGCTAGAGTGCAGTGATGCGATCTTGGCTCACTGCAAGCTCCGCCTCCCGGGTTCAAGCGATTCTCCTGCCTCAGCCTCCCAAGTAGATGGGATTATAGGCACGTGCCACCATGCCCGGCTAATTTTTGTATTTTTAGTAAAAACAGAGTTTCACCATGTTGGCCAGACTGGTCTTGAACCCCTGACCTGAAGTGATCCACCCACGTTAGCCTCCAAAAGTGCTGGGATTACAGATGTGAGCCACTGCGACTTGAGTTTCTACTTTATGCTAAGCGCTGAGTTAGGCCCTGAGGATATAATCATCACCCCTGCCCTCAAGGAGCCTGCAGCCTAGGAGAGAGACTGACATTAGAGGTGGTCAGAAATGCATGTGGGCCGGACATGGTGGGTCACACATATAATCCCAGCGCTTTGGGAGATGGAGGTGGGCAGATCACTTGAGGTCAGGAGTTCAAGACCACCTTGGCTAACATGGTAAAACCCCGTCTCTACTAAAAATACAAAAATTAGCTGGGCCTTGTGCCTGTAATCCCAGCTACTTGGGAGGCTGAGTTGGGAGGATGGCTTGGACCCAGGAGGTAGAGGTTGCAGTGAGCCGAAATCCTGCCACTGCACTCTAGCCTGGGCAACAGAGTGAGACTCCGTCTAAAAATAATAAATAAATAAATAAATAAATAAATAAATAAATAAAGACTAGAGAGACTAGAGTTGTCTGGAGCAACTGGACCTCCAGCCTCAGTGCCCTGGGTTTCCAGAAGGCCAGCCTGGAAAGGGTGGAGTAAACTTTGGAGGCTCATGTGCTGCCTCACCCTAGCCCCTCACCCAAACAAAATTCAACCAGTGTCTTAGTGCTCGTGGGACCTGCTTTGTCCCCTTTTGTGGCATCAAGTGGGTGATGAAGGATGAGACAAACCTGGATGTGAGTCCCAGCTCTGCTGTGTGACCTGGGACAAGCCGTGCCTCTGAGCCTCAGTCTTCTCAGCGCTAAGAGGGGCACTCCCATGGCCCTATCAAAGGGTTGCTGTCCACAAAACATGAACTGACCTTTGGCCTCATACATGTAGCTGTCAAATCCACAGGCCAACTGCACTCCCTTTAGAATTACAGTTGTCTGTATCTGTCCTGCCTCCTCAACCAGACTGTGCCCAAGTTCCTTCTGGGGCCCTGGTGTCCAACTCAGACAGGCATTGGAGGAAGCCGTGGGTGCTGTTGAATGTTGAACCTGAACATTGAACTAGAGGCCCCAGGCCAGGGCTAATGAGGGCTCCAGGAAAGGGCTTCTGGGTGGAGAGGGAGCACCTACAAACCACTCACTTCCCGAGTGGCCTTCCCGGGTCCAGCAGAGGGGTGGGGGCCAACTAGGGAACCCACGGCGGGCGGGGTGGAGCGGGTAAGGGGGTGGGGCTGGAGATGAAGGAATGAGTGAGGCCCCTCCTCACTTCATCCCTTTATCCTGTGAAGTAGGGGTCATCACTAGCCCCCTTTTACAGAGGAGAGAACTGAGGCTTCGAGAGAGAGAAACTTGGCCAGGAGTTTCCTCTCGGTCCGACCACCTCGGTGCCCCGCCGGGGACGGTGGTTGGGCGCCGGGAGCTGGGGGCGGTGCGCGGCAGGGGCGGGGGCGGGGCGCGGACAAAACGCCTGCGGGCAGCTGGGCGGCGGACGTGGCCATGGAGGGCGAGGGCTGCCGCTACCAATTTCGGGTTGCCCTGCTGGGGGACGCGGCGGTGGGCAAGACGTCGCTGCTGAGGAGTTACGTGGCGGGCGCGCCTGGCGCCCCGGAGCCGGAGCCCGAGCCTGAGCCCACTGTGGGCGCCGAGTGCTACCGCCGCGCGCTGCAGCTGCGGGCCGGGCCGCGGGTCAAGCTGCAGCTCTGGGACACCGCGGGCCACGAGCGCTTCAGGTGCGGGAAGCCGGGGCGCGGGAGGGACTCCTGGTGGGGGGCATGGTGCCAGTGCGCTCGGCCACGGCAACCTCCGTAGAGGCCAACTTAGAGGTCAAGCGGAGGGCGAGGTCCCTGCCCTGGGTCCCGTCTGGTCCGCTGGGTGCAGACCCTCCCCTGCTTGGAGTCATTTTCCCCACGAACACTGCGGGGTGGGCCGAGTCCCAGAGCCCAGGAACATCCCTGGTTTTGAGCTCTGGACTCTGGAGAGATGAGTGATACTGGCCCCCGGTGCTGAGAGCTCAGAACAGAGCGGGAAGTGGCGAGGAGATGTGGAAGGGAGAGAAGTTTGTGTTGACCTTAAAGGATCGGCAGGAGTTTGCCAGGAAGAGAACGGAGAAGCGAAAACTTAGGTCAGGGCAGCACCAGGCCTCCTCCAGGAATGAGGGATTCGAGTTACGCTTGCACCCTAACTGGGAAGCACCGAGGCTTTTATTTATTTATTTATTTATTTTTTTGAGACGGAGTCTCGCTCTGTCGCGCAGCCTGGAGTGCAGTGGCGCGATCTCGGCTCTCTGCAAGCTCCGCCTCCCGGGTTCACGCCATTCTCCTGCCTCAGCCTCCCGAGAAGCTAGAACTACAGGTGCCCGCCACCACGCCCGGCTAATTTTTTTGTATTTTTACTAGAGACGGGGTTTCACCGTGTTAGCCAGGATGGTCTCGATCTCCTGACCTCATGATCCACCCACCTCGGCCTCCCAAAGTGCTGGAATTACTGGCATGAGCCACCGCGCCCGGCCAACTCCCAGACTGTTAGGAGAGACGCAGATACCGAGGCAGAGAACCACAGGGCCGCGTGAAATGAGCCCTGCTGGGGTGTGTGGATCCCAGGGGGAGGAGGTCCTGCCTCTGGGGGTGTCATGAAGGCATCAGTCTCTCCCAGCTTACCTCTCTGCCTCCCTGCCTCCCCAGGTGCATCACCAGGTCCTTTTACCGGAACGTGGTGGGTGTCCTGCTGGTCTTTGATGTGACAAACAGGAAGTCCTTTGAACACATCCAAGACTGGCACCAGGAGGTAATGGCCACTCAGGGCCCAGACAAGGTCATCTTCCTGCTGGTTGGCCACAAGAGTGACCTGCAGAGCACCCGTTGTGTCTCAGCCCAGGAGGCCGAGGAGCTGGCTGCCTCCCTGGGCATGGCCTTCGTGGAGACCTCGGTTAAAAACAACTGCAATGTGGGCCTGGCCTTTGACATTCTCGCAGATGCTATCCAGCAGGCCCTGCAGCAGGGGGACATCAAGCTAGAAGAGGGCTGGGGCGGTGTGCGGCTCATCCACAAGACCCAAATCCCCAGGTCCCCCAGCAGGAAGCAGCACCCAGGCCCATGCCAGTGTTAACTCTAGGAAAGAAAGGGTTAAAGCAGTCCCAGACTCAGCTCACCTGGTGGGATGGGGAGTGTTAGTATCTCTCTGGAGGACAAATGACAGAAGGATTCATATAAACAGTATCCTGACACAGTCATGCTTCCTGTATTTTGGAGTCGAGGCTTTCTACAGAAAAGAAGGGTCTGATGGCCGGGCGCGGTGGCTCACGCCTGTAATCTTAGCATTTTCGGAGGCCAAGGATGGCGGATCACCTGAGGTCAGGAGTTCAAGGCCAGCCTGGCCAATATGGTGAAACCCCGTCTCTATTAAAAATACAAAAATTAGCCAGGTGTGGTGGCACGTCTGTAATCCCAGGTACTCAGGAGGCTAAGGCAGGAGAATCACTTGAACCCAGGAGGCAGAGATTGCAGTGAGCCAAGACTGTGCCACTGCACTCCAGCCTGGGTGACAGAGTGAGACTCTGTTTCAAAAAAAAAAAAAAAAAAAAAAGAGAGAGAGGAAAAGAAAGGCCTGAGAGACCAGAAGTGCAACTTCCTGTCCTTGAACCTCAGTGTCCTTATCTGTCCATGGGGCTCATAAAAGATCCCACCTTGTAAGGAGGTGGTGACCATGAATGAGATAGTGGACAGGATGTGCTCACCCAGAGCCTGCCATGCTATGAATTGAATGACAAAAGCTCTCATTCCCACTCCCTTCTTTCTTGGCTGTGATGTGGCCACTGTGGCAGCATGCCTGGGCTCAGACACTGAGAAGCCAGCATCAGGAAGCTGCTGTATGGGCTAAGGCAGGTGCGGGGAATTCCAGGAGGAGCTTGGCTTGGAGGCTCCTTATGTCCTCAGGCTAAAATGATTCTGGGCATGGGATTCATATGTGACATCAAATCCAAGGTTGCTGGCCAATGCCCCCACCCTAGGCCCAGGGGCTGAAAATGGGTGTTGGAGGCTGGGATGAACATGAATGTGTAGCAACTATGTTGGGCACACAGTGGCCACTGTGATGAGCCACCAAGATCCCCCTTCCTGGCTGGGGAACCCATCAACCCTCTTCCCAGTGCTGGAGTGCCGCTGGATGATGGACTTCAGCTTGCCCCACTCTCTGGGAAAGGCCCTCCCTTCAGGGCAGCACGTATCCAATGTCCATCTACTGGGGGGCCTTAAAGGCCTTTCCCTCTTGTCCCTGCTCGGGACAACTCTGAAAGTCAAACCTAACTTTATCAGTCTCTGTAGGCTTCGTTGAGGACATTGTTGTGACATCATAGCCGAGTTATCCCTGTGCCCAATCCTGCTTCCTTTTCTTCCCCAAAACAGGTATCCATCTCAAGAATATCCCCTCATAAACATCTGCACACTCCTCTCCATCTCAGAATCTGCCTCCTGGTAACCTAACCTACAACGGGAACTGCTAGGCAGGGAATGTCCTGGGAGCAATTAGGGGAAGGCTTCATGGAAGAGATGCTGTTTATGTTAGGCCAAATCTCAGCAGATGTAGTGCTTAGTGGGTGTCATTGTGCTGTAGCAAAAAGCACAGCCACTTTGTTGGGTGCAGTGGCTCATGCCTGTAATCTCAGCACTTTGGGAGGCCTAGGCAGGCAGTTCACTTGAGGTCAGGAGTTCAACCAAACCTCCTTGAGCTTCGGTTTCCTCCTCAGTCAGTAACATGAGACTGATAATCCCTCCTTCCTATGGTTCTTAGCTTTTCAATCAGAGTGAATTTCTTAGCTTCCTCCCCATGGAGACGGGGCTGAGGGGTCTTCCTGTGCACTTGGTCCTGCCTTTTTTTTTTTAACCCATAAAAATTCACCTGTTTTATTTTGTGGGGGGTGGGGAATATCCATTACCTCAGACATTTATATTTTATTTGTATTACAAACAATCCAGTTGTACTTTTTTATTTCTAAATGTACAATAAATTACTGTTGACTATAGTCACCCTGTTGTGCTATCAAACGTTAGATCTTATTCATTCTATTTAACTACATTTTTGGCTTGACGCGGTGGCTCACGCCTGTAATCCCAGCACTCTGAGAGCCAAGGTGGGCGGATCACCTGAGGTCAGGAGTTTGAGACCAGCCTGGCCAACATGGTGAAACCCCGTCCCTACTAAAAACACAAAAATTAGCTGGATGTGGTGGCATATGCCTGTAATCCCAGCTACCCCGGAGTCTGAGGCAGGAGAATCACTGGAACCTGGGAGGCAGAGGCTGCAGTGAGCTGAGACCGCGCCACCACACTCCAGCCTGGGCGATAGAGCGAGACTCCATCTCAAAAAATGAATAAATAAAAATAAAATAAAAATATGGGCCGGGCGCGGTGGCTCAAGCCTGTAATCCCAGCACTTTGGGAGGCCGAGACGGGCGGATCACAAGGTCAGGAGATCGAGACCATCCTGGCTAACACGGTGAAACCCTGTCTCTACTAAAAAATACAAAAAACTAGCCGGGTGAGGTGGTGGGCGCCTGTAGTCCCAGCTACTCAGGAGGCTGAGGCAGGAGAATGGCGTAAACCGGGAGGTGGAGCTTGCAGTGAGCTGAGATCTGGCCACTGCACTCTAGCCTGGGCGACAGAGCGAGACTCCGTCTCAAAAAAAAAAAAAATAAAATAAAATAAAAATATGTTTTTGTACCCATTAGCCATACCCACTTTCCCCTACCACTACCCTTGCCAGCCTCTGGTCACCATCATTCTACTCTATCTCCATGAGTTCAATTGTTTTAATTTTTAGCTCCCACAAGTAAGTGAGAATGTGAGAAATTTGTCTTTCTGTGCCTGGCTTTTTTCACTTACAATTCCAGTTCCACCCATGTTGTTGCAAATGATCTGCCTCTTCTTTTTAAAACATCCTTATTCATCCTTGTGACAACGTAGTGAGGTTGACACAGTCATCCCCATTTCACAGATAAGAAAGCTGGGGCCAGGAGAGGAAAATGACTTGCTTTAGGGCGTCTTTTCATTCCTTCATCAATTTCTTTTTTCTTTTTTTAAAGATACAGGGTCTTGCTCTGTTGCCCAGGCTGGAGTGCGTGCAGTGGTGCAATGACACCTCACTGCAATGTTGACCTCCTGGGCTCAAGTGATCCTCCCACCTCAGATTCCCAAGTAGCTGGGACTACAGGTGCGCTTCACCAAGCTAACTTTTAAATTGTTTGCAGAGACAGGGTGTCACTATGTTGCCAAGGCTGGTCTCACACTCCTGGCCTCAATCAATCCTCCTGCCTCAGCCTCCCAAAATGCTGGGATTACAGGTGTGAGCCACTACACCTGGTCTCCTTCATCAATTTTTTTTTTTTTTTTTGAGACAGAGTCTCGCTGTGTCACCCAGGCTGCAGTGCAGTGGGGCGATTTCAGCTCACTGCAACCTCTGCCTCCCAGGTTCAAACGATTCTCCTGCCTCAGCCTCCCAAGAAGGTGGGACTACAGGTGCGTGCCACCATACCAGACTAATTTTTGTATTTTCAGTAGAGACAGGGTTTTACCATGTTGTCCAGGCTGGTCTCAAACTCCTGACCTGAGGTACTGTGCCCGCCTCAGCCTCCCAAAGTGCTGGGATTACAGGCATGAGCCACCGCGCCTGGCTGCTTCATCAATTTTCTTTTCTTTCTTTCTTTTTTTTTTTGAGATGGAGTTTTGCTCTTGTTGCCCAGGCTGGAGTGCAATGGTGCGATCTCTGCTCACCGCAACCTCTGCCTCCCGGGTTCAAGCGATCCTTCTGCCTCAGCCTCCCCAGTAGCTGGGATTATAGGCATGCACCACCATGCCCGGCTAATTTTGTATTTTTAGTAGAGACAGGGTTTCTCCATGTTGGTCAGGCTGGTCTTGAACTCCCGACCTCAGGTTATCCGCCTGCTCCCCAAGTGCTGGGATTAGAGGCATGACACTGTGCCTGGTCCGTCAGAGGCTTATTATTATTATTTTGAAACGGAGTCTCGCTGTGTCATCCAGGCTGGAGTGCAGTGGTGCAATCTCGGCTCACTGTAACCTCTGCCTCCCAGGTTCAAGCAATTCTCCTGCCTCAACCTCCTGAGTAGCTGGGACTACAGGCGGGTGCCACCACGCCCGGCTAATTTTTTGTGTTTTTAATGAGACGGGGTTTCACCATGTTAGCCAGGATGGTCTTGATATTCTGACCTCGTGATCTGCCCACCTCGGCCTCCCAAAGTGCTGGGATTACAGGTGTGAGCCACTGTGCCTGGCCCTACCAGAGGCTTATTAAACCCACAGCAACCCTGTAAGGTTGGGCTGATCTTGTCCATTTCATAGACCTCAGCTCCAAGACAGGGAAACTCATGTGGCTAAACTGGTGAATCCAGGCCAGCTCCAATAATCTTGTCTGCCGCCTCAGGCCAGCCCCGGGGTGGGTCCTTTCTCAAACTTCAGTGCTCCAGTCCTGCCCTCACCATCCCCCTCAGTGTGGCAAAATCTCAGAGGCTGTAAGTGGCTTTGATGGGTGTGTGCCTGCACAAGCAGAGCGAGCCCAACCTACAGGAAAGCCTGTGCCAAGGGTACAGGAAAGGCGGAGGACACCAGTGTACATTGTGCCACTCCTTTTGAGTCTCAGGCCTCCAAGGTCTTCTGTAATTCAGCATCCACTTCAACGCAGAGGGATCTTTTTAAAGAACAGTTTTGGCCTGGCCGCCTCCCTGCTCGAATCCTCCTATGGCCCCACACCTACAGCATAAAATCCAAATCCTTTTGCTCTAGTCCAAGCCTTTCATCACCTGGAGCCAGCTGCATCATCACTAACCATTGGCCCAGGCGGCCAAATTCTGAACCAGTTGCGGCTGTGGACTTCACATATGCTGTTTTCTGTGCCAGGAAAGTCCCAGCTCTCTCTCCATGTGTTATCTGATCTGCCTGCAACACTCAGGTAGCCATCACCTCCTTTTAACCACATTATCCCAGCTGCCAAAAATAGGGCAGACTTTGCTGTCAAACCTGGTTTGAATCTCAGTTCCACTAACAGTGGGACCCTGATCAACTCACTTTATCTTTCTAAGCCTCAGTGGCTTAAAAATGAGGATAATGGGCTGGGCACGGTGGCTCACGCCTGCAATCCCAGCACTTCAGGAGGCTGAGGTGGGCGGAACATGAGGTCAACAGATCGAGACCATACTGGCTAACACGGTGAAGCTCCGTTTCTACCAAAAAATACAAAAAATTAGCCAGGTGTGGTGGCACGCGCCTGTGGTGCCACCCCAACCCTGAGGGCCAAGGAGAGAACTCATCCACCAGGAAGGGAGGGGTCAAGAGAAGGGGCCTTGGAAGCCATTTAGAAGGATGGACACTGGACTAATGGCACAGGTCTGAGTCCTGGCCTGCCTAGTGACCTCTCCAGATCTCAGCGTTCTTATCTGTAAAATAAGGGCCACATTGGATGGCCTCTGAAGGCCCTTTCTTCTGTAGCTTCAGGTAATTGTAAGACCTCTTTTTTTTTTTTTTTTTTGAGACAGAGTATCGCTCTGTTGCCCAGGCTGGAGTGCAGTGGCCGGATCTCAGCTCACTGCAAGCTCTGCCTCCCAGGTTTACGCCATTCTCCTGCCTCAGCCTCCCAAGTAGCTGAGACTACAGGCGCCCGCCACCTCGCCCGGCTAGTTTTTTGTATTTTTTTTTAGTAGAGACGGGGTTTCACCCTGTTCGCCAGGATGGTCTCGATTTCCTGACCTCGTGATCCGCCCGTCGCAGCCCCTCAAAGTGCTGGGATTACAGGCTTGAGCCACTGCGCTCGGCCGTAAGACCCTATTTTAACTTTGTTTTCCTCCTCCCAGCTTTAAGCCATGCAGGCACAGGGGATTCTCTCCAGGATGGCTCCCTAGTCCCAGATGGCTCCTTCTGTGTCCTTGGAACTCATCCTGTTGTTACAGCCAGCCCCTGCCCGTCTTTTGGTTAACTCCTTGGGAAAATATCTCAAGTCTTTTTTTTTAGATGGAGTCTCACTCTTGTCGCCCAGACTGGGGTGCAGTGGTACGATCTCGGCTCACTGCAGCCTCTACCTCCTGGGTTCCAGCTATTCTCCTGCCTCAGCCTCCTGAGTAGCTAAGATTACAGGCACATGCCACCACGCCTGGCTAATTTTTTTATTTTTAGTAGAAACAAGGTTTCACTATGTTGGCCAGGCTGGTCTCGAACTCCTGACCTCAGGTGATCCGCCTGCCTTGGCCTCCCAAAGTGCTGGGGTTACAGGTGTGAGCCACCACACCCAGCTTCAAATCTTATTACCTTTAGTCCAGAAAACTGTAGCAACTTCCAACTAGTATCCCTCCTGCCTGCTTCCAATTCCACCCTCCACACTGGCAGCCAGAGAGGCTTTTAACATGCAAACATAGTTACACCACTCCTTCACCTGAAACTTCAGGGGTTCCCAATGGCTGTGCAGTGGCTTTTTTTGTGTGTGTGTGTGTGTGTGTGTGTGCAGTGGTTTTCAAACTTTTTTTTTTTTTTTTTTTTTTGAGACAGAGTCTTGCCCTGTCACCCAGGCTGGAGTGCAGTGGCCGGATCTCAGCTCACTGCAAGCTCCGCCTCCTGGGTTCCCGCCATTCTCCTGCCTCAGCCTCCCGAGTAGCTGGGACTATAGGCGCCCGCCACCTCGCCCAGCTAGTTTTTTTTGTATTTTTTAGTAGAGACGGGGTTTCACCGTGTTAGCCAGGATGGTCTCGATCTCCTGACCTCGTGATTTGCCCGTCTCGGCCTCCCAAAGTGCTGGGATTACAGGCTTGAGGCACCACGCCCGGCCCGGTTTTCAAACTTTTTATCTGTTTTGAGCATCAGAATCCTCATCTGATGGAATGTTTCTCAGAGCCCTAAAAATGTCCAACAGTTAAGAAAGATGTTATGCAGACTGAAGAGAAGTGGAAAGCTTGGAGCCAGCCTACTGGGCCTTCCACACTACAGCCTGCAACACACACACACAACACACAGCAGCCTGCAAGGCATGGACACTGAACTGAGGGCTCCATGTACCTTCCTAAGGAGCCAGGATGGGCTGGGCACAGTGGCTCACACCTATAATCCCAGCACTGTGGGAGGCAGTGGTAAGCAGATTGCTTGAGCCCAGGATTTTGAGACCAGCTGGGGCAACATGGCAAAACGGTCTCTGTTTTTAAAGAATAAATTTTAAAAAAAGGAGGCCGGGCATGGTGGCTCACACCTGTAATCCCAGCACTTTGGGAGGCTGAGGCAGGCGGATCACCTGAGGTTAGGAGTTTGAGGCCACCCTGGCCAATATCATAAAACCCCATCCCTACTAAAAATACAAAAATTAGTAGGATGTAGTGGCGGGCGCCTGTAATCCCAGCTACTCGGGAGGCTGAGGCACAAGAATCGCTTGAACCCGGGAGGCGGAGCTTGCAGTGAGCAGAGATCGCGTCACTTCACTCCAGTCTGGGTGACAGAGTGAGATAGCGAGACTGTTTCTTTTTTTTGGGGATGGAGTCTCGCTCTGTCGCCCAGTCTGGAGTGCAGTGGCACAATCTCGGCTCACTGCAACCTCTGCCTCCCAGGTTCATGTGATTCTCCTGCCTCAGCCTCCTGAGTATCTGGGATGACAGGCATGCACCACCATGCCTGGCTAATTTTGTATTTTTAGTAGAGACAGGGTTTCTCTATGTTGGTCAGGCTGGTTTCGAACTCCCAACCTCAGGTGATCGATCCACCTCAGCCTCCAAAAGTGCTGGGATTACAGGCATGAGCCACTGTGCCCGGCCTTATTTTTTGTATTTTTAGTAGAGACAGGGTTTCGCCATGTTGGCCAGGTTGGTCTTGAACTCCTGACCTCAGGTGATCTACCTGCCTCAGCCTTCCAAAGTGCTGGGATTATAGGTGTGAGCCACAGCACCTGGCCAAGGCTTTTTTTAAAAAAACAGCCACGGGCTGGGCACAGTGGCTCACGCCTGTAATCCCAGCACTTTGGGAGGTCCAGGCGGGCAGATCACGTGGTCAGGAGATCGAGACCTTCTTGGCTAACATGGTGAAACCCCGTCTCTACTAAAAATACAAAAAATTAGCCGGGCGAGGTGATCAGGGCCTGTAGTCCCAGCTATTTGGGAGGCTGAGGCAGGAGAATGGTGTGAACCTAGAGGCGGAGCTAGAAGTGAGCCAAGATCGTGCCACGGCACTCCACCCTGGGCAACAGCGTGAGACTGTTTCAAAAAAACAAAAAAAGAAGCCAGGATGAGGCGCATACCCCTAAGCCTGAGAGCTGTCCACACTCCATGCTCACATTCCACTCAGCTCTAGCCACTCCTATTCTTGCACCTTGTGCTTTGGTCTCACTGACACACTCCAGTAGACCTGCGGGCCTTTGCACACACTACACTTCTGCTTGAAATCCCTCAGTGGCTCCTGTTACTTTTTTGACAGGCCACTCTTTGCTGGGATCTGCAACGTGCTGCATGGCCTGGCCCAGCTTACCTCACTCAACTGCCTCAAGGTTTGTACCCCAGGCAAATTTCTCTCCTTGAAAGATCCCTACACCCTTCACCTGGATCTCTCACATCTCAGCTCTAACAAAATTTCTCCCCAGCTGACCAGACCCCTTCCTCAGACCTGTGAACCTCTCCTTTGATCCTTGTCCCAGTGCCAGTTTTACACTTATCTAATAACAGGATTGTCCCCTGGGTCTTTTTTTTTTTTTTGAGACAAAGTCTGGCTCTGTCGCCCAGGTTGGAGTGCAGTGGTGCAATCTCAGCTCACTACAACCTCCGCCTCCCAGGTTCAAGCAATTCTCCTGCCTCAGCTGCCTGGCTAATTTTTTGTATTTTTAGTAGACACAGGGTTTCGCCATGTCGGCCAGGCTGGTCTCGAACTCCTGACCTCAAGTGATCCACCTGCCTTGGCCTCCCAAAGTACTGAGATTACAGGCTTAAGCCACTGCGCCCAGTCACCTGGGTCTGTTTTTATTCATCATTGTATCCCTCTGCTTAGGACCGGCATGGGATTAGAAATACTTGCTGAATGAATGAACGAGCCCCTCAATATGCAGATAGGACAAGACTGAGATGGATGATGCCACTTACTTGTCACACCGCAAATCAAGAACTGGGGTCTTTTGATTCTACCCCAGCTCTTTCCATTAAACTTTCCCGATTCCTGTGTTCCCTTCTGTCTCAGTGGAGATCTCAAAACTAATTCTAGATTCCTTAGCTGCCAAGGTCAGTGACTCGTCCTACTACTGAAACCCAGCTGGAGGCCCCTTGGTGTTTGATATCACCAACAGAATATCCTTTATGAGTGTCAGCACTGGCATCAGGAGGTTCTGGAGAAAGTGAAACCCTTCAACATCGTCATCCTGATGGTTGGCCACAAGAGTGACCTGTTGGTGAGCACCAGGTGACACCACAGGAAAAGAAGCTGGCTGCCTCTTTGGGACATTGAAACTTCAGTCAAGAGCAACGGTAACATTACCACAGCCTCTGAGGAGCTTACTCAATATATCTGTGAGACTGTGAAGAGGGGCACATGGGATCTAACCCAGGGTGGGAGGGAGTTTTGAAAAGCAGGGTCTCGGCCGGGCGCGGTGGCTCAAGCCTGTAATCCCAGCACTTTGGGAGGCCGAGACGGGCGGATCACGAGGTCAGGAGATCGAGACCATCCTGGCTAATACGGTGAAACCCCGTCTCTACTAAAAATACAAAAACTAGCCAGGCGAGGTGGCGGGCGCCTGTAGTCCCAGCTACTCGGGAGGCTGAGGCAGGAGAATGGCGGAAACCCGGGAGGCGGAGCTTGCAGTGAGCTGAGATCTGGCCACTGTACTCCAGTCTCGGCGACAGAGCGAGACTCCGCCTCAAAAAAAAAAAAAAAAAAAAAAGAAAAGCAGGGTCTCAGGCCGGGCGCGGTGGCTCAAGCCTGTAATCCCAGCACTTTGGGAGGCCGAGACGGGCGGATCATGAGGTCAGGAGATCGAGACCATCCTGGTTAACACGGTGAAACCCCGTCTCTACTAAAAAAAATACAAAAAACTATTTGTTTTTTTTGTCCGCGAGGTGGCAGACGCCTGTAGTCCCAGCTATTCGGAAGGCTGAGGCAGGAGAATGGCGTGAACCCGGGAGGCGGAGATTGCAGTGAGCTGAGATCCGGCCACTGCACTCCAGCCTGGGCGACAGAGCCAGGCTCTGTCTCAAAAAATAAATAAATAAATAAATAAATAAATAAATAAATAAATAAAAATAAAAATAAAAAAATAAAAGCAGGGTCTCATCCTGGGCCAAGCTTCAGGAGGCAGAGGACCAAAGCAGATCAAGGTGGCTGTGCCTGTGCTAGTGACCCTTGGGTAGGACAACCATCCTCCCTAGAGCCCACAGAACTCTCACAATCCACAAGGGCCATGCTGGGCCCAGGACAGGATGATGCTAGGTGCCACTGAAGGACATGACCCTGAGGTCTGGAAGGGGCCTGGTTTCTTCTGCATGATGGCGAAAACACCAGGATCAAAGATACCAGCAACTAAGAAGAGATGGGCACCTGCACAGACATGCCTATCCTGAGGACAGGCGCCTACTTCCATCCTTTCTCAGGGAAAGAGATGAACAGCTTTCTCCAGGAGTTCCAGAAGAGCAGGTCAAAAGGGTTTTTAGGCCGGGCGTGGTGGCTCACTCTTGTAATCTCAGCACTTTGGGAGGGTGAGACCTGTCTGGCCAACACAGTGAAAACCCCATCTCTACTAAAAATACAAAAATTAGCTGGGTGTGGTGGCAGGTGCCTGTAATCCCAGCTACTCAGGAAGCTGAGGCAGGAGAATCGCTTGAACCCAGGAGGTGGAGGTGGCAGTGAGCCAAGATCACGCCACTGCACTTCTAGCCTGGGTGACAGAGCTAGACTCCATCTCAAAAAAATTTAAAAAACAAAAACCAAAAAAACCCAAAAAGGATATTTAGGCACATAACATTGCCAAAACAAGGATGCCTGTTCAGTTGAGGGCCGTGAGAGAAGGTCACCCTACTCAATTCTTATGGCAGAGAAGCTGGACTCAAACTCCTGCTGATATTATGGCCTCCCTTGGAGTAAAATGATGGAAAATTCCTGAGTTTTTCTCAAACACAGAAATGAATAACGATGCTGCCACCTGCTGACTAGAGAGCTACAATCCAGGCTTGCCTGTCCTGACTCCCTCTGGGATTTCAAAGGTACCTTGTCTTTCGATTAATAACTTCTTTATTCTGGAAAAGCAAATTAAAGTCATATTCATATAAACACTGACATTACAAAGTACAGGGAAAAGGGGAAGGGAGAAGGAAACAAAACCCTTTACAAATCCTGCTAATACTGTCTTACCAAAAAGACCATAATGCTTTGTCCCATATTCAGTCACGTATATAATAAACCACAAATAAAATCTTCTCTGGAAGATACATTGCTCCTCTTTGAGATGGCAGGGAAAAGGGACCGGAAGTTGGGGTAGGAGGCTTTATTCTTTTGGCAGATCCTCTCAGTCATTATAGATATTGCTGCACTGTTAATAAAAAATATATGCTTCTCTGTAAAGCATTAAAAAAAAAAAAAAATCCAAGGATGAGATGGCTGAATTCTCAGCTCAAGTATCTCCAAATACATTGTTGTCCATTCCCTGACCTTTCCGTGTGTTATTTCTTGGTTGTTTTCCGGATCAATGCCATTCTCTGAAAGGAGAGAGAAATAAGCAGTTATGCAGCAGCAGCTGGAGTCAGGAGCTTTCTGGAACATTTTGTGTGGCTAGCAGGCCT
Organism: Trachypithecus francoisi; assembly: GCF_009764315.1. Lineage (NCBI taxonomy): Eukaryota > Metazoa > Chordata > Mammalia > Primates > Cercopithecidae > Trachypithecus > Trachypithecus francoisi. The sequence continues at coordinate 96,140,763 of NW_022681457.1, read as the reverse complement.
CGTGGTCTACACTGTAGGCCGCAGCCCTCAGACACCTACAGTCACAAGGCATCTCAGCAGATTCCTTTTAACCAGAGAGCAGTCTGCAAAGCCCCAAGAGATGTTTAGATGGGCTAGTGGACCCACTTCATCTACCAAACTGCTCTAGGCTAGCAGAATGGCAAAAAAGTTAAAAGCAGGAGAAAGTGACAGCTCTTGAGTTTTGAGGACTTAGAGGATTAGCTGGGAAAACATGTGTTTTCTTTCCTTCTTTATTCTTCTTCTTTTTTTTCTTTTTTTGAGATGGGCTCTCGCTCTATTGCCGAGTCTGGAGTGCAGTGGCACGATTTCAGCTCACTGCAACCTCTGCCTCCCAAGTTCAAGCGATTCTCCTGCCTCGGCCTCCCCAGTAGCTGGGATTACAGGCACATGCCACCATGCCTGGCTAATTTTTGTATTTTTAGTAGAGACAGGGTTTCACTATGCTGGCCAGGCTGGTCTCGAACTCCTAACCTCAAGTGATCCACCAGCCTCAGCCTCCCGAAGTGCTAGGATTACAGGCATGAGCCACTGTGCCTGGCCAAGCATGTGTTTTCTGGGGTCCCCTGACCCCAATCTTTTCTCCGATGATGGACACAATAGGGAAAGGGCCTCAATTTCAAAGTGTTGCCACACACAAAGGGAGCTGACATTTCACACCTCATGACCTGCATTGAAGGGAAACTGAAGAATAACAACTTCTACCACAGTCCATCATGGAAACACTCAGATCCACAGGTTTCATGATCTGAATTATTTTACTATTACTAGCCACTAGCCAAACTGACAACTTGCTTTGCTCATTCTTTTTGACCAAATACCAATATTATGGCATTTGTTGACTAAATAATTAGGGCTGAAAAATGGTTAATTTGGGAGCACAAAGTGACAGTCCATTATTTGGAGAGACTCTCTTCTGAACAGTGCAATCTTTCCATTCAGGAAACTGGTGGCTTCCCTGTAGGGCTTGCTCTGTGAGCTCTACCAATACCTACTCCAGAGATACCAGGCTATGGCGAAGCAGGGGCACTCAACCAGGACTGCCCAGTTGTGCCTGCTAAGCTTGGAAAAAGCTCACGTTTCAAATCAGAGTAGCCACTTAAGTTAAGACAGAAAGGATAACAGCCTTGTCAGAGGGAGGCCAACACTGCTGTTGGACTGATCAAAGATGGGGTTGACTTGCTCCACAGCAGAAGTAGTATTCTCATACTGACTCCTAGGTTCCTTGTTTAGAGGGAACCTTGTTCAAAGTTAAACCGGATACAGGCCAGAATGTCCAGCACGGCAACCTGGATACTACCTCTCAGAACAAGTACAGCATATTTTTCCTTTGTTTCTTTTTTTTTTTTTTTGAGACGGAGTCTCGCTCTGTCGCTCAGGCTGGAGTGCAGTGGCCCGATCTTCACTCACTGCAAGCTCCGCCTCCCGGCTTTACGCCATTCTCCTGCCTCGGCCTCCGGAGTAGCTGGGACTACAGGCGCCCCGCACCTCGCCCGGCTAGTCTTTTGTATTTTTTTAGTAGAGAAGGGGTTTCACCGTGTTAGCCAGGATGGTCTGGATCTCCTGACCTCGTGATCTGCCCGCCTCGGCCTCCCAAAGTGCTGGGATTACAGGCTTGAGCCACCGCGCCCGGCCTACTTTTGCTTTCTTTAACCTGCCCTCTCTTCATAGGACCATATATGGTGTTGCAATCAGCAACAATGAAGGAAGATTTCATTAAGGAGGTATGGTGGGGTGAGCTCCATCCATGTTAGAAGAACCCAGAATCAACAGTTTTAAGTGACTCTCAACAGAGTTACAGGAAAAAACAGACCACATGTGGGAACAGCATGGCACCATGTGAATATCTTATTGATCTCCCGGTGACCGCTGCTCTCTCTGACCCTTGCCCTCTCTGACCCTTGATCCAGAGAGTGAAGTTTGCTGTATGGGGGAAGCGAGACCCCCTAGAAGGTAGCTGTGTGTATCCACTCTGAGATGTAGCTCAAGGAATCAGCCTTGGCTGTCCCCAGGGCTCTGGCATCTCCTCACCTGTTTGTGAGCTTCTGTGGTGCAAGCTTTTTTGTAGGGTCGGATTTCTTCAGAGCCAAATCCTGGGATCCACATGTTCCACTGGCGCTCTGCAAGGAAGAAGCCAGCACAGAGATAAAGGTACCAAGAAAGCAGTACCAGGAGTGCAATGTGACCCCCTTGGATCAGGGAGGATGAATGTGGGCATCTGGCTACTAACTAACTCCACAGAAGGATTATATTACAAATGGGAAAAATGGGCATGGCCTTTCCAAGGTGTTTTTTTTTTTTTTTTTTTTTTTTTTGGAGACAGGGTCTTCCCACTCTGTCACCCAGAGTGGGGTGCAGTAGCACAATCTTGGCTCACTACAGCCTTAACTGCCCCAGCACAAGCGATCTTCCCATCTTGGCCTCCCAAGTAGCTGGGACTGCAGGTGCATGCCACCATGGCCAGCTAATATTTCTTTCTTTCTTTTTTTTTTTTTTGGAGACAGAGTCTCACTCTGTCGCCCAGGTTGCAGTGCAGTGGCGTGATCTCGGCTCACTGCAAGCTCCGCCTCCCGGGTTCACGCCATTCTCCTGCCTCAGCCTCTCGAGCAGTTGGGACTACAGGTGCCCGCCACCACACCCAGCTAATTTTTTGTATTTTTAGTAGAGACAGGGTTTCACCGTGTTGGCGAAGAAGTCTAGCTATCCTGGGACTGCTAAAGGATGAGACCATATGGAGAGATGGTGGGTGGGGAAGATGGGAAGGGTAGGACTGGGGAATGTGAAGGGGAATGGGAGGGTTGGGAGGGACGGAGGGAGACGCCTACAGAATCCCAGCTGTTTCAGTGTTCTTAGACCAGGCATCAGACATGGACGATATGAAGCCTTCCATTATGGGTTATTTAAATTGTGTCCCTAAAAAAGATATGTTGCAGTCTTAACCTTAAGTACCTCCAGAATATGATCTTATTTGGAAATAGGGATGTTGCAGATGAAATTGGTTAAAATGAGATCACATTGGAGTAGGGTTAGCCCTTAATCCAATATGACTGGTGTCCTGTGAGAAGAAAAGAAGAGACACAGAGACAGAGACACACAGGGAAAAGGCCATGTAAAGACTGAGGCAAAGCCTGGAGTTCTGTAGCTACAAGCCATGGAACACCAAGGATTGCCAGCCACCACCAGAGGCTAGGAGGAGGCAAGAACAGACTTTTCCCTAGGGGCAGCAATGAGAGCATGACCCTGCTGACACTTAGATTTCAGATTTCTGGCCTGCAGAACTGTGAGAGAAAATTTTTTGTTGTTTTAAGCTGCCAAGTTTATGGTATTTTGTTAAGGTAGCCTGAGGAAACTAGTAGGCTTTCCTTCAAGACAATCTCAGGCCCAGCCACTGCCTGACTTAGTAAAACTAGCTGAGCCCAGTCAACCCCCAGATTCATGAATAAAATCAATAACTATTATTGTGCTAAGCCACTTTTTGCGGTGGTCTGCTACACATTAATGGAAAACCAGAATATCTGTCCTTTTCTCTAGACACCAGCAACATTACCCAAAGTGTATTATTTACTTTACCTAGACTACCAATGCCTCCCCAAGGCAATAGCTTCTTGACACTGTGAAGGAAGCCTTTCAATAATTAGTCATGGGCTGATCTGCACCGAATCTCATTCATTTGGCCTGTCTCTATAGTTATACATTGGGCTGGGCATGGTGGCTCACGACTGTAATCCCAGCACTTTGGGAGGCCAAGGCAGGTGGATCACCAGAGGCCAGGAGTTCGAGACCAGCCTGACCAACATGATGAAACCCCATTTCTACTGAAAATACAAAAATTAGCCAGGTGTGGTGGTACAGGCCTATAGTCCCAGCTACTTAGGGGGCTGAGGCAGGAGAATCGCTTGAACCCAGGAGGTGGAGGTTGCTGAGATGGCGTCACTGCACTCTAACCTGGGTGACAGAGTGAGACTTGATCAAAAAAATATATTTATTTATATATAAAGTATAATATATATAAAGTATATATAAATATATAAAAATTATATATATTTATACAAACATAAATTATATATACAATATATATACACACACATAAATATATACATATATATACACACACATACACAGTTATAGACTGATCTTTCTTTTAATCACATTGTATCCAATGCAGAGGGCTGCTTATTCATTTCCAAGTGATTATGGTTATCACTGTTAGCTGAGTATCTCCCAGAAAAACTCAAACTCAAATTTAGTGTCTGTTAAGTAGAAAAGGAAAATATAAAATTGTATGTATGATTATAAACTTGGGGAAAATGCATAAATAAGCTAAAACTGTAAGGGAACACTAAGGAACAGTTTCATTTGAATGGTGGAGACATAACAGTACCTACATTTACTAGATCCTACTTTGTGCAGGCCCTGTGCCAGTCACTTTACAGACATAGTCTATAATTCTCACAATTATTCTGTAAGGAGGATATTATGATCCTCACTTTACAAATGAGGAAACACTGCCGGGCGCGGTGGCTCAAGCCTGTAATCCCAGCACTTTGGGAGGCCGAGACGGGTGGATCACAAGGTCAGGAGATCGAGACCATCCTGGCGAACACAGTGAAACCCCGTCTCTACTAAAAATACAAAAAACTAGCCGGGCGAGGTGGCGGGCGCCTGTAGTCCCAGCTACTTGGAGGCTGAGACAGGAGAATGGCGAGAACCCGCGAGGCGGAGCTTGCAGTGAGCTGAGATCCGGCCACTACACTCCAGCCTGGGCGACAGAGCAAGACTCGCCTCAAAAAAAAAAAAAAAAAAAAAAAAAAAAAAAAAAAAAAAAACAAATGAGGAAACAGACTCTAAGAGATACTAGGTAGGAAAAACAGGCTGATACAGCTGGAAAGTGGCAGAATCTGGTTTCAAATCCATGCCTGGGCTCATTCTCCCTACCATAGATGGATTTCTCTTTTCTATTTGGTGCTGTTATTGAATTAATACATAAATCCCAGCGCCCAAAAGTCTGACTCGGGCAGACTACAGTGTAGTCTTCTGACTACACTTTCCCTGGCAGTTCTGAAGAAGCAGTTGAATATCTACTTCAGGGAGAAACAAGACCACACACCTAAATGCAGCTGGACATCTTTCACCTCCAGGGTGCTGGACTTGCGATGCCGTGCAAGCTGACAGGCTGCTGTCACCACACTCTCAATAAAATCATCAGCAATCTGCAGCAGCATCTGGGGAAGGTAAAGTGGGGAGAGTCAGCACGACATTGGCAGGGTAGGCTCCTGTTGCTGGGACAAGTGCTTTCAGCTTGTATTGCGTATTTAGTCAGGCTTTCTAGTAGAAGGCTGGAATCAGCATTTGGGCTAAGGTGGGGAAGAGGAATGAGAAGGACAAAAGAAACATTACCTAGGTTGAGTGCAACTCATACCTTACTGAGCATATAATTTCTACCCAGCAGTAATCAACTAACCCAATCCCTACCCTCCATATCTTTATTTATTAGTGAGAAAATAAAAGTGAATCATTTGAATTCCTCACTCACAGTATCTTAAAAGCACTTTTGTTTCCATTATCTCACTTAGTCCTTACAATAATCCTGTGAAGAAAATGGGACATGGATTTTATTCATTCTAAGAGGATTTCACAGACTCAGAGAGACTAATTTGTTCATGGCCATGTAAGTAGAAAGCAGAAGGCCAGGCGCAATGGCTCATGCCTGTAATCTCAGCACTTTGGGAGGCCAAGTTGGGAGGATCACTTGGGGTCAGAAGTTCGAGACCAGCCCAACAATATTGCAAGAGCCCCATCTGTATTTAAAAATAAATAGGCCGGGCGCAGTGGCTCATGCCTGTAATCCCAGCACTTTGGGAGGCTGAGGCGGGCGAATCATGAGGTCAAGAGATTGAGACCATCCTGGCCAACGTGGTGAAACCTTGTCTCTACTAAAAATACAAAAATTAGCTGGGTGTGGTGGCGCGTGCCTGTAGTCCCAGCTACTTGGGAGGCTGGGGCAGGAGAATCACTTGAACCCAGGAGGTGGAGGTTGCAGTCAGCCGAGATTGTGCCACTGTACTTCAGCCTGATGACAGAGCAAGACTCTGTCTCAAAAAATAATAATACTAATTTATTTTATTTTATTTTTTTTGAGATGGAGTCTTGCTCTGTCACCCAGGTTGGAGTGCAGTGGCGCGATCTCAGCTCACTGCAAGCTCCACCTCCTGGGTTTACACCATTCTCCTGCCTCAGCCTCCCGAGTAGCTGGGACTACAGGCGCCCGCCACCTCGCCCAGCTAGTTTTTTGTATTTTTAGTAGAGACGGGGTTTCACCGTGTTAGCCAGGATGGTCTCGATCTCCTGACCTCGTGATCTGCCCGCCTCGGCCTCCCAAAGTGCTGGGATTACAGGCTTGAGCCACCGCACCCGGCCAATAATAATAATTTTAAAAATAATAACAAATAAATAGAGGCCAGGCATGGTGGCTCACACCTGTAATCCCAGAACTTTGGGAGGCTGAGGTGGGCAGATCATTTGAGGTCAGGAGCTCGAGACCAGCCTGACCAACATGGTGAAATCCAGTCTCTAAGGGCCGTGTGCAGTGGCTCATGCCTGTAATTCCAGCACTTTGGAAGACCAAGGCAGGTGGATCAACTGAGGTCAGGAGCTTGAGACCAGCCTGACCAACATGGTGAAACCCTGTCTCTACTAAAAATAAAAAATTAGCTGCGCATGGTGGTGGGTATCTGTAATCCCAGCTACTCTAGAGGTTGAGGCAGGAGAATCGCTTAAACCCGGGGGGTGGAGGTTGCAGTGAGCCGAGATTGCACCACTGCACTCCAGCCTGGGTGACAGGGCGAGACTCTGTCTCAAAAAGAAAAAAAGAAAGAAAGAAAGAAAGCAGAGGAACCAGGATTCCAACTCGAGGGTTCTGAGTCTAAATCTTGAGTTCTTTCCACATCACTATCAATTATTATTGGACTGTGTGAAGAGAAGGATGAGAATTCTGAAGATAAAAATCTATATATCTACATGAGGCACTCCTATAATCCCAGCACTTTGGGAGGCCGAGGCAGATGGTTTGCTTGAGCTCTGGAGTTCGAGACTAGCCTGGGCAACATGCATGGCAAAACCCTGTCTCTACAAAAAATACAGAAATTAGCTGGGATTGGTGGCATGCACTTGTAGTCCCAGCTACTTGGGAGGCTGAAGTGGGAGGCTTGCTTGAGTCCACTTAGTCGAGATTGCAGTGAACTGTGATCATGGCACAGCACTCCAGCCTTGGTGACAGAGACCTCGTCTCAAAAACAAACAAACAAATAAATAAATATGCACGCACATGAAAAAACTGAGATTTTTATCAGTCCATATAGTCTCCATGGCTTCCTCTGCTGACAAACCAAAACAAACTAAAATAAAATTACAACCATAGATACAAAACTCCTTGTTCTGGTGGACCATTAACTCATTGTCATCTTTACTGTGGGAACCAAATGCACACCATCTAAGAGAAAGATTTCTGATTAAACAGCAGATCAATTGACCTCTTGTCCCTCCCATTAAAATGACAGTTAAAAAAAACATATTGCCAGGTGCAGTGGCTCATGCCTGTAATCCCAGCCCTTTGGGAGGCCGAAGTGGGTGGATGACCCGAGGTCAGGAATTCGAGACCAGCTTGACCAATATGGTGAAACTCCGTCTCTACTAAAATTACAAAAATTAGCCAGGTGTGATGGCGTGCACCTGTAGTCCCAGCTTCTCAGGAGACTGAGGCAAGAGAATAGCTTGAACCCGGGAGGCGGAGGTTGCAGTGAGCTGAGATCACGCCGCTGCACTCCAGCTTGGGCAACAGAACAAGACTCCGTCTCAAAAAAAAAAAAAAGAAGCTAAGGGATAAACTCTCAAGATAGGAGACTGGAATTTTCTCTGGAGATATTGAATGATTCCAGAGAAAAGACTCACAGATATTGACATTTAGGGAACCTTCCATTAGGAAGGTTGACTTGTGGACAAATTATTCTGAAGTCAATCAAGACTGTGGTCTGCTAGAGTGAACCGAGATCAGCTCATGAAAGCCAATTATGGGCTGGGCGCGGTGGCTCACGCCTGTAATCCCAGCACTTTGGGAGGCCGAGACAGGCGGATCATGAGGTCAGGAGATCGAGACCATCCTGGCTAACACGGTGAAACCCCGTCTCTACTAAAAATACAAAAAATTAGCCGGGCATGGTGGCAGGCAACTGTAGTCCCAGCTACTCGGGAGGCTGAGGCAGGAGAATGGCGTGAACCCAGGAGACGGAGCTTGCAGTGAGCCGAGATCAAGACACTGCACTCCAGCCTGGGCGACAGAGCGAGACTCCGTCTCATAAAAAAAAAGCTAATTATGTACCTCTTTTCCCAAGTTTGTATTTAGTGATGTCATGTTGGTAGAAATAGTTACATCACAGAAATAATAAAGCACTGCAAATTGGTCATTTTCCTCCAAAGAGCTGGTTGTTAAACATTTATCCATATATTACTGGGCCAAATCCATCAATTATGCTTCAAATCAGCTTTTCAGTGGGTGATTCTTTTGTTTTTTTTGAGACAGGGTCTCGCTGTGTCACCCAGGCTGGAGTGCAGTGGCACGATCTCAGCTCACTTCACTGCAAGCTCCGCCTCCAGGGTTCACAACATTCTCCTGCCTCAGCCTCCCAAGTAGCTGGGACTATAGGCTCCCGCCACCATGCCTGGCTAATTTTTTGTATTTTTAGTAGAGATGGGGTTTCACTGTGTTAGCCAGGATAGTCTGGATCTCCTGACCTTGTGATCCGCCCGCTTTGCCCTCCCAAAGCCCTGGGATTACAGGTGTGAGCCACTACGCCTGCCCAGCAGGTGATTCTTTAAGAATGAATAGCCAGGGTCAGACATAGTGGCTCACACCTATAATCCCAGCACTTTGGAAGGCTGAGGCGGGTGGATCACTGGAGGTCAGAAGTTTGAGACCAGCCTGGCCAACATGGTAAAAACCCTGTCTCTACTAAATATATGAAAATTAGGTATGGTGGTGTGCACCTGTAATCCCAACTACTTGAGAGGCTGAGGTGGAGAATTGCTTGAACCTGGGAGATGCAGTTTGCAGTGAGCTGATATAGCACCACTGCCCTCCAGCCTGGGTGGCTGAGCAAGACTCTGTCTCAAAAAAAAAAAAAAAAGAAAAACAGTAAGGAAAGTTATATGGGCCAGCAGGCATGATAGCTCATGCCTGTAATCCCAGCACTTTGGGAGGCTGAGGTGGGTGAATCACCTGAGGTCAGGAATCTGAGACCAGCCTGGCCAACATGGCAAAACCTCATCTCTACTAAAAATACAAAAATTAGCCAGGTGTGGTGGCACATGCCTATAATCCCAGCTACTTGGGAGGCTGAGGCAGGAGAATCACTTACTTGAACCCCTGGGAGGCAGAGGTTGCAGTAAGCTAAGATCGTGCCACTACACTCCAGCCTGGGCAACAGAGCAAGACTGTCTTAAAAAAATAAAAATAAAAATAAAAAAAGAAAGTTATATGGTACATATGTGAGTGGTGTAAAAAATTCTCATTTACCATAATAGGGAATCAACAGAATATTATAAAATTGGCCAGACACGGTGACTCACACCTGTAATCCCAGCACTTTGGGAGGCCGAGGCAGGCAGATAACCTGAGGTCAGGAGTTCGAGACCAGCCTGACCGATATGGAGAAACCCCATCTCTACTAAAAATACAAAAATTAGCCAGGTGTGGTGGCGCATGCCTATAATCCCAGCAACTCAGGAGGCTGAGGCAGGAGAATCGCTTGAACCCGGGAGGTGGAGGTTGAGGTGAGCCAAGATTGCACCACTGCACTCCAGCCTGGGCAACAAGAGCAAAACTCCATCTCAAAAAAAAAGAATATTATAAAATTAATGGGTCAAAGAGTATCTCTTTTAAGTATATTACTTAGAAATACAGAGGAATGTTACAGAAACAGCTAAAATTGTTGAAAGTGATTGCCTATGAGCAACAGACTATGCCTTTTTAACAGGCAAAAGTAGCAGCAATTATTGGGTATAAAGCAAATGCAGATTTGTCTGTGCTCTTATTTTATTTTATTTATTTATTACAGTGGTGCAATCCTGGCTTACTGCAACCTCGGCCTTCTGGGTTTAAGAACACTTCAACCTCCCTAGTAGCTGGAACTACAGATGCACACCACCACAGTCAGCTAATTTTTTTTTTTTTTTTTTTTTCTGAGATGGAGTCTCGCTCTGTCGCCCAGGCTGGAGTGCAGTGGCGCAATCTCAGCTCACTGCAAGCTCCGCCTCCCGGGTTCCCGCCATTCTCCTGTCTCAGCCTCCCATGTAGCTGGGACTACAGGCGTCCGCCACCTTGCCCAGCTAGTTTTTTGTATTTTTTAGTAGAGACGGGGTTTCACCGTGTTAGCCAGGATGGTCTCGATCTCCTGACCTCGTGATCCGCCCATCTCAGCCTCCCAAAGTGCTGGGATTACAGGCTTGAGCCACCGCGCCCGGCCTCAGCTAATTTGTTAATGTTTTGCAGAGACAAGGTCTCATTATATGGCCTAGGCTGGTCTTGAACCTCTGAGCTCCAGCAATCCTCCTGCTTCAGTCTCTCAAAAGGCATGAGCCACTGCATCTGGCCTGTTTGTGCTCTTAACCACTATGCTATACCAGTTCTCAGGGACCAGTTTCTAGGGTACCCAACCCCACCTTACCTCCTCCACATCTTCATCCAACTGCTCATTAGGATCCACTTCTCTTACTAAGTCCTGTAATTTCTTCTTGGTCAATACCTAAAGTTAATTGGGAGAAGACTTTTCAACCAAGTATTAAGGAAACGAAACAAATCATTACCCTGTAATGAAGAAAGACTGTCAAATTGTTGGTTTTAGTTTTCACTTTCCAATGAGTTCAGAGTCTGGCCTACCTGACTATGCTGCTATAAGACAATACTCTCAAGACAGAAGTAACTTACGGAAAGGTGGAAAGAGCAGTTTGAAGACAGGCCAGCATCCAGCTGTCAGGCAGTATATTTCAGCCTCATGTCTTTTTCTCACTGTGCCTCTCTACATGAAGAAATTTGCAATTCTCTGACCACCACAAATTGTACCATGCCCCTTGCCTTTAGACAAGTTTTTTTTTTTTTTTTGAGACAGGGTCTCCCTCTATTGCCCACTGGAGTACAGTGGCATGAACATGGCTTACTGCAGCCTTGACTGCCAAGCTCTCCCACCTAAGCTTCCCAGCTAGCTGGGACCATAGGCACGTGCCACCACACCCGGCTAATTTTTTTATTTTTTATTTTTTATTGAGAGACAGGATCTCGCTATGTTGTGCAGCCTGCTCTTAAACTCCTGGCTTCAAGTGATTCTTCCACCTCAGCCTCCCAAAGTGCTGTACATGCTCTTCCTCCCTTCTTCCTTCTTGCTCAGCTCATGGTGCCTCTTTCTGATGCTTTTCCTAGCCCATCCCAGTAAAGGTAACCACTTACTTCCTCGTTTGGCATACAGTATGCTGTGCACCCATATTTATACACTTCCTTGTTTCTGATTTAATAGGCTACAAGCTCCCTGAGGGCAGGCTTCATAAAGGAAATGTCATGTTACATATATATGCCATTAAAAAGTGATCAAAAGAAAGCCAGGCACAGTGATCTGTGCCTGTAGTCCCAGCTACTCAGGAGGCTGAGGCAGGAGGATCACTTGAGGCCAGGAGTTGGAGACTGCAGTGAGCTATGATTGTGCCACTACACTCCAGCCTGGGGAACACAGGAAGACCTCATGTCTTAAAAAAAAGAAAGAAAGAAAGAAAGAAAACGGCTGGGCACAGTGGCTCATGCCTGTAATCCCATCACTTTGGAAGGCTGAGGTGGGAGGACTGCATGAGCCCAGGACTTCAAAGACTAGCCTGGACATCATGACGAGACTGCATCTCTATTTTTAAAAAACATCTAAAAAATGGCCAGGCCCATCCTGCCTAACACGGTGAAACCCCATCTCTACTAAAAATACAAAAACGAGCCGGGCGAGGTGGCGGGCGCCTGTAGTCCCAGCTACTCAGGAGGCTGAGGCAGGAGAATGGCATAAACCCGGGAGGCGGAGCTTGCAGTGAGCTGAGATCTGGCCACTGCACTCCAGTCCGGGCGACAGAGCGAGACTCCGCCTCAAAAAAAAAAAAAAAAAAAATGGCCAGGCACAGTGGCTCACGCCTGTAATCCCAGCACTTTGGGAGGCCAAGGTAGGCGGATCACGAGGTCAGGAGACTGAGAACATCCTGGCTAACATGGTGAAACCCTGTCTCTATTAAAAATACAAAAAAAAAATTTAGTTGGGCATGGTGGTGGACGCCTGTAGTCCCAGCTAGTTGGGAGGCTGAGGCAGGAGAATGGCGTGAACCCAGGAGGCGGAGCTTGCAGTGAGACGAGATTGCGCCACTGCACTTCAGCCTGGGCAACAGAGTGAGACTCCATCTCAAAAAAAAAAATCTAAAAAATATATAAAAAATAAATTAAAAAAAAGAAAAACTTAGGCACTTGACCTCCTTAGTGCCCATTTGAGTCTCTTCCAAGTGTACTTTCCTTTCTTTCCTGCTGTAAACCTTCTAGTAAAATTCCACTTAAAAAAAATTAATTAATTAAAAAAAGAGCTGGGTGTGGTGGCTCACGCCTGTAATCCCAGCACTTTGGGAGGTGGGTGGATCACCTGGGGTCAGGAGTTCGAGATCAGCCTGACCAACATGGTGAAACCCCGTCTCTCTTAAAAATACAAAAATTAGCTGGGCGTGGTGGTAGGCGCCTATAATCCCAACTATTAGGGAGGCTGAGGCAGGAGAGCAGCTTGAATTGGGAAATGGAGGTTGCAGTGAGCCAAGATCATGCCATTGCACTCCATCCTGGGTGACAGAGCGGGACTCTGTCTCAAAAAAGAGAGAGAGAAAAAAAAAAAAAAAAAAGTTGCACTGGAACAAAAAAAAAAAGAGAGAGAGAGAGACAGAAGAAAAAAATAAAAACACCAAAAGACACACTACAATGCTAACCATGGCTATTTTAGGGTGGTGGCATTAGAATTATGGGCATTTATTCTTTGTGTATTTCTGAAGTTTCTGTGATAAACATGTATAATTTTTGAAATAAGGAAAAAAGAAACTTTTTTTTCTTTTTTGAGACGGAATCTCATTCTGTCACCCAGGCTGGAGTGTGGTGGTGCAATCTCGGCTTACTGCAACTTCTGCCTCCTGGGTTCAGGTGATTCTTCTGCCTCAGCCTCCTGAGTAGCTGGGACTACAGGCGCGCACCACCACACCAGGCTAATTTTTGTAATTTTAGTAGATATGGGGTTTCAGCATATTGGCCAGGCTGGTCTTGAACTCCTGACCTTGGGTTGTCGCCTGCCTTGGCCTCCCAAAGTGCTGGGATTACAGGCGTGAGCCACTGCACCCAGCCAAGAAAATAATTTTTTTTTTTTGAGACAGAGTCTTGCTCTGTCGCCCAGGCTGGAGTGCAGTGGAGCAATCTCTGCTCACTGCAAGCTCTGCCTCCCGGGTTCACGCCATTCTCAGGCCTCAGCCTCCCAAGTAGCTGGGACTACACGCACCCGCCACCATGCCTGGCTAATTTCTTTGTATTTTTAGTAGAGATGGGGTTTCACCATGTTGGCCAGGATGGTCTCAATCTCCTGACCTTGTGATCTGCCTGCCTTGGCCTCTCAAAGTGCTGGGATTACAGGCTTGAGACACCATGCCTGGGTGAACCCAGAAATTTGAGGCTACAGTGAGCTATGATTATACCATTGCACTCTAGCCTGGGCAACAGAGCAAAACCGTTTCTCTAAAGAAAAAATGAATAAATATTTGTTAATGATGTCTCATATCCATCCATTCTTCTTCATTCTATCATTATCACCTAATTCAAGCCTTCACTACATGTCTTGATTTATTGCAAAAGTCTTAGAATTGGTCATCCACCCAGTCTAACCCCCTTTTTTACCCATCCTGTCCCCTTACTGCCAAGTTAATCCTCTATAGGATACACTATTTTTATTATGTTACTTTTACTCCTTTATTAAATATCTGTAAAGATCGTATATTGCCTAAAAGTTCCAATGGAAATTTATTAGTACAGGTCCACCATGTTCTGCCCTACCTACACAATTTTAAATTCTGTCTTCTACAACAGACTCCATATTCAACATAGGTCGATATCCTGACTGTTCAACCCACTCTCATTAACCTTTGCAAGTCCCTCCACTCATTCCCTTGAAATACTGGGCCAACTCATCCATTCTACACAGCCTACAAAAAACAAGTCAAAGGGATTATACTTATTTCTTGTGGTTCTGGAGGGTAGAATCAGAATTATGGGTAGAAAGAATGAAGCAGATTTTAGAATCACTGAAGAAAATTAATAATGGCAGCAACTGAATGAACTAGAAGATGGAATGACTAGAAGCAAGAGTACTTTTATCATAGGAATAATGAATCAATTTATTATTTTATTTAACAACTACATGGTTAACATGTATATAAAGTACTTATCAAAATGAAAGAAAAAAACACCTTTCATAGGCAAGGTATTGTGTGTGTATGTATGTATGGATGGATGTATGGATATATGCATACACACAACCATATATAACACAGTAATTAATAAACACTGTACATGATAATTTGCTAAAGAATGTTAGAGGAGTATATATTCAGGACAACTTGAATCTGTGTCTCCTGAGTTGGGAGTCCTCAAATTTGGCCCAAATAAACTCTCTACTTACATTAAAACAACCAAAACAAGTTAGAAATCCAAAAGAGGGAAAAGACCTTTTCAGCTAAGATAAAAAAGCAGCATCTGATATAGACATCTCTTAAAAGTATTACAGGTTGAAATAATAGGTAAGAGGTGGCACAGAGAAAAAAGAGTAAGAGGATGATACCTGATTGTTTTCAGGGCTAAGACGACCTCCTGTCCCAGGAGTGCCTGGTATCTTTACCACTGTAGTACTATTGGCCATGGAGCCTTGTGGAGGGGTGCTGGCTGGTTCCGGTTTTATGGATGAGAAATTGGAGAGGTTGATTAGGGCTGAGGGGCCAAACTGGTTCATAATCTGCCGAGCTTTGGACTTCAGCTCATAGAGCTTATCGAGATCCTGTTTCTTTTTGGAGCTGTGAGGACCAAGGCCAATTAACTGGAGAAGAAAAGCATAAGAATTAGCTCTAGAAGAACCTGTAATAAAGGATGAATCTTGAGAGTAAAAAGAGGCCTGGTGCAATGGCTCACAACTGTAATCCTAGCACTTTGGGAGGCCCAGGTGGTAGGATCACTTGAGCCCAGTAGTTCAAGACCAGCTTGGGCAACATAGACCAAAAAAAAAAAAAAAAAAAAAAGTAAGTAAAATGAGGTCTGTTAGACTTTGAGGGTTCTTCGGTATATATGGAATGGTGACCATTTAATACCCACACATTAAAAATAGGGAATGAACAATGTTTATTACTCTCACCTGATTTTAGAAACCATCTCATCTCCAAATGTTAAATGAAATAGTCCACAAAATTGAAACAAGGAAGAAAGTGAATGAAATGAAGAATCTTATGTACAAAAATAAACTAGGGCTGGGTGCAGTAGCTCATGTCTGTAATCCCAGTATGTTGTGTGTCTGAAGTGGCAGGATCACTTGAGACGGGAGCTCGAGACCAGCCTGGGGAACATAAGGAAGCCCTATCTTTGTAAAAATTTAGCTGGGGCTGGGCGTGGTGGCTCACACCTGTAATCCCAGCACTTTGGGAGGCCAAGGTGGGTAGATCACCTGAGGTCAGGTGTTCAAGACGAGCCTGACCAACATGGTGAAACCTCATCTCTACTAAAAATACAAAAAAATTGGCTAGGCATGGTGGCACATGCCTGTAATCCCTCCAAGCTACTGAGGAGGCTGAGGCAGGAGAATTGCTTGAACACGAGAGACAGAGCTTGCAGTAAGCCAAGATCATGCCACTGTACTCCAGCCTGGGCAGCAGAATGAGACTCGGTGCCCCACTGGCAAAAACAAACAAACAAACAAACAAACAAAAAACACTTAGCTGGACATGGTAGCATGTGGTCCTAGCTACTCAGGAGGCTAAGGCAGGAGGATTGCCTGAGCCCAAGAAGTTGAGGTTGCAATAAGCCATGATCACACCACTACTGCATTCCAGTCTAGGTGACAGAGACACTATCTAAAAATAAAATGAAATAAAATAGAAATAAACTAGAGGCTGGGCGCAGTTGGCTCATGCCTGTAATACCAGCACTTTGGGAGGCCGAGAGGGGTGGATCACCTGAGTTTGGGAGTTTGAGACCAGTCTGACCAACATGCAGAAACTCAACTCTACTAAAAATACAAAATTAGCCGGGCGTGGTGACACACGCCTGTAATCCCAGCTACTTGGGAGGCTGAGGCAGAAGAATTGCTTGAACTTGGGATGCAGAGGTTGACAAAACTCCATCTCAAAAAATAATAATAAATAAATAAACTAGAATAAGCAAGACGTTTTTGAGAACTTTGTAAAAATACTAGGTTAAGTACTACATGCATTATTTTTAAAGTATCAAATAATGTTAAATTCAAATAAGTCATAGCACAATCACATCCTTTAAAAAATCAGTCACAAAGCTTAAGAATACAGACTAGTTCATTTTGGCATTTCAAACATGCTTAAGTCTATGTCAGGGCTATGCCCAATAAACATAACTTTCAGCAGTTGTTAAAAGTAAACTCCTCTTTATCAAGAGCAATTTTTTTCTGAGTGTTAGCAATCTAAGTACATGCAGAGACCCTAGTCTGGAGCAGCTGAGACTCCTGAATCTTAGAGTCATGAGGTTGACTCTGCAGACGTCAGCTTGTGTGTCACCACGATCAGAAGCACATTCACCAAGTTCTGCTCACAGTAGCCTCAAACTTACTTACAGCTATCTGAGTGTCTAGATCTTTAATTACATCAGCAACAGCTGTGAGCCCGGTGAACTGAGAGGCAGCCATTTTCAAAAGCTACCTGTAAAGGAACAACTGGCATCAAGCACCATCCTTGCCATGGAACCATTTTAGTTGCATGGCCTGGTACATCTTCACCAACCAGGATCCAAGCAAACTGGATGTGGAGAAAGATTATCTCCTTTTCCTTAGTGGGAGCTAAGACAAACATCTCCATCTCTTTCATAAGCAACTTTGAAAATTAATTAATGGTGATTATGGCACATATAAACCATCTTCTTATAAAATGAATGTCTGTTGTTAGGGATAAACTAACAGCATATGGAATATTTTTATTGGGCAAAATTGTGGGATATGAGCCTGCAGGAATTATGTCAATGGCTTTCAGAACTTGGTAAAAGTTGGCAACATAAATGTCTATCTGTATCTATTCTACTCTTGTCCCTAGTGCTGAGTTCTTCCTCACCACACTGTCTGACTTTCTAATATGAGAAATCTGGCCCGGCCCAGTGGCTCATGCCTATAATTCCAGCACTCTGGGATGCCAAGGCAGGCAGATCACTTGAGGTCAGGAGTTTGAGACCAGCATGGCCAACATGGTGAAATCCAATCCCTACTAAAAATACAAAAACTAGCCAGGTGTGGTGACACGTGCCTATAATCCCAGCTACTTGGGAGGCTGAGGCAGGAGGCTGAGGCAGGAGAATCACTTGAACTCAGGAGGCAGAGGTTGCAGTGAGCCGAGATCACGCCACTGCACTCCAGCCTGGGCGACAAAGCGAGACTCTGTCTCACAAAAAAAAAAAAAAGAAGAAGAAGAAGAAGAAGAAATCATGTTATCTTGGTTTACTCTTAATAAAGGCAACTAAGTATGTACTGGTTAAAAACCCAAGATAAACTAGGCAGACTTGCTGGCCAAGAACCAGCTAATGGGGACAGCAGAATATTAGGATCACTTGTTTGTTTTAACCATATGTGGCCTCCTTCTCCCCTACCCACAAACATTACGAATAGAAGAGTCAGGACAGAAACCTTTCTTAACATGGTAATAGCTGTTCTAATATTATAAAAGCAAACTATTTTCCTAAAGCAAGTTCTATGCAAAAGCTTCATTAAGGATCATCAAACTGTACCCTCATCACTCTAGCCTCACACTGAACATACTATATCTCTCAAAAACATTCCCACAACCTTCAAGGGACTTCCCAAATAATACTGAATATTGCACAAAATAAGTAGAGACTTTTAAAAATATTTTTGAGTAAGAATTTATGTTATAACATCTGGAGACATATCTGGGTGTGGTGGTGCACACCTGTAATCCCAGCTACTCAGGAGGCTGAGGTAGGAGTACTGTTTGAGCCCAGGAATTTCAGGTCTGGACAACATAGTGAGACACTGTCCCTCTCTCTTTTTCTGAGACCAGGTCTCATTTAGTAGGACAGGTTAGAGTGTAGTGGTGTAATCATGGTTCACTGCAGACTCAAACTCGTGGACTCAAGCAATCCTCCCATCTCAACCTCTTAAGTAGCTAGGACTACATGTGCACATGTTAGGACGGGTGAGGTGGCTCACGCTTGTAATCCCAGCACTTTGGGAGACCGAGGCAGGCAGATCACCTGAGATCACGAGTTTGAGACCGGCCTGGCCAACATGGTGAAACCCCATCTCTACTAAAAATAAAAAAAATAAGCCAGGTGGGGTGGCAGGCGCCTGTAATCTCAGCTACTTAGGAGGCTGAGGCAGGAGAATCACTTGAACCTGGGAGGCAGAGGTTACAGTGAGCCAAGATCGCACCATCGCACTCTAGCTTGGGCGACAAAGACAAAACTCCATCTCAAAAAAAAAAATTATTTTTTTAAAGATCTGGAGACAAAAAATATGGCCTATCCTACATAGTACGAAATATGAATATTCACATATCAAATTAGGATTTTTTTTTCTTTTTTTGTTGTTTCCAGCGAGGTTGGATGAAATTAGGAAATAACCTTAAGGAATAGCTCCAACAGCAGTCACTCTAATGAAATAAGTGGAGGCCGGGTGCAGTGGCTCACACCTGTAATCCCAGCACTTTGGGAGGCCAAGGTGCATGGATCACTTGAGGTCAGGAGTTCGAGACCAGCCTGGCCAACATGGTGAAACCCCCATCTCTACTAAAAATATAAAAATTAGCCGGGCATGGTGACATGCGCCTATAATCCCAGCTACTCAGGAGGCTGAGACACGAGAATCACTTGAACCTGGGAGGCAGAGGTTGCAGTGAGCTGAGATCAGACCACTGCACTCCAGCCTAGGCAACAGTGTGAGACTCCATCTCAAAAAAAAAAAAAAAAAGGGCCAGGCACAGTGGCTCATGCCTGTAATCCCAGCACTTTGGGATGCGGAGGCAGGTGGATCACGAGGTCAGGAGATCAAGACCATCCTCCTAACACGGTGAAACCCCGTCTCTACTAAAAATACAAAAAATTAGCTGGGCGTGGTGGTGGGCACCTGTAGTCCCAGCTACTTGGGAGGCTGAGGCAGGAGAATGGCGTGAACCCGGGAGGCAGAGCTTGCAGTGAGCCAAGATCGTGCCACTGCAGTCCCTCAAAAAAAAAAAAAAAAAAAAAAAAAAAAAAGAAGTGGAACCTCTGGAGAAGGGAGAAAATCAGTTTCTCCCTAAGAAACTTGACAAAAATTTACTGCTGTCATTGACCTTGCTGAAAAGAAAATAATACTTCTGAGTTTTAAATAATTCTGGCTAAGCAAACTATTTCTTCCTATAAAAACAAAACAAAAGCAGATGATAACCAGACACACACTGGTGCCAGACTAACACTACCCTTAGTTTCCTAAACTATTTCTTAATATGGTAAGATTTTAAAACTGTAACACATTTGAGTGGGTGGTAATACATAGGTTTATACAACTGTCGAACTCCTCCCATTGAACATTTAAGATCTGTGCATTTTACTATATGTACGTTATACAATTAAGAATAAATCAAACACCCCTCCAGCTCCCCAGGAAAAACAGGTAAAACAATGTACTACTAGATATTTATCCTACAGAAAGGAAAACTTGAGCTTGAGACCAGCCTGGTCAATATGGTGAAACCCCATTTCTACTAAAAAAAATGCAAAAATTAGCCAGACATGATGGTGAGGGCACCTGTAATCCCTTGGGAGGCCAAGGCACGAGAATGGCTTGAACCCAGAAGGTGGAGGTTGCAGTGAGCCGAGACTGTGCCACTGCACTCCAGCCTGGGTGACAGAGAGAGACTCTGTCTCAAAAAAAACATAAAAAGGTGGTCACAAAAAAAATACTGTACGATTACTTTTATATGAAATGTCCAGAATAGGTAAACCTATAAACAGAAAGTAGATTAGTTGTTGCCTATGGCCAGAGCATGTAGGAGAGGAACAGAGACTGACTGCTAATGGGTATACGGTTTCTTTTAGGGGATACAAAATGATCTAAAAGTACATTGTGGTGATGGTTGCCAACTCTGATTGTATTAAAAAAAAAAAAAAAAGGCCAAACCCCGCAGAATCATACACTTTAAATCAGTGATTTGTATGAAATGTGAATGATTTAAATAGACTTTTTTTTTTTAAACAAATGAGGAGGCTCATGAAATGGTCTCCAAGAGAAATTGTTCAATGAATGAAAGCAAAGTATAGAATGGGAGAATATTTTGTTATCGTTTATTAAAACACATGTATTGCCAGGCACGGTGGTTCACGCCTACAATCCCAGCACTTTGGAAGGCCAAGGCGGGCAGATCACCTGAGGTTGGGAGTTCGAGACCAGCCTGACCAACATGGAGAAACCCCCCTCTCTAGTAACAATACAAAATTAACCACGTATGGTGGCGGGCACCTGTAATCCCAGCTATTCGGGAGGCTGAGGCAGGAGAATCACTTGAATGGAGAGGTGGAGGTTGCAGTGAGCCGAGATCACGCCACTGCATTCTAGCTAGGGTGACAGAGCAAGATTCCGTCTCAAATAAATAAATAAAACACACATACACAGACACACAGTTGTAAATTCATAAATTATTCCTGGCAAGATACATAAGAAACTGATAACAGAGGGAGGTGGGGGAATGGTGGTGTCTGGGTGGTCTATGGGACCAAGATGGGAGAGTCTTATTTTTCACTGTACACCCTAAATCCTGTATTATATGCATATGTTACCAATGGAAAAAATTAAGATAAAGTACTATTTGGATTTTGTTCTCTGAAAATACTCTTTTCTTCCTGTTTTTTGTTTTTGATTTTGAGAAACAGTTTCACTCTGTCATCCAGGCTGGAATGCAGTGGCCATGATCTTGGCTCACTGCAACCTCAGCCTCCCAGGTTCAAGCAGTTTTCCTGCCTCAGCCTCCTGAGCAGCTGGGATTACAGGCACATACCACCACACCTGGCTAATTTTTTTGTATTATTAGTAGATGTGGGGTTTTCCCATGTTGGCCAGGCTGGTCTTGAACTCCCAACCTCAAGTGATCCACCCACCTCGACCTCCCAAAGTGCTGGGATTACAGGCGTGAGCCACCGTGCCAGGCCTTGGGGGTTTTTTTTGTTTGCTTGCAGAGATAGGATCTTGCTGTTGCCCAGGCTGGAGTGCAGTGGTGAAATCACAGTTCACTGCACCCTCAAAATCCTGGGCTCAAGCAATAATCTTGCCTCAGCCTCTTGAGTAGCTGAGACTACAAGTGCAAACCACACCTGGCTAATTTTTTTTCTATTTTGTTTTTTTAGACACGGTGTCTTGCTATGTTGCCCAGGATGGCCCAGAACTCTCTGCCTCTATCAATCTTCTCGGGAATCCTCAGCTTCCCAAGTAGCTGGGGTTATATGCGCAAGGCATCACACCCAACTCTAACCTGTTTATATTTTAGAGGTGGGTCTTACTTTGTGGCCCAGGCTGGAGTGTAGTGGTGCAGGCATAGCTCACTATAGCCTCAACCAGCAGGACTCAAGCCATTCTCTCACCTCAGCTTCCTCAGTAGCTGGAACTACAGGCATGCACCACCATGCCCAATTCATTTTATATTTTTTATTATTTGTAGAGAGGGGCTCTCACCGTGTTGCCCAGGCTGCTCTCAAACTGCTGGGCTCAAGCGCTCCTCCTGCCTCAGCCTCCCAAAGTGCTGGGATTATAGGCACAAGCCTCCATGCCCAGCCTATCTCACATTTATACAAAAGTAAGTTCAGGGCCAGGTGCAGTGGCTCACGCCTGTAATCTCAGCACTTTGGGAGGCCGAGGCGGGCAGATCATGAGGTGAGGAGTTCGAGACCAGCCTGACCAACATGGTGAAACCCTGTCTCTACTAAAAATATAAAAATTAGCTGGGCGTGGTGGCGTGTGCCTGTAATCCCAGCTACTCGGGAGGCTGAGGCAGGAGAATTGCTTAAACCCGGGAGGCGGAGGTTGCAGTGAGCTGAGATCGTGCCATTGCACTCCAGTCTAGGTGACAGAGCGAGACTCCGTCTCAAAAAAAAAAAAAAAAAGAATTTTCAGTGTAAAGACTGGTAGGGGAGGAAAAATATTTTTTTTCAAAATTCAACTATAAGGCCAGGGGTGGTGGCTCAAGCCTGTAATCCCAGCACTTTGGGAGGCCGAGATGGGAGGATCACGAGGTCAGGAGATCGAGACCATCCTGGCTAACACAGTGAAACCCCGTCTCTACTAAAAAATACAAAAAATTAGCCAGGCGAGGTGGCGGGCGCCTGTAGTCCCAGCTACTCAGGAGGCTGAGGCAGGAGAATGGCGTAAACCTAGGAGGCGGAGCTTGCAGTGAGCTGAGATCCAGCCTAGGCAACACAGCGAGACTCCATCTCAAAAAAAAAAAAAAAAAAATTCAACAATAAGAAAATAACAACCCAATTTAGAAAATGGGCAGACTCAGCTGGGCATGGTGGCTCACGCCTGTAATCCCAGCACTTTGGGAGGCTGAGGCAGGCGGATCGCCTGAGGTCAGGAGTTCAAGACCAGCCTGGCCAACATATAGTGAAGCCCCGTCTCTACTAAAAAATACAAAAATTATCTGGGCGTGTCGGTGCACACCTATAGTCCCACCTACTTGGGGAAGCTGAGGCAGGAGAATCACTCAAACTCGGGAGGTGGAGGTTACAGTGAGCCGAGACTGCACCACTGTACTCCAGCCTGGGCAACAAAGCAAGACTCCGTCTCTCCAAAAAAAAAAAGAAAATGGGCAGACTGGGCATGATGGCTCATGCATGTAATCCCAGTACTTTGGGAGGCCAAGGCAGGAGGATTGCTTGAGCTAAGGAGTTTGAGACAAGCCTGGGTAACATAATGAGACCCTGACTCTATTTATTTATTTATTTTAAAGGGCAAAAGATCTGAGCAGACCCTTCATCAAAGAAGATAAACAAATGGCAAATAAGCACATGAAAAGATGCTCAGCATCATTAGTTATCAGGAAAATGCAAATTTTTAAAAACATGATATACCTATATGAAATAGCTAAAATTTAAAAACAAAAGCAAGTGCTGGAGAGGATACAAAGAACTGAAACCCTCATACATTGCTGGTGTGAATGTAAAATGGTATAGTTTTTCTGGAAGACAGTTTGGTAGTTTCTTCTAAAGTTAAATGTAGGCCGGGCGCGGGGGCTCAAGCCTGTAATCCCAGCACTTTGGGAGGCCAAGATGGGCGGATCACGAGGTCAGGAGATCAAGACCATCCTGGCTAACGCGGTGAAACCCCGTCTCTACTAAAAAATACAAAGAACTAGCCGGGCGAGGTGGCGGGCGCCTGTAGTCCCAGCTACTCAGGAGGCTGAGGCAGGAGAATGGCATAAACCCGGGAGGCGGAGCTTGCAGTGAGCTGAGATCCGGCCACTGCACTCCAGCCCGGGCGACAAAGCGAGACTCCGTCTAAAAAAAAAATAAATAAAAATAAAATAAAATAAATAAAGTTAAATGTATACTTACATGACTCAGCAATCCCACTCCTAGGTACTTACTGTAGAGAAATGAAAACGTACATTCACACAATAATCTGTATATAAATGTTTATAGCAACATCATTCACAACTACCAAAAACCGAAAACAATCCAAATGTCCTTCAAATGGTGAATAAACAAATTATGGTATATTCATCCAATGGAATACTCAGAAATAGAAAGGAAAGGCCAGGTGCAGTGGCTCACATCTGCAATCCCAGCAATTTGGGAAGCCAAGGCAGGTGGATCACCTGAGGTCAGGAGTTTGAGACCAGCCTGGCCAACATGGTGAAACCCTCTCTCTACTAAAAATACAACAATTAGCTGGGCATGGTGGCATGTGCCTGTAATCCCAGCTACGCGGGAGGCTGAGGCAGGAGCATCACTTGAACCTGGGAGGCAGAGGTTGCAGTGAGCCAAGATTGCGCCATTGCAATCCAGCCTGGACAACAAGTGTGAAACTCCATCTCAAAAAAAAAAAAAAAAGAAATAGAAAGGAAAGACTACAGGCTGGGCGCGGTGGCTCATGCCTGTAATCCCAGAACTTTGGGAGGCCAAGGCAGGTGGATCACCTGAGGTCAGGAGTTGGAGACCAGCCAGGCCAACATGGTGAAAGCCTGTCTCCACTAAAAAATACAAAAATTAGCTGGGCATGGTGGCGCGTGCCTATAATCCCAGCTACTTGGGAGGCTGAGGCAGGAGAATCGCGTCAACCCTGGAGGCAGAGGTTGCAGTGTGCAGGGATCACACCATTGCAGCAGTTAGACTCTGTCTCAACAACAAAAACAACAAAAAGACTACTGACACATGCAACAACATAGATGAATCTCAAATGTATCATACTAAGTGAAAAAGGCAAGGCTCAAATGGCTATATAATTCCATTTATAGGCCACTCTGGAAAAAAAGTTATAGGGATGGAAAACAGATCAGTGGCTGCTAAGGAGCCTGGGGCAGAGGAGCGTTTGACTACAAAGGAGCAGCATGATTAAATCTGTGTAGGTGGGGGGTGACATTGTTCTGTATCTTGAGTGTTGTAGTGCTTACACGACAGTATATATTTGTCATATTCTATGAGTTATGACTGTACCCCATAATAATTTTATTGTATATAAATTTAAAAATATATTTTTTTTTGGTGGAGTTCCGCTCTTGTTGCCCAAGCTGGAGTGCAATGGCGCCATTTCAGCTCACTGCAACCTCCGCCTCCCAGGTACAAGTAATTCTCCTGTCTCAGTTTCCCAAGTAGCTCAGATTACAGACATACACCACCATACCCAGCTATTTTTTTTTTTTGTATTTAATACAGACGGGGTTTCACCATGTTAGGCTGGTCGCAAACTCCTGACCTCAGGTGATCCACCTGCCTTGGCCTCCCAAAGTGCTGGGATTACAGGGCGTGCACCTCCACGCCCGGCCTATTTTTTTTTTGAGATAGAATCTCACTCTGTTGCCCAGGCCAGAGTACAGGGGCCCAACCCTGGCTCACTGTAACCTCTGCCTCCCGGGTTCAAGTGATTCTACTGCGTCAGCCTCCAGAGTAGCTGGGATTACAGGAACGTGCCACCAGGCCTGGCTAATTTTTGCGTTTTTTAGTAGAGATGGCGTTTCGCCATGTTGGCTAGGTTGGTCTTGAACCCCAACCTCAAGTGATCCTCCTGCCTCAGCCTCCCAAAGTGCTGGGATTACAGGCATGAGCCACTGTGCCCAGCCAAAAAATAAATTTTAAAAAGTAAAACGGGGCCAGGTGCAGTGGCTCATCCTCTGTAATCCCAGCACTTTGGGAGGCTTGAGGTGGGCAGATCACTTGAGGTCAGAAGTTCGAGACCAGTCTGGCCAACAGGGTGAAACCCCCATCTCTACTAAAAATACAAAAATTAGCCAGGTGTGGTGGCGTGTGCCTGTAATCCCAGCTATTTGGGAGGCTGAGGCAGGAGAATCACTTGAACCCAGGAGGTGGAGACTGCAGTGAGCCGCGGTCATGCCACTGAACCCCAGCCTGGGTGACAGAGTAAGATTCTGTCTCAAAAAAATAAAAAATAAATAAAAATAAAAAACATAAAAAGAGGCATTAACTGGCTGGGCACCGTGGCTCACACCTGTAATCCCCACACTTTGGGAGGCTGAGGCAGGCAGATCATAAGGTCAGGAGTTCGAGACCATCCTGACCAACATGGTGAAACCCCTTCTCTACTAAAAATACAAAAAAATTAGCCAGGTGTGGTGGCACTCGTCTGTAATCTCAGCTACTTAGGAGGATGAGGTAGGAGAATCACTTGAACTCGGGAGGCTGAGATAGCACCACTGCACTCCAGCTTGGGTGACAGAGACTCCATATAAAAAACAAAACAAAACAAAAAACCACAAAAAACAGCCATTAACTGTGGGACAGTTTGAGAGAACAATAATAATTAACCCTTACTATTACCTACTATGTAGAAATTGTGTGCTATGATTCACAAAGAAAATATGGAAAGTCCATCCCCCAGCGATCTGCAGTTGAAAATATTTAATAATTCTATCAAAACACGATTGTATGGGTTAGAGTTCAACTTAAATAACCTCATCTGGGCCAGGTGCAGTGGCTCATGCCTGTAATCCCACCACTTTGGGAGGCTGAGGTGGACAGATTACCTGAGGTCAGGGGTTTGAGACCAGCCCGACCAACATGGAGAAACCCCATTTCTACTAAAAATACAAAATTAGTAGGGCATGGTGGGGCATGCCTATAATCCCAGCTACTCGGGAGGCTGAGGCAGGAAAATCGCTTGAACCCAGGAGGCAGAGGTTGCAGTGAGCCGAGATTACGCCATTGCAGTCCAGCCTGGGCAACAAGAGCAAGACTCTATCTCAAAAATAAGTAAGTAGGCCGGGCGCAGTGGCTCACACCTATACTCCCAGCACTTTAGGAGGCTGAGGTGGGTGGATCACGAGGTCAGGAGATCGAGACCATCCTGGCTAACGGGGTGAAACCCCATCTCTACTAAAAAAAGAAAAAAAATACAAAAAATTAGACGGGTGTGGTGGCAGGTGCCTGTAGTCCCAGCTAGTTGGGAGGCTGAAGCAGGAGAATGGCATGAACCCGGGAGGCAGAGCTTGCAGTGAACTGAGATCGCGCCACTGCACTCCAGCCTGGGCGACAGAGCAAGAGTCCGTCTCAATAAATAAATAAATAAATAAATAAAACCACATCTATCCTCCCTCCTTTTAAACTGTAGTTGACAGGCTGAGGATGACAAGCCCTAATTAATTCCCTTTTAACAACCTTGTACTTCAAACAGAAGTCTAGCTGCAACCCTATTATTGTATTGAGAGGATCTAATTTTTCATAGGGTAGGAATTAAGGAGACCTTGCAACAGTTGTAAGACCCTGGTATTCGCTGTGCATCTATTCCATTAACTGTTTTTTTAAAAAACAAAACAAAGGTGAAGAGAAAGGGGAACAGAAGACCAGGCAGCATTCAAAAGTTTTTTGTTTATCTCTGATATGTTTAGTAATTTATTATTTATGCAAAATATTGGAATCAAGAGGACTGGCCTGATGGCACAAAAGCCCTATACTGTGCTGCATGACTTCACTTAATGACTGGTTTTTCTACCTGGCTGTTTCTTTCCTCTGTGGCTTCTAAATGTATCTAAATGAGCTCATATTTCCCAGCCTAAATAAGCTAAAAAGGATCAATTATTTGCAGTCTGTGAGACTCCAGAGCAACAGAAATGCAAGATTTTTTTCCAGTTTGCAATTAGGATTGTTTAATTGAGGCTCCAGCTGGTTTTGATTTATCAAAAAGGCAATATAGGCCACATGTGGGACCCCATATCTGTAATCCCAGAACTTTGGGAGGCCAACATGGGAGGATTTTTTGAGGTTAGGAGTTGAGGACCAGCCTGGGCAACACAAAAAGATCCTGTCTCTAACAACAACAAAAGGTAGTATAGTGTATGGTACAGTGGTCAAGGATATGAACGATGGTAGCAGTATCTGGGTTTAAGTACCAACTGTGCCACTTTTTAGCTGTATTGAGCAAGTTACATAATCTCTTTATGCCTCAATTTTCTCATCTGAAAAAATTAAGTTAATAATGAAGTACAGGGTGGGCTTGGTGGCTCACACCTATAATTCTAGCAGTTTGGCAGGCTGAGTGGGAGGATCACTTGAGCCTAGGAGTTTAAGACCAGCCTGGGCAACATAGTAAGATCTCGTCACTACAAAAAAAAAAAAAAAAAAAGAATCAAAAATTAGCCAGGCGTGGTGGCATGCACCTGCGGTTCCAGCTACTTGGGAGGTTGAGGCGGGAGGACTGCTTGAGCCCAGGAGATTGATGCAGTAGTGAGATGTGATGGCACCACTGCACTCCACCGTGGGTGACAAAGCAAGACCCTGTCTTGGAGGGGGGGAAAAATCAACATACTGCTCAATGCAGTGGCGCACACGTATAGTCCCAGCTACTATGAGGTCTGAGGTGATGGAATGGCTTGAGCCTAGGAATGCGAGACTGTAGTACGTTGTGATAGGCCTGTGGCTAGCCACCATGCTCCAGCCTGGAAAATAAAGCAAGACCCCATCTCTCAAAAACTACCAGTGTTTAACCCATCCTGCTGCTAACCCAGCACACATATCCATATGTGCTGGCACCATATAAGTTTTCTTTATGACTTCAAAGATTAACAAAATAATGGTGGACTGAAAACAAATGGTAGCAACAAGTGGTCAGCAGGAGGTTGATGAGAGGTACTGTGGAAAACCCAAATCAAGAGGGCTGGGTGCCATCTTTGGTCAGTTTCCACATCCGTAATTAGGAGTTGGACCAGGCAAATTCTTTTTTTCCTTTTTTTTTTAGAGACAGAGTCTCACTCTGTCACTCAGGCTGGAGCGCAGTGGTGCGATATTGGTTCACTGCAACCTCCACCTTTGGCCGGACCAGGCAAATTCTAAAGTTGCTTGAACCTGGGAGGTGGAGGTTGCAGTGAGCTAAGATCACACCACTGCATTCCAGCCTGGGTAACAGAGCAAGCTTCCATCTCAAAAAAAAAAAAAAAAATTCAGTGTAAGATTTTCTTTTTAATTAGCTGGGTGTGGCTGTGTGTGCCTGTAATTCCAGCTACTGGTGAGGCTGAGGTAGGAGAAGTGCTTGAACCCGGGAGGCAGAGGCTGCAGTGAGCCAAGATCACCCCACTGCACTCTAGCCTAGGAGACAGCGTGAGACTCCATCTCCAGAAAAAAGATTTTCTTTTTTTGTTGTTGTTGCCCTCTTTACCCTCCCTGTCTGACTTAAATTACATCCATACATAGAGATTTCAAAGTCTGTCTGCCTCCAACACACCTGTTTCACAGTGCAACAGGTAAACATTGCTGATATAGTGCCTACAAAATACTTTGGGGCTTTCCATAAGGAATCCCAATCAAAAGTAGTATGTCTTTGCCGGGTGTCATGGTTCATGCCTACAAGCCCAGCACTTCGGGAGGCAGATGCAGGAGGATCACTTGATGACAGGAGTTTGAGACCAGCCTGGGTAATCGTAGTGAGACCCCATTTCTATATATATATATATATTTTTTTTTTTTGAGACGGAGTCTTGCTCTGTTGCCCAGGCTGGAGTGCAGTGGCCGGATCTCAGCTTACTACAAGCTCTGCCTCCTGGGTTTACGCCATTCTCCTGCCTCAGCCTCCTGAGTAGCTGGGACTATAGGCGCCCGCCACCTTGCCCGGCTAGTTTTTTTTTGTATTTTTTAGTAGAGACGGGGTTTCACCAGGTTAGCCAGGATGGTCTCGATCTCCTGACCTCGTGATCCGCCCGTCTCAGCCTCCCAAAGTGCTGCGATTACAGGCTTGAGCAATATATTTTTTAAATTATTTTATTTTCTTTGGAGATGGAGTCTCTATCTATCGCTCAGTCTGGAGTGTAGTGGTGCGATCTCGGCTCACTGCAACCTCCACCTCCTGGGTTCAAATGATTCTCCTGCTTCAGCCACCCGAGTAGCTGGGATTACAGGCGTCTGCCACCACATCCGGCTAATTATTGTATTGTATTGTATTGTAGTTTTATTTTATTTTATTTTATTTTTTGAGACAGAGTCTCACTCTTGTCAGTCAGGCTGGAGTGCAACAGGGCAATCTCAGCTCACTGCAACCTCCGCCTCTTGGGTTCAGAGGATTCTCGTGCCTCAGCCTCCCGAGTAGCTGGGATTACAAGCATGCGTCACCACACCTGGCTAATTTTGTATTTTTAGTAGAGATGGGGTTTCTCCATGTTGGTTAGGCTGGTCTCGAACTCCCAACCTCAGGTGATCCGCCTGCCTCGGCCTCCCAAAGTGCTGGGATTATAGGCATAAGCCACCGTGCCCAGCCTAATTTTTTTTTTTTGAGACAGAGTCTCGCTCTGTCACCCAGGCTGGAGTGCAGTGGCGCGATCTCAGCTCACTGCAGCCTCTGCTTCCCTGGTTTCAGCAATTGTCCTGCCTCAGCCTCCCAGGTAGCTGGGACTATAGGCACATGCCACTATGCCCAGCTAATTTTTGTATTTTCAGTAGAGATGGGGTTTCATCATGTTGGCCAGGCTGGTCTTGAACTCCTGACCTCAGGTGATCTGCCCACATCAGCCTCCCAAAGTGCTAGGATTACAGGCATATGCCACTGTGCCTGGCCTATTTTAATTTTTTAAGACACAGTCTTGCTCCGTTGCCCAGGCGGGAGTGCAGTGGTGTGATCTCGGCCCACTGCAACTTCCACCTCCCCGGTTCAAGTGGTTCTCCTGCCTCAGCCTCCAGAGTAGCTGGGATTACAGGTGCCTGCCACTGCGCCTAGATAATTTTTGTATTTTTAGCAGAGACGGGGCTTCACCACATTGGCCAGGCTGGTCTTGAACTCCTGACCTCAAGTGATCTGCCTGCCTCAACCTCCCAAAGTGCTGGGATTACAGGCATGAGCCACCAGGCCCAGCCCCTATTTCTATCAATTTTTTTTTTTTTTTTTTTTTTTTTGAGACGGAGTCTCGCTCTGCCGCCCAGGCTGGGGTACAGTGGCCGGATCTCAGCTCACTGCAAGCTCCGCCTCCCGGGTTCACGCCATTCTCCTGCCTCAGCCTCCCGAGTAGCTGGGACTACAGGTGCCTGCCACCTCGCCCGGCTAGTTTTTTGTATT
Organism: Trachypithecus francoisi; assembly: GCF_009764315.1. Lineage (NCBI taxonomy): Eukaryota > Metazoa > Chordata > Mammalia > Primates > Cercopithecidae > Trachypithecus > Trachypithecus francoisi. The sequence continues at coordinate 96,109,690 of NW_022681457.1, read as the reverse complement.
TTTTTAGTAGAGACGGGGTTTCACCGGTTAGCCAGGATGGTCTCGATCTCCTGACCTCGTGATCCGCCCGTCTGGGCCTCCCAAAGTGCTGGGATTACAGGCTTGAGCCACCGCGCCCGGCCTATCAATTTTTTTAAAAAGGTGCTATGTCCTGGGCCAGGCGCAGTGGTTCCTGCCGGTAATCTCAGCACTTTGGGAGGCCGAGCAGGCAGATCATCTGAGGTCAGGAGTTTGAGACAAGCCTGGCCAATATGGTGAAACCCATCTCTACTAAAAATACAAAAATTAGCCAGGCATAGTGGCGTGTGCCTGTAATTCCAGCTACACAGGAGGCTGAGGCAGGAGAATTGCTTGAACCTAGGAGGTGGAGGTTGGAGTGAGCCAAGATCGCACCACTGCTCTCCAGCCTGGGCAATAAGAATGAAAGAGCGAAACTGCATCTCACAGAAAAAAAAAAAAAAAAAGGTAGTATGTCCTTTTGTCCTTTGTTCCTATGGGCTCTGATTATAATGCAATGATTTTCTGATCGGGTATTTTGAAGTCCTATTATAATAAGTCAATGCTAGAGCCACAAATGAAATAAAGTACATTCTGCAAGTATAGGGAAGGATGTTAACTCAGGCATAAATTATCATTAATTAAACCATCAAGTACTTTGAAGTGGTGACATGGGCATGGGTATGCTTTCCCTCATAAGTTGGTATAAGTAAGTTTTGATCATTTATATATAACAGGCGCTTGCAAATAGTACAGACTCTGGGGAAAAAAACAGTAGTTTTAACTAAGCCCAATTCCCCCAAACATCTAGTTCATGATATAATTAACTGGAAAGTTAATCAAATTTAAGCCCTTGTTTTTCAAATTACTTTTTTTTTCTTTTTAGACAGAGTCTCATTCTGTCATCCAGGCTGGAGTACAGTGACACAATCTCGGCTCACTGGAACCTCCACCTCTAGGGTTCAAGTGATTCTCTCCCACCCCAGCCTCCAGAGTAGCTGGGACCACAGGGATGCGCCACCATGCCCAGCTAATTTTTGTATTTTTAGTAGAGATGGGGTTTTGCCATGATGGCCTGGTTGGTCTCGAACTCCTGACCTCAGGTGACCCGCCCGCCTTGGCCTCCTAAAGTGCTGGGATTACAGGCATGAGCCATTATGCCCAGTCCAAATTAGTCTTTCTTGGCCTCTGAAATCTAAAATTAAATATGTCTTTCTACATTGCAAGTAAAAGCTCTACAAAGTTCCCATTTTTCTATCTTAATCTATGCTTCTGTGAAAACAGAATTTAGTTCTCCTCAAATGCCACAATATGTAAGTACCCTAATAAGTTATAGTGCTTGACATTTAGAGGAGCCTTAAGAAGGAGGGGATGCTTTTATTCAATTATATGTTTTGTATAACGATTACTTCTATTTTGCTGATGGACAAACTGAGACAGAGGAATCCACTTAGAAGAGTAGAAAAAAGTTTTAGAGGCACACGTAACTGGGGTTGGGTCACTCAGTACTGTGTGATTTCAGGCAAAGTATTTAACCTCTCTAAACCTATTTCATTATCTGTACAACGAGACTGACAATATCTAACTTGTGGGACTGTGATAATTAAATCATAGAATACTCAAAAGTACATAAGCTGTGCCTGGTTAGTCTGAGTAGGTTTCAGAAAAAGATATTAATATTGAAGTAAGTGACTGGTGCAAGTCTCCCCACCATCCTTATCCAAAAGCAGCCATCCCTAGTAAATGTTCGCACTAAAAATGCAGGACACACTTATTTATGGCTTTCCAAACAGCTAAAGAAAGAAAGGAAAGAAAGAAGAAAGAAAAGAAAAGAAAAGAAAAGAAAAAGGGCTGGGCGCGGTGGCTCAAGCCTGTAATCCCAGCACTTTGGGAGGCCGAGACGGGCGGATCACGAGGTCAGGAGATCGAGACCATCCTGGCTAACACGGTGAAACCCCGTCTCTACTAAAAAAATACAAAAAAATTAGCCGGGCGAGGTGGCGGGCGCCTGTAGTCCCAGCTGCTCGGGAGGCTGAGACAGGAGAATGGCGTAAACCCGGGAGACGGAGCTTGCAGTGAGCTGAGATCCGGCCACAGCACTCCAGCCTGGGCGGCAGAGCGAGACTCCGTCTCAAAAAAAAAAAAAAAAAAAAAAAAAAAGAAAGAAAGAAAGAAAGGAAGGAAGGAAGGAAAGGAAGGAAAGGAAGGAAGAAAGAAAGAAAGAAACACTGAGCTTTATTTAAAGGTTCCAGCCAGGTGCAGTGGCTCATGCCTATAATCCCAACATTTTGGGATGTCAAGGTGGGAGAATCACTTGAGGACAAGAATTCAACACCAGCCTAGGCAACACAGCCAAACACCGTCTCTAAAAAAAAAACTTAAAAATTAGCTGGGTGTAGTGGCTCATACCTGTAGTCCCAGCTACCCAGGAGGCTGAGGCAGGAGGAGTGCTTGAGCCCAGGAATATAGGTTGCAGTGAGCTATGATGATGCCACTGCACTCCAATATGGGCAAAAGAACAAGACCCTGTCTCAAAAATATAAAAATAAAAATAAAGGTTTCCTTATTATTAAGTGGCATTTACTGTATCAATGTCAATGCAGTAACAACACTCAAAGTATCAGAAACTGTAAAAATTTCCAGTTTTTACTGGAAATAAAAACTGGGCCAGGCGTGGTGGCTCATGTCTATAATCCCAGCACTTCGGGAGGCTGAGGTGGGCAGATCACTTTAGGTCAGGAGTTCGAAACCAGCCTGGCCGACATGGTAAAACCCTGTCTCCACTAAAAATACAAAAATTAGCTGGATATTGTAGCACACACCTGTAATTCCAGCTACTTGAGAGGCTGAGACAGGAGAATCGTTTGAACCGGGGAAGCAGAAATTGCAGTGAGCCGAGATCGTGCCACTGCACGCCAGCCTGGGTGACTCTGTCTCAAAAAAAAAAAACTGGAAGCGGGGGTAAATGACTCATGCCTGCAATCCCAGCACTCTGGGAGGCCAAGGTGGGAGCATCACTTGAGCCTAGGAGTTTGAGACCAGCCTGGGCAATATAGTGAGACCCTGTTTCTACAAAAAATTTAAAAATTAGCAGGGCGTGGAGGCACATGCCTGTAGTTCCAGCTACTCAGGAGGTATATATAGGGGGGGAAGATTGCTTGAGCCTAGGAGGTTGACGTGCACGGTGCCAAGACTGAGCCACTGCACTTCAGCCTGGGCAACAGAGAGAGAACCTGTCTCAAAAAAAAAAAAAAAAAAAAAGGAAATTCCCTTCTGAGTTTGAAGATAAAGCAAAGATTCTGGAAGCATTTAAGGAACATTAACCAAGCATCTCATTTGCTACGCACAGAAGGGTACTGTATTAAAATTATGATCTAACTAACCATTGCCTCACTGTAATCCTAAACCTCTTTGAACTTGAGCCTCCTTAAATGTAAAATAGGAGTTTTTAAAAGATGATCTTTTGGGACTCTTCCATCACTGACATTCTTTTACTTGAGATGCAGAGATCTGTGCTCATTCAGGGTTGAGTGGAATGGGATTTAAAGCACTTATCAAGTATATAACTGAGTTTCAACTGTTTTCAACTTCACATCTGATTCCCAAGAATGAAGCAGAAAATGAAGATGTTTGCATGTGGGCTTCCTAGATTGAGTATCTAACACAAGAAAAGCCTGCCAAGAGCCAAGCAGGCAGTGCGAAGGAGAAGTTGTCTTCCCCTGAATACGTCCTTTCTCTCTCTGGGTTCAGGGAATACTGTGAAAAAAAAAAATGGATCACTAAATCTTTTCCAAACCCTTTCCCTTTACTTTCTAGGCTGATCTCACATCCATGGTCCCTTAGATCCAAGGCTTTTAGGAGCTTGGGTCCTCACCGCCCTGTTCCGAGACTCAGGTACTTGGAGTCTCAAATTCCGGATCCCGTCCCCAAAGAAGCCCCAGTCTTCACTGTCCGCTTCTGTTCCCTTCCAAACTCAAGCTTTCTCTGTCTGCTTCTGCCCCTCAGGAACCTAAGTCTTCGCTGCCCCGTTTCTGAATCCTTAGGAGGCCGGGTCTTCACTGTCCCGCTTCTGCCTCTTAGAAGCCCAAGTCCTCACCGCTCCACTTTTACCTCTCCGGAGCCCGTGTCTTCACACCCCGTTCCTTTCCGACCCTCACCTCGTAGGAGTGCGGGTCCTCATAATCCTCCTCCTCTCAGACCACTTTCCCTCAGATGTCGGAGAACTCAGATCCGTCCCCGTTCCCTAAGTCCCGTCTTGGAGCCCGGGTCCCCACAGCCGCGTCTTCTCCGAGCCTGATCCTCTGTCAGTCCCTTCCCAAGAGCCTGAATCCTCACAGCCCCGTCTCGTCCACAACCTGGTCCTTCAAACACTGACCTACTGTACATCTGGGTCCTGACTCCCTCCTCCCGCTCTTGTTCCTCAACTGCCAGGGCCCAAGACTCACAGGCAGCAGCGTCTATCTCCCCATGATATGCGGAGACTGCCCCAGAGAAGCGTTCGTCTCAGCAGCCGGTCCGACTGCGCGGCCCTCCCCGACTACTTCCGGCACCGCTCCCCGCCTCCAACCCGGAAACGCGCGGCTCTTCCGGCCGGCGGGCGCGCGCCTCGCTTGCGCAGGCGCAGACTGCCCTTCGACACGTGGTGGCGATATTGAGCTGTGTGTAGCTACAGCCTGCAGCTTGCGCTTTTAACTGCTTGTAGTTGAGTGGCAGCATGAGCGAGCTCTGCCTATTCCACACCGGCGTTAACAATCCTTCACTAGCTTTTCTTCCTGACTCTGCTTATTTATCCATCGGTAGCATGACGGGTAATTGACGCCCTCGGATGGCTTTGAGGTCGCCATTTTTGGTTGGTGCCTTTGTCATGGTATCAGGACCGGGATATCATCTGGGACACATTACCCCACAGGTATCCTGTTGAACCTCAGCGAGGAAGTTGGCAACACAGGAACCGGGAGATGAGACAGATCGGTTGGTTGTGCCTGTGAACTGGCAATTCAGTAATAACAATTGAGTGCTGACTGTTTGCCAGGAATTGTCCTAATCCGCTTACCTCCGTTACGCCATTTAATCATTTAGAGGAGACCTGTGAGAGATTAAGCAAAGTTCTAGCTATTAAGTGCAGAGCCTCAGCTTGAACTCAGACCTCACTACTAAGCCAAAGCCTGTCCTGTAGCATTCTCTAATGCTTTCAGTTTTTCGGCTGTCAAATGATTGGTGAGAATTGCTTTTATGTGGCTCACGCCTGTAATCCCAGCACTTTGGGAGGCCTAGGCGGGTGGATCACGAGGTCACGAGTTCAAGACCAGCCTTGCCAAGATGGTGAAACCCCGTCTCTACTAAAAATACAAAACAATTAGCCGGGCGTGGTGGCACGCGTCTGTAATCGCAGCTACTCCGGAGGCTGAGGCAGAGAACTGCTTAAACCTGGAGGGGCGGAGGTTGCAGTGAGCCAAGATCCTGCCACTGCACTCCAGCCTGGGTGACAGAGCGAGACTCTGTCTCAAAAAAAAGAGAGAGAACTGCTGTTATTTTTTACTGTATGCTGGAATGTTAGGTATGCAAGTGAGACCCAGTTCCAGCATCTGTAAGGTTCACAGTAAAATGGAGAAGAACCCACAAACACACCAAAGCATGTATAAAGAGCTGTGACAGGCCAGAGTGAGCCACAGTATCTGCCAGCAGAAATTAGGAAAGGTGCCCAGATTGGTGCGGCATCCTTGCCTGTCTTTCTATCTTCCTAATCCTCATCCTACCACGTTCCCAGTCCACCCTCTACACTGCCACTCAATCCAAATTCTCAGATTCAAGTCCTCATGAACATTGGGCTCCAAGCTGTATTCCTAGCCTTATTTCCTTACCACTGCTCTCCATTCTTTTGAGGGTGTGGCATACCACTTTTTGTTGTTGAACGCCTATACATCTTTTTTTTTTTTTTTTTTTTTTTGAGACGGAGTCTCGCTCTGTCGCCCAGGCTGGAGTGCAGTGGCCGGATCTCAGCTCACTGTAAGCTCCGCCTCCCGGGTTTACGTCATTCTCCTGCCTCAGCCTCCCGAGTAGCTGGGACTACAGGCGCCCACCACCTCGCCCAGCTAATTTTTTTAAGTAGAGACGGGGTTTCACCGTGTTAGCCAGGATGGTCTCGATCTCCTGACCTCGTGATCCGCCCGTCTCAGCCTCCCAAAGTGCTGGGATTACAGGCTTGAGCCACCGCGCCCAGCCTACATCTTTTTTAAGATCCAGGTTGAATGTATATATGTTCATTCAACAAGTGTTTATTGAGTCTCATTGTGTGACAAACCTTTTGCTATGTGCTGAGTACATAACTGGTGGCTATCCTTGTCCTTAGAAAGTCTGCAACCTAGAGTGGGAAACAGACCATTAGCAACTGCACAAAAAGGTGATAGAAGAGAATACTGGAATAAGCCAGACTTATCTAGCTGTCTGATGGCCTGAGCCATGGTCATCAGTAAGGAAAACACTTACTCAAGGACCAAGATGGCCAAGGTGGCTGGAGCTTTGGTAACCAGGAAAGACAATGAGTTTGGAGAGGTAGGCAGGGGTTTGTTATAGTCTGGACCTTTTAGACTAGACTATGATGAGGACTTGAGATTATATTCAGTATGCAATGGGAAGGTGTTGGAAGAACAGTGAAATTATGGTGTTTTTTTTTTTTTTTTTTTTTTTTTGAGACGGAGTCTTGCTCTGTCGCCCAGGCTAGAGTGCAGTGGCCGGATCTCAGCTCACTGCAAGCTCCGCCTCCCGGGTTTACGCCATTCTCCTGCCTCAGCCTCCCGAGTAGCTGGGACTACAGGTGCCCGCTACCACACCCAGTGACGGGGTTTCACCGTGTTAGCCAGGATGGTCTCGATCTCCTGACCTCATGATCCGCCCAAAGTGCTGGGATTACAGGCTTGAGTCACCGCTCCCGGCCATATGGTGATTGTTAAATGATACAGGGTCTCACTCTGTCACCTGGGCTGGAGTGCAGTGGCGCAATCATAGTTCACTACAGCCTCAAACTCCTGTGTTCAAGCGATCCTCCTCCACCTCAGCTTCCCAAGTAGATTATTTTTCTTTTTCTTTTTCTTTTTTTAAGAGATAAGGGCTGGGCACCCTGGCTGTAATCCCAGCACTTTGGGAGCCCAAGGCAGGAGGATCATGAGGTCAGGAGATCAAGACCATCCTGGCGAAAATAGTGAAACCCCCGTCTCTACTGAAAATACAAAAATTAGCTGGGCTTGGTGGCGCACACCTGTAACCCCAGCTACTCAGGAGGCTGAGGAAGGAGAATCACTTGAACCCAGCAGGTGGAGGTTGCAGTGAGCTGAGATTGTACCACTGTACTCCAGCCTGCACCAAGGGAGCAAGGCTCCATCTCAAACAAAACAACAACAACAAACAAAAAAAACATATAAGACCAGGCCAGGCACTGTGGCTCACGCCTGTATTCCCAGCATTTTGGGAGGCCGAGGCAGGTGGATCACTTGAGGTCATAAGTTCGAGACCAGTGTGGCCAACAGGGTGAAAGCGACTAAAAATATTTTTAAAATTGGCGGGGCGTAGTGGCGCATGCCTGTAGTCCCAGCTTCTCAGGAGGCTGAGGCATGAGAATCGCTTGAACCTGGGTGGCAGAGATTGAAGTGAGCCAAGATCGTGCCACTGCACTCCAGCCTGGGCAACTGAGTGAGACTGGGAAAAAAAAAAAAAGAGATAAGGCGAGATGTGGTGGCTTACACTTGTAATCCCAACACTTTGGGAGGCCCAGGCAGGAAGATTGCTTGAGCCCAGGAGTTTGACCAGCCTGGGCAAGATAGGGAGACACTGTCTCTAAAAAAAAAAAAAAAATTAGCCTCAGCATGGTGGTGTGGACCTGTAGTCCCGGCCACTCAGCAGACTGACAGGCAGGAGGATCTGCGTGAGCCTAGGAGTTCCAGGCTGCAGTGAGCCATGATTGCACCACTGCATTCCAGCCCGGATGACAGAGCAACACACTGTCTCAAAAAAAAAAAAAAGAAAGAAAGAAAGAAAAGAAAAGAGAGAGATAACACCGGTGGATGATAGGAAGAGCAATTGACAGCACCATCTCTGGGCCTCTCACAAGTTTATACAACACATCTGCTTCCTATTACAATGTAAGACCTGTTTATGTATCTCCCTTCTCTTGTGACTTCTACTTTGTAAAGAGCAGGGACCTCCATGTATTATTAAAATATATTAAAGAAAGTAAAATACCTAACAGTCTATATTTTTTGTTGAAAACATTTTATTTTATTATTTATTATTATTATTATTTTATTTTTTTGAGACGGAGTCTTGCTCTGTGGCCCAGGCTGGAGTGCAGTGGTGGGATCTCAGCTCACTGCAAGCTCCGCCTCCCGGGTTCCTGCCATTCTCCTGCCTCAGCCTCCGGAGTAGCTGGGACTACAGGTGCTGGCTAGTTTTTTTTTTTTTTTTTTTGTATTTTTTTTTTTTAGTAGAGACGGGGTTTCACCATGTTAGCCAGGATGGTCTCCATCTCCTGACCTCATGATCCGCCCATCTCAGCCTCCCAAAATGCTGGGATTACAGGCTTGAGCCACCGTGCCCAGCTATTTATTATTATTTTTTTTGAGATGGAGTTCGCTCTTGTTGCCCAAGCTGGAGTGCAATGGCACGATTTCGGCTCACTGCAACCTCTGCCTCCTGGGTTCAAGCGATTCTCCTGTCTCAGCCTCCCTAGTAGCTGGGATTACAGGCACCCGCCACCACACCCGGCCAATTTTTTGTATTTTTAATAGAGACAGGGTGTCACCATGTTGGCCAGGCTGGTCTCAGACTCCTGACCTCAGGTGATCCACCTGCCTCAGCCTCCCAAAGTGCTGGGATTACAAGCATGAGCCACCGTGCCTGGCCTGAAAACATTTATTTATATGTATACAATGCATACATACATAGAAAGCAGTCTGGCAAGATAAACTAAACTATTAACAGTTTGGAGGAAGCATTTTCAGATTTTATATAATTTCTGTGCTGTTTCAATTTCTTTACAATTGTCACATATTGGTTTTATTTTTTTGAGACAAGGTCTTCATCTGTCACCTAGGCTGGAGTGCAGTGGCATGATTATGGCTGACTGTAGCCTTGACTTCCCTGGCTCAAGCAATCCTTCTGCCCCAGCCTCTGGGGTAGCTGGGACCACAGGCCCATGCCACGATGCTCGGTTAATTTTTTATTTTGGGGTAGAGACGAGGTCTCTATATGTTGCCCAGAGTGGTCTCAAACTCCTGAGCTCTCAAAGTGTTGGGATTACAGGCATGACCCACAGCACCCGTCCATCATTATCCATTAAAAAAAAAAAAATGGTAACAGGTCGGGAACGGTGGCTCACGCCTATAATCCCAGCACTTTCGGAGGCAGAAGCGGGCGGATCACAAGGTCAGGAGATCGAGACCATTCTGGCTAACACGGTGAAACCCCGCCTCTACTAAAAATACAAAAAATTAGCCGGGCACGGTGGCGGGTGCTTGTAGTCCCAGCTATTCGGGAGGCTGAGGCAGGAGAATGGCGTGAACCCTGGAGGCGGAGCTTGCGGTGAGCCGAGATCGCGCCACTGCACTCCAGCCTGGGCGACAGAGCGAGACTCCGTCTCAAAAAAAAAAAATTGTGTTGATAAAGATCTACTTCAGTCATCTCAGGTACAGTATCTTATTTTTCACATTAACGCTATGCTGTACCTTATTCTACAACTCTTTTCACTAGATTTTGAAAAACATTTCGAATAACACTCCTTCGAAGTGCAGCATATAGCATGCCACAATATGAACACACCATGACAATCAGCTTATGCGTGGTTGTCAGGATGGTGTTTTCCCTTACAGTGACCTTGTGCTTCCACTGCACGCCTGCCTGGGCTGCTCCAGGGTGGTGGCTAGGGGTGGCACAAGTTACACATTTTCAATTTGGATAGATTGTGATTCTTGTCTTCCCTAGTCAGGTACCTACAGCCGCTGAGAGCCTGTATTCCAAACCCATGAGACGCCTTATGTCGTGAGCAGTTGACAAGAGAGACCCAGCACTTACTGCAACCGGAAGGAGTGATTCCTCCCTCGCTTGCTCAGCCACTCTTTTCCGCCACTCCCTCGGCGCCCGTCAGCACCTTCCCAGCAAGCCCTGCTTATATTTGCATATTGACTCACGTCCTTTTCTTCTAAGTAAAAATGGAAAGGACAAATTCTAGATTCTCCTTGTGAAGTCTTCCTTTCAGTTCAGAAGAATGGAATTCGCTCTCCAACTTCAGGAATTGAAATAAAGAGTTGCTTGGATTTTTGTGTTCACCTTTACCAAAAAATGGATTTGCTAACACTGCCACCCCGCTTTGGTTATGAATGAAGCAAAAAGGGCTTCTGTCGTGAGTGGCACACGTAGGGCAACTCGATTGCTCTGCGTGCGGAATCGACATCAAGAGATTTCGGAAGCACAATTTTTTGATATTCGGGCAGCTGGTGATCGTTGGTCCCGGCGCCCTTCCTTTTCTGTCTCAAGTTAGACGATACTTTTGTATGCTGGAGGAAAATTGAGGTTAAGTTCTAGTCTTTGAAGTTGCGTAGCTGTCTGCATTGAACCGCAGATGACTAAATTAGCAGGGTATTTAATAAATATAATACATAAGTAGCAAGACACTGCTAGACCTGTATCCTAGTACTTGGGCGGTGGAGGTGGGATAACCCCACGTGTTCTCGTGTGGGAGGCCAGTCTGAGCAACACAGCTGGAAGCCCCCACAAACGAGAGCATTTAAAAATTATAAGTGCGTGGTGGCGCGCGTAACAGAAAATTATTTAGCGACTCAATATAGCAGCCAATGGAGTAGACCTAGACCCTGACTTCAGGAGACCTGCCTCAGCCTCCCGAGTAGCTGGAACTACAGGCGTGCGCCATCATGCCCAGCTAATTTTTTATTTTTAGTAGAGACGGGTTCACCATGTTGGCCAGGATGGTCTCGATCTCTTGATCTGGCGATCCGACCACTTCGGCCTCCCAAAGTACTAGGATTACAGGCGTGGCCATCGTGCCCGGCCTGCGCAGAGGAAATTGAAATTACCTTCACCAGGCCTCAGCAAACTTTTTTCTTTCTTTTTTTTTTTTCTGAGACTCGCTCTGTCGCCCAGGCTGGAGTGCGGTGGCCGGATCTCAGCTCACGGCAAGCTCCGCCTCCCGGGTTTACGCCATTCTCCTGCCTCAGCCTCCCGAGTAGCTGGGACTACAGGCGCCGCCACCTCGCCCGGCTAGTTTTTTGTATTTTTTTAGTAGAGACGGGGTTTCACCGTGTTAGCCAGGATGGTCTCGATCTCCTGACCTCGTGATCCGCCCGTCTCGGCCTCCAAAGTGCTGGGATTACAGGCTTGAGCCACCGCGCCCGGCTCAGCAAACTTTTTCTATACCTTTTTTTTTTTTTGAGACGGAGTCTCGCTCTGTCGCCCAGGCTGGAGTGCAGTGGCCGGATCTCAGCTCACTGCAAGCTCCGCCTCCCAGGTTTACGCCATTCTCCTGCCTCAGCCTCCGGAGTAGCTGGACTACAGGCGTCCGCCACCTCGCCCGCTAGTTTTTTGTATTTTTTTAGTAGAGACGGGGTTTCACCGTGTTAGCCAGGATGGTCTCGATCTCCTGACCTCGTGATCCGCCCGTCTCGGCCTCCCAAAGTGCTGGGATTACAGGCTTGAGCCACCGCGCCCGGCTCAGCAAACTTTTTCTATACCTTTTTTTTTTTTTGAGACGGAGTCTCGCTCTGTCGCCCAGGCTGGAGTGCAGTGGCCGGATCTCAGCTCACTGCAAGCTCCGCCTCCCAGGTTTACGCCATTCTCCTGCCTCAGCCTCCGGAGTAGCTGGGACTACAGGCGTCCGCCACCTCGCCCGGCTAGTTTTTTGTATTTTAGTAGAGACGGGGTTTCACCATGTTAGCCAGGATGGTCTCGATCTCCTGACCTCGTGATCCGCCCGTCTCGGCCTCCCAAAGTGCTGGGATTACAGGCTTGAGCCACCGCGCCCCGCCACTTTTTCTATACCTTATACCATATACAAAAGATTAATTCAAGGGCGGGCGCAGTGGCTCACGCCTGTAATCCCAGCACTCCGAGAGGCCGAGGTGGACGGACCACCTGAGGTCGGGATTTCAAGACCAGCCTGACCAACATGGAGAAACCCCGTCTCTAACTAAAAATACAAAATTAGCCGGGCATGATGGAGCATGCCTGTAATCCCAGTTAAGAGGGAGGCTGAGACAAGAGAATTGCTTGAACCCAGGAGGCGGAGGTTGCAGTGAACTGAGACCGCACCATTGCACTCCAGCATGGGCAACAAGAGTGAAACTCCGTCTCAAAAAGAAAAAAGAAAAGAAAATTGGCCGGGCGCGGTGGCTCAAGCCTGTAATACCAGCACTTTGGGAGGCCGAGACGGGCGGATCACAAGGTCAGGAGATCGAGACCATCCTGGCTAACCCGGTGAAACCCCGTCTCTACTAAAAAATACAAAAAAAAAAAAAAAAAAGAAAAGAAAATTAATTCAAAATGGATCAAAGACCTAAATGTAAGACCTTAAACTATAAAACCCTTAGAGAAAACACAGGGGAAAATGACATCGACTTTGTCAATGATTTCTTGGATATAACACAATGGTGCACAAGCAACAAAAAATAAATTGGTCTTCATCAAATTTTAAAATGTTAACATTAATTTTAAAATTAAAATGAAAAACCCGGCTGGGTGTGGTGGCTCACGCCTATAATCCCAGCACTTTGGGAGACCGAGGTGGGCAGATAAGCTGAGGTCAGGAGTTCGAGACCAGCCTACCCAACATGGTGAAACCCCATTGCTACTAAAATTACAAAAATTAGCCGGGCATGGTGGCGGGTGCCTGTAATCCCAGCTACTCTGGGGGCTGAGACAGGAGAACGCTTGAACCCGGGAGGCAGAGGTTGCAGTGAGCTGAGATCCTGCCATTGCGCTCTAGCCTGGGTGACAACAGGGAAACTCCATCTTAAAAAAGAAGGCCGGAACAGTGGCTCCTGCCTCTAATCCCAGCACTTTGGGAGGCCGAGGTGGGCAGATCACCTGAGGTCAGGAGTTCGAAACCAGCCTGGCCAACATGGTGAAACCCCGTCTCTACTGAAAATACAAAAATTAGCCAGGCATGGTGGCAGACACCTATAATCCCAGCTACTTGGGAGTCTGAGGCAGGAGAATTGCTTGCACCCAGGAGGCAGAGTTGCAGTAAGCCAAGATCGTGCTACTGCACTCCAGCCTGGGCAACAGAGTGAGACTCTGTCTCAAAAAAAAAAAAAAAAAAAAAAAAAAAAGCCAGTTGTGGTGGCTCACGCAAGTAATCCCAGAGCTTTGGGAGGCTGAGGTGGGCAGATCACGAGGTCAGGAGTTCAAGACCAACCTGGCCAATATGGTGAAACACTGTCTCTACTAAAAATACAAAAAAAAATTAGCCGGGCGTGGTGGTGCATGCCTGTAATCCCAGGTACTTGAGAGGCTGAGGCAGGAGAATCGCTTGAATCCAGGAGGCAGAGGTTGTGGTGAACCAAGATAGCATCATTGCACTCCAGCCTGGACAAGAGCGAAACTCCGTCTCAGAAAAAAAAAAAAAAAAAAAAAACCCTTGTACATCAAAGGACACTATCAACAGAGTGGAAAGACAACCAACATCAGAGAACATGTTTGTAAATAACATATCTGATAAGGGATTAATATTCATAATACATAAGGAACTCATAACTCAACAACAACAACACAAACCTAGCCCAATTTAATAATGGGCAAAAGGACTTGCATAGATATTTCTCCAAAGATGGCCAATAAGCACATGAAATGATGCTCAGCATCACTAATCATTAGGAAAATGCAAACCAAAATCATAATGAGATAGCACTTTACACCCATTAAGATAGGTATTAATTAAAAATATATATATCGGGAGTCTCTCTGAGCCTACTCTGCCCAAGAGGCTGCCAATGATTCAAAATAATAATAATAATAAAGACCAGTGCTGTGGATCACACCTGTAATCCCAGCACTTTGGGAAGCCAAGGTGAGAGGATCCCTTGATGCCAGGAGTTCAAGACCTAAAGATATCGCTACAAATAATTTATAAAATTAGCTAGGTGTGGGTCATGCACTGTGGCTCATGCCTGTAATCCCAGCACTTTGGGAGGCTGAGGCAAGTGGATCACTTGAGGTCATGAGTTTGAGACTAGCCTGGCTAACGTGGTGAAACCCCCATCTCTGCTAAAAATACAAAAATTAGCCAGGCATGGTGGCGGGCACCTGTAATCCCAGCTACTCAGGAGGCTGAGGCAGAAGAATTGCTTGATCCCAGGAGGCGGAGGTTGCAGTGAACTTAGATCGTGCCACTGCACTCCAATGATACTCCGTCACATAAAAATAAAATAAAATAAAATAAAATAAATCAACACAGCCCAGGTGTAGTGACTCATGCCTGTAATCCCAGCACTTTGGGAGGCTGAGGCAAGTGGATCACTTGAGGTCATGAGTTTGAGACTAGCCTGGCTAACGTGGTGAAACCCCCATCTCTGCTAAAAATACAAAAATTAGCCAGGCATGGTGGCGGGCACCTGTAATCCCAGCTACTCAGGAGGCTGAGGCAGAAGAATTGCTTGATCCCAGGAGGCGGAGGTTGCAGTGAACTTAGATCGTGCCACTGCACTCCAATGATACTCCGTCACATAAAAATAAAATAAAATAAAATAAAATAAATCAACACAGCCCAGGTGTAGTGACTCATGCCTGTAATCCCAGCACTTTGGGAGGCCAAGGTGGGTGAATCACTTGAGATCAGGAGTTCAAGACCAGCCCAGCCAACATGGTACCAAAATCTGTATTAGGGTTCTCTAGAGGGACAGAACTAATAGAACATATGTATGTATGAAAGGGAGTTTATTTTTATTTTATTTTATTTTTTGAGCTAGAGTCTTGCCCTGTTGCCCAGGCTGGAGTGCAGTGGAGCAACATAGGCTCACTGCAACCTCTACCTCCCAAGTTCAAGCAATTCTCCTACCTCAGCCCCCGAGTAACTGGGATTACAGGCACACGCCACCACATCTGGCTAAGTTTTGTATTTTTTTTAGTAGAGACAAGGTTTCACCATGGTGGCCAGGCTAGTCTCTAACTCCTGACCTTGTGATCTGCCTGCCTTGGCCTCCCAAAGTGCTGGGATTACAAGTGTGAGCCACCTCACCTAGCCAAAGGGAGTTTACTAAGGAGAATTGACTCACATGGTCACAAAGTGAAGTCCCTTGATAGACCATCTACAAGTTGAGGAGCAAGGAAGCCAATAGTGGGCTGGACGCAGTGGCTCATGCCTATAATCCCAACACTTTTGGAGGCCAAGGCGGGCGGATCACCTGAGGTCAGGATTTTGAGACCAACCTGACCAATATGATGAAACGCTGTCTCTACTAAAACAAACAAAAATTGGCAGGGCGTGGTGGCATGCCCCTGTAATCCCAGCTACTCAGGAGGCTGAGGCAGGACAATTGCTTGAACCTGGGGCAGAGGTTGCAGTGAGCCGAGATAGTGCCATCACATTCCAACCTGTGCAACAGGAGTGAAGCTCAGTCTCAAAAAAAAAAAAAGAAGGCCAGGCGCAGTGGCTCACACCTGTAATCCCAGGACTTTGGGAGGCCGAGACAGGTGGGTCACGAGGTCAGGCAATCCAGACCATCCTGGCTAACACGGTGAAACACCATCTGTACTAAAAATACAAAAAATTAGCCGGGCGTGTTGGCAGGCGCCTGTAGTCCCAGCTACTTGGAAAGCTGAGGCAGGAGAATGGCGTGAACCTGTGAGGTGGGGCTTGCAGTGAGCCAACATCACGCCACTGCACTCCAGCCTGGGCAACAGAGCGAGACTCCGTCTCAAAAAAAAAAAAAATAGTAGCTCAGTCGCTCAGAGTCCCAAAACCTCAAAAGTAAGGAAGCCGACAGTGCAGCCTTCAGTCTGTGGCCAAAGGCCCAAGAGCCCCTGGCAAACCACTGGCCTAAGTCCAAGAGTCCAAAAGCCAAAGAACTTGGAGTCTGATATTTGAGGGCAAGAAGCATCCCACAAGGGAGAAAGACGAAGCCTGGAAGGCTTAGCAAGTTAGCTCCCACCTTCTGTCTGCTTTATTCTAGCCGCGCTGGCAGCTGATTGGATGGTGCCCACCCAAATTGAGGGTGGTCCTGCCCCTCCAAGTCCACTGACTGAAATGTTAATCTTCTTTGCAAACACCCTCACAGACACACCCAGGAACAATATTTTGTATCCTTCAATCCAATCAAATTAATACATATTTTTTTGAGATGGAGTCTTGCTCTGTCGCCCAGGCTGCAATGCAGGAGTGCAGTGGTGTGATCCCAGCTCACAGCAACCTTTGCCTCCTGGGTTCAAGCGAGGCTCCCACCTCAGCCTCCCGAGTAGCTGATATTACAGGCGTGTGCCACTGCACCTGGATAATTTTTGTATTTTGAGTAGAGACAGGGTTTTACTGTGTTGGTCAGGCTGTTCTTGAACTCCTAACCTGCAGTGATCAGCCTGCCTTGGCCTCCCAAAGTGCTGGGATTACAGGCGTGAGCCACCAGGTCTGGTCTGATATGAAGGTAATAAATCTTACGTCATATGTTTGTTTTTTGAGACAGAGTCTTGCTCTGTCACCTAGGCTGGAGTGCAGTGGCGTGATCTCGGCTCACTGCAACCTCCGCTTCCTGCGTTCAAGCAATTCTCCTGCCTCAGCCTCCCAAGTAGCTGGGACTACAGGCACCCATTACCATGCCTGTGTATGTTTAGTAGAGATGGGGTTTCACTGTGTTAGCCAGGATGGTCTTGATCTCCTGACCTTATCTGTCCGCCTTGGCCTCCCAGAGTGCTGGGATTATAGGTGTGAGCCACCGCATCTGGCCTTTTTTTTTTTTGAGACAGAGTCTCACTCTGTTGCCCAGGTTGGAGTGCAGTGGCTGGATCTCAGCTCACTGCAAGCTCTGCCTCCTGGGTTTATGCCATTCTCCTGCCTCAGCCTCCCAAGTAGCTGGGACTACAGGCGCCTGCCACCTCGCCCAGCTAGTTTTTTGTATTTTTTAGTAGAGACGGGGTTTCACCGTATTAGCCAGGATGGTCTCAATCTCCTGACCTCGTGATCCGCCCATCTCGGCCTCCCAAAGTGTTGGGATTACAGGCGTGAGCCACTGCGCCCGGCTGCTTCTTTTTTTTTTTTTTTTTTTTTTTTTTTTTGAGATGGAGTTTTGCTGTTGTCAGCCAGACTGGAGTGCAGTGGCACGATCTCAGCTCACTGCAACTTCCACCTCCCAGGTTCAAGTGATTCTCCTGCCTCAGCCTCCCAAATAGCTGGGATTACAGGCACCTACCACCACGTCTGGCTAATGTTTTTGTATTTTTAGAAGACACGGAGTTTCACCATGTTGGCCAGGCTGGTCTCAAACTCCTGACCTCAGATGATCCACCTGCCTCAGCCTCCGAAAGTGCTGAGATTACAGGCGTGAGCCACCGTGCCCGGCCAATTTTTTTGTATTTTTAGTGGAGACGGGGTTTCACCATGCTGGCCAAGCTGGTCTCGAACTCCTGACCTCAGGTAATCTGCCCGTCTCGGCCTCCCAAAGTGCTGAGATTATAGGCATGAGCCATTGCCTAGGAGGCAATCTTTTTTTTTTTTTTTTTTTTTTTGAGACAGAGTCTCGCTCTGTCGCCCAGGCTGGAGTGCTGTGGCCGGATCTCAGCTCACTGCAAGCTCCGCCTCCCGGGTTTACGCCATTCTCCGGCCTCAGCCTCCCGAGTAGCTGGGACTACAGGCGCCCGCCACCTCGCCCGGCTAGATTTTTGTATTTTTTTTAGTAGAGACGGGGTTTCACCGTGTTAGCCGGGATGATCTCGATCTCCTGACCTCGTGATCCGCCCGTCTCGGCCTCCCAAAGTGCTGGGATTACAGGCTTGAGCCACCGCGCCCGGCCCTAGGAGGCAATCTTAACTTCCAGTTTAATGAAATCATTGTGCCTCCTGGTGGCAACGTTCCTCCCTCTAAAACTAAGACCTCCTTCTAAGACAGCAGAACATAATGCCGTGGGAACAGGAAGCAATAATTTTGCTAGTGCGTCACTAGGGGTAATGGTGAGTGGTGCCACTTCCACTTCCACCTCTTGATTCCTGGATGCTTGAATCCTGCCTATGGGAGAAACAGTACGAATCAGCATACCGTGTGCTGATTCAGAGCACACACAGCCTTCTGGAGAACTCTGCCCCAGCCCTGCAAAGTATTGTAACCTAGTTGGCATTGTAATTGTGACTTCAAAAGGCCATTCCGCTGTTCTATCAGTCCAGCTGCTTCAGGATGATGGGGAACATGGTAAGACAAGTGAATCCCATGAGCAAGAGCCCACTGTCGCACTTGTTTAGCTTGCAAGCGTGTGCCTTGGTCAGAGGCAATGCTGTGTGGAATACCATGATGGTGGATAAGGCATTCTATAAGTCCACGGATGATAGTCTTGGCAGAAGCATTGCATGCAAGACAGGCAAACCCATATCTAGAGTAAGTGTCTATTCCAGCGAGGACAAACCTCTGCCCTTTCCATGATGGAAGAGGTCCAACATAGTCAAACTGCCACCAAGTGGCTGGCTGATCACCTCAAGGAATGGTGCCATATCAAGGACTCAGTGCTGGTCTTTGCTGCTGGAAAATAGGGCACTCAGTTGCGGCCATAGCCAGGTCAGCCTTAGTGAGTGGAAGTCCATGTTGCTGAGCCCATTAGTAACCTCCATCACTGCCACCATGGCCACTTTGTTCATGGGCCCATTGGGCGATGACAGGGGTGGCTGGGGAAAGAGGCTGAGTGGTGTCCACAGAACAAGTTATCCTATCCAGTTGATTATTAAAATTCTCCTCTGTTGGCTGGGCGCGGTGGCTTAAGCCTGTAATTCCAGCATTTTGGGAGGCCAAGGTGGGCAGATCACAAGGTCAGGAGATTGAGACCATTCTGGTTAACACGGTGAAATCCTGTCGCTACTGAAAATATAAAAAAATTAGCTGGGCGTGGTGGCACGCACCTGTAGTCCCAGCTACTCGGGAGGCTGAGGCAAAAGAATCACTTAAACCTGGGAGGCAGAGGTTGCAGTGAGCCGAGATTGCGCCACTGCACTCCAGCCTGGCAACAGAGCAAGACTCCATCTCAAAAAAAAAAAAAAAAAAATCCTTTGCTGAGATCACCCTTTGGTAAGCATTCACATGGGATACAAATATCTTCACAGTTTTTGATCACTCAAAGAGGTGCATTCACATAGCTCTTTCCCAAATGCCTTTGTCACCAATTTTCCAGTCGTGCTTCTTCCAAGCCCCTGACCATCCAGCTAAAACATTGGCTACAGCCCATGAATCAGTATATAATTGCACATCTGGTCATTTCTCCCTCTAAGCAAAGAGCACAACCAGGTTCACTCCTCGAAGTTCTGCCCACTGGGAAGATTTCCCTTCACAGCTGTCCTTCAGGGATATGTCCTTCTTAGAAAGGGGCTGTAGTGCTGCAGCTGTTCACTTCCAGGCGGTGCCTGCATGTCATGCAGAGCTAGCTGTAAACCAGGCCCTAGTCTTCTCTTCCTCTGTTAGCTCATCAGGGGGAACTCCCATGAGGCTATTGGTGCAGGCTGGGGGAGAGAAGGCAGGGTGGCAGGAGTGGTGGCCATGGGCATTTGAGTTGCTTCCTCATGCAACTTACTTGTGCCTTCAGGACGTGCTCCAGCCCGATCACATATATACCACTTCCATTTGATGATGGAGTGCTGCTGTGCACACCCAACTTTATGGCTAGATGGGTCAGAAAGCACCCAGTTCATGAGGCAGTTCAGGTCGCATGGTGACTTGATGACCCATAGTCAAACGTTCAGTTTCTACTAAAGCCCAGTAACAGGCCAAGAGCTGTCTCTCAAAAGAAAAGTAGTTAGCTGAAGAAGACGGCAGGGCCTTGTTCCAAAATCCTAGAGGCCTCCACTGTGATTCACCTATGGGGGCCTGCCAAAGGCACCAAACAGCAACCCTATCTGTCACTGACACCTCAAGCACCATTGGATCTGCTGGGTCATACGGCCTAAATGGCAGAGCAGCTTGCAAAGCAGCCTGGACCTGTTGAAGAGCCTTCTCCTGTTTTGGACCTACTCAAAACTGGCAGCCTTTAGGGTCACTTGATACCAGAGCAACACACCCAAATGAGGAACGCGTTGCCCCCAAAATCCAAATAGGCCCAGTAGGCACTGTGCCTGTTTCTTGGTTGTAGGAGGGGCCAAGTGCAGCAATTTATCCTTCACCTTAGAAGGAATATCTTGACAGGCAAGGCCCCACACCACTGAACCCCTAGAAATTTCACTGAGGTAGAAGTTCCCTGAATTTTACTCAGATTTACTTCCCATTCCCTGGCATGCAAATGTCTCACCAAGTCCAGTGTGTTTGTTACATCTCTCTCACTGGATCTAATCAGCATAATGTCATTAATGTAATGGACCAGTGTGATACCTGATGGACGGAAAAGTGATCAAGATCTCTGCGAACAAGATTATGACACAAAGCTGGAGAGCTGATATACCCCTGAGGTAGGATAGTGAAAGTATATTGCCAGCCTTGCCAGCTGAAGGCGAATTGCCTCTGGTGGGCCTTATGGACAGGAATGGAGAAAAAGGCATTTGCCAAATCAGTACCTGCATAACAGGTACCAGGAGATGTGTTAATTCGCTCAAGCAATAAAGCTACATCTGGTACAGCAGCTGCAATTGGAGTCACCACTTGGTTAAGCTTACAAAAATCCACTGTCATTGTCCAAGATCCACCTGTCTTCTGCACAGGCCAAATAGGAGAGTTGAACGAGGATGTGGTGGGAACCACCACCTCTTTGTCTTTCAAGTCCTTTATGGTGTCATTAATCTCTGCAATCCCTCCAGGGATGCAATATTGTTTTGTTTTGTCTTGAGACGGTTTTGCTCTTGCTGCCCAGGCTGGAGTGCAGTGATGCAGTCTTGCCTCACTACAACCTCCGCCTCCCGGAATCAAGTGGTTCTCCTGCCTCAGCCTCCTGAGTAGCTGGGATTACAGGCACCTGCCACCACACCTGGCTAATTTTTTGTATTTTTAGTAGAGATGAAGTTTCATCACATTGACCAGGCTGGTCTTGAACTCCTGACCTCAGATGATCCGCCCGCCTCAGCCGCCCAAAGTGCTGGGATTACGGGTGTGAACCACTGTGCCTGGCCCAATATTGTTTTTTTATTTACTATTTTTCCAGGCAGAGGCAGCTCTAATGGCTTCCATTTGGCCTTTCCCACCACAGTAGCCCTCACCCTACTGCTCAGGGAGCCACTGTGGGGATTCTGCCAGCTACTAAGTATGTCTATGCCAATTATGCATTCTGGCACTGGGGAAATGACCACAGGATGAGTACAGGGACCCATTGGACCTACTGTAAGTTGGACCTGAGCTAAAACTCCAGTAATTACCTGATCTCCATAAGTCCCTACTATAACTGGAGGACCACAATGATGTTTTGGGTCCCCTAGAATCAATGTCAGCTAAGAGCCAGTGTCCAGTACTCCCCGAAGGTCTAATTATTCCCCTTTCCCTAATGCACAGTTACCCTAGCCCAGAGGTCTCCTTGGGGAAAGATGGGAGAAAAAGTAACAGTATAAATTGTCCATAGTGTAGTGGGGTCCTTCCTCAATGGGACCTGGCCTCCCCTTCATTCAAGCAGTTCTGGGTCTGTAAGCTGGCTCAAGTCTGGAAATTGCTTGAGAGACCACGACGCTCTATTTCTTTTTGAGACAGAATTTCGCTCTTGTTGCCCAGGCTGGAGGGCAAAGGCACAATCTCAGGCTCACCGAAACCTCTGCCTCCCAGGTTCAAGCAATTCTCCTGCCTCAGCCTCCCAGGTAGCTGGGATTACAGGCATGTGCCACCACGCCTGGCTAATTTTGTATTTTTAGGAGGGATGGAGTTTCTACATGTTGGTCAGGCTGATTTCGAACTCCCAACCTCAGGTGATCCGCCTGCCTTGGCCTCCCAAAGTGCTGAGATTACAGGCAAGAGCCACCACACCTGGCCGATTCTCTGTTTTACAATTCAAATTAGTCTTTTGTCCACTCAACCTGGAAGTTTTCTATTTATACAAATTAAGTAAGAATGCAGTAAGTGCTGGGCATGGTGGCTCACACCTGTAATCTCAGCACTTTGAGAGGCCAAGGCAGCAGATCACATGAGGTCAGGAGTTTGAAACCAGCCTGGCAACATGGCAAAACGCTGTCTCTACTAAAAATAAAAAAAATTGGGCCAGGGACAGTGGCTCATGCCTGTAATCCCAGCACCTTGGGAGGTCGAGGCAGGTGGATCACCTGAGGTCAGGAGTTTGAGACCAACCTGACCAACATGGCGAAACCTTGTCTCTACTAAAAATACAAAAATTAGCCAGGCAGGCTGGCAATTTTTCATTGGCTCATGCCTATAACCCCAGCATCTTGGGAGGCCGAGGCAGGTGGATCACCTGAGGTCAGGAGTTCGAGACCAGCCTGGCCGATATGGTGAAACTCTGTCTCTACTAAAAACTCAAAAAATTACCCAGGCATGGTGGCGGGTGCCTATAATCCCAGCTATTTGGGAGGCTAAGGCAGGAGAATCGCTTGAACCTGGGCGGTGTAGGTTGTAGTGAGCCAAGATTGTGCCATTGTACTCCAGCCTGGGTGACAAGAGTGAAACTCCATCTAAAAAAAAAAAAAAAAAAATTGGGCTGGGCGCAGTGGCTCATGCCTGTAATCACAGCACTTTGCGGGGCTGAGGCAGGTGAATCACTTGAGGCCAGGAATTCGAGACCAGCCTGGACAACATGGTAAAATCCCGTCTGTGCTAAAAATACAAAAACTAGCTGGACATGGTGTCATGGGCCTGTAGTCCCAGCTACTCGGGAGGCTGAGGCAGGAAAATTGCTTGAACCTGGGAGGCAGAGGTTTCAGTGAGCCAAGATTGCACCACTGCACTCCAGCCTGAGCGACAGAGCAAGCCTCCCTATCAAAACATAAGAAAAAAAATATTAACTGGACATGGTGGCACATGCCTGTAATCCCAGCTACTTGGGAGGCTGAGGAGGGAGAATCACTTGAACCCGGAAGCGGGAGGTTGCAGTAACCTGAGATCACGCCACTGCACTCCAACCTGGGCAACAGAGCAAGACTCTGTCTCAAAGAAAAAAAAAAAAAGAGTTCAGTAGGCTTTCTATCAATGAGTCAGACTATTCCAATTGCTGCTTTGCCTCTGCTGTCCATTACAGTAACTATGTCTGCTTTGCCTTTGATGGTTGAGTGTTGCCACTTGGCTCCTGCCACCTCAGGATTTAATTATTCCCACTGCGTTTAAGTTTTCCAGTTGAGTGAGTGTAGTTCCCACCGTACAATCTGGCATATGGAGAGGAGCAATCACAGAGCTCTTCAAGGACACGGGTGCTCCCTTCACAAATCTGTTCCACAAGGTTATACCCTATGGTGAAGGATCTGTCTTCTGGACCCTTCCATTAGGGATGAGCAGGTCTAAAGTAACTAATCCACTCTAGTGTTCCAACTTCCCTAAGCCTTTGGATCCCTTCCTCTACATTAAACCAACAGAGATTGGAATGCTACTAAAAATACAAAAAGGCAGGCTTGATGATGTGCGCCTGTAATTCCAGCTACTAGGGAGGCTGAGGCACGAGAATCTCTTGAACCTGGGAGGCAGAGGCTGCAGTGAGTGGAGGTCACATCACTGCACTCCAGCCTGGGCGACAGAATGAAGACCCTCTCAAAACAAACAAACAAAAACAAACAAACAAAGCCGGGCGCGGTGGCTCAAGCCTGTAATCCCAGCACTTTGGGAGGCCGAGAAGGGCGGATCACGAGGTCAGGAGATCGACACCATCTGGCTAACACCGTGAAACCCCGTCTCTACTAAAAATACAAAAAACTAGCCGGGCGAGGTGGCGGGCGCCTGTAGTCCCAGCTACTTGGGAGGCTGAGGCAGGAGAATGGCGTAAGCCCGGGAGGCGGAGCTTGCAGTGAGCTGAGATCCGGCCACTGCACTCCAGCCTGGGCGATAGAGCGAGACTCCGTCCCAAAAATAAAAAAAAAAAAAAATAAAAAATAAATTTAAAAGGCCGGCGCGGTGGCTCAAGCCTGTAATCCAGCACTTTGGGAGGCTGAGACGGGCGGATCACAAGTTCAGGAGATCGAGACCATCCTGGCTAACACGGTGAGACCCCGTCTCTATTAAAAATATAAAAAACTAGCCGGGCGAGGTGGCGGCGCCTGTAGTCCCAGCTACTCGGGAGGCTGAGGCAGGAGAATGGCGTGAACCCGGGAGGCGGAGCTTGCAGTGAGCTGAGATCCGGCCACTGCACTCCAGCCTGGGTGACAGAGCGAGACTCCGTCTCAAAAAAACAAAACAAACAAAACAAAACAAAACAAAACAAACAAACAAAGCCGGGCGCGGTGGCTCAAGCCTGTAATCCCAGCACTTTGGGAGGCCGAGAAGGGCGGATCACGAGGTCAGGAGATCGACACCATCCTGGCTAACACCGTGAAACCCCGTCTCTACTAAAAAATACAAAAAACTAGCCGGGCGAGGTGGCGGGCGCCTGTAGTCCCAGCTACTTGGGAGGCTGAGGCAGGAGAATGGCGTAAGCCCGGGAGGCGGAGCTTGCAGTGAGCTGAGATCCGGCCACTGCACTCCAGCCTGGGCGATAGAGCGAGACTCCGTCCCAAAAATAAAAAAAATAAAAAATAAAAAATAAATTTAAAAGGCCGGGCGCGGTGGCTCAAGCCTGTAATCCCAGCACTTTGGGAGGCTGAGACGGGCGGATCACAAGTTCAGGAGATCGAGACCATCCTGGCTAACACGGTGAGACCCCGTCTCTATTAAAAATATAAAAAACTAGCCGGGCGAGGTGGCGGCGCCTGTAGTCCCAGCTACTCGGGAGGCTGAGGCAGGAGAATGGCGTGAACCCGGGAGGCGGAGCTTGCAGTGAGCTGAGATCCGGCCACTGCACTCCAGCCTGGGTGACAGAGCGAGACTCCGTCTCAAAAAAACAAAACAAAACAAAACAAAACAAAACAAAAAAACAAAAAAAGCCGAGCATGGTGGTTGATGCCTGCAATCCCTGCACTTTGGGAGGCCGAGGTGGGTGGATCACCTGAGGTCAGGAGTTCGAGACGAGCCTGGCCAACATGAGGATACCCTGAATCTACTAAAAATACAAAAAATTAGCTGGGCATGGTGGTGCATGCCTGTAACTCAGCTACTCAGGAGACTGAGGCAGAAGAATCATTTGATTCCGCTAGGAGGCGGAGGTTGTAGGTGAGCCGAGATTGCGCCACTGCATTCTAGCCTCGGAAACAAGAGGAAAACTCCGTCTCAAAAATAAACAAACAGGCCGGGCGCGGTGGCTCAAGCCTGTAATCCCAGCACTTTGGGAGGCCGAGACGGGAGGATCACGAGGTCAGGAGATCGAGACCATCCTGGCTAACACGGTGAAACCCCGTCTCTACTAAAAATTACAAAAAACTAGCCGGGTGAGGTGGCGGGCGCCTGTAGTCCCAGCTACTCGGGAGGCTGAGGCAGGAGAATGGCGTAAACCCGGGAGGCGGAGCTTGCAGTGAGCTGAGATCCGGCCACTGCACTCCAGCCTGGGCGACAGAGCGAGACTCCGTCTCAAAAAAAAAAATAAATAAATAAATAAAAAATAAAAAATAACAAACAAACAAACAAACAAACACAGAATAAACATGTGATCCAGGCCGGGTGCGGTGGCTCAAGCCTGTAATCCCAGCACTTTGGGAGGCCGAGACGGGTAGATCACGAGGTCAGGAGATCGAGACTATCCTGGCTAACACGGTGAAACCCCGTCTCTACTAAAAAATACAAAAAACTAGCCGGGCGTGGTGGCGGGCGCCTGTAGTCCCAGCTACTTGGGAGGCTGAGGCAGGAGAATGGTGTGAACCCGGGAGGCGGAGCTTGCAGTGAGCTGAAGTGAGCTGAGATCCAGCCACTGCACTCCAGCCCGGGCGGCAGAGCGAGACTCCATCTCAAAAAAAAAAAAAAAAAAAAAGAATAAACATGTGATCCAGCAATTCCTCTTCGGGGTATAGACCCAAAAGAATTGAAACCAGGAACTTGAACAGATATTTGTACACCCACGTTGATAGCATCATAGCAGCATTACTCACAATAGCCAAAAAGTAGAAACGATTCAAATGTCCATCAAAGGATAAATGGATAAACCAAATGAATGGATGTCTATACGGTGGAATTATTATTTGGTCATAAAAAGGAATGAAGTACTGAAACATGCTATAGTATGAATGAACTTTAAACACATTATCAAGTGAAATAAACCGGACTCAAAAGGACAAATATTGTACAATACTACTTATATGAGGCACTTAGCATAGTCAAATTCTGGCTAGGCATGGTGGCTCACACCTGGAATCCTAGCACTCTGGGAGGCCGAGGTGGGCGGATCACTTGAGGTCACAAGTTTGAGACCAGCCTGGACAACATGGTGAAATCCCGCCTCTACTAAAAATACAAAAATTTGCTGAGTGTGGTGGCGCACGCCAGTAGTCCTACTACTCTGGAGTAGCTACTCTGGAGGCTGAAATGGGAGAACTGCTGGAACCCAGGAGGCGGAGGTTGCAGTGGGCCAAGATTGCACCACTGCACTCTAGCCTGGGTGACAGAGAGAGACTTTGTCTCAAAAAAAATCTTAAAATGGTAAACTTTATGTAATGTCTATTTTATCACAATAAAAAATTAAAAGTTAATTTAAAATGAAATAGTTTAAAAGGAAAGACATTGGAGAGTAAGATTTTGAATGTGCCTGTGATATCCCTGGCACTGAGCTGGGAGGTGGTCACTGGTTCAGGGAGCTTACATGCTAATAAGCCAACAGTGTGCATGCCAGTGTCCACACCATGCCTGGTAGAGCAGAAGTGCTCATAAATGTAGTTATTATTTGATAACCCTCAGTTCAATTTTGAAAGTAAGCAGGATTCCAAATTAACCCACGTTGGAGAAGTCTTATGACACGATGGTGACATTCTGTGTCCCAGTAAAGAATCTGTTTTTGTTTGGGCTCGGTAGCTTACACCTGTAATCCCAGGACTTTGGGAGGCCGAGGCAGGTGGATCACCTGAGGTTAGGAGTTCGAGACCAGCTTGGACAACATGGTGAAACCCCGTCTCTACTAAAAATACAGAAATTAGCTGGGTGTGGTGGTGAGGGCCTGTAGTCCCAGCTATCCAAGAGGCTGAGGCAGGAGAATCGATTGAACCCAGGAGATGGAGGTTGCAGTGGGCCAAGATGGTGCCACTGCACTCCAGCCTGGGTGACAGAGTGAGACTCTGTCTCAGAAAAAACAAAAATAATCTTTTTCAGGCCAGGTGTGGTGGCTCACGCCTATAATCCCAGCACTTTGGGAGGCTGAGGCGGGTGGATCGCTTGAGGCCAGGAGTTCAAGACCAGCCTGGCCAACACAGTGAAACCCCATCTTTACTAGCTGGGCATGGTGCTGTGTGCCTGTAGTCCCAGCTACTCGGGAGTCTGAGGCAGGAGAATCGTTTGAACCCGGGAGGCGGAGGTTGCAATGAGCAGAGATCATGCCATTGCACTCTAGCTTGGGCAAAAGTGAGACTTTGTCTCAAAAAAAAAAATTGGCCGGGAGCGGTGGCTCAAGCCTGTAATCCCAGCACTTTAGGAGGCCAAAACGGGCGGATCACGAGGTCAAGAGAGCGAGACCATCCTGGCTAACACCGTGAAATCCCGTCTCGACTAAAAAATACAAAAAAACTAGCTGGGCGAGGTGGTGGGCACCTGTAGTCCCAGCTACTCGGGAGGCTGAGGCAGGAGAATGGCGTCCGGGAGGTGGAGCTTGCAGTGAGCTGAGATCCGGCCACTGCACTCCAGCCTGGGCAACAGAGCGAGCCTCCGTCTCAAAAAAAAAAAAAAAAAATCTGTTTCTTTCTTTTTTGTACAGAACAATAGGAACATACCAGCACAAAATCTTCTTGTAAATTCCTCAAATTGTTGTACTGATCAATGTGTAACCTTTGGGACACTAAATAGGACGCTGATTTTTTTTTTTTTTTGAGGCGGAGTCTCGCTGTCTCCCAGGCTGGAGTCCAGTGACCGGATCTCGACTCACTGCAAGCTCCGCCTCCCGGGTTTACGCCATTCTCCTGCCTCAGCCTCCCCAGTAGCTGGGACTACAGGCGCCGTCACCACGCCCGGCTAGTTTTTTGTATTTTTTAGTAGAGACGGGGTTTCACCGTGTTAGCTAGGATGGTCTTGATCTTGTGACCTCGTGATCCGCCCGTCTCGGCCTCCCAAAGTGCTGGGATTACAGGCTTGAGCCACCGCGCCTGGCGATTTTTTTTTTTAAGATTAACTGAAGTGCACCTGTAGTCCTAGCTACTCTGGAGGCTGAGGTTGGAGGATCCCTTGAGCCTAGGAGTTCCAGGCTACAGTGAGTTATGATTGCACCATTGTACTCTACCCTGAGCAGTGAAGTGAGACCCTGTCTCTAAAAAAAAAAAGAAAAAAAGCCAGGCGTGGTGGCTCATGCCTGTAATCCCAGCACTTTGGGAGGCCAAGGTGGATGGATCACGAGGTCAGGAGATCAAAACCATCTTGGCTAACATGATGAAACTCTTGTCTATACTAAAAATACAAAAAATTAGCCGGGCATGGTGGCATGCACCTGTAGTCCCAGCTACTTGGGAGGCTGAGGCAGGAGAATCGCTTGAAACTGGGAGGCGGAGGTTGCAGTGAGCCGAGATCGCGCCATTGCACTCCAGCCTGGGCGACAGAAAGAGACTCTATGTCAAAAAAAAAAAAAAAAAAAAAGGCTGGGCACAGTGGCGCATGCCTGTAATCCCAGCACTTTGGGAGGCCAAGGCAGGCGGATCACCTGAGGTCGGGAGTTTGAGACCTGCCTGACCAACATGGAGAAACCCCGTCTCTACTAAATATACAAAATTAGCCGGGCATGGTGGTGCATGCCTGTGATCCCAGCTACTCAGGAGGCTAAGGCAAGAGAATCACTTGAACCTGGGAGGCAGAAGTTTTGGTGAGCAGAGATTGTGCCAGTGCACTCCAGCCTGGGTGACAGAGGGAGACTCCGTCTTAAAAAACAAAAAACAAACAAACAAAAACCAATAACAACAACAAAAAAACCTTTCCTGTAAAAACTTTTGTCCTTAGGACAAACTCAGGAACATACCCAACTCTGTTGGTGTGTCTTCCCGGGTCAGTTCTCACATTTGCCTTCCAATAAGCCTTTATCAAATTATTTCTGTCTCATCAGCCTTAATTTTAGTTGCATAATGGTCACCATCACAGATAGGTAGACTGAGGCCCAGAGAGAGCCTTAACAAAGTAATGAAGGTCCTATGACAAGGGAGGCAGCACCGACTGGGCTCCGAGTTCTGTAAGGTGAGTGGCTGGTGTCAGTGGAAGGTTTTTTTGTTGTTGTTGTTGTTGTTTTGAGACAGAGTCACGTAAGCCAGAGTACAGTGGCCTGATCACGGCTCACTGCAGCCTTGAACTCCTGGACTCAAGCCATCCACCCGCCTTGGCCTCCCAAAGTGCTGGAATTACAGTCATGAGCCACCACAACTGGCCTTGCCTTTTGCTTTGGTTGCGGTGGTGGACCCTGGGTGAGGGTAGGGTTGCGGTGGGGTGGTGGAGGAGGTGACACACCTGACTGCTGCATCTAGATTCATCCTAGTCTTTTTTTTTTTTTTTCGCACCAACTGGCAGAATTTCCTCTCTTTCTTTCTCTCCCTCCTTTTCTGATTCACTCTCCATCTGTTAGTGGCTTCTGGCTTCTGAGAATGTGGATGCAGAAGGGTGGGGTAAGCTGTG
This sequence comes from Trachypithecus francoisi, assembly GCF_009764315.1. Taxonomy (NCBI): domain Eukaryota; kingdom Metazoa; phylum Chordata; class Mammalia; order Primates; family Cercopithecidae; genus Trachypithecus; species Trachypithecus francoisi. The sequence continues at coordinate 96,079,740 of NW_022681457.1, read as the reverse complement.
GGGGGTGGGGAAGTAGATACAAAAATACAAGCAGTCCTTAATAGGCTTTTAAATATTTTTTTGAGTGCTCTCTAGGTACCAAGCAATGTTCTAGGAGCTGGGGGACTCCTACTATGAATAAAATCGACTTTGTCCCGGCTCTCACAGAGGTTCCATTGCAGGGTATATATGTATGGAGGGGAGGGGAGGGGAGGGGACTGTGGATACAGACAGGGGCAAGATATGTCAGGAATGGGTAAGGGCTATAAAGGAGGTAGGAGTGTCTGGGGAGAAGGCACAACTTGAGACAAGGAGAACAGGGAAGACCAGGCTGAGGAGCTGGGACCTGGGAGATGCAAAGGAGGCAGCTGAAGATCCAGAGGAAGAGGGTGCCCGGCCTGGCGAAACAGTACGGGGAAAGGCTGTGAAATCCATGTGCTGGAGGAACTTTAGGAAGGCCAGTGTGGCTGGACTAGAGAGACAGAAAGAAGGCAAGTCAAGGTCAGGCGTGGTGGCTCACATCTGTAATCCCGGCACTTTGGGAGGCTGAGGTGGAGTTTGAGACCAGTCTGGCCAACGTGGTGAAACCCCATCTCTACTAAAAATACAAAAATTAGCCAGGTGTGGTGGTACGTGCCGGTAGTCCCAGCTACTTGGGAGAATGAGGTGGGAGAATCACTTTAACTTTGGAGGCAGAAATTGCAGTGAGCCGAGATTGTGCCACTGCACTCCAGCCTGGGCGACAGAGTAAGTCTCTGTCTCAAAAAAAAAAAAAAAAAGGCTGGGTGCGGTGGCTCAAGCTTGTAATCCCAGCACTTTGGGAGGCCAAGACAGGCGGATCACAAGGTCAGGAGATCGAGACCATCCTGGCTAACACGGTGAAACCCCGTCTCTACTAAAAAATACAAAAAACTAGCCGGGCGAGGTGGCGGGTGGCTGTAGTCCTAGCTACTTGGGAGGCTGAGGCAGGAGAATGGCGTGAACCCGGGAGGCAGAGCTTGCAGTGAGCTGAGATCCGGCCACTGCACTCCAGCCTGGGCAACAGAGCGAGACTCCGTCTCAAAAAAAATAAAATAAAATAAAGGAAGTCAAGAGGTCAAGAGAGGATCCCAGTGCCAGGTCCTATACACCATGATGGGGAGTTCACTAGCAAATTTTTTTAAAGGGGGTAGGAGGCCACTAGAAGAATTAAGAATGAAGATTCAAAGGCAGCAAGACAGGAAGCAGGGAGACCAATTAGGAGGCCCTGGCTGTGACAGAGGCAGATGATGATGATCTAGACCAGCAGCGGTTAGAGAAGAGGTGATATTCTAGGGATCTTTGGGAGGTGACTGAGAGATGAGGGCAACATTCCCTGAGGTGGGGGACACCGGGACAGAAGCAGGTTTGCTGATGACATCTAAGGGGGACGAGGAAAGAAACGAATTCAGCTGTGGGCATGTAGAGTATGGAGAGTCAGTGGACAGCCAGAGACACTGTTCCAGGCCGGAGGAGAGACCACATGATGCTTGAAGTTTTTGTCTTTCAAAAATTCAGTTGCCAGGAGTGGTGGCTCACGCCTGTAATCCCAGCACTTTGGGAGGCTGAGGCGGGTGGAACACCTGAGGTTAGGAGTTTGAGACCAGCCCGGCCAACACAGTGAAACGACGTCGCTGCTAAAAATACAAAAATTAGCCAGATGTGGTGGCGGGGACCTGTAATCCCAGTTACTTGGGGGGCCAAGGCAGGAGAATTGCTTGAACTCGGGAGGCAGAGGTTGCAGTGAGCCAAGATGGCACCATTGCACTCCAGCCTGAGTGACAAGAGTCAGACTCCGTCTCAAAAAAAAAAAAAAAAAAAAAATTCAGTTATAGGCCAGGAACGGTGGCTCATGCCTGTAATCCCAGCACTTTGGGAGACCAAGGCAGATGGGTCACCTAACGTCATGAGTTTGGGGCCAGCCTGGCCAACATAGTGAAACCCCATCTCTACTAAAAATACAAAAATTAGTCAGGCATGGCAGCGCATGCCTGTAATCCTCCCTACTCAGGAGGCTGAGGCAGGAGAATCCCTTGAACTTAGAAGGTAGAGGTTGCAGTGAGCTGAGATTGTGGGGCCACTGCACTCCAGCCTGGCAACAGAGCGAAACTCCATCTCAAAAAAGAAAAATCATTTATCATCCAGGCATGGTGGCCCACGACTGTAATCCCAGCACTTTGGGAGGCCGAGGTGGGTGGATCACCTGAGCTCAGGAATTTGAGACCAGCCCTGGTAACATGGTGAAACCCCAGCTCTATGAAAAATACAAAAAGTAGGGCGTGGTTGCGCAAGCCTATAGTCCCAGCTACTCGGGAGGTCAAGGTTGGAGGATCACTTGTGCCCAGGAGAAGACTCTATCCCCCAAAATAACTAAATAAAAATAAATGGCCAGGCACAGTGGCTCACACCTGTAATGCCAGAACTTTGGGAGGCTGAGGCAGGCGGATCATGAGGTCGAGAGATTGAGACGATCCTGGCCAACACAGTGAAACCCCGTCTCTACTAAAAATACAAAAAATTAACCAGGCATGGTGGCACACGCCTGTAGTCCCAGCTACTCGGGAGGCTGAGGCAGGAGAATCGCTTGAATCTGGGAGACGGAGGTTACAGTGAGCCGAGATTGCACCACTGCACTCCAGCCTTGCGACAGACTGAGACTCCGTCTCCAAAAATAAAAATAAATAAATAAATACATAAACGATTATGGTTGCTCACACCTGTAATCCCAGCACTTTGGGAGGTCAAGGCAGGAGGATTGCTTGAGCCCAGGAGTTAGAGACCAGTGTGGGCAACATGGTAAAACCCCATTTCTACTAAAAATATAAAAATTAGCCAGGCATGGTGGTTCCTGCTTGTGGTTGCAGCTACTCCGGGGGCTGAGGCAGGAAGATTGCTTGAGCACAGGAGGCTGGGGCTGCAGAGAGCCGAGATCCCACCACTGCACTCAACCTGGGAGATCAAGCGAGGCCTGTCTCAAAAAAAAAAAAAAAAAAAAGAAAGAAAGAGAAAAGAAATAAATCTACTTAGTAGGGTTGCTGTGAGGATTATACGAGACAGAAACATCTTCACCAAGCCATAGACCATAGAAAGGTCTTTTTGTCTGTTTTTTGAGACAGAGTCTCACTCTGTTGCCCAGGCTGGAGTGCAATGGCCTGATCTCGGCTCACTGCAACCTCCGCCTCCCGGATTCAAGTGATTCTCCAGCCTCAGCCTCCTGAGTAGATGGGACTAGAGGCGCATTCCACCACGCCCAGCTAATTTCTGTATTTTTAGTAGAGACGGGGTTTCACCATGTTACCCAGGCTGGTCTCTAACTTCTGGTCTCAAGTGATCCGCCTGCCTTGGCTTCCGAAAGTGCTGGGGTTACAGGCGTGAGCCACCACATCTGGCCATAGAAAGGTCTTACTACGGCTGGGCGCGGTGGCTCACGCCTGTAATCCCAGCACTTTGGGAGGCCTAGGCGGGTGGATCACGAGGTCAGATATGGAGACCATCCTGGCCAACATGGTGAAATCCTGTCTTTACTAAAATACAAAAAAAAAAAAAAAAAAAAAAAACAGCCGGGCGTGGTGTCGCGCGCCTCTAGTGCCAGCTATTCGGGAGGCTGGGGCCAGAGAATTACTTGAACCTAGGAGGCGGAAGTTCCAGTGATCCGAGATCACGCCACTGCACTCCAGCCTGGCCAAAGAACGAGACTCCTTCTCAAAAAAAAAAAAAGAAAAAAAGAAAGGTCTTAATACTTGTTAATTACTATTACTGACCCCAGGAACTCTCTGAAGCACTTTTCATGCAGGTATCACTTTTTAGCACTCACATTATGTTTTATCGGAAACAGAGGTTTAGAGCTGTCAAGGAATTCCTCCAGAGTCGTTTACACTTCCAGCAGGGGAGTCAAGACTTCAACGCAGAAACTCACAAGCAGGAAAAACTTGGCAAACAGGCATGGGTCAGACAATGCTTAGGGCTTGCTCAAGGACTCGTGACCAGTTACCGATCTATGCAGATCTTCTGATTGCAAATTGATAGCTGGATTGTAACTTGAAGGGTCTGATAAGATGTAAATTTCATAAAATAGGATTTGGGGAGGTAAATGGCGTAGAGTCCTCCAGAGGAGTCGAGAGAGCTAGCTTGGCCCTCAATTGTGGTTGAAGTGATTCTTTCATTTAGGGCTTATTTTCCTCATCTATGGGTGCGGGAAGGAGAGTTACTAGGGTCTCTAACGACCTCTCCAACACCGATTTTCAAGGGCGGAAGAATCCTGCTTAGGTAAGGCCCAAATCCCTTGGCTAAGGTTAATCCTCGGTGGGGCCGGCAATAGGGACGCGTCCCCTTTAAGGCGCCAGCTCGCCGGCGGCGGCGGCCGGAAGTGTTGAAGCCCGGCCTGGCGGCGGCGGTGGCGGTAGCTGCCGTGGCGGCCTCTGCGCATGCTCCGTCGCCCGCCCGCCCTGGCCGCTCGCCGCCCGCCCGCCCGACGGAGACGGTGAGGAGGGGGAGGGGTGGGCGCGCGGGCGCGGGCGCGGGGTGGGGTGGGGGCGGGGGGGCGGGCGCGGGGGCCGCGCGGCGGCCGGCGAGGGCGGGCGGGCGCGCAGGGGGCGGGGGGCTGCTGCCTCCGCGGGCGCCTCCCCACGCCCTGTGCGTGCCGCCGCCGCCGCCGGGGAGCGAGCGGACGTCGCGGCGCCGCGGGGGGGTGGGGGGACGCTGCCGCTGGGTCCGCCCGAGCAGCCGGGCCGCCCCCAGCGCAGCCGGCCGCGTCGCCGGGGCTCGGGCCCCAGGCCGGGGCGGCGGGAACCGGCGAGTCCACCACTTGGGGGGCCCCGGCGCCCCCGGACCGAGGGGCCCGGAAGTACTAGGCTGAGGGGCCAGGAGGGGCCGAAGTGACTCCGGACTGAGAGGCCCGGGCCCCAGGACCCCGTCGAGGGGTCTGGGGAGCCTGGGGTATCCCCAGAGGCGGGGTCCGGGGAGCACCGGGCCCTTGGATGAGGAGCTGGTTGGAGGCCTGGGTCCCGCCCAGTGGGATGGGGACGATAGGTGCTGGAAGCCCGGATGCCCGCCTGGGAGGAGACCCTCTGGGAGCCTTGGCGGGGGAACAACAGTACAGAGTGGGTTCTTCTGAGGAAAGCAGAGTCCAACTTCTCCCGAGGGGCGCGGCAGAGGCCTCGGCCACTCAGAACAAGGGGGAAAAAAGCAGGTTCTTTTGCAAAGGCAGGGAAGGAAGAGGAGCTCCAAGGGGAAGTGAGCAGGCCCAGGTCTCCCCTCAGATGAGCGCGTGGTAGGAAGACTCCTGGAGCCTCCTAAAGTAGGAAAGAGCAGCGTCCAAACCTGAGGGGATGGAAGGTGTCTAGGTGTCTCTTGATGTCTAGGTGGAGAACAGAGTAACTCGCTCGGTCAGAGGATGGAGAAACCTATGTTTTTGAGAGAAGAGATCATTGAGGAAAGACGCTTAGGGTGTTCCCGCTTTCTGAAATGACAGAGGAATTGGCCAGGTGTTATCTAACTGAGGGGCAGGAGAGATGAAGGCAAAATCTCAACCCGAGGGTCTTGGAGGATGGTCCACCAGTCAAGTGGGTGAAGCCTTGACCTAGACAGCAGAGCAGGCGCAGCCCCGGATTCTCTCAAGATGAGAGAAATCTCAAAACCACTTCCTAGTAGACACAGATGGGGCCTTGATTGATGTCTGTTTAGGCGAATCAAGACGGGTTTTAGGAAAAGAGACTGTCAGACGTAATTCTAGTCTTGAGGGATTATCTTCTTCCCCCTTGCCTCTGCTAATAGTTACCAAAGTGCATTTGGGGAACCTTTTCCTTTCCTTTTCTTTTTTTTTTTTTTTTTGAGACGGAGTCTTGCTCTGTCGCCCACGCTGGAGTGCAGTGGTGAGATCTCGGCTCACTGCAACTTACGCCTCCTGGATCCAAACAATTCTCCTGCCTCAGCCTCCTGAGTAGCTGGGACTACAAGCACGTGCCACCAGACCAGGCAATTTTTTGTTGCTGTTGTTTGAAACCGAGTTTAACTCTTGTTGCTCAGACTGGAGTGCAATGACGCGATCTCAGCTCACCGCAACCTCTGCCTCTTGGGTTCAAGCGATTCTCCTGCCTCACCCTCCTGAGTAGCTGGGGCTACAGGTGCCCGCCACCACGCCCAGCTAATCTTTGTATTTTTAGTAGAGACGGGGTTTCACCATGTTGGCCAGGCTGGTCTCAAACTCCCGACCTCAGGTGATCCGACATCCTCAGCCTCACAGAGTACTGGGATTACAGGCGTGAATCACTGCGCCCAGCCCAACCAGGCTAATTTTTTGTATTTTTATTAGAGAGAGGGTTTCACTGTGTTAGCCAGGGTGGTCTCAGTCTCCTGACCTCATGTTCCGCCCGCCTTGGTCTCCTAAAGTGCTGGTATTGCAGGCGTGAGCCACTGTGCCCGGCCAGGGAACCTTCTCATTCAGTGGTTGCACCGTCTCCTAATTTGAGAGCCTTATATCAAGGATGTATATTTAATATCTTAAATTTTTTTTTTTTTGGTTCCTGTTTACTTCAGCAAATACATTGAATAGGCAGCTTCTACTCAGCTTCATTGGGTTTATTGTGGGGGCAGTGTTTTGGTCTTGCCCTAAGCCAAACTCCACCGGACTGTAGTGGGATGACTCCAAAGAACTCTTATCCCATCGCTCACTCAAACATCTACATAGTAGTCTCCAGTCTGTGACTTAGAATTTCACCTCCTCTGGACACTTCTCTCAGTGTTTCTGCATAATTTGTTGACATCATTACATCTTGTAGCACCCTGGATCACCCACTGAATGCATGAGAAGAAATAAAGGGGATATCAAGGAGTTTTGGCCTCAAGTAATAAAGTTTTAACTTGGATTTTTTCCCCTCGTTTTAAACAAAACCGTAGGTTAGATTGGAAATTTCTTTTTTTTTTTAGGGGGACAGTTTCCCTCTGTCACCCAGGGGGGAGTGCATTGCGGGATCTCAGTTCACTGCAAACTCGATCCTCTCAGCCTAGCCTCCTGAGTAGCTGGGACTACAGGTGTGCGGCACTGCGCCTGCCTAATTTTGTTAGTTTTCTGGCAGTCGCTGTGATTTATGCCTGTAATGCCAGCACTTTGGGAGGCCGAGACAGGCGGCCTCCCAAAGTGAGCGGCCTCTTCGGCCTCTCTTTAGCTCGAGTTCCAGACCAGCTTGGGCAACATGGTGAAACCCTGTCTCTACAAAAAATAACAAAAATTAGCCGGGTGCGGTGGAGCTAGCTGCCTGTGGTCCCAGCTACTCCAGAGGTTGAAGTGGGAGGATCGCTTGAGCCCCGGAAGTCGAGGTTGCAGTGAGCTGAGAGCTAGCCACAGCTCTCCGGCCTGGGTGACAGAGTGAGACTGTGTCTCACCAAAAAAAAAAAAAAAAAAAAACGACTACACAGTCTCTAAAAATTATAATAGAGTGTGGAACAAATAAATATTTTGGGCTTGGGGCAGTGGCTCACGCCTGTAATCCCAGAACTTTGGGAGGCGGAGGCGGGCGGATGACCTAAGGCCAAGAGTTTGAGACCCACCTGGCCAACATGGTGAAACCCTGTCTCTACTAAAAATACAAAAATTGGCCGGGTGCTGTGGCTCAGGCCTGTAATTCCAACACTTTGGGAGGCCGAGGTGGGCAGATCACGAAGTCAGGAGATCGAGACCATCCGGGCTAACATAGCGAAACCCCGTTTCTACTAAAAATACAAAAAATTAGCCGGACATGGTGGAGGGCGCCTGTAGTCCCAGGCTGTGGTAGGAGAATGGCGTGAACCTGGGAGGCGGAGCTTGCAGTGAGCCGAGAATCGCGCCACTGCACTCCAGCCTAGGCGATAGAGCAAGACTCCGTCTCAAAAAAAAAATAAAATAAAAAATAAATAAATAAAAATTAGCCGGGCGTGGTGGCAGATGCCCATAATCTATCTACTTGGGAGGCAGGAGAATCGTTTGAACCTGGGAGGCAGAGGTTGCAGTGAGCCGAGACCATGCCATTGCACTCCAGCCTGGGCAACAAGAGAGAAACTCCATCTCAAAAAAAATTAAATAAATATTTTGGGGTTAGAAAATTTCAGAAAATCTCGTATTCATTTTTACTTTTTTAAGTCCCCAGAAAGTGCCAATATTATTATTATTGTTTATTATTATTGTACTTTAAGTTCTAGGGTACACGTGCACAATGTGCAGGTTTGTTACATATGTATACATGTGTCATGTTGGTGTGCTGTACCCATTAACTCGTCGTTTATATTAGGTATATCTCCTAATGCTATCCATCCCCCCTCCCAAAAGTACCAATATTATTCCCTTTTTTTTTTTTGATGGAGTCTCACTCTGTTGCCAGGCTGGAGTGCAGTGGTGCTATCTTGGCTCACTGCAACCTCCGCCTCCTGGGTTCAAGTGATTCTCCTGCCTCAGCCTCCCGAGTAGCTGGGACTACAGGCACACGTCACCAGGCCCAGCTAATTTTTTTTTTTTTTTGAGACAGAGTTTTGCTCTTGTTGCCCAGGCTGGAGTGCAGTGGCGCAATCTCAGTTCAACGCAACCTCTGCCTCCTGGGTTCAAGTGATTCTCCTGCCTCAGCTCCCCGAGTAGATGGGATTGCAGGCATGCGCTACTATGCCTCGCTAATTTTGTATTTTTAGTAGAGATGGGGTTTCTCCATGTTGGCCAGGCTGGTCTCGAACTCCCGATCTCAGGTGGTCTGCCCGCCTTGGCCTCCCAAAGTGCTGGGATTATAGGCGTGAGCCACCGTGCCCGGCTAATTTTTGTATTTTTAGTAGAGATGGGGTTTCACCGTTTGGCTAGGATGGTCTTGATCTCTTGACCTGGTGATCCACCTGCCTCGGCCTCCTGAAGTGCTGAGATTACAGGCGTGAGCCACTGCGCCCAGCCAATATTACTCCTTTTTCATTACTAGTTCCAATGTCCTTCCCTGCAATCATGTGACACTTGTCCGTTTTTGTTTGTTTTTTTGAGATGGAGTTTCCAGGCTGGAGTGCAGTGGCTGTGGCATGATCTCGTCTCACTGTAACCTCTGCCTCCTGGATTCAAGCGATTCTCCTGCCTCAGCCTCCTGAGTAGCTGGGATTACAGGCGCCCACCACCACACCTGGCTAATTTTTGTATTTTTAGTAGAGATGAGGTTTCACCATGTTGGCCAGGCTGGTCTCGAATCCCTGACCTAGTGATCCGCCCTCCTTGGCCTCCCAAAGTGCTGGGATTACAGGCGTGAGCCACCGCGTGCACCCGGATACTTGTCCTTATTCAAATATAGCATCTTGCCACATTTTAGACATTGGATTTTCAGAACACACAAAAATGAATTTAGAGTGGGTCGGAAGTCATTTGTTTAGTTTTCTGGTAAATATGTGAGCAGTGATGTGCTTAGTTTCAAAGCGTCTTTTTTGTCTTTGAAAATAACTACAGGCTGGGCACAATGGCTCAGGTTTTTAATCTCAGCACTTTGGGAGGCTGAGGTGAGAGGATTGCTTGAGCCCAGGAGTTTGACGCCAGGCTAGGCAACATAGCAAGACCTCATGTCTACAAAGAAGTAAAGAAATTAGGCCGGGCGTGGTGTCTCACGCCTGTCCCAGCACTTTGGGAGGCCGAGGCAGGTGGATCACGAGGTCAGGAGTTCAAGACCAGCCTGACCAACATGGTGAAACCCTGTCTCTACTGAAAATACAAAAAATTAGCCAGGCGTGGTGGTGGGCACCTGTAATCCCAGCTACTCGGGAGGCTGAGGCAGATAATTGCTGAACCCGGGAGGCGGAGGTTGCAGTGAGCCAAGACCCTGCCACTGTACTCCAGCCTGGGCAACAGAGCGAGACTCTGTCTGAAAAACAAAAAAAAAAAGTTAATGAAAAAAAGGAAAACAGAAATTAGCAGAGTTGGTGCTTAGTACCTGTAGTGGCAGCTACTCCAGAGGCTGAGGTGGGAGGATCACTTGAGGCTCCGAGGTCAGGGCTGCAGTGAGCCGGAAACACTGTACTCCACTCTGGCCTAGGTGACAGAGGGTGACCCTGTCTCAAAAAACAAGACAAAACAAAACAAAAAACCAAAAAACTACAGAATAGTTAATTTTTTTTTTTTTTTTGAGACGGAGTCTCTCTCTGTCTCCCGGGCTGGAGTGCAAAGGCACAATCTTGGCTCACCTGCAACCTCCACCTCCTGGGCTCAAGCAATTCTCCTACCTCAGCCTCCCAAGTAGCTGGGATTACAGACATGGGCCACCATGCTTGGCTAATTTTGTATTTTTAGTAGAGACTGGGGTTTCTCCATGTGTGTCAGGCTGGTCTCTAACTCCCAACTTCAGGTGATCTGGCTGCCTCGTCTTCCCAAAGTGCTGGGATTACAGGCGTGGGCCACTGTGCCCAGCCAGAATAGTTTAATTTTTTTTTTTTTTTTTTTGAGACGGAGTCTTGCTCTGTCGCCCAGGCTGGAGTGCAGTGGCCGGATCTCAGCTCACTGCAAGCTCCGCCTCCCGGGTTTACGCCATTCTCCTGCCTCAGCCTCCCGAGTAGCTGGGACTACAGGCGTCCGTCACCTCACCCGGCTAGTTTTTTGCACTTTTTAGTAGAGATGGGGCTTCACCGTGTTAGCCGGGATGGTCTCAATCTCCTGACCTCGTGATCCGCCCGTCTCGGCCTCCCAAAGTGCTGGGATTACAGGCTTGAGCCACAGCGCCCGGCCTAATTTTTTTGTTTGTTTGTTTGAGACGGAGTTTTACTCTTCTTGCCCAGACTGGAGTGCAGTGGCGCAATCTTGGTTCACTGCAACCTCCGCCTCCCGGGTTCAAGCGATTCTCCTGCCTCAGCCTCCCAAGTAGCTGGGATTACAGGTATGAGCCACCACGTCTGGCTAATTTTGTATTTTTAGTAGAGACGGGGTTTCTCCATGTTGGTCAGGCTGACCTCCAACTTCCGACCTCAGGTGATCCGCCCGCCTCTGCCTCCCAGAGTGCTAGGTGGCGTGAGCCACCGCGTCTGGCCCAGAATAGTGAGTTCTTAAGCATTTGACGTACATTTGACATATTTCTTTTACATGTGTTCACTTAGAATTCCAGATAGAGGCCGACCAGGGTGGCTCCCTCCTGTAATCCCAGGACCCTGGGAGACAGGCGCGGGCAGATCACTTGAGGCCAGGAGTTCTGACACCAGCCTGGCCAACATGGCGAAACCCCGTCTCTACTAAAAATACAAAAAGTCGCGCATGGTGTGCACATGTCATCCCAGCTGCTAGTCAGAAGGCTGAGGCACAAGAATCCCTTGAACCCAGGAGGCAGAAGTTGCAGTGAGCCGAGATCACACCACTGCACTCCAGCCTGGGTGACAGAGTGAGACTCTGTCTCAAAATAAAATAAAATAAAAGCAAGTTTAAATTTAAAACAAGAAAAATAGAAAAGAATTCCAGAGAGAGTTGTGTGATTTAACAATGAATACTCTAAAGCCCCTTCCATGAAATACTCAAAGGATCAACTCACTCATCTTGCCTCAGGAGTTTTTGTTGCTGTAAACAAGAGCTACTTTTCCATTTACACTTAGCTTAGAGATGACCTTGCATTTAGAGCTGGTTTCGGGTTACCTGCAAGGAATATGGTATTTAGGGTAATGAGTGATATACTCAACCCAAACTTGCTTCTCTGAAGAAGATCAGAATTGCCATGGTGAATCAGACCCATGACTTAGACTGACATTGAGAGATGTATTGTGGATGATTATAATTATCCTCTCTGATAAACTCTGAGAAGGCTAGAGAAGAAGCCAGAACATTCCTCTTGGGTACTAATGTATGGTGTGGGTAAAGGGTAAATGTGAGTTCCTATTGAGGAAGATATTAAGAAGTTAGTCAACCACCTATTGAGAATGTTGTAGAGGGGACTTGCTTTAGGGTAGAAAGTTGAAGTTAGAGGCATCCTTTTAAATCTGCTTCTTTAACCATTCAGTAACCCATTTTTTTGCCTGAGGTATTACAGATTGAGTATCCCTAATCTGAAAATCTGAAACCCCAAATCTCCAAAATCTGAAACTTTTTGAGCCCACATGATGCTGTAAGTGAAAAAATCCCACAGATTAGTAGTTAATGCAGGCTCTGTTTCATGCACAAAATTATGAAAAATATTGTATAAAATTGCCATCAAGCTGCTGGGCGCCGTGGTGCACACCTGTAATCCCAGCACTTTGGGAGGCTGAAGTAGGTGGAGTTCAAGTCCAGCCTAGCCAAGATGGTGAAACCCTGACTCTACTAAAAATACAAAAAAATTAGCTGGGTGTGGTGGCGGGTGCCTGTAATCTCAGCTATTCTGGAGGCTGAGGCAGGAGAATCACTTGAACCCGGAAGGCGGAGGTTGCAGTGAGCCAAAATTGCGCCACTGCACTTCAGCCTGGGCGAAAAATCGAGACTTTGTCTCAAAAAAAAAAAAAAATTGCCATCAGGCTGTGTGTTTAAGGTGTATATGAAACATAATTGAATTTTGAGTTTTGTGTTTAGACTTGTGTCCCATCCCCCAGGTATCACATTATGTGTGTGTAAATATGCCAAAATTAAGAAAAAATCTGAAATTTGAGGCACTCCTAGTCTCAAGCATTTCAAATAAGGGATGTATAATCTTAATTTTTTTTTTTTTTGAGACAAAGTCTCGAGTTTTCGAGGTTGGACTGCAGTGGCGCGATCTCAGCTGGGACTACAGGCGCCCACCCCCACGCCCAGCTAATTTTTTGTATTTTTTTCGGTAGAGATGGGGTTTCACCATGTTAGCCAGGATGGTCTCGATTTCCTGACCTCGTGAGCCGCCTGTCTCGGCCTCCCAAAGTGCTGAGATTATAGGCGTGAGCCACCGCACCTGGCTCATAATCTGCAATTTTTGAAAATTTAAAGCACGTTTTTGGAATAATGAATTCCATAAGTTTGCTATCTGCTAAAGTATTACATCTTTTAAATTAAATATGTTATAGCATGGTGCTTGACAATGAGTGCTAGCTCAATAAAGGTTAGCTGATTCTTTTAATTCCGCCTGTATTTTTATGATTCAAATTTTGGAGATATTTATTGGTTCAATTATTCTAGGATTAGATGGCATTTGTATGCTTCATCACATTCCTTTTTGGCCTTTTCTAGACTCAACGGTCTTAATTGTCTTGGTTCTACTGTTGGTAGCCAGCTGAACCAGTTCATTGATTTTTATTATTTTTTAGTTTGGTTTGGTTTTAAGGAGCGGAGAGTTTAATTGGCAAGAAAGAAGGGAGAAGAGGCCAGGCACGGTGTCTCACACCTGTAATCCCAGTACTTTGGGAGGCCGAGGCGGGCAGATCACCTGAGGTCAGGAGTTTGAGACCAGCCTGGCCAACATTGTAAAACCCCGTCTCTACTACAAATACAAAACTTAATCGGGCGTGGTGAAAGGTGCCTGTAATCCCAGCTACTCAGGAGCCTGAGGCAGGATAATTGCTTGAACCTGGGAGGCAGAGGTTGCAGTGAGCTGAGATCACACCATTGCACTCCAGCCTGGGGTACAAGAGCAAGACTTCATCTAAAAAAAAAGAAGAAGAAGAAAAAAGAAGAAGAAAGAAAGAAGGGAGAAGAAAGGAATAAACTCGGCTATACAGAGACAGAGGGAAGGGGTCGTCAAAGCTGAGAGAGGAGACCCATGATTTTTTCTAGTTTTCTTTTTTTTTTTTTGAGACAGATTCTCGCTGTGTCACCCAGGCTGGAGTGCAGTGGCACGATCACGGCTCACTGCAAGCTCCACCTCCTGGGTTTGCCATTCTCCTGCCTCAGCTTCCCGAGTAGCTGGGACTACAGGGGCCTGCCACCATGCCCAGCTAATTTTTTATACTTTCAGTAGAGAGAGGGTTTCACCATGTTAGCCAGGAAGAGCTCGATCTCTTGACCTCATGATCCACCCGCCTTGGCCTCCCAAAGTGCTGGGATTACAGGTGTGAGCCCCCGCGCCCGGCTCTTTTCTAGTTTTATATAATTTTATTTTGAGACAGACTCTTGCTCTGTCACCTAGGCTGGAGTACAGTGGCATGATCTTGGCTCACTGCAACCTGTGCCTCCTGAGTAGCTGGGACTACAGGTACACGCTACCACACCTGGTTAATTTTTTGTACTTTTAGTAGAGACAGAGTCTCACCATGTTGCCCAGGTTGGTCTTGAACTCCTGAGCTCAGGCAATCCGCCCACCTCAGCCTCCCAAAGTGCTAGGCATCAGCCACTGTACCTGGCCTTTTTCTCGTTTTTTTTTTTTTTGCGATGGAGTCTCACTCTGTCACCAGGCTGGAGTACAGTGGCGCGATCTTGGCTCACTGCAACTTCTGCCTCTCGAGTTCAAGTGATTCTCCTGCCTCAGCCTCTGGCTGATTACGCCTGGCTAATTTTTGTATTTTTAGTAGAGACAGAGTTTCACCATGTTGGCCAGGATGGTCTCGATCTCTTGATCTCGTGATCTGCCCACCTCGACCTCCCAAAGTGCTGGGATCACAGACATGAGCCACCACACCTGGCCTTTCCTTTTTTTTTTTTTTGAGATGGAGTTTCGCTCTGTCGCTGAGGCTGGAGTGCAGTGGCACCATCTTGGTTCACTGCAACCTCCGCCTCCTGGGTTCAATGAATTCTCCCTCAGCCTCCTGAGTAGCTGGGATTACAGGTGCCCACCACCATGCTCTGCTAATTTTTCTATTTTTAGTAGAGATGGGGTTTCACCATGTTGGCCAAGGTGGTCTTGAACTCCTGACCTCAAGTGATCCACCAGTCTTGGTCTCCCAAAGTACTGGGATTACAGGTGTGAGCCACTGTGCCTGGCCCCTTTCTAATTTTAAGCCTTCAAATTGTAGAAGTTCATATTCTGTGCTGTAATATCTTGCAGTTAACTTTTTCCCTGCAATATCCAATAGTGTCATGTATCTCTTTTCCTTCTGTAATTCCTTAAGAGCAGGTATTGTTGGTCCTCATATCTAAGGAACCTAACTCTAGCTGATGTGAGGTAGAGACTCAATATAATATTTGTTGAACTGGCCATAATGATGAGCCATAAGCTGTATAGCTTAGCCTAGCTGCCTAAGTAAATTTATATCCCCCCCAGATAGGACGGTAGAAAGTTCTAGAAGTGGCCAGGCATGATGGCTCACACTTTTTTTTTTTTTGAGACGAAGTTTCACTCTTGTTGTCCAGGCTGGAGTCCAGTGGCACTATCTCGGCTCACCCACCACAACCTCTGCCTCCTGGGTTCAAGCGATTCTCCTGCCTGAGACTCCCAAGTAGCTGGGATTATAGGAATGCACCACCACGCCCGGCTAATTTTGAATTTTTGTAGAGATGGGGTTTCTCCATGTTGGTCAGGCTGACCTCCAACTCCCAACCTTAGGTGATCCGACCTTAGGTGATCCGCCCACCTCGGCCTCACAAAGTGCTGGGATTACAGGTGTGAGCCACCCAACCTGGCCAGATGGCTCACACTTATAATCACAACACTTTGGGAGGCTGAGGCGGGATGATCACTTGAAGCCAGGAGTTCAAGACCAACCTGGACAACAGAGTGAGATCCTGTCTCTATATTTAAATAAATAAATATAAAAATAATAAAAAAGAAAATTCCAGAAGTCTTTTTGGGTAAGGTGAGTCACTAATTGGACAAAAATGTATTGCATACCTGCTGTGTGCTCAGGTTTACAAAGGTTCAGATAAGCAGTTTTGTAGATAAAATGTAAGTCTGATATTTGAAAACCATTTATTAAACTCCTGTCCTGGGCACTGTGATAGCCTTGGGGGAATTGCTGAATAAGAAAAGCAATCCTGTCCAGGCACAGTGGCTCATACCTGTAATCCTAGCACTTTGGGAGGTTGAGGTGGGTGGATCACAAGGTCAAGAGATCGAGACCATCCTGGCCAATATGGTGAAACCCTGTCTCTACTAAAAATACAAAAATTAGCTGGGCGTGGTGGTCCGGGCCTATAGTCCCAGCTACTCGGGAGGCAGAGGCAGGAGAATCGCTTGAACCCAGGACAGGGAAGTGGCAGTGAGCTGAGATCACGCCACTGCACTCCAGCCTAAGGAACAGAGCAAGACAGCATCTTAAAAAAAAAAAGAAAAGAAAAGAAAAGCAGTTCTTGGAATTCTTGGCCAGGCCTGGTGGCTCATGCTTATAATCCCAGCACTTTGGGAGGCCAAGGCGGACAGATCACCCGAGGTTGGGAGTTCGAGACCAACCTAACCAACATGGAGAAACCCCATCTCTACTAAAAATACAAAAATTAGCTGGGCGTGGTGGTGCATGCCTGTAATCTCGGCTACTCGGGAGGCTGAGGCAGGATAATTGCTTGAACCTGGAAGGCGGAGGTTGTAGTGAGCTGAGATTATGCCTTTGCACTCTAGCCTGGGCAACAAGAGCGAAACTGTATCTGAAAAAAGAAAAAATGCAATTCTTGCTTTCCCAGGATGCACAGACTGGGGAGGAAAGGCCAACAAAGTGAGATGATGGTTGTGACAGGGGTACTGCAGGTGCTGAGAGATCAAGAACACAAACTCAAACCTAGTGAAGGAATTCACAGAAGGCCTTCCCAAGGAATTGATGTTTCAAGTAAATCATAAAATGGTTACAAGGGACTAGCCAAAAAGAAAAGGAAAGAGAATTGCTTGAACCTGGGAGGTGGAGGTTGCAGTGAGCCAAGATCATGCCACAGCACTCCAGTCTGGGCGACAGAGCGAGACTGCATCTCAAAAAAAAGAAAATAGTTTGGCAGTGACTTTGTGGAGAAGTGAGCTTTGAACTGGACTTTGAAGGGAGAAGATGAGGGAGAAAGGCATTAAAGCCATTTCAGGCTTAAGGAATAAAGGCAAAGAAATATAAAGGTACATTATGATATGCTCAGAGTACATTAGATGGCTGGTATGGCTAGGACTTAAGATTCTTGGGGTGTGATAGTTGCAGATAAGATCAGAAGAGTTATTTTTGGGCCAGTGAGAGACACTCTGAGTGCCATGCTTAAGTATGTGTGTTATAGGCAAACAAGTGCTGTGGGAGAGGTGAGATGTGGATTAGATCTGACTATACTTTTTTTTTTTTTTTTGAGACAGAGTCTTGCTCTGCCACCCAGGCTGGAGTGCAGTGGCCAGGATCTCGGCTCACTGCAAGCTCCGCCTCCCGGGTTTACGCCATTCTCCTGCCTCAGCCTCCCGAGTAGCTGGGACTACAGGCGCCCACCACCTCGCCCGGCTAGTTTTTTTTTTTTTTTTTTGAGACGGAGTCTCGCTCTGTCGCCCAGTCTGGAGTGCAGTGGCGCAATCTCGGCTCACTGCAAGCTCCGCCTCCCGGGTTTACGCCATTCTCCTGCCTCAGCCTCCCGAGTAGCTGGGACTACAGGCGCCCGCCATCTCGCCCGGCTAGTTTTTTGTATTTTTTAGTAGAGACGGGGTTTCACCGTGTTAGCCAGGATGGTCTCAATCTCCTGACCTCGTGATCCGCCCATCTCGGCCTCCCAAAGTGTTGGGATTACAGGCGTGAGCCACTGCGCCCGGCTGCTTCTTTTTTTTTTTTTTTTGAGACGGAGTCTCCCACTGCTGCCCAGGCTGGAGTGCTGTGGCCGGATCTCAGCTCACTGCAAGCTCCGCCTCTCGGGTTCACGCCATTCTCCTGCCTCAGCCTCCCGAGTAGCTGGGACTACAGGCGACCGCCACCTCGCCCGGCTAATTTTTTTGTACTTTTTAGTAGAGACGGGGTTTCACCGTGTTAGCCAGGATGGTCTCGATCTCCTGACCTCGTGATCCGCCCGTCTCGGCCTCCCAAAGTGCTGGGATTACAGGTTTGAACCACCGCGCTCGGCCTTGACTATACTTTTTTTTTTTTTTTTGAGACGGAGTTTTGCTCTTGTTGCCCAGGCTGGAGTGCAATGGCATGATCTCAGCTCACCGCAACCTCTGCCTCCTGGATTCAAGCGATTCTTCTGCCTCAGCCTCCCGAGTAGCTAGGATTACAGGCATCTCCCACCACGTCCGGCTAATTTTTTGTATTTTTAGTAGAGACAGGGTTTCTCCATGTTGGTTAGGCTGGTCTCAAACTCCCGACCTCAGGCAATCCACCCTCCTTGGCCTCCAAAAGTGCTGGGATTACAGGTGTGAGCTACCACGCCTGGCCCTGACTACACGTTTTGTACTCAAACTTGCATCCATTGTGTGCCTACTCTGTTCAGGCACAGTCGTAGTCATCTTTTTTTTTTTTTTTTTTGAGACGGAATCTCGCTCTGTCGCCCAGGCTGAAGTGCAGTGGCCGGATCTCAGCTCACTGCAAGCTCCACCTCCCGGGTTTACGCCAGTCTCCTGCCTCAGCCTCCCGAATAGCTGGGACTACAGGCGCCCGCCACCTCGCCTGGCTAGTTTTTTGTATTATTTTTAGTAGAGATGGGGTTTCACCGTGTTCGCCAGGATGGTCTCGATCTCCTGACCTTGTGATCCACCCGTCTCGGCCTCCCCAAGTGCTGGGATTACAGGCTTGAGCCACTGCGCCGACCAGTCGTAGTCATCTTTACACACTCACATATTAAAATAAATACAGTGCTCTTACCTATACTCTCTTTCTTTTTTTTTTTTTTTTTTTTTGAGACAGAGTCTTGCTCGGTCGCCCAGGTTGGACTGCAGTGGCGCGATCTTGGCTCTCTGCAAGCTCTGCCTCCCGGATTCACGCCATTCTCCTGCCTCAGCCTCCCTAGCAGCTGGGACCACAGGCACCCACCACCGCGCCCGGCTTATTTTTTTGCTTTTGTTTTTGTTTTTTGAGACAGAGTCTCGCTCTGTCGCCCAGGCTGGAGTGCAGTGGCGCCATCTCAGCTCACTGCAAGCTCCGCCTCCTGGGTTCACGCCGTTTTCCTGCCTCAGCCTCCAGAGTAGCTGGGACTACAGGCGCCCACCACCATGCCCGCCTAATTTTTTGTATTTTTAGTAGAGATGGGGTTTCACCGTATTAGCCAGGATGGTCTCCATCTCCTGACCTCGTGATCCGCCCGCCTCGGCCTCTCAAAGTGCTGGGATTACAGGCGTGAGCCACCACGCCTGGCAATTTTTTGTATTTTTAGTAGAGACGGGGTTTCCCTGTGTTAGCCAGGGTGATCTGGATCTCCTGACCTTGTGATCCGCCCGCCTAGGCCTCCCAAAGTGCTGAGATTACAGGCGTGAGCCACCGTGCCCGGCACCTATACTCTCTTAAGTGACTCTCTTTTCAACTGTGAAGACTAATAACTGCAGAATGTCTTGGGGTCCTCTGAATTTTCATTAAGATTGGGACAATGCTTGGAGTAACTTTAGAGTCAAGGAGCACATGGTGCTGGACACTGGTTTTCTCAGTAACTCTGCAAGGGAGATACTGGGCAAGATTATCTCTCCATTCAGTCTGAGGCAAAGAGGTATTGAAAAGTCCTAGAGGGGCCAGGCGCGGTGGCTCACACCTGGAATCCGGCACTTTTGGGAGGCCGAGACAGGTGGATCATTTGAGGTCAGAAGTTCAAGACCAGCCTGGCCAACATGGTGAAACCCTGTCTATACGAAAAATACGAAAATTAGCTGAGTGGTAGTGGCGCACACCTATAATCCAAGCTATTTGGGGAGGGCGAGGCAGGAGAATCACTTGAGCCTGGGAGGCAGACGTTGCAGTGAGCCGAGATCGTGCCACTGCACTCCAGTCTGGGCGATAGAGTGAGACCCTGTCTCAAAAAAAAAAAAGTCCTAGAGGTCATACAAGTGAATTCAGCATTTATTAAGCAACTACATGATGTAAGTCATCTTCCCCTTCCCATGCATCTCAGTTCACTTACTCCCTCCACAGATACTAAGTATTTTAAAGGACAGAGAACTTGAGGCAAAATGGCTGTTTGCACAGAAAGTAGATGTGATTTCTAATTTTCAAGAGCTTACTGTTTGATGTGAACTGGTAATGTGCTGCAAACCAGCTCTCTAGAAAAACAAAATACTCTAATTTGTAGTGCTTATCAATTTTGGGTCTGTTTACACCCAGCGTTGCTGATTTCAAGCTGTCAACTTAGTGTCACTAAACTCAAAGTTGGAAGAGATATGTATGCACAATTGGTTCTCAGGAGCTGTTAAGAGCTTGCTGCAGAACACCATGGAATGAGTCACACATACTAAGAAAGCCTATACTAGCAAGTGACTGTTGAGGCGTTTCTGGAAGGATCGCAGCCTGTGATAGCCCATCTCATAGTTCCCATCCTTTTTAGAGACCCATGATCTCTAGGGTGCTCTAGGCATTATCTTGGCATTCCTTTCATATGGTTGACTTCTTTTCTTTTTCCTCTCCCCTCCCCTCCCCTTCCCCTCCCCTCCCCTCCCCTCCCCTTCCTTCCCCTCCCCTTCCCCTCCCTTCCCCTCCCCTCCCCTCCCCTCCCCTCCCCTCCCCTCCCTTCCCTTCCCCTCCCCTCTCCTTTCTTCCTTTTTTCCTTTCTGTTTTTTGAGAGAGAATTTCGCTCTTGTTGCCCAGGCTGGAGTGCAATGGCATAATCTCAGCTTACTGCAACCTCTGCCTCCTGGGTTCAAGCGATTCTCTTCCCTCAGCTTCCCGAGTAGATGGGATTACAGATACGCGCCACCACGCCCAGTTAATTTTGTATTTTTAGTGGAGACAGGTTTCTCCATGTTGTTCAGGCTGGTCTTGAACTCCCAACCTCAGGCAATCTACCTGCCTCGACCTCCCAAAGTGCTGGGATTACTGGTGTGAGCCACCACGCCCAGCCTATTAACCTCTTTTCAAACTGGATTAAGTTATTGGTGCTTCTCATTCCCGACAGCAGTCCCAGCTATCTGACTTCATGTGAAAGATGGCTAATGCAGAAGTGAGTGTCCCAGTGGGGGATGTGGTTGTGGTACCCACTGAAGGAAATGAAGGGGAGAATCCTGAAGACACTAAAACCCAAGTGATCTTGCAGTTACAGCCTGTGCAACAAGGGTAAGTGGCTAGAGATTTGGGTATTCTGAAGTATTTTGGGAAGTTTCAAGGGTGGGGAAATTACAACTTTTTGGTTGCTTAGCACAATAGAACATTTAACATCAATCAGAGCTGGCTTAGTTTTCATCTGTATAATATACTATATTGCATGCTGTATTTGTCGTTTTAGTACTTATTACCAACAGTTACATGTTTCCTTATATCTGCTTCTCTTCTCCACCTTGAGCTCCTTGAGGGTAGGTTACATGGCTCCCTCATTTTATTTTATTGTTATTTTTGTTGAGACAGAGTCTTACTCTGTGACCCAGGCTGGAAGGCAGTGGTGCGATCATAGCTCACTGCAACCTCGAATTCCTGGTCTCAAAAGATCTTGCCATTTTAGCCTCCTGAATAGCTGGGAATATAGGCACATGCCACTGCACCTGGCTGATTTTTCTTTTGTTCTTTTTTTTTTTTTTAATTTTCATAACATATTTTATTTAACCCAATATACCCAGCACATTATCATTTCGGCACATACTCAATTTAAAAATTCCAGGCCTACATAGATGGAGCTGGATGCCATCATCCTCACCAAACCAACACAGGAACAGAAAAGCAAACACTGCATATTCTCACTCATAAATGGAAGTTAAACAATGAGAACACATGGACACACGGAGGGGAACAACACACACTGGGGCCTGTTGCGGGGTGAAGGCACGAGGGGAGGGAACCTAGAGGATGAGTCAATAGGTGCAGCAAACCACCATGGCACACATATATCCATGTAACAAACCTGCATATTCTGTACATGTGTCCTGGAACTTTGATTAAATAAATAAAAATTCCAGTTCCAATCCCACTCTTGCACAGTTATGATTCTTCAGCATAACCATGAAAGCATGATTTACTTCAGAGTTCAAATGTTGACTTTTTTATTTTTTGTAGAGATAGGGGTCTTGCTTTGTTGCCCCGGTTGCCTCATCTTATTTATCTGCACTTTTCACAGAGGCTCCTTATGTGTCTACCAAAAGACAGTGTAGCTAGAGTCGGAGGACATCAGGCAAGGCAATGACCATAAATTCTCTGAACCCCCATGGAGGGGAAATTATCAAGCTGAGTCTAGCACCTGCTACAATACAATGTATTATGAAGGTATTGGAAAAAGAGAAGATTTAAAAAGGAGTTTTTTTTTTTTTTTTTTTTTTTGAGATGGAGTCTCACTGTATTGCCCAGGCTAGAGTGTACTGGTGGGATCTCAGCTCACTGCAACCTCGCCTCCCAGGTTCAAGCGATTCTCCTGCCTCAGACTCCCTAGTAGCTGGGACTATAGGCTCCTGCCACCGTGCCTGACCAATTTTTGTATTTTTAGAAGAGATGGGGTTTAGCTGAGATCGTGCCACTGCACTCCAGCAGTAGGTGACAGAGCAAGACTCTGTCTCAAAAAAGAAAGAATACAATAATGTAGACTTACCTTTTAAGCTCTAGTAAACATAATGATGATTCATAGGGAATGTCAGTATCTTATGATGCCTTAACGTTTTGAATGTATTTCATGACTTTTGACTATGGCTATAGTAGATATAGAGAATTAAGCTCAATCCATCACTATCCTGAGTGAATTTAGATAGTTTTTCCCTGATAAAAATCTTGTTTACGGCCAGTCGTAGTGCCTCACACCTGTAATCCCAGCACTTTGGGAGGCCGAGGCGGGTGAATCACGAGGTCAGGAGTTCGAGACCAGCATGACCAACATGGTGAAACCCTGTCTGTACTAAAAAATATAAAAATTAGCTGGGTGTTGGCACGCGTCTGTAATCCCAGCTACTCAGGAGGCTGAGGCAGGAGAATTGCTTGAACCCGGGAAGCGGAAGTTGCAGTGAGCTGAGATTGTGCCATTGCACTTCAGCTTGGACGACAAAGTAAGACTCTGTCTCAAAAAAAAGAAACAAAAAAAGGGAAATCTTGTTTGCTTTTAAAAATATAGACTACCTCCTACTTGCCACCCTTAAGTACAGTTTACTGGTTGTTAAAATTACTTGGCTGGGTGCAGTGGCTCATGCCTGTAATCCTAGCACTTTAGGAGGCCAAGGTGGGAGGATCATTTGAGCCCAGGAGTTCAAAACCAGAAAGGGCGACACATCGAGACCCTGTCTCTATAAAAAATTTTAAAAATGGCCGGGCGCGGTGGCTCAAGCCTGTAATCCCAGCACTTTGGGAGGCCGAGACAGGCGGATCACGAGGTCAGGAGATCGAGACCATCCTGGCTAACACGGTGAAACCCCGTCTCTACTAAAAAATACAAAAAACTAGCCGGGCGAGGTGGCGGGCGCCTGTAGTGCCAGCTACTCCAGAGGCTGAGGCAGGAGAATGGCGTAAACCCGGGAGGCGGAGCTTGCAGTGAGCTGAGATCTGGCCACTGCACTCCAGCCCGGGCTAGAGCGAGACTCCGTCTCAAAAAAAAAAAAAGAAAAAAATTTAAAAATTAGCTAGGATGGCTGGGCGCGGTGGCTCAAGCCTGTAATCCCAGCACTTTGGGAGGCCGAGACGGGTGGATCACGAGGTCAGGAGATCGAGACCATCCTGCCTAACACGGTGAAACCCTGTCTCTACTAAAAAATACAAAAAACTAGCCGGGCGAGGTGGTGGGCGCCTGTAGTCCCAGCTCCTCGGGAGGCTGAGGCAGGAGAATGGCGGGAACCTGGGAGGCGGAGCTTGCAGTGAGCTGAGATCGCGCCACTGCACTCCAGCCTGGGCAACAGAGCGAGACTCCGTCTCAAAAAAAAAAAAAAAAGAGACATTATTCATACATGAGAATGTATTCTTTTATGAGATTTTTCACACAGTGGTCAATTTAGGATGAGTTTACCAATCTTATTTGAGGCAATGGTTTCTCATGTTTATCAAAATCCTCATCCCCTCAATAGCCATTTGTGGGGTACTTTGCCATGTTCCAGTCAGCAGTCAGTCAACAAATGCTGGGCATACAACATTGCATAAATGAATAAGCCATAATCTGTGCACTCGGGGACCTCTTAGCCTGTGCTCAGTAGGAGACAGACAGATAAACAAGCATACATTAAGTGTGATAGGTGTTATGACAAAACCCACAGTACTGCTGGGTCATAAAGCAGGAAGTAAGTGGTTATACTGAAGGGATTGGGAGGGAAAGAAAAGCATCCTAGAGGCTACTTATTAAAAGACAGATTGGCGCAGTGGCGCATGCTTGTAATCCCAGCATTTTGGGAGGCAGAGGCAGGAGTTTCACTTGAGTCCAGGATTTCAAGGCCAGCCTGGGCCAAATAGGAAGACTCTGTCTCTATAAAAAAAATACAAAAATTAGCCAGATATGGTGGCGTATGCCTGTAGTCCCAGCTACTCAAGAGGCTGAGGTGGAGGATTGCTTGAGCCAGGGAGGTTAAGGCTGCAGTGAACTATGATCACACCACTGTATTCTAGCCTGGGCAACAGAATGAGACCCTATCAAAAAAACAAAACAAAACAAAAAAAAACAAAAAAAAGTGGAGAATAATGTTCTGGGAAATGACAGAAGTAAGAGAAAGAAGGTATAAGAAGATGGCACTTTTGGGAACCACAAATAGTTTGGCAGTGCCGGGGCCTGGATTTTAAGGCGAGGTTTGGAAAGAGTTGAAACCAGGGGCCAGATCTTAAAAAAGCTTAAATATCATACAAAGGATTTGGAGCTTTATTTTAACAATGAGGAGAGAGGGTGTTTGAGGGATTTTAAGGAGGGAATCACATGATCAATCTGGTGGGAATGTAGAAGATTAGTTAGATACAAGGATACTAGTATAGAGATGGTGAGGCCTGAATTAAGGCAGTAGCAGTGGAGATAGAGACAGGGAGGGAGGATGGATAGTGTTAAAGTGATGCATCCAGCAGGATTTGGTGACTGACTATGTGGAGCTGAGAAGGAGGAAAAGAAAATCTAGTGTAATTCCCAGATTTCTGTCTATAGTGTGCTGAGTGGTGCTATTAACAAGGATGGAGAGTACAGGAAGAAGAATAGTTTGAGGGTGGTTGGGAAAAGGGAACTTCATGGTTGTTTTAGACATAATGAATTCATCAAAGTCCTATGAGACTTCCAAATGTATTTATTTGGCTGAGTGTGGTGGCTCACGCCTCTAATCCCAGGACTTTGGGAGGCTGGGTGGCAGGATCACCTGAGGTCGGGAGTTTGAGACCAGCCTGACTAATATGGAGAAACCCTGTCTCTACTAAAAATACAAAATTAGCTGGGTGTGGTGGCGCATGCCTGTAATCCCAGCTACTCGGGAGACTGAGGCAGAAGAATTGCTTGAACCTGGAAGGCAGATGTTGCAGTGAGCCGAGATCGTGCCATTGCACTCCAGCCTAGGCAATAAGAGCAAAATTCCGTCTCAAGAAACAAACACACACACAAATGTATTTATTCATTTAGCAGTTGGCTGTGTTTGAGTGTGAAATTCAGAAGGGAGATCTGTACTAGAGGTGTCACTGTGGAGGTAGTCATTGATACAAAGGAGAATATTCAGGCAGTGCTTTCAAGTAACAAGATGCAATAATTAGCACATCAGGTTTATTATAGGCATGAGCCACCGCACACAGTCTAATTTTTTTGTATTTTTAGTAGAGATGGGGGTTTCACCACGTTGGCCAGGCTGGTCTCGAACTCCTGACCTCAGGTGATCTGTCTGCCTCTTCCTCCCAAAGTGCTGGGATTACAGGCAGCCACCATGCCCGGCCCATTTAAAGTTACGAAGGGAGCCGGGCGCGGTGACTCATGCCTGTAATCCCAGCACTTTGGGAGGCCGAGGCGGGTGTATCACGAGGTCAGGAGATCGAGACCATCCTGCTAACACGGTGAAACTCCGTCTCTACTAAAAATACAAAAAAAATTAGCTGGGCATGGTGGTGGGCGCCTGTAGTCCCAGCTTCTCAGGAGGCTGAGGCAGGAGAATGGTGCTAACCTGGGATGCAGAGCTTACAGTGAGCCGAGATCGCACCACTGCACTCCAGCCTGGGAGAGAGAGTGAGACTCTGTCTCAAAAACAAAACAAAAAAAAGTTATGAAAGAACTGGACATTTATTTTTATTCAGTTTCTTCTCAAGGTGAAGGTAACTGTTTGTAAATGTCCTAGAGAAACATGGTAGCTTTCTGTTCACCCTTTGCAAGTAAAAAGCATGGATCATTCCACTGCTGACATTTAAAAAATAAAGTTATGAAGGGAAAAGTCTGGTGTAATACGGTAGTAGCAAGTGGTGGTATAAATAAATAAGTAGCAAGAATTACTTTCCTTTGAGGTGAGGAGACTTGTCGATTCATTTCCATGGTAGAAGCTGCTAAGCAGTCCTGGGAAGTTTGGAGTTTAAATATAATGGGAAACTAGTCAGAGTTATAAAGTATATTTATTTTATTTATTTTGAGATAGATTGAAACAAATTTCTTAACCCCATGCTGTGAATATTAATTTTTTCATGATTTATGTAGTTTGTTTATCGATGGACACTTTTACAACAGGATTTATGAAGCTGGATCGGAGAACAACACGGCAGTTGTAGCAGTAGAAACTCACACGATACACAAAATTGAAGAAGGGATTGGTAAGGTTTTTTTTTTGTTTGTTTGTTTTTGTTTTTTGTCATTCTAATGCCTTTGACCTTAGCTTCCTTGGTTGAGTTTTCTTGCCATCTGTGCCTTATGTTTTTCTCCCATCCCTGTGTGCCCTACCAATACTACAGCCCTCGATTTTGATGGTGGTACATCTTGAGACACCACTGACTAAGATGCTAGGGTCATCAGTTGGTTGGTTAACGTCAGTTTGGAAGGGTAACTGAAAAGACTTTTTATCTATAAAAATCCCACATAGAAATTGGAGCCTCAAAGTTGATACCTGTCATTAAAGAAGTTGTTGATGACTGATAAGGTATTGTTTAGAAGGCAGTCAGTGGAAAGAAACTGGAAAGAAACTTTGAAATTTAACAAATCTGAGTTTAAATCCCAATTTCTCACCTCTAAGTGTGTCCTTGGGAAAGTCAGTTAACCTTTTTGAGGCCCATATACTTATATTTAACACCTAGGAAACAATTAATTAATTAATTAATTTTAAAAAAACCTGATCAAGCACAGTGGCTCATGCTCGTAATCCCAACACTTTGGGAGGCCAAGGCGGGAGGATCACCTGAGGTCAGGAGTTCGAGACCAGCCTGGCCAACATGGTGAAACCCCATCTCTACTAAAAGTATAAAAATTAGCCTGGCATGGTGGCAGGCGCCTATAATCCCAGTTACTCAGGAGTCTGAGGCAGGAGAATCGCTTGAATCCAGGAGGCATAGGTTGCAGTGAGCTGAGATCGTGCCACTGCACTCCAGCCTGGGCAACAAGAGTGAGACTTCATCTCCAAAACAACAACAACAACAACAAAAACACCACCTACACCGGGCGAGGTGACTCAGGCCTGTAATCCCAGCACTTTGGGAGGCCAAGGCAAGTGGATCACTTGAGGTCAGGGGTTCAAGACCAGCCTGGCCAAGATGGTGAAACCCCATCTCTACTAAAAATATAAAAATTAGCCAGGCGTGGTGGTGTGTGGTATATGGCTATAATCCCAGCTACTTGGAAGGCTGAGGCAGGAGAATTGCTTGAACCCGGGAGGCATAGGTTGCAGTGAGCCGAGATCATGCCACTGCACTCCAGCCTGGGTGATAGCGTGAGACTCCATCTCAAAAAAGGCAAAAAGAAAAAAACACCTAGGAAATAATCACTGCCTCACAGGATTGTTGTAAGAACAAGATTACGTGTGTAAAATATACAGTATGGTGTCTGGCACACTGTGGGAGCTTGGGAAGAGATAGCTGTTAGGCCAGACTTCTTCCAGAGGATCCCTAAACGATACCAGCAAGAGTGAAGTTTTAGTCCCTCAGAGGAACCAGGAGACTAGAGATTTTGAATTTCAGCTTTGGGGAAGAGTTGTTTGATAAATAACTGATTTTTTTTCTGTTTTCAGATACAGGCACTATAGAAGCAAATGAGGATATGGAAATTGCTTACCCTATAACTTGTGGGGAGAGCAAAGCCATCCTCCTCTGGAAGAAGTTTGTGTGTCCGGGAATAAACGTGAAGTGTGTCAAGGTAATTGTCTTCTCCATGCTGAAGCCAATTTTGGGACTCCTTGTTTTCAAAGGGTGTGAGTTCCATGCATCCTTTTTCTCTTCCACTATATCAGGTTTTTTTTTTTTTTTTGGTGGCTCTTGTTCTAATGTGTCACAATAGAAAAAATAAGAACTTTGGGTTGGATGTGGTGGCTCATACCTGTAGTTCTAACACTTTGGGAGACCAAGGTGGGAAGATCACTTGAGCTTAGGAGTTCGAGACCAGCCTGGGCAACATGGTGAGACATTGGCTCTCTTTTTTTTTTCAGACAGTGACTTTCTCTGTTGCCCAGGCTAGAGTGCAATGACATGATCTTGGCTCACTGCAGCCTCCACCTCCTGGGTTCAGGTGATTCTCCCACCTCAGCCTCCTGTGTAGTTGGGACCACAGGTGTGCGCCACTGTGCCTGGCTAATTTTTTGTAGAGATGGAAGGTTTTGCTATGTTGCCTGGGCTGGAAAACCTTACATCTTCAAAAAATATATTGGCGGCTGGGTGCGGTGGCTCACGCCTGTAATCTCAGCACTTTGGGAGGCCAAGGCGGGCGGATCACGAGGTCAGGAGATCAAGATCATCCTGGCTAACACGGTGAAACCCCGTCTCTACTAAAAATACAAAAAATTAGCTGGGCATGGTGGCAGGCGCCTCTAGTCCCAGCTACTCGGGAGGCTGAGGCAGGAGAATGGCGTGAACCCAGGAGGCGGAGCTTGCAATGAGCTGAGATGGCACCACTGCACTCCAGCCTGGGCGACAGAGCGAGACTGTCTCAAAAAAATATATATATACACTGGCTAGGTGAGGTGGCTTATGCCTGTAATCCCAGCACTTTGGGAGGCTGAGGTGGGTGGATCACCTGAGATCAGGAGGTAGAGACCAGCCTGGACAACATGGTGAAGCCCCATCTCTACTAAAAATACAAAAATTAGCCAAGCGTAGTGTTGGGCGCATATAATCCCAGCTACTGCGGAGGCTGAGGCAGCAGAATCACTTGAACCTGGGGGCAGAGTTGCAGTGAGCTGAGATTGCGCTGTTGTACTCCAGTCTGGGTGACAGAGTGATGCTCTGTCTCAAAAGAAAAAAAAAAAAAAATTATTGGATTGACTAGCCAAAAACAAAATTGATAAAAATAGAATTGCTTATTCTGTCTTCATTAGGGCTGATAGATTATTTCAGTTTATTTGAACAGCCTTTGTTTGCCACACTAGACCCAACCACCTGATTCCAGGCATAAATGGATTTTAGAGATTTATTAATATATTTATCTCTTATCTCTTCATATATTCTGTGGCTTTGTACCAGGAATGGAGACTGTGCTCCGAGAAGCATCGTCTTCTCTAACACAATAGTGCAGGAGTTTGGATAATCAAGGCTTAGGATGTCATCTGGGTATTTTTTATGCAAATGATGTAGAGTTATCATTTCATTATTTCCCCTCTTGGCCTGCCTAAGTTGACATTAGACTATTTTGGACTTTTCTTTTTACTTTTAGTTCAATGATCAGTTGATCAGCCCCAAGCACTTTGTTCATCTGGCTGGCAAGTCCACTCTGAAGGACTGGAAGAGAGCTATTCGTCTGGGTGGGATCATGCTCAGGTAAGCTCTAATGTTAAGCACATACCTTTCAACAAACTTTGGGGCACGTAATCATGCTAGAATCTGGGCTTTTCTCTTTAGGTTGACATTTTTATTCTTTCTGAGAAATTGGCTTGAGCAATATATGCATTATTTGACTTAAATCAACTTATTCTTAAAAATCCTGGGAGACAAGAAAGATTTTTTGTTTGTTTGTTTGTTTGTTTTTGAGACAGTCTTGCTCTGTCACCCAGGCTGGAGTGCAGTGGCGTGACCTCGGCTCACTGCAACCTCCACCTCCTGGGTTCAAGCAATTGTAGTTTTTAGTAGAGACAGGATTTCACCATCTTGGCCAGGCTGGTCTTGAACTCCTGACCTCATAATCCACCCACCTTAGCCTCCCAAAGTGCTGGGATTACAGGCATGAGCCACTGTGCCTGGCCATTTAATTCTTTTTAATGGGGGGAAAAATAAAATTTTTAAAAATAAATAAAAAATTAAAAAATAAAAATAATTATTTTTAAGGAATCTCAAGAAAAATCCATAATGCTTGTAGAGATTCAAGCATAAAGATGTTTATTACAACATTATTTATTAATGTGAAACTTATAGTCTGCTTTAATATATAGTCAAAGACTTCTAAAGTCAATTATGACTTGTCTAAATATATATGAGTATATATTATGAATATTTTGCAGTCAATAAAATATTTCTGAAGAGATTTTACATGAAAAATGCTTATGACATAATTTGAAGGAAGAAAAATATAAAATTTATTAAATTGATTTTGGCTGTGTTAAGACATACATATATGTAAGTAAAATTTAGTAGAAGAAAATATGCTAAAATGTTGACATTGTCTGTGTATTGTAGGATTTTTTTTGTTTTTTTTTTGAGATGGAGTCTCGGCCGGGCGCGGTGGCTCAAGCCTGTAATCCCAGCACTTTGGGAGGCCGAGACGGGCGGATCACGAGGTCAGGAGATCGAGACCATCCTGGCTAACACGGTGAAACCCCGTCACTACTAAAAAAATACAAAAAATTAGCCGGGCGAGATGGCGGGCGCCTGTAGTCCCAGCTACTCGGGAGGCTGAGGCGAGAGAATGGCGTAAACCCGGGAGGCGGAGCTTGCAGTGAGCTGAGATCCGGCCACTGCACTCCAGCCTGGGCTACACAGCGAGACTCCGTCTCAAAAAAAAAAAAAAAAAAGTCTCAAAAAAAAAAAAAAAAAAAAAAGAGATGGAGTCTCGCTCTATTGCCAGGCTAGAGTGCAGTGGTGCAGTCTCGGCTCACTGCAGCCTCCATCTCCTGGGTTCAAGTGATTCTCCTGCCTCAGCCTCCCGAGTAGCTGGGACTACAGGCGTGTGCCACCATGCCCAGCTAATTTTTGTATTTTTTTTAGTAGAGATGGGGTTTCATCGTGTTAGGCTGGTCTTGATCTCCTGACCTCGTGATCCACCCACCTTGGCCTCCCAAAGTGCTGAGATTACAGGCGTCAGCCACCTTGCCTGGCCTAAGATTTTAGTTGTTGTTGTTGTTGTTGTTGTTTGTTTTTTTTGGTGAGACGGAGACTTACTCTTGTTGCCCAGGCTGGAGTGCAATGGCGCAATCTCGGCTCATCACATCCTCCGCCTCCCAGGTTCAAGCGATTCTCCTGCCTCAGCCTCCCGAGTAGGTGGGATTACAGGCATGTGTCACCATGCCTGGCTAATTTTGTACTTTTAGTAGAGATGGGGTTTCACCGTATTGTCCAGGCTGATCTCGAACTCCTGACCTCAGGTGATCCGCCCACCTTGGCCTCTCAAAGTGCTGGGATTATAGGCATGAGCCACTGCGCCCAGCCCAAAGATTTTTTATTTTTTTATTTATTTTATTTATTTATTTTTTGAGACGGAGTCTCGCTCTGTCACCCAGGCTGGAGTGCAGTGGCCGGATCTCAGCTCACTGCAAGCTCCGCCTCCCAGGTTCACGCCATTCTCCTGCCTCAGCCTCCGGAGTAGCTGGGACTACAGGTGCCCGCCACCTCGCCCGGCTAGTTTTTTGTATTTTTTTTTTTAGTAGAGACGGGGTTTCACCGTGTTAGCCAGGATGGTCTCGATCTCCTGACCTCGTGATCTGCCCATCTCGGCCTCCCAAAGTGCTGGGATTACAGGCTTGAGCCACCGTGCCTGGCCTCCCAAAGATTTTTTAAAAAGAGCAATTGAAAAAAAAAAAAAAGGGTCATATTCTGTCACTAAGGCTGGAGTGCATTGGCATGATCAGCCTCAAACTCCTCAGCTCTAGCAGTCCTACAGAGTAGCTTGGACTACAGATGTGAGCCACTGTGGCCAGCTGAAAATGCTAAATATTTTCTTCACATAGGTTTTTTTTGTTTTTTTGGAGTCTCGCTCTGTCACCCAGGCTGGAGTCCAGTGGAGTGATCTCGACTCACTGCAAGCTCTGTCTCCCGGGTTCATGCCATTCTCTTGCCCCAGCCTCCCGAGTAGCTGGGACTACAGGTGCCCACCACCACGCCTGGCTAATTTTTTGTATTTTTAAAAAGTAGAGACGGAGTTTCACCATGTTAGCCACGATGGTCTCGATCTCCTGACCTCATGATCCACCCACCTTGACCCCCCAAAATGCTGAGATTACAGGCGTGAGCCACCGCACCCAACCTTTTTTTTTCTGAGTCGGGATCTCGCTCTGTCCCCCAGGCTGCAGTGGCACAATCTTGGCTCACTGCAACCTCCGTCTCCCAGGTTCAAGTGATTCTCCTGCCTCAGCTTCCCGTGTAGCTAAGATTACAGGAGCACACCACCTTGCCCGGCTAATTTTTGTATTTTTGGTAGAGACGGGGTTTTACCATATTGGTCAGGCTGGTCTTGAATTCCTAACCTCGTGATCTGCCTGACTCAGCCTCCCAAAGTATAGGGATTACAGGTGTGAGACACTGTATCCGGCCTTTGGGGTTTTTTTTGGGATTTTTTTTTTTTTTTGAGACATAGTTTTGCTGTGTGGCCCGGGCTGGAGTGTAGTGGCATGATCTCGGCTCACTGCAATCTCCACCTCCTGGGTTCAAGTGATTCTCATGCCTCAGCCTCCTGAGTAGCTGGGATTATAGGTACGCACCACCACACCCAGTTAATTCTTTTGTATTTTTAGTAGAGACGAGGTTTCACCATGTTGGCCAGGCTGGTCTCGAACTCCTGACCTCAAATGCTCTGCCTACCTCACCTCCCAAAGTGCTAGGATTACAGGTGTGAGCCACCGTGCCCCGCTTTTGTTGCCCAGGCTGGAATGCAGTGGTGTGATCTCAGCTCACTACAAACTCTACCTCCTGGGTTCAAGCGATTCTCCTGCCTCAACCTCCCAAGTAGCTCGGATTATAGGCATGTGTCACCATGCCCAGCTTATTTTGTATTTTTAGTAGAGATGGGGTTTCTCCATGTTGGTCAGGCTGGTCTTGAACTCCCAACCTTAGGTGATCCACCTGCCTTGGCCTCCCAAAGTGCTGGGATTATAGGCGTGAGCCACTGTGCCCAGCCCACATCGTTTTTTTTAGTCAGAGACACACAAACATTATTTGTGTTCTTTTTGTTTTTATGTAAAAAATTTTGGCCAGGCGCGGTGGCTTAAGCCTGTAATCCCAGCACTTTGGGAGGCCGAGATGGGCGGATCACGAGGTCAGGAGATCGAGACCATCCTGGCTAACACGGTGAAACCCCGTCTCTACTAAAAAATACAAAAAACTAGCCGGGCGAGGTGGCGGGCGCCTGTAGTCACAGCTGCTCGGGAGGCTGAGGCAGGAGAATGGCGTAAACCTGGGAGGCGGAGCTTGCAGTGAGCTGAGATCCGGCCACTGCACTCCAGCCTGAGTGACAGAACAATACTCCATCTCAAAAAAAGAAAAAAAAAATTTTTTTAAAATTATTTTACTCCTGTACTTCCAACGAAACATCATTTTAAAAAAAAATTTCAGATGATTTGTATGCAGAAATTAGTAATCCAATGAAATTGGGAAGGAATACCTTTATTTTTATTTTTATTGTTTGTTTGTTTATTTATTTATTTATTTTTGAGACAGGGTCTAACTGTCACCCAGGCTGGAGTGCAGTGGCATAGTCTCGGCTTACTGCAACCTCAGCTTCCCAGGCTCAAGCGACTCTTCAGCCTCAGCCTACCAATTAGCTGGGACTACAGGCATGAGCCACCATGCCTGGCTGATTTTTGTTTTTTTTTTTGAGATGGAGTCTCGCCGTGTCACCTAGGCTGGAGTGCAGTGGCATGATCTCGGCTCACTGCAAGCTCCGCCTCCTGGGTTTCACGCCATTCTCCTGCCTCAGCCTCCTGAGTAGCTGGAACTACAGGCGCTCGCCACCATGCCCACGGCTAATTTTTTTTTTGTATTTTTAGTAGAGGAGGGGTTTCACCGTGTTAGCCAGGATGGTCTTGATCTCCTGACCTCGTGATCCACCTGCCTCGGCCTCCCAAAGTGCTGAGATTACAGTCATAAGCTACTGCACATGACCGATTTTTGTATTTTTTATAGAAATGAGGTTTTACCATGTTGCCCATGCTGGTCTCAAACTCCTGAGTTCAAGTGATCCTCCTGCCTTGGCCTCCCAAAGTGGTGGGATTACAGGTGTGAGCCACTGCGCCTGGCTGAGGAATACCTTTAACTTTGAGTTTTGTTGTTCTTGGTGGGTTTTATTTACCCAGAAAGACAAGCACATGCCAATTCTTCCCAAATGTGAAAAAGAGAATACTAAAAAATATTTAGTGAAAGCCAAGTGACATTATAACATAGAATTTACTATAATTAAAATACCCCATGGTTTTGCTCATAACGTTTTGTGGATCCAATTATAAGGACATTTTCCAGAGTGGGTTTAGTATAGTCAACTTTTTTCTACATGCCTAGGAGAGTTTTTTTTTTTTTTTTTTTTGAGACGGAGTCTCGCTCTGTAACCCAGGCTGGAGTGCTGTGGCCGGATCTCAGCTCACTGCAAGCTCCGCCTCCCGGGTTCACGCCATTCTCCTGTCTCAGCCTCCCGGGTAGCTGGGACTACAGGCGCCCGCCACCTCGCCCGGCTAGTTTTTTGTAGCTTTTAGTAGAGACGGGGTTTCACCGTGTTAGCCAGGATGGTCTCGATCTCCTGACCTCGTGATCCGCCCGTCTCGGCCTCCCAAAGTGCTGGGATTACAGGCTTGAGCCACCGCGCCCGGCCTAGGAGAGTTTTTTAAAAGACTGAAACTTTATGTCTGTGAAACTGGCACCAGATCTTGCTGGAGTACTCATAATGAATAAACTACAGAGGGAGAAAGAATACTGGTAAATGTGTGCAGGACCAGTGAAAATTTAAAGCCCAAATTAGAATTTTTGCAACCTAATGACTTCTAACACTATTAGGTTTCCCTAATCTACACAGTAGACTCAGCAATGTTGTCCCTATTTTTCCCTGAGGCCTAGTTCCCACTATATGAAGTATGGGCTGAACTGGTACTTCTTGTCTCCCTTTGCACAGGAAAATGATGGACTCCGGACAGATTGATTTTTACCAACATGACAAAGTTTGCTCCAATACCTGCAGAAGCACCAAATTTGATCTTCTGATCAGCAGTGCAAGAGCTCCAGTGCCAGGACAGCAGACAAGTGTGGTGCAGACACCCACTTCGGCTGATGGTAGGGGGTAGGAAACCACCTGAAAATCCGCTGTGTTTTTCAGCAGAACTTTCCCCCTTATTTCTCCCTGTGTGTGTGTGTGTGTATATATATATATATATATATATATATATTTTTTTTTTTTTTTTTTTTTCTTTTCTTTTCTTTTTGAGATGGAGTTTTGCTCTCGTTGCCCAGACTGGAGTGCAATGGCGTGATCTCAGCTCACCGCAACCTCTGCCTCCTGGGTTCAAGTGATTCTCCTGCCTCAGCCTCTCGAGTAGCTGGGATTACAGGCATGCACCACCACGCCCGGCAAATTTTGTAGTTTTAGTACAAAACAGGGTTTCCCCATGTTTGTTATATGGTCTTGAACTCCCAACCTCAGGTGATCCAACCGCCTCGGCCTTCCAAAGTGCTGGGAATACAGGCATGAGCCACCACGTCTGGCCTTTTGTATAATCTTAATTTCAATTCTCATGAGCATTGATGTGCCTTGTAAAGTATGCTAATCTTGGATGGGATTCCATGCTTTGGAAACATGCTTTGTTTTCTTCCAAATGATTCCTATTGGCCAGACCTCCTCCTTTGTTTTTTCCTTACAATGCATTGTAAGCGTTGGAAAGGTAGTTCAGTAGTTATAATTATATAACAGTTTCACTTTGGTGCCACTTTGCATATTAAGGTTCAATTAGGCTGTTTTGAAAAATGGAGAATGGCGTGAACCCAGGAGGTGGAGCTTGCAGTGAGCCGAAATCACACCACTGCACTCCAGCCTGGGTGACAGAGCGAGACTCCGTCTCAAAAAAAAAAAAAAATTAGCTGGGCATGGTGGCACATGCCTGTAATCCCAGCTACTCAGGAGATTGAGGCAGGAGAATCACTTGGACCTGAGAGGTGGAGGTTACCATGAGCCAAGATCATGCCTCTGCACTCCAGCCTGGGTGACAAAGCGACACTCCGTCTCAAAAAAAAAAAAAAAAGATCTTTTGGTCAGTTCTAATATGCTATGTGTAACCAGTGAGTGAGTAGAAGCCAAATCTCTTGAAACCTAAATCCCTTTCAGGAAAGTATAAAATATCTGGCAGTTTGAATATTTGAACACTTGACTTTTCACTTGAAAAGTGAAAAATACTGTGAAATGTTATTTACAGTTGGCCATTGAACAATATGGCTTTGATCAGCAGGGGTCCACTTTTATGCAGCTTTTTTTTTTTTTTTCCAGCCAAACATGGATTGAAAATATAGTATTTGCAGAATGCAAAACCCGGGTCTAAGAAGTGCTGACTTTTACTTTTTGTGTATGTGGATTCCACGGGGCTGACTTTAGGACTTGAACATGTGCAGATTTGGTTATATATGCAGGTGGTCCAGGAATCAATCCCTCATGTATACTGAGGGACAACTGTACTTCCTTTTTATTTGGCCAAAAGTCCTTTACTTGATTATCTTTTGCCTGATTATTGATATCCTCCAGTGTGTAGAGTCCATACTTACCTATATTGCTTTGTGGATCAGTTTGCTTTTCTCTTTTTTTTTTTTTTTTTTTTGAGGCGGAGTCTCGCTCTGTCACCCGGACTGGAGTGCAGTGGCCGGATCTCAGCTCACTGCAAGCTCCGTCTCCTGGGTTTATGCCATTCTCCTGCCTCAGCCTCCCGAGTAGCTGGGACTACAGGCGCCCGCCACCTCGCCCGGCTAGTTTTTGTATTTTTAGTAGAGACGGGGTTTCACCGTGTTAGCCAGGATGGTCTCGATCTCCTGACCTCGTGATCCGCCCGTCTCGGCCTCCCAAAGTGCTGGGATTACAGGCTTGAGCCACCGCGCCCGGCCCAGTTTGTTTTTTCTCAATTCTCTTTGTTTAAAAGCTTTCTTTCTTTCTTTTTTTTTTTTTTTTTTTGAGATGGTCTCGCTTTGTTGCCCAGGCTGGAGTGCAGTGGGACAATTTCGGCTCACTGCAAGCTCCGCCTCCCAGGTTCACGCCATTCTCCTGCCTCAGCCTCCTGAGTAGCTGGGACTACAGGCGCCTGCCACCACGCCCGGCTAATTTTTTGTATTTTTAGTAGAGATAGGGTTTCACCGCGTTAGCCAGAGTGGTCTCGTTCTCCTGACCTCATGATCCATCTGCTTCGGCTTCCCAAAGTGCTGGGATTACAAGCATGAGCCACCGCACCTGGCTAAAAGCTTTCTTTTTTTTTTTTGAGACAGGGTCTTACTCTGTCACCCAGGCTGGAGTACAGTGGCACAATCACGGTTTACTGCTGCCTTAAGCCCCTGGGCCCAGGTGATCCTCCCGCCTCAGCCTCCTGAGTAACTGTAACTACGGATGTGCACCACCACACCCAGCTGATTTTTGTAGAAACTGGGTTTCGCCATGTTGCCCAGGCTGGTCTCAAACTCCTGGGCTCAAGCGATCTGCCCACCTTAGCCTCCCAAAGTGGTAGGATTACAGGCATGAGCTACCATGCCCAGTCAAAATCTTACTATACAAGTCATAGCAAAGGGTATTTTTTCCCCTCTGTAAATCTGCTATACATGAATCTCTTATCTGATTTTTATGGTCTCCATTTCTTTTACTTTGTCTTTATAGGCTAATAAATAAGTTAGATGCTTAGTATCAAACTTGCTTGTAGTAGAGCTCTTGGCAAAGCACTATACCTTTCTCTTAAATTATTTCAAGCTTTCTTCACCCTCAATAAGTCTGGGGCAGGCAGCCTAGTAGTAATGCCTATCTTCAATCTCTTTCAAAAACATATCCACCCAGGAAACACATTGCTCTTTTGTGATTTTGTAAGTTATCTTTCACTTTCTATTCAAAGTAAGAAAGCATTTTCCTTTGCAAGGCAGGTTTTCTTTAGAAAATCCAGTATTCATCCTGGCTTACCTAACAGTCTAGTTTTTAAAATAGGGACCTGCAGCCAAGAGGCTAGAATGTTAAAATAACAAGGTCTTTGTAGCTATTGACTATGAGATATAGGATGGCTATAATTTTTTCATTACATTCACCATTCTCACCTCTACTGGACTGCTTTTAGGTAGCATCACACAGATTGCCATCTCAGAAGAGAGTATGGAAGAGGCAGGGCTGGAATGGAACTCAGCTCTCACCGCTGCTGTCACCATGGCCACGGAGGAGGGTGTAAAGAAAGACTCAGAGGAAATTTCAGGTATTCTTCTCTAGGGCTCAGATATCTTGCAGAGTCTTGTGACCCTTATCACCATTATTATTATGGACACGGAAAACCTCTTAATTACTTTCGCTGGATTTTCTCATGCATGTAAATACTAACTATAGCTACAAACATCCTACTTTAATCCATGCAGTAACCCTGCAGAGCCACATTTTACACACAAAGAAATCAGAATTCAGAAAGGTTCAGCAACTTGCCTAAGACCGGTCACAAACAAGTGTCAGAGCTGAATTTAGGTGTTTGACTATGTAGTGTATGCTTTTCATCCGATCAAACTGCCTCCAACCTTGGCACATTTCTTAGATAAACTAAGTTTTGAGATGTTAGCAGGAAAAAATAGATGCCAAGTGTTATAGAGCATGGTGATTAATGATTATTCACTTAGAAGGGACCAGGAGAGGCTTCATATCACCCTCCATTTATTAATTCATTTTTAGTTGGCACTGTTGTTAGGTGCTAGGTGCATAGATGAAAAGACAGGCCGGGCACGTGGCTCACGCCTGTAATCCTAGCACTTTGGGAGGCCAAGGCGGGTGGATCACCTGAGATCGGGAGTTCAAGACCAGCCTGACCAACATGGAGAAACCCTGTCTCTACTAAAAATACAAAATTAGCCGGTTGTGGTGGTACATGCATGTAATCACAGCTACTTGGGAGGCTGAGGCAGGAGAATTGCTTGAACCTGGGAGGCAGAGGTTGCAGTGAGTTGATATGGTGCCATTGCACTCCAGCCTGGGCAACAAGAATGAAACTGCATCTTAGAAAAAAAAAAGAAAAAGAAAAAGAAAAAAGAAAAGAAAAGACATAGCCACCACCCTCAGAGAGCTTATAGCCCCGTCTATCCAAATGTTTTGTTTTGTTTTCCTAAGTATAGGACTAGGGAGAGTATATCTTAATTAATATTTAATTTAATATCTTTACTATTTAACTTTTATGATATTAAATATCTAATATCTCATTTTTAAATTAAAACTAAATATTTAATATTAAATATGTTTGTTTAATGTTTAATTTAATATCTTTATTGGAAGAAAATGACTATTCTTTGTAGTGAGAACTATGACAAATTCAGAGAATGACAAATTGAGGCAATTATCCCAAGCACCTATGCTACTGAAGGGGCCAAATAATTGGGTGCCCACTCAGGGAAGCATCTAGTATTCCAAAGCCTATCCCTTTTTTTCAGGAATGGCCCAATAAGAAATTCTTTTGAGTTAAAATAATTTTGAATATAACATTGTAGAGATTTGCCTAAGTATCTGTGTAGTGTCTCTTTTTTACCCTGTCTTATCCTTCTTGTGCCAGAGGACACTTTGATGTTCTGGAAAGGAATAGCTGATGTAGGGCTGATGGAAGAAGTTGTCTGCAATATACAGAAGGAAATAGAGGAGCTACTCCGGGGAGTTCAGCAGCGGCTCATCCAGGCTCCCTTCCAGGTCACAGGTAAGTGCACTAATCCTAACAGTAGCAGTCATTTATTGAATACTCACCTCTGTAGGCAGGTCCTGTAAGCCTTGCAAAAACCCTGATGTATAGGTATTATTATCTTAATTTTACAGATAAGGAAACTAAGGCTCATATAAATTAAGTCACTTGTCTAAGGTTCATAACTAGGTTTTGAACTCAGGTCTGGCCATGCTTTTCCACAGGTAATTTTTGTCTTTATAAATGATGCCAATAGTCTGGGCAACATCATGAAATGCTTTGTCTCCACAAAAAAACTTTTTTTTTTAAGATGGAGTTTCACTCTTATTGCCCAGGCTGGAGTGCAGTGGTGCAATCTCAGCTCACTACAACCTCTGCCTCCTGGGTTTTAAGCAATTCTGTTTGCCTCAGCCTCCTGAGTAGCTGGGATTACAGGCGCCCACCACCATGCCCGGCTAATTTTTGTATTTTTGGTAGAGACAGGGTTTTGCCATGTTGGCCAGGCTGGTCTTGAACTCGTGACCTCAGATGATCCCCCTGCCTTGGCCTCCCAAAGTGCTGGGATTGCAGGCATGAGCCACTGCTCCTGGCCTACAAAAAGCTTTTTAAAAATTAGTCAGGTATGGTTGGTAGTAGGTACCTGTAGTCCCAGCTACTTGGGAGGCTGAGGCTTAGAAGAATCACTTGAGCCCAGCAGTTTGATGCTGCAGTGAGCTATGATCATACAACTGTACTCCAGCCTGGGTTACAGAGCAAGACCCTGTCTAAAAAAAAAAAAACAGGCCAGGTGCGGTAGCTCACGCCTGTAATCCCAGTACATTAGGAGGTTGAGAGCGGCAGATTACTGAGGTCAGGAGTTCGAGAGCAGCTGGCCAACATGGTGAAAACCTGTCTCTACTAAAAATACAAAAAAAAAAAAAAAAATTAGCTGGGTGTGGTGCATGTCTGTAATCCCAGCTACTCAAGAGGTTGAGGCACGAGAATCACTGAATCCAGGAGGTGGAGGTTTGCAGTGAGTCGAGATCACACCTCTGCACTCCACTCTGGGTGACAGAGCAAGACTCCATATCAAAAAAAAAAAAAAAGGCCGGGCGCGGTGGCTCAAGCCTGTAATCCCAGCACTTTGGGAGGCCGAGGCGGGCGGATCACGAGGTCAGGAGATCGAGACCATCCTGGCTAACACGGTGAAACCCCGTCTCTACTAGAAAATACAAAAAACTAGCCGGGCGAGGTGGCGGGCACCTGTAGTCCCAGCTACTCGGAGGCTGAGGCAGGAGAATGGCGGTAAACTCGGGAGGCGGAGCTTGCAGTGAGCTGAGATCCGGCCACTGCACTCCAGCCCGGGCGACAGAGCCAGACTCCGTCTCAAAAAAAAAAAAAAAAAAAAAAAAAAAACTGACAGAAAGCATTCTCTCTCTCAATATATGTATTTTCTTTTTTTTTTTTTTTTTGTGAGGCAGAGTTTCACTCAGTCACCCAGGCTGGCGTGCAGTGGCACGATCTCAGCTAACTGCAACTTCCACCTCCTGGGTTCAAGCAGTTCTGCCTTAGACTCCTGAGTAGCTGGGACTACAGGCTCATGCAACCATGGCCAGCTAATTTTTTGTAATTCTAGTAGAGATGAGGTTTCATGATGTTGGCCAGGCTGGTCTCAAACTCCTAACCTTGGGTGATTCACCTGCCTCAGCCTCCCAAAGTGCTGGGATTACAGGCATGAGCCATCGCGCCCAGCCGAGATATGTATTTTCAGAGTCTCTCTGTATATACTCATTATGTGTGTATGTCCACTATGTGTATATATAGAGAGTCTGAAAATTGGAGAAATCCACTTGCTTTTAGATTATTCTTATATCCTATTTTTTAAGGCTTTCTGAACCTACTGTGTTCACTTATAGCTGTTTCTGAATACTTTCAGGGTGCTGCTGTGCAGAGTGTAAAAGAATGTTCTAATCTGATAGAAATGGGGTTATGGGCCAGGCGCTGTGGCTCACGCCTGTAATCCCAGCACTTTGGGAGGCTGAAGTGGGCGGATCACCTGAGGTCAGCAAGTCAAGACCAGCCTGGCCAGCATGGTAAAACCCTGTGTCTACAAAAATACAAAAATTAGCCAGGTGTGATGGCAGGTGCCTGTAATCCCAGCTACTTGGGAGGCTGAGGTGGGAGAATCGCTTGAACCCAGCAGGCGAAGGTTGCAGTGAGCGGAGATCACACCATCGCACCCCAGCCTAGGTGACAGAGCGAGAGTCCATCTCAAAAAAAAAAAAGAAAGAAAGAAATGGGATTATGATGAGACCTTGTATGTTCAGTGAATCCTTATTTGTTTGTTTATTTATTTGAGATGGAGTCTCACTCTGTTGCCTAGGCTGGAGTGCAGTGGTGTGATCTTGGCTCACCGCAACCTCTACCTCCCAAGTTCAAACGATTCTCCTGTCTCAGCCTCCTGAATAGCTGAGATTATAGGCACACACCACCGTGCCTGGCTAGGTTTTTTGTATTTTTAGTAGAGATGGGGTTTCACCATGTTGGCCAGGCTGGTCTTGAACTCCTGACCTCAGGTGATCTACCTGTCTCAGCTTCCCAAAGTGTTGAGATTACAGGTGTGAGCCACCGTGCCCGGTGAATTCTTATTTTTGTTAGTCATTTGTTGTTGCTTCTTTATAACTCATACTTTACATACCATACACTTAAGCAAACTTGACAACAGAATCTTTTTTTTTCCTTTGAGATGGAGTCTGGCTCTGTCGCCCAGGCTGGAGTGCTATCTCAGTTCACTGCAACCTCTGCTTCCTGGGTTCAAGCAGTTCTCCTGTCCCAGCCTCCTGAGTAGCTTGGATTACAGGTGCCTGCCACCACACCTACCTAATTTTTGTATTTTTCAGTAGAGACAGGGTTTCACCATGTTGGCCAGGCTGGTCCTGAACTCCTGACCTCAGGTAATCCACCTGTCTT
This sequence comes from Trachypithecus francoisi, assembly GCF_009764315.1. Lineage (NCBI taxonomy): Eukaryota > Metazoa > Chordata > Mammalia > Primates > Cercopithecidae > Trachypithecus > Trachypithecus francoisi. The sequence continues at coordinate 96,036,877 of NW_022681457.1, read as the reverse complement.
GGCCTCCAAAAGTGCTGGGATTATAGGCGTCAGCCACTGTGCCTGGCCTCCAGATTTGTATTTTTAAGAGATTGTTCTGGTTGCTGTGTGGAGAGTAGACTCTATGGGGAAAAAGTAGAAACAAGACCAGTTGGGAAGCTCTTAAAGGAATTAGTCCAAGCAAGAGATAATGTATCATGGATTAGAGTGGGTAGCGGTAGACTTAGGAAGAAGTGATTAGATTGAGAATGTATTTTGAATGTCAAACTGCCAAGTCTTGCTGATGGATTGGATGCAGGGTGAAAGAACAAGAAAGATACCGGGATGATTCACACATTTTTGGCCTGAGCTGTGAGTGGTGATGCCATTTACTGAGATGAAGGCCACTGGGAAAGGAACAGGTTTAGAGAGGAAATCAAAATTAGTTTTACTTCTTAAATTGAGATGACTATTGGACCCTCAAATAGAGATGTCACTCATCTAGACAGAAGTATGAATGTGGAATATAGGAAAGAGGTCAGGGCTGGAGATGTACATGTGGGAGTGCTCAGCATGTGTATGCTATTTCAAACCATGGGACCAAGTGAGATGACCGTGGAAGGGAATGTAGGTGAAGTTGTCCAAGTTAAGGAAGCAATGAACACAAATACTGACAATTTTTTTTTTTTTTTTTTTGGAGACAGGATCTTGCTCTGTCATCCAGGCTAGAGTGCAGTGATGCAGTCACAACTCACTGCAGCCTTAACCATCTGGGCTCAATTGATCCTCCTGCCTCAGTCTCCCAATTAGCTGGGACTACAGGCACATACCACCACAGCTGGCTAATATTTGTAGTTTTTGTAGAGACTGGATTTTTACCATATTGCCCAGGCTGGTCTCAAACTCCTGTGCTCAAGCCATCTGCCTGCCTCAGCCTCCCAAAGTGCCGGGATTATAGGCGTGAGCCACCGCACCTGGCTTACAGTTCTTTTCAGAAGTTTTATATAGAAGGGAACAGAGGGCCAGGCGCGGTGGCTCACGCCTGTAATCCCAGCACTTTGGGCGGCTGAGGTGGGCATATCACGAAGTCAGGAGATCGAGACCATCCTGGCCAACACGGTGAAACCCCGTCTCTACTAAAAGTACAAAAGATTAGCCAGGCGTGGTGGCGGGTGCCTGTAGTCCCAGCTATTCGGGAGGCTGAGGCAGGAGAATGGCGTGAACCCAGGAGGCGGAGCGTTTTTTTGTTTGAAACGGAGTCTCGCTCTGTCGCCCAGGCTGGAGTGCAGTGGTGTGATCTCGGCTCACTGAAAGCTCCGTCTCCCGAGTTCACACCATTCTCCTGCCTCAGCCTCCAGAGTAGCTGAAACTACAGGTGCCCGCCACCATGCCCGGCTAATTTTTTGTATTTTTAGTAGCGGTGGGGTTTCACCATGTTAGCCAGGATGGTCTCGATCTCCTGACCTCGTGATCCACCTGCCTTGGCCTCCCAAAGTGCTGGGATTACAGGTGTGAGCCACCGTGCCTGGCCCAGTTTTTTTTTTTTTTTGAGACAGAGTTTTGCTGTTGTTTCCCAGGCTGGAGTGCAATGGTGTAATCTCAGCTCACTGCAACCTCTGCTTCCCAGGTTCAAGCAATTCTCCTGCCTCAGCCTCCCAAGTCGCTGGGACTATAGGCATGCACCACCATGCCCGGCCATTTTATTGTATTTTTTGTATTAGTGGTGACGGGGTTTCACCATATTGGTCAGGCTGGTGATCCATCCACTTTGGCCTCCCAAAGGGCTGGGATTACAGACGTGAGCCACCACGCCCAGCACTTTGGGAGACTGAGGCGGGTGAATCAGTTGAGGTCAGGAGTTCGAGATCAGCCTGGGCAACATGGTGAAACCCTGTCTCTAATAAAAATACAAAAATTAGCCGGGCTTGGTGGTGTGCGCCTGTAATCCCAGCTACTCAGGAGGCTGAGGCAGTCGAATCACTTAAACCTGGGAAGCAGAGCTTGCAGTGAGCTGAGATTGTGCCACTGTACTACAGCCTGGGTGACAGAGCAAGACTGCATCTCAAAAAAGTAATAATAATAAAAATAATAATCTTGCATGCCAATCCCCATGTTTGACACTTAAAATATATTTCTAATCTTCATGTCTATTTTGCAGAGTAAGTATTATTAGTTCCCTTCATTTTAGATGAGAAAAGTGAAGAGTGAAATAACTTACCAAAGGTTGCACAGATAGAAAATAGCAAAATTGAGATGAAACCTAACTCTATCTAGTATAGGGACCATGTTTTCAAAACCTAAAGTCAGAAATATAAACAGATGCAAGTTATTAAAAAAAAATTTTTTTTTGAGATAGAGTCTAGCCCTGTCTCCCAGGCTGGAGTGCAGTGGCATGATGTTGGTTCACTGCAATGTCTGCCTCCTGGGTTCAAGCAATTCTCCTGCCTTGGCTGCCTCCCATGTAGCTAGTATTACAGGGACACACCACCACACCCAGCTAATTTTTGTATTTTTGTTAGAGACTGGGAATACAAATGTGAGCCACCGCTCCTGGCCTTAAAAATTTTTCAAATTGGCTGGGCACGGTGGCTCATGCCTATAATCCCAGCACTTTGGGAGGCTGAGGTAGGTGGACCAAAAGGTCAGGAGTTCGAGACCAGCCTGGCCAATATGGTGAAACCCCGTCTCTACTAAAACAGCTGGATGTCCCAGCTACTCGGGAGGCTAAGGCAGGACAATCACTTGAACCCAGGAGGTGGAGGTTGCAGTGAGCAAAGATCACGCCACTGCACTCCAGCCTGGGGGACAGAGCAAGACTCTGTCTCCAAAAAAAAGAAAAAGAAATTTTTTCAAATTTATGTAAGTAGAGACAAGGGTCTCACTATGTTGCCCAGGCTGGTCTTGAACTCCTGACCTCAAGTGATCCTCCCGCCTTTGCCTCCCAAAGTGTTGGGATTACAGGCATGAGCCACCATGCCCAGCCTGGTCTTTGTGTTTGTTTATATGGAAAGACTTACAAAAATATAACAATTAAACCAGAATTCATTATACATGTAATAAATCTTTGTTAAAAATGTGTTAAAATGCAGTTAGGAGAGTCCCATAATTTCTGGTTGTTTCATATTTATAAACAGCACAATGGAGAGTGGTGGAACATATCTGTTTTAACTGGACAGGCATGTCTTTTGTTTTAAATAGATGCTGCTGTTCTCAACAATGTAGCACACACATTTGGCCTAATGGACACAGTCAAGAAGGTTTTAGACAACAGAAGGAACCAAGTAGAGCAGGGAGAAGAACAGTTTCTCTATACTCTGACAGGTATGTGTAACTTACCTCTCTTCTTTGGTGATATGCTAATATTCTTGTCTTCCCATTTTCTTGTTGACTTATGTTAGGGTAACTTTTTTTTTTTTTTTTAATAGTTTCAGATTTTGCTTTTAAAAATAAAAAAAAGCCACAGGTGAGGTGTATTGATAAAAAACAAAAGAGGCACATGGAAAAAAAGAAGGAAGTTGACATCATAGTCCCCCTTCTGTGTCTTGTGGAGGATTAAGATGTCTCTTAGATTGCTCCATTAATTCAATAATGTTACTGGCAGAAGACACAAATTGATCTTTGTATTTTTTACATTATTGATACTGCTTCTTTTGGTAGATATAAATTTAGCACTTTCTCCATTATTTGTGGTAATCAGAAATTTTGTGTAATCCCAGCACTTTGGGAGGCCGAGGCAGACAGATCACAAGGTCAAGAGATAGAGACCATCCTGGCCAACATGGTGAAACCCCATCTCTACTAAAAATACAAAAATTAGCTGAGTGTGGGGTGCGTACCTGTAGTCCCCAGCCGCTCAGGAGGCTGAGGCAGGAGAATTGCTTGAACTCAGGAAGTGGAGGTTGCAGTGAGCCAAAATAGTGCCACTGCACTGTAGCCTGGGCAACAAGAGTGGGACTCTGTCTCAAAAAAAAAGAAAAGAAAAGAAAACCTTTAAACCATCAGAAAAATGGTATTTGTTAGAAATATAGGCGTTTGGTCCCTTGTCTGTATTATTTTTTCAGATGGTTTTAATCATTGTGTACATAAAGTTTTGTTTTCTGCTTTTTTTCTTCATGACATACTAATATTTTTCTTTTTGTTTGTTTTTGAGACAGGGTCTCACTCTGTCACTGAGGCTGGAGTGCAGTGGCACAGTCACGGCTCACTGTAACTTTGACCTTCCCCAAGCTCAGGTGACCCTCCCACCTCAGCCTCCTGAATAGCTGGGACTGCAGGCGTGTACCACCATGCCCAGCTGTTTTATATTTTTGGTAGGGATGGGATTTTGCCACATCGCCCAGGCTGGTCTCAAACTCCTGGGCTCAAGTTATCCACCCGCCTCAGCCTCCCAAAGTGCTGGGATTACTAGTGTGAGCCATTGCGCTCAGCCCTATTAATATTTTTCAAGTTGCTACTCAGTATTATACCTGGACATTCTCCTAGGGATGACATTTATTTATTTATTTGTTTATTTTATTTATTTATTTTTTTGGGACAGAGTCTCGCTCTCTTGCCCAGGCTGGTGTGTAGTGGTGCGATCTCGGCTCACTGCAAGCTCTGCCTCCCGGGTTCACGCCCTTCTCCTGCCTCAACCTCCTGAGTAGCTGGGACTACAGGCGTCCGCCACCACACCTGGCTAACTCTTTTGTATTTTTAGTAGAGACAGGGTTTCACCGTGTTAGCCAGGATGGTCTCGATCTCCTGACCTTGTGATCCGCCTGCCCCAGACTTCCAAAGTGTTAGAATTACTGGCCTGAGCCACTGCGCCCGGCCATTTATTTATTTATTTTATTTACTTTTGTTTTTTGAGATGGAGTTTCACTCTTGTTGCCCAGGCTGGAGTACAGTCACATGATCTCGGCTCACCGCAGCCTCTGCCTCCCGGGTTCAAGCAATTCTTCTGTCTCAGTCGCCCAAGTAGCTGGGATTACAGGCATGCGCCACTACACCCGGCTAATTTTGTGTTTTTAATAGAGATGGGGATTGACCATGTCGGTCAGGCTGGTCTCAAACTCCCAACCTCAGGGGATCTATCTGCCTGCCTTGGCCTCCCAAAGTGCTGGGATTACAGGTGTGAGCCACCACGCCCAGCCTTATTTTTATTTTTATTTACTTATTTATTTATTTATTTATTTATTTTGAGATAGAGTTTCGCTCTTGTTGCCCAGGCTGGAGTGCAATGGTGCAATCTCAGCTAACCGCAGCCTCTACTTCCCGAGTTCAAGTGATTCTCCTGCCTTAGACTCCCAAGTAGCTGGGATTACAGGCATGTGCTACCATACCTGGCTAATTTTGTATTTTTAGTAGAGACAGGGTTTCTCCATGTTGGTCAGGCTGGTCCCGAACTCCTGACCTCAGGTGATCCACCCGCCTCGGCCTCCCAAAGTACTGGGATTACAGGCATGAGCCAGTGTGCCTGGCCACTCTTGGTGTTTTATAGTATAAGTCATTGGAAAAACCAAAGTGTTTTTCCCATGCTCATACACTCAGTATAGCACAGAACACTTCTGTAATCAGATGTGTAGGGGTTTTTCTGCATATACCGAGCAATCAACTCTCCAGTAGACACTGACTGGGTATATATAATTCAGTTCAATTCTGATACTGTCCACCTGGAGATAGCATCAGATCACACAGTAAGGCGCAGTCTCAAAAGACTGCCTCCCATTCAGCCCCAGGTTGTGACCTGTGCTTTTTTTTCCGATTAATTGTTGAAGGCAAACTGCAAAATGACCTGTGCTTTTGACCAACTGGCTATAAGTTGGGGTTCCCACAATCACCTTCTTGTGTTTGATTAATTTGCAAAGGTGTCTCACAGAACTCAGAGAATCAGTTACTCAACGTTTATTGGGTTTATTATAAAGGTTATTACAGAGGATACAGATGAATAACCAGGTGGAAGAGATGCATGGGACAAGGTGGGAAGGAGAGTGGGACTTCCATGCACTCTGTAGTCACGCCACTCTCAGGAACCTCCAACAATCTGACGCTCTCTGAACCCTGTACTTTTGGGGTTTTATGGAGGCTTCATTATATAGGTATGATTGATTACCTCATTGGCCATTGGTAATCAGCCTACAGCCTCTCTCCACTCCTTGGAGGTTGTGGGGGTAGGGCTGAAAGCCTTAATCCTTCAGTCATGCCTGGTTCTTTCTGGTGACCAGCCCCCATCTTGAATCTAACTAAGGCTTCCCAGATATCGGTCATCTCATTAAGATATAAAGACATTGGCTGGGCGAGGTGGCTCACGCCTGTAATCCCATCACTTTGGGAGGCCAAGGTGGGCGGATCATGAGGTCAGGAGATCGAGACCATCCTGGCTAACATGATGAAACTCTGTCTCTACTAAAAATACAAAAAATTAGCCAGGCATGGTGATGGGCACCTGTAATCCCAGCTACTCAGGAGGCTGAGGCAGGAGAATGGCGTGAACCTGGGAGGCAGAGCTTGCAGTGAGCCGAGATCGCGCTACTGCACTCTAGACTGGGTGACAGAGCAAGACTCCGTCTCAAAATATATATATATATATAAAATATCTATATACATATATATATAATTATATATGTATGTATGTGTATATATATATATAAAGACATTTAGGCCGGATGCACTGGCTCACGCCTGTAATCCCAGCACTTTGGGAGGCCGAGGCAGGCGGATCATGAAGTCAAGAGATCGAGACCATCCTGGCCAACATGATGAAACCCCATTTCTACTAAAAATACAAATACTAGTTGGACATGGTGGTGCGTGCCTGTAGTACCAGCTACTCGGGAGGCTGATGCAGGATAATCGCTTGAACCAGGGAGGCAGAGGTTGCAGTGAGCCAAGATCGCGCCATTACACTCCAGCCTGGCGATAGAGCAAGACTCTGTCTCAAAAAAAAAACAACAAAAGAGATATAAAGACATTTACTGCTCTAGAGATCCATGTGTTTTTAGGAGCTATGTGCCAGGATCTAGGGTCAGAGACTAAATATATATTTCTTATTATATCACAATATAACACATAGGGAGCAAAGTGTTCTACAAGTGTAACTGATTCTTGGGTGCTTATCAGGTAGTAAGTAATAGAGAGGTTCCATTGTGGAACCTAACTTACCAGTGGTCACCTAGGTTGGACTGGACACTTGGGAGAGGGATAGTGATAGGCATATTATAATGCAAAAGCAACCAAGTTGACCATCAGATGATTTTTGTCCTGACCCAACGTTTATAACCTTAAGTTAGTCACTTTCCGTCTCTGGATCCCTGTTAAAATGAATTTGTTTGAACTCTTTTTTTTTTTTTTTTTTTTGAGACGGAGTCTTGCTCTGTCACCCGGGCTGGAGTGCAGTGGCCGGATCTCGGCTCACTGCAAGCTCTGCCTCCCGGGTTTACGCCATTCTCCTGCCTCAGCCTCCGGAGTAGCTGGGACTACAGGCGCCCGCCACCTCGCCCGGCTAGTTTTGTTTTGTATTTTTAGTAGAGACGGGGTTTCACCGTGTTAGCCAGGATGGTCTCGATCTCCTGACCTCGTGATCCACCCGTCTCGGCCTCCCAAAGTGCTGGGATTACAGGCTTGAGCCACCGTGCCCGGCCTGTTTGAACTCTTAAGACCTCTTTTAGTTCTGTAATTTTTAGGGACTTCTTCTGTAACTTTCTGTAGACCTTTCTGGGCAACAATCATAAACTGTGGCTATTTGAGTCACCAGCAAAGTAGTTTTCCAGCCAATGCAGCAAGGCATTCTTCCCTTGAAGGATAGTTTGAAAATCACTGTTTTTTGGAGTGGCCATTGTAGCTTCTTTGTAGGTCCATGAGAGTTCCAAGGCACTGTGCAGGCTGGGCGCACTGACTTATGCCTGTAATCCCAACACTTTGGGAAGGTGAGGTGGGGTGGATCGCTTGAGGCCAGAAGTTTGAGGCTGTAGTGAACAATGATAGCACCTGTGAATAGCCACTACCCTCCAGCCTAGGCAACATAGCAAGACCCTGGCCCCCCCAAAAAAAACACGAGAAGGAAAACAATATCACAACTTGCCTGAGGCTACGTAGTAACAAAACCAGACAGAGACACCGAGTCTCCTGACTCTCAGTTTCATGCTGCTAAGATTTTACTTCCCTCCACACAAAGTCTTTTCTTTTTTTCCATAGACTTGGAACGCCAGTTGGAGGAGCAGAAGAAACAAGCCCAGGATCACAGGCTAAAATCTCAGACGGTTCAAAATGTGGTACTGATGCCTGTGAGCACTCCTAAGCCTCCAAAAAGGCCCCGGCTCCAGCGGCCAGCCTCCACCACTGTCTTGAGCCCTTCTCCTCCTGTCCAGCAGCCTCAGTTCACAGTCATCTCACCCATCACCATCACCCCAGTGGGTCAGTCATTTTCCATGGGCAATATTCCAGTGGCCACCCTCAGCCAGGGCTCCAGTCCTGTGACTGTCCACACACTGCCTTCTGGCCCTCAGCTCTTCCGCTATGCCACAGTGGTCTCCTCCGCCAAGAGCAGCTCACCAGACACAGTGACCATCCACCCTTCATCTAGCTTGGCGCTGCTGAGCTCTACTGCCATGCAGGATGGGAGTACACTGGGCAACATGACCACCATGGTTAGCCCTGTGGAATTGGTGGCCATGGAGTCTGGCCTAACCTCGGCAATTCAGGCTGTTGAAAGCACCTCAGAGGATGGGCAGACCATCATTGAGATTGACCCAGCCCCGGACCCAGAGGCTGAAGATACTGAGGGCAAAGCAGTCATCTTGGAGACAGAGCTGAGGACTGAGGAGAAAGTTGTGGCTGAGATGGAAGAACACCAGCATCAAGTTCACAATGTGGAGATTGTGGTCTTAGAGGATTAACTGGGGATCTCAGGGCCAGGAGTTATGTTTTGATTTGGAATTTTAATTATTTGTTTATTTTTATCATTGTCCCACTCATTTCCACATAGGACCCTTTTAAAAAAAAAACATAACAAAATCTTATTGTTGTAACTGAAAATGTTGAGTTCCTCCCACTCCCTCATTGAAAAATGGACAAAACGAGCTGCCCTTCCAGAAGTTGAGAGTAGGTCATTCAATGTCCTAATGATCTTACACCAAGAAAGTAATTTCTTTTAGGGGAAGTGTCAAGATAACGAGTAACCCTGTCCAGAAAGCCATATCCAGGCTCGTTTTTCTGTGTAGGCATGTGGTTTTATTCTTGTAAAGATGCATTGACCAAACTCTGGAACACAGATCTGACACTGGAAGGCAACCCATTTGCATGTGGATGTAGACGGGCACTTTATTTTGTATCCTGAAAAGGGCCTACAGAGGCCACTACAAAACTCTGAAACAAAAGGAAGTTGACTCTGCTTTGAGGGGAAGGTGGCATGCCAGCACTAGCTTATAAAGGGAAGTGCTAGCCGGGCGCGGTGGCTCACGCCTGTAATCCCAGCACTTTGGGAGGCCAAGGCGGGCGGATCACGAGGTCAGGAGTTTGAGACCAGCCTGGCCAACATGGTGAAACCCCGTACCTACTAAAAATAAAAAAAAGAAATTAGCCGGATGTGGTGGCGGGCGCCTGTAATCCCAGCTATTCGGGAGGCCAAGGCAGGAGAATTGCTTGAACCTGGGAAGGCAGAGGTTGCAGTGAGTGCAGTGAGATTGCACCACTGCACTCCAGCCTGGGCAACAAGAGCGATACTCCATCTCAAAAAAAAAAAAAAAAAAAAAAAGTGCTTTGGCAAGTATGGGCAGGGAAATTATCTTACTTCTAGAGGTGCAACTGATGCCTCTGGAGATCTCCAAAAGTTAGTACCATGAGTGCCATTTTGAGAAGAGGGTGGTAATAAGTGGAAGGTACATCTCCACAGAGCAAGTGGCAGCAGTGGCCTGTGATTTTGCAGAAATGGAAAGCCAAGGCCGGGTGTGGTGGCTTACACCTGTAATCCCAGCACTTTGGGAGGCTGAGGCAGGCGAATCTCCTGAGGTCAGGAGTTTGAGGCCAGCCTGGCCAACATGGTGAAACCCCGTCTCTACTAAAAAAAAAATTGGCTGGGCATGGTGGCAGGGGCCTGTAATCCCAGCTACTTGGGAGGCTGAGGCAGGAGAATTGGTTGAACCTGGGAGGCGGAGGTTGCAGTGAGCTGAGATTATGCCATTGCACTCCAACCTAGGCGAGAAGAGTGAAACTCCATCTCAAAAAAGAAAGAAAGAAATGGAAAGCCAAGGATGCTACAGCTGTGCTTTGGGGTTCAAGGTAGTAGCTTACCTTGTTCCACACTTTGTCAAAGCACTCACCCTCCTAAACTAGGATCAGTCCATTCATTTGAAACTGTGCAATGTGATGTAAATTGCTCTGGTTCTTGGACTGTGGCTGTCACAGGGATGGGGCTCCAAGGCCATCATTTTCATTGCATGACTCCAGGATCAGGGAGTTCCTCATCACACCAGCTGCCATTTTTGGTGGGGCCATTTTTTTGGCTTTGGAACCAAAAGCAGCCACTCATTTGGTGCTTCCTCTTGTTCTGCCCTCCATCCCTCAACTCTTAATGGCATCTGTCTCCTGGAACCCACGCTCTTCAGCTTTTTGGCTGATTTGGAGAACAGTGACAGGTGCCTGCCTGCCTTCATCCCCTTTTAGATTCATTTATACCACAGATGTTTCTGTGAGATACTGAGATCATAAAAAGCTTTAGGCTTGGCAGAGAGGACTCAACACCCCCAGGCTTTCCTGAGACACCAACTAGATGTCTCCTGAGTGAGCTGGACACCCTGGGAAAGAAGCATTGTCTGCAACATTATATTATAGGAAATGTACCAGGAATGTCAATAATAACGTGTTGGGGGGGAAGGGGTGTTATTTCTTTTTGTTTTGTTTTTAATGTTGTTTGTATATTTAGAGCTGGGCCATTTTCCGTGCTGTGATTCCTTCTCTTTGACCCTCTTCAGTGTTTGGGGCAAGAGTGGACCCTGGTTTTTATTTCTTTGATTGCATTGTTTACTGCACTAGGAAAAATATAGGGATACAGGGAAACTACAGACAAATTAAAGGAAAAATAGGTCAAAAAAGAAAGCACACACCTTAGGAGTGGGAGGAATTTTTTTTATTAAAAACATAACTTTGACCTGTAGTTTCTTTTCTTTTTCTTTTTTCTTTTTAAGAAGGCATCTATCAGAAGCCATGTTTCTTCCAACAGATGTTGGAAACCCCATCGAGCAAGTAAAAGTTTCATTCTCCATCCCTCAGATGGCTGTATTTGGCCAAAGAAACCCTGTAACATGGGAAGGTTTCTTTTTTTTCCCCCCGAGACAGAGTCTTGCTCTGTAGCCCAGGCTGGAGTGCAGTGGCGCAACTTCAGCTCACTGCAACCTCTGCCTCCTTGGTTCAAGCAATTCTCCTGCCTCAGCCTCCTGAGTAGCTGGGATTACAGGCTCCTGCCATCATGCCTGGCTAATTTTTGTATTTTTAATAGAGATGGAGTTTCACCGTGTTGGCCAGGCTGATCTCGAACTCCTGGCCTCAAGCGATCTGCCCGCCTTGGGCTCCCAAAGTGTTGGGATTGTAGGCATGAGCCACCGCACCCAGCCTGAAGGTGACTCTTAAGAATGAGATTTATGAACTCCATACAGTTGTAGATTTCAGTTTTTAAATAGTCTGGGGTTTTATTTTTCTTTTCAAAATATCTAATAGACTTAGCAATCAATTTAGAACAAGTATTTGGCCCTTAATATATCTTTAGTGAGGGAAGTAGCTTTTATTTCCTACTTCTTTAGGTTTTCTGTTGGTACATAAAAACAAAATTGCTATCTAAGACTGAATCTACTTGAATCTAGGAAGGCACATCTCATCCGTATTGTGGTTTGTAGGGACACTTTTCTCTTTTCCAGAGATGAGAGGACCAATTCAGGACAGAAGAGCCCTCGTGAATACCAACATGCTAGCTCAGGTTCCGTTCTTTCCTCCATCAGAGCTATTGGTCAGGGTTTTAAGGTAGTGTGTGCATCATGCTTCCAAAGTCAAGAGATTTCCTCAAACAGCCTGTTTACTAGATGAATTTTCCAGCTGGTGAAATACATGAGCTTTGTTGTTTTCCTGGTCTTCCAATAGCCTGTCATTATTGTTAGATATTATGGCATCTGTTGTTGAATGTGGGTTCCCTTACAGCCCTGGTCTAGATGATCCTAGATGGGGTGAGACATATCAAGCCATTGATATGTGCATAAGCAGTTGCAATGAACCATTCCTTAGGCTGACTTGGTAGTAGCCATTTATCTTTATGTTCATGCATTGAATAAACATTTTTAAGAACCATCTATGTGCCAGGCTTTGTGCTAGGCACTGACAGTAGAGAGATGCAGACATAGTCCTTGCATTCAAGGAATTCATACTCCAGATGTCTGGAGATAAGAAATACATATTTCCAGGCCGGGCGCGGTGGCTCAAGCCTGTAATCCCAGCACTTTGGGAGGCCGAGACAGGCGGATCACGAGGTCAGAAGATTGAGACCATCCTGGCTAACACAGTGAAACCCCGTCTCTACTAAAAAATACAAAAAACTAGCCAGGCGACGTGGCGCCTGTAGTCCCAGCTACTCGGGAGGCTGAGGCAGCCTGGGCGACAGAGCGAGACTCCGTCTCAAAAAAAAAAAAAAGAAATATATATTTCCGTCAGGCACGGTGGCTCACACCTAGAATCCCAGCACTTTCAGAGGCTGAAGCAGAATTGCTTGAGGCCAAGAGTTTAAGACTAGCCTGGTCACATAGCCAGACCCCATCTCTACAAAAAAAAATGTAAAAATTAGTCAAGTGTTGTGGCTCACACTTGTAGACACAATTACTCAGGATGCTGAGGCAAGAGGATTTTGCTTGGGCCTAGGAGTTCAAGGCTGTAGTGAGCTATGACTGTGCTACTGTACTCTAGCCTAGGCAACAGAGCAACACCCCCAACTCAGAAAACCAAAACTACACATTTCATTATAATTGGTTTCCTTTGTAATCCTATGTATTTTATTTTATGCTTTGAAAAACATTATTTAAGAATTGGTTCATAGGTTTCAGCAGACTGCCAAAGGCACAAACAAGCAGCTCTCCTCTACTGAGGTACTGAAACAAATCCCACTGGGATAAGTGCTGTTTGTGACAGAGCTATTGGCTAGGAGCTGAGAGAACAAAACATGAAGCGCCTAACCCAGCTTAGGGGTGTAGAGTTGGGGTCAGCAAATAAGGGAGATCTTCCTGGAGAATGCATATACCTAAGCTGATTTAGGAGAGACCACTTTTGGCTAGGTTTATTGTACTAGTTGATTTTCAAGTAATTGGGCTTATTTATTTTAGAGAAAAAGTCTTCAGTCTCTTGCTTCTGTCTGCAGAGCAAGGCAGAGTCAGCAACATGGGCAGTCTCTCCACTGGAGAATGCTGAGTCATGCATGGGCTTTTCCAAGTTTCCATCAGATGGGACCCAGTGTTGAATCCAGTGCAGGACTGGAGTCTAGCTGGCAAAGGGTAAATGCCCCAAGCCTTCCTGCCATGTGGTTTCCACGAAGGCCTGAGAGTCAACTGTACAACTGTCTTGTGTTGGCCATGTCCCTGTTTGGTCCCTTGCCTTGTTCTCTTCCCTTTCTCAATTTCCAAGCTCCACCCACTCCTAAAAACACCAGTCATTCTGAAGTAAAAAATGGACAATAAACATGAATATTCAAGATTCAAAGCCACTTCATATGAAGGTTCTTTCGCACCTCTGTCCTTATTAGGGAAGGAGGACCAATGTTAATCCAAACATCTGGAAAATTAATATTCAGTTCAGGTAGTTTGTACACCCACTAGTAGCATTTTATCCCATTTCATGAAAGGCATTAAAGGTAAGACTGTGGTGGAGAGTGTTGGATTATAAAGATAGTAAAAGTCAAGCATGAAATGTGGAATTAGTAGTCGAGTTAAAGCATCCAGGTTTTAGTACTATCAAAGAGGTGGAAAGGACAAAGGAAAGGTTGAATTCAGAAAATAAATCATGGAATTGTGATTCACCTTGGGCAGTACTCCTGAGGAACTCGTCCTCTCTGAGACGTAATGTCATACACTAGCCTAGCTCCTGCATTTTGAGACAACTCTCCTAGTACAATTGATCACTTTCCTGGAGGTGCAGCACATCCCTTACTCCAGGATAGTTCCTCCCTGGGAAATCCTCCCTGGGAAATTTTTGTGTAGTCTGAAACGTGCTGCCATAACAACCAAGGTTGTCAGGGACCTCAAGGGTGTGGTGTAATTAGGTTAGAGTTGGACTCTTGGCTGGGCACGGTGGCTCACACCTATAATCCCACACTTTGGGAGGCCGAGGTGGGCGGATCACCTGAGGTCGGGAGTTCGAGACCAGCCTGACCAACATGGAGAAACCCTGTCTCTACTAAAAATACAAAATTAGCCAGGCATGGCGCATGCCTGTAAATCCCAGCTACTTGGGAGGCTGAGGCAGGAGAATCACTTGAACCCAGGAGGTAGAGGTTGCGGTGAGCCGAGATCATGACATTGCACTCCAGCCTGGGTAATAAGAGTGAAACTCTGTATCAAAAAAAAAAAAAAAAACATTTGGACTCTTTGTCCCTAGAATTTCTGTCTGTTCTTAGGCAGCCCTATTTGAGCCCTTTCCAGGTTTCCTTCCCAAGTCCTGGAATACCTTAGCCCTTTAGGCAATTTGACTTCCTCTAGAAGGTTCTACTTGCCTCAGACTCCCGTATCTACACACCTACATCATCCTTCCTCTCTAGCTCTTTTGGGAACCATGATTTAGTTCCCAAATTCTGCCATGTTAGTAACTTTGCCTTCCTGCCATGGCAGTAACTCTTTCAACTCTTGAGATGATCATCTCTTCTCAACTAAAGTAATGCCACCCCCAGGACCCAAACCTGAGCATACATTCATAGACCGCAGTCTTCACTAACTACAACAACCTTGCTGACACCGTTAGACACCTGAATTGAAGCCCTTTTGCGATGTGCTTGCATAGTGACATTAGGCAAGTTCCCCTAAGACAAACAGACTCTAAAAACCTATCTTCTACACCTGATTGATTACCCTTGGTCCATGGCCCCAGGCTTAGACATACCTTGTTTTCCTGGGTAACTTACTTCAGCCCAGTATGAGTAACAATACATAAACACATGAATTTATTTTTCTAGTTTGAGAACAAGAATGAACAATAGGTTTGGATCGCATATAATGGTAAACCTGAGGCTGAGTAAGGACCCAGAGAGAAAGAGCTTCCTCAATGGGCTTTGTAGGAGATACTCTAAAGAAAGCACACATAGAAGGAATTTACCTGATATCAAAGTTTACTTTTTTTGTTTTTTGAGTCGGAGTCTTACTCTGTCACCCAGGCTGGAGTGCAGTGGCACGATCTCATCTCACTGCAAGCTCCGCCTTCCGGGTTCACGCCATTCTCCTGCCTCAGCCTCCCTAGTAGCCGGGACTACAGGTGCCCACCACCACACCCGGATAGTTTTGTTTTTGTATTTTTAGTAGAGACGGGGTTTCACCGTGTTAGCCAGGATAGTCTCGATCTCCTGACCTCATGATCTACCTGCCTAGGCCTCCCAAAGTGCTGGGATTACAGGTGTGAGCCACTGCGCCCAGCCTCAAAGTTTACTTTAAAAAAAAAAAAAAAGTCTCTGATGTTTTCTTTTTCTTTTTCTTTTTTCCTTTGTGAGACGTAGTCTTGCTCTGTTGCTGAGGCTGGAGTGCAATGGCACGATCTCTGCTCACTGCAACCTCCACCTCCCGAGTTCAAATGATTCTTCTGCCTCAGCCTCCCAAGTAGCTGGGACTACAGACACACCCCACCACACCCGGCTAAGTTTTTGTATTTTTAGCAGAGACGGGGTTTTGCCATGTTGGCCAGGATGGCCTCAAACTCCTGGCCTCAAGTGATCAGCCCGCCTCAGTCTCCTAAAGTGCTGGGATTCCCGGCATGAGTCACCATGCCCGGCCCTCTGATGTTTTCTTAAAAGTGTCTATACATTATAAAGCAAACTGGATGCCCACAGCCATGATTCAGCCTGAAGACTGACTTACATTTTTTTTTGAGATGGAGTTTCTCTCTTGTTGCCCAGGCTGGTGTGCAATGGCGTGATCATGACTCACCGCAACCTCCACCTCCTGGGTTCAAGCCATTCTCCTGCCTCAGCCTCCCAAGTAGCTGGGATTACAGGCATGTACCACTACGCTTGGCCGATTTTCTATATTTTAGTAGAGACAGGGTTTCTCCATGTTGGTCAGGCTGGTCTCGAACTCCCGATCTCAGGTGATCCTCCCGCCTTGGCCTCCCAAAGTGCTGGGATTACAGGCGTGAGCCACCGCGCCCAGCCTGACCTACATTTTTGTTGTGTTTTTATTTTTTATTGAACATATATACACGAATGAATACAAATCATAACTGTACAACTTGATAAGGCTAGGCAACACCAATGAAACCAGCTTCTAGATCAGAAAAAATAAATTACCAGCACCGCACCTGCAAGGGTAACCATTACCTACCTCTTTAAAACTATATTTTGCTTTTGCCTCTTTTTGAGCTCTTTATGACTGGCTTTCTTCACTCAACATTATTGTTGAGATTAATCCATAATGTTGTTTGAAGTTGTAGTTAGTTCCTTCTCACTGCTACATAGAACATGTGACTTTGCCACAAATGATCCTTCCTACTAATGGTGGGTAGTTTCCAGTTCGGACTACTATAATAGTGTCTCTATGAATGTTCCTGGGACCGGGTGTGGGGGCTCATGCCTGTAATCCCAGCACTTTGAGAGGCCCACTTGGTACCATTGCTTGAGGCCATAAGTTTGATACCAGCCTGGGCAACATGGTGAAACCCCATCTCTACCAAAAAAAATACAAAAATTAGCTGGATGTGGTGATGGCGTGCCTGTGCCTGTAGTCCCATCTACTCAGAAGGCTGAGGTGGGAGGATCACTTGAGCCCAGGAGGTCCAGACTGCAGTAAGCCATGATTGCACCACCACATTCCAGTCTGGGTGACAGAGTGAGACCCTATCTCAAAAACAAAACAAAATAGCTGGGCGCAGTGGCTCACACCTGTAATCCCAGTACTTTGGGAGGCCAAGGTGGGTGGATCACGAGGTCAGGAGTTCAAGACCAGCCTGACCAACATGGTGAAACCCTGTCTCTACTAAAAATACCAAAATTAGCCAGGTGTGGTGGTGCGCAACTGTAATTCTAGCTACTCAGGAGGCTAAGGCAGGAGAATCGCTTGAAACTGGGAGGTAGAGGTTGTAGTGAGCCGAGATCGCGCCGTTGCACTGCACTCCAGCCTGGGTGACAGAGCGAGACTCCGTTTCAAAAAAAAAAGGAGAAGAAAAAAGAAAAACAAAAACAAATTACCACCAGAAGGCTTGACAACAGTGGGTTCATATTTCCTCATAGTAACACTTGACTGGAACTGACACATGTCTTAGGACATGACATCTTCACAGACCCTGCCACTTCCTATTACAAATGCAGACAGGCAGACATATTTATTTTGGTATCCCTTTTATTTTTTTGAGACGGAGTCTTGCTCTGTCACCCAGGCTGGAGTGCAGTGGCACGATCTCGGCTCACTGCAACCTCTGCCTCCCGGGTTCAAGCGATTCTCCTGCCTCTGCCTTCCGAGTAGCTGGGATTACCACTATCGCCGGCTAATTTTTTGTATTTTTAGTAGAGATGGGGTTTTGTCAAGTTGATCAGGCTGGTCTCAAACTCCTGGCCTCTAGGGATCCACCCACCTTGGCCTCCCAAAGTGCTAGGATTACAGGTGTGAGACACTGAGCCTGGCTAAACAGTCTTTAAAAAAAGTACTAGAGGCCGGGTGCGGTGGCTCAAGCCTGTAATCCCAGCACTTTGGGAGGCCGAGACGGGCGAATCACGAGGTCAGGAGATCGAGACCATCCTGGCTAATACGGTGAAACCCTGTCTCTACTTAAAAATACAAAAAACTAGCCGGGCGACGAGGCGGGCGCCTGTAGTCCCAGCTACTCGGGAGGCTGAGGCAGGAGAATGGCATAAACCCGGGAGGCGGAGCTTGCAGTGAGCTGAGATCCGGCCACTGCGCTCCAGCCTGGGTGGCAGAGCAAGACTCCGTCTCAAAAAAAAAAAAAAAAAAAAAAAAAAAAAAAAAAAAAAAAGTACTAGAGAAGCTTAATACCTAAAAGGAACCCTTCAATGAATCATTGTATACTCATGATATTTTATTTGGGAATGTATTTAGTCTTTTTTTTTTTTTTACAAAAAAAAAAGGGATGGGGTCTCAATATGTTGCCCAGGCTGGTCTCAAATTCCTAGGCTTAAGCCATCCTCTCATCTTGGCCTCCCAAAGTGGTGGGATTACAGGTGTGAGCCACCACACCTGGCCTATGTAACTATTTTTTCTTTGCACAGATTTAAATTTCTTTCTTTCTTTTTTTTTTTGAGGCGGATTCTCACTGTGTCACCAGGCTGGAGTGCAGTGGCATGATCTCGGCTCCCTGCAACCTCCATCTCCCGGGTTCAAGCGATTCTCCTGCCTCAGCCTCCTGAGTAGCTGGGACTACAGATGTACACGACCACGCCCAGCTAATTTTTGTATCTTTAGTAGAGACGGGGTTTCACCATGTTGACCAGGATGGTCTCCATCTCTTGATCTCATGATCCGCCCAGCTTGGCCTCCCAAAGTGATGGGATTACAGGCGTGAGCCACCATGCCCAGCTAAATTTCTTTTTTTAGAGCCAGGGTCTCTTTGTTGCCCAGGCTAGAGTGCATAGGTCACTGCAGCCTTGAACTCTTGGGCTCAAGTCATCCTCCCACCTCCGCCTCCTAGGTGTTGAGACCACAGATATATGCCACCACACCCAGCTAAAATTGCACTAGCCTTCCAGAGGCTCCTTGGCTTCATTTTCCCTTGGCACTATCTCCAGATATCTTGTTTGTGCTCCATTTTTCTCTCAAGCCTATTGTCTCAGATTGAGATGGTACGCTGTTCCTTAGCACAGTGATACTCTGACTTATAGATCTCATGTATCAATAAAACAAAACACGTCTGGGAGACCAACACGAGCTTCCCAACATTATATTTTGTGAAATAAGGATTTTCTTTTAATTGCCGAATCTCATTGCCATTTTCTTTTTCTTTTTTCTTTTTTTTTGAGACAGGGTCTCACTCTGATTTGCCCAAGCTGGGCTACAGTGGCACCATTTTGGCTCACTGCAGCCTCGACCTCCTGGGCTCAGGTGATTCTCCAACCTCAGCCTCCCAAGTAGCTGGGACCACAGGTATGTGCCACCATACCTGGCTAATTTTTTTTGTATTTATTGTAGAGATGGGGTTTCGCTCTTTGCCCAGGCTGATCTCGAATTCCTGAGCTCAAGGAATCCACCCGCCTCGGCCTCCCAAAGTCCTGGGATTACAGGCATGAACCACCGTGCCCAGCCCATCATGTGATTTTCTTTTTCTTCTTTTTCATTTTTTATCTCATTTCATCTTGCAACATTGCCATCATTTGAAAAGAAAGGATATGTTGATATCAAGAGGTAAGAAATAAATAATCTCAGGATAAAGAAAAGTTCTCTCAACTGAATAAATTTAGCTTTATGCAAAACTCATTACATGCCGGGCCTTGTGGCTCTGTCCTGTAATCTCAGCCCTTTGAGAGGCTGAGGCAGGTGGATCACTTGAGGTAAGGAGTTTGAGACCAGCTCTGCCATCATGGTGACACCCTGTCTCTACTAAAAATACAAAAATTAGCTGAGCATGATGGCATGTACCTATAATCCCAGCTACTTGGGAGACTGAGGCAGAGAATCGCTTGAACCTGGGAGGCGGAGGTTGCAGCGAGCCAAGATTGCGCCACAGCACTCTAGCCTGGGTGACAGAGCGAGACTCCATCTCAAAAAAAAAAAGAAAAGAAACACTCATTACATTGTCATTACCTTTCTCACTTCTTGGAGGACAAGTGAAAATTTCTGCTCTCACTTCTTTTTTTTTTTTTTTTTTTTTGAGATGGAGTCTCGCTCTGTCGCCCAGGCTGGAGTGTAGTGGCTGGATCCTGGCTCACTGCAAGCTCCGTCTCCCGGGTTCACGCCATTCTCCTGCCTCAGCCTCCCGAGTAGCTGGGACTACAGGCGCCCGCCACCTCGCCCGGCTAGTTTTTTGTATTTTTTAGTAGAGACGGGGTTTCACCATGTTAGCCAGGATGGTCTCGATCTCCTGACCTTGTGATCCGCCCGTCTCGGCCTCCCAAAGTGCTGGGATTACAGGCTTGAGCCACCGCGCCCGGCCTTGCTCTCACTTCTAAAGTTCCAGTCAAATCTTTTTTTTCCAGTCGAATGTTCAAGGGTCTTTTAATGGTGGTTCTTTCTTGGCTCATGTTCTTTTCTGCCCTATGTGTCTCTAACAGTGTCCCTTGAATATGCACAGCCATGAATTCCTAGTGGCTTAAGGCCACTTGGCCCAGCTGCAGGTTCTTTCTCCTTTAGTCTGGTTCTTACATTGCTCTTTTCATGCCTCTACTCAGAGATCTATAAAACACCTGCACATTAAAAAGCCAATCATCAATTTACCTAGTGATTCTGGTTTCCACAGTACTTTTCTTTTAACATCCCACTAAGCTAGTTAAACTGTACATTTAACTTCTTAACACAATTGTTGGCCCCACCAGGTTTTCATCTGTAAAATGGGGGTTGACATTACTAGGGAGAATTTTGAAAATGAACGAGATAACAGATTAATTCAAACATTTACTTAGCATTGGATTATAAAGATTTACAATAAAAAATGTTTTTTGTCTTTTTGTTTTGTTTTGTTTTGATATGGAGTCTCGCTCTGCTGCCCAGGCTGGAGTGCAGTGGCGTGATCTCTGCTCACTGCAACTTCTGCCTCCTGGGTTCAAGCAATTCTCCTGCCTCAGCCTCCCAAGTAGCTGGGATTACAGGCACCCACCACCACGCCCAGCTAATTTTTGTATTTTTCATAGAGGTGGGGTTTCACCATGTTGGCCAGGCTGGTCTCGAATTCCTGACCTCAGGTGATCTGCCCACCTCAGCCTCCCAAAGTGCTGGGATTATAGGCGTGAGCCACCTCACCTGGCCTCTTTGTCCTTTAAGCAGTTGTAGATTTATTAGAGGGGCCATATGTTAACTAGATTGCTTGTTTGTTTGTTTGAGACAGAGTCTTGCTCTGTTGCCCAGGCTGGAGTGCAATGGCATGGACTCAGCTCACTGCAACCTCTGCCTCCCAGGTTCAAGCGATTCTCCTGCCTCAGTCTCCTGAGTCGCTGGGACTACAGGCATGCGCCACACACCCAGTTAATTATTGTATTCTTAGTAGAGGTGGGGTTTCACCATGTTGGCCAGGCTGGTCTCAAATTCCTGACCTCAAATGATTCGCCCGCCTCAGCCTCCAAAGTGCTGGGATTATAGGTGTGAGCCACCGTGCCAGGCCTAGCAATATGTGAACTAGTTTTTTTTTTCACCTAGTGTCCTAGTGGTGGGCGGGCTTGGGGAGAGAGTAGTCAATGAGATGGGTCATAGGCAAAACTTTGGATGTATGTTTATGTTTCCAGCGAGAAGATTCATTACTTTAATTAGATTCTTAACTGAGTCCAAGATGTCCCTCCACCAATAAAAGGGAAATATTGAAGTAAACAGATGGTTCTAATACACTAAAATAAGTTACCATAAGGAAATATGACTAATATTATGGATAACAAAGAACAGCACCTTCTTTCTGCCTGGAGGCAGAAATAATGCTTCACTGATCAGGATCTTGAAGGACAGATAGCAATTGGATAGGGAAGATGGCAAGGTCATTTCAGGCAGAAAGAACTGTATGTACAAAATTATAGGCTCTGGGGAAAAAAAAAATTTTGTTTTTTTTTTTTGTTTTTTTGTTTTTTTTTGTTTTTTTGAGACGGAGTCTCGCTCTGCCGCCCAGGCTGGAGTGCAGTGGCCGGATCTCAGCTCACTGCAAGCTCCGCCTCCTGGGTTTACGCCATTCTCCTGCCTCAGCCTCCCAAGCAGCTGGGACTACAGGCGCCCGCCACGTCGCCCGGCTAGTTTTTTGTATTTTTTAGTAGAGGCGGGGTTTCATCATGTTAGCCAGGATGGTCTCGATCTCCTGACCTCGTGATCCACCCGTCTCGGCCTCCCAAAGTGCTGGGATTACAGGCTTGAGCCACCGCGCCCGGCCGGAAAAAAAAATTTTTAAGTTCAGAGTATGGTGGCTCATGCTTATAATCCCAACACTTTGGCAGGCCAAGGCAGGAGGATTGCTTGAGGCCAGGAGTTCAACACCAGCCTGGGCAATATAGAGACCCTGTCTCTACAAAAAATAAAAAATTGGCCAGGCATAGTGGTTTGTGCCTGTGGTCCCAGCTGCTCAGGAGGCTGAGGCCCCAGGAGGACGAGGTCAAGGCTACAGTGAGCTGAGATCGTGTCACTGCACTCCAGCTTGAGTGATAGAGCAAGATCTTATCTCAAAAAACACACAAAAAAACTAATTATATATGTGTATTTTTTTTTTTTTTTTGAGACGGAGTCTCGCTCTGTCGCCCAGGCTGGAGTGCAGTGGTGCAGTCTCAGCTCACTGCAAGCTCCGCCTCCTGGGTTTACGCCATTCTCCTGCCTCAGCCTCCTGAGTAGCTGGGGTTACGGGCATGTGGTACCATGCCCAGTTAATTTTTGCATTTTTAGTAGAGACGGGGTTTCACCATGTTGGCCAGGCTGATCTTGAGCTGCTGACCTCATGATCCACCTGCCTAGGCCTCCCAAAATGCTGGGATTACAAGCGTGAGCCACTGCACCTGGCCAATAATAAATTTTTTAAAAAGTTCAGTGTGACTTCAGTGTAACTGGAGTGACTGGAGTTGCCTGGCAATCAATGCTTGAGAAATACACAGGGCTAGAGAGGGACAAGCGTCCTACACTGTGTACACCACAGAAAACTAGCAGAAATTTTTAAGTTCACATTGTCAGTTGTGTGAGACATATAAACAATTCTCACCAGTAGTCTCTTCTATTCCTGATATATTAATGGAATGACTTGGGCAATGAAGTCTATTATTCCTGAGAAGAGCTTTGGAAGGCTGGAAAGTTTGTGATTGGAACTCGAGGACCCAGTCCAACCCATGGCAAAATTCTGCAGCATATGTGAAATTTTCCTTTTCCCCTTCCTATGTATTTTCTCTGTCATTCCACCCCCTGCCACAGCCTTCATATATCCAGAAGGATCTCTTTGGTTTCCATCAGAGGCCTAAAATGGTAGAAATAGAAGGGGTTATTTTTGGAACTCATCTTCCTTATTTTACGGTCTTGGAAATAGACTCTGAGTGAGGAAATGATTTACTCTCCTGGTTTCCCTTCGATCTCTCTGGTTTGGTGCTGGGTCTTACTCTTCTCCCTTTCTTCTGAAGAAATCTCAAGGACTCCTTTGACTTTAACATCTGTATACCAAAGCCTCTAAGATTTGGATTCCCAGCCTTGTTTTTCACTCTGAGCCCGAAACTGTTTAACTGTCTACTGTACATTTCTTTGTTGTTTTTTGAAACAGCATCTGTCTCTGTTGCCCAGACTGGAGTGCAGTAGGATGACCATAGCTCACTGCAGCCTTGACCTCCCGGCTCAAGTGATCCTCCCACCTCGGCCTCCTGAGTAGGCAAGGCTATAGGTGTGTGCCACAACATCTAGCTAATTTTTTTTTTTTTTTTTTTTGAGACAGAGTCTCGCTCTGTCTTCCAGGCTGGAATGCAGTGGCCCGATCTCGGCTCACTACAACCTCCACCTCCCAGGTTCAAGTGATTCTCCTGCCTCAGCCTCCTGAGTAGCTGGGACTACAGGTGTGCACCACGACCCCCGGCTAATTTTTGTATTATTATTTTTTTTTTCTAGTAGAAACGGGGTTTCACCATATTGGCCAGGCTGGTCTCAAACTCCTGACCTTGTGATCCACCCGCCCCGGCCTCCCAAAGTGCTGGGATTACAGGCTTCAGCCACCACGCCCAGCCAGCTGGCTAATTTTTTATCTTATTTAATTTTTTTTTTGTAGAGATAGGGTCTTGCTATGGTACTCAGGCTGGTGTTGAACTTCCAAGCTCAAGCGACCCTCCCATCTTGGCCTCCCAAAGTGCTGGGTTTACAGGCATGAGCCACCATGCCCGGCCTCTACAGAACATTTTGATCTGATATTTTATGTTTTCCTGAAACCTGGCATGTCCAAAGATAAATTTATGACCTCCCTGCTCCCCAGCAAATCTCCTCCAGCATTCCCCACACCAGAAAACCCATACCTCCCCTGACCAAATGCTCAAATCAAACCAGTTATCATCTTTGATACCAACTTCTCCTTTAGGGGCCTCCCTCCCAATCCAATCAACCACCGAGACTCCTCATTTTACCTTCTCAATTTTGTCTGCTTCTTTTATTTATTTATGTACTTTGTTTGTTTTGAGACGGAGTCTTGCTCTGTCGCTAGGCTGGAGTGCAGTGGTGCAATCTCAGCTCACTGGAAACTCTGCCTCCCGGGTTCAAGTGATTCTCCTGCCTCAGCCTCCCGAGTCACTGGGATTACAGGCGCGTACTACCACGCCTAGATAATTTTTGTATTTTTAGTAGAGATGGGGTTTCACCATGTTGGCCAGGATGGTCTCCATCTCTTGACCTTGCGATCCGCCGGCCTCAGCCTCCCAAGGTGCTGGGTTTACAGGCGTGAGCCACGGCAACCGGCTTATTTACTTATTTTTTCTACGGACGGAAGGCTCCCTATATTGCCCAGGCTAGTCTCAAACTACTGGCTTCAAATGATCCTCCCACCTTGGCCTCCCAGTGTTGGGATTAGGGGTGTGAGCCACTGCATCGGGACACAATTTTGTCCACTTCTCACTGTCTTCCCTGCCACTACATTAGAGCCTGCCACTATTATTATTATTATTTTTTGGCCTGAATTTACTGCAATACTTTCATAACTCCTAAATTACACTCTTCTCCTTAAATCTACTTCCCACACTGCAACCAGAGTAAACTTCTTAAAATGTAAACCAGAGTCTGCTTTACTCCTATTAACGCTTTATTATTATTAGTTATTAATTTAATTAATTTTTTTTTGAGACAGAGTCTCATTCTGTCGCCCAGGCTAGAGACCAGTGGTGCGATCTCAGCTTACTGCAAGCTCCGCCTCCCATGTTCAAGTGATTCTCCTGCCTCAGCCTCCAGAGTGACTGGGATTACAGGTGCCTGCCACCATGCCCGGCTAATTTTTTGTATTTTTAGTAGAGATGGGGTTTCACCGTGTTAGCCAGGATGGTCTCTATCTCCTGACCTCGTGATTTGCCCGCCTTGGCCTCCCAAAGTGCTGGGATTATAGGCATGAGCCACTGCGCCTGGCCTTTTAAAAATTTTTTTCCGGGCATGTGGTACCATGCCCAGTTAATTTTTGCATTTTTAGTAAAGACGGGGTTTAGTAAAGACGGGGAGTCTTGCTGTGTTCCCCAAGCTGGAGTGCCGTGGTGTGATCTTGGCTCACTGCAACCTCAGCCTCCCAGGTTCAAGCAATCCTCCTGCCTTAGCCTCCCGAGTAGCTGAGACTACAGGTGCATGCCACCACACGCAACTTACTTTTCTCCTTTCTGCCCAGTTCCCCAGTATTATCTACTGCCACCCTCTCTCTCATGGTGCACCGTCTTGCTGGCCTCCTTCAGTTCCTCACCAGTGCCAAGTTCCTTCCTTGCTCAGGGCCCTTGCACATGTTGTTCTTTTTTTTTTTTTTTTTTTTTGAGAGGAAGTCTTGCTCTTGTCCCCCCCAGGCTGGAGTGCAATGGCGCCATCTCAGCTCACTGCAACCTCTGCCTCCCAGGTTCAAGCGATTCTCCTGCCTCAGCCTCCCAAGTAGCTGGGATTGCAGGTGTCTGCCACCAGGCCCGGCTAATTTTTTTTGTATTTTTAGTAGAGACGGGGGTTTCACCATGTTGTCCAGGCTGGTCTCGAACTCCTGACCTCAGGTTATTCGCCCACCTCGACCTCCGAAAGTGCTGGGATTACAGCCCTGATCCACTGCGCCTGGCCAGCACATGTTCTTTTGTTTCCCTTCTCTCCTTGCCTGGCCAGTTTCTCCTCATCCTTCATGTTTTAGCTGAAGCTCATCTCCTCAGGGAAACCTTCCCTGGCTCCTCTGAGGAGGTTATACCTGTCTGTACTTCCTCACAGCACTTTCCACAACTGTAATTTGAATAGCTATTTGCATAGTCTCAGTTTCCCTGGCTAGTCTGCTTCAAGGAGAAATGAACTTTCTCCCCAGCACACTGCCTGGCCCTCAATAAATACTTGTTGAAAGAGAGATTGAATGCTTCATTTACCCAGTGGCAGAGCTGAAATTAGAACCTAAACATTTCCAGTATAGTATTATTTTCTTCAAACCATGAAATGACACCACATATTCCAACTTCCCCTCTCTCTTTCCGGTGATTAAATGTATCAGTCTTCTGGGTTCTGTTTCTTTAGGGGCCTGTTAAAAGCCATCATGGTAAACGAATCCAGGTTTAGCGATTACCCTTTTCTCAAGGGTAATTTGCATTTTAACTGGGAACTTCTGGCAAACAGAAAGTCATCCCAAAGGAACTAATCAAAACCCCTGGTACCATAAAGATATTATTGGAGGGAAATAATTTTTCTTTAAATCGCTTAATGGGATTATAGGAAATGAACTTACACTGTGCCACACATGCTTTAATGTCAGCTTTTTAAAAAAATTTAATTTTACTTATTTTGTTTATTTTTTTCAGACAGAGTCTGGCTGTATCACCCAGGCTAGAGTGCAATTGCGGGATCCCCCCTCACTGCAAGCTCCGCCTCCTGTGTTCAAGTGATTCTCTTGCTTCAGCCTCCCAGTAACTGGGATTACAGGGGCCCGCCACCATGCTCAGCTAATTTTTGTATTTTTAGTACAGACGGGGTTTCACCGTGTTG
The DNA here is from genome assembly GCF_009764315.1 of Trachypithecus francoisi. Lineage (NCBI taxonomy): Eukaryota > Metazoa > Chordata > Mammalia > Primates > Cercopithecidae > Trachypithecus > Trachypithecus francoisi. Next base: position 96,009,947 of record NW_022681457.1, on the reverse strand, counting down.
GTCAGGCTGGTCTTGAATTCCTGACCCTAGGTGATCTGCCCGCCTCAGCCTCCCAAAATACTGGGATTACAGGCCTGAGCCACTGCACGGGCTTTTTTTTTTTTTTTTTTTAAGTTTATCTTAACGACAAACCTGTTGGGTAGGTATCATTATCCATCATCCCCTTTATCAAATGAGGGAATCTAAGAAAGGTTTAGTCGTTTACCCAGTATTGCATATCTGGGTGGGGAAACCAGTATTTAGACCCTTTGTCTCCCAGCATATGACTTCTTATCTAATGTTGTTTTTACAATGCCATGTTGCCTCCAAGGGTCAGTATAGGCAACTGCTTACAGTTTATACATAAATCTGGGCCATGGAGCTAAGTGGCTGATTATCTTTTTTTTTTTTTTTTTTTTTTTTTGAGATGGAGTCTTGCTCTGTCGCCCAGGCTGGAGTGCAGTGGCCGGATCTCGGCTCACTGCAAGCTCCGCCTCCCAGGTTCATTCTCCTGCCTCAGCCTCCAGAGTAGCTGGGACTACAGGCGCCTGCCACCACGCCCAGCTAATTTTTTGTATTTTTAGTAGAGACGGGGTTTCACCGTGTTAGCCAGGATGGCCTTGATCGCCTGACCTCGTGATCAGTCCGCCTCGGCCTCCCAAAGTGCTGGGATTACAGGCGTGAGTCACCGCGCCCAGCCTTTTTTTTTTTTTTTTTTGAGACGGAGTCTTGCTTTCTTCCCCAGGCTGGAGTACAGTGGCGCGATCTCGGCTCACTGCAACCTCCGCCTCCCGGGTTCAGCGATTCTCCTGCCTCAGCCTCCGATTAGCTGGGACTACGGGCACATGCCGCCACGCCTGGCTACTTTTTGTATTTTTAGTAGAGTTGGGGTTTCACATCCTGTTGGCCAGGATGGTCTCGATCTTCTGACCTCATGATCCACCTGCCTTGGCCTCCCAAAGTGCTGAGATTACAGGCGTGAGCCACCGCACCTGCCATGGCCGAGTATTTTTAAAAAGAAGTATTACTAGGTTTATTCTATTCCCTTGATGGAATCTGTGCTTCCAGACTTGACATTTTACTGTCTCTATTAAAAGTCCTTCACCTTTGGTGCCTGACCTTATTCATTCCTACCATAAATGTGATTATGGGCAGGAAAAAAACGTGTTTTGAGCACTTTGACCAAATTATTTTTTTTTAATTTATTTTAATTTATTTTTTTTTTTGAGGCAGAGTCTCGCTCTGTCGCCCAGACTGGAGTGCAGTGGCGCAATCTCGGCTCACTGCAAGCTCCGCCTCCCGGGTTCACGCCATTCTCCTGCCTCAGCCTCCCGAGTAGCTGGGACTACAGGCGCCCGCCACCTCGCCCGGCTAGTTTTTTGTATTTTTTAGTAGAGACGGGGTTTCACCATGTTAGCCAGGATGGTCTCGATCTCCTGACCTCGTGATCCGCCCGTCTCGGCCTCCCAAAGTGCTGGGATTACAGGCTTGAGCCACCGCGCCCGGCCCACTTTGACCAAATTATTATGTTAAATCCAAGATGCCATGTTATTTATTTTACTACTGAGACCACCCAAGCCTCCTATATCCATCCAGCGTGTGGATAGCATGAGGTTGACAATTAGTGCATTTGTTACCTGTTTACCACGACATACTTGCAATAACAAAAGCTATTATATGGGGTTTCCTAGTATCAAGTATTCCTGTATGAGTTGGCTTTGCTTCTGATTGAAATATTTTTGCCCATCCTTTGCATCTCCCCTAGATTCTGGTTCCCTAACATAGAGTCTCTCGTAGGGGTAGAGAGATACCATTATGTTAGTGTCACATAGACCTGGCTATTTAACAGCTTTGTAAACTTGGGCACATTACTTAACCTTTCTGTTTTTCCAGTCGTAAAAAACCGAAAGACTGATAGCGATTTTGAAGTTGTCGAAAGACTTTAATGTGTTTGAAAATACCTAACAAAGCCTGGCCCACAGCTGGTATTTCAATAATGTTAATTTCCTTGCTTCCCTAAGGTCCTTAAGATTCATAGGTTATCCGGACTCCTTGAAAGTTTTGTGTAGATGCGTGAGGTGTATTTTTCTTGGAAATAAAGTCCACAGTTGAACAGATTATCTTGGAGTCCAGCGATTTCCCCGAAAATAAATTGTAGATTCTCCTTCCTGCAATGCTAAGGAGTGAATGTCTTTTGCAGGAGACTGGATTCTTTCACTGAGCATTTTCCTTTCTGGGTACTTTCTGTAGTCTGCTAACAGAGGAGCATGACCAAGCCCCTCGCGGGGGCGGGGGCAAGTCACTCCCGGACAGGGCCCCCAAGAAGTTTCCCTGAGGGCGGTGTGACTCCCCAGGGGTCGGGTTACCTCCCAGATGGGGGTGGGGTATCACTTGCAGCTGGGAGGCAGGTTCATTTTAATGTCTCGCGGGCTTTGGAGGCCCCTCCCTCACTGAGAAACCGGCTTTTGTCGTTTTTCTGAAGCCAAAGCTAGTCTTTCCAGGTGTTAGTCAAAAACCTCGTGGTGCGACCCTGGTCGTCCCCAACCCCCTAGGCCTTAATCCCGGGGCGGTGGGGGCGGGGAGGCCGTGAGCACAGCTTCCGCTCCTCCAAGCCGCCAGAGGGCGCCGCGGCCGGCCTCTCCCTTCCCGGGGTGCTTCGCGCCAGGCCCCTTCCGCGTGGGTGAGTGAATGTGAGAGTCAGCGCTCGCGCCGCGCGCGCCGTCCGCCTCCGCTGTTCGGCGCTCTGCTTTCGGCGGTGAGGGGCGGGCGCGCGCGTAAAAGCATAGAGACGGGCGTTGAGCTCTTGGGCTAGAGCGTCGCCGAGTCGGAGCCGGAGCCTGAGCCGCGCGCTGTGTCTCCGCTGCGTCCGCCGAGGCCCCCGAGTGTCAGGGACAAAAGCCGCCGCCTGCTCCCGCAGCCGGGGCTCATCTGCCACCGCCGCCGCGCTGAGGAGAGTTCGCCGCCGTCGCCGCCCGCAAGGATCCGAGAGCCATGTCGGCCAGCAGCCTCTTGGAGCAGGTACAGGCCCGGCCCGCATGCCTCGGCCATTGTGTGAGGCGAGAGGGAGCCCGACTAGGCCCGGGCCAGCCGCCCCCGGGCAGGCCGAGCCGAGGCGGCGCCTCTCGCGGGCCAGGTTTCGGGCCTCTCAGGCCGGCCGCGCCCGGCGCCTCGCCCTCAGCCTGCTCTTCCCGCTTCTCCTCGGGCCTTGGAGCCCACGGGCCGGGCCGCGCCGCGTTCCCTTCTCTAAGCGGGCCTCGTTTTCCTTCCTTGTTTCCTTCCCCTTCCTTAAAGCCCTGGGTTCCTCGCGTTGCAGCTGGCGCGTCTGCCGCGTTTTCTTCCCTGCCCCACGGGCCTGGCGCTCTCCCCCGCCTCCCATTTTCAGCCTCTTCCTCCCTACCATTCCTGACGCCTCCCCTCGGGCCTGCTCCTTTATTCTCCCTTCGGGCCCTGCCTTAATTTGTTCTTCCTTTTTCATTTCTCCTTCGGACAACTTGCTGCTCGGCGACGTTTCCTTCCCCTGCAGAGACCAAAAGGTCAAGGAAACAAAGGTAAGCCCCGCTCCACCGGTGGCCCTGGGCCGGGAGGGGGACGCGGGGCGGTGGGGGCGGGGTCTCCGGGAAGCGCCCCGGGCGGAGGACCTTTCGGAAGCCGCTTAGTTCGCAGGTGCCGCACACTTAAGTATTTGACCCTTTCGGTGTGTTCTTGCAGCTGGCGAACAGCTTTTTCGCTAACAAGGAGTAATTCATTAAGGGTGGGGGTGGATTGGGTTTTGAAACGCTCCAGGTCCTTAGTTTCCTGTAGGTCTTAAAAGGCCTTTGTTTTTCATCCTCGTGGATCACTCTCTGGAAGTACTCTCATGTGATGGGGGAGGGGAAGCGGGAGGGAATGGAGATCCAGAGGAGCCAATAAAATGACCTTTTTAGATCAACTTGCTCTGGGTGGAGGGGGACATTTTCACTGGCGACTATCGCTTCAGCATTCACTCTCATCTCTTACCCTTTTGAAGTTCAATCTTACATGCTTTGTTAACTAGTAAGGTTTTTCTCTAGTTAGCATATAGGGACTAATTTGAGAGGAAGATTATAGGATTGGGACACTCCTAATTGAGTTTTTTTTTTCCTTTAGTACAAAATGGATCTGTACATCAAAAGGATGGATTAAACGATGATGATTTTGAACCTTACTTGAGTCCACAGGCAAGGCCCGTGAGTAGTTAACTATTTACATATCTGATCGAAGGGTGTGTGTAGTATATTCTTTTTCTGCCTTCTACCAATACATCCCATTTTCTGAGGATTCTCTTTCTTTTTTCTTTTTCGAGACCGAGTCTCGCTCTGTCACCCAGGCTGGGGTGTAGTGGCGCAATCTTGGCTCACTCCCAACCTCCGCCTCTCGGGTTCAAGCGATTCTCCTGTCTCAGCCTCCTGAGTAGCTGGGATTACAGGTGTGCACCACCGCTCCCAGCTAGTTTTTCTGTTTTTTTTTTTTTTTTTTTTTTAATAGAGACGAGGTTTCATGTTGGCCAGGCTGGTCTTGAACTCCTGACCTCAGGTGATCCACCCACCTGGCCTCCCAAAGTGCTGGGATTACAGGCGTGAGCCACCACGCCTAGCTGAGGATTCACTTTCTTAATATCTGTATTTTTTCTCTGCCCTCTATCAGGAAATCCCATGCTCTGAGGGTTCACCTCCTTAATACCTATTAATGTGTTACAGAACACTTACTGAAAATGTCTGAGGCTGTTGAGATTCCCATCTCTGTAATGTCAGCAAACATACTATATTGAGAACGTAATACTGATTACTGGCAGTAACATATGCATGAATAATTATCTTCCTCCTTACCAAGAATGTAGCAGTGCGGAATTTAGGAATTCTTGCAAGTGTTAAATATTCTGAATTTTCACCCCAGAAAACTTTGGATTAGTATGATAGGGAAAGTTCTAATATAAAATCACCTGGAGGCGGGAAGATCTCTTGAGCACAGAAGCTTGAAGCTGCAGCGAGCTATCTATGATCATACCTGTGAAAAGCCACTGCACTCCAGCCTGGGTGACAGAACAAGACCTGGTCTCTAAAAAATAGTCACCTGAACTTCATTCAGTGCTGGAGGACTGGCTCTCTTTCTTTTTTCTAGTTTATGGGTTCTTAGATTATCAGAACTATTTTGGAGTTAGGAAAAAAATTTTTTTTTGAGACGTAGTGTTACTCTTGTCACCCAGGCTGGAGTGCAGTGGTACAATCTCGGCTCACTGCAACCTCAGCCTGCCAGGTGATCTTGCCCGCCTCAGCCTCCCAAGTAGCTGGGACCACCATGCCCGGCTAATTTTTTATATTTTTTGTAGAGACGGGGGTTTCACTATGTTGTCCAATCTGGTCTTGAATTCCTGAGCTCAAGAGGTCCGCCCTCCTCGACCTCTCAGAAGTGTTGGAATTATAGGTGTACGCCACCATGCTCGGCTGAGTCAGGAAATTTTTGAGTTGAGCTGCACCTACATCTGTGGAGACTAACTTTATTTTTCACTGAAGGGAGGTATAGGATTTATAAAGTGGAGTGAAAGTTAAAATACTGTTTAGCACAAAGATCAGTAATGTTGGAGGTTTTTGCGGTGTAATCTTTTAGTGTAAAGTTGCATGTAGATTCAAATACTAATATGACCTGTGCATGTAGAAACTTGTTTGATTCAGCAGTTCTTTTGTGTTGTTATCTCTGATCCCAAAGACATAGTTACATAGTTGTAACTAATGTAACTCCCCAGATTAATAGGCCAAAAGGAAAATTGGCAATATGTCTTCCAAAATGCCCTAAAAGGTCAAGAAGTTTATAAGTTCTGAAGATGCGCTGTATGAAATACAGTTAGTAGTCCTGAATAATTGCATGCGCATATATGGAGGTGATTATCACATCAAACTTGTAGAATCCCTGTGTAAAATTTTTTAACATGAAAAGTGTAGAAACCACTTGAGCAAGTGATTGGAAAAAAGTTTTCACAAAACACAACCAGTTAATCAGGAAAAGTAGGGAAGGAAGTAGAGGAATGAACTATTAATAGGTTCCTGCTATTGAAGTAGTTTGCTTACATAATCATTATAACAGAGAGAGTGGGAGCATTTAGAAACATAATTCTAGGTAGTTCTTGTAAAACATTGTGTAATTCAGATTTTTGAGCTTGAGCATGTGGGAGCCTGCCAGTTCAGGTTTAGACATTCAACTGTATGTTGGCATAACCTGTGATATTAAGTGCATTTGATTTTTCTTTCTCAGGTAAGCCAAAGCTTAAATGTCTTTGTTTAAAAAAATTTGGATAATAATATAAATGTTACATGAGTAGATGAGGAAGGGTAACCTGAGAATCTAGTTTATTGTCTAGAGTAAGTTATCTACTTTTGTGCCAACTTTTCATTACCCTATTTTGGAATAATACTTCAAGTTTAATCCAGAGATTATAGGCCGAATTTCTTACACATATGGATTTGGGTCTGTTCAAATTTTTTTTTTTTTTTTTTTGAGGCGGAGTCTTGCTCTGTCGCCCAGGCTGGAGTGCAGTGGCACGATCTCAGCTCATTGCAAGCTCTGCCTCCTGGGTTCACGCCATTCTCCTGCCTCAGCCTCCTGAGTAGCTGGGACTACAGGCACACGTCACCATGCCTGGCTAATTTTTTGTATTTTTGGTAGAGATGGGGTTTCACCATGTTAGCAAGGATGGTCTTGATCTCCTGACCTCATGATCCGCCTGCCTCGGCCTCCCAAAGTGCTGGGATTACAGGTGTGAGCCACCACGCCTGACCTAAAATTTTTAACCTTACCTTTGTGAGAACTTTTAAATATGAAAAAAGTATGTGTGAAAAGACTTCACTTTTGTTTTTATGTATTTACGTATTTTTATTTATTTATGTATTTATTTATTTATTTATTTATCTATTTTTTGAGACAGAGTCTTGCTCTGTCGCCCAGGCTGCAGTGCAGTGGCGCAGTCTGGCTCACTGCAACCTCCATCTCCTGGGTTCAAGCAATTCTCCCACCTTAGCCTCCCGAATAGCTGGGATTACAGGCAGGTGCTGCCATGCCCGGCTAATTTTTATATTTTTAGTAGAGACGGGGTTTCATCATGTTGGCCAGGCTGGTCTCCAACTCCTGGCCTCAAGTGATTTGCCCGCCTCAGCCTCCCAGAGTGCTGGAATTAGAGGCGTAAGCCACCGTGCCCGGCCTGTTTTTATTTATTTATTTTTTGAGACAGTCTGTCTGGCTCTGTTGCCCAGACTGGAGTGCGGTAGTGCCATTTGGGCTCACTGCAACCTCTGCCTACTGGATTCAAGTGATTCTACTGCCTCAGCCTCCTGAGTAGCTGGGATTACAAGTGTATGCCACCATGCCTGGCTAACTTTTTGTATTTTTAGTAGAGACTGGGTTTTGTCATGATGGCCAGGCTGGTCTTGAACTGACCTCAAGTCATCCACCTCTCTCTGTCTCCCAAAGTTCTGGGATTACAGGCGGGAGCCACTGCACCCAGCCATTTTTCTCATTTTACATCCTCCAGAAACCACTGTGCATTTCCTCTTCAGGTTATAACTAAGTAGTGGAATCTGTTGATATTCTCAGGTAGTTTGCCAAGAGGCTAGCACTATAAACTGGTAGTGAACCTTGCTTTTGGGTTTATGATTGAGAAATGACTACAGACATTTGGACTAGAACTTGACATTTCCATTTCTTTTTGTTATTATTTTATCATCACCTGGTTCGCGTAGGTAGTTGCTAAAAGGATTACCTCAACATTCAGGACTTAGTTTGTGAAATGCTAAGTTTTCTCTTAGTTGTAGTGCTAAAGCTAAGGGCCATATTCACTGTATCAGCTTAACTTTAAATGTTTCAATTACTACACCAAAATTTCCTTTTTTTTTTTTTTGAGACGGAGTCTTGCTCTGTCGCCCGGGCTGGAGTGCAGTGGCCGGATCTCAGCTCACTGCACGCTCTGCCTTCCAGGTTTACGCCATTCTCCTGCCTCAGCCTCCCAAGTAGCTGGGGCTACAGGCGCCCGCCACCTTGCCCGGCTAGCTTTTTGTATTTTTTTTAGTAGAGATGGGGTTTCACCGTGTTAGCCAGGATGGTCTCGATCTCCTGACCTCGTGATCCGCCTGTCTCGGCCTCCCAAAGTGCTGGGATTACAGGCTTGAGCCACCGTGCCCGGCCCCAAAATTTCTTATGATAGAAAAAATGCCCTTGTGTTTATAGGAAATATCTGATGTGCTGCACACACTGTTTTTTTTGAGATGGAGTTTCACTCGTTGCCCACAGGCTGGAGTGCAGTGGTGCAATCTCAGCTCACTGCAACCTCCGCCTCCTGGGTTCAAGTGATTCTCCTGCCTCAGGCCTCCCAAGTAGACAGGGTTTCGTCACGTTGGCCGGGTTGGTCTCGAACTCCTGACCTCAGGTGATCTGCCCACCTCCGCTTCCCGAAGTGTAGGGGTTACAGGTGTGAGCCACCACGTCCAGCCGCACACTCCTTTTTTTTTTTTTTTTTTTTTTTTTTTTTTTTTTTTTTTGAGGCGGAGTCTCGCTCTGTCGCCCAGGCTGGAGTGCAGTGGCGGATCTCAGCTCACTGCAAGCTCCGCCTCCGGGTTCACGCCATTCTCCTGCCTCAGCCTCCCGAGTAGCTGGGACTACAGGCGCCGCCACGTCGCCCGGCTAGTTTTTTGTATTTTTTAGTAGAGACGGGGTTTCACCGTGTTAGCCAGGATGGTCTCGATCTCCTGACCTCGTGATCCACCCGTCTCGGCCTCCCAAAGTGCTGGGATTACAGGCTTGAGCCACCGCGCCCGGCCCCGCACACTCCTTTTTATAGTATATTTGAATTGTGTGACTAGGTGGGGGGAGGAAAGAGCCTGATAATAATTCTTTATGTTTTGATTTGCCTTTTTTTTTCTTCCACAGAATAATGCATATACTGCCATGTCAGATTCCTACTTACCCAGTTACTACAGTCCCTCCATTGGCTTCTCCTATTCTTTGGGTGAAGCTGCTTGGTCTACTGGGGGTGACACAGCCATGCCCTATTTAACTTCTTATGGACAACTGAGCAACGGAGAGCCCCACTTCCTACCAGATGCAATGTTTGGGCAACCAGGAGCCCTAGGTAGCACTCCATTTCTTGGTCAACATGGTTTTAATTTCTTTCCCAGTGGGATTGACTTCTCAGCATGGGGAAATAACAGTTCTCAGGGACAGTCTACTCAGAGCTCTGGATATAGTAGCAATTATGCTTATGCACCTAGCTCCTTAGGTGGAGCCATGATTGATGGACAGTCAGCTTTTGCCAATGAGACCCTCAATAAGGCTCCTGGCATGAATACTATAGACCAAGGGATGGCAGCACTGAAGTTGGGTAGCACAGAAGTTGCAAGCAATGTTCCAAAAGTTGTAGGTTCTGCTGTTGGTAGTGGGTCCATTACTAGTAACATCGTGGCTTCCAATAGTTTGCCTCCAGCCACTATTGCTCCTCCAAAACCAGCATCTTGGGCTGATATTGCTAGCAAGCCTGCAAAACAGCAACCTAAACTGAAGACGAAGAATGGCATTGCAGGGTCAAGTCTTCCGCCACCCCCGATAAAGCATAACATGGATATTGGAACTTGGGATAACAAGGGTCCCGTTGCAAAAGCCCCCTCACAGGCTTTGGTTCAGAATATAGGTCAGCCAACCCAGGGGTCTCCTCAGCCTGTAGGTCAGCAGGCTAACAATAGCCCACCAGTGGCTCAGGCATCAGTAGGCCAACAGACACAGCCATTGCCTCCACCTCCACCACAGCCTGCCCAGCTTTCAGTCCAGCAACAGGCAGCTCAGCCAACCCGCTGGGTAGCACCTCGGAACCGTGGCAGTGGGTTCGGTCATAATGGGGTGGATGGTAATGGAGTAGGACAGTCTCAGACTGGTTCTGGATCTACTCCTTCAGAACCCCACCCAGTGTTGGAGAAGCTTCGGTCCATTAATAACTATAACCCCAAAGATTTTGACTGGAATCTGAAACATGGCCGGGTTTTCATCATTAAGAGCTACTCTGAGGACGATATTCACCGTTCCATTAAGTATAATATTTGGTGCAGCACAGAGCATGGTAACAAGAGACTGGATGCTGCTTATCGTTCCATGAACGGGAAAGGCCCCGTTTACTTACTTTTCAGTGTCAACGGCAGTGGACACTTCTGTGGCGTTGCAGAAATGAAATCTGCTGTGGACTACAACACATGTGCAGGTGTGTGGTCCCAGGACAAATGGAAGGGTCGTTTTGATGTCAGGTGGATTTTTGTGAAGGACGTTCCCAATAGCCAACTGCGACACATTCGCCTAGAGAACAACGAGAATAAACCAGTGACCAACTCTAGGGACACTCAGGAAGTGCCTCTGGAAAAGGCTAAGCAGGTGTTGAAAATTATAGCCAGCTACAAGCACACCACTTCCATTTTTGATGACTTCTCACACTATGAGAAACGCCAAGAGGAAGAAGAAAGTGTTAAAAAGGTAACCCACTTAACATTCTTAAGATTTTTAGGGAAGGAGGAATTAGAACAGAAGTATTATATATAGTGAACCGTTATTAAAAACTCTGTAAATGAATACAGTATCACTTAACAGTTCAAGGCTTTATGGAAGTATAATTGGTTCTGATACTTCAACCCTAATGTGAAGGTATGTGAGAACATTAGTAGAGGACAGAAATAAGAACTTTGAAAGGAAAGCAGAAAGAGTACACAATGCAGAAAGAGGTGAAGAATGAGTCAAAAGAGATGCAGAGGGGTAATGGAAGTGATAAAACCATAGAAATTAAAGCAGAAGATTGAGGCTATAATATGGCAGAGAAAAATCGAAATTTCTCTGTTGGATTAACTTGGCTTTGCTGGCATTTTGTGGTTATTTTCGAGAGTCAATATATCGTCACCAACTCTTGAAATCACTTCTGTCTTCCCTGTGACAATTGGCGGTGTAAAAGACTCACTTTCCGATTCCTCTGTAACAAGTGGGAATCTTGGGCAGAATGATGAGGAATGGATTCAAACTAGAGTTGAATGTGAAAGAGTTGGTAGCGTTTGTGAGTATTGAATGAATGTAAACTTTAGCATTATAAAAGGATGATAAAACTGGTTGGAGCAGATAGTCATATTATCTGGGATTTATACTTAATTTTTTTTGGATAGGGTCTCACTCTGTTGCCCAGGCTGGAGTGCAGTGGCATGATTTGGGCCCACTCCAGCCTCCACCTTCTGGGCTCAAGTGATCCTCCCATCTCAGCCTCCTGAGTAGCTGGGATCACAGGCATGCACCACCATGCCTGGCTAGTTTTTCATGTTTTTTGTAGAGCTGGATTTTACCATGTTGCCCAGGCTGTTCTTGAACTCCTGAGCTCAAGTGATCTGCCCCTGCTTCTTCCCAAAGTGCTGGGATTACAGGTGTGAGCCACTGCAGCTGGCCTAGACATTGTTAAACATAGGAAATAGGTGAAAAGATTATGGGCAAGGAGATATTTTTCTTTGAAGATATATATATTAGTGGTTGAGAGAATCCTGAGTTGATGAATCTCAAATATAAAATAAAGTCTAACAAACATTGTTTTCCTTAAATTTGTTAAGAACTCGTAGGGATCTTATATGTGATCTAAGATCTGAGGCATTATTAGGCGGCTCTATGAGAACTTACTCCTTTTAGCAGTAGAAGAAGGGCTCGTCGGTACAATCTTCTTGGAGGTATATAGTTAAAGTAGGGTTAGTTGCTATTTTACCTTCCAGTGTGTACAGATTAATAAGAAAGGGAGTTATACTTGTCAGTGACTCCTCTCTTCCCCACAATTTAATAGTTTAACTTAAAATCTTCCATATTAGTCCGGGCACAGTGGCTCACGCCTGTAATCCCAGCACTTTGGGAGGCTAAGGTGGGCAGATCACCTGAGGTCAGGACCAGCCTGACCAACATGGAGAAACCTCATTTCTATTAAAAGTACAGAATTAGCCAGGCATGGTGGCACATGCCTGTAATCCCAGCTACTTGGGAGGCTGAGGTAGGAGAATCACTTGAACCCCAAAGGCAGAGGTTGCGGTGAGCCAAGATTGTGCTGTAGCCTGGGCAACAAGAGCTAAACTCCATCTCCCCACCGCCCCCCAAAAAACTATCATATTTTGGCCTGGTGTGGTGGCTCATGCTTGCAATCCCAACACTTTGGGAGGCCGAGGCAGGAGGATTGCTTGGGCCCAGGAGTTTAAGACTAGCCTGGGCAACGTAGTAAGACCCCATCTCTAAAAAAAAAAAACAAAAAAAATTAGCTGGGCATGGTGGCACACACCTGTTCTAGCTACTCTGGAGGCTGAGGAAGGAGGATCGCTTGAGCCCAGGAGTTTGAGGCTGTAGTGAGCCATGATTGCACCACTGCACTCCAGCCAGGGCAACAGAGCAAGACTCTGTCCCAAAAATAAATAAAATTTACAGTATTTTGTAGAAAAAGTAGTTCATTGGTACTTTTTGCTAGACATCTGAAGGGCTCTAAAGGGATCATCAGGCTCCTGATTCTAGAGGGACAAGTAAGGAGGCCATGATCTTTTAGGCATCTTTTAGTGGCATAGCAGATTTATAAATGTGTGAGGGCCATCTAGGTGCTTGGTTTATCCACTTGAAATGTGTACTATCTTACTAGTCTTTCTAATAAAATTCTGTCCTACATCTTGTGATTAAAAGCAGGAAGGAAATGATGTTAATGCACAGCATAGTTGTTAAGATAGACTTGTATGTGTTAGGGCCAGTGGGGAAATTCGGGTTCATTTTCTTTTCAATTTTGCATTGCTGGGGTCAGATGAAGAAATACGGGTTTACACATGGAGTAGCAGGCTGAGCGTGGGTGGCTCTTGTCTGTAATCCCAGCACATTGGTAGGTAGAGGCGGGCCGATCACTTGAGGTCAGCAGTTTGAGGCCAGCATGGTGAAATCCTGTCTCTACTAAAAATGCTAAAATAGGGCCAGGCGCGGTGGCTCACATCTGTAATCCCAGCACTTTGGGAGGCCAAGGTGGGCGGATCACGAGGTCAGGAGATCAAGACCATCCTGGCTAACACGGGTGAAACCCCGTCTCTACTGAAAATACGAAAAATTAGCCGGGCATGGTGACGTGTGCCTGTAGTGCCAGCTACTTGGAAGGCTGAGGTGGGAGAATGGCGTGAACTTGGGAGGCGGAGCTTGCAGTGAGCTGAGATCATGCCACTGCACTCCAGCCTGGGTGACAGAGCGAGACTTCTTCTCAAAAAAACAAAAAACAAAACAAAACAAAAACTAAAAAAAAAAAAAAATAGCTGGGTCTGGTTTTGAGCACCTGTGATCCCAACTGCTTGGGAGACTGAGGCAGGATAATTTCTTGAACCCAGGAGGCAGGGGTTGCAGTGAGGTGAGATCACACCACTACACTCCAGTCTGGGCGACAGAGGGAGACTCTGTCTAAACAAGTCGCAGATTTGGGTTTTGTTAATTTAGCTTTTGGCCAGGCACTGTGGCTCACGTCTATAATCCCACTACTTTGGGAGGCCAGGGTAGGCGGATCACCTGAGGTCAGGAGTTCGAGACCAGCCTGGACAGCATGGTGAAACCCCGTCTCTACTAAAAACACAAAAAAATTAGCCAGGCATGGTGGTGCATGCCTGTAATACCAGCTACTTGGGAGGCTGAGGCAGGAGAATCGCTTGACCTGGGAGGCCGAGGTTGCAGTGAGCAGAGATCATGCCATTGCACTCCAGCCTGGGCAACAAGAGTGAAACTCCATCTCAAAAAAAAGAAAAAAAAAAAAATTCAGCTTTTAATCAAGTATGTATTTTGATTACGTTTGCTAGAGTGGTTCAGTTAATGATAATTGAACCTGATATGTAGGTGTAAGATTCCTATGTTGGAATTGACTAGCCTTTTAATGTTTTCATAGAATGAATGCAATAATAAACAGAATTTAGGGTCTTTGGTAAGCTAACTAATTTTTTTTTTTTTTTTTTTTTGAGACGGAGTCTCACTCTGTTGCCCAGGCTGGAGTGCAGTGGTTTAGAACCATTAGCTGGGTGGTGGCTCATGCCTCTAATCCTAGCACTTTGAGAGGCTGAGGTGGGCGGATCATGAGGTCAGGAGATTGAGACCACCTGGTCAACGTGGTGAAACCCTGTGTCTACTAAAAATACAAAGATTAGCTGGGTGTGGTGGTGGGTGCCTGTAATCCCAGCTACTCGGGAGGCTGAGACAGGAGAATTGCTTGAACCAGGTAGTCACAGGTTGCAGTGAGCTGAGATTGAGCCACTGCACTCCAGCCTGGTGAAAGAGCAAAACTCCGTCTCAAAAAAAACAAAAAAACAAAAAAACCCATTCCATAAAGACTCTTGATAAGTGAGTATCCTAGTTCTCAGCTGGTGAACAAACCACCAAATAAAATAAAGGCTTCAGTTATACTTGTGTCAGGTTACTTTTTAGTTTACTCTCTTGTAAGAACTGCTGGGATTGGCTGGGCGTGGTGGCTCACGCCTGTCATCCCAGCACTTTGGGAGGCCGAGGCGGATGGATCACAAGGTCAGGAGATTGAGACCATCCAGGCTAACACGGTGAAACCACGTCTCTACGAAAAATACAAAAAATCAGCCGGGCGTGGTGGCAGGTGCCTATAGTCCCAGTTACTTGGGTGGCTGAGGCAGGAGAATGGTGTGAACCCGGAAGGTGGAGCTTTCGGTGAGCTGAGATTGTGCCACTGCACTCCAGCCTGGGTGACAGAGCGAGACTGTGTCTCAAAAAAAAAAAAAAAAGACTTTGGGAGGCCGAGACGGGCGGATCACGAGGTCAGGAGATCGAGACCATCCTGGCTAACACGGTGAAACCCCGTCTCTACTAAAAATACAAAAAACTAGCCGGGCGAGGTGGCGGGCACCTGTAGTCCCAGCTACTCGGGAGGCTGAGGCAGGAGAATGGCGTAAACCCGGGAGGCGGAGCTTGCAGTGAACTGAGATCCGGCCACTGCACTCTAGCCAGGGCAACAGACCAAGACTCCGTCTCAAAAAAAAAACAAAAAAAACCATTGCTGGGATTTCAGGAAGATGCTTCTAAGCCCAGTTACCATTTTAGTTAGTACTGCCTTACTTTCCTGTTGGTTACTATTTTCCTTAACATCTTTACATAACTGATTGTAAACTGTTCTTACAATCTTTATTAGGCTTTAAAGAATAAGCAGATTTTATGAGAATGGGGCTCATAGCTCATTGAGACGGTGGACTCCCTTAGGTGAAGTGTTTGTGTGTGTATCTTTGTAGTATTTATGAGATTGCAAAAGCTTTCATGCCAAATGGGTGGTAACCCCATAAAGAAGTAGGGAAGTACTTAAACTTCATCCTGAAGATGATGTCACAGCTGTTCTAAAGTTCCATGATTGGGCAGTTTCTTGGCAGAACACACTGAAGCAGAGCCACAGCCATTTTTGCCTAGTATTATTACTGACTTGTTCTGCATGATCTAATTGAGTAACATAGAACCTTCAAGCATTGGATCTGTCAGGCTTGAAACTTAGAGCAAATTTTAGTGACATGTTTGATAGATGTGACTTTTATTTTTTTAAACAGCAATATACTGTGCTTAAGGTGCGGTTTACCTTGTTGAATGCTATAGATACTGTTGTGAAACCTTTCTGCATTTATTTAGAACCTTTCGCTAGTTAAGTATTCCTCTACTCTATGACATCAGTTTTGTTGGCTTCGTAGTGTTGTCAGACTTACTATAATTTACCGATCCCTAATTGTTGAATATGTCAGCAATGTGTTTTTTTTTTTTTTTTTTTTTTGAGACGGAGTCTCGCTCTGTCACCCAGGCTGGAGTGCAGTGGCCGGATCTCAGCTCACTGCAAGCTCCGCCTCCCGGGTTCACGCCATTCTCCTGCCTCAGCCTCCCAGGTAGCTGGGACTACAGGCGCCGCCACCTCGCCCGGCTAGTTTTTTGTAGTTTTTAGTAGAGACGGGGTTTCACCGTGTTAGCCAGGATGGTCTCGATCTCCTGACCTCGCAATCCGCCCGTCTCGGCCTCCCAAAGTGCTGGGATTCCAGGCTTGAGCCACTGCGCCCGGCCAGCAATCTGTATTTTAATATATTTTTTCTAATTAAAATAACACTACACTGAATATCCTTTTGTATAAATATTTATATTTGTTCATTAGTAGTTAGATGTGTCAAAGGTATATGGATTTTTTTTTTTTTTTTGAGACGGAGTCTTGCTCTGCCACCCAGGCTGGAGTGCAGTGGCCGGCTCTCAGCTCACTGCAAGCTCCGCCTCCCGGGTTCATGCCATTCTCCTGTCTCAGCCTCCTGAGTAGCTGGGACTACAGGCGCCCGCCTCGTCGCCCGGCTAGTTTTTTGTATTTTTTAGTAGAGACGGGGTTTCACCGTATTAGCCAGGATGGTCTCGATCTCCTGACCTCGTGATCCGCCCGTCTCGGCCTCCCAAAGTGCTGGGATTACAGGCTTGAGCCCCCGCGCCCGGCCTTGGATTTTAAAAATAGTATTTTACCACAGACTCAGAAATTCTTAGTAAAGGGGTAAATGCTTTGTGGTCCTGGCTAAGTTTTATATATATTGCTACATAAATCTTTTTCCTGAAAAGTTGAGGGAATCATTGTGCAACTGTTACCTAGAAGAAGTCAGTGGTTGAGAGCGTTTCTCTTTTTTTTTTTTTTTTCCTTTGAGATGGGGTCTCGCTCTGTTGCCCAGGCTGGAGTGCAGTGATGTGATCTCAGCCCACTACAACCTTCACCTTCCCAGGTTCAAGCGATTCTTGTGCCTGAGCTTCCCAAGTAGTTGGGACTACAGGCAAGCGCCACCACACCTAGCTAATTTTTGTATTTTTAGTAGAGATGGGGTTTCACCATGTTGGCCAGGCTTGTCTGGAACTCTTGACCTCAAGCCATCCACCCTTCTTGGCCTCCCAAAGTGCTGGGATGACAGGTGTGAGCCACTGCACCCAGCCGCCTTTCTCTTTTGACTAGTCTGGGAGAAAGGAGAGTTAACTTCCTGAATGAGTGAAATTTTTTAAAAGAAATTTCATAAAATAATTGGTTTAATTTTTGTCTTGTGTCTAGCCCTTTAACTACAAGTAAAAATAAGGGAAGCAGTCAAGAATAAGGGAAGCAGTCAAGTAGAGAGGACAAAGGACTAATTCTTTTAAAGTCCAGCATCTTGTTAGACTCAATGGATGATGGAGCCCTGGGAGACAAAAATTAATGAAATAGAAAAAAAATAGACTTAATTGGGTACTTGGGTAAATGATTTTTCTGAATAACTGCAGAGCAAATGGAGAGTGAGGGGAGAGTTGAGATACAGAGAAAATGTGATTGTGGTGGCAACAGTTTGAATTTTAGTCTAAAAAAAAAAGTCATTGGTGTTAAATGGGACCAGATTGACTGTATACCCTTTTGTGCTATTGAATTTTTGTTATTTTTTTGAGATGGAGTTTCACTTTTGTTGCCCAGGCTGGAGTGCAATGGTGTGATCTCGGCTCACTGCAACCTCCGCCTCCCAGGTTCAAGCGATTTTCCTGCCTCAGCCCCGCGGAGTAGCTAGGAGTACAGGCGGCTGCCTCCATGCCCGGCTAATTTTTGTATTTTTAGTAGAGATGGGGTTTCACCATGTTGGGCAGGCTGGTCTCGAACCCTTGACTTTGTGATCTGCCTGGCTTGGCCCCCAGCCACCGCACCCAGCCCAAATTTTTTTGAGACTAGTTTCTTAATGTCAAAAGACAAAGCTAGGTCGGGCATGGTGACTCACGCCTGTAATCCCAGCACTTGGGGAGACCAAGCCAGGCAGATCACAAAGTCAAGGGTTCGAGACCAGCCTGCCCAACATGGTGAAATGCCATCTCTACTAAAAATACAAAAAAAATAGCTGGGCATGGTGGCAGGCGCCTGTAGTCCAGCTACTCAGGAGGCTGAGGCAGGAGAATGGCGAGAACCCAGGAGGCGGAGCTTACAGTGAGCCAAGATCGCGCCAGTGCACTCCAGCCTGGGTGACAGGGCGAGACTCTGTCTCAAAAAAAAAAAAAAAGACAAAGCTAGAACCAATGGATAGAAGTTATGGGGAGAAATACTTTTATAAAGGGAAAACTTGCTAAAAACAAAGTTCTTAATCACAAGAGAATTTCAGGTAGAAACTAAAAGAGGTATGTTATAGAAACTAGACTAGGGATGTTGTAGAGGGGATTCATACATAGGGTAGTCTGGACTAGAGAAACCAAGGTATTAAAGAGGATTAGCTGACTCAATATAACATTTGAGGTTTGTGAAGATGAATTGATCCCATGAAACAGATCTTTTTAGGAAGGTTATTGTTTGTTTCACAGTTTCTGACCTAAATCTTTGTTACACGTAAAATAAGTAAGAACGGACTTGAGGCCAGAAAGCTGTGGATGACGGAAGGGATTGGTGCATTCTCAGTGAATTTTGGTACAGATTGGGTGGGTATATGAGTAGTTTTTTAATACATTTACTATGTACATATTAATGAAAAGTTGTTTCCTAAACTGTACTAAAAGGCTTATTAAAGAAATTTAGAGGCTGGATGGAGTGACTCATGCCTGTAATCCCAGCATTTTGGGAGGCCGAGGTGAACACATCACTTGAGCCTGGGAGTTCAAGACCAGCCTGGGCAACATGGTGAAACCCTGTCTCTGCAAAAAATACAAAAATTAGCCAGGTGTGGTGGCTCATGTCTGTAATCCCATCTACTTAGGAGGCTGAGGTATGAGAATCGCTTGAACCTGGGAGACGGAGGTTGCAGTGAGCTGAGATCGTGCCACTGCATTCCAGCCTTGGTGACAGAGCGAGACTGTCTCAAAAAACAACAACAAAAAAAACCCAAAGAGGCCAGGCAAGGTGGTTCACACCTGTAATCCCAGCACTTTGGGAGGCTGGGGCGGGCTGATCACCTGAGGTCAGAAGTTCGAGACCAGCCTGGCCAACATGGTGAAACCCTGTCTCTACTAAAAATACAAAGATTAGCTGGGCATGGTGGTGCACGCTTGTAATCCTAGCTACTTGGGAGGCTGAGGCAGGAGAATCACTTGAACCCGGGAGGGGGAGGTTACAGTGAGCCAAGATTGTGCCGTTACACTCCAGCCTGGGCGACAAGAGTGAAAGTCCGTCTCAAAAAAAGATAGAAATTTAGGAGTGATTATGAAATTTAAGAGTGATTATTTGGGAGAAGTGTTTCCCTTTAAAAAAAATTTAAAATTGATATATAATAGTTGTATATAGTGTTGTTTTGACATCCAGAATACACACTAGACTCTTATTTATTTATTTTTTGGTGGTAGAGACAAGGTTACCCAGGCTGGTCCGGAAACTCAAGTGATCCTCCTGCCCTGGCTTCCCAAAGTGTTGGGATTATAAGCGTGAGCCACCCTGTCTGGCCTTGTTTTTATCCAGGTTTTCTTTTGATGTTAGCGGATGCGCATGAAAAGTTTCTCTTTACAAGGATGTTTGTTTTCCTTACAGCCATCTTTCTCCTTTTGACCCTTTTATTTGTGCATTCAGTCTTTTTTTTTTTTCTTGAGAAATATTTGAAGTGATTACTTTGGCTCAATTTTCAGCATTTAAAAATGCAAGTTTTGCCGGGCGCGGTGGCTCAAGCCTGTAATCCTAGCACTTTGGGAGGCCGAGACGGGCGGATCACGAGGTCAGGAGATCGAGACCATCCTGGCTAATACGGTGAAACCCCGTCTCTACTAAAAAAATACAAAAAACTAGCCGGGCGTGTTGGCGGGCGCCTGTAGTCCCAGCTACTTGGGAGGCTGAGGCAGGAGAATGGCGGGAACCCGGGAGGCGGAGCTTGCAGTGAGCTGAGATCCGGCCACTGCACTCCAGCCTGGGCGACAGAGCGAGACTCCGTCTCAAAAAAAAAAAAAAAAAGCAAGTTTTGGCCGGGTGCAGTAGCGCATGCCAGGAGGTGGAGGTTGCAGTGAGCAGAGATTTTACCACTGCACTCCAGCCTGAGTGACAGAGGGAGACTCTGTCTCAAAAAAAAAATCAAGTTTCTGTGATATGAAAGACGAAAACATCCTCACTTGAGCTATAAATAATATTAAATCCTTAGGAAGTAAATAACCATGTGATACTGTTGGCTCCCGTTTAGCATCTTACCACCCTGCCACTGTTTTATTGCCTCTTCAGATCTAGTGAGTGGGCATCCTGTTTTAAACCAGGACGACAAACATGAGCATTTTTTGTAAAATCCTAAGGCCATCTATGTCTATTTTTGTCTTGCAGATAAATATACTTGTCTATCTGCCAAAAGGATTAAGGAAATTTTATTTGTATTACTCATCACCTTCCTTGCTTTGTGAATAGATAAAATGCCTCTTTCTGCAGCTTCCTTAAAGGAGGACTAGAAGATAATAGATAACATTGAATTTGGATCTTTGAACCATGCCCTCTGTATCTATCTTTCAACAAACGTTTGTGTTAATTGCTAGGATGGAACAGAGAAACAAGGTACCATGTTTACCTTAGAAGCAGAGGGTTTTAGGAGGACAACAAAATGGATAAAATATGGGATAAGAGCTGTAATAGAGGAATGAATACATTTTTGGCATTCTGGAGAAGTGATTAATTACTTTGGGGAAATTAAGAATTCATGGAAGCAATCACATTGGAACCATGCCCAATAAGTAATAATAGAATGATAAGCAGTCAGATGGCAGCATAGTGCTTGGCACATAGGACACACAGAAGCTTAGTTATCTTGTCTAACACTATAATTCTCATATTTCAGATAAAGGAAGAGGCTCAGAGGTTGTTTATCCAAAGTCTCATAGCTGGTCTTTAACACAAGTCTCTCCAGCGATGTGTTGGAGCTGGCTAGTTGGAGCCAGCTGTTTAGCTTTCAAGAATACCTTTCTGTACATTAAATTACATTATAATTACCATTGTATTAGAAGGTAATATTCAAATTCATTACTCGAGGTTATTTACAGCTGTTGTATCAATATATAATATGCTGTTGCACACTGATAACACATTGGTAATCTGAAATCAGCTGTGGTGTTTCATTTTTTGTTGTTGTTTTTGAGACGGAGTCTTGCTTGTTGCCCAGGCTGGAGTACAGTACAGTGGCGTGATCTCAACTCACTGCAACCTCTGCCTTGTGGGTTCAAGTGATTCTCTTGTCTCAGCCTCCCAAGTACCTGGGACTACAGGCACCTGCCACCACGCCTGGCTAATTTTTGTATTTTTAGTAGAGATGGGGATTTACCATGTTGGCCAGGCTGGTCTCAAACTCCTGACCTCAGGTGATCTGCCTGCCTCGGCCTCCCAAAGTGCTGTGATTACAGGCGTGAGCCACCATGCTCAGCCTAGGCTTTTATTTTATTATTTATTTTTATTTTTATTTATTTATTTATTTTGAGACAGTCTTGCTCTGTCACCCAGGCTGAAGTGCAGTGGTGCAATATTGGCTCACTGCAGCCTCCACCTCCCAAGTTCAAGTAATTCTCACAGGCACCCGCCATCATGCCTGGCTGATTTTTCCATTTTTGTAGAGATGGGATTTCACCATGTTGGCCAGGCTGGTCTTGAACTCCGGACCTCAGGTGATGCGGCCTCCCAAAGTGCTGGGATTACAGGTGTGAGCCACCACGCCCAGTCTGGATTTTATTCTTTACCTGTGTTGTAGTTTAGTTGTAAGGGAGGGAGTTAATTAGGGAATAACAGTTTGGAGGATGGGAAGTATGAAATATTTACCGAGCACTGACCTTTTTAGGCACCATGCTAGGAACTTTCGTAGCTTTACTTTAATCCCCATACCAACCTGGGAGGCAATATCCTGTATTTATAGAGAAATGGAAACTTACGTAAGCAACTTATCGAAACATCTATTATGCTTGGTGTGGTGGCTCACGCCTCTAATTCCAACACTTTGGGAGGCCAAGGTTGGCAGGTCATTTGAGGCCATGAGTTTGATACCAGCCTGGCCAACATGGCAAAATACCATCTCGACTGAAAATACAAAAAAATTAGCAAGGCGTGGTGGTGGGCACCTGGAGTCCCAGTTACTCTGCAGGCTGAGGCAGGAGAATGGTGTGAACCTGGGAGGTGGAGCTTGCGGAGAGCTGCGATCACACCACTGCACTCCAGCCTGGACGAAAGAGTGAGACTGTCTCAACAACAACAACAACAACAAAAAAAAAAGGCTGGGCGTGGTGGCTCACGCCTGTAATCCCAGCACTTTGGGAGGTTGAGGCGGGCAGATCATGAGGTCAGGAGTTTGAGATCAGGCTGGCCAACATGGTGAAACCCCATCTCTACTAAAAAATACAAAAAGTAGGCCGGGCGCGGTGGCTCAAGCCTGTAATCCCAGCACTTTGGGAGGCCGAGATGGGCGGATCACGAGGTCAGGAGATCGAGACCATCCTGGCTAATACGGTGAAACCCCGTCTCTACTAAAAAATACAAAAAACTAGCCGGGCGACGAGGCGGGCGCCTGTAGTCCCAGCTACTCGGGAGGCTGAGACAGGAGAATGGCGTGAACCCGGGAGGCGGAGCTTGCAGTGAGCTGAGAGCCGGCCACTGCACTCCAGCCTGGGTGGCAGAGCAAGACTCCGTCTCAAAAAAAAAAAAAAAAAAAACAAAAAGTAGCTGGGCGTGGTGGCAGGTGCCTGTAATCTGGAGGCTGGGGCAGGAGAATCACTTGAAACCAGAAGGCGGTGGTTGCAGTGAGCTGAGATCGCGCCACTGCACTCCAGCCTGGCAATAAGAAAGAGCAAAACTTCATCTCAAAAAACAAAAAACAAAAAATTAGCCAAGAGTGGTGGTGTGTGCCTATAGTCCCAGCTACTCGGGAAACTGAGGGATGAGAATCACTTGAACCTGGGAGGCAGAGGTTACAATGAGCGAAGATCTCAACACTGCATTCCAGCCTGGGTGACAGAGTGAGACTCTGGGAGATGGTTCAGAGACTAAATGAGCTGCTTTTACATATTCTGGGGGAAAAAAAGATGATGAGGGCCTGAACCAGGAAGTGGGAATGGGAAACTGGATATGAAGAATGTGGTAGACATATTTGCTGACTAGTTTTTCAAAAACTAAAGATGAGAGGAGCAGAAGTTTAGGGTTAGGATTTGGGGATGTATTGGCTTTTGGAAGTAGTTTCAGGTGCCTGTGATAGTAGCAGCAGCAAGGTGATAGTAGGTAGTTGGGAATCTGGAGCTCAGAGATTGTTGACAGGAATTTGAATTTTTAACCCTCAGGATAGGTAAAGGCATGGAAGTTTATGACTTCTCAAAGATTCTCGTAATAAGAATGACTAACAGTTAACTCTACAGTGTCTAGCGTATAGTTGTCTTGAATATATACTTATAAATGTATGTTCATTTAATTCTTGTATTCTTGTGAGGTAGATATAACTAGCTCAGTTTTACTGATGAAGACATTAAAACACAGAAAAGAGTAAATAACTTTGCAAAGGGACATGGGATACGAAAGTAGAGCTGGTGTTCTAATTCTGCAGTGTGGTTCTAGAGCCAACACGAATGAGAGAAAAGGACTATGGAAAAAATGCCCCAGAAATAACACAATTTGAAGGATAAAGAGGGAGCAAGTAAAAGAGATTGAGAGAGAATAGTCTTGAGTTTGTAGAAAGAGAACAAGGAATGGGCTATTCAGGTTGAGTATTCCTAATTTGAAAATCTGAAATGCCCCAAAGTCTGAAACTGAGTGCACACATGACACTGAAGAAAATGTTCATTGGAGCATTTCCTATTTTGGATTTTCAGATTAGGGATGCTCGACCAGTATGTATCTACGAATATTCAAAAAATATGAAATCCAAAACATTTCTTATCCCAAAAATTTCAGATCCAGGATACACAGCCTGTATGGAACTTCAAGCAGTAGGATAGAGTACACTTACTCAGAGGCTACAGAGAGGTAACAGATGACTGCAGATGCCAATGATGTCTATTGAATAAAAAGCTGCTTTGCTGTTAGGGACTTGAAAGTTTTGATCTCCATACTTCATTCAAAAGTCTCTGCATGTTTCTTTATCTTTCTAACCTCTTTGTACTCGCAGAATCAGTATCTTTCAACCTCTGTGTTCCAAGCCTTAACAAGCTATTATAAAGCTCTTTTGTTTGCCTAGTATGGGCTGTTTTGGTAAATTAGACTATATAAAAATGTCTGAAATACAGAGTTGAATATGAAGAATGGCAGCATTCTGATTTTAATGTGGCTAAAGATTAATCCAGGGAGGACTGCTGTTTTTCCATGCTTGAACATTTGTGGGACAAGGGCTAATTGGCAATGCAGGAATCGTTTAAATCAAGAATCATTTAAGTATGAGCCATTCTGCTTACCTACAGAAGTAAAGATTACCCCCATAACAGTTTTTAAGCATTGGAATTCTTTTTTTCCCTCCAAACGAAACTTTTCTTGGAACCTCATGAACGATTTCTACATGTTCAGCTTCCTTTCTCCCAGAAGATACCTGAAGCATCTCTCCTATGAAGCATAATTTGAAACACTAGACGACAGTGAATTTTTTTTTTTTTTTTTTTTTTTTTGAGACGAAGTGTCGCTCAGTCGCCCAGGCTGGAGTGCAGTGGCATGATCTTGGCTCACTGCAAGCTCCGCCTCCCGGGTTCACACCATTCTCCTGCCTCAGTCTCCTGAGTAGCTGGAACTACAGGTGCCCACTGCCACGCCCGGCTAACTTTTTGCATCTTTAGTAGAGACAGGGTTTCACCGTGTTTGCCAGGATGGTCTCAATCTCCTGACCTCATGATCCACCCACCTCGGCCTCCCAAAGTGCTGGGATTACGGGCGTGAGCCCCCATGCCCTGCCCGACAATGAATTTTTAAAAATGGGAATGATGCATGGAAGATGAGGTAGAGGGATCTGTTTTGAGATGGGAGAAGTATGAGGATTCAGCAAGTTCAGCATCTCTTCTAAAGATGTTGGGTTATTTAGTCTGTGCGCAGGTTTGGAGGGACGAGGAAGAGTTACCCAGGAGGGTGATAGGGAAGGCTTACAGCATTGACTTTGCCTGCCTGCCTTTAAAGGACAGCATGATGAAGGACTGTTTTTGTAGTTCCTTAGGAGTTTTATGTAGAGGAGAAAAAAAAGGTCTGTTTTTGAGTTAGGGCAAACATGTTCTCTTCTGCTTTTTTACATTCATCATTGAAATCCTGTAAGTCTGCACATGAGCAAGGAAAAAGTGGTAGTTCAGATTGTTCCTTCTTTCTCCTACACAAAGCAGGTAACAGTTTAAATATGCATGCTGCTGCCACCTCGTGGACCAAATTCTAGTTCCTGGGCCTAGTAAGTAGTACCCTAATGCTTTTCATCCCTTGCCGAATAAACAGATCGTCCTTTGTTGAACTGATTTAACTCCAGTTTGCCATTGGGAAAAGATATCAAGGAATTACAGTGTATCAAATGAAACATTCTAGGGCAGCATGTATTAAAGTACTAACTGACAGTGTAAGACCAAGTATAGAAGAATAGCAAGAGCTAGAGTTACCGAGAAATTTTTATGGAAGACTTATTGAGTTGGGTCTAAAAGGATGGGCAGGAAAAGACAGAAAGATGAAGAAAATGGCCAATCCCCTGTGTGAACTGTTGGATATAGAGCGGGAAGGGACAGACTGACAGTTGTTCTACTTTCCAACTCATTTGCACTTGGTATTGCAATTTGTGGTGATTCTTATGAGATGTTCAGTATGCCTACTGCATATGTCAGAGTTCAAATTTTGCCTGTATCACTTGGTCTACTACATGAAGCCATTTTAAGAAGATAGACTTAGCCGGGCGCAGTGGCTCACGCCTGTAATCCCAGCTCTCAGGGAGGCAGAGGCGGGAGGATAGCTTGAGCCCAGGAGTTCGAGACCTGCCTGGGTAATACAGCGAGACCCCGTTCTCCACAAAAGAAAAAAAAAAAGACAGAAAGAAGATAGACTTAAAAGCTCTTTATGTGCATTTTTTTTTGAGTAAGGTGTGGATAGCATATAGAACTTAAGCGTTTGCATGTAAAAATCTTGCAATGTGCAAACTATAAATATTTGCAAGTTTTGCATTTGTTTTTATTGTAAAATGTAACCAAATTATAAAAAGTGTAGAAAATGAAAGAAATCACCCATAATTCCTGTACTACAACAAAACTACTCATCTTGGCGTTTTTTCTTTACCTGTGTAATTAGTTTATACAGTTATAATCATCTTGTATATAGTGTTCATTTCATCCTCTTTTTCTTAGTGCTTTAGGTATAATATTTACACATATTTAGGCATTTGCTGGATATCTATAAGGCACTTGTCATATATCCTCAATCTCTTGTAATAATGCTGTAAAAGAGTGAAGACTATCTTCATCTTCCAGGTAAAGACCTGAGATTCAATAAGGAAAAACTAGATCACTGCCTAGGAAGTAGAACTGGGATTTGTTTTACCACAAGGCTCTTTCTGTTTTTAGGTCATGCTATATCTTCATACTTATTTAAAATTGCTAATTGACTGGGAAGGGTGGTTTACACCTGTAAACCACCTAGGATCACTTGAACCTAGGAGTTGGAGACCAGCATGGGCAGCAAATAATAAAAAGAAATTAGCACCTGTGGTCCTAGCTGCCTGGGAGGCTGAGGTGGAAGTATCACCTGAGCCCCGGAGATTGAGGCTGCAGTGAACCAGAATCGTACCACTGCACCCTAGTGTGGGCAACAGAGTGAGACCCTGTCTCCAAAAAAATAATAATAATGAAATTGCTAACTGTGTTTTAGTATCTGCTAATGCCTGTAGCCAGTCACCTCTTTGTGGACATATAAAGAGAATGTAATTAGTTGAAACGTAAATATTTAAGCACTCAGTTTCTTTTTTTTGAGACGGAGTCTCGCTGTGTCGCCCAGGCTGGAGTGCAGTGGCGTGATCTTGGCTCACTGCAAGCTCCGCCTCCCGGGTTCACGCCATTCTCCTGCCTCAGCCTCGCGAGGAGCTGGGACCACAGGTGCCGCCACCATGCCTGGCTAATTTTTTGTATTTTAGTAGAGATGGGGTAAGCACTCAGTTTTAATTTTCCCATCCCAGGTATCAAAATGGAGTGAATTAGATCTATTCCATATGACCTCCATGACCATTTGCTGAAGGGTGTGAAAGTTGCTGCTAATTACAGGCAGCAGGAATAAGGAAGAGTGTAAACGATTCTGGGTAATGCACAGCGACAGGTTATTGTAAGTAGGACTGTTTTAGTCTACCCCATTGTCATGTTATACATGAACTGCCAGGTTACCTCACTTTGGTGGCAGAGCTAGAATTAGAGCCCAGATAAGTTCTTGGCTAATTCAACATTATGGCAAAAGTTACTTTAGTTGAGTTTGTGGGCCTGCACAGTGGTGAGGAGAGGGGAGTATGGTGGACCTGGATGCGAGAGCTTCAGTGTATAAATTCCAAAAAATGGTAACTGATTTAAAACAACTTTTGAGTCACCTTGACAGTTTAAAAAATATATTGATAACCTGGATTCTACTTACAAACTTAACTAAATTAGAAATTTTATTTAGTGAGCTCCCTAGGTATTTCTTGTAGGATTAGAAATGATTGAAGAGAAGTTTTTCAGTTAGTACAAAAAGTATCCTCTGAGAGTTCTTACTTTGAGATTCTTGTTCTCCCTTACCTACTGAATGAGCATATTTGCAGGTAAGGCCTTGGAATTTGCATTTTATCGGCTCTACAGGTGATTCTCTTGTGTTTTAAATTTGCATATATAAAGTTGATATTGGTAGAGCCTGAATTATGGATTTTGTGGTCTTGATAATAAATGTATAGGTACTGGAAAGGCCCAGGGCTCTGGAGGAAGAGTTGGTTTCATAGCTGCTGCTGTCATGAATACTGAATAAGGAAAATCATCTGAGTCTAAATATCTTTAAAACTTAGGGAAAATACCTAATTGGGTTAATAGGAAGACTAGATATACAATCATGCACCTCTTAGCGATAGGGATATGTTCCGAAAAATGCATTGTCCGGTGATTTTGTCCTGTGAACATTGTAGACTTACAGAAACCTAGATGGTAGAGCCTACTACACACTTAGGCTATATGGTATAGTCTGTTGCTCCTAGGCTACCAACCTGTACAGCATGTTACCGTACTGAATAGTATAGGCAGTTGTAACACAATGATAAGTATTTGTGTATCTAAACACAGAAAATGTACATTAAAATACAGTTTCAAGGATAAAAAAGGGGACTGAGTACGGTGGTGCATGCCTGTAATCCCAGCACTTTGGGAGGCTGAGGTGGGTGGATTACTTGAGGCCAGGAGTTGGAGACTGGCCTGGCCAACATGGTGAAACCCCATCTCTACTAAAAATACAAAACCTAGCCAGGCGTGTTGGTGTACACCTGTAATCCCAGCTACTGGGGAGGCTGAGACATGAGAATTGCTTGAACCCGGGAGGCGGAGCTTGCAGTGAGCGGAGATCATGCCACTGCACTCCAGCCTGGGCAACAGAGTGAGACTCCGTCTAAGCATTTTATATTATCATCTGGGGTGCTGAACTTTGGGTTTCTTTCAAGGTTCATGGGGGCATAGGAAAAACTAGTTGAGAGCTCTATAGATTTAATTTTGTGGGAGGGATAAACATTTACCAGATTTTAATGTTAATAAAATTATATCCAAGTAAATATGCATATGCCTCAGTTGTGTTTTATGGCCCACTTAAAAGTGAAGGGAGAGGGAGGGATGGAACAGTGCAGTAGTAAGTAGAAAGGTTATAAGCTTAAATAGAGGAAAGCCAAATAGGCAGATTTACTATATTATGTATATGAAGAGATTGTATATGTGCAGACTTTAACATTGCCACCTTATGGCTTTTTGTATATTTCCTCCAGAGACTGAATTTTCTATTTTATTTTATTTTTCTTTTTTATTTTTGAGACAGAGTCTAGCTCTGCTGGCCAGGCTTGAGTGCAGTGGCACGATCTTGGCTGACCTGGGTTCAAGTGATTGATTCTCCTGCCTCAGCCTCCCAAGTAGCTGGGACTACAGGCGTGTGCCACCACGCTCCCCTAATTTTTGTGTTTTTAGTAGAGATGGGGTTTCACAATGTTGGCCAGGCCTGTCTTGAGCTACTAACCTCAGGTGATCCACCTGCCTCAGCCTCCCAAAATTCTGGAATTACAGGCGTGAGCCACTGCACCGACCGAGTTTTCTATTTTGTAATCATAGATTTAAAGTGAGGAGGGGCTAAGGTAAAGGGGTGGATAGAGGTGTGGACATTATTTCTGGCTATTGAAGCCACAGACCAGATCTGTCTGGACTTGTAGTTTCCTAATTCATAGTTAATATCTTTTTTTTTTTTTTTTTTTTGGAGACAGAACCTTGCTCTGTCGCCCAGGCTGGAGTGTAGTGGCGCGATCTCCGCTCACTGCAAGCTCTGCCTCCCAGGTTCACGCCATTCTCCTGCCTCAGCCTCCCAAGTAGCTGGGACTACAGGTGCCTGCCACCACACCCGGCTGATTTTTTTGGATTTTTAGTAGAGATGGGGTTTCACCGTGTTAGCCAGGATGGTCTCTATCTCCTGACCTCGTGATCCGCCCGCCTCGGTCTCCCAAAGTGCTGGGATTACAGGCTTGAGCCACTGCGCCTGGCCCATAGTTATATCTTTTTTTTTCTGTTGCCCAGGCTGGAGTGCAGTGGCCGGATCTCAGCTCACAGCAAGGTCCGCCTCCTGGGTTTACACCATTCTCCTGCCTCAGCCTTCCGAGTAGCTGGGACTACAGGCGCCCGCCACCACGCCTGGCTAGTTTTTTGTATTTTTTAGTAGAGACGGGGTTTCATCGTGTTAGCCAGGATGGTCTCGATCTCCTGACCTCGTGATCCGCCCCTCTCAGCCTCCCAAAGTGCTGGGATTACAGGTATGAGCCACCGCGCCTGACCTAGTTAATATCTTTAATGTTTTTATTTGAGACAAGAGTTTCGATCTTTTTCTCAGGTTGGACTGAAGTGGCGTGATCTTGGTTCACTGCAACCTCTGTCCCCTGGGTTCAAGCAATTCTCCTGCCTCAGCCTCCTGAGTAGCTGGCATTATAGGTGCCTGCCACCAGGCCGAACTACTTTGTTATTTTTTATTTTTACTTTTTTTTTTTTGAGACGGAGTCTCGCTCTGTCACCCGGACTGGAGTGCAGTGGCCAGATCTCAGCTCACTGCAAGCTCCGCCTCCCGGGTTTACGCCATTCTCCTGCCTCAGCCTCCCGAGTAGCTGGGACTACAGGCGCCAGCCACCTCGCCCAGCCAGCTTTTTGTATTTTTTAGTAGAGACGGGGTTTCACCGTGTTAGCCAGGATGGTCTCGAACTCCTGACCTCGTGATCCGCCCGTCTCGGCCTCCCAAAGTGCTGGGATTACAGGCTTGAGCCACCGCGCCCGGCCTATTTTTACTTTTTATTTTTGAGATGGAGGCTTGCTCTGCTGCTCAGGCTGGAGTGCAGTGGTGCGTTCTCGGCTCAGTGCAACCTCCGCCACCCGGGTTCAAGTGATTTTCCTGCCTCAGTCTCCCTAGTAGCTGGGATTTACTGGTATGTGCCACAACTGCGGCTAATTTTGTATTTTTACTGGAGACGGGGTTTCTCCATGTTGGTCAGGCTGGTCTCAAACTCCTGACCTCAGATGATCTGCCCGCCTCTGCCTCCCAAAGTGCTGAGATTACAGGCATGAGCCACCGTGCCTGGCCCAATTTTTAATTTTTATTTATTTTTTTAAATTTATTATTTTTTTTGAGATGTAGTTTTGCTCTGTCACCCAGGCTGGAGGGCATGGCGTGATCTTGGCTCACTGCATCCCCGCCTCCTGGGTTTAAGCAGTTCTCTGCCTCAGCCTCCCGAGTAGCTGGGATTACAGGCGCCCACCACCATGCCTGGCTAATTTTTTTTGCATTTTTAGTAGAGACGGAATTTCACCATCTTGCCCAGGCTGATCTTGAACTCCTGACCTTGTGATCCACCTGCCTCGGTCTCCAAAAGTGCTGCGGTTACAGGCGTGAGCCACTGCGCCCAGCCCCAATTTTTTTATTTCTAGTAGAGATGAGGTTTTGCCATGTTGGCCATGCTGGTCTCGAACTCTTAACCTCAGGTGATCCACCCTCCTCGGCCTCCCAGAGTGCTAGGATTACAGGTGTGAGTCCCTGTGCCGGGCCTTAATGTTTTTTGTTTTTTGTTTTTTTTTAAGATGAGGTCTCACTATGTTCTCTAGGCTGCAGTTCAGTGGCTATTCACAGGTGTGATCATAGTTCATTACAGACTCAAATTCCTGGGCTCAGATGATTCTGTTGCCTTCAGTCTCCCAAGTAGCTGGGACTGAACAAGGTGTAAGCCCTCTGTGCCTGATTTAAATTCATCTTCATCTATCTCCTAGACTGGAGTGCAGTGGTGCAGTCTCGGCTCACCGCAACCTCCTGCCTCAGCCTCCCCAGTAGCTGGGACTATAGGTGTGTGCTAGCACACTGGCTAATTTTTGTATTTTTTTTTTTTTTGTAGAGATGAGGTTTTGCCACCTGGCCCAGGCTGGTCTCGAACTCTGGCCTTCAGTGATCTACCTGCCTTGGCCTCAAAGTACTGAGATTACAGGCATGAGCCACCGCACGCAGCCTGTAATTATATAAACACTGAAGTTTTATTTTATTTATTTATTTATTTTTATTTTTTTATTTTTTTGAGACGGAGTCTCGCTCTGTCACCCGGGCTGGAGTGCAGTGGCCGGATCTCAGCTCACTGCAAGCTCCGCCTCCCGGGTTCACGCCATTCTCCTGCGTCAGCTTCCCGAGTAGCTGAGACTACAGGTGCCCGCCACCATGCCCAGCTGATTTTTTGTATTTTTAGTAGAGATGAGGTTTCACCATGTTAGCCGGGATGGTCTCGATCTCCTGACCTCATAATCCGCCCGCCTCAGCCTCCCAAAGTGCTGGGATTACAGGCGTGAACCACCGCACCCAGCTGGAATTTTATTTAAAAGTCAATCTTAGCCAGGCGCGGTGGCTCAAGCCTGTAATCCCAGCACTTTGGGAGGCTGAGATGGGCGGATCCACGAGGTCAGGAGATCGAGACCATCCTGGCTAACACAGTGAAACCCCGTCTCTACTAAAAAATACAAAAAACTAGCCGGGCGAGGTGGCGGGTGCCTGTAGTCCCAGCTACTCGGGAGGCTGAGGCAGGAGAATGGTGTAAACCCAGGAAGCGGAGCTTGCAGTGAGCTGAGATCCGGCCACTGCACTCCAGCCTGGGCGACAGAGCAAGACTCCGTCTCAAAAAAAAAAAAAAAAAAAAGTCAATCTTAGCCTGTTATCCACTTCTTAACTTGTAAGCAGTTTTTGAGTGAAGTTAGTTGAAGACCTGTTCTTTGCTTTCTGCTTTTTGATCCAGTTGGGACTATTACGAATAAAACAAGACTGAATTTAGTTTGTGGATGCAGATTTAGGGGAATGACGTTGAAAGCGATAGTGGTTATGGATGTTTCAAAGAAGGAAGGGATTTTGAGTTGTACCTTGAAGGACAGAAGGAGAAGAGCCAAAAATTATTGCCTTAAAGAATAAAAAAAAGCAAGAGGAATGAGATTTAATCAAGAAATGCATCTGAGTCTAGATTTCCTGAGGCCAAAAGTAGATGCTGATCAGTAATACATGAGAGGTTATGTAAATTGTATCCATCTGGATTATGAAAGATAAAACCAGGTAAGTGAGTTTAAAATCAACATAAGCAAGATGCTGTTGACTTTATAGCTTACTAAGAGGGTAAGGGTAAATAAAAAATTTTAAAAAAATTGACTTCAATCAACTCCAATTTTTTTTTAAGTAAGAGACAAGGTCTCAGCTCTGCCACCCAGGCTAGAGTACAGTGGTGGCATCATCATAGCTAGGACTGCAGACATGTACCATAAGTGGTAATTGCTATTTTTATTAGAAACCATACTGACATCAGAGCCATAGTTACCACAGGGAAAATGGGAACAAGTGTGTAAGTTCAGGCATGTGTGCCACTGGCCACTTAATGCTTTTGCATTTAATATCCATGTGAATCTAGTCATTTACATGGAAAAAAAATTCTTTAAAAAAAAATTATGTAGTTTTTTGTTTTTTGTTTTTTTTTTGCGATGGAGTTCACTCTGTCGCCCAGGCTGGAGTGCAGTGGTGCGGTCTCGGCTCACTGTAACCTCCAGCTCCCAGGTTCAAGTGATTCTCCTGCCTCAGCCTCCTGAGTAGCTGGGACTACAGTTACATGCCACCACACCCAGCTAATTTTTGTATTTTTAGTTGGGATGGGGTTTCACCATGTTGGCCAGGATGGTCTCCATGTCTTGACCTCATGATCCGCCTGCCTCTCAGTAAAGATGTAGAATTTAAAAAATTCTGAGGCCAGTCACAGTAACTCACGCCTGTAATCCCAGCACTTTGGGAGGCCAAGGCCCAGCGGATCACGAGGTCAGGAGTTCGAGACCGGCCTGACCAACAAAGTGAAACCCCAGCTCTACTAAAAATACAAAAAATTAGCCAGGCATGGTGGCGATGCCTGTAGTCCCAGCTATTCAGGAGGCTGAGGCAGGAGAATGGCTTGAACCCGCGCGGCAGAGGTTGCAGTGAGCCAAGATCACGCCATTGCACTCCAGCCTGGGCTACAGAGTGAGACTCCCATCTCAAAAAAAAAAAAAAAAATTCTGTACATGAAGTAATGTGTGAAATGGAAGAATTTAAGATAAGTTTCTGAAAGACAGTGATTTTTTTTTTGGGGGCGGGGGAGACAGTCTTGCTGTGTCGCCCAGGCTGGAGTGCAGTGGTGTGATCTTGGCTCACTGCAAGCTCCGCCTCCTGGTTTCACCACATTCCCCTGCCTTAGCCTCCTGAGTAGCTGGCACTACAGGCGCCCACCACCACGCCCGGCTAATTTTTTTGTATTTTTAGTAGAGACGGGCTTTTACCGTGTTAGCCAGGATAGTCTCAATCTCCTGACCTCATGATCCGCCTGCCTCTGCCTCTCAAAGTGCTGGGATTACAGGCGTGAGCCACCGTGCCCAGCCATAAACAGTGATTCTTAAGAAAATGAGCATTGGGATTTATTTCAGGGAAAACATAAGTATTGTAGTTGGATTACCACCTCCCTAGGGAAAGAGGCCAGATGTGTGGGTTTTTTTTTTTTTTTTCTCCCGTCTGTGGACTAAGGGCTTTCTGTATGTCAGCTTATTAATTCTCCATAACCCTGTGAGATACTTATCTTCACTTTACAGAAAAGGAAATTGAGGGCTTATGAGTATGTCCAAGGCCTTGGGACTAGTTTGGGATTGAATTTAGGTCAGTCTGACTCTAACACTCTAGTGTACTATGTATGTATGTATGCTGCTTTATCTGACCAGTCATGTATGTTTGGGTTACTTCCATCAGGCCCATATTTTTGGGGGGCCTGACAACTAAGTATTAATCTAAACAGTATCATAGGAAAGCATGTAATGAATTTTCAAGTCAAAAATAATTTTGCATTAAGATGTTGAAGTGTTTAAAACAAAGTAAAAGCCAGTTTTTCTTTGTGGGGAATGTTCTACTTAGAATAATTAATTTTCTAATACTAAATAATTAAATTTCTGTTGAGTTTGTGAAGTTTTTAAATTCATAAGCAAGCATGTTCAGATAATTTTTAACCATTTCAACACTTTTTTCTTACCTCTGTAGGAACGTCAAGGTCGTGGGAAATAAAAGGCAGTTCTACACAGACTGCAGCAACGGTTGCATCTGCATATCCTAAGAGGAAAAAATGACCTTCAAGAGAATTGGGACTTTTTTCTTAATTTCACTGACTTCAGAGACGATTGCAGACTTGCAGTTTAAGTATTGGAATTTCACAAAAGACATAGGACTTAACTGGAAAATGAAAAAAAAAAAAGAAAAAGAAAAAACTAAACAAAAAATCCCTCTAGGTAGTTTAGGTGAAAAATGTCCCTTTTATTTTGGCTTTGGTTGTGATTTCAGAGCATAATGCTTTGTTTTTTTGTCTTTTTACTATGTTTTTCGGATTTTTAAGTCCGTAAGTGCATACAGTTTTCTCTAATTTTTAAACCCTTTCCTCCTCCCATTTTGACATTTGCACTTGGAGAACACTTGAGTTGTGAAGGTTTTGGGCATCCACCCCAGAAAGTGGGAATTTGATTTTACCCTTCCGAACTGGAAGAACATTTTTATGAAGAATTTTTGTCCGGGAGAATGTAACAGTGTTACCCAAGGTTGTGTCTTTAAGGGTGGTTCATTTTCTCTGACCTTTTGTTACTCAAAGTAAAGTACTAGGAGTCCTAAGAAATGTTCTGTTCTTGTACATTATACTGATTAAGTCAGGATTAATTTGATTTCAAAGCTAAGAACAGTGGT
Source organism: Trachypithecus francoisi (assembly GCF_009764315.1). Lineage (NCBI taxonomy): Eukaryota > Metazoa > Chordata > Mammalia > Primates > Cercopithecidae > Trachypithecus > Trachypithecus francoisi. Next base: position 95,974,561 of record NW_022681457.1, on the reverse strand, counting down.
AAAAACTCGTTTACAGAAATGCATTTTGGAAGAGAAAAATATTGTAAAACGTGTAGTGAATGTTTCTTCAGTTTCTTGTTCAGCCAATGAGGAAAGGGCATTGCCTTTCTTTTTACCATTAATCACTTCTCAATAAACGTGAGATCCTGTTGAGCATCACTTCTAGTACCATTTAGTATTATTTGAGTCTGCTGTATTTTATGAAATATTTGGAGTATAAGGGTATAACAGGTGAGATGGCAACTAATTTTAGAGAGTTTGTGCTGAGAGTAAACACTTTAGGCTTGCTTTGTACTCAGGGCCGGTTAACCATGACCTCTGCAAAAGCAAGGTGGGCCGATATTCATAATGTTTTATTTCTGGATACTTCGCAGAGAATGTAGAGTCATTGCTAAATCATTTGTTCAACAAATGTTAGACTGTTGGGTGCCTGGCACTATGCTTAACTCCGTGGAATTTGGCCAGTTATCTTAGATGCAGAGGAAGTAGAGCCCAGGACGTAAGTGTTCAATTTGAAATACGGTTTTAGACAATATTCCATATGGATGCAGATCCCTGACAATAAAATTTCTGTGGGCTTGGGTCTTTGGGAACTTTGTAACAACTGTAATAGCATTTAATTTCTTCTTGTTTATATTTTCAACAGTTTTAGAGCCTTCTCTATCTTAAAAGATTGTTCTCTCTTAAGATGTTCCCATTTTAGGCTGGGCACAGTGGTTCATGCCTGTAATCCCAGGACTTTGGGAGGCTGAGGCGGGTGGATTACTTAAGGTCAGGAATTCGAGACCAGCCTGGCCGACATGGTGAAACCCTGTATCTACAAAAATTAGCTGGGGGATGGTGGTGCATGCTTGTAATCCCAGCTACTCTGGAGGCTGAGGCAGGAGAATCGCTTGAACCCAGGAGGTGGAGGTTACAGTGAGCCAAGATTGCACCACAGCACTCCAGCCTGGTGACACAGCAAGACTCTGTCTCAAAAAAAAAAGTTTCCATTTTAGAGTTGCATGTGTGAAGACATCTAAATACTAAGAAAGGATTATAGAAATGGATTTTATTTTATTTTTTATTTTTATTTATTTTTATTTATTTTTTTATTTTTGAGACTGAGTCTGGCTCTGTTGCCCAGGCTGGAGTGCGGTGGCTGGATCTCAGCTCACTGCAAGCTCCGCCTCCCGGGTTTACGCCATTCTCCTGCCTCAGCCTCCTGAGTAGCTGAGACTACAGGCGCCCGCCACTGCGCCCGGCTAATTTTTTGTATTTTTAGTAGAGATGGGGTTTCACCGTGGTCTCGATCTCCTGACCTTGTGATCCGTCCGCCTCGGCCAGAAAGGGATTTTAATACTGTTGGACAGAGTTGTGCCCTCAAAATTCCTGAGTTCTACACAGCCCAGGATAGTAAAGTCAAGAGTGCCAATAAAATTGTTAAATATTGGTTTCTAAATTCCTTCCTTCCTTTCTCTCCTTCCTCTCCTTTGTCTCCTTTCTCTTCTTCCTCTCCCCCCCTCCCCCTCTCCCCCTTCCTTCCTTTCTTTCCTTCCCCTCCCTCCTTCCCTCCCTCCCTTCCCTTTTTTCCTTACTTTCTTTTTTCTTCTTTCCTTTTCCTCCTTTCTTTCCTTCTCTCTCCTCTCCCTCTCCCTCCTCTTCCCCTCTTTTATTCTCTTCCCCTTTTCTTTTCTTTTTTTGACACGCAGTCTCACTCTCTCCCTGGCTGGATTGCAGTGGTGTGCTCTCACTGCAACCTCCACCTTCTGGGTTCAAGCGATTGTCCTGCCGCAGACTCCCGAGTAGCTGGGATGACAGGTGTGCACCACTATGTCCAGATAATTTTCGTACTTCTAGTAGAGACGGGGTTTCACCGTGTTGGCCAGGCTGGTCTCCAACTCCCAACCTCAGGTGATCTGCCCACTTTGGCCTCCCAAAGTGCTGGGAATACAGGCGTGAGCCACCGTGCCCAGCCAATAGCACCATTATTGACATTTGCAGTCAAAAGCTTTTATTGGCCTGTCAGAGGCACAGTACAATATTCCTAAATATTTCTGGCTGCCATCCTTTGGAAGCACCCCAAATTTTGGGGAGTTCCTTGTGTTTTTATCAGTAGGAAGGTGCTAGATTTCCTAGTAATATGTGTGGCACTCATCGTTTTCACTTTCAGCCAGCCCAAACTTCTGTGACTTCTAGAGGACTCCCTCAGGCTTCTTTAGTATTGACCTTGAAAAGGGAAAATATCCAGAGAAAAGCAAATTCAAAAGGAATTTTAACCAGATTTTCCTACATAGTATTTCAAGTTGGATATGAGATTATTCGAGATGATTATTTGCAATTTGAAATGTTAGCAACATAGTAGTTTCCAGTCTTTCATAGCAAATGTAGAAAGTACTGTTTCAGCTTTAAGAGTAGACTGAGGCTGGGCGCGGTGGCTCATGCCTGTAATCCCAGCACTTTGGGAGGCCAAGGCGGGCGGATCACGAGGTCAGGAAATTGAGACCATCCTGGCTAACATGGCGAAACCTCGTCTCTACTAAAAATACAAAAAAAATTAGCCGGGCGTGGTGGCGGGTACCTGTAGTCCCAGCTACTCGGGAGGCTGAGGCAGGAGAATGAACCTAGGAGGCGGAGCTTGCAAGTGAGCCGAGATCGCGCCACTGTACTCCAGCCTGGGTGACAGAGTGAGACTCCGTCTCAAAAAAAAAAAAAAAAGACGGAAAAGAATCTGGAGCCCCTAACAAGGTTATATACTTAGCCTTCCCTTTTGGATTTATGTATTTTAGAAAAACCACATTGGCTTTTCCTGTAGTATAAAAAATTAGACTGTTCTTTACTAAAGACTCCAAAATGCAACTAAACCAGTTTTCTTATTTTTTATTTTTTTTGAGACAGAGTATCGCTCTGCTGCCCAGGCTGGAGTGCAGTGGCCGGATCTCAGCTCACTGCAAGCTCCGCCTCCCGGGTTTACGCCATTCTCCTGCCTCAGCCTCCCGAGTAGCTGGGACTACAGGCACCCGCCACCTCGCCCGGCTCGTTTTTTTGTATTTTTTAGTGGAGACGGGGTTTCACCGTGTTAGCCAGGATGGTCTCGATCTCCTGACCTCGTGATCCGCCCGTCTTGGCCTCCCAAAGTGCTGGGATGACAGGCTTGAGCCACTGCGCCCGGCCAGTTTTCTTATTGTTAAAGGCAACTTTGCCAGTATTTTTAATAGAGACAGGGTTTTGCCATGTTGGCTAAGCTGGTCTGGAACTCCTGACCTCAAGCGATCCACCTGCCTCAGCCTCCCAAAGTGCTGGGATTACAGGCGTGAGCCACTGTGCCTGGCACCAGCCTCAGGCTGGGCACGGTGGTTCACGTCTGTAATCCCAGCACTTTGGGAGACCAAAGCAGGTGGATCACCTGAGGTCAGGGATTTGAGACTAGCTTGGCCAATATGGTGAACCCTGTCTCTACTAAATATACAAAAATTAGCTGGGTGTGGTGATGTGCACCTGTAATCCCAGCTACTCAGGAGGCTGAGGCAGGAGAATTGCTGGAACCTGTGAGGCAGAGGTTGCAGTGAGCTAAGATCACGCCACTGCACTCCATCATCTCAAAGTAAATTTCACTTTCCCTCAATTTTATTTTAGCTGTATTTGATTGGTTATCTTCTCTTAGTGTGTTCCATTATAGAAAACGTTCTGAAATAATTTTAGACTTATGCAAACAGTATGGAGAGTTACCATACCCTTCACTCAGCTTTTCCCAAATGTTAACATCTTATATAACCGTAGTAAAATTATCGAGACTAGCAAATATTGATGCAGTACTGTTAACTATTTTGAGTTGTGCCAGTTGTTACACTGTCTTTTTTTGGGGTTCAGCATCCAATCAGGATCCCACATTGCACTTAATTGTCTTTAGTCTCTTCTAGCCTGTGACAGTTTTTCAGTCTTCATTTTTTGACACTTTTGGTGAGTACTGGCCAGTTATTTTATACAGTGCCCTTCTGGTTGGATTTATCTGATCATTTCTCATTATTAGATTGAGGTTGTTATTTGACAAGAATGCCACAAAAGCACCGTGCCTTTTTCAGTGCATTGTATCAGAATACATGATTGTGACATGATTTCATACTGATGTTAACTCTGATCACTTAGTTACAGTGCTGCCAGACTTCTCCACTGGAAAGTTATTAATTTCCTCCTTTGTACTTACTATGTAACTTAGGGGATCAGGTATACTTGGAAACTTTTTTTCTTTTTGGAGACAGTCTTGCTCTGTTGCCCAGGCTGGAGTGCAGTGGCACAATTATGCCTCACTGCAGCCTCAACCTTCCGGCTTCAAGCAATCCTTCCCGGTATCTGGGACTGCAGGCTTGTGCCTCCATGCTTGGCTTATTTTATTTTTAAATAGGGATGAGGTCTTGCTATGTTTGCCAGGCTGGTTTCAAATTGTCCTCCTGCCTCAGCCTCCCAAAGTGCTAGGATTACATGCATGAGCCAAGGCACCCAGGTGAAACTACCATTCTTTGACCCACTAACTTTGGGCAGCTATGGATTATTATTGCATGCAACAAGTATTCCTGTGGCATTTGCCAAATGTTGCTTCACGATTTCTATTTCTTCTACATTTATTAATTAGAACTCTGTTGTAAGGAGGTATCCCTTCTCTGTATTCAGTTATATCAGTATGGATTCACTTTTGCTCAAATTGTCTCAGCTTTGGCCATCAGGAGCTCCTTAAAACTGGCTCCTTTGTTTTCTTGACATGCTGTCAGTATTTTTGCTGGTCTGGCTTTGTGGCTCATGCCTGTAACCCCAGCACTTTGGAAAGTTGAGGTGGGAGGATTCCTTGAACCCAGGAATTTGAGACCAGCCTGTGCAACATATTGAGACCTGGTCTCCACAGAAAGTAAATTAGCCAGGTGTGGTATGTTCCTTTAGTCCCATCTACTGGGGAGGCTGAAGTGGGAGGATGACTTGATCAGGGGAGTTTGAGGCTGCAGTGAGCTGTGATCTCGCAACTGCACTCCAGCCTAACAGCAAGGCCTTGTCTCAGAAAAATTTTCTGGTGTCTGCCCTTCTGGTACTGTAAGATGTTCCCAGGAAATCTTATATTTTCCCTGCCCCAATTCCATTTTTTCCAAGGAATTCTGGTTTCTTTTATTGGAGAATGTTTCAAAATTATCGAGGTGGTGTTTTTTTGTTTTTGTTTTTGTTTTTGAGATACAGAGTCTCACTCTGTTGCCCAGGCTGGAGTGCAGTGGTGCAGTCTCAGCTCACTGCAATCTGTCGCCTGGATTCAAGCGATTATCCTGCCTCAGCTTCCTGAGCAGCTGGGATTACAGATGCCTGCCACCGTGCCTGGCTGATTTTTGTAGTTTTAGTAGAGATGAGGTTTCACCTTGTTGGCCACGCTGTTCTCGAACTCCTGACCTTGTTAACCACCTGCTTCGGCCTCCCAGAGTGCTGGGATTACAGGCGTGAGACGCCGTGCCCGGCCCTATTGAGCTTTTTTAAGGGCAATTCTTCAAATTGCAATGGATTATTAAACTGGGATTTATTACCAGTGTAAGTGGAGAATTATTGAGACTAATCAAAATAACCACTTTATTTTGTCCTCACCTTTTAAAACGCTACATGTGAATGAATCCTCTGGAATTACAGAGAGGGCTTCCACTTGACAATACTTCAGCTAGGGTATGGCTCAGTGCTCGTGGGTTTGCATCCTTCCACAATGTCTGTTTAGCCTTGTAAATAAAGACCCAAAACGTTAGAAGTCCTCCCTGGAGTGTTTGAAGTCCTGGTTCCCACACCTCCCAAGCAATTTTATTTTATTTTATTTTTTTTTACTTTTTTTTTTTTTTTTTTTTGAGACGGAGTCTCGCTCTGTGGCCCAGGCTGGAGTGCAATGGCCGGATCTCAGCTCACTGCAAGCTCCGCCTCCCGGGTTTACGCCATTCTCCTGCCTCAGCCTCCCGAGTAACTGGGACTACAGGCGCCGCCACCTCGCCCGGCTAGTTTTTTGTAGTTTTTAGTAGAGACGGGGTTTCACCGTGTTAGCCAGGATGGTCTCGATCTCCTGACCTCGTGATCCACCCGTCTCAGCCTCCCAAAGTGCTGGGATTACAGGCTTGAGCCACCGCGCCCGGCCAGTCCCAAGCAATTTTAGAGGCTTGGAGGTTTCTCTACCAGTGAGAAAGTAAATGGTCTTGTAATAAAGTTTTTGGTCAGGCGCCATGGCTCACGCCTGTAATCCCAGTACTTTGGGAGGCCAAGGCGGGTGGATCACCTGAGGCCAGAAGTTCGAGACCAGCCTGGACGATATAGTGAAACCCCGTCTCTACTAATAATACAAAAATTAACTGGGTGTGGTGGTGCACAGCTGTAATGCCAGCTACTCCGGAGGCTGAAGCAGGAGAATTGCTTGAACCTACGAGGTGGAGGTGGTTGCAGTGAGCCGAGATCACGCCATTGCAGTCCAGCCTGGGCGACAAGAGTGATACTCCATCTCAAAATATATAACAAAATTACGTTTACGTTTTTCATTGTGGAGCTAACATAGCACTTGAATGTTAACCACTTGTTTTGACCTTTATTTGAAAGGTTACTTGTGGCCTGCGTGTCATGAATGTTCTGAAAATGAGAACGGAGGTAAAGGTGTCTCTAGGATTCAGATCCACTTGTAAGTCCACTTGTAATCAACTTTTTCTGTCTTGGGAAGCAATGCCACTTTGTCATGAGCATCGCTCATCGCTAGTGGTTTCTGGGCAGCCGGTGCACCTCCTTACTACAGAGAAGCCTTTGGAACTGTGATGTTTAATTACAGCTGCTGGGTTTGCACGTGGGAAGCTGATGTGCTGTGGTGTAAGCCAGACGTCTTTGGTGAGTGGAGGGAATTGCAGAAGGTCCCACGCCTTTTAGGTAGGGCCCTTGGCTCCGGGTTTCCGGGACAGGCTCTGGAGCTCCGCCTGCTGGGGCCGGGCTTGGCGGCTGGACGGCGCGTGCGCCGTGCCTGCGGACGGAGGAGGGCTGGCCTCTGCCCGGCTGTAGTCAGGTTCCCTCCACGCTTCCCCACCCCGTGGCCGCCTGATTTTTGTACGCTTTCTTCCTGACAGCGGCTGTGCCACCTCATGGAGCCGCGGCTCAAGGTGGTGTCCGCCCTTGCTTATGCGCCTGCGCGGAAGCGCCCGGTCCTCACCTGCGCAGGTGAGCTGGTTCGTCTGAGAGGGAAATGGGATTTCATACTACCCTGCTAACCGGTCAGATGACATTCGTGTCATGTGTAGCTTGTTGCTTTCTTCAGCCTCTTCAATAATGCTCAGACATGAGGCTGGGTAAAGGTTGGAAAGCTGTTAGCCCACCTGCGGGCCGTGGGTTCATGTACTCGAAAAAGTTGAGGTGCCTCTGAAGGGCAGCTCCCCGAGGAAATTCCCAGTTTTGCTGCCCTCTCCAGGATGCGTGTGAGTGTACTCATCTGTTGTTTCCATGTGTTAGTCAACCTATCTCACAGTATTTTGTGAGATCCTGTCGCTACTATTGCTGGGCATTGGAGAAAAGAGAAATGAAGATTCTTGTCTTCTCAAAATCCTGTTTAAGGAATATACCAATTCCAGTTTGGCGAGCTCTATAAGAGCAGAGCTACCCAGAAGACTGTCCCTCTCTATATTGGCGTTTTTTCCCTAGTGTTTCTTTTCTTTTATTTTTTGAGACGGAGTCTTGCTCTGTCACCCAGGCTGGAGTGCTGTGGCTGGATCTCAGCTCACTGCAAGCTCCGCCTCCCGGGTTTACGCCATTCTCCTGCCTCAGCCTCCCAAGTAGCTGGGACTACAGGCGCCCGCCACCTCGCCCGGCTAATTTTTTGTATTTTTTTTAGTAGAGACGGGGTTTCACCGTGTTAGCCAGGATGGTCTCGATCTCCTGACCTCGTGATCCGCCCGTCTCGGCCTCCCAAAGTGCTGGGATTACAGGCTTGAGCCACCGCGCCCAGCCAGTTTCCCTAGTGTTTCTTTATCTCAGTGGAAACCACAGGAGCCCTTCGCCTCTTCATCCTCCACAGCTCAGCTCTCTCTCATAGGCTGTCTGCGCCTTCCTTCACGAGCTGTGTGATATTGGGCAGGTCACAGAATTGCTCTATGCACGCATTTTCTCGTCCGAAAAAGGAAATTGCCTCTGAAGCTACTTGATGGTATGAGTTTTACATGGATTTAAGTTGACGTTAGTAGTGCTTTTTTTTTTTTTTTTTGAGATGGAATCTCACTCTGTCGCCCAGGCTAGAGTGCAGTGGCACGATCTTGGCTCACTGCAACCTCTGCCTCCAGGGTTGAAGCGATTCTCCTGCCTCAGCCTCCTGAGTAGCTGGGATTACAAGAGCCCATGCCTGGCCCGTCACCATGCCTGGCCAATTTTTGTGTTTTTAGTAAAGACAGGGTTTCACCATGTTGGTAAGGCTGGTCTCTAACTCCTGACCTCAGGTGATCCGTCCACCTCCACCTCCCAAAATGCTGGGATTACAGGCGTGAGCCACGGCGCCCGGCCCCAGTAGTGCTTTTCTAATTTAAAACAAACAGACAACACAGTTCAGACAGTTACACATGCAGAATAAAAAGTGTATACAGGCCGGGCACGGTGGCCCACGCCTGTAATCCTAACGCTTTGGGAGGCCGAGGCGGGCTGATCACAAGGTCAGGAGATCGAGACCATCCTGGCTAACACGGTGCAAACCCATCTCTACTAAAAATACAAAAAATTAGCCGGGCGTGGTGACGCGCACTTATAATCCCAGCTACTCGGGAGACTGAGATAGTAGAATCACTTGAACCCGGCAGGCGGACGTTGCAGTGAGCTGAGATCACACCGCTGCATTCCAGCCTGGGTGACTGAGTGAAACTCTGTCTCAAAATGTTAATTTAAATCCCTGTAAAACTCATACCATCAAGTGGCTTCAGAGGCAATTTCCTTTTTCGGATGAGAAAATGCATGCACAAAGTAATTCTCCGACCTGCCCAATATTACACAGCTCGTGAAGGATGTCGCAGACAGCCTATGAGAGCGAGATTCCATCTCAAACAACAACAACAAAAACCTTGGTATAACATTTCGCTATCTATCCTTATAAACCTTAAAAAAAAAAACACTTGCTTTATGACATGTAAAATCAGTATATGGACCAGGCATGGTGGCTCACGCTTGTAATCCCAGCATTTTGGGAGGCCAAGGCTGGCGGATTAATTGAGGTCAGGAGTTTGAGACCAGCCTGGCCAACATGGCGAAACCCCATCTCTACTAAAAATACAAAAATCATCCAGGTGTGGTGGCACACATTGGTAGTCCCAGCTACTGGGGAGGGTGAGATGGGAGAATCACCTGAGCCTGGGAAGGTCAAGGCTGCAGTGCGCCGTGATTGTGCCACTGCACCCCAGCCTGGGTGACAGAGTAAGACCCTGTCTCAAAAAGTAAAATCAGTATATGTGGCATGTTTCTGTTCCTAAATATACACGTCTACACAATTAAAAATAATAATAATAATAATAATACCAAACCATCTTCACGTTTCCCCAACCCCTCTCAAGTTGTGATTCTGTAAGTTTGCTAAAGAAGGATCCAGAGCTGCTGTGACAACCTCAAATGGCCAGCCTTTTGGGATCCTGAGGTGAGGGGTGCCCAAGGACCCGGGTCTCCAGCGATCGCAACTTGGCAGAAGCCCATCCTTCTCATCTTGCTCTTTAGCATTGGAACCCAAACTTCTCTAGATTTCTGCTTTCCTGAAGCCGCTCAGTCGACAAGTTAGGCACTCAGTTTTTAGATGGATGTTATTCCAGATCAAGGCATTTTGATGCGGACCTACAGGATGTGTCCTGGATATGTGGTTGAAGAGTAAGTTGACCAGGATTGGATAAAGAGGACAGTGTGGAGGAGCACTGGGGCCACAGCAGGTATCAAAAAGCTCCTGCCTTAGAGGGAAACATTTGTGAGATTGTGATAAGTGCTATAAAGAAACATGGGTTTGAGGCTGGAGGGAAGAGCCAGCTAACAGAAGTCCAGAGAGGTGAGAGATGAAGGCAAGTTGGGTAAGGCTTTAAGAAGAAAGCACCCACTTTTAAGAAAAGTGGATTTCATTCTCCCTCACCATGCTTCGTATATCTCTTAGCTTCAATTCCATGGTTTACCATAATCCCCCTTCCTAATTGGTATTCACCATCAACTCCCTGGCCCCTTTCTCTTGCTTCATCAAATTTAATTGACAACCACAACCCCATTTACAGCCAACTCTCCACCCACCTGCACCTGTGCAGCTTACAGTGGCTGGAGAAAATCATTCAACCGGTGTCTCATTTTTAATTCACAAGCATCAGCCTCAGCAGGAAGATCAGCTTTTCCCCCATTGATTCATTCTACTCTCAAGAGAACAATTTCATACCTTCTCCCTTTCCTCCGGTCTCCAACACCTCCTCTCCTGTCTTTACTTTCAGTTCAACTAAACAGGAAAATGGAAGCAATCAGAACAAAACATCACAGACTCCATTACATCTACCCCACTCACAGATGCTGCCTTCCCACCTGTTACAGATCAGTATCTCGTAAAGCCTGGTCTTGGCCAACAGCGTCAGCACCATTGGAGAACTTGTCAGAAACGCAAATTATTGGGCCCCAACTCCTGAATCAGAAATCTTGCATCTGTGCTTTAACAGGTTCTCCCTAGAGTTTGAGAACCAGTGTCTTTGGACTACACATGTTTCTGTCTAGAATAAATCCCTCCATTTGTGCATCAAATCTCAGTCTCATCAACTCAAAAAGATGGCTTGGTTGGGTTTGGTGGCTCACAGCTGTAATCCCAGCATTTTGTGAGGCCAGGTGGGAAGATCACTTGAGCCTAGGAGTTCGAGACCAGTCTGGGCAACATAGTGAGATCTCATCTCTACATAAAATAAAAAACCGGGGTGTGGTGATACTGTAGTTCCAGCTACTCCAGAAGCTGAGGCAGAAGGATTGCTTTAACCCGGAAGGTCAAGACTGCAGTGAGCCATGTTCGCGCCACTGCACTCCAGCCTGGGAGACAGAGTAAGTCCCTGCCTCAAAAAAACAAAACAAAAACCCAGAAAAGATGGCTTCATCAAATCTCTCTCCCACATTATAATTTTACCTCTAATGGATCATTTCCATTAACATACAAACATGCTGTTGTTTCTCCTATTTCTTTTTTCTTTTTCCATGCTTTTTTTTTTTTTTTTTTTTTTTTGAGACAGAGTCTTGCTCTGTCACTCAGGTTGGAGTACAGTGGCACAATCATGACTCACGGCAGCTTTCACTTCCCAGACTCAGGTGATCCTCACACCTCAGCCTCCTGAGTAGCTGGGACCACAGGCATGCACCACCACACCGGGCTTTATTTTTTGTAGAGATAGGATCTCTGTATGTTTCCCAGGCTGCTTTCAAACACCTGGGCTCAAGTAATCCTCCCACCTCGGCTTCCCCAAGTGTTGAGATTACAGACATGAACCACCATGCTAGGCCTGTTTCTCCTATTTCTTTTTTTTTTTTTTTTTTTTTTTTGAGACGGAGTCTCGCTCTGCCGCCCAGGCTGGAGTGCAGTGGCCGGATCTCAGCTCACTGCAAGCTCCGCCTCCTGGGTTTACGCCATTCTCCTGCCTCAGCCTCCCAAGCAGCTGGGACTACAGGCGCCCGCCACATCGCCCGGCTAGTTTTTTGTATTTTTTAGTAGAGACGGGTTTTCATCATGTTAGCCAGGATGGTCTCGATCTCCTGACCTCGTGATCCGCCCGTCTCGGCCTCCCAAAGTGCTGGGATTACAGGCTTGAGCCACCGCGCTCAGCCTGTTTCTCCTATTTCTTCCACCAGTTATTTTACTGCCCATTTCTCTCTTCCTTTTTGCAGCAAAACCCCGGAGAGGAAGCTGTTACTCATTGGCTCCGTTTCTGTCCTTCTATTTTCTCTTACCCACTCCAGTTCAGGCTCTCTTCTTCATTCCAGCAGAACTGCTCCTGGCAAGGCCACTATTCCACATTGCTAATTCTCAGTCCTCATCTTCTCTGATCTATAAGCAACCTGTGGCATTGTTGATGCTTTTCTCCTTCCTTCCCTTGGATTCCTCTTGATTTTCCTCCTGTTTCACTGGTTGTTCCTGTTTAGTCTCCTTGGCCTAGTTCCTCCTTAGTTCTTTGTCCTTGATATCAGGGTTTAGTCCTTGACCTTCTGTCTACACTCACCAGATTTCGTCCAGGCCTGTGGCTTTAGTCACTACCCATATGCCAACTACCCCCAAATATAAACAGCGCAGAGCTGTCTCCTGAACTCGTATATTCAACTGTCAACCCAGGCTTTCCCCTGGATGTTGGCAACATCTCAAGCCCAACACTTTCTTTTTTTAGTCTCCCTCTGTCTCACTGGAGTGCAGTGGCACGATCTCAGCTCACTGCAACCTACCTCCTGGGTTCAAGCAATTCTCCTGCCTCAGTCTCCTGAGTAGCTGGGATTACAGGTGCCCATCACCATGCCTAGCTAATTTTTGTACTTTTAGTAGAGACAGGGTTTCACCATATTGACCAGGCTGGTCTCAAACTCCTGATCTCAGGTGGTCTGCCTGCCTCGGCCTCCCAAAGTGCTAGGATTACAGGTGTGAGCCACTGTGCCTGGCCTCAAACCCAACACTTTTAAACTCAAACCTTGTCCTTCCTGATCTGCTCCATCTCATTAATAATGAACACATCCTTCCAGTTTCTCAGACCAAATCTTGGGAGTAATGTTTGGCTCCCTTTCTCACATCCTACATCAGATTAGTCAGTTATATTTTCTTGGTGACCATGTCTCACTGTAGCAGGACAAGCCACAGACAAAACCCCTCAGACACTGAGTTAAAGAAGGAAGGGCTTTATTCAGTCGGGAGCTTCGGCAAGACTCATCTCCAACAACTGAGCGTCCTGAGTGAGCAATTCTTGTCTCTTTTAAGGGCTCACAACTCTAAGGGGGTCCGCGTGAGGGGGTCGTGATAGATTGAGCAAGCAGAGGGTAACTGACTGGGGGCTGTGTGCACCGGTAATCAGATTGGAACAGAACAGGACAGGGATTTTCACAGTGCTTTTCTATACAATGTCTGGAATCTATAGATAACATAACCCATTAGGTCAAGGGTTGCTCTTTAACTACCAGGCCCAGGGCGCGGCGCCAGGCTGTCTGCCTGTAGATTTCATTTCTGCCTTTTAGTTTTTGCTGCTTCTTTCTTTGGAGGCAGAAATTCAGCGTAAGACAATATGAGGGGTGGTCTCCTCCCTTATCACCATATCCATCCTGGGCCAAGTCACCATCCTCTCATCTGGACGATTGCAGTAATCTCCTGGCTAGTTTCTATTTCCACCTTTGCTTCCACCCGTCTGTTCTCCACACAGCAGCAGAGGGATCCCAAAAAATGTGCACCAAATCACGTCGCTTCTTCAGCTCACCCTTTCACAGCCCCCATCTCACTCAGAGTAAACGCTAAACCCTTCAATGGCCTACAAAGCCTTGACCATCTGAGGTTCATCCCCAGTCTCTCCTTACCTCCCACTGTTCCTGTCTGCTCCACTCACTGTGGCCTCCAGACATGCAGGCTCCTGCTAGAGAATCTTCTCCCCAGCTGCCTCTTCCCCCAGAATACTCTTCCCTCGTGTATCTGCAAGGCCCACTTACTTCTTCACCTCCTTCAGGTTTTACAGCAGAGATGATCTAATCAGTGAGGTCTCCTGGGTATCCTCTCTACACTCCCCATCCCCATCCCCCACATTGCCTGTCCCCTTTGCTCCAGGGTGGCCATAGGGTGTGGTAAATCTGAGATTCCACCCACCCCAGATCTGTGTCTTTCTACCCTGAGGCAGGGAGTCAAGAAAGCCAACAGAAAGCTGCCCAACAATTAAAAAAAAAAAAAATGGAATTTATTGGTAATTATTGGTTCATAGAATTTCAAGATTACAGTTTCTACTCAAATTCCAATTCCTTCTGCTTCACTAAAGTGAAAAAACACTGATGTGGGAGTCAGAAACGCTGGATTCTAGGCCAGGATCCACCACTACAGAGCTCTGTGACCTGTGACAAGCAAGTCATTAGGCTTGGCCTGCTTGGGAAGTGAGGGGTCTGGGTTGCATGATCTGTGAGATTAACCTACCTCGCATCAGCATGTCCTGTGAGTTCTGCTTCCAAAATAAATTCCCACATTGCCAGTGTTTCTCCACCCCCATTGCTGTCACCCTACCCATGCGGTGGCATCAGCTTCCTTCATCCTTTCGCTGTTTTTTTTTTTTTAGATGGAGTCTCGCTCTATCCCCAGGCCGGAGTGCAGTGGTCTGATCTTGGCTCACTGCAACCTCCGCCTCCCAGGTTCAAGTCATTCTCCTGCCTCAGCCTCCCGAGTAGCTGAGATTACAGGTGCCTGCCACCATGCCTTGCTAATTTTTGTATTTTTAGTAGAGACAGGGTTTCACCATGTTGGCTAGGCTGGTCTCGAACTCCTGACCTCAAGTGATCCACCCACCTTGGCCTCCCAAAGTGCTGGGATTACAGACATGAGTCACCATGCCCAGCTGTAGCATTTATTATTATTACTTATTTATTTATTTATTTATTTTTGAGACAGAGTTTTGCTTTTGTCACCCAGACTTGAGTGCAGTGGTACGATCTGGGCTCACTGCAACCTCTGCCTCCTGGGTTCAAGTGACTCTCCTGCTTCAGCCTCCGGAGTAACTGGGATTACAAGCATGTTCCACCAGGCCCGGCTAATTTTTGTATTTTTAGTAGAGTGGGGTTTTACCATGTTGGCCAGGGTGGTCTCAAACTCCTGACCTCAGATGATCCACCTGCCTTGGCCTCCCAAAGTGCTGGGATTACAGGCATGAGCCACTGCATCTGGCCCCATAACATTATTTTAAGTCATGTATATTCATACAATGGATAGTATACAACTGAATAAAAGATATGAATCCATATATCGATATAAAATGCTTTCTAAGATATATTGCTAAGTGGAAAAAATCCAAAGTATAGCACAGAGTGTATAAAATACCACCATTTGTATAACAAGAACGAGGGAGAGAATACATTTGCTTGTATATGTATATGGTATATCTGGATGGCTATAGGGGAAACTGATAACATTGCCTGCCCTATGAGGGGGCACTAGGTGGCTGGGGTAAGAGTGGGGAGCTTTTCTTTTCTTTTCCTTTTTTTTTTGAGACGCAGTCTCGCTCTGTTGCCCGGGCTGGAGTGCAGTGGCCGGATCTCAGCTCCCTGCAAGCTCCGCCTCCCGGGTTTACGCCATTCTCCTGCCTCAGCCTCTGGAGTAGCTGGGACTACAGATGCCCGCCACCTCGCCCGGCTAGTTTTTTGTATTTTTTTAAGTAGAGACGGGGTTTCACCGTGTTAGCCGGGATGGTCTCGAACTCCTGACCTCGTGATCCGCCCGTCTTGGCCTCCCAAAGTGCTGGGATTACAGGCTTGAGCCACCGCGCCCGGCCGAGTGGGGAGCTTTTCATTGTGCATTCTTTTGCATTCTGGATGACATTATGTACCACCTATGAACAAGAAATACTTAAAAGTCGTGTACTTACTTTGTTTTCTGTCTCCCTACAGAGAACATAAACTTCATGAGAGGATACATACACCATGTGCTTTCTTGTTCACTGTTACATCCTCAGCATTTAACACAATGCCTAATACCTAATACCTGCTCAATAAGTATCTGCAGAATGAATAAATGAAAGAATGAAGGTCTCTTCCAGCTCTAATGTATTCGTTCTAATCTTAAGACTTCAAGAATATATGAAATGCATTCCAGGAACCAGCCATTCAGAGGAATTGAGAAAGATGCTGAGTTGTTTTTAGTGTGGTGTACTGTTTTTCTTAGTTGTTACCTTTTTTTTTTTTTTGAGATGGAGTCTTACTCCCAGGCTGGCATGCAGTGGCATGATATTGGCTCACTGCAACCTCCGCCTCCCGGTTCACATGATTCTCCTGCTGCAGCCTCCCGAGTAGCTGGGATTACAGGCACACACCACCACACCCGGCTAATTTTTTTTTTTTTTTTTTTTTTTGAGACAGAGTCTTGCTCTGTTGCTTAGGCTGGAGTGCAGTGGTGTGATCTCGGCTCACTGCAACCTCTGCCTCCTGGATTCAAGTGATTCTTCTGCCTCAGCCTCCTGAGTAGCTGGGATTACAGGTGCACAACACCACACCTGGCCAATTTTTATAGTTTTTTCAGTAGAGATGGGGTTTCACTATGTTGGTCAGGCTGGACTCAATCTCCTGACCTTGTGATCCGCCCACCTTGGTCTCCCAAAGTGCTGGGATTACAGGCATGAGCCATTGTGCCCCTCCTTTTTTGTATTTTTTTTTTTTTTTAGTAGAGGTTTCACTATGTTGGCCAGACTGGTCTTGAACTCCTGACCTCGTGATCTGCCCGCCTCGGCCTCCCAAAGTGCTGGGGTTACAGGTGTGAGCCACCATGCCCAGCCGTTATTATCAATAAGTTTAAAGAAAACATGACAATGGGCCAGGTGTGGTGGCTCACGCCTGTAATCCCAGCACTTTGGGAGGCCGAGGCGGGAGGATCGCTTGAGGTCGGGAGTTCAAGATCAGCCTGGCCAACATGGTGATACCGTCTCTACTATAAATACAAAAATTAGCTGGGCATTGTGGCAAGTGCCTGTAATTCCAGCTACTCAGGAGGCTGAGGCAGAAGAATCGCTTGAACCCAGGAGGTGGAGGTTTCAGTGAGCTGAGATCGCATTACTGTACTCCAGCCTGGGCGACAGAGTCCCCCAAAAAACATCACAGGAGAATGTATACAGGGTGGATATGGAGGACAGGCCTGGTCACAGATTCACTTCCCAAGTGAGAGCCTCAGTAGCCAAAATAGCAGGGCAATGTCCTGCTCAGACTATACCCCAGTCATGGCTTCTGGGGTGGCAGCTTTAGATATAGGCAAAGCCACCCCATTTCCTGTGGCCTCAAAACATTCAGGATCACAGCTCCCATAACATTCCAGTTCCTAGAGTGTCTTCTGCTCTAAATTCTAAACTCCCTGAGATCAGGGACTGGGGCTGTCTGGCTCACCAGATAACCTGAGTTTGGCACAGAAGGAACAAAAGAAGGAATGAATGAAAGAATATGAGGAGTTGAGAGAACTCCAGAATAGAGAAAAGCCAGAATCAGGAGCTGTCATACCCCATCTTGCCAGGAGGTGGCAGTACAGCAGTATTTTCTGAGATGGCTGCTCAGCCTGAGCCTTGCAGTCTGGGCAGAGTCCAGTTTTGACCTGGGGAGGAAGTGGAGTTAGGTGATTTTTTTTTTTTTTTTTTTTTTTGAGACAGAGTCCCGTTCTGTCGCCCAGGCTGGAGTGCAGTGGCCGGATCTCAGCTCACTGCAAGCTCCGCCTCCCGGGTTTACGCCATTCTCCTGCCTCAGCCTCCCATTAGGTGATTTTTGACAAATTTATTAAGGGTTTGTAAGAGAGGCACAACTGGGTCAGAGAGACTGCAGCCCCACAGAGCCATCAACGCTATATAGGAAGACAAGCGCTATTCTGGCCCTCAGAAGCCCCGAGGAAGGAGGATTAAGTTTGTCTGAGGGATTTGGGGAAAGTTCACAGAGATGACATTTGAACTGGGTCTAAAAATAAGGAGAATTTATCCAGTTGGAGGACATTCTGGGTAGAGGTAACAGACTCATGGGAAATTGGGAGAATGATGAATTGCCAAGGATGGCTGGGTTATCCTGAGTTTGGTGGGAGATTAAATAAAAAGTTCTGTTAGACCTTGTTTTTTTTTTTTGAAACAGAGTCTCCCTCTGTCACCCAGGCTGTGCAGTGGCGTGATCTCGGCTCAGTGCAGCCTCCACCTCCCAGATTCAAGTGATTCTGGTGCCTCAGCCTCCCAAGTAGCTGGGATTACAGGCACATGCCACCATGTCTGGCCAATTTTTGTATTTTTAGTAGAAATGGGGTTTCACCATGTTGGCTAGGCTGGTCTCAAACTCCTGACCTCAAGTGATCTGCCTGCCTTGGCCTCCCAAAGTACTGGGATTACCGGCATGAACCACTGAGCCCAGCCTCACACTTTTAATGCAAGGACAACATTCATTCTTTTTTTTTTTTGAGACGAGGTCTGGCTCTGTCACCCAGGTTAAAGTGTAATCATGTGATCTTAGCTCACTGCAACCTCTGCCTCCTGGGCTCAAGCAATCCTCCCACCTCAGTCTCCCAGGTAGCTGGATTACAGGCGCCCACCACCACCTCCAGCTATTTTTTTGTGTTTTTTGTAGATATGGAGTTTCATCCTGTTGCCCAGGCTGATCTGGGAATTGTGAACTCAGTCATCTGCCCACCTTGGCTTCCCAAAGTACTGGGATTACAGGTGTGAACCACCATGCCTGGTCAATGAAAAGACAATGGTCTTATGAAATTAATGCAATGCATACAGAAGGGGCTGAAGAAAGTTATTGGATTGAGATTTATGTGTCAGGCATATAGGAGAGGCTCAGTACATTTGAGTGAATGAATCATGAATTCTAGGTGGTTTCTTTCCTAAATCATAGGTCTTTGCTGATACTTTAAGAGTGTTTTCAGGCTATGTGTGGTGGCTCGGGCTGTAATCCCAGCACTTTGGGAGGCCAAGATGGGGGGACTGCTTGAGGCCAGGAGTTTGAGACCAGTGTGGGCAACAAAGTGAGACCTCTGACTGTACAAAAATTTAAGAAATTAGTCTGGGCTGGGCGCAGTGGCTCATGCCTGTAATCCTAGCACTTTGAGAGGCCAAGGCAGGTGGATCACTTGAGGTCAGGAGTTCGAGACCAGCCTGGTCAACATGGTGAAACCCTATCTCTACTAAAAATACAAACATTAGCTGGGCATGGTGGTGGGCACCTGTAATCTCAGCTATTCAGGAGTCTGAGGTAGGAGAATCGCGTGAACCTGGGAAGAAGAAGTTGCAGTGAGCCAAGGGCATGCCACTGCACTCCAGCCTGGTGACAGAGCAAGACTCCATCTCAGAAAAAGAAAAAAGTTAGTCTGGAGTGGTAGTGCTTGCCTGTAGTCCCAGCTGCTCAGGAGGCTGAGGTGAGAGGA
Organism: Trachypithecus francoisi; assembly: GCF_009764315.1. Lineage (NCBI taxonomy): Eukaryota > Metazoa > Chordata > Mammalia > Primates > Cercopithecidae > Trachypithecus > Trachypithecus francoisi. The sequence continues at coordinate 95,955,489 of NW_022681457.1, read as the reverse complement.
TCACTTTAACCAAGGAGGTAGAGGCTGTAGTGAGCTGTGATCACACCCCTGCACTCATGCCTGTATGATAGAGCGAGACCCTGTCTCAAAACAAACAAAAACAGCATGTTTTCAGCTGGCAAGGTGGCTCATGCCTGTAATCCCAGCACTTAGGGAGGTGGAGACAGGAGGCAAGAGGATTGCTTGAGGCTAAGAGTTTAAGGCTACAATGAGCTGTGATTGTGCCACTGCATTTATCTGGAGCAAGACCCTGTATCACACACATACACACACACACACACAAATGTGTAATCCAGGATTCTTCCCCCTGTGTAAGAAACTCTTCACAGGCCGGGCGCGGTGGCTCAGCACTTTGGGAGGCCGAGACGGGCGGATCACGAGGTCAGGAGATCGAGACCATCCTGGCTAATACGGTGAAACCCCGTCTCTACTAAAAAATACAAAAAACTAGCCGGGCGACGAGGCGGGCGCCTGTAGTCCCAGCTACTAGGGAGGCTGAGACAGGAGAATGGCGTGAACCCGGGAGGCGGAGCTTGCAGTGAGCTGAGAGCCGGCCACTGCACTCTAGCCTGGGCGGCAGAGCAAGACTCCGTCTCAAAAAAAAAAAAAAAAAAAAGAAACTCTTCACAGACAGCTTTTCTTTACCCCAAAGACAAGAAATCCTGACCCCGAAAAGGGAAGGATTGCAATAACCAAAAAGATCCCTGGCATCCAGAGCCTCATTATAGGATTCTCAAGTCCTGTCCCCAGAACACAGTCTTCTTTCCCAGGGCTGAGACAATAATAATCATTGCTTCGGCCGGATGTGCTGGCTCACGCCTGTAGTCCCAGCACTTTGGGAGGCCTAGGTGGGCAGATCACTTGAGGCCAGGAGTTCAAGACCAGCCTGGCCAACACGGTGAAACCCCGTCTCTACTAAAGATACAAGAAAATTAGCTAGGCATGGTAGCTCACACCTGTAATCCCAGCTACTCGAGAGGCTGAGGCAGGAGAATTGCTTGAACTCGGGAGGCGGAGGTTGCAGTGAGCCAAGATCATACCACTGCACTCCAGCCTGGGTGACAGAGCGAGACTCCGTCTCAAAAAAAAAAAAAGTAATTGCTTATATTTTTATATTTATTTATTTTTTTGAGACAGAGTCTTGCTCTGTTGCTGGAGCAACAGACCTTTAATGGCTACAGAGGAGAGAAACAGGACCTGGCAAATGAAACTAAGAAGAGGAGAGAGCCAGGTGGCAAATTGAAGAGTACTGGGTCAGATGAGGAGAAAGGAGAATGTTTCAAGAAAGAAGCACACTCTGAATTAAGTTCTCTGTGGCTGGAGAACAGTGGCGCAACCTCCGCTCACTGCAACCTTCGCCTCCCAGGTTCAAGCGATTCTCCTGCCTCAGCCTCTTGAGTAGCTGGGATTACAGACGTGTGCCACCACATCTGGCTAATTTCTGTATTTTTAGTAGAGATGGAGTTTCACCATGTTAGTCAGGCTGGTCTTGAGCTCCCGACCTCAGGTGATCTGCTCACCTCGACCTCCCAAAGTGCTGGGATTACAGGTGTGAGCCACCGTACCCGGCCCTGCTTATATTTTTATACCAACCAGTGTCATCCATCATTTCCATGTGAAGTCCACTGGAAACATTTCAATCCTCATTTTTAGTTAATTCAGAGGGTGCTTCTTTCTTGAAACATTCTCCTTCCTCCTCGTCTGACCCAGTACTCTTCAATTTGCCACCTGCCCCTCTCCTCTTCTTAGTTTCATTTACCAGGTCCTGTTCCTCTCCTCTGTAGCCATTAAAGGTCCAGTTCCGGGCCCTGGCATCCTCTGGCTCTAACTTCTCTTCCTGAGTGGTCTCATTCTTCCCTGTGGTTGCAATTACCATCTGGGTGTCATCAGTACTTGGAGCTCTCTCCATAGCCTTCTATCTGGGCTCCAGTTCACGTATCCAACAACATTCGTGACTTTTTTTAACTTGGATGTTTCTTAAGATATTTTCATCTCAAGTATACAAAAACTCTCATCTTCCCTAGAGAACCTGTTCCTCTCCAGGGTCCCTGTCGTGGTGGATGACTGCATCATCCAGCTTGCTGCTTAAGCCAGAGGCCTGTGTGAGTCACTCTTGACTCAAGTCCTGAGCATCCCATCCCCTCAGTGCCTCCTGAATCTAAGACTCTGTTCCCACCACTTCCCTCATCTCGAGCCACCTCTTGTGTAGGCCATTCTCTCTTCAGTAGCCAAAGTGCGTCCTTAAAAATGCAAATAGGGGCTGGGCACGGTGGCTCACGTCTGTAATCCCAGCACTTTGGGAGGCCTATTGCATGGCCAGGCGCGGTGGCTCATGCCTGTAATCCCAGCATTTTGGGAGGTTGAGGCGAGCAGATCACCTGAGGTCGGGAGGTTAAGACCAGCCTGACCAACATGGAGAGACCTTGTCTCTACTAAAAATACAAAATTAGCTGGGCATGGAGGCACGCACCTGTAATCACAGCTACTGGGGAGGCTGAGGCAGGAGAATCGCTTGAACCCGGCAGGCGGAGGTTACAGTGAGCCGAGATCATGACATTGCACTCCAGCCTGGGCAACAAGAACGAAACTCCGTCTCAAAACAAAAACAAACAAACAAACGATCAGCAGTTCTGATCCGCATTGGTGAATTCATAAGGGAACTATTCATCAAGCATCTAATTTGTGGAGGATCCTGCAGAGGTTGCCATCCAATGGGATGTTGGCTCCCGAGTCTAATAGAGAGAAGACACGTACATAAGCAAGGAAACTTTCACATGCAAAGCGTAAAGGGCCTAAGAAAGATTTCATTTTTCAAAAAAGCCATGGCTGGGTGTGGTGGCTCATGCCTGTAATCCCAGCACTTTGGGAGGCTGAGGCAGGTGGATCATCTGAGGTCAGGAGTTTAAGACCAGACTGGCCAACATGGTGAAACTCTGTCTCTACAAAAATACAAAAATTAACTGAATGTGGTCGTGGGCCCTGTAATCCCAGCTACTCGGGAGGCTGAGGTGGGAGAATCACTTGAACTCAGGATGCAGAGGTTGCAGTGAGCCGAGATAGCACCACTGCACTCCAGCCTGGGTTACAGAGTGAGACTCTGTCTCAAAAAAAAAAAAAAAAAAAAGCCAGGAACTCAAAAATCTGTTTGTTTGCTTGAGACAGGGTCTTACTCTGTTGCCCAGGCTGGAATACAGTGGTGTAATCATAGCCTACTGCAGCCTCGACCTCCCAGGCTCAAGTAATCCTCCCATCTTAGCCTCCCAAGTAGCTGGGACTACAGGTGCATGCCACCACGCCTGGGTAAGTTTTAATTTTTTGCAGAAATGGGATCTCGCTGTGTTACCCAGGCTGGTCTTGAACTCCTGGACTCAAGTGATCCTCCCTCTTTGGCCTCCCAAATAATTTACATATAGTAAAGTACACAAACCTTAAGTGTACCATTGGATGAATTTTTGCATATTTTGCACACATCCAAGTGCTACTACCCAAATCAAGACAAAGAACATTTCCAATACCCCCGAAAGTTCCCTCATGCTTCCTCCTAGTCCATTCCCCGGAAGAAACCTCTCTTCTGACCTCTGTCACCATAGATTGTTTTGCCGGTGCTAGAACTTCATAAACATGGAGTCATATAGTATATACTCTTTTGCTTCTACCCTTTTTGATTCAACATGTTTTTGAGGTTGGGTATGGTGGCTTACACCTGTAATCTCAACACTTTGGGAGGCTGGGGCGGGGCAGGAGGATTGCTTGAGCCCAGGAGTTCACCACCAGCCTGGGCAACACGGTGACACTCCATCTGTACAAAAAATAAAAAGTTAGCTGGGAGTGGTGATGCATGCCTGTGGTCCCAGCTACTTGGGAGGGACCCAGGAGTCGTTGGAGGCTGTAGTGAGCTTTGAGAGCACCACTGCACTCCAGCCTGGGTGACAAAGTGAGACCTTGTCTCAAAAAAAAAAAGGCCATGTGGCCAGAAGAAACTGCGGGGGGGTGGGGAAATGGCCACTTTCTCTCCCTTGGTGGCTCAGTAACAGAGGATCTAAACAAAGCACTTAAACTTCCGTTAATGGAGTCAGGAATCATCAGTAAGTGGTTTTGGAGATTATTTGCTATCTGTTTACAATGCAAAAAAAAAAAAAGTTTGGGCTTATATAATTGCAAAAGTCATAGTCAGGGAGGTAATTATCAAGTGTAACATGAGTGTTCTATTTTTGGGCCTCAGTGCTAGCTCTTCTGGTCCTTCATTCCCTTTGGCTAATGTGATTCTGAGTTGTTTTTGCTGGTTCTCTTCTTTTGGAGGTGGCTGGATGATGGGAGGCGATGGTTGGGGGAAATACAGAGTGGAATATGATAAATCGCATTTCTGCTGGGTTTTACCGTTCACAAAGCACCTGTGTAGACAGCATCTCACTTGATAGCAATCCAGGAGGGAGACAGGGCTACCAGTCACAGTTATTGATTGCAAACAACAGAAAGCAATTCTGGGTAGCTTAAGGAGAGAAGGAATGGATTGGGAAGTTATCAAACTGCTCACTGAGTCAAAGGGAAAACTGGAGAATGAGGGTTAGAAAACAGGCAGGAATCAAAGAAGGCTTGTGTAAGCCCATGTATTTTATAGTGTCTTTGTTCTGCAGCTTAACTATTTTATGGTTAAGTTTGGAAATGATCAAGACAGATTTTTTTTTTTTTTTTTTTTTTTTTGAGACACAGTTTCACTCTGCCATCTAGGCTGGAGTGCAGTGGCATGATCGCAGCTCACTGCAACCTCTGCCTCCCAGGTTCCAACCTCTCGAGTAGCTGGGACTACAGGCATGCCCGACCACGCATGGCTAATGTTTGTATTTTTAGTAGAGACAGGGTTTCACCATGTTGGCCAGGCTGATTTTGAACTCCTGACCTCAAGTGATCCGTCCGCCTTGGCCTCCCAAAGTGCTGGGATTACAGGCATGAGCCACCATTCCGGGCCTCAAGACAATTTTTAAAAATCTTCCTTAAAGGAAGAGATAGCATAGACCTTGATGACGGAAAGTAATTTGACTAATAGAGAAAGGAGATTTCAGGAGAGAATCATTGGGTGAGTGCACATAATTTTAAAAAATTTAAAAATCGGCCGGGCGCGGTGGCTCAAGCCTGTAATCCCAGCACTTTGGGAGGCCGAGACGGGCGGATCACGAGGTCAGGAGATCGAGACCATCCTCGCTAATACGGTGAAACCCCGTCTCTACTAAAAAATACAAAAAAAAAAAAACTAGCCGGGGGACGAGGCGGGCGCCTGTAGTCCCAGCTACTCGGGAGGCTGAGACAGGAGAATGGCGTGAACCCGGGAGGCGGAGCTTGCAGTGAGCTGAGATCCGGCCACTGCACTCCACCCTGGGCGGCAGAGCAAGACTCCGTCTCAAAAAAAAAAAAAAAAAATTTAAAAATCTTCCTTAAGGAAGAGATAGCATAGACCTTGATGACGGAAAGTAATTTGACTAATAGAGAAAGAAGATTTCAGGAGAGAATCATTGGGTGAGTGAAGGCAGAAAGGTCAGAAAGAATGGTGGGAGTACAGCTGGGGTTCACAATTTGTGCAAAGGAGCCGGGGGAGAGACAGCTGGGGAGGTAGGTTGAGGCTACATTGTGCAGAGCGTGCTTCCGGGATGAATTTGTACTTAAACCCGTGGCAGTAAGGACCCACTGGAGGTTTATGAGTAAGAGAATGAGATTTGCTAGTCACACTTTTGGAATAATAACCTGGTACCTATGAGAGGCGGGAGAAGCCTGGACCGAGGCCACCTGACATAGGGAACAACAGTGTCAGCCATTCCAGAAAGACTGAGGGGAATGGAAACCAAGAAAGTGCTTTGGGGCCTGGGTCCTTGGCAGCCACAGAGGAGGCAGTATCAGGAGTGTGCTGGGGCTGAGGTCAGTTTGAGAAGCGTTAGGAACTGACTGGGCGACGAGGAAGTGGAGTTTCGGACAGATGAGGACAAAGATGTCAAGTGCGAGCTCCCCACCTGCCACTGCCCTCAGCTATTTCTGGGCTTCCCATTTCCCGCCATGGCTACCCCCTGCCCAGAGTTGAGCTGCCCCTCTGGAGCCCTCTCCTTTAGCCTGGCTTCCAAGCTGCACATGGACTCCTAGCATCTGAAGAGACTTTAGATGAGAACGTGGAGGCTTGGGGCAAGGAAGGGAAGGAACTTGCTGAGGACACGCAACCAGAGAGAGATGGTGCCAGTAACGAACCTCTGTCTCCTTTGCCCTATCAGGGCTCTTCTCTCCAACCCTGGTGTACACATGTCATATATATGATACATAAATAAATATTATTAGTATAAACGAATAATTAATAATTATGTGCACATACATAGTTTATATAAATTATTGATATAAATAAATAAGATAAATATTTATTTATTTATCTTGTGACAGGGTCTCGCTCTGTCACCCAGGCTGGAGTGCAGTGGTGCAGTCTCGGCTCACTGCAACCTCCACCTCCCGGGCTCAAGTGATTCTCCCACTTCAGCCTCCCAAGCAGCTGGGACTACAGGCGGTGCTATCATGCCTGGCTAATTTTTGTATTTTTTGTAGAGATGGGGTTTTGCCATGTTACCCCAGGCTGGTCTGGAACTCCTGAGCTCAAGCGATCCACCTGTCTCCACCACCCAAAGTGCTGGGATTACAGTGTAAGCCACCGTGCCAGCCTAGGGTGTAGTATTTATATGAGAGTCTCCTTTCTATCTCCCTGCCCTGTATGGCCAGAACCTGGACCCGGGCTAGTTCCTTGCCATTCTCCTAATGCATCTCCCCACCCTGGGACTCTTCCCTTGCTCTTCTCACCCTCACATCAGATGAATCTCAGTAAAGTGCAGCTCTGATCATGGTCAAGAACCTTCAGTGGCTCCCCGTGGGTTAGAAAGATGCACATAGTTGCCAGGCACAGTGGTTCATGCCTGTAATCCCAGCACTTTGGGAGGCTGAGGTGGGCGGATCACTGGAGGTCAGGAGTTCAAGACCAGCCTGGTCAACATGGCAAAACCCCGTCTCTACTAAGAATACAAAAATTAGCTAGGTGTAGTGGCGGGCACCTGTAATCCCAGCTACTTGGGAGGCTGAGACAGAAGAATCACTTGAACCCAGGAGGTGGAGGTTGCAATGAGCTGAGATTGCACCACTGTACTCTAGCCTGGGAAGCAGAGCGAGACTCTGTCTCAAAAAAAAAAGAAAGATGCACATAGTCAACCAAGTAGCATTTCAGGCCTCTGCAGTAGGGCCTCAATACCAATTTTGCAATCTCACCGCCAGTCACTCCCAGCTGGGCAGTCATCAGGCAAGCAGAAGCCATAATTTGGGGGTGCCAAGGAGAAGTGCATGCCACCTCCTGGGTACTTGAAGCCACCTGCCTGGCAAAATGATTTCCCACCCACCCCTGCCATTCATATTCTCCTTAGACTTAATTTCCCCTTCTTATTCATAATGTAGCAGGGATGGGGGAAAATCCTATCTATTTAATTTATTTATTTACTTTCTTTTTTTTTTTTGAGACGGAGTCTCGCTCTGTCACCCAGGCTGGAGTGCAGTGGCTGGATCTCAGCTCACTGCAAGCTCCGCCTCCCAGGTTCACGCCATTCTCCTGCCTCAGCCTCCTGAGTATCTGGGACTACAGGCGACCGTCACCTCGCCCGGCTAGTTTTTGTACTTTTTTAGTGGAGACGGGGTTTCACCGTGTTAGCCAGGATGGTCTCGATCTCCTGACCTCGTGATCCACCTGTCTCGGCCTCCCAAAGTGCTGGGATTACAGGCTTGAGCCACCGCGCCCAGCCTATTTATTTACTTTCAGATAGAGTCTCTGTCACCCAGGCTGGAGTATAGTGGTATGATCTTGGCTCACTGCAACCTCCACCTCCCAGGTTCAAGTAATTCTCCTGCCTCAGCCTCCTGAGTAGCTGGGATTACAGGCACCCGCCACCACGCCCAGCTAAGTTTTTGCATTTTTAGTAGAGACGGGGTTTCACCATGTTGTCCAGGCTGGTCTCGAACTCCTGACCTCAAGTGATCTGCCTGCCTCAGCCTCCCAAAGTGTTGGGATTACAGGCATGATCCACCGCATCTGGCAGAAGTCCTATTTTAAAAAGCTGCCTGCAGTGGTAGATTTTGTTATGTATATTCAACTAAAATTTTTTTAAAAAGCTGCCTGGCGGCCGGGCGTGGTGGCTCAAGCCTGTAATCCCAGCACTTTGGGAGGCCGAGACGGGTGGATCACGAGGTCAGGAGATCGAGACCATCCTGGTCTACATGGTGAAACCCCTTCTCTACTAAAAAATACAAAAAACTAGCCGGGCGAGATGGCGGGCGCCTGTAGTCCCAGCTACTCGGGAGGCTGAGGCAGGAGAATGGCGTAAACCCGGGAGGCGGAGCTTGCAGTGAGCCGAGATCGCGCCACTGCACTCCAGCCTGGGCGACAAAGCGAGACTCCGTCTCAAAAAAAAAAAAAAAAAAAAAGCTGCCTGGAAGCATTGCATTTTCTATACGCAGCCAGATTCCATCCTGGTGGAAAACTGCCTATTTTGGACAACATACTTACTTGGCCAGGTTATGCAATGCAAGTCCCAGAATTAATGTGATGGGAGAAATTGAGGCCAAAAGAGCTAAACTGTTTTGTACAGTGAGGTAAAGGGCGTCTTTCTGGGTGGAAAGGTTGTTCGGTTATTAGTAGTTTTTGTTGTTTGTTTGTCTTTGTTTGCAGATGTTGTTCTGGTTTTTTTTCTCTGGAAGATCCAGGAAATGGAGTGGGGCACTTTGAGCTTAGCAAAGAAAGGGCAGGAACAGAAGAGCTTGATGTGAGCAGGGAGCCCTCCGCTGACACGAGGGTGGGAGGCTGGGGGGACAGCAGGGGCTCCGAGGAGGGGTTTTTGGATACCAACATTTGAGTTTTCCTGTAAGACATCAAGCTTCAGCGAGGCATGTTAGCGGGCACCCCTGGAACTGGCCTGTGGCTCGCACTGCCTTGGGGAATGAAGTGAAGAATAGCAGCCCCCTCTCTGGGCGAAGGTGACCAGGTGACCGTGACCGAGAGCCTTGTAGCAGCCTGAAACCTGACTGAGGCCTGGTGAGGAGTTGGGAGGGAGAAAGGTGGGAGCGGATACTGCCTTGTTAACTTTCCCGGACTTAAGAGCAACCGGACGCAGCTCTGGGTCTGGCAGGCAAATGGCCAGGAGTGAGCTCTCTGGAGAGAAAGATGGGACACTTGGGGCTTCTCTCACTCTTGCTATGGAAAGAGAGAAGGGTGGGAGGAGAGAGAGAGAGAGAGAAAGTAGGGGGAGAGAGAGAAAGTAGGAGAGAGAGAGACAAAGTAGAAGGGAGAGAGAGAGAAAGTAGGAGAGAGAGAGAGAAAGTAGAAGGGAGAGAGAGAGAAAGTAGGAGGGAGAGAGAGAGAAAGTAGGAGGGAGAGAAAGTGGGAGGGAGAGAGAGAAAGTGGGAGGGAGAGAGAAAGTAGGAAGGAGGGAGAGAGAGAGAAAGTAGGAGGGAGAGAGAGAGAGAGAAAGTAGGAGGGAGGGAGAGAGAGAGAAAGTAGGAGGGAGAGAGAGAGAAAGTAGGAGGGAGAGAGAGAGAAAGTAGCAGGGAGGGAGAGAGAGAAAGTAGGAGGGAGAGGAGAGAGAGAGAAAGTAGGAGGGAGAGAGAGAGAAAGTAGGAGGGAGAGAGAAAGTAGGAGGGAGAGAGAGAAAGTAGGAGAGAGAGAAAGTAGGAGGGAGAGAGAGAAGTAGGAGGGAGGAGAGGAGAGAGAGAGAGAGAGAGAGAAAGTAGGAGAGAGAGAAGTAGGAGAGAGAGGAGAGAGAAAGTAGGAGAGGAGAGAGAGAGAGAAAGTAGGAGAGAGAGAAAGTGGGAGGGAGAGAGAGAAAGTAAGAGGGAGAGAGAAAGTGGGAGGGAGAGAGAGAAAGTGGGAGGGAGAGAGAGAAAGTGGGAGGGAGAGAGAGAAAGCAGGAGGGAGAGAGAGAAAGGAGGGAGAGAGAGAAAGTAGGAGGGAGAGAGAGAAAGTAGGAGGGAGGGAGAGAGAGAGAAAGTAGGAGAGAGAGAAGTAGGAGGGAGAGAGAAAGTAGGAGGGAGAGAGAAAGTAGGAGGGAGAGAGAGAGAAAGTAGGAGAGACAAAGTAGGGAGAGAGAGAGAAAGTAAGAGGGAGAGAGAAAGTGGGAGGGAGAGAGAGAAAGTGGGAGGGAGAGAGAGAAAGTGGGAGGGAGAGAGAGAAAGCAGGAGGGAGAGAGAGAAAGTAGGAGGGTGAGAGAGAAAGTGGGAGGGAGAGAGAGAGATGGGCAACTCTTGCAAGTCTCCCTTGGCGCTGTCTTCATTTTCATGGCAACTTAAAGTGTGAAATGAATCATGTTTCCAAATGCAGTGGACGAACGAGGCCTGCTTCTCTCCTTTCTCTCTCCCATCCCCTCTTAGTGAGGCGGGACCTGCCATCTTGGCCACTTCCGCCAGATTGATGGCAAAGATTTATTTATGTAGGTTGCAAAATGAGAATAACTTTGCTGGATTTTTTCCCCTGCTTATTGTAAAAGATTTAGATAGATGCACAAAGATATTTTAAAGAGTAAACAAAATCACATGTTGTTCCCTCATCCAGAAATAGCCCCTGATGGTGTTTTGGTGCCAAGCTTTCTCCACTTTGTTTTCTTACGCATTCATATGTCAGTCATACGTCCTTGCATCCCCCACCCTAGATCCTGTTGCTTCTAATGTGATCTCTCTTACCCACTTGTCTCTGAGAGCTAATGTCTTTGGGTTCGGGTTTGTACTTCCCACCTCCAGTGGTTTATCAAGGTGTTATCTTAAAGAGAGACAGTTTCCTCTCTAAGGAACCTGCTGCCATCTGTTAAGACAGCAATTCTTCCCAACCTGTCAGACACATCTATCTATTTTTTTTTAAACATGAATGGGCTAATTCTGCATATTCTCTATGACAAACAAAGTGATATTCTTTGCTCTATTTTACAAAAGAGGAAACTGACCTCAAAGTCTTGGCCTTTGCCTGAAAGCCGCCCTGCCTAACCCTTCACCTGGACCAGCCTTGAGGTCAGTCCAAGTTGTGCCCTTCAGCGCACTTGCAAACATCTCTAATTAGTCTGTTTTATGATGTGTTTCTTATTTATTGCTCCTTCCCTGAACCGGAATGTGAACTCAGCAAGGCCACAGACCTGTTTGTTGTGTGCACTGCTCTGTCTTCAGAATTAAGCACACAGTAGGCCCTATGAGTCAGGGTTCTCCAGAGAAACAGAACCCAAAAGATGTGTGCATATAGAAAGATTTATTTTAGGCCATTGGCTTACATGATTATGAAGGCTGGCAAGTCCGAAATCTGTAGGGTGGACCAACAGGCTGGAGGCCCAGGGAAAAGTCAGTGTGTTAGTTCAGGTTTGAAGGCGGAATTCCTTCTTGCTCAGGGGAAATCAATGTTTTGCACTATTCAGGCCTTCAATGGATGAGTCCCACCCACATTATGGGAGGTAATCTGCATTACTCAGAGTCCACTGATTTAAACGTTAATCTCAGCTGGGTACGGTGGCTCCTGCCTGTAGTACCAGCTACTTGGGAGGCTGAGGTGAGAGGATTGCTTGAGGCCAGTAGTTTAAGACAAGCCTGGGCAACATAGTGAGGCTCTGTCCCTACAAAAAAAAATTAAAAATTAGACAGGTGTGATGGTACACACCTGTAACCCCAGCTACTCAGGAGGCTAAGGTGGTAGGGTTGCTTGAGCTCAGGAGTTTGAGGCTACAGTGAGCCATGATCACGCCACTGCACTCCAGCCTGGGTGACAAAGCGAGACCCTATCTCTAAAAGAATAATGATAAACTGCTGCTATTTATTTTGTGCATATTTTATGTGCTAGGTGAGGAAAAGAAAATCCCGGAGGATCAGAGAGGGTAAAGGATTTGCCAGAGATTCCCACCTTTACATATCACAGAACTGACCACAGAGCCTAATTTTCAGGCTGCAAACCTGCACCCTCTCCCATCACAGGGGAAGAATGCAGGCTCCTCCTCCCCTCTCCAGATGCCCTGGGATCTCATTCCTCTGGGCTGTCCCTAGCTCTGTCTTGACCCCTCAGGAAGGGCAGACATTGAGTCAACTGGTTTGCCAGTCTGGCCAAGTCAGGTGAATTTGCTTCCCTGCAGCGGCTGTGGTTACCATGGCACCTTCCCTGGGCTCCTTTCAGTGTAAACCTGGGGGCGAACTGTTTTGAAGCAAAACAGGGAAAACAGAAAAATTCTCCCACTGATACGGGCAACTAGCAACCAGCCAGCCTCTCCTTGAAATTCCTTTCAGTGCCTCACAGGTGGACCTTAGGGCCATGGAGTCCAATGCTTCCATTTCACAGGTGGAGAAACTGAGGTCCCGGGTGCTTAGCATTTCACAAAGAGGTTTTGTGCCTTGGCCAGGAGGGTATCTGGAGTCACAGCCTGAACTGCTCTGAGCTTTGGATTCCCCCCTGTTACCTGAGGATCCTAATACCCGCTCCCTGAAAGTGGTATTTGAAGGATTAAGTGAAATCATATACGTACAGTGCTTCACAAAGTGCCTGGCATGGAAGGACATGCAGTTGTTCAAGGTCATGTCCAGTATGGGGGAAACGATCATAGGATTCAGGAGAGGTGGATTCTGGTGTTGACTCTGCTACTCACTTGCTGAGTGGCTTGCGCAAGTTCCTTCATCACTCTGAATTTCAGCATCCTTTTCTGTAAACTGAAGGAGGGTGGGACTAGATGATGCCTAAATTTTATTTATTAATTTTTTTCTTTTGAGATGGAGTCTCGCTCTGTCACTCAAGCTGGAGTGCAGTGACACAATTTTGGCTCACTGCAACCTCCACCTCCCAGGTTCAAGCGATTCTCCTGCCTGAGCCTTCCAAGTAGCTGGGACTACAGGTGTGTGCCACCATGCCTGGCTAGTTTTTTTTTTTTTTTTTGTATTTTTAGTAGAGACAGGGTTTCACCATGTTGACCAGGCTGGTCTCGAACTTCTGACCTCAAGTGATCCACTTGCCTTGGCCTCCCAAAATGCTGGGATTACAGGTGTGAGTTACTGAATCTGGCCAATCCTAAATTTTCTTTCTGGTTCTACAGATCTACGTTTCTGGTGATAAAAGACGAATCCCAGGGCTAGTAAAGCTGTGTTTGTTCCACCACACCACCCTGACTCACTGCCAGATTGGTTCAGGGGTCCAATCGGGAGGCCGGTGCCCTGAGTCTGGGGGTCCTTTGCAGGGGGAGGCAGAGATGACTCTGAGGGCCGGAGTACTGGCACTCAGTCTGGCTCCCTGGTGACTGCCTCTGGTTCAGGGCCCTGCCCATGCTTTGTGGAGAGAGGCTGGGGGAGACTAGATGGGAGGGGGAGTGGGAAGAATACTTCGGATCTGACAAGGTTAACTGAAAGCAATTTTCAATAACTTTAGCATCAGAGTATGCAAATGAGGCCTGGGCTGATTCGATGCTCCAGACAGTAATTGCTGAGGCTAGAGGAGGAGGAGCGAGGGGAGCTGGTGGGTCTTAGGATTCCAGCGGAGGGAATGGGAGTTCCAACCTGGTGGGGAAGGGTTAGGATAGGGCAAGAAGCTGAAGGGGGCAAGCAGAGAAGAAAAACCAGAGAAAGGGAAGGGAAGAACCGATTTTTGCCTGAGGAAGATGACTGCTTGATAGAAAAACCAGGAGCCAGGTCGAGTTTTTCAAAGAATGTTTATTTCTACCATCACGGTGTTTGCTCATTGCCCTCAGGAAGTGAGCAGAGGAGGCACTACAGGCCATCTCAGAGGAGAAGTCTGAAGGCCCTTCACCCCACTGGGTCACACTTGATGGGCAGGGGGATCAAGGGGCATCAAGGGATGTGGGGGCCCCATACCTTCTGCCTGTGACACCTTGGCCTCTATTCGTGCGGCTATGGTTGGCACTGGGCTGGGGACTGTGAGCCTGTCCCATGGTCCTCCCAGCCACTGTGCCATCCCTGCTTCTGCCCATCCTTCAAGTCCCTTCTAATCCCTCCCCTCATCAACCTCCACTTGCGAACAAACAAGCAAACAAATCCTGCAATTTGACACATGGGAATAAACTGCAGGCAGGATTCAGCGCACCGTGCAGTCCATGAGCTCAACACTGGCTAAATCCCGGGGATAGATTGATCTAAAACCGAGATCACTTTGCCCCACAAGATCAAGAAAGGAGGGCTGATCTAAACATGATTATTGTTCTTGATATTAGACATGGTTGTTGTTAGTATGGCTAAGACAAGAACAGATTGAATGTTTCCTGTGTGCCAGGCTCTATACTTGATTACCTTATCTCTTTCATAATCCTATAAAATATATATGATGATGACAGTGCCCAGGCTGGAGTGCAATGGTGCTATCATAGCTCACTGCAACCTCAAACTCATGGCCTCAAGCTATCCTCCGGTGTAAGTGGGACTACACGTGCTTACCACCATGGCTGGCTTTTTTTTTTTTTGTAGAGACAGGGTCTTGATATGTTAGCAAGGCTGGTCTCAAACTCTTGGCTTTAAGCAGTTCTCCTGCCTCCGCTTCCCAAAGTGCTGGGATTACAGGCGCGAGAGATATTATTATTGCTTCCTAACAAATGATGAAACGGAGGCTTGGAAAAGTGGATTTTTCCATTTTTATGGAATAAAAATGGATAAGTGACTTATCCAAAGTCATTTCTCTTGCATGTGGCCCACCCAGTGTTTAAATTCAGAGTCTGCATGTTTAATCACAGACTTCCATCTCCCGGGCTCCAAAGGAAGACGTATTCATGCCAATACACCGGGCCCACTTATTCCTGTGACATTCTTCTTGGGATGTGAGTGCAAGACACGTTCTTCTTGGGATGTGAGTGCAAGACACGTTCTTCTTGGGATGTGAGTGCAAGACACGTTCTTCTTGGGATGTGAGTGCAAGACACGTTCTTCTTGGGATGTGAGTGCAAGACACACTAGTGCATTCTTTAAGAACGCTTTTAGCTGCAAGGAACCAAAAACATGACTAACAGTGGCTTAAACAAAAGGTCTTTTTTTTTTTTTTTGAGATGGAGTCTCACCCTATTGCCCAGGCTGGAGTGCAGTGGCGTGATCTTGGCTCACTGCAACCTCTGCCTCCCACGTTCAAGTGATTATCCTGCCTCAGCCTCCCAAGTAGCTGGGACTACAGGTGCGCACCACCACACCCAGCGAATTTTTGTATTTTTTTTTTTTTGTCTGAGATGGAGTCCTGCTCAGTTGCCCAGGCTGGAGTACAGTGGTGCGATCTCGGCTCACTGCAAGCTCCGCCTCCTGGGTTTATGCCATTCTCCTGCCTCAGCCTCCTGAGTAGCTGGGACTGCAGGTGCCCGCCACCTCGCCCGGCTAGTTTTTTGTATTTTTTAGTAGAGACGGGGTTTCACCATGTTAGCCAGGATGGTCTCGATCTCCTGACCTCGTGATCCACCTGCCTTGGCCTCCCAAAGTGCTGGGATTACAGGTGTGAGCCACTGCGCCTGGCCAAATTTTTGTATTTTTAGTAGAGATGGGGTTTCACCATGTTGGTCAGGTTGGTCTTGAACTCCTGACCTCAGGTGATCCACCTGTCTCAGCCTCCCAAAGTGCTGGGATTTCAGGTGTGAGCCACTGCACCCGGCCTAAACAAAAGGTCTTGAAGCAGGCAGCCCAGAGGTGGTATACCTGGAGTTCAAGAACATCACCAAAGAGCCAGGCTTATTCTGTCTTTCTATTCTCACAATGTCACCGTATTGGCTTTTCACCCTCATGCATACGCTTCATGATTGTAGGGTGGCTGCTACAGCTCCAGGCATCATATCAGCCTTCCAAGGGGGAGGGGCAAACAATTTTCTCCTGATGGAGCTTTGATTTTTATCCTGGGAAAAAAGTCTGTTGGTAGATTTCTCTTTATGCCTAATTGGCCACATATCCACTCCTAGACCAGTCAGTGCTGTAGAAAGCATATATTATGATGGCTCCTACTTAACACATCACTCCAAAATCTAGTGGCTGGAAACAACCCCCATTCATTGTTGCTATAAGTCTATGGGTAGCTGGGTGGTCCTGGCTGATTTTGGCTGGGCTTCCTCGTGTGTCTGTGGCCAGCTGTTAGGTCGGCTGGGGGCTGGCTCGTCTAGGATGGCCGTACTTACTCAAGTGTTTGGTGTTGGCTGGCTCTAACTGGGGTGCTAACCGAGGCTTCCTCAGGCTCTAACTGGGGTGCCGGGTTGACTGGGTTCATCCTCCAGCAGGCTAGCCCAGGCTTGTTCCCATGGCAGCAGTAGGGTTCTGAGACTGGGAGGAAGAATGCAAGGCCTCCTGGGGTGCCGGCTCTGAACTGGCACTCCCATTTCCATCCCATTCTTTTGGACAAAGCAAGTCATAGGCTGGCTCGGGTCCAAGGGCTGGGAAAATAGACTCAACCACTTGTATGGGAGGAGCTGCAAAGTCACATTGCCAAGGGCATAGAGAGGAATGAAGAATTGTGATCACTTTGCAATTTACCACAGGTTACCATGATGTATTTAGACCAATTCATTCCTTGAGGCAGAGAAGGGGCTCCCTTTCCCCAAATCAAAGGAAAACCCTTATCCCCTGATGGGGTGGGGGGATACAGTTGCAGGGAATGAGGAGGGAACAGTGCTGTTGGGCAGACAGTTAAGTGTCTGGACAGGGCGCCAATCCCAGAAACAAGGAAATGGAGGGAGATTTTGCACGTTCAGTTCCTCCAAGTCACCATCTTTCTTCTGAAAAGCATAATTTCCATCTGTCCTGTTGATGCCTATTCTAGGCCTCATGATGATTCCTCTAACAGGTGTAGGCATTTCCTCCATGACACTCAGATGCAAAAACAAACTTTAAAAAAATCAAATGAACTCTGTCTCTGCCCCATCCTCCAGGGTGGTGGGAAAATCCATCCTCAGTCACTGGGGAGGAGGGGGCCAGTCCTTCTGCTCCCTTGTTTTCGCGGTCCAGGAAACATGGGGCAGAGGTCTCTGTCATTTGTTTCATCAAAATAATTTCTGAAAGGCTTTTGTTCAAGCCTCAGGGTCCACTCAAAAGAGGGGAGACAGTCCGTGTTGCCTTGACCTTGAACTTGCTGCAGAACTTCTCTCAGGCTCTTACCACCCACCAACGTCTTCACTCAAAGAACTCCTCTATCCTCCCCTTCTCACAGAATCTAGTTCTCTGTCCTGCCTGGGACCACCCTCCCTGTATTAGTCCGTTTTCATGCTGCTGATAAAGACATACCTAAGGCCGGGCGCGGTGACTCACGTCTGTAATCCCAGCACTTTGAGAGGCCGAGGCAGGCGGATCACGAGGTTAGGAGATCGAGACCATCCTGGCTAACACGGTGAAACCCTGTCTCTACTAAAAATACAAAAAATTAGTCAGGCATGGTGGCAGGCACCTGTAGTCCCAGCTACTCAGGAGGCTGAGGCAGGAGAATGGTGTGAA
Source organism: Trachypithecus francoisi (assembly GCF_009764315.1). Lineage (NCBI taxonomy): Eukaryota > Metazoa > Chordata > Mammalia > Primates > Cercopithecidae > Trachypithecus > Trachypithecus francoisi. The sequence goes on along the minus strand of NW_022681457.1, from coordinate 95,938,032 downwards.
CCCGGGAGGCGGAGCTTGCAGTGAGCGGAGATCGCACCACTGCACTCCAGCCTGGGCGACAGAGCGAGACTCCGTCTCAAAAAAAAAAAAAAAAAAAGACATACCTGAGACTGGGTCAATTATAAAGAAAAAGAGGTTTAATGGACTCACAGTTCCACATGGCTGCGGAGGCGTCACAATCATGGTGGAAGGTGAAAGGCACGTCTTACATGGCATCAGGCAAGAGAGAATGAGAGTCAGGCCAAAGGGGTTTCCCCTTATAAAACCATCAGATCTTGTGAGACTTATTCACTACCACAGGAGCAGTATGGGGGAAACCGCCCCCATGGTTCAATTATCTCCCACTGGGTCCCTCCCACAGCATGTGGAAATTATGGGAGCTACAATTCAAGATGAGGTTTGGGTGGGGACACAGCCAAACTGTATCACTCCCTCTTCAACTTCTTTCCCTCCTCCTCCTGACAGACCTAGGCCTCCCCAGCAATGCCTGGATGGGGTGGTCTTCAAGGGACTCAGGACTTGATTGTACTTCCAGGAGAGAGACGTGCCCCAAGGGTACAGACACTGTGTGATGGAAACTCATCTGGGGAACAGGGAAGGAAGCAGCATCTCAGCTGAGAAGTGATGGAGGTATTGGAGTGGGTTAGATGATAGAGGGCCGGGAGGGTGCAGTAGAGCATTCCAAACAGAGCAGCCATCATCACAGCAATAGCTAACACCTACTGAACAATGCCTATACACACCAGGTGCCATAATGTAGGCACTTTTGTTGTCCCCAGTTTATGAAACTTATGGAACTTACATAACTCACCCAAAGTCATGCAACTAGTTAAGTGGATGAGCTGGGATTTCAAATCCAACCAGTCTGATGCTCAAACATTTTTCTTAACCATTCAGATAAAACTGGAGGTGAGAGAAGCAAGTTGTTTGGAGAACCTCAAGGAGTTTATTTTGGTTGGAACCCAGCATGTAAACATAAAAATGTAAGGTGAGGTAGAGAGAGGTGGAAGTGCGAAGCAGCCTGAAGCCATGTTACTGCTTGAAGGCAGCAAGCCTGGGTGCAGGGAGGTCATTTCAGAGGCTATTTCAGTAGTTTCAGCAATAAATGGTGCCTACAATGCCAGCACTTTGGGAGGCCAAGGTGGGCGGATCACCCGGGGTCAGGAGTTCGAAACCAGCCTGGCCAACATAGTGAAACCTGTGTCTACCAAAAATACAAAAATTAGCAGGGCGTGGTGGTGTGTCCCTGTAGTCCCAGGTACTCGGGAGGCTGAGGCAGGAGAATTCTTGAAATCGGGAGGCAGAGGTTGCAGTGAGCTGAGATCACGCCACTGCACTCTAGCCTGGGCAACAGAACGAGACTCCATCTCAAGAAAAAAAAAAAAAGAAATAGTGGTGTGTCAGACTAGGAGGCAATTGGTAATAAGAATAAGGGACAATGATGGGATCCAGGGATTATAAAGGAAGGATGGACAGGACCTGGTGATTGCTTAGAAGTGGTGGAAAGAGAGAGAGGAGTCAAGAATGATTCCCAGGTTTCTAGCTTGAGCAACTACATGGATGGTGCCAATCCTATTTCTTTCACCAGTTTGCTATGTATCCTTGGGGATCCTACCAGGCTCTCTAGATGTCTGTCTTCCTAGCTAGCAAACGAAGATAATGAAGCTTAACCTCCCCATGTATCAGGCTGGTGTCAAGATGAAGTCATCAATCTGGAAGTGCTTTGTTTGTTTGTTTATTTATTTATTTTTATTTTGAGGTGGAATCTTGATCTGTCGCCCAGGCTGGAGTGCAATGGTACGATCTCGGCTCACTGCAACCCCCGCCTCCCGGGTTCTAGCGATTCTCCTGCCTCAGCCTCCTGAGTACCTGGGATTACAGGCACCCACCACCAAACATGGCTAATTTTTGTATTTTTAGTAGATATGAGGTTTTGCCATGTTGACCAGGCTGGTCTTGAACTCTTGACCTCAAGTGATCCGCCCGCCTCAGCCTCCCAAAGTGCCAGGATGACAGGCGTGAGCCACTGCCCCTGGCCTGGAAGTACTTTGGAAAGGCAAAAGTCCTTTGCATTATTTTATGGTTATCTTTGCTATCCTCCCCCTCCTGGAGATTGCTGATGGAGCCAGACTGAGAGGCAACCCAGGGGAGCTGCCTGCTCACTGGGAGGCAGCCGCTGTATTTTCTATCAGGCAGCTCTGTCTCTTTGGCAGGTGGGAGCCACATTCCCACATACTAAATTGTTAATAGCTTCCCCAGGGAGTTCCTTTCTGCTCTGACTCCTTCAGTGATTTCTGTTTCTCTCCTGCTGACGCCTTCTGATGCCCTGGGTTAGCCCAGGATTTCCCATTGTTTTTCTCTTCATTTCTCCCACCTTGAGGTCAGGATATGAACAAGCTCCAAACACAGCTCAAACTCTTCTGTGACCCAGGTGTGGAGGACTGTGTCTACCCTGGCTCCCCCCAACAGTGGAGATGAACTCAATAACCTCCCAAGTGGCCAGGTGCGGTGGCTCACGCCTGTAATCCCAGCACTTTGGGAGGCCAAGGCAGGCGGATCACCTGAGGTTGGGAGTTCGACACCAGCCTGACCAACATGAAGAAACCCCATCTCTACTAAAAATAGAAAATTAGCCGGGAGTGGTGGCACATGCCTGTAATCCCAGCTACTCAGGAGGCTGAGACAGGAGAATCGTTTGAACCCGGGAGGTGGAGGTTGCAGTGAGCCAAGATTGCGCCATTGCACTCCAGCCTGGGCAACAAGAGCAAGACTCCGTCTCAAAAAATAATAATAATAATAATAAAGAATCTCCCAAGCTCCAAGTGAATCATTGCCCTACACCAGGGTGGTGGGGAAACTCTGCTGAACAAAGGTGGATGGAGTATGTTTTTCTGGGTGACTTTCTAGTCTTTGTTCTGGGAGGCAGCATAGTCTAGTAGTCAGGAGACTGAGGTTTGGAGTCACACAGACCTGGCCTGGCATCTCAGTTCTGGCTTGGGTAGGTAAATTAACCTCTGCAAAATGGAATAATAATCACTCTGTATGCTTATAGGGCTGCTTGGAGATTAAATGAGATAATCCACATAGCATTTGGCCCAGTGCCTGCCATAGAACATGCTCTCCATAAATGGAAGCCAACAGCGTTGTTATATGAATTTGTGACCACAGAAATGAGACTGTCTTTTAAAGATAAGTAGGCTAGAAGGCCAGGTGCAGTGGCTCATGCCTGTAATCCCAGCACTTTGGGAGGCTTGAGCCCAGGAGTTCGAGCCTAGGAGTTCGAGACCAGCCTGGGCGACATAGTGAGACACCATCTCTACAAAAAAAAAAAAAAAAAAAAAAAAATTAAAGGCTGCGTGTGGTGGCTCACACCTGAAATCCCAGCACTTTGGGAGGCCGAGGCGGGTGGATTACGAGGTCAAGAGATGGAGACCATCCTGGCCAATATGGTGAAACCCATCTCTACTAAAAATACAAAAATTAGCTGGGTGTGGTATTGCGCACTTGTAATCCCAGCTACTCTGGAGGCTGAGGCAGGAGAATTGCTTGAACCCTGGAGGCGGAGGTTGCAGTGAGCCAAGATCGTGCCACTACACTCCAGCCTGGCAACAGCGCGAGATGCCGACCCCCCAAAAAAAGATCATTTCCAAGTTTTCACTTTAGAGGTCATTGTGGAAATCCCTCTAGAAGCCTTTGAATTTCCAATTCACTTGCACTTGGCATGCATGTCTCTCTCCTTCCTTCCTCCCGCCCTCCTTCCCTTTCCCCTTCCTCCCTCTTCTTCCCTCCCTCCCTCCCTCCCTCCCTCCTTCCTTCCTTCCTTCCTTCCTTCCTTCCTTCCTTCCTTTCTTCCTTCCTTCCTTCTCACAGAGTCTCGCTCTGTCGCCCAGGCTAGAGTGCACAGGCACGATCTCGGCTCACTGCAAGCTCTGACTCCCGGGTTCCAGCAATTCTCCTGCCTCAGCTTCCTGAGTAGCTGGGATTACAGGAGTGTGCCACCAAGCCTGACTAATTTTTTGTATTTTTAGTAGAAACTGGGTTTCGCTATGTTAGCCAGGCTGGTCTTGAACTCCTGACCTCAGCTGATTTGCCCTCCTCGGCCTCCCAAAGTGCTGGGATTACAGATGTGAGCTACGGAGCCCAGCCGGCATGTATGTTTTCTTAGCAATTATTTCACTCATGTACTTGGTCATTTACATATCTTTCACAACTTCTTTTTCTTTTTCTTTTTTTTGAGATGGACTTCTGCTCTTGTCACCCAGGCTGGAGTGCAATGGCACCATCTCAGCTCACTGCAACCTCTGCCTTCCAGGTTCAAGCGATTCGCGATTCTCCTGCCTCAGCCTCCCAAGTAGCTGGGATTACAGGAACCTACCATTATGCCCAACTTTTTTTTTTTTTTTTATATTTTTAGTAGAGACTGGGTTTCACCATGTTGTTCAGGCTGGTCTCGAACTCCTGATCTCAGGTGATCTGCCCTCCTTGGCCTCCCAAAGTGCTGGGATTACAGGTGTGAGCCACCGCACCCAGCCCTCTTTCACAACTTCTTGATTGTGAGCTTCTTTAAAAAAAAAAAATGAAGTAACCAAAGTTGGAACTGAGCTTCTTTATTCAGTCACTCATCAAGTGAGCATCTGTGTGTCAGGGCTTGCACTGAGGTGGAGGGCACAGAAACGCACAAGATCTTTTTATGTTTTTTTCAACTTTTTTTTTTTGAGACAGGGTCTTGCTGTCATCCAGGCTGGAGTGCAGAGGCACGATCTTGACTCACTGCAGCCTCTATTTTCCCAGCTCAAATGATCCTCCCACCTCAGCCTCCCAAGTAGCTGGGACTAGAGACACACATTACCATGCCTAACAATTTTTTTTTTTTTTTGTAGAGACAGGGTTTTTTCCATGTTGCCCAGGCTGGTTTTGAACTCCTAGGCTCAAGTGATCTGCCTGCCTCAGCCTCCCAAAATGTTTGGATTACAAGTGTGTGCCACCGTGCCCAGCCTTTTTCAATTTTTCTTGTAGATCCAGGGGGGTCCATGTACAGATTTGCCACCTGGGTATATTTTGTGATGCTGAGGTTTGGGGTATGAATTATCTTGTCAACTCAGTTACTGAGCACAGTAGTCAATGGTTAGTTTTACACAATACTTTTTTATGTGAAGGTGATGCACAAAAAATCCAATGATTACACAAATAAATACATGGGAAACTATTAATATGTAAAGAAGAGGCACGTGATACTGCCGCATAATAACAAGGAGAGCCGGGATAGTTGGAGGTGGGGTGGGGATCAGTGAAGGTTTCACAAAGGAAGTGATATTTACGCTGAAACTTGAGGGATAAATAACGCTTAGGCTGGGGAATTGGTCCAGCTTTCCGAGTGGAAGGAATAGAATATACAAATGTCCTGAGGTAGGAAAAAACTTGGCTTGGAGGATTAGGGAGGGGACCAGGATTCCAATAAAGTAGCCCTCCTTCTTCCTGTCCCAATTTCTCTCCACTGGCACTAGAAAAGTCTGTGAGTACCAGGCCCTTTGGGAAGGGGAGAGAGTTTTGGCAGCAGGTGGCCACAGCAAAAATCTCTGATAAGTCCTAGGTGGTTGAGTGGGAAAGCCCTGGGGTGGGGGGCTTGCTGTAGTTGGTAGAGGTGCCTGGACAGCAGCTAAGTGGGGTGGAGAAAATGGAGAAGAGGGTGAGGTTGGGAATTCTGGCTTTTTGTCTGGGAAAGGGTAGGAGCCTTGCACATAGATGGATGATGACTCAAGCTAGAGGGTGAGGTGAGGGAGGGGTCTTTGTCCAGCCACACACAGAGCCAAGAGCATTGCCCCAGAGCCTAGAGCTGAGAACCCCTAATATTGTTCCACTCCAGTTCCCTTTGGGATCTTTATTATCCAAAAAGCATTTCTTGAGCACCTGCTGTGACCCCAGCCCTCTCCTGGATGCCGCGGTCAATCAGTCCCTTTAAGGAGGGAGACCAGTTCGGATAGATGGGATAATTTGGTGCTGAGTCTCAGTCTTCTCATCTGTAACATGGGGACAATAATAACAGAAGCTACTCCAAAGTGTTGGCGCATGGACAAAGTGCTTATCACAGTGCCTGGAACAGAGTAATGCTTAGTAGAGAAAACGTTCTGGAAAGGCTGGACACCCCAAGGAGAAGGATGGCTCTAATCTGGAATGGTTAGGTCTTGGAAGGGGTGTGGCAAGGATGACTTAGCCGAGTGCCCCACTTCTATCGGCTCGCACTGCAGCCACAGCGCTCCTTAAGGTGGTCTTCAAGAACCTGCCCACCACCTCATCGCCCCCTCACTTCCTGCCTTCTCCTCTTCCTGGTGTCCTTTCAGTCCCTCTGCTTCCTTTATCTGGAATCCTCTTCCCTTGTTTCTTCCTTAAGTTAGTTCCTCCCCAAACTTCACCCCTCACCTCAAGTGTCGTTTCCCCAGGGAAGCTGTCCTTACCCCAGCATTTTGTACACCCTGCCACTTTCTCAATTCGTACCTCTATCTTAATGGCATTTTAGGATTGCTCTTGCTCTCTCTCCTGCACTGGGCTGTAAGCCCCACGAAGCAGAGGCTGCATCTGGTATTGTGTACTAGAGGGTCCCCTGAAACACTTGGCTCTTCTATTAGGCACCTTCAAAATTTTTGTTGAGCGAATGAATAGGGTGCAAGAAAGGCACGGATAATACGGGTGATTTACGGAGCATGTAACTGCGCGCAGGGTACTGCGCTACGCTCTTTGTTCGAATCATTTTATTCAGTCTCCCCAACCACCCTCTGAGGGAGGTGGTACGATTTTCCTCATCTCACAGACAAAGAGAATGAAGCTGAGGGAGGTTAAGTGACTTACACAAGGTCACTCTGCCGGTTAGTGCAGGGGCGGGAGGCGGGATCCACACCCGGGTCCCTCTGACACCAAAGCAGCAAGCGGGTGGGAGGGGAGTCCAGGCTGGGACCGGGGCGCACTCAAGCCGGCGGAGCATCCCTAGGGAGGGGGCGGGAGGCCTCCCCTGCCCAGCTCCGAGCCGGTGGTGCAGCGCCCGCCCCCGGTCGCGGGCGCAGACTGGCGGCCGCCTCCTGGCCACGTGGTGCGCGCGGCGGGCGCGTCCGAGGAGCCTGCGGCTGCTCCTGGCTCACAGCGCTCCGGGCGAGGAGAGCGGGCGGACGTCGGAGGCTGGGCCGGTGCGGGTGCGAGGCAGGCGGAGGAGGCGCAGAGACAGCGGGGCGGCCGGGACGCGGCAGCCGGCGGCGTCGGGGCCGCGGCCTCTCCCTTCCCGCTCCCTTGGTGTCGGATCCCCGCGCCCAGGGCGCACGGTGGAGAGGGACGCGGCGGAGCCGGCCGGCAACCATGGAACCGGCCCCCTCCGCCGGTGCCGCGCTGCAGCCCCCGCTCTTCCCCAACGCCTCGGACGCCTACCCTAGCGCCTTCCCCAACGCTGGCGCCAATGCGTCGGGGCCGCCGGGTGCGCGGAGCGCCTCGTCCCTCGCCCTGGCAATCGCCATCACTGCGCTCTATTCGGCCGTGTGCGCCGTGGGGCTGCTGGGCAACGTGCTCGTCATGTTCGGCATCGTACGGTGAGTCCGCTGCGGGCCGGCGCCGCAGGGATGGGGCCCGGGGTGAGGGTAGGGATCACGAACCTGGGACCCTAAGCCCGGACCCTGGACTCCCCGCGCCTCTACACTTCCAGCAGGGGCACCTGGGGCCCAGCGAGAGGTGAGGCCGCTTACATCGAGGGGGACACAGGAATGTGTGTCATCGTGTGTGTGTGTGTGTGTGTGTGTGTGTGTGTGGTGGAGGGGGTTGCGCCGCGGTTGAGTAAATTACATTTGATCATCTGTTGGCATCCCCTTGTTTCTTTGTGGGACAGTTTGGCGTCAGTTTGTGTATCTGTCACAGTTTGTGAGTGGATGGTTGTGACGGTACAACTGTATGTTTGGACGTCGGAAACATGCCCATGGGGTGGGCAGAGCTGCTCTGAGGTGCCACGGACCTTTGAGGAGACCGGTGTGAGGGCACTGTGCGGGCAGGGCAGACAGGAGGGTGCTGGGTGTCAGCACCTCGCCGTGGGGCCCTTATCAAGTCATATTTGGTGCTCATCTGTTGGTGTGTGCTTGTCCCTAACGGTCAGTTTGTGATTCTGTCTGAATGTAACAATGTGACTGTTGTTTCTTGTCAAGCCCCTGAAACCCCGAGGGCAGCAGAGCGTCCAGAGTGGCCGTCGTACCTGTGTTTGTGCAGCTGTGTGTGCCTTTGCCAGTGATGCCTGGATACCATGGGCGACAGCTGTGGGTCGCCAACTGGTTCTCTGTTCCCTTCCCCAGTGGCCATCTGGTCAGGAATTCTGAATAGGATTCAGAGAAGCCTCACGCTCTCCTCACAAATGCCCTCTCCCATTTTCTCTTTGCCTCCTCTAACAGTCTGTTCTTCTGCCAAAGGCAGCAGAGGTTTGTCTGGGCTGGAGTGGATTTTGAGTTTTCATCCCAGGAAGTGAGGTGCTCTTCTTGGAGTTTATGGAAAATGCTGGGACTTTCTCAGAGAGCCTAAGATGTCAGCTTGCCCCAGAAGTAGCCCTCCTGATACAGCCCACAAGCTCAGACGTGGCCAATAAGGGTTGAGAGGAAAACTTCCATCCTTAAAACAACAAAGATGCCCTGGTATTTACTGTTGCTTGAAAATGGGTCCTCCATGCTGGTGGACCGAGGACATGGCCCTAAACCTCTCTGGGCTGTGATGCCACCGTGCAGGGCGTAGGTCAGATCGTGGACTCAGAGGTTGGAGAGATGAACTGTAGTCTCAGCCCAGTCATGGATGCCCAGGCACCATTCTTCCTGCCCCGCCTCCCATCCGCCTCAGTTTCCCTGTCCGAAGAATAGAGAACCAATCTCCTCAATTGGAAAGTATGAATTCCAGGGTGTGGGGTGTCTGCAGGGCAGAACACGGTGTGTTGGAGCATGGGATGAGGTGTGTGGGTGTCAGTGGGCTTCGGCATTGGTGATCTCTGGGGGATCTTTGCTCCTGCAGAAAGAGTGGCGGGTACAAGAATTTCCTGTGCTTTCCATGACTCATCACAAGCAACAGGGAGAGAATTCCCCCCAAGCACAGGCGGAACTGAGCTTTGCTTTGTGTCTTTGCCAGTGACTCTCCCCACTTGGTAGGCTTAGAGGCAGGCCGGCCTGGGTATGAATCCCTGCTCTGCCATGAACTGGCTCTGTTACTTGGGCGAATCACTTCGCCTCTTCGAGCCTCAGTTTCTTCATCTGTAGAATGAAGTAATGATAAATCTTCCTCCACAGGGTTGTTGTGAGGTGTCAGTGAGAGAGCACGTAACGCACTGGCCTGGCGCCTGGACCCAGTAAAAGGACGCTGTCTGTATAGCGAGGATTCTAGATCCTGGAGAATCCAACTAAAGAAGGGAGCTGGAGGGAGACGCTTGTCCTAAGGTGGGCCTGAGAGTAGCTGTGATTCTGAGAGCTCCAGGTTCCTGGCACCTGCCTTGTCTAGGGGAGCTCCAGGTGCCCAAGTCTGGGAAAAGTTGAGCATCAGTGTGTTCGGTCTCATTTCCAACCTTTTCCTCAGGGCCCCTGACTGGTGGGCTGACTGAGCACAGCTTCCCCACTACCATTGAGCAAGGGGAGGGGCTCCCACTGCTGAAGGTCCACTGTAGGGAGGCTCTGGGCTCAGCCTACTAGGGGCATTCCCTCACAGCCTTCCCGGAATCGCATTGCCAAGTGTACGCAAGCAGCTTAGCGGGCCCCTAGGGGTCCCCACGTTGCCAAGACATTTCACTGGTCAACCATTTATGTGAAAACTGTATCTCTGGGTCTGAATGGTTGAATCCTCACCTTCAATCCTATGGGACAGGCATTAGAATTGTCATCAGCACCCGCATCCTGCAGATAAAATGAGGAATCTGCGGCTCAGAGAGAGGCAAAGTGACTTATTCTCGGAGGGTACCACAGTTGGCACCAGGCCCAGAGCTAGAACCCTAGTCTGTGACTTAAGTCCAAAACTTTTCTCCAGAGTTGTCTGGGGTAGAGGACAGTCAAAGCATTGGCTGGAAGAAGGGTGGCAGAATTCTGTCCCTCTTTTATTTTTGAGACAAGATTTCTCTCTGTTGCCCAGGCTGGTGCGTCGCAGTCACAGCTCACTGCAGCCTCGACCTCCTGGGCTTAATGCGATCCTCCCACCTCAGGCTCCTGGGTAGCTGAGACTACAGGCACACGCCATGCTAACTTTTGTATTTTTTATAGAGACAGGGTTTTGCCATGTTTCCTAGGCTGGTGTCAAACTTCTGAGCTCAAGCGATCCTCCTGCCTTGGCCTCCCAAAGTGCTGGGATTACAGGCGGAACCATCGTGCCTAACTTTGTCCCTCCTCTTGTCCTAGAGTCCTCAGAGTGCAGAGACCTGGGAATTGTGCTCCTCTGCATTTTTCAGCCTGTGTATTTTAGGCTGCTGTCCTTTGGGGAGGGGGAATGGTAAGGGCTGGCGCTTAGTCCTTCCCCAGGGAACAGTGAACGAGAGTCTGAGGGTAGGGTAGCTGCCTGGGTCTTGGCTTCTGCTGGAAAAGCCTCAGAGGGGGCAGCCCGGGCGGGAGAAAGGCCCCTGCTCCCCTGAAGGGCTCCTCAAGCTGCGCTCCATCTCGTTGTGGCAGGCCCTGTTTAGAAGACAGCCAGTACATGAGCCTGCTGCTGGGTTGAGTGAAGGAGGAGTGGTTGAGTGAGCGAATTCTGCCTGTCAGTCCTGAGCTTAAGCAGCGTGTGGGGGGTGGGGGCAGGGGACAGTGAGCAAGGGAAGATTCAGAGACCCTTGGGGAAGGAAAGCAGGGTGGTGTAGTGGGCAGAGCTGTGGCTCTGGACCAGACATATCTGAGTGCAAAGCCACTTACTTGCTGTGTATTCGGGCTAGTGATGAGCTGTCTGAAGCTCTTCTCATTAAAGTGGGAACACCGACAGCGCCTCCAGGGTAGGGGTGAGGATTAAGTGGCATAATGTGTGGTATCTGAGCCTTTTAGACCCTAAGCTCTTTGAGAACAGGGAGGGGCTCTGTGTGAAGGAAGGAAAAGAATTAACTCATTCTACAACACTCTGCACACTCTGTGCTAAATGCCGAGAAAAAAAAAAAACCCCACCGTGCTCCAGACCTTCCGGAGCTTAGGGTCTGGTAGGAGAAACAGACTTTCGTCACCCAGTCATCCGATAAACTGAAGTTTGTAGCTGTGGTAGGGGCTCTCTATGAAAATATGTGGGGGGTTGGGAGCCCATGATGGAGGCAGGGGAGGGTCTCAGCTAGACAGAGAGATCAGAGAAGCCTCTGCAGAGCTAAAGGATGGGGGGAAACTGAGGCAAAAGCTGAGGGAGGAGCTGTGGCTGGGAAGCAGGACGCTGATGAGGGCCTGAACGTAGGAACCAGGAGTCTCAGAATTCCAGGCCAGAAGCACCCTCCGTCCTGCAGGCACCACACTCTGTCCTCTCTCCCCTCCAAGGAGCCACCTGAGAGGCTGTCTCATCCTGGGGGCCTGAGAGGGGCCTCTGGGAATTGCATTTTTAGCAAACAGCCTGTGGCTTGAGGGAAGGAGGCTTCTGGGAAGCGTGAGCAGGACTTCTGTGGACAGGTGGTCCCAAGGCAGAGCATCACCTGCTCCTCCTGCTTGTGGGATTGGCCAACATGATGACTCATGCTGGCCATGGGGATGCCTTGGTCCTCAGAGCAGACACCGGACAACTCCTCCTTCTGGGCAGAGGCAGCGTCCTCTGCTGGGCTGGCATCTCAAGACTTCCCATGGGCAGCCCACTGGCTAGGTGAGGTGTGATGGGCTTAGCAGGCCCCTTACCTGTGGCAGGTGACCCCCTCTTCCTCCTGCCTGGCCCAGATCCTGGGTGGCCCGACTCAGAACCTGGGCAAGGAGTCAGTGCTTTCCCACTTGGCTGTCTGTTCCACAGCCTTCTCTGTCTCCCTGCCTTCTCTGCGCCCTGAGCCAGGTTTCCACAGGTTTGTACCTCACAGCACCCCCTGCCTCCTGCCAGCCCCGGCCAACCTCCACGAGACGCCTTCAGCCTGTGTTCTTCTCTGCTCCTTGATCTCACCTCAGCCCATGTCTCTTCTGATTTTTCTCTTTGTATCAAATGCTGACTCTGCTACTTACTAAGAGCTTTAGCAAGCCAGATCACCTCATGACACCTCTGTCTTCATCGGGAAGATGTGGGTAATAAGTACTACCTCATAGGTACCTTTGTCCTCAGGATTGGATGAGATGATGTTGGCAAAGCACCACGTTTTCCCTCCTATCTAAGGTGACTGCAGCACCCAGCAGGGAGGGGAGTTGGACCAGGCAGGTGGACAGTGGCAGGGTTGGGACAGGTGAATGAAGGGTTCTGCTTGTCTCTTCGGTCTCCTGCTGAGGTTCCAGAAGCTGCTGGGGAAAATGCTGAAGTGTCTTCTAGGCAGAATTTGTAGCACTGAATCCCTGTCCTGGTTTTGGAAGCCCCCTGGCTTCTTGTCTCCCTCTCCTCTCTTGGGGTCTGGACCCAGGGCCTCTGGGCCAGGAGAGATTCCAGTGAGATGACACAGTGCAGTGGTAAAGGTTGTGGCTAGAGGTCAGGGAGCGCCCAGTCTCTATCCGTGTCCCAGAGGTGTGGCTTTGGGTAAAACCAGCTTAACTTCCCTGAGCCTCATTGTTTTTTTTTTTTTTGGATGGAGTCTCACTCTGTTGCCCAGGCTGGAGTGCAGTGGTACAATCTCGGCTCACTGCATCCTCTGCCTCCAGGGTTCAAGGAATTCTTGTGCCTCAGTCTCCCCAGTAGCTAGGATTACAGGCACTCGCCACCACGCCCAGCTAGTTTTTGTGTTTTTAGTAGAGATGGGAGATTTCACCATGTTGGCCAGGCTGGTCTCAAACTCCTGATCTCAAGTGATCCGCCAACCATGGCCTCCCAAAGTGCTGGGATATAGGCGTGAGCCGGCTCATTTTATCATTTAAAAAATTAGGGTGAAGGCTGGGAGCGGTGGCTAAGGCCTGTAATCCCAGCACTTTGGGAGGCCGAGGCAGGCGGATCACAAGGTCAGGAGATCGAGACCATCCTGGCTAACATGGTGAAACCCCGTCTCTACTAAAAATACAAAAAATTAGCCAGGCATGGTGGTGGGTGCCTGTAGTCCCAGCTACATGGGAGGCTGAGGCAGGAGAATGGCATAAACTCGGGAGGTTGATCTTGCAGTGAGCCGAGATGGTGCCACTGCACTGCAGCCTGGGCGACAGAGCAACACCCCATCTCAAAACAAAAACAAAAACAAAAACAACAAATTGGGGTGATATGACAGGTTATTGGGAGGACTCACAGAGATTGAGCATGGAAAGGCCACAGCATAGCACCTGGTACGCCCTGCACTGTGGTTTCCTGGCACTCCCACAGCGGCTGCAGGTGGGCAGAGTGCAGGTGGGCTGTTGAGGCCTAGTCGTCGTCGTTTTCCACCTTGGGCTCTTTCCCATGTCCTGCATTGCCTGCACATGTACTCAGTCAGTAAAGCATTTGCTGCTGCTGACCCATGCCAGGCCTGTCCAGCCTCAGCTCTCACTGCCCAGACCCACAACTTTAAACCTCCATATGCCCCCTGGCTCCTAACACAACCATGCCCCGTGCCACCCCCGCTTAGTTGCAACTCCACAGACAAGTGCAGCTCCTTGGAACTATGGGCGTCCAGGGAGTCCCCAGACCCAGCCACAGGAGGGGATGCCTGTGCATCGTGGACGGGGAGCAGCAGTTGGCTCCCTGGAGAGGTGCGGGCAGAACATCCCAGAGAGAATCACAGGAGCAACGATTCACCAATTCACCAGGGCTGAGACGAGAGTGCTGGGGACCAGGGTGGCTGTGAGGATGGAGAGGCTGCAGGGACAAAAGCAGGAAAAGCGTCGTAAACAGGTGTCCTCCTTACCATAGTGTCAAAAGCACCTGCTGGGTGCTGAGCTTGGCTGGGCTCAGGAGCCACCCATGATTCCTGAGGAGGTGCACCTGGTAGAGCAGCCCCAGGTAATTGGAGGCAGGTGTTCTCGTGGGGATGTGGAGAGGCAGGGCTGAGGAGAGGCCTGGAGACAGGCCCAGCGTGACTGTGTGAGGGGCCAGAGGCCTTGCTGAGGTTCTAGTCTGGATGTGGGAGCTGAGACTGGACAGGTCCTCAAGGGTCCCCTGGTAAGGATGGCGTGCTGGGAAATGAGGGAGCTTCGGGTCACAGGCCATGGGGAGGGGGATTTTGGAGCAGTCTGTGCAGAATGGTATTCAAGAGAATGAATTTGGCAGGGCGGGGAGGTGAGGGGTGGGTTGGATGGGGAGGGGCTCAGTGTGGGGAGACTAGAGAGGGTGGCTCAGGGCAATGAAAAAAGAGCCATGTGACCTTGAATGGGGCCATTAAAACCTTGGCCTCAGCCGTCCTCTTTCTGAAATGGAGTGTTGTTGGACCTAACAAGAAGGCAGGAAGCTGTGCATGGTGGTGCATGCCTGTAATCTCAGCTACTCAAGAGGCTAAGGTGTTGATCAGACTGGACAACATAGTAAAACCCCATTTCAAAAAAAAAAAAAGGAGGCAGCAGGAGGAGGCTGGGCCGGATGACTTCTGGTGAGGCTGAGCAGAGAGAACGAGCAGCAGCCCTGGCTGCTGTTCCTGCTACATCTCCTGGTCTTGCTGGGAGCCTGCTTCTTCCTGGGTCTTGGGCTCATTCCCTGGGGAGTGTGTGTGACTTACAGACGCACTGGGGTGGGTCCATAGGAGTCACTGAGAACACTGAAGAGCCTCTTCCTAAGCTTCTGCCACATGCCGGAGGCTTCTGGAGCCAGAGGCCATATTGAGGTTGAAGTATGCAAGCTGCACCACAGCCCTGCAGTGGGGGCTTTCTGTCCTCATTTGCAAATGGGGACAAGAAGGCTCGGAGGGAGCGAGTGCCTCTCACAGCAAGAGAGGGGTGGAGTCGAGATTCAAACGCAGGCCTCTCTGACTCCAAAATCACTCCATGTTTCTGTCTGCTGCTGCTGTCCATGACATGGTGGAATGGAGGCGAGTGCTGGGGATGTCTAGGTAGAGAAACGAGGAACAGGGACGGGGTAGAGGGTGGATTGCTGTCTGCAAATCTCTGAAGCCTCTCCATGGGTGGCAGCCATTGAGAGCCTAGACATTGGATCCAGACTGACCTTGAATGACATCCCAGCTGTGCCATTTACTAAGAGAGTGAGCTTGAGCAGTACATACACACCCTCTCTGAGCCTCAGCTTTCTCGTCTGTGAAAGCAGCGAGAGACCCTCACGGAGTGGTTTGGAGGAGTTCACGAGGCCTGATGTGAGGGATTTCAGCACAGAGTTAGGCATTTGGTATGTGGTCAATAAACATTTTCTATAATTATGACTCTTTAGAAGAGGAGTCAGACTTGCTTTGCATTCATTTGATGGACATTTTTTGAGCCTCAGGAACTAGAATTTTTTTTTTCTTTTGAGACAGAGTCTTGCTCTGTTGCCCAGGCTGGAGTGCAGTGACGCGATCTCGGCTCACTGCAATCTCTGCCTCCTGGGTTCAAGTGATTCTCTTGCCTCAGCCTCCTGAGTGGCTGGGATTACAGGGGTGTGCCAACATACTAGGCTAATTTTTGTATTTTTAGTAGAGACGGGGTTTCACCATGATGGCCAGGCTGATCTCGAACTCTTGGCCTCAAGTGATCCACCTGCCTCAGCCTCCCTAAATGCTGGGATTACAGGTGTGAGCCGGAACTAGAATTATTGAGTGGGTGGTATAGGGAAAGTTTATCAACTCAGTATTATAAATTTTCAGCTGGGTGCAGTGACTCATGCCTGTAATCCCAACACTTTGGGAGGCAAAGCAGGAGGATCACTGGAGTCCAGGAGTTCGAGACTAGCCCAAACAATATGGCAAGACCCTGTCTTTACAAAAAAATTAAAAAGTTAGCTGAGCATGGTGGCATGCACCTGTAGTCCCAGCTGCTTGGGAGGCTGAGGTGGAAGGATGGCTTGAGCCCAGGAACTTGAGGTGACAGTGAGCTATGATTGTGCCCCTGCAGTCCAGCCTGGGCAACAAAGCAAGATCCCATATCTTGAACTCCTGACCTCATGTGATCTGCCTGCCTCTGGCCACCGAAAGTACTGGGATTACAGGTGTGAGCCACCACATCTCACCTGAGACCCCATATCTAAAAAAAAAAAAAAAGAAAGAAATTTTCTTCTACAATAAAGGTAACAAACTTATTTCAGAAAATATGGAGAAATTTAAGCAGAGACAGACATTATCCATAATCCTACCACAAAGAAAAGAGCTTTTTCATTTTGGTGTATTTCCTTCCCATCTCTTTTCTGTCTCTCTGTTTCTTATTTATTTATTTATTTATTTGACATAGAGTCTTGTTCTTGTCACCCAGGCTGGAGTACAATGGCACAGTCTTGGCTCACTGCAACCTCTGCCTCCTGGGTTCAAGCAATTCGCCTCTCTTAGCCTCCCAAGTAGCTGGGATTACAGGCGCCCACCACCACGCCCGGCTAATTTTTGTATTTTTAGTAGAGACAGGATTTCACCATCTTGGCCAGGCTGGTCTTGAACTCCTGGCCTCAGGTGATCTGCCTGCCTTGGCCTCCCAAAGTGCTGGGATTACAGGCGTGAGCCACCACACCCGGCTTATTTTTATTTCTGAGATGGGGATCTCCTTATGTTGCCCGGACTGGTCTCGAACTCCTGGACTCAAGTGATCCTCCCACCGTGGCCTCCCAAAGTGCTGGGATTACAGTCATGAGCCAACACACCCAGCTTTGTTTTTCCATTTTAGTGAAATCAGGGTCACATGTTGAAGTCATGATGACATTGCATGTAATATTTTGTGAGATGCCTATTCACTTAACATTGTATGGTAAGCATGTGCCCTTCTAGTTTGAAAACATGATTTTTGATGGCTACATTGTAGGAATGTGTTCTTTTTCCAGTGACTTTTATTATTTCCAATATTATGCCAATCTAACTAATGCTGCTGCCTGGGCATGGTGGCTCACCCCCATAATTCCAGCACTTTGGGAGCCCACAGTGGGGGATCACTTGAGCCCAGGAATTCAAGATCAGCCCAGGCAACATAGCAAGACCCTGTCTCTAAAAACAAAAAAATAGTAATAATACATAATGCTGTGAACATTCTTGGACACGTGTGTTTGCACACATCTCATTCTTTCTTTCTTTCTTTTGAGATGGGGTTTTGCTCTTGTTGCCCAGGCTGGAATGCAATGGTACAATCTTGGCTCACCGCAACCTCTGCCTCCCAAGTTCAAGCGATTCCCCTGCCTCAGCCTCCCGAGTAGCTGGGACTACAGGCATAAGCCACCATGCCTGGCTAACTTTGTATTTTTAGTAGAGATGGGGTTTCTTCATGTTGGTCATGCTGGTCTCTAACTCCTGACCTCGTGATCCGCCCACCTCAGCTTCCCAAAGTGCTGGGATTTCAGGCGTGAGCCACCGTGCCCAGCTATTTCGTTATTTCTATAAGGAATTTGCCAGTAGTCAGAACTCTCCAAGAAGATATGGGCTGCTGTGTAATGTAGGGAGCTTCCTGTCACCGAAGTGTGCAAGTAGACACTGGGAAACCACTGGGTGGAGGTTTGGCCGTGGAGATTCGGGTGGAGAAAAGACAAGCAGAATTTCAGGCCCCTCTCGCCATGGCTGAGATTTTATTTTAATGTTTACTTACTTACTTACTTATTTATTTATTTATTTGAGACGGAGTCTCATTCTGTTGCACAGGCTGGAGTACAGTGGCGCAGTCTCGGCTCACTGCAACCCCTGCCTCACTGGGTTCAAGCGATTCTCCTGCCTCAGCCTTCTGAGTAGCTGGGATTACAGGCATGTGCCACCATGCCTGGTTAATTTGTGTGTGTGTGTGTGTTTTTGATAGAAATGGGATTTCACCATGTTGGCCAGGTTGGTCTCACACTCCTGACCTCAGATGATCACCTGCCTTAGCCTCCCAAAGTGCTGGGATTACAGGCGCCCAACCCTGAGATTTTAAAAAGAATGACTTTTAAATGCTGTGATCTCAGATTCTCCTTTCCCCTTGCCTGGCAGATGTCTGGACTTTGAGAGGCAGGGGGCTGTGCAAGGGCAAGGCATGATTCCATTAACCTCAAGAGTCCTGGGACCTCAAAATCAAATTGGCCACACGGAATGTCATAACATGCACAGGAAGAGGGATAATCGTGGAGGTAGAGCAGAAAGTCTGGCTTAAATGAGCAATTTACCATCCTCTGCAGGCTACAGCGGCCCCGTTACCGGCTGGGGGCTGAGGGGTGGAATGAGGGGGTGTCTGGGCTGTGTTCTACTGATTTATAGTTCCCAGTGCAGCTGCAGAACTCAGCAGCTTTGTCTCTGGCCAGCAAGGGTGTGTGCAGGAAGAATCTTGTCTTCTGTAGCTTTCCTAGTCTTTCTTTTCTTTCCCCTTTTTGTTGTTGTTGTTGTTGTTGTTGAGATGGAACCTCACTTTATCGCCCAGGCTGCAGTGCAGTGGTGCGATCTCGGCTCACTGCAACTTCCACCTCCTGGGTTCAAGTGATTCTCCTGCCTCAGCCTCCCAAGAAGCTGGGATTACAGATGTACACCACTACACCCGGCTTTTTTTTTTTTTTTTTTAGACAGAGTCTCACTCAGTCGCCCAGGCTGGAGTACAGTGGCGCAATCTTGGCTCACTGCAAGCTCCACCTCCCAGGTTCACGCCATTCTCCTGCCTCAGCCTCCCAAATAGCTGGGACTACAGGCGCCCGCTGCCACGCCTGGCTAATTTTTTTGCATTTTTAGTAGAGACGGGGTTTCACCGTGTTAGCCAGGATGGTCTCGATCTCCTGACCTCGTGATCCGCCCATCTCGGCCTCCCAAAGTGCTGGGATTACAGGCGTGAGCCACTGCGCCTGGCCTATTTTTTATTTATTTATTTATTATTTATTTTATTTTATTTTATTTGAGATGGAGTTTTGCTCTGTCACCCAGGCTGGAGTGCAGTGGTGCCATCTCGGCTCACTGCAACCTCCGCCTCCTGGGTTCAAGTGATTCTCCTGCCTCAGCCTTCTGAGTAGCTAAGATTACAGGTACGTGCCACCATGCCTGGCTAATTTTTGTATTTTTAGTAGAGACGGGGTTTCGCCATGTTGGCCAGGCTGGTCTCGAACTCCTGACCTCGTGATCCACCTGCCTTGGTCTCTCAAAGTGCTGGGATTACAGGCATGAGCCACTGTGCCCAGCCAATTTTTGTATTTTTTTTTTTTTTTTTTGAGACGGAGTCTCGCTCTGTCACCCAGGCTGGAGTGCAGTGGCCGGATCTCAGCTCACTGCAAGCTCCGCCTCCCGGATTCACGCCATTCTCCTGCCTCAGCCTCCCAAGTAGCTGGGACTACAGGCGCCTGCCACCTTGCCCGGCTAGTTTTTTGTAATTTTTAGTAGAGACGGGGTTTTCACCGTATTAGCCAGGATGGTCTCAATCTCCTGACCTCGTGATCCGCCCATCTCGGCCTCCCAAAGTGCTGGGATTACAGCTTGAGCCACCGCACCCAGCCCAGTTTTTGTATTTTTTTAGTAGAGATGAGGTTTCAGCATGTTGGCCAGGCTGAACTCAAACTCCTGACTTCAGGTGATCCTCCCACCCTGGCCTCCCAAAGTGCTGGGATTACAGGTGTGAGCCACCGTGCCCAGCCTGTCTTTGTTGATAAGTAGAAAGAAATCAAACTTCAAGGTCCCGTGAGGTAAAAAAAAACCCTATTCAAGTCGGGTGCGGTGACTCATGCCTGTAATCCCAGCACTTTGGGAGGCTGAGGTGAGTGGATCATTTGAGGTCAGGAGTTTGAGACCAACCTGGCCAACATGGTGAAACTTTTTGTCTACTAAAAATAAAAAAGGTAGCTGGTTGGTGGTGGTGCATGCCTGTGATCCTAGCCACTCGGGAGGCTGAGGCAGGAGAATCACTTGAGCCTGGGAGGTGGAGGTTGCAGTGAGCCGAGATCGCACCACTGCAGTCCAGTCTGGGCAACAGAGTGAGACCCTGTCTCGAAAAAAAAAAAAAGCACCATTCAAAGAACACCATACAGAGAGAGGCAGAATTTTCCTGCCCTAAAGAAATGACCTTGTCACCGAGACATAGAACTGTGACTCATGGATGATGGTTCTTTTTCTTTAGCACCTATTTTGTGCCAGGCACCCTGCCTAGAGATGTATATATATTATCCCATTTAATCTTTGCAGACCTCATAATGAAGTGAGTGTGTTGCCCCCATTGTATACATAAGGAAACTTGAGGTTCAGAGAAAGGACATAACATGCCCAAAGTGCCAGGATCATTTTGAAATCAGAAGAGTGTTGTTCTGAGCCCAGAGCCCACACTCTTAACCATTGCCTTGTTCTCTGCCACCCTTTGTGTCAAGTTCAGCCCCTCCGATTTACAAATGAGGAAACCGAGACCTGGAAAGGTTCTGTGTCTTTTGAGTCCATGGCCAAGGCTGGACTAGAACTGCTTTTCCTATCCCCTTGCTCCCTCTCCTTGTGTCTCTTTGCACAACTGGGATTTCCTGAGGTGAGGGAGAGGGAGGGAGTGGCTGGAAATAGCAGTACTTGAGAACACCAAGAAATCGGTTCTTTTTTTTTTTTTTTTTGAGACGGAGTCTCACTCTGTCGCCCAGGCTGGAGTACAGTGGCACAATCAGGCTTACTGCAACCTCTCCCGGATTCAAGTGATTCTCCTGCCTCAGCCTCCTGAGTAGCTGGGATTACAGGTGTGCACCACCACATCCAGCTAAGTTTTGTATTTTTAGTAAAGACAGGGTTTCACCGTGTTGGTCAGGCTGGTCTCGAACTCCTGGCCTTGTGATCCGCCCGCCTCGGCCTCCCAAAGTGGTAGGATTACAGGCGTGAGCCACAGTGCTCAGCCCAAGAAGTGGGTTCTTACACAGGGCAGCCTGGCCTAGGGGCTACTGATAACACATGACAGGCCTAAAGAACTCCAGGTTTCCTGGGGCAAAGTCAACAGCAGGGGAGGCAGCCCTGTCCTTTGGCGGCAGGTGGACTAGGGTTCAAATCCAGTTTCTTGCTGACTGTCCACTGTTGAACTCAGCGTGCTGTCTGTATTCTCATCTGTGAAATGGGGATGATAGAAAAACTTCGACATCATCGGGTTGTGCCCCCCGAAGTACCAGGCACAGTTCTAGGTACTTGGGATGCAACGGTGATGAAGACACAGTCCTTGCCCTCATAGAACCGACAGTCTAGTGGGGAAAAGATGGACAGTAAACAAATAGTTGTAAGGCCAAGGCTATAGGCAGTGAAGTCAACCGAAACAGGCATTGGGTGAGAGGGTGGCGGGGCTGCAGTCGTACAGGCATACCTCAGACATACTGTGGGCTGGGTTCCAGACCACTGCAATAAAGCCAATATCTCAAAGCAAGTCACACACATGTTTTGGTTTCCCAGTGCATATGAAAGTTGTTTACAGCTGGGTGTGCTGACTCATGCTTGTAATTCCAGCACTTTGGGAGGCTTAGGTGGGCAAATGGTTTGAGCCCAGGAGTTCAAGACCAGCCTGGGCAACATGGCAGAACCCTGTCTCTACAAAAAAATACAGAAAATTAGCCAGGTGTGGTGACGTGCACCTGTAGTCCCAGCTGCTCGGGAGGTTGAGATAGGAGGATCGCTTGAGCCCAGGAGGTCGAGCCTGCAGTGAACCGAGATCATGCCACTGCAGTGCAGCCTGGGTGAGACAGCCAGATCCTGTCTCAAAAAACAACAACAAAAAGGTGTTTATACTACACTGTGGTCTATTAAGTGTGTCATAGCATTATGTCTAAAGAAAAATATACATACTTCAATTTTAAAATACTTTTGTTTCTAACAAAATGCTAATGATCGTCTGAGCCTTCAGCAAATCATAATCTTTTTATTGATGGCTGCTGGTTGGGGTGGTGGTTGCTGAAGGTTGGGGTGGCTGTGGTAATTTCTTAAAACAAGGCAACAGTGAAGATGCTGCAGCAGTTGACTCTTTTTTTTTTTTTTTTTTTGAGATGGAGTCTGGCTCTGTCGCCCAGGCTGGAGTGCAGTGGCCGGATCTCAGCTCACTGCAAGCTCCGCCTCCCGGGTTCACGCCATTCTCCTGCCTCAGCCTCCCGAGTAGCTGGGACTACAGGCGCCTGCCACCTCGCCCGGCTAGTTTTTTGTAGTTTTTAGTAGAGACGGGGTTTCACCGTGTTAGCCAGGATGGTCTCGATCTCCTGACCTCGTGATCCACCCGTCTCGGCCTCCCAAAGTGCTGGGATTACAGGCTTGAGCCACCGCGCCCGGCCAGCAGTTGACTCTTTCATGAAAGATTTCTCTGTAGCATGCGATGTTATTTGATAGCATCTTACCAGCAGAACTTCTTTCAAAATTGGAGTCAGTCCTCTCAAATCCTGTTGCTGTTTTATCATGTTCATGTTATACTCTAAATCCTTTGTTGTCATTTCAGCAAAGTTCACAGATCTTCTTCACCAGGAGTAAATTCCTTCTCAAGAAACCACTTTTGGCCAGACGCGGTGGCTCACGCCTGTAATCCCAGCACTTTGGGAGGCCAAGTGGGCGGATCCTTTGAGGTCAGGAGTTTGAGACCAGCCTGGGCAGCATGGCAAAACCTTGTGTCTACAAAAAAATACAAAAATTAGCCGGGGGTAGTGGTGTGCACCTGTAGTCCCAGCTACTAGGGAGGCTGAGGTGGGAGGATTGCTGAAGTCCGGGAGGCAGAGGTTGCGGTGAGCTGAGATTGCACCACTGCACTCCAGCCTGGGTGACAGAGCAAGACCCTGTCCCAAAAACCAAACCAAACCAAAATAAACCACTTTCTTTCTTTTTGATTTCTGTCTCACTGTGTTGCCCAGGCTGGAGTGCAGTGGCTATTCACAGGCACGATCATAGCTCACTACAGCCCCAAACTCCTGGGCCCGAGTGATCCTCTTGCCTCAGTCTCCTGAGTAGCTGGTAGTACAGGCGCATGCCATTGCGCCTGGCTTCAAGAAAGCACTTTCTTGCTCATCTATAAGAAGCGACTGCTCATCTATTAAAGTTTTTTCATGAGGTTGCAGCAGCAGCAATTCAGTCACGTCTTCAGGCCCCACTTCTAATTCTAGTTCTCTTGCTATTTCTCCTACATCTGCAATTACTTCCTCCACTGAAGCCTGGAACCCCTTAAAGTCATCCATGAGGGCTGGAATCAACTTCTTTCAAACTCCTGTTAATATCTTTTTATTATGCCCCAGAGACACAGTCTTAGTCTGTTGCCCGGGCTGAGTGCAGTGATCATAGCTCACTGCAGCCTCAAACTCCTGGGCTCAAACGATCCTCTTGCCTCAGTCTCCCAAGTAGCTGGGACTACATGTGTGTGCCACCATGTGTGGCTAATTTATTTATTTTTCATTTTTATTTTTGTAGAACCGGAGTTCAGGCTGATCTTGAGCCCAGGCTGGTCTTGAGCTCCTGGCCTGAAGGGATCCTCCTACCTCAGCCTCCCAAAGTACTGGAATTACAGATGTGAGCCACCACATCTGGCCACAAGTGTTCCTAATGGCAGCTAGAATGCTGAATTCTTTCCAGCTTTCAGTTTGCTTTGCCCAGATCCATGAGAGGAATTACTATCTGTGACAGCTGTAGCCTTACAAAATGTATTTCTTAAATAGTAAGACTTAAAGGTTAAACTTATTCCTTGATCTATGGGCTATAGAATGGATGTTGTGTTAGCAAGCATGAAAACAACTTAATCTCCTTGTACATCTCCATCAGAGCTCTTGGGTGATGAGGTGCCTTGTCAATGAGCAGTAATATTTTGAAAGGAATCTTTTTTTCTGAGCAGTTTGTCTCAACAGTGGGCTTAAAATACTCCGTCAACCATGCTGTAAACAGATGTGCTGTCATCCAGGATTTGTTGTACCATTTATAGAGCATAGGCAGAGTAGATTTAGCATACTTCTTAAGGGCCCTAGGAATTTTGGAATGGTAAATGAGCATCGGCTTCAATTTAAAGTCACCAGCTGCATTAGCCCCTAATGAGTCAGCTTGGCTGGGTGCAGAGGCTCATACCTGTAATCCCAGCACTTTGGAAACCAAAGAGGGAGGGTCGCTTGAGCTCAGAAGTTCGAAGCTGCACTGAGCTATGATCGTGCCACTGCATTCCAGCCTGAGTGACAGAGTGAAACCTGGTCTGTTAAAAAAACAAACAAACAGGCCGGGCGCGGTGGCTCAAGCCTGTAATCCCAGCACTCTGGGAGGCCGAGACGGGCGGATCACGAGGTCAGGAGATCGAGTCCATCCTGGCTAACACGGTGAAACCCCGTCTCTACTAAAAAATACAAAAAACTAGCCGGGCGATGTGGCGGGCGCCTGTAGTCCCAGCTACGTGGGAGGCTGAGGCAGGAGAATGGCGTGAACCCGGGAGGCGGAGCTTGCAGTGAGCTGAGATCCGGCCACTGCACTCCAGCCTGGGCAGCAGAGCGAGACTCCGTCTCAAAAAAAAAAAAAACAAACAAACAAACAAACAAACAAAGCCAGGCGCTGTGGTTCACACCTGTAATCCTAGCACACTTTGGGAGGCCGAGGCAGGTGGATCACCTGAGGTCAGGAGTTCAAGACCAGCCTGACCAACATAGTGAAACTCTGTCTGTACTAAAAATACAAAAATTAGCTGGGTGTGATGGTGTGCACCTGTAGTCCCAGCTACTTGGGAGGCTGAGGCAGGAGAATCGCTTGAACCCAGGAGGCAGAGGTTGCAGTGAGCCGAGATGGTGCCACTGCACTCCACCCTGGGTAACAGACTGAGACTCTGTCTCAAAAAAAAAAAAAAAAGAAAAAGGAGAGAGAAGGAGCATCAGTCTCTCCTTGAAGCTTTGAAGCTTTATAACCAGGCACTGACTTCTCTCTAGGAATGAGAGTCCTAGATGATACCTTATTCCAATAGAAGGCTGTTTTGTCCCCTTGAGAATCTGTTGTTTAGTGTAGCTGCCTTCATCAGTGATCTTTAAAGCTTCATGGACCAGCCTCTGCCACCTTCAAACTTTTCTTCGACAGTTTCCTCACCTCTCTCAGCCTTCCTAGAATTAAAGAGAATTAGGGCCTTACTCTGGATTAGGCTTTGGCTTAAGGGAACGTTGTGGCTTGCTTGATCTTCTATCCAGACCACTCAAACCTTCTCCATATCAGCAGTTAAGTGTATTTTGTTTTCTTTCTTTCTTTTTTTTTTTTTTTAAGACAGAGTCTTGCTCTGTTGCCCAGGCTAGATTGCAATGGTGCGATCTCAGCTCACCACAACCTCCACCTCCCAGATTCAAGTGATTCTCCTGCCTCAGCCTCCTGAGTAGCTGAGATTACAGGTGCCCGCCACCACACCAGCTAATTTTTTGTATTTTTAGTAGAGACAGGGTTTCACCAGGTTGGCCAGGCTGGTCTCGAACTCCTGACCTCAGGTGATCCACCCGCCTCAGCCTCCCAAAGTGTTGGGATTACAGGCGTGAGCCACTGTGCCCGGCCTTCTAGATTTTGATCTAAAGTGCAAGACATGTGACCCTTTCATTTTCTTTTTATCTTTTGAGACAGGGTCTCGCTCTGTCACCCAGGCCGGAGTGCAGTGGTGTTATCATGCCTCACTGCAGCTTCAACTGGCTGGGTTCAAGTGATCCTGTTTCCTCAGCCTCCCAAGTAGCTGGGACCACAGGTGTGCACCACCATACTCAGCTAATTTTTAAATTTTTTGTAGAGATGGGAACTCACTTTTTTCCCAGGCTGGTCTTGAACTCCTGAGCTCAAGCAATCCTTTCAGCTCAGCCTCCCAAAGTGCTGTGATTATAGAGTATGAGCCACTGCATGCGGCCCTTTCTTTCACTTGAACACTTAAAGGCCATTGTAGATTTATTAATTGGCCTAATTGCAATGCTGTTGTGTCTTAGGGAATAGAGAGGCCTGAGGGGAGGAAGAGAGATGGGGCAACGGCTGGTCAGTGGAGTGGTCAGAACATACACATTTATCAATTAAGTTCATCCTCTTATAGGTATGTGGTTTGTGGCACTCCAAAACAGTTATAATGGTAGCATCCAAGATCACTGGTGGCCAGTCACAGTGGTCATGCCTGTAATCCCAGCACTTTGGGAGGCTGAGGTGAGAGAATCGCTTGAGCCCAGGAGTTCGAGACCAGCCCTGGCAACATAATGAGACTCCATCTCTATAAAATGAAAAAAAAAAAAAAAAAGCAAGGTGTGGTGGGACATGCCTGTAGTCCCAGCTACTTGGGAGGCTGAGGTGAAGGATTGCTTGAGCCTGGGAGGTCGAGGCTGCAGTGGGCTGTGATGGTGCCACTGTACTCCAGCCTGGGCAACAGAGTGAGGACCCAGACAAAAACAAAACAACAACCACAACAAAACACTGGTCACAGATAACCACAAGAGATATAATTATGAAAAGTTTGAAATGTTGCAAGAATTACCAAAATATGACACAGACATAAAGTGAGCACTTTGCTGTTGGAAAAATGGTGCCGATAGACTTGCTTGTAGCAGGGTTGCCACAAACCTTCAATTTCTAAAAACACAATATCTACAAAGTGCTTTAAACAAGGCATACCTGTATATGGAGAGGTCAAAGAAGAGGAGACAAATGAGCAGAGGACTGTTGCTTGGAGGAAGAGTGTTTTAGGCAGAGGGAACAGCAAGGGCAAAGGTTAAGGGGGATGATGCTGTATGGCTTGAGCGCAGGGCCTGGCCCACAGCAGGAAGCCGTTGGTGATAATGAGGCCTTTTGGATCATTGCCCAGCACCTGGAAACCAGGGGCAGGAATTAAGCCAGAGCGGAGATGCTGCTTCTCCTGGCCCCACCAGATGCCGTCCCCACCAGATGCCCCTGCAGGACAGATGGAGATCATCTGTTTCCCTTGGTTACAAAAACTCATCCTCCCACAGTGCTGGGAAATACCCCATGTCTAGTGATTTTCCATTCCTCCCTGAGGGGAGCGAATGGAGCTGTCCTGCTGGGAGGGGCAGGTTAGCCACAAGACACTCCTTCCACCTACCTAGGCCTTGTCGTCCCATATAAGAGAGGGCTTGGCTGGGTACGGTGGCTCACGCCTGTAATCCCAGCACTTTGGGAGGTCGAGGTGGGTGGATCACGAGGTCAGGAGATGGAGACCATCCTGGCCAGCATGGTGAAACCCCGTCTCTTTTAAAATACAAAAATTAGCTGGGCACGGTGGCATGCGCCTGTAGTTTCAGCTACTCAGGAGGCTGAAGCAGGAGAATCGCTTGAACTCCGGAGGTGGAAGTTGCAGTGAGCTGAGATCGTGCCACTGCACCCCAGCCTGGGTGACAGAATGAGACTCCATCTCAAAAAAAAAAAAAAAAAAAAAAAGGAGGGCTCAACAGCAAAGCATAGCACACTGACTCAGTTGGAGTTAACACCAAAAATAGAACTGCTGACTTTTTTCTTTCTTTCAGTGATCATGGCTCACTGCAGCCTCAACTGCCTAGGCCCAAGGGACCCTCCCACCTTAGCCTCCTGAGTAGCTGGGACCACAGGCACCACCATGCCTGGTTAATTTTTTTATTTGTAGAGATGAGGTCTCACTATGTTGCCCAGGCTGGTCTTCAACTCCTGGGCTCAAGCGATCCTCTTGCCTTGGCCTCCCAAAGTACTGGGATTAACAGGCACGAGCCACCATGCCTGGCTGACCTTTCTTGGATGCTGACAAGGTGGCCAGCTTTGTGCCAAGCTCTGTGTGAAGCATTGCACAGAAGTTATCTCATTTAATTCAGCCAACTCTGTCAGGTTGGTACCATGTTTCTCTCCATTTGACAGATGAGAAAACAGGGGCTCAGAGATGATAATTCACTTGACCAGGGCCACAGTTAGGAAGTGGCAGAGCCAGCCTTTGAACTGAAGCCCCTTGACTCTCAGAGCTCAGATGTACAAAGTGTCCATGAAGCAATGTCCACGAAGAAAGCTAAACCTATGATACCCTCTGATTTCCACTGTGGAAAAATGACTTTTTCATATAGCCAGGGATTAGGAGAGGCTGTGGAGCAGAGCAGACTTATTTGTAATGTCATTAAAATAATTTTAAAAATAATCCATTGTTAATAAACAAAAGGAAAGTGAAGCTCTTTTGGGTGCCAGGCAGAGAGATGGTGTAAGAAGTAAAGGCTAGACTCAGTGGCTCCTGCCTGTAATCAAGCACTTTGAGAGGACAAGGTGGGAGAATCGCTTGAGCCCAAGAGTTCAAGACCAACCTGGGCAGCATAGGGAGACCCCATCTCCACAAGAAATACAAAATTAGCCAGGAATGATGGCCCACGCCTGTAGTCCCAACTACTTGGGAGGCTGAGGTAGGAGGATTGTTTGAGCCCGGGAGGTGGAGGCTGCAGTGAGCTGTGATTGTGCCACTGCACTCTAGCCTGGATGGCAGAGTGAGACTCTGTCTCAAAAAAAAAAAAAAAAAAAAAAGTAGCATACAACATAGCCAAAGTCCTGGAGTCTGCCTGGGCTTTTCAGAATGCCTGGCTTTGGATCTCAGTTCTGTTCATTCTGCACTCCTGGATGAGCGCCTCTCATCTTTTGGGTCACAGTTTCTTCTGTAAACAAAATGGGAATATACTGAGATCCACTTCCTGGGGTGGGTGTGATTCCAATGAGAGAATGTGTGTGACGCTCTGCGTAGGGGCTCCCTAGCCCATTGTCCTCAAAGGGTATTTCTTTGTTGGGGAGCTGGGTGGGGACAGGTTAGGGAAACTAACATCTACACCACTGTCACTAAGAATAATAAACTTGTGGACATTATTTACATGGAATTGTGGAACTGAAACATTAACTTGGCAGATGGTGAGGACTCAAAATCATGAAGAACCGAGAAATTACAACTGTGGCAAAAACGAGCCTGTGTTTGACAAGATTAGAAGGCTCTCTACAGGAGACCTTACATGCAAAAATCTCACCGAGTCTTAGCACTTCTATGAGGTAGGAACAATGTAATGTGCCCATTTTACAGGTGAAGAAGCTGAGGCTCAAGGATGAAAGACTTTTGCCCGAGGGCACATGGTTAGTAAGTGTTTGACAGCAGAGCACTCGATGTGGTGGTGGGTGTCACTGCCCTTTTCCAGCTCAGGAGACTGCGTGGCTCCCTGGCACCAGCCTTGGCCTAGAGTGTGGGCTTTGGGTCTGTATCAGGCATGATCCTATCAGAGAAAAAGCACCAGTAGGATATATTTCGAGGAGTTGGCTTATACTGTTGTGGAGTCTGGCTGGGCAAGTCTGAAAGTGGTAGGTGGAAAACTCAGGCAGGAGCTGATGCTACAGGTAGAGTTTCTTCTGGGAAATCTGTTTTGTTCATAAGGCCTTTGAACTGATTGGAAAAGGCCAACCCAGATGATCAAGGATAATCTCCTTAAAGTCAGCTGATTGCAGATGCTAATAACCACAGCTACAAAATCCTTTCACAGCAGCGGCTCGATTAGTGTCTGATAAAATAGCCAGGTACTATAGTCTCGCCAAGTCGACACATCAGACTAACCATCACGGGGTCAGACAGACCTGGGCTTGAGTCCTTGTGCTACCACCTGTTAGCTGTGCTTCACTGGGCAAGTTTCTCTGACTCTCTGATCCCCAGTCCCCTCATCTACCAAATGCCATGGTAGTGCTTACTGCGGTTGGTTATCAGGATTAAATGCAATTTTATAAATCACAGTGCCTTCATCCAGTGCCTGTCACCTAGAGAGAAGGAAGACACACACAAAAGTAGGTGGTCACAAACCAGTGTTCTGATTTTTTGTCGCCCAGGCTGGAGTGCAGTGGGGTGATCTCGGCTCACTGCAACCTCTGCCTCCTGGGTTCAAGCGATTCTTCTGCCTTAGCCTCCAGAGTAACTGGGGTTACAGGCGCACTCCACCATGCCTGGCTAATTTTTGTATTTTTTTTTTTTTGAGACGGAGTCTCGCTCTGTTGCCCAGGCTGGAGTGCAGTGGCCGGATCTCAGCTCACTGCAAGTTCTGCCTCCCAGGTTTACGCCATTCTCTTGCCTCAGCCTCCTGAGTAGCTGGGACTACAGGCGCCCGCCACCTCGCCCGGCTAGTTTTTTGTATTTTTTAGTAGAGACGGGGTTTCACTGTGTTAACCAGGATGGTCTTGATCTCCTGACCTCGTGATCCACCCGTCTCGGCCTCCCAAAGTGCTGGGATTACAGGCTTGAGCCACCGCGCCTGGCCTAATTTTTGTATTTTTAAGTAGAGACAGGGTTTCACCATGTTGGCCAGTTTGGTATCAAACTCCTGACCTCAGGTGATCCGCCCACCTCGGCCTCCCAAAGTGCTGGGATTACAGGTGTGAGCCGCTGTGCCATTCCAGGTACTTCTTAAATATCCAGATGACACTTTGTT
Organism: Trachypithecus francoisi; assembly: GCF_009764315.1. NCBI lineage: Eukaryota > Metazoa > Chordata > Mammalia > Primates > Cercopithecidae > Trachypithecus > Trachypithecus francoisi. Next base: position 95,907,612 of record NW_022681457.1, on the reverse strand, counting down.
AGCGAGATTCGGTCTGTAGAGTTGTTGGGATCTATAGTAAAAATCCCCCGACTATGAGACAAGAGGGCAGTAAGATGTGCAGGAACCCTAGGCTGCTGTCTCCTTCAGAGAAACCCCTTACTTTTCAGCTTAGAAAGTCTTTCCTCCAGGAAGCCTTCTCTGATTGCTCCGTATCACTCTTCCAGCCAACGGGTAACCCTCCTCTGTGTTCCCACAGTGTCCTGTGTGTCCTCCACCGTTGGAGTAGGGACTATGCACTATTTCAGACATCTGATTGCTCCCCTGTTCTGCTCTCCCTGCCATGAGTGGGTGTGGGGTAGAGGGAGTATATCCTTTGTTCATAGCTGGAGCCCCAGCAGAGGGTCCAACACTCAGACAGCATATCACTAGGTGTTTGTACAAAGGACGTGTCCTATTTCCAGAGGCCCATGGTCTGATACGCCACGTCCTTGTGGGAGTCTGCTTTCTTGGGCCCCCATTGTGCCTGCTGCCCCATCCCTGGTCCAGCCATCCCTAAGCCAGAAGCAGAGCCAGGGTGGTGGGGAGGAGCTGCTTTTCCCTGGCTGCCATGAGTGTGTTATTCTCGAACTGAGCTGAACGAGGCATCTGTCCTGCTTGTTGAGTGTGACCCGGTTGGCCTCCCCGCTCACGTTCAACTCTGGAGCCTGGATTTCTCTGTTCCAGCCTTTAATCTTCTCCTATGACATGCTCTCTGGGCTTCATTATAATTAACCACTTTCCTTCCTCAGGCTGCGCCAAAACTGAGACAGCTAATTAATTTCTGGCCACTTGCCACTCTCGTTAAGTGGTGGGCAGGGATGCAGCCTACAGCTCTTACTGCCCAGCTGGGCTTGTTTTGACAGTCGTGGAGGGCAACCACCCCTTGTCTGCAAATAGAGGGAGCCCCAGCTGGACCCCAGCTGACTGGCAGTAGCTTCACTGAAGCTATTTGTTCCCCCGCAGTGGGCAGAGCCTTTGTGGTCACTGTTGTAATGTGCCTTGGTTTCCTTATTTGTAAAATAACGGGAATGAACTTGACCTGCAGTGAGAAGATTGGGTGGTGGTTAGGAGTGTGGGTTCTGGAGTCCAAGGAACCTGAGGCCCCACCTAGGCCTTGCCAGCCACAGCTGTGGGCCTCTGGGTGAGTTACTTCATCCCTCTGAGCCTCAACATTCCCCACCTGTAAGATGGAGAGAAGAGCGCTCACCTCCTGTGGTGGTTGTGTGGGTTCAGTGGGTTATGGAGCACATGGCTGCCACTTAAGAGGGAGACTGGCACATAGTAAGCACTCGTAAACACTCTCCCCAGCCATCTCTCCTTCTAGGCTAACATTCATTCTTGATGGAAAAAAAGACCTTCTGTTGTGAGAGCTGGGGTGTGGAGCAATTTTAACAGATATTGCTTCTGTGTTTAGGCCGTGGCTGGTGAGATGGTTAACCCCTTCGTATTAGTTCTCCAAGGCTGCCATAGCAAATTGCCATAAACTGGGCGACTTAAAACATTAGACATTTCAGCCAGGCGCGGTGGCTCATGCCTATAATCCCAGCACTTTGGGAGGCCGAGGTGGGCAGATCACGAGGTCAGGAGTTCGAGACCAGACTGGCCAATATGGTGATACCCCGTCTCCACTAAAAATACAAAAATTAGCTGGGCTTGGTGGTGTGCACCTGTAGTCCCAGCTACTCAGGAGACTGAGGCAGGAGAATCGCTTGAATCCAGGAGAGACTGCAGTGAGCCGAGATCGTGCCACTGCACTCCAGCCTGGGTGACAGAGCGAGACTCTGTCTCAAAAAAAAAAAAAAAAAATAGACATTTCACAGTTCAGGAGGCTAGAAGTCTGAAATCAAGGTGTTGGCTGGGCTGTGCTCCCTCTGAAGACTCTATGGAAGAGCGCTTGCTGGCCTGGCTTCGGTGGTTGCTGGCAATCTTTGGCATTCCAGCTACCTCACTCTAATTTTTTCCTGTTTTCACATGGCCACATGTGTCTCTGTGTCTTGTGTCCTTTGTTTGAAACAGGGCCTCTCTCTGTTGCCCAGGCTGGAATGCAGTGGCTTGAACACGGCTCATGACTTCCTGGGCTCAAGCAATCCCAAGTAGCTGGGACCACAGGTGTGTGCCACCATGCCCAGCTATTTTTATAGCAGCAGTCCTGAACGTTTTTGGCATCAGGGACCAATTTTGTGGAAGACAAGTTTTCCATGGATGGGGGTGGGGTCGGGGGACGGGGATAGTTTCAGGATGATTTGAGCTCATTACATTTATTGTGTACTCTATTTCTATTATTATTATATCATAATCGATAATGAAATAATTATACAACTCACCATAAGGTAGAATCAGTGGGGCTCCTGAGCTGGTTTTCCTACAACTAGATGGTCCCACCTAGGGGTGATGAGAGACAGTGACAGATCATCAGGCACTAGATTCTCATAAGGAGCTTGCAGCCTAGATCCCTCGCACGTGTAGTTCACAATAGGGTTCCTGCTCCTATGAGAATCTCACGCCACTGCTGATCTGACAGGAGGCGGAGCTCAGGTGGTAATGTGAGCAATGGGGAGTGGCTGTACACACAGATGAAGCTTCGCTCGCCCACTGCTCGCCTCCTGCTGTGTGGGCCCATTCCTATAAAACAGGGTTGGGGACCAGGTGCAGTGGCTCACACCTGTAATCCCAGCACTTTGGGAGGCCAAGGCAGGCGATCATGAGGTCAGGAGATCGAGACCAGCCTGGTCAACATCGTGAAATGCTGTCTCTACTAAAAATACAAAAATTAGTTGGGCGTGGTGGCACACACCTGTAGTCCTAGCTACTGGGGAGGCTGAGGCAGGAGAATTGTGTGAACCCGGGAGGCGGAGGTTACAGTGAGCCAAGATCGTGCCACTGCACTCCAGCCTGGCTACAGAGCAAGACTCCGCCTCAAAACAAAAACAAAAACCAAAACCAACCAGGGTTGGGGACCCCTGCTTTATGGAGAGTCTCACCGTATTGCCCGGGCTGGTCTTGAACTCCTGGACTCAAGTGATCCTCCTGCCTCAGCCTTCCAAAGTGTTGGGATTACAGGCATGAGCCATCCCACCCAAGCCTCTCTTTTTGTAAGGACACCAGTCATTGAAGGACCCACCCTAATCTAGTATGACCTCCTCTTAACTCATTACATCTGCAAAGTCCCTCTTTCCAAATAGTGTCACATTCCGAGGTTCCTGGTGGACATGGATTTTGGGGCACACTATTGAATTCAGTATACTCTCCCAAGGCTTACTCTCCTCTGTACAGTGAGGATGGCAGCAATTTCATAGGGTTTTTGGAGTGATTAAATGAGATGATCTCTGTAAATGTCATAGTAGCATTCAATAGAATGTGTCAGTTGTGTAAGCACTGAGTCCACATAGCTGCTGAGATGGAGGTGGTGGTGAAATGATAATAGTGGTTGAGATGGTTCCATTCTTGGACCTATCCTACACTGGTTGATCACTAGACCTAGAATGTAGACATCTGCAAAGAGCTGGGGCCTTGTCAGAAATTCTGAAGTCTTGGACAGGATTCTCCTTCCCCTTTAGCCTCAGCCACCGTGAACTTCATCTGAGACTTAGTTCCTAGGTCAGCTTGGAGAAGCAGAAGGAACTTGGTTTCCCAGAAGTCAGCAGAACCGATCTTCTGTGTGACCTCACACAACTGTTTTCCCCTTTCCAGGCCTCAGTTTCCCCATCTGTAAAGTGGGAGGGGAGGTTTGAACTCATTGTTACAGATCAGAGCCTCTTCCAGCGCTGAAGTTCTAACACAGGTCTCTGTGTCCCACCTCCGTGATGGCAGGTTACCAAGAGCCAGCAGGGAAGTCAGGGGCCCTGGGACTCCAGGGGCAGCCTCAAAGGTACATTTTGGATCCGTCTTCTTCACTTGAGTAAGAAGAGAAGCCACCATGATATGGGCGCACCAGGCAGAGTGCTAGGAACGTGGCAGGCATGACCTCATTTGATATTCCCCACACCCTCACGAGGCTGGGAAGATCATGATAACCAGTTCACAGAGGAGTAAACTGAGGCTCAGAGAAGTCAGAGCTCACCCAAGATCAGGGCAATTAGTTAGGGACAGAGCTGGGCTTCAGCAGGTGTGTCCAGTGTCAAAGTCCACGCCTCTCCTTGGGCTGCCCTTTTTATGGTTGTTGTAAGAGATGGGATCTAAAGCTGTGTCGCCCAGGCTGAAGTGCAATGGCTATTCACAGGTGCGATCATAGCACACTACTGCCTTGAACTCCCGGGCTCAAGTGATCCTCCTGCCTCAGCCTCCCCAGTAGCTGAGACTACATGTACTTTTATCGGATTCGTTCCCTAGGGCTGCCAAAATAAATTACCGCAGACTTGATGGCTTAAAACAGAAATGTATTCTCTCACAGTTCTGGAGGCCAGAAATCCAAAATCAAGGTGACAGCAGGGCTGTGCTTTCTCTGAAGCCTCTTGGGGAGAATCTTTCCTTGCTTCTTCCCGTTTCTGGTGGCCCCAGGCTCTTCTTCGTTTGCGGCTGCATCGTCTAATTTCTGCTTTCCTCTTCACATGGTCCTTTCCTCTCCTCCCTGTGTGTCTCTTACAGGGACACCTGTTGCTGGAGTTAGGGTCCACCTCGATGATCCAAGATGGCTCGAGATCCTTAATTACGACTGCAAATGATTTTGCATTTATAATGAGCAGCTGTTATTTCTGAGAGCTCGAACAGCATTTGAGAATAAAATTAATTCTAAATACTCTAGCAATCCACACTGGATTTGGTTGGAGACCAAATGAGCTTTGGTCTAGGCTGGACCCATTTGTTCAGTTTGGCTCCTGAGATGCCACAGGGTCAGTGGGACTGGGTGTAGACGTTCTCACCTTGTTGCTGCTGTTGTTATTGTTTTTGATTTTAGGTCTCTTGCCCCCACTTTGAACTCATGGGCTGTTGTGCATCAGTGGGAAAAAAAAACCCCTCAGTTTAGTTAATGACAAATTAGCTACCTTGGGTAAATGATCAGAGCAAACATTTCTCCCACCACCAGCAGAGCTGAGTCACTTCAGACTTCAGGGCAAACAGGGTCAGGCCCAGGCATCCTTCAGGGCACCTGGGCTGGTCCAGGGTGAGCATGGGAGAAGGTAGGAAGGGAGGGAGGGAAGGAGGATGAAAGGAGAGAGTGCAAGGGGAAGGGAGGATGAGGAAGAGAGACTGCCCTGATTCCATTTCTGGTCTGTGGCTCATTACTGAGGATCAGGCCACCCTGACACCTGCACGCAGGGTTCCTCCAATAAGCGCTGTGTCTCCTCTGAGCCTGGCCCTGTGCTGGGTGCTGGGAAACAGCGTGAAGGAGATACATTTCCTGCCTGAGAGATGTCCCAGTCCAGTGTGGAAGACAGACACATGAACATGTATTCATTTCACAAATGTGTTTTGAGTACCTGCATTGTGCTGGGTGCTGCTGTAGGTTCTAGGCTCTTCGTGATAGCCAAGACAGACGTGATCCCTGCCCTCTGAGAGCTATATATATATATATATATATATATGAGATAGAGTCTCGCTTTGTCCCTCAGGCTGGAGTGCAGTGGCGTAATCATAGCTCACTGCAGCCTCTACTTCCTGCACTGAAGTGACCCTCCCACCTCAGCCTCCTGAGTAGCTGCCACTACCTGGCAAAAAGTATGTGAAGGACACACAGAGTACTTTGGGTCCACAGGAGAGAAGCTAAAACCAAAGCCAAGACGAAGGTACTGGGGTTTTGGGGAAGAGTACTGGGTTTGACTCTGCTCAGCCTGTTTCTCACTCTGCAGCCTGGGGCAGGTCCCACTGCCTGTAAATTGGGAATAATGAACACTGTCTGCCCCATAGTGAGGATTAAATAATGTAAAATATGGGGCTGGGCACAGTGGCTCGTGCTTGTAATCCCAGCTTGGGAGGCCAAGGTGGGTGGATCACTTGAGGTCAGGAGTTCGAGACCAGCCTGGCCAACATGGTGAAACCCCAGCTCCACTGAAAATACAAAAATTATCCCGGCATGGTGGTGGGCGGCGGTAATCCCAGCTACTCGGGAGGTTGAGGCAGGAGAATCACTTGAACTGGGAGACGCAGGTTCCAGTGGGCTGAGATCATACCACTGCACTCTAGCCTGGGAGACAGAATGAGACTCCATCTCTAAATAAATAAATACATAAATAAATAAATAAAGTAAAATGCTTATCCCAGTGACTGGAATATAGTAAGTTTCCAACAAATGTTTATTATCTGTTAAAGAAAAAACCAAACACAGGCGTATGGAGCATATAAACCACACCTGAGAAAGACCTAGCACACAGTTATCCATGAATACTGGCTGCCCCCCCTTGGGACCAGAGGTGTACATTTTGTTCTGAATTGACCTCTCCTCCTTGCTCCACTGGGCCCCACATTCGTGCCTGTGACATTGTTTTGATGTTTGTAAGTCTGTCTCTCCCTGACCCCACCTGGACCGTGAGCACCTTGTCTTCAAATCCTGAAACCATAGCAGGGTTGGGGAATGTGTGAGAAGCAGTTGAATGCTACGGAGTGGGCCCATCCCTAGCCCAGCCCGGCCCCTTCTCCATGGCCAAGGTTTCACAAATGCAGGTGGCAAGGAGGCTGGGGGAAGGCGGACACAGACCCAGGTGGTTATGAGCTTAGGCTCTGGAAACCAGATAGAGCTGCACTTGAATCCTACCACCACTACTTCTTAGCTGTGTGTTTTGGATGAGCATCTAACTTAGCTCATTTGTAGAATGAGGCTGAGATGAAATCCTGCATTCACTGCTTTTAGCATAGTGCTTGGCACACAGGAGAGTATGGCTTCGAGGAAACAGCCTGCCCAAAGCTGTCGGTCCTCTCCCATTGACACCTTGCACAAAGGAGGGAGGTATTGATCTTTTGGGCACTGGGCATTTATTTATTTATTTTTATTTAATTAATTAATTTATTTATTATTATTATTTTTGAGACAGAGTCTCCCAGAGTCACCCAGGCTGGAGTGCAGTGGTGTGATCTCAGTTCACTGTAGCCTTCGCCTCCCGGGTTGAAGTGATTCTCCTGCTTCACCCTCCCGAGTAGCTGGGACTATAGGCATGCACCACCACACCTGGCTAATTATTTTTTTTTTGTATTTTTAGTAGAGATGGGGTTTCATTATGTTGGCCAGACTGGTCTTGAACTCTTGGCCTGAAGTGATTCACCTGTCTCGGCCTCCCAAAGTGCTGGGATTACAGGCATGAGTCATCTCGCTGGCCTTATTTTTACTTTTATTTTGAGACAGTGTCTCACTCTATCGCCTAGGCTGGAGTGCAGTGGCCACGATCATGGCGGACTGCAACCTCTACCTCCTAGACTCAAGCAATCCTCCCACCTCAGCCTCCAGGGTAGCTGGGACTATAGGCACGTGCCACCATGCCCAGCTAACTTTTTTTTTTCTCTCTTTTTTTTTTTTTTGAGATGGAGTCTTGCTCTGTCGCCCAGGCTGGAGTGCAGTGCCATGATCTCGGCTCACTGCAAGCTCCGCCTCCTGGGTTCACACCATTCTCCTGCCTCAGCCTCCTGAGTAGCTGGGACTACAGGCGTGTGCCACCAAGCCCGGCTAATTTTTTTGTATTTTTAGTAGAGAAGGGGGTTTCACCGTGTTAGCTAGGATGGTCTTGATCTCCTGACCTTGTGATCCGCTCACCTCAGCCTCTCAAAGTGCTGGGATTGCGGCGTGAGCCACCGCACCCAGCCAACTTTTGTATTTTTTGTAGAGACGGGGGTTCACCATGTTGCCCCAGCTGGTCTTCAATTCCTTAGCTCAAGTAATTCACCTGCTTTGGCATCCCAAAATGCTGGGACCACCGGCATGAGCCACTGCACCACGCCTAGGCACCGGGCATTTAGATGTCAGTCGCTCTGACCAACTGCTCTGGCTTTGCTTGGGGAGAATGTTCTTACCAGGAGCTTACTTGTCAGTCGGCATTTGGGTATTCAGTTGAGAAGCCCAGCTCTCCAGAGGCCCAGGAACGAGTGTGGATTGAATGTGGCCTGGCTGTGCAAGGTACAACCAGTCTCCATCAAACTGAAAGAAAATTAATAGAGGTGGTGATGATCCTTCTGCAGTGGGGGCTTGTTTAACAGAGGAGTGTAGGGCTTTGAAACGAACATGCATAGCCACTCAGTGCTTGGTGCTAGGGAAGCTTTGGGGATTTGGAATTGGAAAGAAAGCAGAGGGTTTCCCAAAGATATCTCAGGGTCAACAGAGGTTCAGCCAGAGCTTTCCAGTCCCTACCCCCTGGTTGGATCCAATGGGTGATGATTAAACCCTAAAAGAAAAAAGCAGGCCAGGTGTAGTGGATCATGCTTGTAATCCCAACATTTTGGGAGGCTGAAGTGGAGATCACTTGAGTCCAGGAGTTTGAGACCAGCCTGGACAACATAGCGAGATCCCATCTCTACAAAGAAATTTTTAAAAAAATAATTTTAAAAATTAGTTTGGGCCGGGCGCGGTGGCTCAAGCCTGTAATCCCAGCACTTTGGGAGGCCGAGACGGGCAGATCACGAGGTCAGGAGATCGAGACCATCCTGGCTAACACAGTGAAACCCCGTCTCTACTAAAAAATACAAAAAACTAGCTGGGCGAGGTGGCGGGCGCCTGTAGCCCCAGCTCCTCGGGAGGCTGAGGCAGGAGAATGGCGTGAACCTGGGAGGCGGAGCTTGCAGTGAGCTGAGATCCGGCCACTGCACTCCAGCCTGGGCGACAGAGCAAGACTCCGTCTCAAAAAAAAAAAAAAAAAAAATAGTTTGGTGTGATAGCACGCATCTGTAGTCCTATCCTACCTACTTGGAAAAAAAAAAAAGAGGCCGGCGCGGTGGCTCAAGCCTGTAATCCCAGCACTTTGGGAGCCGAGACGGGCGGATCACGAGGTCGGAGATCGAGACCATCCTGGCTAACACGTGAAACCCCGTCTCTACTAAAAAATACAAAAATTAGCCGGGCGAGATGGCGGGCGCCTGTAGTCCCAGCTACTCGGGAGGCTGAGGCGAGAGAATGGCGTAAACCCGGAGGCGGAGCTTGCAGTGAGCTGAGATCCGGCCACTGCACTCCAGCCTGGGCGACACAGCGAGACTCCGTCTCAACAAAAAAAAAAAAAAAAAAAAAAAAAAAAAAAAAGAAAAAATACCAGGTTGGGGAATACAAAAGGGTCACAATTTTCAACTACACTGTGGCCTGTAAGTTGCTCACTTTCACATGTGTGGCTCCTGGAAAGCATCATTACACTAAAATTACCAACAAGGAAGCAGGTTCAGAAAGGTGAAGTGATTTGCTCAAGATCACTGAGCTATGTATGTTGAGGCGCCAAGATCTGAATGGCTTGAAAGGACGCCCTCACCCCACTCCCAAGCTTAGACAATAAACATAGCGATAGCTCTTGATTATCCCCTTTTTTATTGTGATAAAATATACACAACACAAAAAATACCACTGTAACCATTCTTAAGGGTGTAGTTCGGTGGCATTAAGTACATTCACACTGTTATGCAGCCATCAAAACTATTCATTTCCATAACTTTTTTATTTTCCCAAACTGAATCTCCATACCCTTTAAACAGTAACTGGCCATCCTCCCCTTGCCCCAGCCCCTTGTAACCCCAGGGCTTCTGCCTCTCTGACTACTCTAGGTGGCTCATGTAAGTGAAATCATACAGTGTTTGTCTTTTTTGTCTGGCTAATTTTACTTAGCACAATATCCTCAAAGTTCATCTGTGTTGTAGTAGGTGTCAGAATTTCCTTCTTTTTTTTTTTTTTTTTTTTTTCTTTTGAGACAGGGTTTTGTTCTGTCACCCATGCTGGAGTGCAGTGATGTGATCTCGGCTCACTGCAACCTCGACTTCCGGGGTCAAGCAGTCATCCCACCTCAGCCTCCCCAGTAGCTGGGACTACAGGCATGTACCACCACGCCGGGCTAATTTTTGTATTTTTTGTAGAGATGGGGTTTCGCCATGTTGGCCAGGCTGGTCTCAAACTCTTGAACTCAAGTGATCCACCCACTTGAGCCTCCCAAAGTGCTAGGATTACAGACATGAGCTACCATGTTCGGCCCTTGTTCATTTTTTAATTAACTTATTTGCTTTTGGTTGAGTTGTAGGAATTATTTATATAGTCTGGATATTAACCGCTTATCAGATATGTGATTTGCAAATCTTTTCTCCCATTCCATGAGTGGCCTTTTCATTCTGTTGATAGTGCCATTTGTTTTGTTTTTTATGGGGGGTGACAGAGTCTCACTGTGTCACCCAGGCTGGAGTGCAGTGGCACAATCTTGGCTCACTGCAACCTCTGCCTCCCAGGTTCAAGCAATTCTTGTGCCTCAGTCTCCCGAGTAGCTGGGATTACAGGTGTGCACTACCACTTTCGGCTAATTTTTGTATTTTTTTTTGTTTTTTTTGTTTTTTTTTTTTGAGATGGAGTCTTGTTCATCACCCAGGCTGCAGTGCAGTGGCGTGATCTTGGCTCACTGTAAGCTCTGCCTCCCGGGTTCACGCCATTCTCCTGTCTCAGCCTCCCGAGTAGCTGGGACTACAGGCGCCTGCCAATGCGCCCGGCTAATTTTTTGTATTTTTAGCAGAGACGGGGTTTCACCGTCTTAGCCAGGATGATCTCGATCTCCTGACCTTGTGATCCACCCGCCTCGGCCTCCCAAAGTGCTGGGATTACAGGCGTGAGCCACCGCACCCAGCCTGTATTTTTTTGTAAAGATGGAGTTTCAGCATGTTGGACAGACTGGTCTCAAACTGCTAACCTCAGGTGACCCACCTGCCTTGGCCTCCCGAAGTCCTGGGATGATAGTGTCATTTGAGGCACAAAAGTTTTAAATTTGATATAGTCAGCCAGGCGTGGTGGCTCACGCCTGTAATCCCAGCACTTTCGGAGGCCAAGGTGGGCAGATCATGAGGTCAGGAGTTCGAGACCAGCCTGATCAATGTGGTGAAACCCCATCTCTACTAAAAATACAAAATTACCTGGGGCCGGGCACGGTGGCTCACACCTATAATCCCAGCCCTTTGGGAGGCCGAGGCGGGTGGATCACTGGAGGTCAGGAGTTCGATACTAGCCTGGCGAACATGGTGAAACTCTCTCTACTAAAAAATACAAAAATAATTAGCTGGGCGTGGTGGCAAGCGCCTGTAATCCCAGGTGCTTGGGAGGCTGAGGCAGGAGAATTGTTTGAACCCAGGAGGCAGAGGTTGCAGTGAGCTGAGATCACGCCACTGCACTCCAGCCTGGGAGACAGAGCGAGACTCTGTCTCAAAAAAAAAAAAAAAGAAAAAAGAAAAAAAAAAATTAGCTGAGTATGGTGGCATGGGCCTGTAGTCCCAGCTGCTCAGGAGAATCGCTTGAACCTGGGAGGTGGAGGTTACGGTAAGCTGAGATTGCGCCACTGCACTCCAGCCTGGGAGACAGAGTGAGACCCCATCTCAAAAAAAAAAAAAAAAAAAAGATATAGTCCAACTTAATGTATTTGTTGTTGTTGCTGCCTGGGCTTTTGGTGTCATACCCAAGAAATCATTGCCAAATCTAAGAAGAAACTTTAAAAAGAGGAAAAAAAGAAAGAAAGGAAAACAAATAAAAAAACACAAGAAATCATTGCCAAATCTGGTGTCATGAAGCTTTCCCCCTATATTTTCTTCTAGGAGTTTTATGGTTTTAGCTCTTACATCTTGGATCCATTTTGAGTTAATTTTTGTATATGGTGTAAGGGAAAGGCCCAACTTCATATCTACAACCTTTTGTAATAGAAAAAAAAATTAGAGAACAACAGTAGAGTTTTGGGAAATGGAACCATAAACAATTTCTCTTTCTAGAAAGTTGGGTCTCTTGCCCCCTCCTGCCTTGTTCTCCATCTAGCCTCCACACAGTAGTCAGCATGATCTTTTAAGAAATTCACATACATGAACCACATCACTTCCCTGTTTAAAGTCTTCAATGACTTCCTGTTACACTCAGAGTAAGCCCAAACTTCTTGCCGTAGCCCAAAGGCCCTGTGAGATTTGACTCCTGCAGATTTCTGCTGCTGCATCTCCTGTTGCCTCCTTTCTGGCTCGCTGCACTGTCAATCACATGTGATTTCTGACCATTCCTGCAGCTCATCCGGCTCTTTCCTGCTACAGGGCCTTTGTACATGCTGTTCCTTCTCTTTGGACCAACCTTCTTCCTTCTCTTCACATGGCTAACTCTCATCCTTCCAACCTGGCAGAAATGTCACCGTTCAAAATATAGACTGGGGCTGGGTGCGGTGGCTCAAGCCTGTAATCCCAGCACTTTGGGAGGCCGAGACGGGCGGATTGCGAGGTCAGGAGATTGAGACCATCCTGGCTAACATGGTGAAACCCTGTCTCTACTAAAAAATACAAAAAACTAGTTGGGCGAGGTGGCGGGCACCTGTAGTCCCAGCTCCTTGGGAGGCTGAGGCAGGAGAATGGCGTGAACCTGGGAGGCGGAGCTTGCAGTGAGCTGAGATCCGGCCACTGCACTCCAGCCTGGGCGACAGAGCGAGACTCCGTCTCAAAAAAAAAAAAAAAAAAAAAAAAATATATATATATATATAGATAGATAGATAGATAGACTGGGTGGCTTCAACAACAGAGATTTAGTTTCCCAGTTCATAAGGACAGAAGTCCAAGATCAAGCTGCCACCACGGTCAGGTTCTAGTGAGGGCTGTCTTTCTGGCCTCTAGATGGCTGCCTCATCACTGTCCTCACATGGCAGAGAGAGAGAGAGAAAGAGAGTGAGAGAGAGAGAGCAAACTCGGGCGGATCGCCTGAGGTCAGGAGCTTGAGACCAGCCTGGCCAACATAGTGAAACCCCGTCTCTCCTAAAAACACAAAAATTAGCCGGGCATGGTGGTGGGTGCCTGTAATCCCAGCTACTAGGGAGGTTGAGGCACGAGAGTCACTTGAGCCCAGGAGGTGGAGGTTGCAGTGAGCTGAGATTACACCACTGCACTCCAGCCTGGGCAACGGAGCAAGACTCTGTCTCAAAAAAAGAAAAAAAAAAAAGAGAGAGAGAGAGAGCAAGCTCTCTGGGGCCTCTCTTACAAGTGCAGTAATCCCACCATCCCAAAGGCCCCACTGTATTTATTCAGAGCTGTATCACATGGAGCCTGTTTGCATTTCTTTCTTTCTCTCTCTCTCTTCTTTCTTTCTTTCTTTCTTTTCTTTCTTTCTTTCTTCTTCTTCTTCTTCTTTCTTTCTTCTTCTTTCTTTCTTTCTTCTTCTTTTTCTTTCTTTCTTTCTTTCTTTCTTTCTTTCTTTCTTTCTTTCTTTCTTTTCTTTCTTTCTTTCTTTTTCTTTCTTTCTTTCTTTCTTCTTTCTTCTTTCTTTCTTTCTCTCTCTCTCTTCTTTCTTCTTCTTTTTCTTTCTTTCTTTTTCTTTCTTTTCTTTCTTTCTTTCTTTCTTCTTTCTTTCTCTTTCTTCTCTCTCTCTCTCTCTCTCTCTTCTTTCTTCTTTTCTTTTTTTTTCTTTTTTTTCTTTTTATAAGATGGAGTTTCTCTCTTGTTGCCCAGGCTGGAGTTCAGTGGCGCGATCTCAGCTCACTGCAACCTCTGCCTTCCGGGTTCAAGCAATTCTCCTGCCTCAGCCTCCCGAGTAGCTGGGATTACAGGTGCCCGCCACCATGCCCAGCTAATTTTTGTATTTTTAATAGAGATGGGGTTTCGCCATGTTGGCCAGACTGGTCTTAAACTCCTGACCTCAGGTGATCCACCTGTCTTAGCCTCCCAAAGTGCTGGGATTACAGCCGTGAGCTACCGTGCCCGGCCGAGCCTGTTTGCATTTCTGACCTGAGGACACCTCAGAGGTGACAGGACCGGGGCAGAGGTCTAGCCAAATAGATGTGAGTGCACTGAAGTGGAAGGGCCCAGGTGTGAGTGCTGGAGAGCCAGGTTCTTTGAGGTTCTCCATGTATCCGCTGAGGACCAAATGGCATATGTTATTGGGAGAAGCAGCCTCTGTGGACATGGATACTGAAAGAACAACAAAGGCCGGGCACAATGGCTCAGGCCTGTAATCCCAGCACTTTGGGAGACTGAGGTGGGCGGATTGCTTGAGCCCAGGAGTTTGAGACCAGCCTGGACCCTGTGTCTACAAATAATTAAAAAATTAGCCAGGTGTGGTAGTGTGCACCTGTAGTCTCAGCTACTTGGGAGACTGAGGTAGGAGGATCGCTTGAGCCCAGAAGGCCAAAGCTGCAGTGAGCTGTGATCGCACCACTGCACTCCAGCATGGGCAACAGGGTGAGGACCAGCCTCAAAAATAAATACATAAAAATAAATAAAACCAGAAAATCAATTGTTGTGTTGGGCTTGGGGCTCTCATATGTAAACTGCAGAGTAAAGCAAAAAAAAACAAAAACAAAAAACAAAATACATACACACACACACACACACACACACACACACACATACAAAACAGTTATTTGAAAAAAATTGCCAGGCACGGTGGCTCACGCCTATAATCCCAGCACTTTGCGGGGCTGAAGCAGGTGGATCACAAGGTCAGGAGTTCCACACCAGCCTGGCCAAGATGTCCATACTAAAATGTAAAAATAAAACCCTGTCCATACTAAAAATGTAAAAATTAGCTGGGTGCGGTGGTGGGCACCTGTAACCCCAAGTTACTCAGGAGGCTGAGAAAGGAGAATTGCTTGAATGTGGGAGGCAGAGGTTGCAGTGAGCTGAGATCATGCCACTGCACTCTAACCTGGGCAACAGAGCAAGACTCCGTCTAAAAAATAAAAAAAAATTGGCAGCAAGAGGAACCCCAATACCATCACATTGGGAGTTAGGGCTTCAGTATATGAATTTGGGGGAACTGAATTCAGTTCATAACACACCTCCTCAGAGAAGCCATTGTTGACCTTCTAATCTAAGCCAGGGTCCCTCCACACTCCCCAGCCTGTCACCCTCACTAGGCAGTGTCCATCAATATACCCCGTTCTTACCCTTCCCAGCATCTTGGTAACAGCAGGTAACTGTTCATTAATTAATGCAGCAGTTTGTTCAATGTCTACCTTCTCCCTAAAGTCATAGATTTCAAGAGGGTGGACTGTCGTCATTACTCTTAGATCCCTTATTCAGTGCCTGGCACAGTTCGAGTGTCCACTTAATACCTGTTAGATGAGTGAGCAAACCCCAGTTTATAATAAGTTCACGTTCTTGACTTTTTCACTATGAGAGATGGGGGAGGAAGGAAAGTAACAAATACTGAGTAGTTACCAGATGTTGGCACTTAGACTGTGTTCAATACCAGCTCTGCCACTTACTAGTCATATGTATGACCTTGGATAAATCACCTCGCCTCTTGTGCCTCAGTTTATCTTCTCTAAGATGTGTCAGTATATTTGGACCACGAGAAGCAACTGGAAGAGGAATGACAGCAGGGGTGAGGTGTGGGACAGAAAACAGGGGCAGGAGGATGATTGGTCTAGAGGGAGTACTGGGACTGTTAGGCACCCCCATCCTTGTACCCTGTACAACCAGATGGCTGCCCCTCCACTCTGCAAGAAGGCAAGGTTTTTTCTTTTCCTAGAGAAGTTAACATGGGGGAAGTCTGGACTCAGGGGCAGCAGACCCAGAAAGGGTCAGGACAAGATACCAAAGGTAAATGGGGAGCGGGAGGCCAGGCATGGTGGCTCATGCCTGTAATCCCAGCCTTTGGGAGGCCAAGGTGGGAGGATCACTTGAGTCCAGGAGTTGGAGACCAGCCCGAGCAACATATTGAGACCCCCATCTCTATTTTAATTTTTTTTTTAATGGGGAGATGAGGGCACTCCTAGGCCCTTTCTCCAGCTCTGCCAACAGAATTCTGGCAGCCAGAGGTATGCAATCCAGGTGAGAGATGGGAGGATTATTTTCTGAAGACCTGAAGGCCAGAGAAGAGACCTACGGAAACTGATACTTATATGTCCCTCAGTGTAAAAGCCAGGTCATCACTCAATTCTCCTGTAGTGAAGCCCATCAGTTGACAGGGCCCTCACACTGATACACACGTGCACACACACGCACACACACACATGCACACACACATGCACTCACGGGCCCACACACGCACACACATGCACTCACGGGCCCACACACATGGACGCACACATGCACACACACATGCACGCGCACACATGCACACACGGGCACATACACACGGGCACACGCACACACACATACATGCACGCACACACACATGTGCACACACATGGGCACACACATGCACGCGCATGCATACACACACGGAGCTGCCAATTATTTAGTGCTTCACTTAAAAATCAGCGTTTAATTATATATCACCAGATACTTGAAGGAAGTCTCCAGGATAAGAGAGGAAGGCTAAAGCAGACAAAGGAACAAAAATGTTTGAAGGAAGTAAAAGATGCAGAGAGCAGAAGAAAATACAAAACAAGGCTTCTTAGCGTCCTCAGAGAGTTAAGATATTATGTCCCTGAAATAAGATGCTACAAATGCTATATGAAAAAGGAATAACAAGAGAAGAAGAAAGGGCACTGGAAAAATAAAACATGAGAGTCAAACTTTTTTTTTTTTTTCTTTTTGAGAAGGAATCTTGCTCTGTCGTCCAGACTGGAGTGCAGTGGCACGATCTCGGATCACTGCAAGCTCTGCCTCCCAGATTCACACCATTTTCCTGCCTCAGCCTCCCGAGTAGCTGGGACTACAGGCGCCCGCCACCATACCCAGCTAATTTTTTGTATTTTTAGTGGAGACAGGGTTTCACCATGTTAGTCAGGATGGTCTCGATCTGCTGACCTCGTGATACGCCCACCTCGGCCTCCCAAAGTGCTGGGATTACAGGCTTGAGCCACCGCGCCCGGCCGGGAGTCAAACTTTTTAAAAAGACAGGGGCCAGGCATGATCACTTGTGCCTGTAATCCTAGCACTTTGGGAGGCCAAGGTGTAAGGAACACTTGAACCCAGGAGTTTGAGACCAGCCTGAGAAACATAGGGAGACTGCATCTCTACAGTTTTTTTTTTTTTTTTTTTTTGAGAAGGAATCTTGCTCTGTTGCCCAGGCTGGAGTGCAGTGGCGCGATCTCAGCCCATCGCAACCTCCACCTCCCAGGTTCAAGCGATTCTCCCGCCTCAGCCTCCGGAGTAGCTGGGATTACAGGCATGCTCCACCACGTCCGGCTAATTTTGTATTTTTAGTAGAGATGGAGTTTCTCCATATTGGTCAGGCTGGTCTCCAACTCTCAACCTCAGGTAATCCGCCTGCCTCGGCCTCCCAAAGTGCTGAGATTACATGCGTGAGCCACTGTGCCCAGCCTAAAAAATGTTAATTAGCTAGGCATGGTGGTGCACCTGTGACCCCAGCTACTGGGGAGGCTGAGGTGGAAGGATCGATTGAGCCTAGGAGATTGAGGCTGCAGTGAGCTGTGATCACACCAGTGCACTCCAGCCTTGGTGACAGAGCAAGATCTGTCTCAAAATAATAATAATCATAATCATAATAATAGCAATAATAAAAGGTCAATGGAAGAATCGAGAGATAACGAAAAGGAAATTTCCCAGAAGATAGAACAAAAAGACGATGTAAGGAAATTAGAGGATCGATCCAGGAGGCCCAATATCTGACTAAGGGATTTCCCAAGGATCCCAGAGAAAGCAAAGGGGAGGAAATGGTACAAGGACGTTTTATACTGAAGGACATGATTCTTCACACAGACACATGGAGCTGCCAGTTCACCTAGGAGAGGTGGGGAAGGGAGGAAGGTAACAAGTACTGAGTGGTTACCCTTAGAGGGTCCAACAGAAATGAAAAAGAGCCACTTGAAAGCACACCGTCACAAAGCGTCAGACTACCGGGGATAAAGAGAGGAACCTACAAGTTTTGCGGGTAGAGAGGACAGATCACATACAAAACATCAGGAATCAGAATGGTTTTAGATGCTTCAGTGGCAACGCTGGAGGCTGGATGACGAGGGAGCCATGCCTTCAAAATGCTGATGGAAAATTACTTCCAACCTACCATTTCATGTCCAGTCAAAGAAATCAGAAATTAGAATAGAATAAACACATTTTCAGACAAGCAAGGGTGTAAAAATTCTACCTCCTATGTGCCCTTTCTCAGGAAGTGATTAGAGGATGTCTTCCACCAAAATGAAGGCATAGATCAAGACAGAGGAAGACTTGCAAGCCAAGAAAGGAGTGCTCTAGCCAAGGAGGACAGGTGTGCAGCTGGTGTAGAATAGAAAGCAAACAGTGCAGATGGAAAGTGGGGAGGAGGCCGGGCGCGGTGGCTCACGCCTGTAATCCCAGCACTTTGGGAGGCCAAGGCGGGCGGATCACCTGGAGTCAGGAGTTCGAGACCAGCCTGAGCAACATGAAGAAACCCCGTCTCTACTAAAAATAAAAGATTAGGCTGGGCGTGGTGGTGATCATGCCTGTAATCCCAGCTGCTCGGGAGGCTGAGGTGGGAAAATCACTTGAATGGCTGAGGCAGGAAAATCGCTTGAACCCGGGAGGGAGAGGTTGCGCCATTGCACTCCAGTCTAGGCAACAGGAGAGAAACTCCATCAGAAAGAAGAAAGAGAAAAAGAAAGAAAAAGAAAGAAAGCGAAGAGAGAGAAGAGAAAGGAAAGGAAAGAAAGAAAAAAAGAAAGAGAAAAAAAAAAAAAGAAAAAAAAACAAAAAAAAAAAAAAAAAAAAAAAAAAAAAAAAAAGAAAGAAGAAAAAAAAGAAAAAAGAAAAAAAAAAAGAAAAGAAGGAAAGAAAAAGAAAGAAAAAAGGAAAAAGAAAGAAAGAAAGAAAGGAGGGAGGGAGGGAAGGAAGGAGGAGAAAGGAAAGGGAAAAAGAAAGAAAAGAAAGGCCGGGCGCGGTGGCTCAAGCCTGTAATCCCAGCACTTTGGGAGGCCGAGACGGGCGGATCACGAGGTCAGGAGATCGAGACCATCCTGGCTAACCTGGTGAAACCCCGTCTCTACTAAAAAAAATACAAAAAACTAGCCGGGCGACGAGGCGGGCGCCTGTAGTCCCAGCTACTCGGGAGGCTGAGACAGGAGAATGGCGTAAACCCGGGAGGCGGAGCTTGCAGTGAGCTGAGATCCGGCCACTGCACTCCAGCCTGGGCGACAGAGCGAGACTCCGCCTCAAAAAAAAAAAAAAAAAAAAAGAAAAGGAAAGAAAAGAAAGAAGGAAAGGTTCAGAACACAGCTCACTAGGAAAACAAAAAGAACTGATAGATTTTGCAACTGGATGGAAGAGGCATCTTATAGGTCTTTTGGAGTGTTTGAGGAGATTTAGCAATATGTACACAGAACTAAGCAAGTGGATAAAATTGGGGCAATTATTACTTCTGGGAAACTTAAATGTCTGCGCTACAAAATGTAATTATAGTATGCTCTTTGGCTTAGTAGTGGACAATATTTACAAAGTCATAAGAATGTAAACCCAGGCCGGGCGCGGTGGCTCAAGCCTGTAATCCCAGCACTTTGGGAGGCCGAGACGGGCGGATCACGAGCTCAGGAGATCGAGACCATCCTGGCTAACATGGTGAAACCCCGTCTCTACTAAAAATACAAAAAACTAGCCGGGCGAGGTGGCGGGCGCCTGTAGTCCCAGCTACTCGGGAGGCTGAGGCAGGAGAATGGCGTGAACCCGGGAGGCGGAGCTTGCAGTGAGCCGAGATTGCGCCACTGCACTCCAGTCTGGGCGACAGAGCGAGACTCCACCTCAAAAAAAAAAAAAAAAAGAATGTAAACCCTAAATACTGAGCTAAAAATGGTGATAAAACTATATTGGAACCAGACATGGTGGTACGCACCTGTAGTCCCAGCTACTCAGGAGTCTGAGGCCAGAGAATTGTTTGAGCCCAGGAGATGGAGGCTGTAGTGCACTATGGTTGCACCTGTGAATAGCCACTGCACTCCAGCCTGGACAACATAGTAGGACCCCATCTCTTAGGATTTATTTTCTTTCTTTCTTTCTTCTTTCTCTCTTTCTTTCTTTCCTTTTCTTTCCCTTTCTTTGTTTGTTTCTTTCTCTCTCTCTCTCTCTTTTTCTTTCCTTCCTCCCTCCCTTCTTCTCTTTTCTTTTCTTTGTGATGGAGTTTTGCTCTTATTGCCCAGGCTGGAGTGCTACGGGATGCTCTTGGCTCACTACAACCTCTGCCTCCTGGGTTCAAGCAATTCTCCTGCCTCTGCCTCCCGAGTTACTGGGACTACAGGCGCCCGCCACCATGCCCAGCTAACTTTTTGTATTTTTAGTAGAGAAGGGGTTTCACTATGTTGGCCAGGCTGGTCTTGAACTCCTGGCCTCAGGTGATCTACCCGCCTTGGCCTCCCAAAGTGCTGGGATTACAGACATGAGCCTCTACGCCCAGCCAAGACCCCGTCTCTTAGAAACAAACAAATAAACAACTATGTTGGGAGGATGGAGAGAGGAACAGTTGGGTGATGTGATGAGTTAGTCCTCATCTTCTGTAATAGGGCGTTGTGAGGAACATTACTAGTGTTCACTAATACCTGCTTCTCCCTGCTTTGGGTCACATAGAAGACTATTTCTCAACCCCTTACAGTTGGGCATGGTCACATGACTACTTTTGACCAGTCAGCTTCAGGTGGAAGTGACGTGTCGCCACCAGACTGAAACTTAGATGATCCTGCAGCTGCCTCTTCTCCCTCTCTGGTGATCAAGGAGGCCTTGGGGTAAGATAGCAGGGCCACAGGAGTAAAGCAGCCTGGAATTGCCTCCTGGAATTTAGTTGTCCTGGAAACACTGAATGGACTCTGTGAGAGATAAACCTTTCATTTGTTAAACCACTGGAATTTGGGTATTTAGGCATAGCGTTTCTTAACCAAATCCACGCTTCAACAAATACTGTCTAAAATGGATGAATCAAGAAATAGCCACATAAGCATATTCTTTAGAATTGTGGAGATAATCGCTATAAGAATAGCTAAAAACATTCAAAGTGGTTGCCTCTGGGGAACGGGACAGAGGAGTAAGTGCGCAAGGATGGGTAGGGGGCAGCTGTTCTCATTATTGTGCTGCATGACTTTTTACACTATGTCATTGTGTTACGTTGGCAGACATAAAATTTTCTTTCCTTTTATTTTTGAGATAGAATTTCACCCGGTCGCCCAGGCTGGAGTGCAGTGGCGTGATCTCACTGCAGCCTCTGCCTCCCAGGTTCAAGTGATTCTCCTGCTTTGGCCTCCTGAGTAGCTGGGATTACGGTGCCCACCATCAAGCCTGGCTAATTTTTGAATTTTTTGTAGAGAGAGGGTTTTTCCATGTTGTCCAGGCTGGTCTCCAACTCCTGAGCTCAAGCAATCTGCCTGCCTCAGCCCCTCAAAGTGCTGGGATTACAGGCATGAGCCACCACATCTGGCCAGAAATAAAATTTTCTAAAAAGCTATATACATATATGTAATTTGGAAGGATCCCCAGCAAGTTGTGATAGTGGCTGTCCCTCAGGAGGGAGGGCGTGCTACATAGAACATGCGAGGGACTACTGATGTGGCCAGACACGGGCGGGCACTGTGAGAAAGGAGGCTACCCAGATGGAAATCCAGTCCAGGGAGCTGTTTGCTTTTAGACATGGGGTGTTGCTCTGTTTCCCAGACTAGAGTGCAGTGGTATTTTCAGAGCTCACTGCAACCTCAAACTCCCAGGATCAAGTGATCCTCCTTCCTCAGCCTCCTGAGTAGCTGGGTCTACAGGCACACTCCACCATGCTCAGCTAATTTTTTTTTTTTTTTTTTTTTTATTTTAGACGGAGTCTCACTCTGTCTCCTGGGCTGGAGTGCAGTGGCCAGATCTGCTCACTGCAAGCTCCGCCTCCCGGGTTTACGCCATTCTCCTGCCTCAGCCTCCCGAGTAGCTGGGACCACAGGCGCCCGCCACCTCGCCCGGCTAGTTTTTTTTTTTGTATTTTTTTTTTTTTTTAGTAGAGACAGGGTTTCACCGTGTTAGCCAGGATGGTCTCGATCTCCTGACCTCGTGATCACCCGTCTCGGCCTCCCAAAGTGCTGGGATTACAGGCTTGAGCCACTGTGCCCGGCCTTTTTTTTTTTTTTTTTTTTAAGAGACAGTGTCTTGCTGTGTTGCCCAGGCTGGTCTCAAACTCCTGGGCTCAAGCAGTCCTCGACCTCAGCCTCCCAAAGTGTTAGGATTACAGGCGTGAGTCACCATGCCTGCCCAAATCTGCCTTTTATAGTGAGCCGCCAACTTACATGGGTGATGAATTGTGGGGGAGGGAGGCTGCTGCAGTGTCCCCGTGCGAGCTGGTGAGGTTGGACTAAGACATCCACATCACAGATGTCTCTTGAGAGCCTGCTTTTTTTTTTTTTTTTTTTTGAGACAGAGTCTCACCCTGTTACCCAGGCTAGGGTGCAGTGGCACGATCTAGGCTCACTGCAACCTCTGCCTCCTGGGTTCAAGCAATTCTTCTGCCTCAGCCTCCTGAGTAGCTGGGATTACAGGCGCCTGCCACTATGCCTGGCTAGTTTTGGTATTTTTAGTAGAGACGGAGTTTCACTGTGTTAGTCAGGCTGGTCTCAAGCTCCTGACCTTGTGATCCACCCATCTCAGCCTCCCAAAGTGCTGGGATTACAGGCGTGAACCATTGCGCCTGACTGAGAGCCTGCTTTTTTTGCCGGGCACTGCTGGTAGGCCCAAGAATACAGCAGGGAACAAAATGGATGAAGTCTTCTGACTTCAGGGAACTTACATGGGCGAGAGACCCAAGTGGGCAGAAAAGAAGATGAATGTAAGTCAGGAAGTGGTTTGTGCTGTAATGAAAAATGAAGCCGCTGAAGGAGCTAGAGTTGATCGGGAGGATGGTACTTTAGATAGAGTGGTCAGGGAGGGCCTCTCTGAGGAGGTGACACTTGAATAGAGTCCTGAATTAAGTGATGGAGCAAGCCATGCAAAATATGGGGGGACCAGGGTTCCAGGCAAGAGGCAAGAGCAAGTCCAGAGGCCCGGGAGTGGGGAGGTGGGAGTGGGCTTGACGTGTCCAGGGAGCAGCAAAGAGGCCAGTGTGTGGCAGAGGCACATCGGTGGAGGAGAACATGCTGGGAACTGAGATCCCAAAGGTGGTCGGGGCAGCTTGTAGAACAGAGAGAATTTTGGAAAGTTGCTGGGGAATTGAGAGCAGGGGAGCGGCATGATTTGTCTTGGGTCTGGAGAAGGGAATCTAAGATGGCCAGAAGGACGGGGTGTGGCTGTGGGTGGAGGGGAGAGAGGGGGGCCGTGAGGAGAGGAGCCTGGGGCCCTGCCTGGCAGGCAATCAGCGCTGGGCCACTCAGCCCGCTTGGACCAACTACAGCAGCTTCATCACCCACTTCCCAGCATCCCAGCCCCCTCTGGGAATGGAAGGATCCTTTGCAAATCAAAATAGCAGGCAAAGAACAGCCTCTAATTGTTCTGCGTAAGAGCAGAGAAATTAGACGAGTCAGCTGTGGGGTTGAGACCGCCTCCCACACAGCTGTGATCCCACACCCCACTGAAGACACTTCCTGAGACTTGCAATTCTGCTGTCTCTGAGCAAAACTTTTTCCTTCTCCAGCCCCAGAGCAAATAGCAGCTATTTGGGAGGGAGTAGGACAGATGCTGCCCTGGAGGACAATGAGTGAGTCAATTTCTTTTCAACCAAAAATACCAGGAACAGCCTTCATACAGGAACAGCCTTAGCTGATGTGAGTTTATTCCACCATTCAAAAACACTGAGTGCCTCATCCTAGGTGTCCAGGGCTGGGCATGGGATCAGAGAGATTCTAAAGGAATGGAGGCACACAGTATGGGACCACCCCTGGGGTGGAGGAAAGAAGGAGCGCGGGAGTCAGGAAGTCTCAGTTCTCGCCTCGGCTCTGCCACTGTTGCTGCGTGACCTTAGATGAGTCATGCTGCCTCTCTGGGCTTCAGTCTCCCCATCTCTCCCAAATGGAGGCTTTAGGCTACATAGTAATTCTCAAACTTTAGAGTTCATAAGAATCACTTGGGGTGAGGAGGTGCTTCTTAAAGATGAAGATTCCCAGGCCCCAGTTCCAGAAATGAAGATTGATCAGATCTGAGGTGCAGTTCAGGACCCTGCATTTCTTCCAGGCTCTTCCGGTAATTCTGAAGTGAGCCCTCGGGCCACGCTTTAATAAAATCACTTCCCCTTAATGTGTCTCTCTTCCTGCTCTGGAATTCGAGGAGTCACTCATGTAACCGTCCTCCGGGTATCTCAGATCACTCCAGAGGCATGAGAGTGGTGTCATGTCGCCCTGCCTTGGGGTGCCCGTGTGTTGTTGTGGTGGTGACACTGCTTTTGGGAAGGTCTGGCTCAGTGTATGCAGTCTCCTCTGGGCTACCTGGTGCCCCGCCCAGGCCCTGGTGCAGAAGGGGCCATGGCTGTAAACGTTGGCCAAACAGGGGGTCAACTGCAGTGTAGATAGCTGTGCAGGGCAGAGAGCATGGAGGGATAATGGGAGTGCTGGGTGCAGAGTTTGGCTGCAGACATTTGCCCTGGACCCCTGGGCTCATGCCCTGGGTTGGACGTGTGACCCTGTCACCTGCTCTGCTTCCCTACACCACTGTGGATGGGAAGAGGGATGCACTGTGGCTTCTGCAAAGAAGTGAGTCCAGTTACATGGGGATGAGGAGGCCTGGATGGAGCCACAGGAAGGACTGGGGGCTCCGGTCTACCACAGAGGACACCCAGGGGGCCTCAGGCCCCAGTCAATCTACTAGGCAGTGTCCCTTCCTCAGAGCTGACCAATCATACTCCCCAAAGGCCAGGTCAGTGCCAGGAGCTAGAGAATCAAGTCACTCTGGTCTAGCCCCCAGCTCCATTCTTCACCTATGAAGAAAAAGAACAGTGATTGTGTCCAGAGTGCTCTCCATGTATCAGGCTTGGGGCTAAGTGCTGTGTTGGCTTATTAAATTTTCACAGCCATCCTATGAGGTTGCTACAAACATCACTCCTCTTTTTACAGTTATGAATGCAGAGGGTTAGAGAACTCAAGTTTCTCAGAGTCACTCAGCTAATGTAATAAATAGTAGAGGCAGGATTAGAACCCAGATCTGCTTTCTGCTGGAGCCCAGTTTTATTTTTAAACATATTGCTTAGTACCTCTTAGAAGATAAGGGTTTTTCTTTTTCTTTTATTTACTTATTTATTTTTGAGACAGTGTCATGCTCTGTCACCCACTCTGGAGTACAGTGGCACGATCTCAGTTCGCTGCACCCTCTGCCTCCTGGGCTCAAGCGACCCTCCCACCTCAGTCTCCCGAGTGATGGGACTATAGGCACGCACCATCATGCCTGGCTAAATTTTTTTTTCTTTTTTTGGTAGAGATGGGGTTTCACTGTGTTGCCCAGGGTGGTTTTGAACTCCTAGGCTCAAGCGATCCACCTGCCTTGGCCTCCCAAAGTGCTGGGATTATAGGCATGAGCCATTGCGCCTGGCCTAGGATTTTTCTTAAAACACCTTCTGCCAAAGTTATTCACAACCAGAGAAATCCTTTTGCTTCTGTTGTAGTGGAAAGGAGCGATGCCAGATCAGATAGTGCAGGGTTCTAGTCCCACCTTTGCCCCGACCCTTTTTTTTTTTTGAGACAGAATTTCGCTGTTGTTGCCCAGGTTGAAGTGCGATGGCGCAATCTCTGCTCACTGCAACTTCTGCCTCCCAGGGTCAAGCAATTCTCCTGCCTCAGCCTCCCGAGTAGCTGGGACTACAGGAGCACGCCACCACACCCAGCTAATTTTTCTATTTTTAGTAGAAGACGGGATTTCATCATGTTAGCCAGGCTGGTCTTGAACTCTTGACCTCCGGTGATTCACCTGCTTTGACTGCCAAAAGTACTGGGATTACAGGCGTGAGCCACCGTGCCCAGCCTCCCCTGACCTTTTGCATGACCTTGGGAAAGGTACTTCCCCTCCCTGAGTTTCATGTGAAACTGAAATCTGTGAAATGGGATTAATTACACATGCATTTCCTTCTAAGGTACACTAAGATGAAGACGGCCACCAACATCTACATCTTCAACCTGGCTTTGGCTGATGCGCTGGCCACCAGCACGCTGCCTTTCCAGAGTGCCAAGTACCTGATGGGGACGTGGCCCTTTGGAGAGCTGCTCTGCAAGGCTGTGCTCTCCATTGACTACTATAATATGTTCACCAGCATCTTCACGCTCACCATGATGAGTGTCGACCGCTACATCGCTGTCTGCCACCCTGTCAAGGCCCTGGACTTCCGCACGCCTGCCAAGGCCAAGCTGATCAACATCTGTATCTGGGTCCTGGCCTCAGGCATTGGCGTGCCCATCATGGTCATGGCTGTGACCCGTCCCCGGGGTGAGTGAGTAAATGCACCGTGGCACAGGCCACTGACCACAGGAGGCAGTACATGGCCCTTTGTGGGCTTGCAGGGCACTTACTAGGGTGAGGGTAGGTGGCTCATCAGCAGAGGTTGGATTCTGATCAAGATCAATGATGGTGTGGTAACTGGCCAGTGGGAGTGTAGAAGGTCAACCAGTGGGAATGGGAATAGCTGGCCAGTGGGACACACAGATGGTTGAATATTGTGAAGATGAATGACTGATCAGTGGTCTTATGGGTTGCTGGCCAAAGGGACTGTATGAATTTATGAAGGGGATTATGGGTGGCTGGTTATGTACACATAGGTGGCTGGCCAGGGATGTGTGGATGACTGATCTATAGAGAGATGGATGGATGTCCAATGAGGTAAGGGTGTCACTGACTAGTGAGCAGTGAAGGCCACAAGTTCTGTGTTCCCATTTTAAACTCCCTTTCATCCTAATTTGAAAACCATTAGCCTGGATGACCAAAGCAAGGCCTAGAGAATGGCCTGCAGGGAATGACTAATACCATTTTAGGTAATTATTATAGTACCTGCCTGCATTAGGGGAGCTGCAATAACATTCTCCATAGCTCAGGGGCTTGACACAGTAGAGGTTTCTCTCTTGCTCCCATCACAATCCAGTGTGAGTAGGAGGAGCACAGTCATTCGGGGACCCAGCCTCCTGTTGATGGCTTCAGAATCTTCTACTGCTGGCATCTGGCCGGCAGATGAATATGGAGAGGGAGTGGGGAGAAAGCACAGCCACTTTAAATGTTGACTGGGATGCAGTGGCTCATGCCTGTAATCCCAGCATTTTGGGAGGCCAAGGCGGGTGAATCACTTGAGGTCAGGAGCTCCAGACCAGCCTAGCCAACACGGTGAAACCCTATCTCTACTAAAAATATAAAAATTGGCTGGGCGCGGTGGCTCATGCCTGTTATCCCAGCACTTTGGGAGGCCGAGGCAGGTGGATCACGAGGTCAGGAGATCGAGACCATCCTGGCTAACGTGG
Organism: Trachypithecus francoisi; assembly: GCF_009764315.1. Taxonomy (NCBI): domain Eukaryota; kingdom Metazoa; phylum Chordata; class Mammalia; order Primates; family Cercopithecidae; genus Trachypithecus; species Trachypithecus francoisi. Next base: position 95,880,265 of record NW_022681457.1, on the reverse strand, counting down.
TGAAACCCCATCTCTACTAAAAATACAAAAAATTAGCCAGGCGTGGTGGCAGTCGCGTGTAGTCCCAGCTACTTGGGAGGCTGAGGCAGGAGAATGGCGTGAACCCAGGAGGCGGAGTTTGCAGTGAGCCGAGATTGTGTCACTGCACTCCAGCCTGGGTGACAGAGCAAGACTCTGTCTTAAAAAAAAAAAAAAATTAGCCAGGCGTGGTGGCCGGTGCCTGTAGTCCCAGCTATTTGGGAGGCTGAGGCAGGAGAATCACTTGAACCCAGGAGGCGGAAGTTGCAGTAAGCTGAGATCGTGCCACTGCACTCACCTCGGGCGACAGAGCGAGACTTGTCTTAAAAAAAAAAAAAAATGGCCGGGCGCGGTGGCTCAAGCCTGTAATCCCAGCACTTTGGGAGGCCGAGACGGGCGGATCACGAGGTCAGGAGATCGAGACCATCCTGGCTAACACGGTGAAACCCCGTCTCTACTAAAAAATACAAAAAACTAGCCGGGCGAGGTGGCGGGCGCCTGTAGTCCCAGCTACTTGGGAGGCTGAGGCAGGAGAATGGCGTGAACCTGGGAGGCGGAGCTTGCAGTGAGCTGAGATCCGCCACTGCACTCCAGCCTGGGCGACAGAGCGAGACTCCGTCTCAAAAAAAAAAAAAAAAAAATATGGCCCATCTCTTCCTAGTCACATGGCCCCACCTTAATGCAAGGAAGTTTATTGTTTAGAAGGGCACCACAGACACAGGAACTAACCTCTCTGAGTCACACTATAGCATGAGATGTAGAGAAAAAAGAGATGATATGTGTAGAATACTTAGGACAAGTCCTGGCTCATCGCCAAGGCCCAATGAATAGCCGCTATTAAATGATTAAGCCTGTGAGATAGACAAGGCAGGAACTCCTACCTCCATTTGACTGTAGGAAAACAGAGTCAGAGAGGTCAGGTGGTTTACTTAGGGTCACACAGCCAGGCATTTTGTGGAATTTGGCCTGCAACCTAGGGTTCCTGCCCCCAGGTCTGTTGCTCCTTCTAGTCCCTTGGGTGGAAGTTTGCAGAGGGTGGATGCTGTGGTTGGGAGAGAACAAGCTTCTTGGTTACCCTTGACCCTCACAAGGGCAGAGCCCCTGGTGCCCTTTTATGGCCTGTGAGCCATTGGTCTTGACTCAGCAGCAGAGCCCCATTCCTCATTGTCAGCCTTCAGTTTACAGGCCATTAATTGCATCCCTGCTGGGGCTGGACCAGATGGGCCTCCTCACTCCACAATCCCTCACACACACACTTTCCCAGTGTGTGCCATCAGCACTTATTGGACCTGTGGGCCACTTGCTGTGTGATCTTGAACAAGTGCTGTTCTGGCTCCTATACAATGAAGGTCTTGGACTCAGCTCTTTCTAGGGGTCCTGCCAGCCTGATGTTCTGTGGACCCACTCTGTGGATCCCCAGCCCCTTCTCACCTCTTAGCCTCAAGTCCATTGTGTGGCTTCTTAAATCCTAGCATTTCAAGAGATCCTGGGAGTCCCCTGGGCCAGCCTCAAGGCTGTATCAGAATCCTACAACACCCCCTAAGGTGTTCATCCAGCCCAAGCCCACACTCCAGGAATGGGGAGCTCATTTCATCCTGGGCACCCTTCCTATCTCAAGAAGGAAGTCCTTGAGTTAAGCTGAAATCTGCTTTCCTCCGAGAAGGAAGGAAGGAAGGAAGTTTTGTTTTGTTTTTGTTGTTGTTTTGAGACAGGGTCTCACTCTGTCACCCAGGCTGGAGTGCAGCGACACTGTCCCAGCTTACTGCAGCCTCAACCTCCAGGGCTCAAGTGATCCTCCCACCTCAGCCCCCCAAGTGGCTGGGACTACAGATGTGTACCACCATACCCAGCTAATGTTTGTTTTTTTTTTTTTTGTAGAGATGGGGTTTCGCCATGTTGCCCAGGCTGGTCTCGAGCTCCTGGACTTAAGCAGTCCACCTGCCTCAGCCTCCCAAAGTGCTGGAATTACAGGCGTGAGCCTCCCGCCTGGCCAGGAGGTTCTTGTGATTAAGCTGAGACGTGCTTCCCTCTGGGGAGGCTGACCCTATCCTTGAGTCCTGGACTCCCACATATATGTGCCCCTCTTCCCTGTGGGTACACCAAGAGCTTGAACCCCACTGTGCTAAATGTGTTAGGCGCCTTAGCCTATTTAATCCTCACGACAATCCTGGAGATGTGGGTACTGTCATTAGCTCCACTCCAGTGAAGCTCCAAGAGGTTTAGTAATTTCCTTACACTATGTAGTAGGGCCTGAGTCCTGCTCCCAACTCATGTTGTCTGTCTTAGAAGTCCTGTTCCCAATGGAGCTAGTTTGGAAATGGGTCAGGGTGTTTTGAGTTACTGCAATGACTGGCATTCAGTGGGCTGAGCTAAATGATTTCATTACCGCCACCCATGGACACAAAGGCTGATAAAGGGGCCAGGAGAGAACATAGGGGACCTCCCAGATGAGGGCTGATCCTGCTGGGTCTTTTAGGATGACTAAGAGTTCACCAAGTACAGAAGCTGAGGATAACATTCCAGACAGAAGAATCCCCTTGAACAAAGGCTGGGAGGAGGTGGTGGGTCTTGCCCAAGCCTTGGAATGGTGGGTGAGCAGGTGGGGGCCCCTTAGGCACACAGGCCCCTCACCCCCTCTGTCTTTCCTTGTTTCCGCGGCCCAGATGGGGCGGTGGTGTGCATGCTCCAGTTCCCCAGCCCCAGCTGGTACTGGGACACGGTGACCAAGATCTGCGTGTTCCTCTTCGCCTTCGTGGTGCCCATCCTCATCATCACCGTGTGCTACGGCCTCATGCTGCTGCGCCTGCGCAGTGTTCGCCTGCTGTCGGGCTCCAAGGAGAAGGACCGCAGCCTACGGCGCATCACGCGGATGGTGCTGGTGGTGGTGGGCGCCTTCGTGGTGTGTTGGGCGCCCATCCACATATTCGTCATTGTCTGGACGCTGGTGGACATCGACCGGCGCGACCCGCTGGTGGTGGCCGCGCTGCACCTGTGCATTGCTCTGGGCTACGCCAATAGCAGTCTCAACCCCGTGCTCTACGCCTTCCTCGACGAGAACTTCAAGCGCTGCTTCCGCCAGCTCTGCCGCAAGCCCTGTGGCCGCCCGGACCCCAGCAGCTTCAGCCGCGCCCGGGAAGCCACGGCCCGCGAGCGGGTCACCGCCTGCACCCCGTCCGACGGTCCCGGCGGTGGCGCCGCCGCCTGACCAGGCCGTCCGGCCCCCAGCACGCTCCTCCCTAGTGACCCGGTGGCCACATGAGTCCCAGTGGGAGGCGCGAGCCATGATGTGGAATGGGGCAGTAGAAGGTCGGAGGCTTGGGGTCGCCAGATGGGGCCTCTGTTTTGGAGACGAGGCCGGGCCGCGAGATGGGCATGGGGTGGGCCTCTGGTTTGGAGTGAGGCAGAGGGCAGATCAATAGCGTGGGGCCTCTGGGCTGGGTGCCCCGTCCACGGCTCTAGATGGGGCGGGAAAGCCAGTGACTCCAGGGGAGGAGCTGGACCTGTGGCTCTGGAACTGAGTCCCTAAACAGGGGATGTCCGGGGAGATGGGGCTTCATCCTTGAGATAGCCTCGATTTCTAACTTGGAGCCGGACTATTGGAGTTGGGGATCCGGGCCCAGGACCCAGGAGGGGTAGTGGTGGGGACAGTTGCTTGAAAACTGAGCTGCAAGACTGGGTCTCTGTGTAGTAGGGAGGAGCCTCCTGTGAGGGGAGACCCAGAGACAGGACAGCCGAGTGTGGCCACAGCTCAAGATTTGGTCACTAGAGAGGGGGCCTGTGCAAAGGGCCTGTGGCCTCAACTTCGGATACAGTCCCAGCCCCGAGTTCTAGCAAGGGGCAAGGCTCCCTGAGGTCCAGGTCCAACTTGACACCTCTATAAATAGAATGTAAAAGACTGAGGGGCCAAGCGTGGTGGCTCAAGCCTGTAATCCCAGCACTTTGGGAGGCTGAAGTGGGTGGATGGGCATGAGCTCAGGAGTTTGAGACTAGTCTGGGCAACATGGGAAACCCTGTCTCTACAAAACATACAAAATTAGCCAGGCAGCTCTGCACCTGCAGACCCAGCTCCTTGGAAGGTGAGAGGATCGATTGATCCCAGGAGTTTGAAGCTGCAGTGAGCTATGGTGGTGCCACTGCACTCCAGCCTGGGGGACAGAGCAAGACCTTGTCTCTAAAAAAAAGAGAGAGAGAGGGAGAATGAGGGAGGAAGAGATACAATATACCTTTTCTCTTTTTGACAGTCATGTATTTCCTTGGAACGGGCAGAAATGCCTCAGAATCACAGTGGGGCTTGGGACAGGACAGCAGAGCAGGGGGCAGCTGCTCCAGGATAGGGTAATAAGACAGGACCTTGGTTGGGGTAGGGTCACCAGACCTGAGTACTAATGGGAGCCCAGAGGCTTGGGAAGGAGAAGGCTTCCAAAACCATCTCGAAAACTCAGGCCCGGAGTGGACCTCTGTGGCAAGAAGTGGTGGTGGGTGGGTGGAGGAAGAGAGGTGGGCTCCTGCTTCAAGATTAGGTCTTCCAGTGGAAGATGGATGCTTTTTGTGGGTCCTCAGGGCCCTAGTTTCTCTGGCCCAGATACTGGAGGACAGAGGACCACCTACTTAGATCCTGTGGATGGTAAGTGGTGCCTGGGACTCTTGGGGATGGGGGAGGAGTATGAGAAGCATCAGTTTGCACTTGGTGCTGGGTCCTCGGCCCCTGATAAGAACCTGGATGAAATCCTCTTCCGTTCTCCCAACATCTGGCTGCACCCATGTGTCTGGTGTCGATGACCCCAGTGAACTGGAACTGCCCATATGGGGACTTGACCTTGAAGGAACTGGAGGGAGAAGCTTTTGTAACTGCAGTGCCGACATCAGTGTGCGTCCCCCTCTGCCTTTCCCCCCCGACAGGCTCCCCAGGTTCCCCACCTGCTCCTGCCTAGCTGCCCCCTTCATGCTACTGAGAGTGGCATCCACCTGGAGTTGGGTGTAGAAGTTTCTCTCTTCATTGGTTTGGCATTTTATTCAGGCACTCCTGGATCTTTGCTTCCCAGAATATCAGTGTCTGTCCTTGTTCCCTGTACCTCCCCCGTGCCTCATCTCCTCTCCCCCCCCACTGCTCTCCCCTCCCTCACCAACACTGCCTCAGTAATGCACCCCTGATTCCCTATTGAAGCAGTGTGCTGACATCCTTGTAAAAACAAATTTAATTTTCTTCCTTTTTTGGGACAGATGGAAAGAAATTGACGTCTTTGTCTCAAACAAAAGAAAAAAGAAAAAGAAACAATATACTTCTTTTCCTTTTGACAACCATGTCTTTGGAACAGAAGCTGGGAGGCTGTCACTCCAGCAGGGACTGAATAGCATGCAGGGGGCTGGGGACTTAGGCACCAAGAGGGGCTTTGGGCACATTAGGCGGAAGGGATGCCCTTGGAGGGCAAAGCACAGCCCCCTTCTCAGGGTGAGGCTCCCAGCAACCCTAGACCCGGGGATGTGCCTCTTTTGGGAAATGGCTTCCCCGGGTCCTGGAAAGATGTGGGGCCGTGCCCAGCACTCACATCCAGCCTGCCAAGCCACTGTGACCTGGGATCCCAAGCCACCTAGATCACTCTCACTACACTGTGACCACAGAGACCCCTGTGTCTGAGGGTGGGAGGTCATCAGCATGGCAGGAGACACTTCTTCTCATCGGGGCTCCTCCTGTGAATGCTTTGGGGGTATGGTAGAAAAAGGAGACAATCTAGGAGCTAGGGAAGACTCCTGAAAGAAATGACATTGGAGTCAGGCTGTTTACTCTCCCTGCAGGGACTGTGTCCCCTCCCAAGATAGGCCTGTTTCAAGGCTGCTTGAAGCCCACTCACTGCCATCTCCTGTGTCTGTAACAGATCTGGCTGTTTTTTGCCCTTTCTGATACATAAATCTGTCCTGGGGTCAGCAGGGCCCGGGTCCAGACCACGTGTGTTTAAGGTAGTGCCAACTTGTATTGAAATCTACTTCATGCCAGGCATGCACTCTGGGCGTCAGGACTTGGAAATGAGTCAGCCTCGGCCCTGCCCTCAGAAAGCCTGAGCCAGTGCTGGGACATAAAGCATCAACAGATGATTGCACCTCAGTGTGATAAGTGCAGTGACAGGGAGTCCTAGGGAGGGTGTCATGGGGAAGTGCCTTTTCTAGCTTTGCACTAAAACACATGTTTGTAGCAATTCTGTAAGAGATGGAAAAGGGTCGGGGGCCCTGAAGGATGAATAGAAGTTGGCCACCAAGAAGAGGAAATCACGTGTGTGGACGCAAGGGGATGTTTAAATGCTTGGTAAACCCAACAAGTTGGGTGCAGCTAGAGCATGGGGCTTAACTGAGCTCTTCTGTGTGCCAGGCTCTCTGCCAAGTGCCTTGTGTGCATCAGCCCGCCTGATCCTCAGGACAGCCTTGTGAGGAAGTAATGTTATCCCCATTGAGGACAAAGACAGCCGAGGCTGAGAGAGGTCAGGCTACTTGCTCCTAAGTCACAGGGCCTGTTCATAGTGGCAGAACTTGGGTCCCTGGAATTTCAAGGTCCATGTTTCCAGTTAATTCCAGGCATCAGTGAAGTAGAAAGGCCTTAGAAGCTAGAACCCCAGAATGAGGTTTTTGAAGACCTAAAACCAAATGGAAAAATCTAAAGGAAACGGGCAATTTCCCATGAACTTTTGTTCCTCCTGAAGCTCTCCAAATCTTCACGTTTCAGAATGTACTGTGCATGGTGCATTTTAAAGCTCTAAATTGACAGTGTAATTCTAGATCGTCACAGGGTTCTCAAAACTGCAGAGTACGTCTGTTTCCCCCAAAATTTCCATTTCTCTCCCTCCAGGAGGGAGGAAAGTTTTTGCCCCTAATTTCAAGATGTCCTACTGTTTCAGATCCCTCTTCGTCTTTTTTTTTTTTTTTTTTTTGAGACAGTGTCTTGCTCTGTTGCCCAGTCTGGAGTGCAAGTGCAGTGGTGCAATCATAGCTCACTGCAGTCTCAAACTCCTGGGCTCAAGTGGTCCTCCTGCCTCAGCCTCCTGAGTAGCTGGGATTACAGGCATGCACCATCATAGGCCAGCTAATATTTGTATTTTTAGTAGAGACTGGGTTTCACCATGTTGGCCAAGCTGGCATTGAACTCCTGACCTCAGGGGATCTGCCTGCCTCAGCTTCCCAAAGTCCTGGGATTACAGGTGTGAGCCACCGAGCCCAGCCTTGTTTTTTTTTTTTAATAGAGACCCGAGTGTTTCTGTGTTGCCCAGACTGGTCTTGAACTTCTATCCTCAAGCAATTCTCCTTCCTCCCAAACTACTGGATTTACAGGTGTGAGCCACTGTGCCCAGCTCCCATACCTCGTCTTGATGCGGTAGAAGTAGTGGTTAAGGCTGGAATCAGATCTTGCCTTTCCCTCTCTGAGCCTCAGTTTCCTCATCTGTAGAGTGGACTTCCTTCATGGGTGGTTGTGAGGATTAAATGTATGTACAGGATAAGGCCCAGAACATAAGTAAACTCTAAGTACATGGTAAGTGGCAGTTACTGCTTAAAAGTGGAGCCAGAGTTCAGGGTCAGAGCTAGAGACCTACAGGGAAGAGTAGGTGAGCTATCAGGGCTAGCGATGGAGAGAGAGGAGAGACTGGAGATCCAGCTTCGGGATCCTCCTGCTTCCTGGCTCAGGAGCCACCATGAAGAGTGAGAAGCTGCCAGAGAAGCAGGAGGAGGATGGGGAGAATGTGCTACCATGGAAACTGGAGGAGGAGGGTGTTCCCAGGGGGAGGGAGTGATGGATAATGTCAAGTGTCATAAGAGAGGATGGGAGTAGGGAGGGCAGGAGGGTGATGGGAACCCTCCAGTTTAGTGTTTTACATGGCCCAGGCAGCCCCCAAGCCTGGATCAAATCCCAGCTCTCAAGCTAACTGGCTGTGTGACCTAGACAAGGGATTTGCCCTCTCTGAGCTTCTGTTTCCTTCTAGAGTTGAGATGTGGGAATTGGTCCATCTCTAATATGACCGTCAGTTTCACTTAATAAGAGTCTTAGCTTTGCCGAATTCTTGGCCACGTGCTAGCAGTGTGATCTTAGGCAAGTCACTTCACCTCCATGATCCCTCTCTGAAAGCTAGAGAGATGGTGAGCAAAGTGGCACCAAAGTGCCTGGTGCATAGTGGGGCCTCGATACAGGATTATTCTCTGATAATTACGCGGGTGCCAGAGGCAGCTGCTCTAAGGAGGCTTGCTGGGCTTGGAATTAGAATGCTCCTCGAGGGCCGGGTGCAGTGGCTCACGCCTATAATCTTGGCACTTTGGGAGGCCAAGGCGGGCGGATCACGAGGTCAGGAGTTCAAGACCAGCCTGACCAACATGGTGAAACCCCGTCTCTACTAAAAACACAAAAATTAGCCAGGCATGGTGGCCCGCGCCTGTAATCCCAGCTACTCAGGAGGCTGAGGCAGGAGAATCGCTTGTACCCAGGAGGCGGAGCTTGCAGTGAGCCGAGATCACGCCACTTGCACTCCAGCCTGGGCAACAGAGCGAGACTCCGTCTAAAAAAATAATAATAAATAAAATAAAATAAATGCTCCTCAGGTTGGAGAGGGCCCACTAGCATCCTGAGAGGACTTGGAAGAACAATAGTCCAGGCTGGGTGCCTGCTGGGTCTCTGTCCAAAGGCCAGCCCTCTCTTTGTGCCAGCGGCAGATTCCTCGCCTAGGGCATGACTACTGGCTGCCAGCTCCCTCTAGCACCTGCTGCAGATCCAGACTGGAGCCGGTCCCCAGAGGCCCAAAGCCCCTAGGAAGTGACCACCCCCCTCCCTGGCACCCAGATCCTGGCCCCTGCACTCACACACAAAACACGTACACATGCCTCTCTTTCATCATGTATTTATTCCACTTCTGGGCCCCACACTAGAAGGAGTGCTGGAAGCTGGGAGGAGTGACAGGAGCAAATCAAGACCTGGCTGCCCCACGCTGAGCTTGCAGATGTTGAGAGTTGGGTGACAGCTGGCTGTGTGGTTCAGGCTGCAGGCAGCTTGGGAATTAAAAATGGGGCTTAGAGAGGAGCTGGAGGGGGCCCTTGAGGTGGACGTAGTGATGCAGTAGAGCATGGCGCTGTGAGGTTGCCCGGGTTCTAGCCCCAGCACCATCAGCGGGGACGAGCCGTTTCAGAGTGTGGCACTCTGTCACACTCCATTTCAGTGAGAGGCCACTGAGACATTATCAATGGGTAATGTACAGCACTTCTATGGCGTAACTCATTTAATCTTCACAGCATGATGATGAGGTAGGCATTAGTATCATTACCTCCGTTTTACAGATGGGGACACTGAGGCTCAGAGAAGGGAGCCCAAGACCACATGGCTTCTCAGTGATTGGCCTAGCTAGGATCCCACCTCTGGTCCTTCAAGTCCACTTACTCTGCTTTCCTCCTCCTGTCCCCTGAGAGGAAACTCTCTGAGCACACCGAGGACCCTCAGGACACTCTCACCTCCAGCTCACAGTCACGGGCTGAGCACTCCTTGTGCTGGGTTCTGCGCCTCATCATGTTGGCAGCAGAGGCATGTGCCAGCTGTTCAAAAAACTGCTGTAACCTTGGTGGGTCCCGCTTCCCATCCGTTTCCTCCTTGCCTTGGAAATCCTGCTTGTTTGTTAATTTTCTGACTGACTGCCACGTCGTTGCCATATGACCTTGGGCATGTCATGGATGACAGCACTTACCTGGTGAGAAGTTGAAAAGATTCAGAAAGAGGCTATGAGTGAAGGACCTTGTCTGTTTTGGTCATGAAAGTGTTCCCAGGAGATGCAAATGGGCACACAGTAGTTATCTACTGAGTGAATGAACAACGTCCCTGGTGCATAGTAAGTGCCCAACAAATGCAGCTTTTTTCGTGTTATCTAATGTTTTAGGTCATGCCTGCATCAACCCATGCTTCTTTTTTTCTTTCTTTCTTTTTTTTTTTTTTTTTAAGACAGAGTCTCACTCTGTTGCCCGGGCTGAAGTGCAATGGTGAGATCTTGGCTCACTGCAACCTCCGCCACCTGGGTTCAAGCGATTCTCCTGCGTCAGCCTGCTGAGTAGCTGGGATTACAGGCACGTGCCCGGCTAATTTCGTATTTTTAGTAGAGACGGGATTTCGCCATGTTGGCCAGGCTGGCCTTGAACTCCTGACCTCAAGTGATCTGCCCACCTCAGCCTCCCAAAGTGCTGGGATTACAGGCGTGAGCCAGTGTGCCCGGTCCAACCCATGGTTCTTCATGCTGCAGGTGGGTCCGGAGCAAGGCTTTTCTCTTTTAACCATCTCCTTGAGTTTCAGAAGGTGGGACAACATGTGCTGCAAAGCAGTTTCTCAAGAGGACGTCTTCTCCCCAAGCTCCTTAGCCATGCTGTCCTCTTCTGCCCTCACCAGAACTGCCCTCTCAGTACCCAAGAGGAAGGGACAGCCTGGAAAGGAAGAAGGTCCCAGACCATCTGCATCACGGGGATGGAGTCCCTTGGCAGGTGCCGGTGCAAATACCCCCCTATAATGGGGCTCATCTAGAAGCTCCTCTCGGACTAAGGAGACAGCATATGTGGTTTTGAATCTTCATTGTCCACTTCGTTGCTGTGACGTTGGGCAGGTCTCTGTCCCTCTCTGGGCCTCTGCACGATGGAGGGGTAGGAGTTGATGGTTCTGAAGCCTCTGTCATCCTGGAAAAGAACTGAGACACTTCCCTCGTGTTCCTGGGTCCCAGAAACAGACATCTATTGGTAAAATCCACTGGGCATTTGCCCAGAGACAGGGAAAAGCATGCCTGGGGGTCTGTAATGGAGCTGCCCCAATTGGGGGCAAGGAGGCGGGCATGTAAAAAAGGAAGCTTAACTCAAAGCCTTGTTTTCAGGCATTAGTATCATTACCTCCATTTTACACATGGGGACACTGAGGCTCAGAGAAGGGAGCCCAAGACCACATGGCTTCTCAGTGATTGGCCTAGCTAGGATCCCACCTCTGGTCCTTCAAGTCCACTTACTCTGCTTTTGCCTACCCCAGGCTCCATCTTGGTACCAAGGACCCAACCTTCTGTTTTCTCAATAAAGCGAGCCCTCTTCTCAGTGTCTCCAGCTCTGGCTGTTTTGTTGGCTCACCTCTGCCAGGTTCCCTTGTAAGGGGGCCCCAGCGTGGGGGGTCACATAAGCCTATGGGGAAGTCTGGCTCTGCCCTGAGGACCTGTCTCAGAGGGAGAGGCAATGTTGTCCTTAAGAACCCTAGTTTGGACCGGGTGTGGTGGCTCATACCTGTAATCTCAGCACTTTGGGAGGCTAAGGCAGGTGGATCACAAGGTCAGGAGTTCAAGGCCAGCCTGGCCAAGATCGTGAAACCCCGTCTCTACTAAAAATGCAAAAATTAGCCAGGCGTAGTAGTGGGTGCTTGTAATCCCAGCTACTCAGGAGGCTGAGGCAGAGAATAGCTTGAACCCAGGAGGCAGAGGTTGCAGTGAGCGGAGGTTTCAGTGAGCCAAGATCGCGCCACTGCACTCCAGCCAGGGCGACAGAGCAAGACTGTCTCAAAAAAAAAAAAAAAGCCCTAGTGTAATGGGAGAGACAGACACACAGGCAGGCATTTCCTAGAGCGAGCTCTGAACCAAACCAGGCCTCTGTGCTCCACTCCCCTTCCACCCTCCAAACTGGCTCCTCCCCTTCCCTGCGCCCCCGCCACTCTCCTAATCTAACTCCCGTGTCCTCCAGAGCCCCGCCTCCCCCACGTGCCTCTTGGGGCTCCACTAAATCTCTCCCATCTCTCTGCCCCTCAGTGACCCTTCCTTCAGGCCATAGAAGTACCAGACCTCCCCTGTGTGCATTCAAGGTGACCCTGGGGTGGGAGTTAGAACCCCGTGCCCCGGGAGACCTCCGCCTTCTCAGTGTTCTCAAATAGTCGCTGGCCCCTGTGGTTAATAAGTAACTCCCAGGAAGGCAATTCTTTCCTGACCCAGACCTGTTTTCCATCACATGTGACCCATCCTTAGAGGCCACCAGAGCCTGGAGCCTCCCCCACCCCTGGGGCAACTTCCCTTCAAAGTCCTCAACCTAGGGCCACCCACCTTGAGGCCTGTTCATGTCAAGGTGACGAGCACCAAGGCAGATGGACAGCCCTGACACTGACTAGGATCTCAGCATGCCTCAGGGCAGGCTGTGTGGGCAGGGCCAGGGCGGCCAGGCTGCCCGGGGGTGGGGCTTGGGGTGGCTTCTTGGCCCCACTCTGCTCATAGAGACTGAGTCAAGAAGACTTTACAGAGGCCTGACAGCTGTAGTCACAGCCAACTCCCACCAAAGCTGGGAAGGACAGCTGTGAAGATGAGAGAGAGAGAGAGTGTGTGTGTGTGTGTGTGGTGTGAGCACACAGCATGAGTGGGAGCATCTCGGTGTTGATGTGAATGTATACAGAGATTTTTTTTTTTTTTTTGAGAGGGAGTCTTGCTCTGCTGTCCAGGCTGGAGTGCAGTGGCGCCATCTCATCTCACCACAACCTCCACCTCTTGGTTCAATCGTTTCTCCTGCCTCAGCCTCCTGAGTAGCTGGGATTACAGGCATGCGCCACCATGCCCGGCTAGTTTTTATATTTTTAGTAGAGACGGCGGGGGTCTCACCATGCTGGCCAGGCTGGTCTCGAACTCCTGATCTCAAGTGATCCGCCCGCCTCTGCCTCCCAAAGTACTGGGATTACAGGTGAGAGCCACCGTGCCCAGCCTATCCAGAGATTTTTTAATTCACCTTTGTGTATACCCTGAGGAAAACCTTATCCGTTTGACCACTTTGGGCCTCACTTTCCTCTTTTGAAAAAGATAACAATAATATTTAAAACAATGTATTTACCAGGACTCTCTTGAGGGTCCAATGAGACACACCTGTGCATGGAAACTAGGGTACATTCTTATTGATGGGGGAAAACACTCTGCCTTAAACCTTCCACAGGTCCTACTTGCATGGAAAATCAGATGATTTCTCGGGCCCCTTTCCAACGGGTGACCCTAGGAATCTAAGTTCCAACTTCCTGGCCTGCCACCTCAAACTCTTTGGAGGGGGAAGGAGACCCACTACAGGAAGCGGACTGCTGAAGTCCAGCTCAGGGCAGGCAGTTCTCAGTGAGGGAGCAGGCAGAGCAGATTCCTGTCTTGTGCCAACTTCATCACCCTTCCAGGTCAGCTTCACTGCCTCTGCCTCCAGAAAGCCTTCTCTGCTGGCTCTAGCTACACTCTTGGATCCCTGCCTGGATCTACAATTGCTATCAGGGTGCCTCACCTGAGCAAGACCTGCCTGCTTGCTCTCTCTCTCTCTCTGTAGACTGCTGGGGACCCCACAGCACCACCAAACACATGGGAACCCCATCCTCCCTAAGGGAGAAAGGAAAGACTGGGGGAAAAGAACATTTAGGCTTTTTCTTCAATGATATTTATGAGGTTTCTTAGTCCTGTGTCAAAGGAATATGTGCTCATTATAGAAACTGAGAAACCTGGCCGGGCGCAGTGACTCACATCTGTAATGTGAGGGGCACTTTGGGAGGCTGAGGCGGGCAGATCACCTGAGGTCGGGAGTTTAAGACCAGCCTGACTAACATGGAGAAACCCCATCTCTACTAAAAATACAAAATTAGCCGGACGTGGTGGCTCATGCCTGTAATCCCAGCTACTCGGGAGCCTGAGGCAGAAGAATCGCTTGAACCCGGGAGGCGGAGGTTGCAGTGAGCTGAGATCGCACCATTGCACTCCAGCCTGGGCAACAAGAGCTAAATTCCATCTCAAAAATAAATAAATAAATAAATAAAACGAGTAAAGATTAGCTGGGCATGGTGGCTCACATGCTTGTAGACTCAGCTACTTTGGAGGCTCCCTTGAGCCCAAGAGTTCAAGGCTGCAGTGAGTAAGATCACACCACTGCACTCCAGCCTTGGTGACAGAGTGAGACCTCAACTATTGAAAAAAAAAAAAAATGGCCGGGTGTGGTGGCTCATGCCTATAATCCTAGTACTTTGGGAAGCCGAGGTGAGCGGATTACCTGAGTTTAAGGAGTTTACCAGGAGTTTAAGACCAACCTGACCAACATGGTGAAACCCTGTCTCTACTAAAAATACAAAAATTTAACTGGGTGCAGTGGCACACACCTGTAATCCCAGCTACTCAGGAGGCTGAGGCAGGAGAAGAGCTTGAACCCTGGGAGGTGGAGGTTGTGGTGAGCCAAGATGGCACCACTGCACTCCCAGCCTGGGCAACAGAGCCAGACTTCATCTCAAAAAAAAAAACCAAACCAAAACAAAAAGGGCTGCGCGCAGGGGCTCATGTCTGTAATCCCAGCACTTTGGGAGGCCGAGGCAGGTGGATCACTTGAGCTCAGGAGTTCAAGACCAGCCTGGCCAACATGGTGAAACCCCATCTCTACTAAAATATACAAAAATTAGCCAGGCGTGGTGGCGGGTGCCTGTAATCTCAGCTCCATGGGAGGCTGAGGCAGGAGAATTGCTTGAACCCAGGAGACAGAGGTTGCAGTGAGCCGAGATTGAGCCATTGCATTCCAGCCTGGGTGACAAGAGACTCTGTCTCAAAAAAAAAAAAAAAGGGGGGGGGTCAAAGGACATGAATAGACATTTTGCATACAAATGGTCCACAAATATATGAAAAGAAAATGCTCAGCATCACTGGTCATCAGAGAAAGGCAAGTCAAAAACATAATGACATATCATCTTACCCTAGGCAGAACGGCTATTATTAAAAAGGCAAAAAATAACAGTTGTTGGTGAGGATGTGGAAAAAAGGAACTCTTCTTTTTTTTTTTGAGACAGAGTCCACCCAGGCTGGAGTGCAATGGTGCAATCTTGGCTTACTGCAACCTCCACCTCCTGGGTCCAAGTGATTTTCCTGCCTCAGCCTCCCTAGTAACTGGGGTTACAGGTGTCTGCCACCACACCCGGACAATTTTTGTATTTTTCATAGAGACGGACTTTCACCATGTTGGTCAGGCTGTTCTCAAACTCCTGACCTCAGGTGGTCCACCTGCCTCAGTCTCCCAAAGTGCTGGGATTACAGGTGTGAGCCACCGCACCCAGCCAGGAAAAACGAACCCTTATACACTGTTGGGAATATAAGCTGGTACAACGACTATGGAAAACAGTATAGAGATTTGTCAAAAAACTAAAAATAGAACTACCATTTGATCCAGCAAGCTCACTACTGGGTATCTACCTAAAGAAAAAGAAAGCAATTTATCAAAGAGATATCTGCACTCTCATGTTTATTGTAGCACTATTCACAGGAGCAAAGACATAGAATCTACCTGTGTTCATCAATGGATGGCTGGATAAAGAAAATGTGCTATATATACACAATGGAATATTAGCCATAAAAAGAATGAAATCACGTTATTTGCAGCTACATGGATGGAAGTTGAGGTGATTATCTTCAGAGAAATAAGCCAGGCACAAGGCCAGGCACAGTGGCTCACATCTGTAATCCCACCACTTTGGGAGGCTAAGGTTGGTGGATCACCTGAGGTCAGGAGTTGGAGACCAGCCTGGTCAACATGGTGAAACCCCATCTCTTCTAAAAATACAAAAATTAGCCGGGTGTGGCGGCATGCACCTGTAGTCCCAGCTACTTGGGAGGCTGAGGCAGGAGAATTGCTTGAACCTGGGAGACAGAAGTTGCAGTGAGCCGAGATGTCGCCACTGCACTCCAGCCTGGGTGACAGAGTGAGACTCCATCTCAAAAAAAGAAGAAAAAGTAGAAGTAAGCTAGGTACAAAAAGACAAATATCACGTGTTATCACTTATAGGTGGAAGCTAAAATGTTTGATCACAGAAGATAGGGAGTAGGAAGATAGATAACAGAGGCTGGGAAGGGCTAGTGGTGGGAGAGGGGAGGATGAAGAGAACTGGGTTAAAGGGTACAAACATACAGTAAGAAGGAATAAATTCAGTGTTTGATAATAGAGTCGAGTGACTATACTTAACAAAAATATATTATACGCAGGGAATGGACACCCTAAACACCTGATTTGATCAGTACGTATTACACACATGTAACCAAAGTTCACATATGACCCATAAATTTGTACAAAAAAAAAAATTTTTTTTTTGAGACAAGGTCTCCTCTGTCTTCCAGGCTGGATTGCAGTGGCGCGATCTCGGCTCACTGTGCCACCTGCTTCCCAGGCTCACGTGATCCTCCCCACCTCAGCCTCCCGAGTAGCTGGAACTAAAAGCAAGTGCCACCATTCCCGGCTAATTTTTGTATTTTTTGGTAGAGACAGAGTTTCGCCATGTTGCCCAAGCTGGTTTCCAACTCCTGGGCTCAAGTGTTCCGCCTGCCAAAGTGGTGGGAATTACAGGTGCGAGCCACCGCGCCCGACCCAAAATTTAAAAAAGTAATTATTTATATGTTTGAGTTGAAAAGAACAACCCCTACCCCCCCACACACACATTTGGGTGTATTTCCTTACCCAGAAGAATCTTCAAGGGGTCCACAGCTGATTCCAGAGCCTTTTAAAATGGAATACGAACTTCGTACTTAACTGCAGGATCCTAAATCTTCATTGGATGCTCCAGGTGTCCAGGACCCAAAAGTTTAAGAATTGCTGCGTTAGGGAGTGGGGACGGCGGGGAACGGTTCACACATACGTCACAGCCACATACAAATAGGCCCCCATCTGTACACCTGTGACCCATACACCTGACCCATACAGATGCACACCTATACACCTGTGTTCATACACGTACACACCATCAAACAGCTTGGCTTGGGAGAAATTTAGGTAAGGCTGTCCGAGACCAGGCTCATTTCACGGACGCTGCTGCCACCTACCGGCTATATCTTGCATTAGCTCCCTCGCTTAGTTCCTGCTCCATTCCATTCTTTCCTCCATTGCTCATCCCTGGAAGCTGTGCATTGGAATTGGTTCCTGAAAGAGGGACACGAACAAGGGAGGTGGATGGGGTGGGCAATTATCATTAACTAACTGTCCATTATATATCAGGCACTGCTGTCCTTTATAGTTGTTATATTTGTTTTCTCAATCCATGTGCCTTATGCAGTGCTTAGCACATGAAAAATTCTAATAGCTATTTCAATTAAATGAATTAAAAACACTTTGGGCCAGAAGCAGTGGCTCACACCTATAATCCCAGCACTTTGGGAGGCCGAGGCGGGTGGATCACGAGGTCAGGAGATCGAGACCATCCTAGCCATCATGGTGAAACCCCGTCTCTACTAAAAATACAAAAATTAGCTGGGCGTGGTGGCTCAAGCCTGTAGTCCCAGCTACTCAAGAGGCTGAGGCAGGACAATCGCGTGAACCCAGGTGGCGGAGGCTGCAGTGAGCCAAGATCGCACCACTGCACTCCAGCCTGGGTGACAGAGCAAAACTCTGTCAAAAAAAAAAAAAAAAAAAAAAAAGGAGATGGGCTGGGGTGTGGTGGCTCACGCCTGTAATCCCAACACTGGAAGGTTGAGGTCTGTGGATCACTTGAGTCCACTAGCTGAGACCAGTCTGGTCAACATAGTGAGACTCCGTCTCTACAGAAAATTTAAAAGTTGGCCAGGCATGGTGGCACAGGCCTGTAGTCTCAGTTACTTAGGGGACTGGGGTGGGAGGATCACTTGATCCTGGGAGATTGCAGCTGCAGTGAACCACGATAGCACTACTGGACTCCAGCCAGAGTGAGACCCTGTCTCAAAAGCAAACAAACAAACCAAAAATGAGGAGATGGAGACTCAGAGAGGGGAAGTGACTGGCTCAAAGTCACACAATGGCTTCTTGCGATAGTCAGGAAAGTGCTCTGAAGAGAAGGAGAAAGAAGAAGCAGTGAAGCTGGGAATTTTTACTAAGACATGCAGGAAGCCCAGCCCAGATTCGGTTTGCACACACCTCACAGACACATACAAATAGGCCCACACCTGTACACCTGTGCACCTGTGACCCAGAGGCCATGCATACACACGCTTGGATGTGTGCCCAAACATCACTCAGCCCTCCACCCTCCACAGCTTGGGGACATTCTGTCCTCTCTCACAGACTCATTCTTGACATCTGTTAACATACACATGCACACATACATTCATATTACAGGTGCGCACATGCATGCACCTCTTTGTATCCACACCTTCCACTGGGACACATGTTCAACCCCTGTGTGAATCAGGGGATCAGGATGAGGTCAACCTGGAGGGATAATTTCACCACCCCTGAGAAGCTTCTCCTACCCTGAACTGTTGCCTTAAATTAATTCATTCAACTAATATTTTATTATTCACAATGTGGTGAGCTCTGTACTCAGACTAAGGATAAGCAGTGAACAAAGACAAAAGTCCAGTCCTGGGCCGGACACGGCGGCTCGTGCCTGTAATCCCAGCATTTTGGGAGGCCAAAGTGGACGGATCATGAGGTCAGGAAGTCGAGACCAGCCTGGCCAATATGGTGAAACCCCATCTCTACTAAAAACACAAAAATTAGCCAGTCGTGGTGGCATGTGCCTGTAGTCCCAGCTACTCGGGAGGCTGAGGTAGAAGAATTGCTTGAACCCAGGAGGCAGAGGTTGCAGTGAGCCGGGATCGTGCCACTACACTCCAGCCTGGGCAACAGAGTGAGACTCTGTCTCCAAAAAAAAAAAAGTCCAATCCCTGTCCTCATTCCAATGTGGGGGCGCAAAATGGGCTCCTTCTTCGCTGTCCCACTCCTACAGGCTTTTGGGACCTCTTTGAGTGGATGAGCAGGGGGAGGTGGGTCGTGGTGGGGAGGGGTGGTTCTGTCCCAACTCTTTAGTATTGAGGTTGAGCAAAGAGAACCTCAAACCAGGAGTCGGTTGGACCTGGGTCTGAATCCAGCCTTAGCCACTCCCTTGTTCTGTGACCTTGGTCCAGTCTCTTACCCTTGCTGGTCCACTGTTTTCTCATTGGTTAAAGCAAAGAGCTTGAACTAGGGCAGTGTTTCCAACTCATAGTTCCTTAGAGGAGCTGGAAGAAGCCACATAGGGGGTCGGTGGGGAGGGAGAGGGGAGGCCAACCCCACCTTACCCACCCACACCCTCTGCTTCACTCAGAACAGCCTTGCTTCCCTCTGTTTCATACATTGGGTTTCTATGATTAAGAGTCTGAGGCTGGGCACAGTGGCTCATGCCTGTGAGACCAACACTTTGGGAGACTGAGGCATGAGGATCACTTAAACCCAGGAGTTCGAGACCAGTCCGAGCAACATGGTGAAACCCTGTCTCTACAAAATACAAAAAAAAAAAAAAAAAATTGACCAGGCATGGTGGTGCATGCCTGTAGTCCAGCTACTTGGAAGGCTGAGATGGGAGGATTGCTTGAGACCAGAGAGGTTGAGGCTACAGTGAGCCGTGATCATATCACTGCACTCCAGCCTGGGTGATAGAGTGAGACTCTGTCTCAAAAAAAAAAAAGAAAAGAAAAAAAAAGAGTTTGATAACCTCCTGGACTAGTTGATATCTAAGTTCTTCTTGGCCCTAAGCATTTTAAGACCGCGTCCATGTCTTCTTTGACCACCAGACTGTGAATTAGAAAAGAGCTGGAACTGGATCTGAGTCCTCTGTCTCCCCACCCCCACCTCACAGTACCTAGCACAGGTCTGGCTGTAAAAGGAGAAGTTCAGGATGTGTCCAACTGAACTGGCTGCTAATGGGCAACAGTAGACTGACAGCACTGCAGGAGCTCAGACAATAGACCAAAGACCAAAGACCATGGGAACTGTGGGAGTACAATTCAAGATGAGATTTGGGTGGGGGACACAGAGCCAAAGCATATCACAGGCCCAGGGGCAGTCCCACACTTGCATAGGCCCTATGAGGGACCTCAGCCTTGTGTTGACAAGGTCGCATGTTTCTGTACAGTTTGGAAAAGTAAACCATGTTAACCTCAGTGGAGTAAGCCCACTGTCTCCTTCTACTGTACTCCTCCTCGTTCCCACTGTGTCCTCACTCTGTTGCCAGGCTGGGGTGCAGTGGCACGATCTCAGCTCGCTGCAACCTTTGCCTCCTGGGTTCAAGCGATTCCCCTGCCTCAGCCTCCTGAGTAGCTGGGATTACAGGTATGCACCACCATATGCGGCTAATTTTTGTATTTTTAGTACAGATAGGGTTTCACCATGTTGGTCAGGCTGCCCTCGAACTCCTGACCTCAAGTGATCCGCCAGCCTCAGTCTCTCAAAGTGCTGAGATTACAGGCATGAGCCACCACGCCCGGCCACTTTCTGTATTCTTAACTTTTTTTGAGATGGAGTCTTGCTCTTTGGCCCAGACTAGAGTGCAGTGGTACAATCTCGGCTCACTGCAACCTCCACCTCCTGGGTTCAAGCGATTCTCCTGCCTCAGCCTCCTGAGTAGCTGGGATTACAGGTGCATGCCACCACCCCTGGCTAATTTTTGTATTTTTAGTAGAGATGGGGCTTCACCAGGTTGGTCAGGCTGGTCTCGAACTCCTGACCTCAGGTGATCCACCTGCCTTGGCCTCCCAAAGTGCTGAGATTACAGGCGTGAGCCACCGTGCCTGGCCTGTATTCTTAACTTTGCATTCTTTATCTTAAGAAGACCCCCTGTCCCAGACAAGCTTCAGGCCCCACAATCCTGGATCTGCCCACTGGATCCTCGTTTTTCCCAACTGCAAAGAGAGAATACAGGCTGTGAAATGGCTTCATAGGATGTAAGATGATCTCTTTTATTTTTTAAATTTGTATTTATTTTTGAGACAGGGTCCTGCTCTGTTGCCCAGGCTGGAGTGCAGTGGCACAATCACAGCTTACTGTAGCCTAGACCTCATGGGCTCAAGCGATACTCCATCTTAGCTTCCTGAGTAGTTGGGATTATAGGTACATGCCACAACATCTGGCTAATTTTTCATTTTTTTTTTTTTTTTTTTTTTTTAGAGATGGGGTTTCCTCACGTCGCCCAGGCTGGTCGTGAACTCCTGGGCTGAAGCACTCACCTTGCCTTGGTCTCCCAAAGTGTTGTGATTAAAGGTATAAGTCAGTGCTCCTGGCCTATTTTTAAAATTTATTTTTATTTATTAATTTTTTGAAGACTAGTCAAGTGCAGTAGTGAAAAGGAGGGAAAGAATAGAAGAAGGAGTTTGATCTGTAACTGACTGTGAATAATCAACTGAGATAATTCACTACTTTCAGGCCAGTATATTTTCATCTTTTTGACAGGGTCTCACTGGGTTGCCAGGCTGGTCTCAAGTGATCCTCCCTCTTCGCTTCCCAAAGTGCTGGGCTAACAGTTGTGAGACACCTCGCCTGGCCATTGATGATCTCTTTTAATCTTTTCAAAGTCCCCAGACAAGAAAAAAATGAAGAGCAAACATAAGGGACTTAGGGTTTCACAGCAAGTTGTGGCAAGCTGTGAGGCTGCAATCCAGGATAGCCCATTTGAAAGCCCCCCTTTCACTATCACCTCCTGCCTTGAGTGCGCACCTGTGCGCTCAAAGGCACCCGCCTTTCCCAGGAACTCAGCTTCTGGCAGCCTAGAAGGCTTAGCTCTGCACTTCCGCCCCAGCTGCTCCATGACCTCGAGGGGGCGGCAGACACGTGTTTCCCTCACCCTGGCACCTGCTCATTCCAGGTTTCAGAGTCCCACATAGCCAGAATCTCAGCTCTCCCCAAACACCTCTCCACCAGCTCTCTCCTGCCCCTCCCTGCAAACAGCGAGTACTGCCTTCAAGTCCCGGCTTTGTCATGTCCTGGCTATGTGATAGTGAGCAGATCACCTCACCTCCCTCTGCCTCATTTAACTCATCCATAAAACAGGGTCAGTGTTGCACCCGGCTATATAATACACCTTGTGAAAACAGGTCAGTGAAGTACCCGGCTATATAATACACCAACAATCATTGACAGCCATTGGGGTTTCAACAAGGCCTTCCAGAGATGTCACCTCCCCTGGGAAGGGGATCTCCTGATAGGATTGGCCCCTACTCCACGCTGCGGCAAAGCCGAGGAACTCCTAGGCAATGGGGCCTTTCAAGGCTCTTCAGTGTTCATTTGTTGGCATCCTCTGTGCCCATGCGTGGGCCCCTCCCTGGGCTACGTGTCTGACTTGGCTTTTTCTCCATCCCTACCAACCCCCACCTCTTCCTTGGAAGGGCTGTGCAAACTCTTTCCCACCTTGAGGTCTTCCTGAGGATTTTCCCCAAATTTCTTAACTTTTTTTTTTTAGTCTTTTCTTTTCTTCTTCTTCTTTTTTTTTTTTTTTTTGAGACAGAGTCTGTCTCTGTTGCCCAGGCTGGAGTGCAGTGGTGCCATCTCGGCTCACTGCAACCTCTGCCTCCCAGGTTCAAGTGATTCTCCTGCCTCAGCCTCCTGAGTAGCTGGGATTACAGGCACCCACCACCATGCCTGGCTAATTTTTTTGTATTTTCAGTAGAGACAGGGTATCACCATGGTTGGCCAGGCTGGTCTCGAACTCCTGACCTCATGTGATCCGTCTGTCTCGGCCTCCCAAAGTGCTGGGATTATAGGTGTAAGCCACTGCGCCCAGCCCCAAATTTCAAATGCATTCTCCTGGAGAAGGGTTGCTGACCCACTGCCTACCAATTTTCACTGTCTCCTTACCCATCCCTAAATGACTGCCAAACCCCAGTGCCCTCTATCTCAAAGATTCACTGACCATCCCCACATGTCTCTTCCCCCTGTGTCTTCACCTGGCATTTGAAGCCTTCCACAATTTGGTCTCATGATTCACCCTGTCCTTTAACTATCCCAGACCATTTTCTGTTCCCAGAGTACACCTTCACTATCCTACCTCCAACCCTTTGTGCAGGCTGTTCTTCCACCTGGAATGCCCTCTCTCATTTCCATCTAGTAAATTAGTCCTTAATGTCCAGCTGGGAGGTCACCTCCTCCAGGCAGTCTTCTTGACTCCCTCAGATGGAATCACTTTCCCCTCTCTGGGCTCTGGGCATACAATTGCTTTAGGCCTTCCTCATAGGAAGCCATGAGTAACAGCAGGAACATCCATTATTCACACTTTACAAATGCCTTTCCCTTCTAGTATCCCAGGCCGGGCCGGGAAAAGCAGGCAGGGTGAGAGCCATTACCTCATTTGACTGATGAGGAGACAGGCTAGGAGGAAGTCGTAAGCCCCGTAAATGGGGGAGTCAGGATTCAAACCGGAACGGCCACACCCCCTGCCTCAGGCCTGAGCGTCCTCTCCCTCTACCATTTCTTGTGGCCTGGTCTTGTGACTCTCTGTCCCTTTGTCAGTCTCAACTTTTAATAATATGCTCAATGAAGCGCTCCCACGTGTGCACTCCCCGCCCCCACCCCGTCTGTTCCTTGGCTTCTTTATCACCCACCTCAAGCCCATCTGAAGCTGGTGGGAGTGCCCAGGCTCTGGCAGGATAAGGAGTTCCTGGAGGTGCAGGCCTTCTCAGAGGAGGAGGGGGGAGACACAAACAGGTTCCTTCCCCCAGCCCCCAAGCTTATCAGTGCCCCACAGGTCCCAGGGAACTGAATGCTCAGCCGAGGGAGGAAAGCTGCCCCCTGCCTGTCACCTTCACACCCTCTATTACTTACCCGTCTCTACTAAAAATACACACACAAAAAAAAACATTAGCCGGGCGTGGTGGTCTGTGCCTGTAATCCCAGCTACTCGGGAGGCTGAGGCAAGAGAATTGCTTGAACCCGGGAGTCAGAGCTTGCAGTGAGCCGAGATCACGCCACTGCACTCCAGCCTGGCAACAGAGTGGGACTCCGTCTCACAAAAAAAAACAAGAGTGGTGTGACCTTGGCTTGCCACTTTAGCTCCCTGAGCCTCAGAAGCTCTTTAGAACATTTTTGGCTGTTAGGATTCAATAAGATAAAGTGAGCAAATGCTTGTAAAAGAACCAGGATTGCTAAATGTGAGTGAGTTCTTCAAGAGGTCACTCTGACAGAGGCATCTCAGGTAGCAAAGTGCTCCCTGCAGTCTGGGGATGGAGGTGAAGATTATGGTGTCACTGGCAGAGGCCCTGGGTCAGGGGGCCCGAAGTCCAGGCAGTGACAGCCTCCCCACTTCAGTGACTGACAAGGCCACACAAGGCCTTCACCCACACAAGCGCACAAGTCACCTCAATGAGAAACACACACACAGGAGGGCCATGGGACAGGGCAGAGCTCTCTAGGTCCCAGGGCCTGAGACCCAGGGGACAGCCTGTTTATAGGACACAGACAGACACAGATTCATACCCTCTATATAAACTCACAAACGTGGGCACACCCTCACAAGCACCAAAACACACCCCCCTACACATACACATACACACATGCACAGAAACAAGAGATACAGGATCACAAGCATATTCCCAAATGTACTCCCATGCACAAATTCAGCAACAGCCCTCCCTGGACACCCCAAACACACACACACACACACACACTCTCTCTCTCTCTTATCAGGCTGGGGCAGGCACTGGCACTGCTGAGTCACCCGCAGGCAGCTCAGCCCAACAGAGCTAGAGCCACGTGGCTGCCCCAGCAGGGAGGGGGCAGGGCCCATAGCAGCTCTTTAGAATCACCCCATCCACCTGACTGCTGGGGTTTTCCTTTCCCTAGCCCTGTGATTGAGTCAGGGGTGGGGATGGGATTGGGGGAGGAGCCACTGTTTGCAGAGGCCAAATTAAAGATTTGACAGCCTGCACTCTCCTGGGTGCATGAGTACGTGTGAGAGCAATTTAGAAATGCTGCTAGAGTCATTGCTATTTGAAATATATTTTCACATACTCTCATTTAATCATCACAACAGCTCTATATAAAGTTAGCACTATTATTAATCTCATTTTACCCCGGGGGTGGGGGGTGGGTGGCTTGTCCCAAGGCCCAAAACCCAGACTCACCTGCCTCCAAATCCCTATCTCAGAACCCCTGGGCAATACTGTCTGGTGGGCAGGTGTGATATAGGTAAGTGCAAGGTACATCAATGTGCTTGGGAGCCTGGTTGTGTGTGTGCCAGGCTTCCCCAGGGGATTCACAGGGATAGGGACTGAAAGGGTCTCAAGTGTCCTGATTTTTGGTCAAAGGATCCAACGCTTCTCTAATCCCTTGGAGCCCACCTCCCTCTATCAGAAAACATCTCCCAGGTCTAAGGGCTCAATCTGACCCTCCTCTGCTAGACTATGGGCTCCTTGAAGGCAGGAACCAGGGCCCTGAAGCCTCAAACAGGACCTGACTCAGAGAAGGCCTCAGTGAATTTGGAGCAGGGGGAGAGTCAGTCAATGTATGACTTTTAATTCAGTTATATATCAATATAACAATAACATCAATAATTATAATAAATGCTACCACTTATTGGATGCTTACTCTGGGACTGGCACTGTTCTTAGCACTTGACATGGATTCTTTCATTCAATTCTTGCCACAACCCTTGAGGAAAATACTTTTATTAACCCCACTTTGCAGAGGACGAAACTGGCTTGGAGAGAGTTAGTAACTCACCCAAAGTAACTCAGGAAGTGGCAGCGCTGGGGATTGGAACATGGGAAGTCGAGTTAGTAGGAAGATCACTTTAGTAGGAAGATCACTACACTCAGAGGAAGGCAGCTTTGTCCTCAGCGAGCCTCAGTTTGCCATATTTGTCCAAAGAAAGGATTAGTTTTCCATAGTGCTCTGGCCTGGAATATTCTATGATCCTATGATTCTGTGATGAAGAGCTTTTGAAGTGTCAGGGTTGGTTTTGAAATGAAAGCGGCCACTCTGCGGGGTGGTGAGCTTCCTGACATGGGCATATGTAAGCCAGCCCAGGCCTGAAATGGGAGGGAGGGAATGAGTCTTCGGCCAGTGACCATGGAAGCCCCTGCCAGTGTTGATGGAATGGACCATCAGGAGGGGAAAAGTCACTGAGAAGAGTGGCAAGGCGGGCATGACAGGATCCAGAACTCGCATTTACGGAACGCCTACTGTGTACTAGGACCTATGCTTGACATTTAACTTACATCGCTAATTCTCAGGAAAACATTGTAATATTTATGGTTGAGGAAATTCAGATCCAGAGAAGTGACTTGTTCAAGGTCAAGCCTGACGAAGTAGTAGGACAGGTGATCCAGGTAAGTCTCCTCAGGGTCACTTCCCTAGATCCCCTCTGACCAACTCCTCTACCTAGTACCCTTAGGGGCAGTACCACGTGTCAAATTGCTTCACACTTTTGTCATATGACGTCACATCAGTCAATCCAGGAAGTCCCTGCCCTTCCCTCCCCTGACCTCTGGGGTCTATCAAAGCAGCCCCCGGCTCAGTGTCCCCCGGACCAGGCCACACCTGCAGCCCCCGCCCCTTCCCAGCTGCGACTCTCGCACTCCTCTGCCCCGGCCTCCTCCTCCCCGCCCCGCTGATCGGCAGTTGCCTGCGCCAATCAGAGGGCCTAGCGGGCGGGGCGGGGCCTCACGATGGAGTTGCCCTGTCAGTGCAGGTGGAGGCCCCGGCGGGGCAAAGTGGCAGGAACCTCTTAAAGGGCGAGAGCGGCGCGGAGCCAGAACGCGGTCAGGCCCAGTCCCCGCCGCACCCAGCCCAGGTGAGCCTGGACCACCTGGGGGGCGACCCTCGGTCCCCGGGAGGGACAGGGTGAGGGACAGAAGAACCCACCCCCAAGGGCTCGGACCGTCCCGGGAGAGGCGAGACCAGGGTCGAAGGGTCCGGGATTGAGGGGTTCCGGGGGTCCCGGATTTCAGAATCCGAACTTAGGGTCCAAAGGAGTCTGGGCGTCTTAAAGTTCGGGGTGCAGGGAGGGGCGTGGGAGTCTGGAGAGGGGGTCCGGGAGCTCGGATCCGGAGCTAGACACGTCCGGGTCCGGCCGGTCCTGGTTGTCTGGGGCGGGGGTCCTGGGTTCGGTGTCCCCGGGCGAGTCCCTGCAGGGCGGCGCAGTCCCCGACCGCCCCCCAGCCCCGCCTTGCCCGGCCCCGCATGCTCCTGCCGGGCCCGCAGCAGCGCTGGAGCGGGCGGGCGGCGCGCAGAGGGAGGGGGCGCCAGGGCCTGGAGCCCCGCGCCCCGCTCCGACCCTTACGTAACTGACTTTGAGTTTCCGGACCCAGGGACCCGCGAGCTGGGGCGCCGGCTGTGCCCGCCAGGGTGGCCCCCCCGGCCGCCGCGCCAGCCCCACACCCTCCCTGCCAGGCTTGGTCTAGGGCACTTCCCTCTGTCTGGGTCTCCTGGGTCTCTCTGTCCGGTTCAGGCTCCGGTTCGCTCTCATCCCTGGGTTCCCTGTCTCTCTCATCTGTCGTCTCTGTTTGGCTGTCTCTTCCTGTCTCTGTCCTCTGTCTTTCCTCAAGAATTGTCTCGCCCTCACCTATACTTCCTGGCAGGCCCCACCTCTTCAGGGTGGGACAGGACCCCTCCTCTCCAGCTAGTTGGAGCCAGGGAACTGTCCAGACCAACCCGAGCCCGAGCTCGCTCCAGAAGTGGGGAGGGGAGAGGAGGGTTGGGGAAGGTGATTCCAGGACCCACAGCTCCTGGGTTCTGGAACGGACGACCCCCTCTCCGCCTCTCCTCCAGAAGGAGGAGGCTTGGACAGAGCCTCGTTGGGGCTGGGCTTAAGGCAGCTGGGAGTCCCTGTGAGAGCTGCCTAGTGTCTCGTCAGGGTCAGGTCCTCAGCTATTGAAGGGGAGCGGGAGGAGTTGGGGAGGGGCCAGAGCACTGGCACGCGCCCCGGAGCTTCAGCAAGCGCCCTACCGCCACCAAGTTCCAGGCCGGGAGGATGGTCTTGGTAGGAGGCTGGGTGGGGAAGAGATCAGCAGGGGGAGGCCCAAGGGACTTCTGCATGTTGGGGAGGGGGGTGGGGATATAGAATGACAGACCCACAAGTCTAAGGAGCACCCACTGGGGTCACTCCCTGCCTTGAATTCTCTCCTGAGTGTCAGACCGACACTTCAGAAATAACTGTAAATAAGGCGTTAAAGCAGGTGTGAGGTGGGAATTATTAATTCTTTTTTTTTCTTTTGAGACAGTCTTGCTCTGTCGCCCAGGCTAGAGTGCAGTGTCCTGATCTCGGCTCACTGCAAGCTCCACCTCTCCTGTTCAAGCCATTCTCCTGTCTCAGCCTCCTGAGTAGCTGGCACTACAGTCACCCGCCACCACGCCCAGCTAATTTTTTGTATTTTTAGTAGAGACGGGGTTTCATTGTGTTAGCCAGGATGGTTTCCATCTCCTGACCTCGTGAGCCACTGCATCTGGCCGGGAATTATTAATTCTAAGCACGGAGAAACTTTGAGCAAGGAGGTAGGAGGTTTGAGAAGAAAGGGAGCCAGAAGCTGAAAGGAGCAGAGGGAGGGAGGAAAGGGGACATCCAGTGCCTGGTAGGCTCTTCACACAGCAGAACTGGGTTGAATCCTGACCCTTCCACTTTCCTGCTGTGTGACCCTGTATGAGTCACTTTACCTCTCTGAGTCCCAGGCTGGTCCTTTGTCAGTAATCTGGACCTTGCAGGCATAAGCAGCATCAAATAAAGCAACGTGTATGCAGACCAGAATGGTAGCTGGTCTGATAGCAGGCCGGTAGTGTGTTTTAAGAAGGGAATGGAGTGGGGAAGCCCTGAGGTTTCCACTGTATGTACAGGAGAGCCAGGCACCACCTGCCAGGTCCCAGCAACATGGGGCATGGGTGGAGTGCCTGGGTGTGTGGGTGGTACTCATTAAGGCCAGGAGGCCCCACACCCGGCTGTCTCCTGATTGGCCCATCCATCCACCTCCTAGACCAGGGCTGGCCTCCCTCCTGTAGGCCCCAGGTGCCAACAGAAGTTCCCACCCAGGCTGCCTTACTCCCCAGACCAGTGTGGGTGGAGACATGGCAGGGCAGGGCCAGCACCCTCTCTGCAGAATGGACCATGGCCAGGAGCCTGGCTGGCCGTGCTGGGCAGGAACATCCATCTAGCTAGGAAGATGCTGACACTGTGCAGTCCCCATGGAGGTCCAGACCTCTGTTGGCTGAAGCTGAGCCCAGCTGATGGAACCTAGGCTGCAGGGTGAGACAGAGGCTGGGGTGGGAGTGAGGAGGGGAGATGCAAGGAGAGACTTCTGGAGAGGAAGCCTGAGCAGAGGTGTGGAACCAAACCGAATTTCATTTGGTTATTCTCTAAGCCTTTCCTGAGCACGTATTGTGCACCATATACAGGTCTGCCAGCCACAGAGCTGAGCAGGATACTCACAGAGGGCTCATCGTAGAGTTATGGTGGCCTGAGATTTGTTAGGTGTTTGCAGAATGGGTCTGTACAACAGTTCCTGGGGATAGGGGAGTTCAGAATTTTCCCAGGGCCTAAGATTTTGATATTTAATTTTAATTTAATTTAATTTAATTTTTTTGAGACAGAGTCTCACTCTGTTGCCCAGGCTGGAGTGCAGTGGCACAATCTCTGTTCACTGCAACCTCTACCTCCTGGGTTCAAGCGATTCTGTTGCCTCAGCCTCCCAAGTAACTGGGATTATAGGCGCCTGTCACCATGCCCGGCTAATTTTTTTATTTTTAGTAGAGATAGGGTTTCACCATGTTGGCCAGGGTGGTCTTGAACATCTGACCTCAGGTGATCTGCCCACCTTGGTTTCCCAAAATGCTGGGATTACAGGCATGAACCACCGTGCCTGGCTGATTCTGATATTAAAGGGGGGGTGGGATTCCACTCCTTTATAGTCTGTGGGCTAGTCACTTTTCTCCCTGGGTTTCAGTTTCCCTTTCTGTGAAATGAGCATGGGAGATAAGTCTAAAGTCTCTATGGGTCTTCCAGCACCTATTACTATAGCCTCAGGACCTGGTTTGGGACTTAGTCTACCCTCTACCCTCACCCCACGTGAGGGGATAGGGTGGAGCAAGATGAAGGCAGAGTATCATGGGCCCACAAGTCCTGTTCTTGGCCTCTGTTCTCTAATCATAATTATAGCCACTGCCTGTTAAGCATTTACTATGCACAACATTCTGTCCTAAGCATTTAATATGCTGCATTAACTCATTCAATCCTTACAACCTCATGAGGGAAATATTATCCCTGTTTTGCAGGAGTTTAGGGAGCTGAACAGACTTGACCAAAGTCACAATGCTGGGAAGTGGCCGAGCTGGGATTTGAACTTAGGTTCAACTCCAAAGCCCAGACTTAACTAAGTTAAACTCCACCCCATGGGTACTGAGGTGCCCACATTGCTCAGCCCTTACCTATGGAACTGTTTGACCCCTACTGGAGCAAGCTCTGAGCTCTGGGATGTTGAGGCTGGGGAGCTGGGGAACGAGCTGTGCTGCCTTTGTTGGGTGGCCCCTGGGCCCAGCATAGAGAGAAAGGGGCAGAGGGAGCAACCTCCAGGTCAGCCAGGGCCCACTAGGGGTATCCCCAGAGGGGCAGCCCCACCCAGCTACTGCCCAGGTGCCAGACCGGGCACTGAAAGGCAACCTTGGGTATGTGGCCAACTTTGGACCTCAGTTTCGCCATCTGTAAAGCATGGACTTAAATGAGGGTAGACACTCCTTGACCGCCGGGTTAAGTGGTCGAGGTCAGTAATAGGATAAAGGGTTAGAGGAAGGCTTGGAGTGACAGTGACTGAGCCTGTGAAGGAAGAGTTTGGATCAGGAACAGCTTGGATCCTGTGCCAGCTGTTTGACAGGTATTTCAGATGAATAGACTGAGGTTGGAGAGGTGCAAAGGCTGGTCTGCGGCTGTGCAGCCAGTGCCCTAGAGACTGAAGGGAAACAAATCAAGGGAAAACCCAGAGAACAAAACCCAGGCAGATATGAGCTAGAATCCGGGGTTGGCCACTTCACTAGGCTTGGAGGTGTGAAGTGGCATCCCTGAGGACACAGGAGTCCCTTCACCTCACTGTCCTCATCTTTAAAGTGGGAGTAGTAACAGTTTCTCCTTTGTCCACTTGCTGGGTTGTTGTGAAGGTTAAAGGAGATGAGGCATTTGTAAAATCAGGTGAGAATGTGATTGCTGGTCATTTTTCAGTCCAAAGCTGCAGTTCTGGGTTTGTGTTTGTGATGGTGGGGGCATTTCTGACAGCTCCTCTGTTGAGATGCTTTATCCAGGGGGAATGCTGGAGAGAAGCCCTAAGAATAACACCACCGGCCGGGTGCAGTGGCTCATGCCTGTAATCCCAGCATTTTGGGAGGCGAGGGTGGGCGGATCACCTGAGGTCAGGAGTTCGACACCAGCCTGGCTAACATGGTGAAACCCTGTCTCTACTAAAAATACAAAAAATTAGCCGGGCGAGGTGGCAGGAGCCTATAATCCCAGCTACTCGGGATACTGAGGCAGGAGAATCGCTTGAACCCAGGAGGCAGAGGTTGCAGTGAGCCAAGATCGCGCCACTGCACTCCAGCCTGGGCAATAAGAACGAGACTCTGTCTCAAAAAAAAAAAAAAAAAAGAGAATACACCACCGTTTATTGCGCAGTTGCCGGTACCCGGCATTGTACTCAACTTCACCTCTCACTGTCTCATTAACCCCCTATAGCAACTTTGTCAGGTAGGTCACCCATGCTGGGTCCCTCTGAAACCCATGCCAACAGCCCCTGTAATGACAATAGCAAACGCTTCTGAACAGTTTACTGTGTGCCAAGCATCCTTCCAGATGTATTACATGTATTAACCCATGTTAATCCTCACATCAACCCTGTGAGGTGAATACTGATACTATCTCCAGTTTGCGGATGAATAAATGAGGCATCGACAAGTAAAAATGAGGCTGGGTGTGGTGGCTCAAGCCTATAATCCCAGCACTTTGGGAGGCCGAGGGGGGCAGATCACCTGAGGTCAGGAGTTTGAGAGCAGCCTGACCAATATGATGAAACCCCATCTCTACTAAAAATACAAAAATTAGCCGGGCCTGGTGGCATGCACTTATAATCCCAGCTACTTGGAAAGCTGAGACAGGAGATTCGCTTGAACCAAGGAGGCGGAGGTTGCAGTGAGCCGAGATCGCATCATTGCACTCCAGCCTGAGCAAGAGGGAAACTCCGTCTCAAACAAACAAACAAACAAAACAAAACGGCCCCAATGTCACAAAAGGTAGAGCCATAAGTAGTGAAGTCAGAATTTTCCCACGTTCTCTTTTTTTTTCTTTCTTCTTTTTTTTTTTTTTTTTTTTTTTGAGACGGAGTCTTGCTCTGCCACCCAGGCTGGAGTGCAGTGGCCGGATCTCAGCTCACTGCAAGCTCCGCCTCCCGGGTTTACGCCATTCTCCTGCCTCAGCCTCCCGAGTAGCTGGGACTACAGGCGCCCGCCTCGTCGCCCGGCTAGTTTTTTGTATTTTTAAGTAGAGACAGGGTTTCACCGTATTAGCCAGGATGGTCTTGATCTCCTGACCTCGTGATCCGCCCGTCTCGGCCTCCCAAAGTGCTGGGATTACAGGCTTGAGCCACCGCGCCCGGCCTTCTTTCTTTCTTTTACTTGTCTTTTCTTTCTTTCTTTTTTTTTTGAGACAGCGTCTTACTCTGTTGTCCAGGCTGGAGTGTAGTGGTGCGATCTTGGTTCACTGCAACCTCTGCCTCCCAGGTTCAAGCAATTCTTGTGCCTTAGCCTCCTGAGTAGCTGCGATTATAGGCACCTGCCACCATTCCTGGCTAATTTTGTATTTTTGGAGATGGGGTTCCACCATGTTGACCAGGCTGGTCTCGAACTCCTGACTTCAAGTGATTTGCCTGCCTCGGCCTCCCAAAGTGCTGTGATTGCAAGTGTCAGGTTCTTTTATTCTGAGACAAGGTCTCACTCTATTGCCCAGGCTAGAGTACAATGGGGTGATCACGGCTCACCGCAGCCTGGACTCCTGGGCTCAAGGGAGCCTCCTACCTAGGCCTTCCGAGTAGCTGGGACTACAGCGGCGTGCCACCACACCCAGCTAATTTTTGTATTTTTTATAGAGATGGGGTTTCCCCATGTTGTCTAGGCTGGTCTTGAACTCCTGAGCTGAAGCACGCCTCCCACCTCAGCCTCCCAAAGTGCTGGGATTATAGGTGTGAGGCACCATGCCCGGCTGGCTTAGGTTCTTAAAGTCTCCTCCTTGATGCAGTCATCACAGTTGTAATTCAATAGTTATTTACATGATTGTCTCCTCACTGCACTGTAGGCTCCATAAGGGCAGGGGCCATGTCTGTCTTCTTCAGGCTGCATCCCCAACCCCTGGCACACAGCAGGTGCTCAGTTCATGTTTGTTCACAGGGACACTGCTGCTTCTAGTGGACTGAGCCCTGGCGGCCTGATGAGCTGAGGGTGGATTATCAGATTATTGCTGACTAGGTTGTCTGCCCCAGCAAGACCCCAGAGGCAGAGGGAGGGCAGGGTTCCCTCCTGGCCCAGGCCCTAGCTGAAGAAGGGGCCCCACAGGACTTTTTCTTTGGCTGTGCTGTGTGTCTCACTGCTGTCCTTTGCTTCCATGTGCCACTGCGGTGATGGCTCCATGGCCTCTCCCGGACTGGCTGCGTGACCCCGATGGCTGCTTCTGGGTGAGTAATGGTTTGACTTAACGACTGCTACGTGAGCTGATTTTAATGCATGTCCTGTGGCTCTGAGGCCACTGGGAGGTGTAAAGAGAGGCCCGGAGGTAGGGGCAGAAATGCTGAGAGGGCACTCTGTGAAGTTAGGATCCTACCACAAGCAGGGCCTACCAATTAAACATACTGGGTGCTGATTTTTTGGTCACATGCTACAGTGCAAAGGTCTTTGGGGCAGACTGGGCTGGAATAGAATCCTTTTTCTGTCACTTACAGGTGGGTGATTCTTTGCATCTCAGTTTCACATCTGCAAAATAAGAATATGAATACTTATGGGACACAAGTGTATTTGTTCTTTCGTGTAAGCCCCACAAGGGCAGGGATTTTTTGTTCATCTGTTCACTGCTGTATCTCCAGCACCTAGAGTATAGTAGCACATAGTAGGTGCTCATTGAATGTTTCCAAAGGAATGAACATATTTATTGATGGTTTACGGTGTGCCTATCAATGTGCTTTGTATTGGATTAAATGGCTAATGGACAAAAGGGGCCAGCATGATAGGGGCTCAGTGATGTGAATTCCCTATCTATTTTCTATCTATAGATAGTGACGTGAATTCCCTATTTTCTATCTATAGATAGTGATGTAAATTCCCTATCTATTTCCTCAATAGACTGTGACTTTCTTGGGGATCAGGGCTCTGGTAAAGTGAGCTCTGGGTCTTCTGAACTTAGTAAGGGGCCAAGAACCAAGCATGTATCAATTAGCACAGAGAGCGGCCTGGCAACTGGACTTCCTGGAGAGGGAGTGACAGAGCCTCTAGTTTTCATCAGAAGAGAGGCAGCTGGGAAGATCTGGGGCAGAAATTGGAGGGATGAGGAGGGACTCTGCCCTTCTAGTACTGCCACTTTTCCTTATCCAGGTGTGACTCTGGACAAGGCATGCTCTTCTCGTGAGTCTTGGAGACCTCATCTGTGATGTACATATCACAACACATACGTGTGGGAAGGAGTTGATGAGAAGAGCGCAGCACAGGGCCCCATTTGGTAACTTCCCAGCCCTGGGCTCATCCTGGGATTCTGGGAGGGGACTATGTGTTCCTCTTTCTGGCTCATTTCTCCTACTTCTAACTTCTCACCCAGCTGGGACTGGAATCGCAGGAGCCCCTGAACTTCCCAGCAGGCTGGCCAGGACCCTGGGACAAGGGTTGGGCTCTGCCTGGTGTGGGAGGAGCTGAGTGGAGGTTCCAGCTCAGCCACTCTTGCTGTGTGACTTGGTTCTGTAACCCCTTCTCTGCCTCAGTTGCCTTACCTGTAAAGTAGGGTTATGAAAAGACACCTCCCTTGAAGAATTATTTAATTAGAAAATAGGTGGATTAGGCATTATTATCCATATTCCTATTTGGCTCTGGCTGAGGCGACTCTAGGGAGGGCCCTGGAGAATTACATCCCACCGTGGCCCAGGGAGCCTGGGACTTGCTAGTCATCATGTGTATTATTGCCATTTATTGGCTATTTCTTATGGGCTGGGCTGGTTTTGTGCTATTTCAGACACATTATCTCATGCATTCCTCCCAGTGACCTAGGAGACCCATTGAAGCAGGCATTATTATCCCCGCTTCATGGCACTGGGTAAGCCAAATGAGTCACCCAGAATCCCACAGTTCTTTAGGGGTACAGCTGGGGCTCCGAACCAAGCCTGCTCACTCCAGGGCCCAAATTCTTTTTTTTGTTGTTGTTTTTTGATGGAGTCTCACTCTGTGCCCCAGGCTGGAGTGCAGTGGTGCAATCTTGGCTCACTGCAACCTCCACCTTCTGGGTTCAAGCAATTCTTCTGTCTCAACCTCCCCAGTAGCTGGGACTACAAGCATGTGCCACCATCCCTGGCTAATTTTTGTATTTTTAGTAGATGGGGGTTTCACCATATTCGTCAGGCTGGTCTGGAACTCCTGACCTCAGGTGATCAACCTGCCTCGGCCTCCCAAAGTGCTGGGATTACAGGCGTGAGCCACCGAGCCCGGCCCTAAGGCCCAAATTCTATTATTATTATTTTTTTTTTGAGACGGAGTCTCGCTCTGTCGCCCAGGCTGGAGTGCAATGGCCGGATCTCAGCTCACTGCAAGCTCCGCCCCCTGGGTTTACACCATTCTCCTGCCTCAGCCTCCCAAGTAGCTGGGACTACAGGCGCCCGCCACCTCGCCCGGCTAGTTTTTTTGTATTTTTTAGTAGAGATGGGGTTTCACCGTATTAGCCAGGATGGTCTCGATCTCCTGACCTCGTGATCCGCCCGTCTCGGCCTCCCAAAGTGCTGGGATTACAGGCTTGAGCCACCGCGCCCGGCCCAAATTCTTAATGTGAAACTCTCCTATCTCTCTCAAGGAGGTAGAGTGCACATCTAAATTCTCTGTCTATCGCTAGTGACCAGTACAGGGCTGGTGGGAGCTACTGGCGTGTTCGTCGGATGAATAAATTCACACACACACACTGCACCCCCACCCAGGCCTGTTGCTGTAAGAGTTTTAAAGAGAAAAGATAACAGAAAACAGGAGAAGGCTGGACAGCTTGCTGCTTGAGGGTCAGACAGACCTGGCTTTGAATCTCACATCTATTGTTTACCAGCTGTGTGACCTTAGGCAAGATATCTAACCTCTTGGAGCCTCAGTTTTCTTACCTGTAAAATGGGGAAAATAAAAGAACCTACCTACCTCTTAGGCTTCTTGTGAGGATTAAATAATGAGGCACATGGTGAGCATTCAACAAATAGTAGCAATGGTTGTCGTTATTATAATTATGAATATGATTTGGGGATTATAAAGATGTTCCTCTTCGGACGGGAGAGACCAGATCTGGGAGAGAACTTCTGGGGACAGGTGGATAGCAGCCTAGTCTGACAGACTCCTGAAGGCCTGTGAAGGGAGGGAGGTGGCTTCATGGAAGTAAGAATGTACCTCCGTTTCCTAGTCATCTGCTTTTCCTCTATGTCAGGCCCTGTGCTGGGCATGGGGCCCAAAGATGAATCTGTGTAGTCCTTCCCCACCTTCCCCACTAGGAGCTTGGAGTCTAGTTGGGAAGAAGGATACAGAAACCACCAACACCACCTTTATTGAATAGGTGTTCTTATGTAGAGGGCAGGAAAAAAGACATTCTTAGTCGAAGGAACTGCCTGTGCCAAGGTACACAGCCATGACCTGCACTTGGGGAAATGCAGCTGAAGAGATAGGCTCATGACAGTGAGGAGGACTTGACCCATGGCAATGGGGAGTCACTGGATAGTAAGTAGGGAGGGGCAGGGACAGGGGCAGGGGGAACTGTTCAGGTGAGAGATGCCGAGATCTTGGGCTGGGGACTGTGCCATGGGATGGGGAGCAGGGAGCCATGTGAAGTCTGTTTAGGAGGCAGAGCCAGCAGGGCATGATAATGAACTGCAGTGGCAGGGAGGAGAGGAGAGGGCCAGAGGGAGATCTTTTTTTTTTTTTTTGAGACGGAGTCTCGCTCTGTCGCCCAGGCTGGAGTGCTGTGGCCAGATCTCGGCTCACTGCAAGCTCCGCCTCCCGGGTTCACGCCATTCTCCTGCCTCAGCCTCCCGAGCAGCTGGGACTACAGGCGCCCACCACCTCGCCCGGCTAGTTTTTTGTATTTTTTAGTAGAGACGGGGTTTCACCGTGTTAGCCAGGATGGTCTCGATCTCCTGACCTCGTGATCCACCCGACTCGGCCTCCCAAAGTGCTGGGATT
This sequence comes from Trachypithecus francoisi, assembly GCF_009764315.1. Classification (NCBI taxonomy): domain Eukaryota; kingdom Metazoa; phylum Chordata; class Mammalia; order Primates; family Cercopithecidae; genus Trachypithecus; species Trachypithecus francoisi. Next base: position 95,843,134 of record NW_022681457.1, on the reverse strand, counting down.
ACAGGCTTGAGCCACCGCGCCCGGCCCAGAGGGAGATCTTGAGGCCTGGGGCCAGTGGGGCCCACTGGAGTCTCTGCCTGAGGGACATATCTGGGAGGAGGAGGCACAGCTGGGTTGAGGGTAAAAGCTATTTAGCTGCTCTCACTACCTTTCCCCTCAGCTTAGGCAGCAGCTATGCCTGAGCTGAACACTGGGGCAAGGCCTGTGGCCACCAGGGCCCAGGGCACCCACTCCTATCTTGGGGGTCCCTTGTGGTGACCCTGGTAGGTCTGGTAGGGATGAGACCTCTTTGGGGTGGGAGCCAGGCAGGAGCTGTGTGGTGCAGAAAAGCCCTGGGTTCTAGACCTACCAGTGTTATTGAGTGTCTGTGCAACCTCAGGAATCGCCAGGCCTGGTGGCTCACACCTATAATCCCAACACTTTGGTGAGGCTGAGGCAGGAGGATCACTTGTGCCCAGGAGTTCAAGACAAGCCTAGGGAACATGGAGCAACCCCATCTCTACAAAAAATACAAAAATCAGCTGGGCATTGTGCATGTGCCTGTCATTCCAACTACACAAGAGGCTGAGGTGGGAGGATCCCTTGAACCCAGGAGGTCAAGGGTGCAGTGAGCTGTGATTGCACATTTATACTCCAGCCTACTTGACAAAGTGAAACCCCTGTAGGTAGGAAGATCGGAAGGAAGGAAGGAAGGGAGGGAAGGGAAGGAAAGGAAGGAAAAGAAAGAAAGAAAGGAAGGAGAAGAAAAAAGAAAAGAAAAAAAAGAAAGAAGGTACTCCTATCACTCCCTCTCTCTTGCCCTCCTTTTCCTTGCCTTGAGAGTGAGAATAAGAAAATCTGTTTTGCTTGCCTCGAAGATTCAGTGATAAATAAAATACAACTAAAGGCAGTAAACATTTATTGAGAACTGACGGGCTAGGTTCTGGGGGCACAAAGGTGACTCACGCAGTGTTCCTGCTCCTTAAGGACGAACTGCCATGTGAGAGTGAGCCCAGGGGAGCAGGTGGTTAACTCAGGCGCATCAACGGGAAAAGAGCTAGGCTGGGCTTTGAAGGATGAGTAAGAGCTCTCTAAGTAGGCAATGGTGGGGACAACTTTCTAGGTATAGGGAATGGCATGTGCAAAGGCTCAAGCCTGCATACTGTGCTCAGGATAGAAGAGCACTGTCGTTGGTGTGGCTGGAGCACAAAGGGAGAGGCAGGCAGTGACAGGGGATGAGGCTGGTCAGGGAAGTAAGGCCCACGTCAGGCAGGGCTTTGGGGATGTAACTGGCTCCCCTCTCCTTCCTGCACCCTCACAACTGCCTGTTCTGCTCAGAGAGACTGCCAGGGCCTTCCCATGCTGCTCCTCCCCTTGAGTTCCCACCTTCTCCCCTCCTCTCCACCACCCCAGCCCATTCAAGTGGCTGCCTCTCTTAGGAGTCAATAACCTGGCTGCCCTGCCAGCCCTGCCATTGAAAAGCCATGTGGCCTCTAGTCACTCACTTGCCCTGTCTACCTCAGTTTCCGCCTCAGTAAAGTGGGAACAGCAAGCTTTCCTCCCAGAGAAGGGCGGAGGCTTCAATGAGATAATCTCCACAAATGGCCTGGCCCAATGTCTGTAAGTATTGGGCACCCATAAACAGGAGCTAATTAAGCCATCATTATTTGGACTCCTCAATCTTCTTGATCCCGCCCACTGCTTCCCCTTTACCTCTCCTGGCAGCCCATTCTAGCCAAGAAAAGAAGGAAAATATAAAGAAACAAACCCGGCCGGGCGTGGTGGCTCACACCTGTAATTCCAGCACTTTGGGAGGCCGAGGCAGGCGGATCACCTGAGGTCGGGAGTTTGAGACCAGCCTGACCAACATGGAGAAACCCTGTCTTTACTAAAAATACAAAATTGGCCGGGCATGGTGGCACATGCCTATAATCTCAGCTACTGGGAGGCAGGAGAATCACTTGAACCTGGAAGGCAGAGGTTGCTGTGAGCTGAGATCGTGCCATTGCACTCCAGCCTGGGCAACAAGAGTGAAACTTCGTCTCAAAAAAAAAAAAAAAAAAGAAGAAACCAGCCCGTCTTCAGAGGGGTCCTGGCCCACTGCCAAGCTGGCGCCCCTCCTGCCCCTTGCCTGCCTCGGCCTTGGGCCCCAGGATTCTCAGTCCTGAGGCCTGGGCACTCTCCCACTTCCTGCACTAGAGGCCCTGCCCTGGCTGGAGGCCAAAGCCAGCAGCAGCCTTGAAACAGGACACATATTTAGAAAATAGAAAATAGATAGCTTTTTTTTTAATCCACCCCCTCTGGGAGTGGATAAGGAAGCCCTTTTTTTCTGGTACTTGTGAGAAGAGTGTGATGTTCAGTATTTCTGGAGGTCTGGTGGCCAGGGTAGAGCTGGATCCCTCAGCCTTCTGGATCATGCAACAGACGCTAGCCACCAAGTCCCTTATGGAACAGACACAGGGAGCCGCAGATCAGAGCAAGTGTCTGTTGGAGCAAGGTCGCACAGTAGAAGCCCAGGTCTCCAGACGCCCTGTGCACTGTCCCATAGATGCATGTGGTGCAGTGGTCTTGGCTGTCACTTTACCTCTCTGAGCCTCAGTTTTCTCCACTGTAGAGTGGCACTGATTTTACCGTAAGGATCGGCAATAATGTACAGAAAGCACCTAGTGAGTCCTCAGTGGCAGGAAGCTACTGTTGTAGCTGCTGCCGCCTCTTAGAAACTTCTTCTGCCTTTCCCCTTCCTAATCTAGGGACTTGGGAGTATCTGCTACGGTTTCTATTGAACAAATTGCACCTGATAAGCCAGTTTTAAAGCAGGAGGCTCAGCATCTGTTATGCTTCCCTACCCTCTTCCCCCTTTCCTGGGACACCCTAGCCCCACCCAAGACAGGTTCCCTTCTGCAGCCTCCGATGATGCCACTGCAGGCATTCAGGAAAAGCAGAGAGTAGGAAGGGCCCCATGCCATCCAGGCTTACGCTGGGGGGACAGTGATGGACTGTGAACTCCTTGGAACCATCCTCGGGAGCTAGATGACTTCAAGACTTTCACAGAGGCTGGGAAATAGGCCTAAAAGAGAAAACCTGGTTCCCAGTCCCAAAAATGGTAGAGTGAAAGGAACACCAGCCCCCCTAGCTCTCTATGCTGTGAGATCTTGGGCAAATTACCTAACCTTCCTGAGCCTTCATTTTCTGATTTAAAAAAGGAAGGGGATGGATTGAGGTCAGAGGTTTCTACTAATACTACAGGATTAAAAGTAGGGATTTGTGAGCAGAGAGACTTTGGTTTAAATCCCAGCTTCATCCCTTACCAGCTGTGAGACCTCTCGCAAGTTGTGTTACCTAAGTGAGCTTCAGTGTTTTCCCCTATAACATGGGAAGAATATTAGCATCTTCTCATAGGATTATTTAAGGGCTAAATTAAATAATTCGTATGAAGTACTCAGTCCGTAGCTGACAGACATGTTGGAATTATTATTGTCGTTGTTGTCATCGTTATTCTATGATTGGTAGAGATAATAAGAAGTCATAAAAGAGTTCATTAAGAAGGAAGGATTTGAGAAATGTATAGGATTGATTGAGTTATTCATTCACTCAATAAATATTTAGAGTTTCCACAGATAGGCCAGAGACTAGAAGCAGAAAGGCGGAGTCAGACAGACCTGCCTATTCTAGCTGTGTGATGTGGGACCATTTACTTCTTTTTTTTTTTTTTGAGATGGAGTCTCCTTCTATCACCCAGGCTGGAGTGCAGTGGCATGACCTCGGGTTTCTGCAACCTCTGCTTCCCAGGTTCAAGCGAACCTCCTACCTCAGCCTCCCAAGTAGCTGGGAATATAAGCATGTACCACTATACTAGGCTAATTTTTGTATTTTTAGTAGAGATGGGGTTTTACCATATTGGCGAGGCTGGTCTTGAACTCCTGACCTCAAGTGATCCGCTCCTCTCAGCCTCCCAAAGTGCTGGGATTACAGGCACGAGCCACTGCACCTGGCTGGATCATTTACTTCTCTTCTCTTGGTCTCACGCCTTTGTGAGATGGTGAGAATAGTGGGCAAAATATTACCTCCTGGGTTGTCCTGAGGCTAAAGAGAGTTTAAGTACATTAGTCTGTCTGTGTCTGATTCCTTTCCCACCAGGCCCCTCAGCTATTAATGACTAGAGGCATGATCCCAGGCAAGCCCATCAAGCACACTTCCACCCCAGGGCCTTTGCACTTGCTAGTCCTTTGACCCAGAATACTCTACGCCCAAACACTTTTGTAGCTTGTTCTCTCATCTCTTTAAACTTTTTGTTTAAATGTCACCTTCTCAATAAGACCTTTCCTGACTATCTTATTTATTTATTTATTTATTTAGAGACAGAATCTCGCTCTGTCGCCCAGGCTGGAGTGCAGTGGCGAGATCTCTACTTACTGCAAGCTCTGCCTCCTGGGTTCACGCCATTCTCCTGCCTCAGCCTTCTGAGTAGCTGGGACTACAGGCACCTGCCACCACACCCAGCTAATTTTTTGTATTTTTAGTGGAGATGGGGTTTCACCGTGTTAGCCAGGATAGTCTCGATCTCCTGACCTCGTGATCTGCCTGCCCTGGCCTGCCAAAGTGCTGGGATTACAGGCGTGAGCCACCGTGCCCAGCTATTTATTTATTTTTTGAGACGGAGTCTTGCTCTGTCGCCAGGTTGGAGTGCAGTAGCACGATCTCAGCTCACTGCAACCTCTGCCTTCTGGGTTCAAGCAATTCTCCTGCCTCAGCCTCCGCAGTAGCTGGGACTACAGGCATGCGCCACCATGCCCAGCTAATTTTTGTGTTTTTAGTAGAGACAGGGTTTTACCATGTTGGCCAGGGTGTCTTGATCTCTTGACCTCATGATCTGCGAGCCTCGGCCTCCCAAAGTGCTGGGATTACAGCTGTGAACCACTGCGCCTGGCCTATTTTTATATTATTATTATTATTATTATTATATTATTATTATTATTATTCTGAGATGGAGTCTTGCTCTGTTGGCCAGGCTGGAGTGCAGTGGCACGATCTTGGCTCACTGCAACCTCCGCCTCCCAGGTTCAAGGGATTCTCCTGTCTCAGCCTCCTGAGTAGCTGGGATTACAGGCACATGCCACCATGCCCATCTAATTTTTGTATTTTTAGTAGAGATGAGGTTTTGCCATGTTGGCCAGGCTGGTCTTGAACTCCTGACCTCTGGTGATCCTCCTATCTCGGCCTCCCAAAGTACTGGGATTACAGGTGTGAGCCACCACACCAGGCCTCCTGACTATCTTACATTGTAACACCTTTCTGTCCTCTAACCTCAGCACTCTCTGCTTATTTTTATCCATAGCACTTATCACTCTTTGACATACTATATTTTATTATTTATTGTCTCTCTTCCCATTGGAATGTAAGCTCTGTGATGATGGTGATTTTTGTCTGTATTATTCAATGTTATATCCCTTGTACCTAGAACAGTGCGTGGTGCATAGGAAGTACTCAGTAAATATTTAGGGTATAAACTAATGACTATATGAGGCCTATTCTCTCTGGATCTAGGAATATTTTGAGCACACAGTAGAATCTCAATAAATGTATGAATGAGAGAAAAAGTGAGTGGTCATCATCCTTTCCATTTGTCAGATCATACTTTGGCTGGGTCAACCCTGAGGTTCTTTTGCTTCTGATTGCTTCTGATATTTTCTGCCAGGGCATCAGTTTCAATTGGAGTGCCCAAATCTTTTGTTCCGGAGCCTGAGCTTTGCAGAATTTCTAGTTGGGGCTGTTTGGCTGCTGGGTCTGCAATGGTTATTATGTCATTATTGGTAATTAGCACTTAGGCCTAGAGGATCGAGCTTTTTGTTTTTCAGCAGAAATCATAGCAGAGAGCTGTGCTAGACACTGGGAACCAGGCTTGGAGCAGCTTCCTCTGGAACTTTCCCCTTCCCAGCTCGGGGTCCATGATTTAGGGAGATCAAGACGGAGGTGCCCAAAGCTAGGGGCACATGGGTCACCAGCTCAACTGCTGTTTTCCCCGAACAGTATCCTGCAATGTTTTCCCCCAAGACCCCTAGGTCTGTATACCTGGCCTGGTACAGAGGGGGTTCCCTACACTTTCAGGGGAGCTAGGTGTAGGGTTTCCAAATGTCCAGTGGACACGGGGGCATTTTCTGATGCTCAAGATTATAAGTGGAGGAAATTATCCTGGGTTTGAGACTCAGGAGCCTGAGCTTAAGTCGCTGTGTAGTTACTGACTTGCTGTGTGTTCTTAGGCACGTCACTACCTCTTGCTGGGCCTCAGCTTTCTCATCTGTCAGACAGAGATAAAGATGCCTGCTTGACCTCACTAGGGAAGAGAGGCAAGATAGTGTTTGAGCAAGGAGTTGGGTTCCGGACTCACACACAGCTGGCTTCCCAACTATACCCCTTCCTAGCTGTGTGACACTGGACAAATCACTTCACCTCTCTGACGTCAGTTCCCAAAGCGATAAAATGGGGCTAAAAGGCCGGGTGTGGTGGCTCACGCCTGTAATCCCAGCACTTTGGGAGGCCGAGGCGGGTGGATCACGAGGTCAGGAGATCGAGACCATCCTGGCTAACACGGTGAAACCCTGTCTCTACTAAAAATACAAAAAATTAGCCAGGCGTGGTGGCGGGTCCCAGCTACTCAGGAGGCTGAGGCAGGAGAATGGCGTGAACCTGGGAGGCGGAGCTTGCAGTGAGCCGAGATCACACCACTGCACTCCAGTCTGGGAGACACAGCGAGACTCCGTCTCAAAAAAAAAAAAAAAAAATAAATAAATAAAATGGGGCTAAAATAGTACCCGCTCTAGAGGGTTGTTGTGAGTATTAAATAAGATAATGCAGTTAAAAAGTACTTAGGTACTTAGCTGGTACTCTGCACATCTTTGCTGGTATTATGATAATGACCATCATGGAAATGTAGGCAATCTGTGAAAAGAACACTAGCAACAGGGCCGGGCAGATGTGGGTTTGAATTCTAACCCTGATACTTACTAGCTGAGTGATCTTGGACAAGTTTTTCACTTCTCTGAGAGACTCTATTTCTCTTTCTTTTTTTTTTTTTTTTTAGCTAAGGTCTTACTCTGTTGCCCAGGCTGGAGTGCAGTGGTGTGATCTCAGCTCACTGCAATCTCCGCCTCCTGGGTTCAAGCGATTCTTCTGCCTCAGCCTCCTGAGTAGCTGGGACTACAGGTGCCCACCACCACACCCGGCTAATTTTTATAGTTTTAGTAGAGACAAGGTTTCACTGGCCAGGCTGGTCTTGAACTCCTGACCTTCAGGTGATCTGCCCACCTCAGCCTCCCAAAGTGCTGGGATTACAGGTGTGAGCCACCATGCCTGGCCTGAGACTATTTCTTCATCTGTAAAATGGAAATTATAGTCATACCTTTGTCAAGGGGCTATTGTGAAGGTTCAATGACATATTGTATATAAAACACTTGGTGTAATGGTTGGCACATATTAGCTCCATTTTATAGAAAAGGGAGGGAGGGGGCCGGGCACAGTGGCTCACGCCTATAATCCAAGCACTTTGGGAGGCCGAGGTGGGTGGATCACGAGGTCAGGAGATTGAGACCATCCTCGCTAATACGGTGAAACCCTGTCTCTACTAAAAATACAAAAAAATTAGCTGGGCGTGTTGGCGGGCGCCTGTAGTCCCAGCTACTCGGGAGGCTGAGGCAGGAAAATGGCATGAACCTGGGAGGAAGAGCTTGCAGTGAGCCAAGATCGCACCACTGCACTCCAGCCTGGGTGACAGAGCAAGACTCCATCTCAAAAAAACAGAAAAAATAAAAAGGAAGGGAGGGGAAGCGAATTGCCTGGACTCACATAGCATCTCAGTGATGAAGTTCTGATTTGAACCAAGGTCGGCCTGCCTCAAAAGTCTAGGATTTTTTGTTTGTTTGTTTGTTTGTTTTTTGAGACAGAGTCTCGCTGGTCTCGAACTCCTGACCTCGTGATTTACCTGCCTCACCCTCCCAAAGTGTTGGGATTACAGGTATGAGTCACCGCGCCCAGCCCAGCATTTTTTTTTTTTTTTTAACTTTTTCTTGCCATCACTCAAGTATGGGATCATAACGATGACTGTTATTATGGAGCCACTGGACTCATTCATGCTGGGATCCCCAATGCCCAGTAAATGTGTGATGGATAAAGCAAGGCGGGACCACTGTGTCCCCACTTCCAGGGAGGCTTTTACCTTGAGGTTGAGGATTCTTTCTGGCTGGTTGATAGCAGATTTAAAATAAAAATCATATTTAGTATAGTATGGGGCTTTATAATCTGCAGAACCCTTTGCATTCTCCACATCAGTTGATCCTTCTTGCTTTCTTATATTGAAGCTCTAACCTCTAATGTAATGGTATTTGGAAATGGAGTAATTAATCAGGGAAGTAATTAGGATAAGATGAGATTATGAGGGTGGGGCCTCATGACAGTATTAGTGCCCTTATAAGAAGAGACACCAAGGTCAGGTGTGGTGACTCATGGCTGTAATCCCAGCACTTTGGGAGGCGGAGGCGGGTGGATCACCTGAAGTCAGGAGTTTGAGACCAGCCTGGCCAATATGGTAAAACCTCGTCTCTACTAAAAATACAAAAAATTGACCAGGCACGGTGGCTCACGCCTGTAATTCCAGCACGTTGGGAGGCTGAGGCAGGCGGATCACAAGGTCAGGAGATCAAGACCATCCTGTCTAACACAGTGAAACCCCGTCTCTACTAAAAATACAAAAAAAGCCAGGCATGGTGGGGGGCGCCTGTGGTCCCAGCTACTCAGGAGGCTGAGGCAGGAGAATGGCGTGAACCTGGGAGGCAGAGCTTGCCATGAGCTGAGATCGCGCCACTGCGCTCCAGTCTGGGTGACAGAACGAGACTCTGTCTCAAAAAAACAAAAAACAAAAAATTAGCCAGGTGTGGTGGCGGGTGCCTGTAGTCCCAGCTAGTTGGGAGGCTGAGGCATAAGAATCGTTAGAACCCAGGAGATGGAGGTTGCAGTGAGCTGAGACTGCACCACTGCACTCCAGCCTGGGTGACAGAGCAAGACTATGTCTCAAAAAGAAGAGACACGAGCTGGGTGTGGTGGCTCATGCCTGTAAGCCCAGCACTTTGGGAGATCCAGGCAAGTGCATCACTTGAGGTCGGGAGTTCGGGACCAGCCTGGCTGATATGGCAAAACCCCGTCTCTACTAAAAATACAAAAATCAGCCAGGCCTGGTGGTGCATGCCTGTAATCCCAGCTACTCGGGAGGCTGAGGTAGGAGAATTGCTTGAACCCGGGAGGTGGAGGTTGCAGTGAGCCAAGATCATGCCACTGCACTCAGCCTGGGTGTCAGAGGAAGACTATGTCTCAAAAAAAAAAAAAAAAAAACCCAAAAAAACAAACAAAAAAACCCCAGAAAACTTGCTGTCTCTCCACCATGTAAAGACACAGCAAGAAGATGACCATCTGCCAGCCAGGAAGAGCACCCTCACCAGAACCTGGCCATGGCTGATCTCTGACTCCAGCCTCCAGAACTGCGAGAAAATAAATTTCTGTTGTTTAAGTCACCGAATCTATGGCATTTTGTTGTGGCAGCTGAGCTGAGGAAGGGTAGGTGACTTGTCTAGAGGCATACAGCGAATTTATGGTGGAACTAAGGCTACAACTTATTTGCAGTCTCTCTTATGACTTCTCTCTTTCTTTCTCTCTCTCTCTTTTTTTCTTTTTTTTTTGAGATAGAGTCTTGTTCTGTTGCCCAGGCTGGAGTGCAGTGGCACGATCTCAGGTAAATGAAACCTCTGCCTCCTGGGTTCAAGCAATTCTCCTGTCTCAGCTTCCCGAGTAGCTGGGACTACAGGCGCACACCACTATACCCGGCTAATTTTTTGTATTTTTAGTAGAGACGGGGTTTCGCCATGTTGGCCAGGCTGGTCTCCAACTCCTGGCCTCAAGTGATCCGCCTGCCTCGGTCTCCCAAAGTGTTGGGATTATAGGCGTGAGCCACTGTGCCTGGCCCCAATTTCTCAATTTCTTCCCCACTAAAGTGCTCCCAGTCACCGGAAGTCTTGGAAACTGAGGTTAGTCAAATGCTAGCTGGCCAGCTCAGGACCTGTCCTATAGTAGCAGCTTTGGAGGATCTTGGGGCAAGTCAAACCTGGCAATTTCTGTGCCCCCAATACCCCTGCTTCCTTATATCTTCCCTTCTGTCCTGTCTGTCCGTCAAGTGAGGGTTGGACCGGGCTGACTTTACCAGTTTAGAAGGGTGTCAGCTAGTAGGTGGCATAGAGCCTGTTTCTTGGAAAACCCTCTATGCCTTGAGGGTTCCCTCCCCTGGTGAGAGAGAATTAGTGGGTTAAGGCTGAGTGAGCTGAGGCTTTGCTGGATCAGGGTCATTAGGCTCGTTGCAGCTGGTAAGAGAATAGGGTTGGAGAGGGTCATGGGAGGCCAGATCAGTGGGTCTCTCCTTGAATGTCCCAGGGCTATAATCAGAAGTAGCTATGACAGCCTTTCCCTGAGGTCTTGGGACAGATGTTAATATTACTCATTCACGTCATTTCCAGTGCTTTCCTGAGAGTGATATGAAAGCAGTATGTCATAGAGGACAGTGGCATCAGACAGACCTAGTTTAAGCTGTGATGTTGGGCAAATCACCTAACTTTTCTTTTTTTTAATAGAGATAGGGTCTCACTATGTTACCCAGGCTGATCTCAAACTCCTGGGCTCAAGTGATCCTCCTCCCTTGGCCTCCCAAAGTGCTGGGATTACATTACCCCTATGCATTGGGGTTGCTGTGTAGACATCCCAAGAAACAAGGGCCAGAGGGAAGAAGGTTGAAATTGTAAAAGTGGACCTGGTGGATGGTTGTTAAGGCATTCCTTGACAAGTGAGCCACTGTGCCTGGCCTTTTTTTTTCTTTTTTGAGACAGGGTCTTGCTCTGTCACAAAGTGGTGGAGTGTGATAGTGTGATCATGGCTCACTGCAACCTAGACCTCCTAGGCTCCAGTGATTCTCCGACCTCAGTCTCTCAAGTAGCTGGGACCACAGGCAGGTGCCACCATGCTTGGCTATTTTCTTTTTTCTTTTCCTAGACTCCAAAGCTAGTGCCAGATTAGCTGATTTTTTTTTTTTTAATTTTTTTTTTAGAGATGAGGTCTCACTATGTTGCCCAGGCTGATCTCGAACTCCTGACCCTAAGATATCCTCCAACTCTGGCCTCCCAAAGTGTTGGGATTATAGATATGAGCCACTGCACAGCCCCTAATTTATCTAAGCTATAGTTTCTTCAACTGTACTTGAGGCTAATAATATTGCCTAAGTATTATTGTTAAGAAGTTAAATGCATGGCCGGGCGCGGTGGCTCAAGCCTGTAATCCCAGCACTTTGGGAGGCCGAGATGGGCGGATCACGAGGTCAGGAGATCGAGACCATCCTGGTGAACATGGTGAAACCTCGTCTCTACTAAAAAATACAAAAAAAAAAACTAGCCGGGCGAGGTGGCGGGCGCCTGTAGTCCCACCTACTCGGGAGGCTGAGGCGGGAGAATGGCGTAAACCCGGGAGGCGGAGCTTGCAGTGAGCTGAGATCTGGCCACTGCACTCCAGCCTGGGCGACAGAGCGAGACTCCGTCTCAAAAAAAAAAAAAAAAAAAAAAAAAGAAGTTAAATGCAATAATGCTTAAAAAGTACTTACTATGTGCCTGTCACATAGAAAATACCTCATAAATCTAATTGTTATGGCTGGGCACGGTGGCTCACACCTGTAATCCTAGCACTTTGGGAGGCTGAGGCGGGCGGATCACCTGAGGTCAGGAGTTCGAGACCAGCCTGGCCAAGATGGAGAAACCCCGTCTCTATGAAACATATGAAAATTAGCTGGGTGTGATGGTGGGCGCCTGTAATCCCAGCTGCTCAGGAGGCTGGGGCAGGAGAATTGCTTGAACCTGGGAGGCAGAGGCTGCAGCGAGCTGAGATCATGCCACTGCACTCCAGCCTGGGTGACAGGGCGAGACTCCGTCTCAAAAAATAAAAAAAGTTATTATTATTATTATTATTATTTGAGATAGAGGCCCGCCTCGGCCTCCCAAAGTGCTGGGATTACAGGCATGAGCCACCGCGCCTGGCCCAAGTATCATTTTTAAGAGAAAAATGGGAAACAAACTCAATGTCCAATAGTAGGGTGAACTAAATTATGATATATCAGCTTGATAGCATTGTTAAAAATGATGATACAAATGTTCACAACATATTGTTAAATGAAAAAAGTCAGTTTTAGGCCAGGCCTGGTGGCTCATGCCTGTAATCCCAGTACTTTGGGAGGCCGAGGCAGGCGGATCACCAGAGGTCAGGAGATCAGTACCAGCCTGTCCCACGTCTCTAGTAAAAATACAAAAACAAAATTAACTGGGCATGGTGGCGGGCACCCGTAATCCCAGCTACTCTAGAGGCTGAGGCAGCACAATCTCTTGAATCCAGGAGGCAGAGGTTGCAGTGAGTCGAGATTGGGCCACCCGTACTCATCCTGGGCTATGGAGTAAGACTCCTCTCAAAAAAAAAAAAAGGTCAGTCCTAAAATAATATGGTCTAAATTTTCAAAAAGCATTAGGTTGAGACATATGAAATTGTTCATATTTGATCATTTTTAACCTATAAAATCAGCAATTTCATACTACTTAATATATGTACACTGAAAAGTACACAAATAAGAAGCTAGGTGCAGTGGCCTGTGCTTATAATCCCAGCTACTTGGGAGGATGAGGTGGGAGGATTGCTTGAGCCCATGAGTTCAAAGCTACAGTGAGTTATAATTGCACAGCTGCATTCTAGCCTGGGCAACAGAGTGAGACCCTATCTCTTGAAAAAGTAAATAAAAAATAAAATAAATAAAAATAAGGCCAGGTGCAGTGGCTCACACTTATAATCCTAGCAGTCTGTGAGGCCAAGGTGGGAGGACTGCTTGAGCCCAGGAGTTCAAGACTAGCCTCCACAACATAGGGAGACCTCATCTCTACAAACAATAAAATAAAAAAGTATCAGCCGGGCGTGTAGCTCACGCCTGTAATCCCAGCAATTTGGGAGGCCGAGGAGGGGGGATCACGAGGTCAGGAAATTGAGACCATCCTGGCTAACACGATGAAACCCCTTCTCTACTAAAAATACAAAAAATTAGCTGGGTGTGGTGGCAGGCTACTCGGGAGGCTGAGGCAGGAGAATGGCGTGAACCTGGGACGTGGAGCTTGCAGTGAGCCGAGATCGCGCCACTGCACTCTAGCCTGGGTGACAGAGCAAGACTCCATCTCAAAAAAAAAAAAAAAAAAGTATCTGGGCGTGGTGGCATACGCCTGTAGTCCCAGCTACTCAGGAGGCTGAGTAGGGAGGATTGCTAAAGCTCAGGTCAAGGCTGCTGTGAGCCATGATTGCACCACTGTACTCCAGCTTGGGCAACAGAGAGATTGTGTCTCAAAAACAGATAAATACAATAGATAGATAGATAGATAGTATACATAAGGGTGGGTGTGGTGTCTCATGCTTGTAATCCCATCACTTGAGCCCAGGAGTTTGAGACCAGTCTGGGTAACACTATGAGACCCTGTCTGTACCCAAAAATTAAAAAATTTGCGCCCTTTCGGCTGGAACCGCCATCTTCCAGTAATTCGCCAAAATGACCAACACAAAGGGAAAGAGGAGAGGCACCCAATATATGTTCTCTGGGCCTTTTAGAAAACATGGAGTTGTTCCTTTGGCCAAGTATATGCGAATCTATAAGAAAGGTGGTATCGCAGACATCAAGGGAATGGGTACTGTTCAAAAAGGAATGCCCCACAAGTGTTACCATGGCAAAACTGGAAGAGTCTACAGTGTTACCCAGCATGCTGTTGGCATTGATGTAAACAAACAAGTTAAGGGCAAGATTCTTGCCAAGAGAATTAATGTGCGTATTGAGCACATTAAGCACTCTAAGAGCCGAGACAGCTTCCTGAAACGTGTGACGGAAAATGATCAGAAAAAGAAAGAAGCCAAAGAGAAAGGTACCTGGGTCCAACTGAAGTGCCAGCCTGCTCCACCCAGAGAAGCACACTTTGTGAGAACCAATGGGAAGGAGCCTGAGCTGCTGGAACCTATTCCCTATGAATTCATGGCATAATAGGTGTTAAAATAAATAAATAAATAAATAAAAGACATCTGGGCTGAAAAAAAAAAAACTTGCTGGACACAATGGCACACCTGTAGTCCCAGCTACTTGGGAGGCTGAGGTGGGAGGATTGCATCACTTAAGCCCAGGAGGTCGAGGCTGCAGTGAGCTGTAGTCACGCTACTACATACCAGCCTGGGCAACAGAGTGAGATCACTGTCTCAAAAAAAAAAAAAAAAAAAAGTATGCATATAAGAAAAGGTACTAAAAGGGAAGGTCCCAAAATATTGATGGTAGTTATTTTCGACTGGTGGCTCTATGGTGACTTACATTTTTTCTTGTGTTTCTAAATTTTCTTTTTTTTTTTTTTTTTTTTTTTGAGACGGAGTCTTGCTCTGCCGCGATCTTGGCTCACTGCAAGCTCTGCCTCCTGGGTTCACGCCATTCTCCTGCCTCAGCCCCTCAAGTAGCTGGGACAACAGGCACCCGCCACCATGCCCGGCTAATTTTTCGTATTTTTAGTAGAGATGGGGTTTCATCGTATTAGCCAGGATGGTCTCGATCTCCTGACCTCGTGACCCGCCTGCCTCGGCCTCCCGAAGTGCTGGGATTACAGGCGTGAGCCAACACGCCCGGCCGTGTTTCTAAATTTTCTATGAACAAGTCAAGTACTACTAGTAAAAATAATCCCCATCCCACTGTATGAATGGTAATTCCCCATCCCATTATAGCCTGTTTGATTTATTGTTTATGTTTACAAGTCTAAAATGACTGTGATTTTTATGGCCATGGGCAGGATGGCAAGCACTACTCTTCATGTACTTTTGGTACCAGCATCAGTTTTCATTCAATAGTTCTGTTCAGAACACTTTGCTGGTGGGCCCAGCTTTTCAAAGCCCTCTTCAATCTCTTGCCATCCTCCACAACAGACGAACATTTTCCCTGTGCCCTATCACTGGGGCTTCAGGCCAGCTGTGTCCCTAATCCGCCCACGTCCCAGATTTGGGTATGGTTTTCCCGCTCCTCCCCCCTTTCTTCCAATCTCATCTCTACCAGGTCATCTGAGGCCTCATCTACGCTCCCTGGCCTTTCCCACTGGTCACCACCTAATTTCACCATCTAATTTCATCCTCCTATGTGCAGCTGGTGTTTGTTTTTGCCTGGGCTCAGTTTGCAGTGGGGAAGGATTAAGACCCTTTCACGCTGTCTTTTTTTCTTTTTCTTTTTTTCTTAGTGCCCTTGACTGCTCCAGGGGCTAACAGACAGCTAGCAGGGCCTGTATTCCCTAGGAAGGAACACGAGGGGTAGGGGGTAGGGAGGTAATGGTGGGCTCAGCTGGCAGGCGAGATAGAGATGGCCCTTAGGGACCCCATCCTAGGGCTTGGAGCATAGCACAGCTGCCACACAGATGTGAGCATGGAGCAGAGCTGTTTCTGTCTAGGAAATTAGCCTCAGAGATGGTGCTTGGGACCTTTACCCTTGGTACCTGATGGCAGTTTCTGCAGGGTGAGCCGGGACTGGATATCTGGTTTGCAGAAGTGTGAGAGGGCAGATGGGCCCAGGAGTAAAGGTAGTTTTTCTGCCTTCATATTAGGCATTACTTATACCCCCACATTCTCCTATGTGATAGGCCTGGCAACACTCAGAGATTGGGCACTTAGCCTAACAAGTGAAGATGTGTGTCTAAAATAACAAAAATTCCTCATGTGTGGATAGTACTTTACAGTCTACAAAGCCCTTTCATCTGCAGGCTAAGAAGTACAAGCCAGCACTGGAATTCAGGTCTTTCAGATTCTAAAGACTGGGCCAATGGATTTTGGTGTGTCATTGCATGGCGCTCTGAATTTCAGAGTGGTTCATATCTGCCTTGTGTCTAGCCTTTTTCTGTTAGCCTGAGACCTCTACTTATTTTCAGGGTAATGATTATTAAATGCTACATATTCTTTGCATCTAATTAGATGTGCCATTGGCTAGCACTTCATGGCATAGAGAATACGGGGTTTTCATGAATCTGAATTTGCTGGATAACTTGGTGGTGGTGGAGATGGTAAGCCACTGGTGATTGGTCTTCTGTACTCATCCTTCAAGATACTAGATTTTCCTGTCTGATTGGTGAAGGAAGCCTGAGGCACAGAGGTGGTAGGACTAGAACTCTGAATAAAAAGCACAGCTGAACCTGAGGACTTGAGGCAGGAGACCAGAGTATTCAAGAACTGGTGTGGCCAGGCATGGTGGCTCATGCCTGTAATCCCAGCACTTTGGGATGCTGAGGTGGGTGGATCACCTGAGGTTGGGGGTTCAAGACCAGCCTGACCAACATGGAGAAACCCCGTCTCTATTAAAAATACAAAATTAGCCAGGCGTGGTGGCACATGCTTGTAATCTCAGCTACTTGCGAGGCTAAGGCAGGAGAATCGCTTGAGCCTGGGAGCCAGAGGTTGTGGTGAGCTGAGATGGTGCCATTGCACTCCAGCCTGGGCAACAAGAGCGAAACTCCTTCTCAAAAAAAAAAAACAGGTGCTTCACCCCGAGTACACAGAATGATCCTGGCCAAGTCACTTGACCTCACTAAGACTCAGTTTCCTTGTATATAAAATGAGGACATTCATTAATTCATCCAACAAATATTTATTGAGTGTATACTGTTCTGGGATATGAATACATATATAGTCCCTGCCTTCCTGAGCTTGCAGTCTAGTGGGTCTAGATTACAGCAATTTATTTGAGAGGCACAATAAATGATAAATATAGAAAGTCAAGTAGGGTAAGTGCTATGAGGCAAATTAAAGCAGGATAAGGGTGTTTGAGTGGAGGCTGTTTTAGATGGTGTAGTCAGGTGGTTTTCAAGGGGTTTTATGATGTTTCAAACAGACAATTTATATAACGTGCTCAGCTCAGTGCTGACAACAATTGCATGCTTAACAAATATATTATTATATTTGCCAGTTCCACACCTCTCAGTCCACATTTTAGTCTCTGAATAGTAATAATAATTAACACACATAGATCTTACTATGAGCTAGGCACTGCACTAAGTCCTTTACATATTTTAACTCATTTCTTTTCTTTCTTTTTTTTTTTTTGAGATGGATTCTTGCTCTTGTCACCCAACCTGGAGTGCAATGGCATGATCTCGGCTCTCTGCAACCTCCGCCTCCTGGGGTCAAGTGATTCGCCTGCCTCAACCTCCGAGAATAGCTGGGATTACAGGCGCCTGCCACCAGGCCCAGCTAAGTTTTGTATTTTTAGTAGAGATGGGGTTTCACCGTTTGGCCAGGCTGGTCTCAAACTTCTGACCTCAGGTGATCTGCCTGCCTCTGCCTCCCAAAGTGCTGGGATTACAGGCATGAGCCACCATACCTGGCCTAATTCTTACAGTAACTCTACAGGTGGGAACTATTATTATCCTTCTCCCTTCCCCAACCCTCGTTTTTGTTTTCAGAGATAGGGTCTTGCTCTGTTGCCCAAGCTGGAGTGGAGTGGCATGATCCTAGCTCACTGTGGCCTTGAACTCCTGGGCTTGAGCAATCCTCTCACCTCAGCCTCCTATGGAGTCCCAGCTATTTGGACATGTTATCCCCTTTTATGGTGTTGAAAAATGAGGCACGGCCGGGCGCGGTGGCTCAAGCCTGTAATCCCAGCACTTTGGGAGGCCGAGAAGGGCGGATCACGAGGTCAGGAGATCGAGACTATCCTGGCTAATACGGTAAAACCCTGTCTCTACTAAAAATACAAAAACAAAATTAGCCGGGCATGGTGGCAGGCGCCTGTAGTCCCAGCTGCTCGGGAGGCTGAGGCGGGAGAATGGGCTGAACCCGGGAGGCGGAGCTTGCAGGGAGCCGAGATTGCGCCACTGCACTCCAGCCTGGGCGACAGAGCAAGACTCCATTTCAAAAAAGAAAAAAGAAAAGAAAAGAAACCCTGTCTCTACTAAAAATATAAAAATTAGCTGGGCATGGTGGTGCACGTCTGTAGTCCCAGCTAGTCGGGAGGCTCAGGCAGGAGAATCGCTTGAACCCGGGAGGCAGAGGTTGCAGTGAGCCGAGATCGCGGCACCGCACTCCAGCCTGGTGACAGAGCGAGACTCCGTCTCAAAAATAAATATAAATAAATAAATAAATAAAAGAAAAATGAAAATCAAATCATTAGGAAGGGCTGGAGACTAAGAATTGAACCCAGGCAATCTGTTTCCAGAGGCTGTGCTGGGATTGTGAAGGAGCTGTGATTAGATATCAGGAATGTCTAGTTGGCGTCTATAGACTCTGCTGTCAGATTGCCTGACTTCTTATCCTGTCAGTTCTAAGTCTCTGCTTCAGTTTCCTCATCTCTAAAATAGAACACCAGATCCTATCTTACCTTCTAGGTATGATGCTTCAAACAAAAGCCTTCTTTTTGCACTGTGGGTCTGAAGCCTGTTCACAGACCAGCCTATCAGGGAGTAGGAAGGGTCAAGGGGTCTCTGATACTTCTGGAAGGAAATAAAGACACACTAAGCAATTGTCAGAGCAACCCTAAGTTCATCTGGAGACCAGACCTCGGAAGCTAGGTCTTTATAATTTTGAGATTGCCATGGGGGAATTAGGAGACCCTTAAATGCAGAAGACAGGATCAGTCTTGGCGTGGCCTCAACACTTAGCTTCCATTTCAGACCTTACACAGCTGGCAGGAGAGGTAAAGTCTCATCGAATGTCAGGGTGGGAAGGGCGCCTAGAGACAAACTAGTGAATGGGGAAACTGAGGCACAGAGAAGCTGAATGACTTACCCGAGGTCACTAAGCGGTTAGGGGGAGTCAGTCCTGGCTACAACCTCTACGTGAGTTACTTCCCTGAGGCTTCCACATCTCGGCCTCTTACTTGGAAGGAGGAAAGGACCTCACCGTCCAGGGCTCTAGCTGCCTCATGTCCCACGTGGGTGCTGCGGGATTCCGGAACACCCTAGCTCCAGACCGGGTTCGACTTGCGCGTGCGCACACGCGGCCAGCCCCTTGCCTTTTCCTCTTTTTCCTTCCCCTCTCCTCTCCTTACCGGCCTAAGGGAGGGGGGAAACAAGAGGAGCTAGAAGTTGGCCTCAGCCAATGGGCGGACGGGCCGCGGGCCCGGCCCCCTCCTTCCCTCCGGCGCGGCCCAATAGAAATTTACTACAATGTTGTGGCGAACGGAGGGGGAGGGACGCGCGCGGGCGGGCGGGCTGCCGGCCGGGCTGGCCTCGCCTGGCAGAGGGAAGGCGGGAGGGCGCGCGCCAGGGCTGCTCGCCTGCTCGCTCGCTCGCTCGCTCGCTCGCTCGCTCGCTCCCTCCCTCCGCTGGTGGGTTTAGTCAGTCAGCCAGCAGCAGCCAGCGGGCCCGCGAGCCGCAGAGGGCCCGAGCCTGGGACGTCGGCGTCTCCTCCTGCCATTGTTCGTCGGGCTGCAGCAGTGGCGGGCGCAGGAGCCCGGCCCCGGAGCCACCGGTGAGGCGAGGCAGCGGCGGCGGCGCGGGAGCCGGGGCGCGGGGCGTGGAGCTGTCCCCGTGGGGACGGTCCTGGCGGCCGTGGCGGCGCTGCAGCCTCTTTGTTTGCAGCACCCCACAGGCCCCGGGCCGGGGCGCGGGCTCTCCCGCGGAGGGGCCTCGTGCGCACACTGGGAGGCTAGCCGGGACGCGGCCCGAGGAGCGAGGGGCGGGCCGGAGCCGCTGAGGAAAGGGAAGGGGTTGCGTCGCGGGAGCATTGGAAAGTTAGGCTTGGGGTGTATTTTTGACGAGGGAAAATCGGTCCCCTCGGGTGCATCAATCACGGTGCGGTGTGCAGGAGCCTCGGGAGAAAGCCAAATGCGGAGAATCGCAGGTTTCAGACGGTGAAGGTGTTGCGTGCAGCCGCGGAGCGATTTCTTCCTGGCGAGGGAGCGGGGCTGTCTGCAGAAGTCAGGCGGTATCTGAGGGCTGCAGGGAGCTCTGGCAGGACTTCGCAGGCCTTCCCGCCACCGACGCCTGCATCATTGAAAAACACGTTCCCCTTAAGTCTTCACGGTTCCCAGCGAGCGGAGGGTTAAATCTGTTCTCTCAGCGTCGTGACCTCCTTTTTCAGTTCGCGCATCTGTCGGCCTGGAAATCTTCCCCCGTGCTCGCTGGGCTGCTGTACCTGTGGAGAGGCCGGGTCTGGGCTCGCCCTCCGAGATTGACCAGCAGGCCATTATTCCTGGGGAGGTTTTGCCAAAACAGGGTCATGCTCCCCGAGAACAGGCATTCTCTTGAGAGAAAGTGATCTCACGTGAAACAGATTGCTGATGAACTGGTTTCTGGCCACATGATAGCGACTGTCATCCTGTTGTTTCTCTAACTGTACCCTGTACCCTGCCATACATGACTAGTCTGTGGAGACTTGTTTTTTGGCATGTAGTTGCTCATTAGGAGATAGTTTTTTCTTTTTTGTTTTTAGATGCTTTTTTTTTTTTTAAGTAGTCTGGATGATTTCACAGCTGCTATTTTGTTCCTTCTGTTTTTAGGGAAAACGGCAAGAAATGGTTGTGTCTTGTGTCTTGGATATTATTATTATTATTATTATTATTATTATTATTTTTTGAGACGGAGTCTCGCTCTGCCGCCCAGGCTGGAGTGCAGTGGCCGGATCTCAGCTCACTGCAAGCTCCGCCTCCTGGGTTTACGCCATTCTCCTGCCTCAGCCTCCCAAGTAGCTGGGACTACAGGCGCCCGCCACCTCGCCCGGCTAGTTTTTTGTATTTTTTTAGTAGAGACGGGGTTTCACCGTGGATGGTCTCGATCTCCTGACCTTGTGATCCGCCCGTCTCGGCCTCCCAAAGTGCTGGGATTACAGGCTTGAGCCACCGCGCCCGGCTGTGTCTTGGATATTATTATAGTGGATTTATACTCTCTTGAGGATGTACTGTAGTCAATGCTGTTGCTCATTGTTGTTTTCTGTATTCTCAGTCCTGGCAAACATTTTAGTTGATTAGATCCCTTTAACCAAAAGCAGGATGCATAGCCTGTATATGTTTCTTCTCGTCCCAGTTTTGTTAATGTAGCACTAACTCCTGGAAACTTGATGTGTACTCTTCATTTCCCTTTTCTGTACATTGAAAGTGTAATCAGTTCTTCGCCAGTTGTAAAATTTTTGGTTTGGGGTGTTATTAATGTAATCCATGTAGCGTATGTGCTATCTGGCATACAGTAAGCACTCAATAAATGGTAGATTCAAAAATAGATGGAATAACTGAACACCAGATTGCCTTAGAATCAAAGTGGTTAATTCCATGTATTTTCTATAAGAAGCTTATAATTAAGGTAAAGATAGATATTATTCATACACCTGGGGAAACAAGTACAGTGATCTTTGCCTCTATTAAAAGTGAACTCGGTTGGGCACGGTGGCTCACACCTGTAATCCCAGCACTTTGGGAGGTCAAGGCGGGTGGATCACTTGAGGTCAGGAGTTCGAGACTAGCCTGGCCAGCATGGTGAAACCCCATCTGTACTAAAAATACAAAAATTAGCCAGGGATGGTGGCATGTGCCTGTAATCCCAGCTACTCAGGAGGTGGAGGCAGGAGAATCACTTGAACCTGGGAGGCGGAGGTTGCAGTGAGCCAAGATTGCACCATTGCACTTCAGCCTGGGCAACAGAGCAAAACTCTCTCAAAAAAAAGGTGAACTCATTGTTGAACATAAGTTCAGAGTGCCAACCTAAGTTCAGAGTGCCAACCTTCCGATTCCTCTGTCTTCTACCAACAAAACTACACATTTTTCCTTGTGTGTTTGAATTCAGGCTTAGAAATAAATGTTTTTAATCTGTAGGTTTTACCAAAATTCTCCCAACAATTGTTTTCTTTTTTTTCAACAGGGTCTCATTCTGTCACCCAGGCTGGAGTGCAGTGGCATGATCAGGGCTCACTGCAGCCTTGAACTCCTGGGCTCAAGTGATCCTCCTGCCTCAGCTTCCCTAGTAGCTGGGACTACAGGCGTGTGCCCCCATGCTTGGCTAATTTCTTTTTGTTTTTTGTAGAGACAGTCTCACTATGTTGCCTAGGCTGGTCTTGAATTCCTGGGCTCAAGGGATCCTCCTGCCTGGGCCTCCCAAAGTACTCGGATTACAGATGTGAGCCACCTCACCCGGCCTCTCCCAATATTTAATTGTTTTATACCAAATGTCTTGTAAGTTCTTAGGCAATATGGCTACAATCTACCTTTCCACCTTTATTCTCCTTTTCTTTGTATTGTCCAACCAAATAGAACTACTTTGTAATAACCCTTGCTTTGATATCTCTGTGTGGGTTTATTTATTTATTTTGAGACAGAGTCTTACTCTGTCATACAGGCTGGACTGCAGTGGCGCCATCTCAGCTCACTGCAACCTCCACCTCCTGGGTTTAAGCAATTCTCCTGGCTGAGGCTCCCAAGTAGCTGGGATTATAGGTGCTTGCCATCATGCCCACCTAACTTTTGTATTTTTAGTAGAGACAGGGTTTCACCATGTTGGGCAGGCTGGTCTTGAACTCCTGCCGTCAAGTGATCCACCCGCCTCGGCCTCCCAAAGTACTGGGATTACAGGCATGAGCCACTGTGCCTGGCCCTGTATACATATGTTTTTAGAGACAGGGGTCTTAGCTCGTTGCCCAAGCTGGAGGGCAGTGGCATGATCCTGGCTCACTGCCGTCTTGAATTCCTGGGTTCAAGTGGGTTATAAGGCTGGGTTCTCCCACCTCAGCCTCCCGAGCAGCTGGGACTACAGACATGCACCACCATGCCCAGCTATTTTTTTTTTTTTTTTTTTTTAAACACAGGGTCCGCTATGTTGCCCAGGCTGGTCTCAAACTGCTGGTCTCAAACTCCTGAGCTCAAATGATCATCTCACCTCTGTTTCCAAAAGTGCTAGGATTACAGACATGAGCCACTGTGCCCAGCCTAGTCTGTATTACAGACATGAGCCACCATGCCTTGTGTGTAATTTTTGGTGTGAATGATAGCGTTTGCTCACACTGCTTTTTTCAATGTAGTAATCCAATTTAAATATTGCTAATCTGATTTCATAACTTTAGAATATCAGTGGCCATCAGGGGCTGAGTTTGGTTCTGAAATCAAGAGGAGCATACATGGAGACCACAGTTTGTTTCCCTGTTATCTAAGAGGCAGGACAGCATAAGTGTTGTCAGTGTATTTTTGTTTTTCTTGTCTTTTCTGTCTCAGCCTCCTGAGTAGCTGGGACTACAGGGGCGCACCACCACACCCAGCTAAATTTTTTTTTTTTTTTTTTTTTTTTTTGAGACGGAGTCTCGCTCTGTCGCCCAGGCTGGAGTGCAGTGGCCAGATCTCAGCTTACTGCAAGCTCCACCTCCCGGGTTTAGGCCATTCTCCTGCCTCAGCCTCCTGAGTAGCTGGGACTACAGGCGCCCGCCACCTCACCCGGCTAGATTTTTGTATTTTTTTTAGTAGAGACGGGGTTTCACCGTGTTAGCCAGGATGGTCTCGATCTCCTGACCTCGTGATCCGCCTGTCTCGGCCTCCCAAAGTGCTGGGATTACAGGCTTGAGCCACCACGCCCGGCCAAATTTTTGTATTTTTAGTAGAGACGAGGTTTCACCATGTTGGCCATGATGGTCTCTGTCTTTTGACGTCGTGAGCTGCCCACTTCGGCCTCCCAAAGTGCTGGGATTACAGGCGTGAACCACCACACCCAGCCAATGGTCTGTATTTTTCTGAGTTTCATCAAGTTTGTGTTTGGTTAAATGCATATTCAGGTGTGGATTTATTGCTACCTCTAAATTTGATTTTTTTCTTTAATTGCTTGAACATGGAACACTTTATTTTGTTTGTGAGCTAAACAACAATAATTCCAATAACTTTTCTTATGAATAACTTTGTTTTTTTCCTCTAAATAAAGACCCCAAAGATGGCCTCTGAATTAATCAGGTATGGGCCTTATTTGTGTAAAGGATCCCAAATTATTGAAAAGTTGCTAGCTGGGTGCAGTAGCTTATGCTTTTAATCCCAGCACTTTGGGAGGCTGAAGCCCACAGATAGCTCGAGCCTTTGAGTTTGAGACCACTGCATTCCAGCCTGGGCAACAGAGTGAAATTCTGTCTCAAAGAGAAAAAAGAAAATAATTGCTTGATTGCATTTATCACAGCATTTAGTTAGAGGAGAGGAGAGACAGATGCCAAATGTGTGTGATTTTTTTGTTGTTCATTTAAGTTTCTTGGTATGCCACTGGTGGCTTTTACTGTGTGTCCTTTTTTTTTTTTTCAAGAGCACAAATCCACGTTTATTTATTGATTTTTCATTAGTTTAAATCCTTGAGGGGTACAGCATCACTCAGATTCTGTGTCCAATGACCTTAGCAGGAAGATTGCTTCGGAATTTGGCACGAACCATGCCACTTGTTTCCATGGGCCCGAGTTACCTTTCCCCAGATGACTCTGGTTTTATTTGGTTTGCCGCCTGGAGTCACTGTGTTGTTCTTTGCTTTGTATACATAAACGCATCTCTTGCCCAGATAGAATTCTGTTTCATCTCGGGCATAAACATCTTCGATTTTAAGAAGAGCTTTGTGCTCCCTTTGGTTCCGGAGACCCCGCTTATAGCCAGCAAAAATGGCCTTGGACCACAGCCTTCTAGACATAGTTCCTTTTAGAAGTCCCGTTCCCAGCAGGCCTCCACAGGAACCAAGACGGCGGGAAGAGAAAGACCCTGTGTGTCCTTTTTAAGAGTGGGTTCCTGGTGTGTTTAGTAAAATGCAATACAACAAATACTCTGGGCCGGGCGCGGTGGCTCAAGCCTGTAATCCCAGCACTTTGGGAGGCCGAGGCGGGCGGATCACGAGGTCAGGAGATCGAGACCATCCTGGCTAACACGGTGAAACCCCGTCTCTACTAAAAAATACAAAAAACTAGCCGGGCGCAGTGGCGGGCGCCTGTAGTCCCAGCTACTCGGGAGGCTGAGGCAGGAGAATGGCGTGAACCTGGGAGGCGGAGGTTGCAGTGAGCTGAGATCCGGCCACTGCACTCCAGCCTGGGCGACAGAGCAAGACTCCGTCTCAAAAAAAAAAAACAAAAACAAAAAAACAAATACTCTGGAGTGCACACTGGGTTAGATTAGTATTTTGATTTACTCTGCTGCTATTTAATGAGTACATAAAGAGAAAGATAAAGAAAAATGCTGCAGCAGTGAGGAGTACTCTGAACTTGGAGGTGTTAGAAAGGAGAATTTTGATATTTTATATTGAGTGGTGATGTCATTTAGAACTACCCACCTTACTGACACTTCGCTTCAAATATTGGTTTTCGGAAAATCTGATTATGATGAAAGTCTGTTTATACTTATTTTGCTGATTATTATTATTATTATTATTATTATTATTTATTTTTTTTTTTTTTGAAACGGAGTCTCGCTCTGTCACCCAGGCTGGAGTGCAGTGGCCAGATCTCAGCTCACTGCAAGCTCCGCCTCCCGGGTTCACGCCATTCTCCTGCCTCAGCCTCCCGAGTAGCTGGGACTACAGGCGCCGCCACCTCGCCCGGCTAGTTTTTTGTATTTTTAGTAGAGACGGGGTTTCACCGTGTTAGCCAGGGTGGTCTCGATCTCCTGACCTCGTGATCCACCCGTCTCGGCCTCCCAAAGTGCTGGGATTACAGGCTTGAGCCACCGCGCCCGGCCTGCTGATTATTTTTATTTAAATGGGATTATATCCACTTAAAATATTTGAAAATAAATTGGCTAGCTCTTTGAACTTTGGAGAACAGCAGCCAGTATAATTCAAGGAGTAGCTTGAAGAGACTTTAATATTCCCTATCTGCTAACTTTGTCAGCTTCCCACTAAGTCACTGTAAGTAAATATGCAATCTAGGTAGGAACTGGGAGCTTGATATCCAAATATTCTGTCTCTCCTTCCAGTCAAATTGCTCTCCTTAAAAGTCCTTTTTTTTTTTTTTTCCCAAGGCAGGGTCTTGCTCTGTTGCCTAGGCTGGAATGCAATGGCATGATCTCCGCTCACTGCAACTTCTGCTTCCCCGGTTCAAGCGATTCTTCCACCTCCGCCTCCCGAGTAGCTGGGACTACAGGCATGCACCAGCATGCCTGGCTAAATTTTGTATTCTTTGGTAGAGATGGGGTTTCACCATGTTGGCCAGGCTGATCTGGAACTCCTGATCTCAAGTGATCCACCTGCCTCAGCCTCCCAGAGTGCTGGGATTACAGGCATGAGCCACAGCATCCAGCCCCAAAGTCCTTTCTATTTAGAAATTCCAGAGACATTCTGGCATCATGCTTTTAAATTATTTACTGTTTTATTATTTTTATTATCTTATTATTGCAATTAAGAGCAGTTCTTTTTTTTTCTGATATGGAGTTTTGCTCTTGTTGCCCAGGCTGAAGTGCAATGGCGTGATCTCAGCTCACCGCAACCTCCACCACCCAGGTTCACGCAATTCTCCTGCCTCAGCCTGCCTAGTAGCTGGGATTACAGGCATG
The DNA here is from genome assembly GCF_009764315.1 of Trachypithecus francoisi. Taxonomy (NCBI): domain Eukaryota; kingdom Metazoa; phylum Chordata; class Mammalia; order Primates; family Cercopithecidae; genus Trachypithecus; species Trachypithecus francoisi. Next base: position 95,816,586 of record NW_022681457.1, on the reverse strand, counting down.
TGCCACCATGCCTGACTAATTTTGTATTTTTAGTAGAGACGGGGTTTCTCCATGCTGGTCAGGCTGGTCTCGAACTCCCGACCTCAGGTGATCTGCCTGCCTTGGCCTCCCAAAGTGCTGGGATTACAGGCATGAGCCACCGTGCCCGGCCAAGAGCAGTTCTCTTTTTTGTAAGTTATCTCTTATCCCCAAATTAAATCTATGTGGATTAAACTGTGATGGTTTATTGAATTGCTGCTCTCCCTCTTCTGTAGCTGATGACTCTTTGGGTCAGTTCCACCCAATTAATCTAGGCCCTCGACTCTCAGGGTGATCTCTACTTGTAGAGATTAAAATTGTTTCTAAGCTAAGTGGAGTAGAGCTTGGGTAAGGTTAAAGAAATCTTGGCAGGGTGGGTAGGAAGGGGCAAGATTATCTGTCTGATGGAATGGATAAGAAATATGACTGTAAGTTTATATTGATAAATTAGATTGGAATAGGCAATAGATGCTCTATTAAGATTATTTTCTATTATCTAATTCTATATTCAATAATTCTGTTATCTAGTATCTATTAATAGAGACAGGAACACCTCCTTTTTTTTGGAAATAGGTGGAAATAATCAAATAAGATTGGATATAATCTATACTCCTGTAGTTAATTGTTATTTATAGATGCAGCCTGATTCCATCCTCCACAAAGGTCACCCTAATGCAGATCAGCTTTTGGTAGGCGCTCTATTTGTTTGAATCCTAGCACTGGACACAACATAGATTGAGGTTTTGGTACTTTCTACATTAATATTCACTCAGAAAACTTTTGCCTGTGCATTATATTTGTTATAATATCTTCATGAAACCATTAAAAAGTTACGATAGAAAAGTTTCAAGTGAGAAACTCCCAGTGATTTAACTATATTAAAGCATAGGATTATTTTATTTTTATTTATTTATTAATTTTATGAGACAGGGTCTTACTCCCGTCACCCAGGCTGGAGTGCAGTGGTGTGATCATGGCTCACTGCAGCCTCAGCTTCCCAGGCTCAGGTGATCTTCCCACCTCAGCCTCCTGAGTAGCTGGAGCTACAGGCTCCACACTTGGCTAATGTTTTATATTTTTAGAGACTGGGTTTTGCCATCTTGACCAGGCTAGTCTTGAACTCCTAGGCTCAAGAAATCTGCCTGTCTTGGCTTCCCAAAGTGCTGGGATTACAGGTGTGAGCCATGGCGCCTGGCCTATTTTAATTTTTAAAGATTTATATGGGGGTCTCTCTATGTTGCTGAGGTTGCTGTTGAACCCCTGGACCCAAGTGATCCTCCTGTCTCAGTCACCCAAATAGCTGGGACTACAGGTGTGTGCCATCACATCTAGCTAATAGAGTTATTTTGAATTGTTAAATTTAAGCCTGTAAACCATAAGTATAATATAAATGTATATTTTTGGTGATTTAGGAATACATAGTATTAGGCCAAGGTTTAGTTGTGATTGACACACAGCTATTAGTACTTACATATATTCTTAAGTAATCCTATTAAATCATTTTAACACAATGGGATCTTAATGGCATATCTTTAAACATATCTTATAAAGAAATGCTGCCTTAACTTAGATGCCAAGCACGTATTTTAATTTACCAATTAAAAGTTCTACATGTATTCAAGTGAAGAGTGTTTCACCTTAATAATACATTTCATACAGATTGTTGAAATTCATCCTGTTCCCCCTTCCCTCCCCAGTTTTTGGCCATATGGACACAGGCAGGACTCTTAAGAGTGCCAAGGATTTAAGCCCTCAAATTTTACCTGCCAACCATTTCAGCATGCAATTGGGACACATGGAAGGCAGCTTAAAGTAAAGGCTTTTAAAAAATTTTTGCTACCACCCACTTGCTGTTTCTTGCCCTTTTCTCTTTTTTTAATGATTCAGAGGATCGACACTGTTGCCAGCTTACTACCTGCAGTCTTTCTAATCTTGATGGTATTATGTAATTATATAAACCTTTTGCATGGTGTCATATGATATTGTATATATGTCTTCCTACACATGTGTCTTTAGAGTAATTTCTTTCCATCTGGTGTTGAAAATGAGCTCTTTGTGAGGTTATTTTTAAATCTTCAAGCTTTCTGGCATCCTCAACACTTGAAATAACACAATTGCTTTTGGAGGCAAGAAAATCCACATAGTATACTTTGTGGTTTTTCCAGTGACAATGTAAATAGTATTTATAAAATTAATTTTATATATATATATATATATATATTTTTTTTTTTTTTGAGATGGAGTCTCTCTCTGTCACCCAGGCTAGAGTGCAATGGCATGATCTTGGCTCACGGCAACCTCTGCCTCCTGGGTTGAAGCAATTCTCCTGCCTCAGCCTCCTGAGTAGCTGGGATTACAGGCAGGTGCCACCACGCCCAGCTAATTTTTGTATTTTTAGTAGACATGGGGTTTCACTGTGTTGGTCAGGATGGTCTTGAACTCCTAATCTCGTGATCCGCCTGCCTTGGCCTCCCAAAGTAATGAGATTACAGGCATGAGCCACCATGCCTGGCCTATAAAATTATATTTTATATTTAGATAGTCTCCAGATAACTGTGTTAGGTTGGAAATAGTTGTTGCCAAGTAAATAAAGTAAAGGAGAGCTACTTAAGGGAAAGGAGACCAAGAATAAGAAACCTGGTAGAGGAAAGAGGTTTTAAAGAGATCTTCTTCTCTGAAGATTTATTGTTATCTTCTTATCCTCTGTCTCATTCTGTTGCCCAGGCTGGAGTGCAGTGGGGCAATCATGGCTCACTCTAACCTTGAACTCTTGGGCACAAGCAGTCCTCCCACCTCAGCCTTCTGAGTAGCTGGGACTATAGGTACATGCCACCATGCCCCACCAGTTTTAAAAACTTTTCTTAGAGGCAGGAATTTTTTGTGTGTGTGTGATGGAGTCTTACTCTGTTGCTCAGGCTGGAGCTATCTCAGCTCACTGCAACCTCTGCCTCCCGGGTTCAAGCAATTCTTCTGCCTCAGCCTCCCAAGTACCTGGGACTACAGGTGTGTGCCACCACACTCGGATAATTTTTGTATATTTTAGTAGAGTCAGGGTTTCACCATATTGGCCAGGCTGGTCTCGAACTCCTGACATCATGATCCACCCACCTCGGCCTCCCAAAGTGCTGGGATTACAGGCGTGAGCCACTGTGCCCAGCCTGAGATGATCTTACAATGTTGCCCAGCCTGGTCTCAAGAGATCCTCCTGACTTGGCCTCACAAAGTGTTGGGATTATAGGTGTGAGCCAACACACTTGGCCGTGATGCACTGTTTGATTCTGATAATCGGGTATGCGTAATTAGCCTTAAAACCTTTTCTTTCTTTCTTTCTTTTTTTTTTTTGAGAGTCTCACTCTGTCACCCAGGCTGGAGTGCAGTGATGGGATCTTGGCTCAGTGCAATCTCCACCTGCTGGATTCAAGTGATTCTCCTGCCTCAGCCTCCCAAGTAGCTGGGATTACAGGCGTGCACCACCACACCCGGCTAATTTTTGTATTTTAGTAGAGACAGGGTTTCACTGTGTTGGCCAGGCTGGTCTTGAACTCCTGACCTCAGGTGATCTACCCGCCTCGGCCTCCCAAAGCACTGGGATTAGAGGTGTGAGCCACCGCACTTGGCAACCTTTTTATTTCTTAACAGTAGATTGATATATCCTCTAGCTTACTAAGTAACCTTTGAATTTTTATTATTTCTTTAATTGTAATATAAAAAGCTGATCTTTTATTAAGTGCCATTCCATCTCCTAAAGATGATGCCTATAATGATTAAATAGTAAAGGTCAGAGTCATCTACTTAGCAAGATTTACCCAATAAGTCTTTTTTTTTCCAGATGCCATTTTTGTTGACTTATCCTTGCTAGTTGTATTATCTCTGACCATTAATGAACACTGGTTAACAAGAAATGTTCAGTATTTCATGCATTCTCTCTGATATTTTGTAAGATCGAAAAGACTAGAATTGGGATGAATAATTGCATAATGATCATAGATTCATATTTAAATAAATATACTAAATAATATATAACTAAAGGGCAAGTTTTTTTGTTTTTTGTTTTTAAATTTTTATTATGCGTACTGTGGTAGGCAGCCTTTATTATGGCCCCCAATTTTCTCTGCCTCCTGGTATGCATACCCTTAGTGTAATTTCCTCCCCTTGAGTGGGGGCTAGTGAATAGAATACAGCAAAAGTGATGGGATGTCACTTCTAAGATTAGGTTATAAAATACTGTGGCTTCTTTCTTGGGATTCTGGCTCTCTCCCTCTCCCTGGGACCACTAGCTACCATATCCTGAGAACACTCAGGCAGCCTGTAGAGATGTCCATGTGGTAAAAAATGAGGTCTGTCAGTAAGCTTGGATGCAGATCTTTGGTGTGAGTGATCTTGGAAGCAGATTCTCCAGGCAGTATTGAGCCTTGAGATGAATGCAAATGCAGTAGACAGCTTTACTACAGCTTCATGAAAACCTCTGGCCGGGTACGTGGCTCACGCCTGTAATCCCAGTACTTTGGGAGGCTAAGATGGGTGGATCACCTGAGGTCAGGAATTCGAGACCTGTCTTGCCAACATGGCGAAACCCTGTCTCTACTAAAAATACAAAAATTAGCTGGGTATGGTGTTGCGCACCTGTAGTCCCAGTATACTTGGGAGGCTGAGGCAGGATAATGGCTTGATCCTGAGAGGCGGAGGTTTAGTGAGCTGAGATTGTGCCACTGCACTCCAGCTCTGGGTGACAGAGCGAGACTACATCTCAGGAAAAAAAAAAAAAAAAAAAAACCCCGAGCCAAAGTCACCTAGCTAAGTCATGCCTGGATTCTTCATCCACAGAAACTGTGCAGTAATAAATGCTTGTTGTTTTAAGCCACCATGTTTTGGGGGGTAATTTACTGTATAGTAATAGATAACTAAAACATCTACCACTTATTCGTGTAATAAATACTTACTGATTGTTCACTATTTACAAGGCACTATCATAAGTACATTGGGACATAGCAGTGAATAAATTAGAGGTGTCTGTTCTTGTGCAGCTTATTTCTTTTTCTGGGACGGGTTCTTTCTCTGTTGCCCAGGTGCGGTCACAGCTCACTGCAGCCTCAACCTCCTGGGCTCAAGCAGTCCTCCCACCTCAGCCTCCCAAGGAGCTAAGACTACAGGAACACACCACTATGCCTGGCTAATTTTTTTTTTTTTTTGAGATGGAGTCTCGCTCTGTCGCCCAGGCTGGAGTGCAGTAGCGTGATCTCGGCTCACTGCAACCTCTGTCTCCTGAGTTCAAGCGATTCTCCTGCCTCAGCCTCCTGAGTAGCTGAGACTACAAGCACTCACCACCGTGCCCGGCTCATTTTTGTAGTTTTAGTAGAGGCAGGGTTTCACCATATTGGCCAGGCTGGTCTCGAACTCCTGACCTTGTGATCCGCCCGCCGTGGTCTCTCAAAGTGCTGGGATTACAGACATGAGCCACTGCGCCCGGCCATCCTGGTTAATTTTTAAATGAAATTTTTTGTAGGAATGGGGTCTCCATATGTTGCCCATTCTGGTTTTGAACTCCTGGGCTCAAGTAGTCTCTTGCCTTGGCCTCCCAAAGTGCTGGGATTATAGATATGAGCCATCACATCCAGCCTGGAGCTTACATTTTAGTGGTAGAGGATAAATAATAAATGTATGAATCAGTGATAGAACATCAGACATCAGATTTTAGTGAGGATCAGGGAAAGTAGAACGGAAGACAGTGAGGCAGGTGGGGTGTACATTTTAGATAAGGGTGATATTTCTGATAAGGTGACATTGGAGCAGAGTCCTAAATGGAGTAAGACAGTGAGCTGTACAGGTATCTAGGGAAGAGTATCCCAGGCAGAAGAACAAAACGCACAAAAGTTAAGTGGGTTTGGTGTGTATGAGAAACATTGATCCAGCATGTTGGGTCAAAATGATCTAGGGAAAAGTAGTAGGAGTTTAATTCAGAGAGGTCATAGGTAGGAGAAGGAGCAAATCATTGTAGTGCCTTATTGACTGTGTTGATGACTTCGCATTTTATTCGGAGACAGGAGTTCTTGGGAGGATTTTGAGCAGAGGAAAGACACGATCCTTCATTTAATACATATTAAGGGAGCAGGACTCTGTGTTTTATATGTGATCACAAAAATATGAAAGATGGGGTTCATGCCTGTAATCCTAGCATTTTGGGAGGCCGATGTGGGAGGTTGCTTGAGCCCAGGAGTTTGAGACCAGCCCGGGCAACATGGCGAGTCCCTCATCTCAAAAAAAAAAATTATATTCCAGACGCGGTGGCTCATGCCTGTAATCCCAGCACTTTGGGAGGCCGAGGCAGGTGGATCACCTGAGGTCAGAAGTTCGAGGCCAGCCTGGCCAAACATGGTGAAATCCCATCTCTACTAAAAAAAAAAGGCAAAAATTACAATTCAAGATGAGATTTGGGTGGGGATACAGAGCCAAACCATATCACCTCACTTCTAATCGTTCTGTAATATAGGTATGATACAAATACATATCTTTTAAGGTTGTTTTGATGATTAAATGGCTTAATATATGAAATACTTAGAACAGTGCCCAGCACCGAATAAATGTTAGCCATTGTTATTTTTGCATTTAATCTTCATCACAGCTCTTTGGAGTAGGTATTAACCCAGCCAGAAGTTCAGTAACGTGTCCAAAGTTACACAACTAGCAAGTGAAAATTTGCTTCAAACCCAGTGTTTTTTACAACTATACCTTTACTTTTGTCCATGAATGGGTGGGGAAGGAGAGATTTGGATCTTCTTCTGTCAAAGCCAATGATTTCTTACTAATTGTGATCTTGTGAAAGTACTTTTCAACACCTCAGTTTCTTCTGTAGAATAAGCATAATACATTGCAGAGAACCTATAGAATAATAAAAACAAACCTTGTAGTGTGCCTGTCAGAGGTCCTCAATAAATGTTAGTTCCCTTTTCCCTTTGATAAAACCTGACCTCATGGAGATGGGAGAGACTAATCTTCCATTGAGAATAATTTTTACATCTTGACTTATGCGTTTTTCTACTTAAATTGGATATATCTAATGATTATTATATATAAACATATGTAATATAGCTGCACCTGGTTTTGTCTAGTGGTGATCTTTGGATTTGATCCAGACTTATACTGTAACATTTTTATGCCTCAGTGAGTATTCTAAAGACCCATTTCATAGCAAGTCTGGCTTCAGAACTTTATTTCCGGTTGGGTAGAACACAGTCATGTGGTTGATGTCTCCATTGTTGCTTTTATCTTTTGCAGCAGATGTGAAAGTAAACATACAAGGTTGAAAAACAGGAAGGGGTTTGAGTTGGGAGGGTGTTTTTGAAAGGGGAACTTGTATACAAGTGACCTGCAATCTGAAGTGTAGCTTTTAGCAGTTACAGAAAGATATACCTTATTGTCTTAAAGTAAATAAAATGGCAAGTGATTTTGCAGTTTAATGAATTCATGAATTTACATATATTTTTGCTTTTATACATTTTGGAGAAGTGCATATTGTGTTCCTCTTTTTGATTGAAACTGAGAACTGATGAATTCACCCCAATTCTGGGTTCTTTTTACCTGTGGAAAAAAATTTTCAATAAGGAAACATGGAGTTTTTTTGTTGTTGGTGTTGGATATCTGTTCTAATATCATTATATTTGGACTTCCTCAAAAGCCAAAACATAAGACCACATTTTTCTACTTGGCTCTATGATCCTTGTTCCTAAGGAAGGGAATTAACACATACTGAATGCTAGCTATGCATCAGATATTACTCTCCATATGTGCTAATTAATTTAAATATTTCTGTCTTTTACATCCAATCTACAATGAGTTTTTATTGCTTTGATGAAATCCCTCCCTCCCCCTTCTTTCCTCTCGTCTCTTCCTTTCTCCTTTTCCTCTTAAATGATTCTCTGGCTGAACAATTTTCTATTAATAGTATATTTGGGAGGCAGTATGATGTAACAGCCAATAAGGATATGGGATTTGGAGTCAGACCTGGATTTACAGTAAGGTTTTGTTTTTGATAGGGAAAAACTGCTTTCTATCTCAATAAATAAAAGCCAGGGTCCCACAGAGCTGGCTTTAGAAGGAGATTCTGAGCATGGGGTGGAGTAATTGGAGCTCACAGCAAGGACTTTTGTTCCTAAAGATTCACTTTCCCCTGGGGAATCCCTTGCTGACCTCAAAGGTGCTGCTTTCTTTTAATTTTCTGCCCCAGAGGAGAGTCTTCTCTTAATACTCCTGCAGAACACAGCTGAGACCAGGCTGTAACATCTGGTATGTTACCAAAGGCTCAGGGATGAAAAAGGGAAATAAGTACAGAGTTACTAGTATGCTTCTCTAATATCTGGCTCACAAGATAAAACACACACCTCTGTAATTTGTGGTCTTCTATTGGGATACTTCCCTTGCTTGACTCACAACACGTGTGTTTTCTAGTGGCAGAAGCCATCTTTACCTCTGCTACTTGGGAGTGCCTCCAGCATATCCAGATTTCTCTAAATACAGAGAAGGTCCAGAAGAAAAAAAAAAGTCTTTATCTTACCAGCCTGTGATTATATCTGATACAGGCCCCACTTCTTTCATGTGATCAACACCAGGTCTATATAACCCTTAGGGGAGACCACAGTTACCCACAGAATGTCTAATTACCATTCACAGAAGAGAAACATAAACAGTACAGGGGTGTTAGGGTAGTGGTAGGGAGGCCTTCCTTTTACCCTTTGCCACAGATCATATAATCTCTGATTATAGCTCCATGACTTGGAACAAAATAGCTCTCAGTAAATACTCCCTTCCCGTTCTTCTAATCTTAACGCCATTTGATACCTGAGAAAACTACTGTTTAGTTTGTTGCAGTTTTATTTCTGAGAGTTTTGTTTGAGGAGATTCTAGTACTTAATCAGGCCCCAAGTTAGGTTGAGGAAAGTGGTGATAAAGGTAGGTTGGTGTGATCAAGATGGAACACCTGGTGCCTAGAGCAGGCTGAGTTTAAATGTTAAAGGGGGTGTCCTTTGTAACATATAACATTAATTATGGAATAACTAGGTTACTGATTCAAGGTTCTTGGAATTGTTTCTAAGGAACAGTGCAATACAGTCATAAATGTGCAATGGAGTCATAAATGTGGTTTAGAATCCTGGCTGTGGTACTGACCGCTGTGTGTCTTTATATGCAAGTTACACATTCTCCCTGCTTCTCAGTTTATCTGTTAAATTTGTATAACATTTAACATGATATATCTACCTTTTAGAACTGCTGAAATGATCAGAAATAATATGTAATATGCTTGATATAGTACCTGTCGCATAATGTGCTCCTAATGAATAGGAACTAATGATTACTTTAAATGATGTTCCTTTTTTTTTTTGAGACTGAATCTCACTCTGTCACCCAGGCTGGGGTGTAGTGGTTCAATCTTGGCTCACTGAAACCTCTGCAGTCCTGGTCTAAGCTATTCTGCTGCCTCAACCTCCCAAGTAGCTGGGATTCCGCCACCGTGCCCAGCTAATTTTTGTTTTTAGTAGAGATGGGGTTTCACCATCTTGGCTAGGCCGGTCTTGAACTCCTGACCTCGTGTTCCACCCACCTCGGCCTAATGATGTTCCTTTATAATCTACCTTGTACTTGACTTATACATGCTGTGACTTTGGCCTTCTTTTTTTATTTTAATTTTTACTATTTTTTTTGAGACGGAGTTTCACTCTTTTTGCCCAGGCTGGAGTGCAATGGCGCGATCTCAGCTCACTGCAATCTCCACCTCCCGGGTTCAAGCGATTCTCCTGCCTCAGCCTGCCGAGTAGCTGGGATTACAGGCATGTGCCACCACCCCCGGCCAATTTTGTATTTTTAGTAGAGATGGGGTTTATCCATGTTGGTCAGGCTGGTCTTCAACTCCTGACCTCAGGTGATCTGCCCATCTTGGCCTCCCAAAGTGCTGGGATTACAGGTGTGAGCCACTGCGCCTGGCCCTGGGCCTTCTTCTTTTTTTTTTTTTTTAAACTTTATTGAGATAATTAACATATCATATGATTTATCCATTTAAATTAAAGTATACGATTTAATGTTTTTTAATGTTTATGGTGTTGTGCAGCCATCATCTCAATCTAATTTTTGAACATTTTCATCCCCCTGAAAAGAAACTTCATATTCATTAGCAGTCATTCCCCATTCCCCACCCTGCAACCCAAGTCCTAGGTAAGCACTAACTACTTTATGTCTCCTAGATTTGCCTATTCTAGACATTTCATATGAATAGAATTATACAGTATGTTGCTTCCTTTTTTTTGGTTTTTTAAAAAAAGAAACAGAGTCTTACTCTGTTGCCCAGGTTGGAGTGCAGTGGCACCAACATAACTCACTGCAGCCTTGAACTCCTGGGCTCAAGTGATCCTACCGCCTCAGCGTTCTGAGTAGCTGGAATTACAGACACGCCACCATGCTAGCAAATTTTAAAAAAAAAAATTTTTTTTTATAGAAATGGGATCTTGTCATAATGTCCAGGCTGGTCTTGAACTCTTGGGCTCTAGACATTGTCCTTAGCCTCCCAAAGTGCTGGGATTACAGGTGTGAACCACTACATCTGGCCCTGAACTCTGTGTGTGTGTGTGTGTGTGTGTGTGTGTGTGTGTTTGAGACTAAGTCTCTCTCTGTTGCCCGGGCTGGAGTGTAGTGGCACGATCTTGGCTCACTGTAACCTCCGCCTCCCAGGTTCAAGCAATCCTCCTGCCTCAGACCCCCAGTAGCTGGGATTATAGGCACACGCCACCATGCCCGGCTAATTTTTGTATTTTTAGTAGAGACGGGGTCTCACCATGTTGGCCAGGCTAGTCTCCAACTCCTGACCTCAGGTGATCCACCCAACTCGGCCTCCCGAAGTGCTGGGATTACAGGCATGAGCCACCGAGCCCAGTCCCTGAACCCTTTTTTATTATGTTCTCACTGTTTAGCTGTATTCCGTCTTGCTAAGGTAGACAATGTCATTGCAAATCAATCTCTGTTTTTCTTTCTTTTTTTTTTGAGACGGAGTCTCTCTCGCTCTGTCGTCCAGGCTGGAGTGCAGTGGCCGGATCTCAGCTCACTGCAAGCTCCGCCTCCCGGGTTTACACCATTCTCTTGCCTCAGCCTCCCAAGTAGCTGGGACTACAGGCGCCCGCCACCTCGCCCGGCTAGGTTTTTGTATTTTTTTTAGTAAACACGGGGTTTCACCATGTTAGCCAGGATGGTCTTGATCTCCTGACCTCGTGATCCGCCTGTCTCGGCCTCCCAAAGTGCTGGGATTACAGGCTTGAGCCATAGCGCCTGGTCCAATCTCTGTTTTTCTATACCACCTATCCATGAGACATACTTTTCCATTTCATCACCTTTTTATTTTTATTTTATTTTATTTATTTTTGAGATGGAGTCTCGTTCTTGTTGCCCAGAGTTGGAGTGCAATGGCGCGATCTCGGCTCACAGCAACCTCCGCCTCCCGGGTTCAAGTGATTCTCCTGCCTCAGTCTCCCGAGTAGCTGGGATTACAGGCATACGCCACCATGCCTGGCTAATTTTTTTATTTTTAGTAGAGACGAGGTTTCTCCATTTTGGTTAGGCTGGTCTCTAACTCCTGACCTCAGGTGATTCGCCCTCCTCAGCCTCCCAAAGTGCTGTGATTACAGTCATGAGCCACCGCACCTGGCCCATTTCATCACTTTTTTTACCTGTAATTTTTCTCTAGCTGAATATGCTTTTTTTTTTTTTTTTTTTTTTTGAGACGGAGTCTCGCTCTGTCACCCAGGCTGGAGTACAGTGGCCAGATCTCAGCTCACTGCAAGCTCCGCCTCCCGGGTTCATGCCATTCTCCTGCCTCAGCCTCCCAAGTAGCTGGGACTACAGGCGCCCGCCACCTCACCCGGCTAGTTTTTTTTGTATTTTTTAGTAGAGACGAGGTTTCACCATGTTAGCCAGGAAGGTCTCCATCTCCTGACCTCGTGATCCGCCCGCCTCGGCCTCCCAAAGTGCTGGGATTACAGGCTTGAGCCACCGTGCCCGGCCTGAATATGCTTTTAAGAAATAAAAGTTCTCAATAAAAATCCTGTGGTATATTGTGATGAATAATACCCAAGATCCATGATGGGAGGGGAGATTTTTAAACATATCTTAATATATGATACTGAAAGTATGAGGCAGACTAAATTATTCCATCAGTGTTCAGAATACTTAACAACAGAGACTTTTCAGGAAAAAATTACAAAATTATGAATACAAAACTAGGGATGAAAACAAATACTTACCTATAACGAGAAAACCACAAGTTACATATTTTAAAAAGCTGAAAAATAGGCTGAGCATGGTGGCTCATGCTTGTAATCCTGGCACTTTGGGAGACTGACGTAAGAGGATAGCTTGATCCCAGAAGTTTGATACCAGCCAGGGCAACATATGATACCCCACCTCTACAAAAAATTTAAAAATTAATGGGACGTGGTGGCATGCACTTGTGGTCCCAGCTACTCGGGAGGCTGAGGTGGGAGGGTCACTTGAGCCCGGGAGGCTGAGGTGGGAGGGTCACTTGAGCCTGGGAAGCTGAGGTGGTTCTAGCCTTGGCGACAGAGTAAGACTCTGTCATTAAAAAAAAAAAAAAAAGCTGAGAAATAGCACAAATATCACAAAATTTAGAAAAATAGCTTAACATTTTAATTAACTGATATGGTGTCATAGTTCCTTTTTTCTGTATTTTTGGCTTCATACTCCTCTAAAGAGTTTTATATTATGACTTTGTAATTTTTTTTTTTTTTTTTGAGACAAAGTCTCGCTCTGTCGCCCAGGCTGGAGTGCAATGGTGTGATCTCGGCTCACTACAACCTCCGCCTCCCGGGTTCAAGTGATTCTCCTGCCTCAGCCTCCCAAGGAGCTGGGATTACAGAAACCTGCCACCACGTCTGGCTACTTTTTTTTTTGTTGTTGTTGTATTTTTAGTAGAGACAGGGTTTCACCGTGTTAGCCAGGATGGTCTCGATCTCCTGACCTCATGATCCACCCGCCTCGGCCTCCCAAAGTGCTGGGATTATAGGCATGAGCCACTGCGCCCGGCCGATGACTTTGTAATAGTTTCGATAGAGACAGCACAAAGATAATTCAGTCTTCCTTTTAGCTTGGTGGCCTTGGCAGGGGCCAGTACAAATGAGGGCCCTGAGTTTAAGTTTATTTTAACAGTAAATCTACTTCTGCATAGTAAGTAATCTTAAGAGATGAACCAAGAGGTTGTAATATGCCTAGTCTCTATTTTAAGCATTTATTGCAATTGTTTGGTTGTTATAAGTTGCTTCATGTGAATCATTTTCTTGGATTTAATGTTCAACTAGAAACTTGTAGTTTTTTTTTTTTTTTTTTTTTGAGACAGTCTTGCTCTGTTTCCCAGGCTGGAGTGCAGTGGCACTATTTTGGCTCACTGCAACCTCTGCCTCCCGAATTCAAGTGATTCTCCTGCCTCAGCCTCCCGAGTAGCAGGGATTACGGGTGGGTGCCACCACACCTGGCTAATTTTTGTATTTTTAGTAGAGATGGAGTTTCGCCATGTTGGCCTGGCTGATCTCTTAACTCTTGACCTCAGGTGATCCACCCTCCTTGGCCTCCCAAAGTGCTGGGATTACAGGCATGAGCCATCGTGCCTGGCCTGTATATTTTTATATCTTTTCTTCCAGGAACCAAAGCTGCTGCTGCTGCTTTTTTTTTTTTTTTTTTTTTGAGACAGAGTCTCGCTCTGTTGCCCAAGCTGGAGTACAGTGGCCGGATCTCAGCTCACTGCAATCTCCGCCTCCCGGGTTCATGCCATTCTCCTGCCTCAGCCTCCTGAGCAGCTGGGACTACAGGTGCCCGCCGCTTCGCCCGGCTAGTTTTTTGTATTTTTAGTAGAGACGGGGTTTCACCGCGTTAGCCAGGATGGTCTCGATCTCCTTGTGATCCACCTGTCTCGGCCTCCCAAAGTGCTGGGATTACAGGCTTGAGCCACCGCTCCCGGCCTTTTTTTTTTTTTTTTACACTTCCCTTCCTACCTCCCTTAAAAAAAGCAGATATCTTTTTTTCCCAAATAATTCATGTTAGTGTTAATGTGGAGATAAAAAACAGGCCAAACTAGTTGTGTATTTTCAGTCTAAGATCTTTCTCCTCTGTTAAGTTTCAGACTAAATATTCTCTTTTTTTCAGGCTCTCAGTACATTTTCTCTTCCATGTCAACTCTAATTCTCTTCATCTCTTCTTTTGGTAGTGAAAATCATGTAGAATATTAAAAGACCATATGCTCTGCAAATCACTTAGAAGCAAACTTCCTCCATGAGAATATGGCCTTAGTATCTGTCACTAATGTTATTCGTTGTTTTATTTTTGGGGTAGCTTTCTGGAGGTCAAGTGTTTAAGTAGGACAGAGAAATATGAGAAGTTAGTGACAGAAGAACTAAAGCTTTTTTCCAAGATATTCTTGTTTTACAAAGAAACGTATCGACATTTTGTTAGATTTTTAAATACCTCAGTTGACAATTTAAATGTTGAGAGCACAATACCGTTAGTATTGTGAACATATTTGAGTTGAATATATTTGGTATATTTAGTTTGTATATTTAATTTATCTATTTATTTTTTTGAGATAGAGTCTCGCCCTGTTGCCCAGGCTGGAGTGCAGTGGCGCAATCTTGGCTCACTGTGAGCTCCGTGTCCCGGGTTCACGCCATTCTCCTGCCTCAGCCTCCCTACTAGCTGGGACTACAGGCGCCCGCCACCACGCCCGGCTAACTTTTTGTATTTTTAGTAGAGACGGGGTTTCACCGTGTTAGCCAGGATGGTCTTGATCTCCTGACCTGGTGATCCGCCCGCCTCGGCCTCCCAAAATGCTGGGATTACAGGCGTGAGCCACCACCCCTGGTCATAAGTTTAGAATTTTGAAGTCCAATTTAGAAAAAAAAATTTTGGTTGTTTTTGGTGTCATATGTAAGAAATCATTGCCTAAATCAAAATCATGAAAATTTACGCCTATCTTTTCTTCTAGGAATTTTATGTTAGCTCTTACCTTCATATCTTTGATCCATTTCAAATTAAGTTTTTTATATGATGTGAGACAGGGGTCTGTCTGGATTCACTCACTTGCAGGTGGATGTCCAGTTGTCCCAGCATTATATGTTGAAATGACTTTCCTTTCCTCCATTGAATTGTCTTGGCACCCTTGTTGCAACCAGCTGGACATAGATGTATGAGTTTATTTCTGGACTCTCAGTTCCATTCCGTTGATCTACATGTTTATCCTTATGCTGGTACCACATTGTCTTGATTACTATAAGTTTGTAGTAAGCTTTGAAATTGGTAACTTTGAGTCCTCTGTGATCTTATTTTTCAGCATTATTTTGGCTGTTCTAGCTATCCCTTGTATTTCCATATGAATTTTAGCATCAGTTTTGTCCATTTTTGTGAAAAAGGCAGTTGGGATTTTGATATTGACTGCACTGAATCTGTAGATTTGGAAATATTGCCATCTTAACAATATGAAGTCTTCTCATCTATGAACATGGGATTTTTTCCACTTATTTAGATCTTCCTTAATTTCTTTCACTGATGGTTTATAGTTTTCAATGCAAGTCTTATACTTTAAGTATTTCATTATTTTGCATGCTAAATGGAATTAAAAAATTTTTAATTTTCAGATTATTTATTGCAAATATATAGAAATACAGTTGAGTTTTGATTTTTTTTTTTTTTTTTTGAGACAGTATCTGGCTGTGTCATCCAGGCTGAAGTGCAGTGGTGTGATTTTTGCTCACTGCAACCTCTGCTTCCTGGGCTCAAGCAAACCTCCCACCTCAGCCTCCTGAGTAGCTGGGACCATAGGCATGTGCCTCCACACCTGGCTAATTTTACAATTTTTCTTAGAGACTAGGTTTCGCCACATTGCCCAGGCTGGTCTCAAACGCCTGGGTTCAAGTGCTAGGATTACAGGCATGAGCCACCACAACTGGCCTGAGTTTTTATTGTTGATCTTGTATCCTGCAAACTTGGTGAACTTGCTTGTTTGAACTAGTAGTATTTTTTTGTGTGGATTCCTTATAATTTTCTATTTACAAGATTATGTCATCTGCAAATAGGGATAGTTTTACTTTTTCTTTCCAATCTGAATACTTTTTATTTATTTCTTTTCTGGGCCAAATTGCCCTGGCTAGAATAGCCAGTGCAATGTTGAATAGAAGTGGTACGAGTAGACATTCTAGTCTTACTCCTGATGTTTGGATAAAAACCCTCAGCCTTTCTCTGTATGTTGTTACAGGATGTATTGATGTTAGCTGTGGATTCTTTTAGATACTTTTTATCAGGTTGAGGAAATTCCTTTCTATTCCTAGTTTGTTAAGTGTTGTTTATCATGAAAGGATGTTGGTATTTTCAAATACTATTTTTGTGTCTATTGAGATGATCACATGGATTTTGTCCTTTGTTCTACTGGTGTGGTGTATTACATTGATTGACTTTTGTATGTTAATCCAATCTTGCATTCCTGGGATAAATTTCATTTGGTCATGGTATATAATCCTTTTTTATAGCCACTGGATTTGGTTTGTTAGTATTTTGTTGAGGGTTTTTGTGTCTATATTTACTTTTTATTTTTATTTATTTATTTTTTTGAGATGGAGTCTTAGCTGCCCAGGCTGGAGTGCAGTGGCACAATCTTTGGCTCACCGCAGTGACCTCCCGAGTTCAAGCGCTTCTCCTGGCTCAGCCTCCTGAGTAGCTGGGATTACAGGCACTCGCCACCACACCTGGCTAATTTTGTATTTTTAGTAGAGATTGGGTTTCACCATGTTGGCTAGGGTAGTCTAGAACTCCTGACCTCACGTGATCCTCCCACCTCAGCCTCTCAAAGTGCTGGAATTAACAGGCATGAGCCATCGTACCCGGCCTCAAGCACTTTTTTTTTTTTTTTTTTTTTGAGGCGGAGTCTCGCTCTGTCGACCGGACTGGAGTGCAGTGGCCGGATCTCAGCTCACTGCAAGCTCTGCCTCCCGGGTTCACGCCATTCTCCTGCCTCAGCCTCCCGAGTAGCTGGGACTACAGGCGCCCGCCACCTCGCCCGGCTAGTTTTTGTATTTTTAGTAGAGACGGGGTTTCACCGTGTTAGCCAGGATGGTCTCGATCTCCTGACCTCGTGATCCGCCCGTCTCGGCCTCCCAAAGTGCTGGGATTACAGGCTTGAGCCACCGCGCCCGGCCGGCCTCAAGCACTTTTTAAAGATCTTAATATTTTTCTTATAGTTTTGAATCAGAATGCCCTAGTATCAGTTATCTATTGCTACACAATCACCTCAAAACTTAATGATCTAAAATAATAGCTATTTTATTTTTTATAATTCTGTGAATCAGGATTTTGGGCAGGGCTCTGTGAAAATGACTTATTTCTGATCCATGTGATAGAAACTAGGGCAGCTTATCAGTTTCATGTGGTGTAAGTTACAGTGGCTGGGCTGGAGCTGGAGGATCCAGTATGGCCTTACTTTGATGTCTGATGCCTCAACTTGGATGCTTCAATCATCTGGGAGCTGGCTTGAGAAGGCTGGTCCTTATTCATGACTGTAACACTTGATAGGAGGAGTTGTTGGTAGCCATCTTTGTAGCTAAACTACCAGAGCTCTTAAACAAATCGTACATTGGGGAGAAAACTTAAATCTTGATTTTAAATGACTGTTTTGGGCATTACTTTCAGAATAATTATTATAAGTGCCTTGATTAAACCTAGATAACTAACATTAAAATATATCATACGAAATCAGATAGTAAAGTGTTTCTTGGGAAATGGTTGAAGTAACCAGTTTTGATGTTATGTTTGATAGGTGCAAAAATTAGTATTTCGCTGGGGGCGGTGGCTTACGGCTGTAATCCCAGCATTTTGGGAGACTGAGGTGGGCGGATCACCTGAGGATGGGAGTTTGAGACCAGCCTGGTCAGCATGGTGAAACCCCGTCTCTACTAAAAATACAAAAATTAGCCAGGCATGGTGGCAGGCGCCTGTAACCCAGCTACTCTGGAAGCTGAGGCAGGAGAATCCCTTGAACCCGGGAGGCAGAGGTTGCAGTGAGCCGAGATCACGCCATTGCACTCCAGCCTGGGCTACAGAGCGAGACTCCATCTCAAAAAGAAAAAAAAAATTAGTATTTCTTGGAAATCAAGTCTGTTGGGGGAACTGTTCTAGACTGGTTGCAATTATATTTAATTTTGAGGTGAGTTATCCTAGTCCTAAGTAGGGAAACAAAAACATCCAGAGTTGGGATGTATATTGTGTGACCAAAAGAAAATGTTTACAACTGTCTGATATGTTATATGCCAGAAAATATGCATTAGGATATCCATTGTGTTGTTTGATAAGAAAATGAAAGCATTGACATTTACTTTTCTTACTGGGGACTTTTCATGTCTGAAAGTCTTAATAACCTATTTATTACCTTGAGGTATAGGGTATGGAAAGCACATAAAAAAATCACTAGGTGGTGAATTTGGCTTTCAGAATATATTTCACAGTATTAAACAGAATATCACATTATCATCACGTTTAATGTGAAGTCAAATATGAAGAAGGGCCAGGCTCAGTGGCTTATGCCTGTAATCCTAGCACTTTGGGAGGCTCAAGTGGGTAGATCACTTGAGCTCAGGAGTTCCAGATTAGCCTCCTGAGACCTGTCTCTACAAAAAAAAAAAAAAACTAGGTATGGTAGTGCTTGCCTGTAGTCCCAGCTGCTTGGGAGACTCAGGTGTGAAGATCGCTTGAGACTGGTAGGTCAAGACTACAGTGAGCGATCGCACCACTGCTCTCCAGCCTGGGTGGCAGAGTGAGACCTCGTCTCAAAAATAATGGGGAAGAATGAGGTGTAAGTCCAATGAGGTATAATAGTTCTAGGCAGGTTTCGTAAGATGAGTATCCTTTGGAAGAAGAAATGTTTTTCTGTGAATTTTTACTGAGTCATGAGAGATGTTTGTCAAATGTTACCTAAGCTGTAGTACTAATTTATTAACAGTTTTTATGCAAAGAAAATCCATAGAAATAAGTGATTTAAAATGCTTTCTCAGGCCAGGCGCAGTGGCTCACGCCTGTAATCCCAGCACTTTGGGAGGCCGAGGCGGGCGGATCACCTGAGGTCGGGAGTTCCAGACCAGCCTGACCAACATGGAGAAACCCTGTCTCTACTAAAAATACAAAATTAGCAGGGTGTGGTGGCGCATGCCCGTAATCCCAGCTACTAGGGAGGCTGAGGTGGGATAATCGCTTGAACACAGAAGGTGGAGGTTGCGGAGAGCCGAGATGGTGCCATTGCACTCTAGCCTAGGCAACGAGAGTGAAACTCCATCTCAAAAAAAAAAAAAAAAGCTTTCTCCCCTGACTTTACAAGTACTATGAAGTTTTAGAAAATTTGTAGAGTTGTAGAAAATTTGAACAATAAAGTATAAAGAACAAAACTAAAAATTACCCATAATCCTGTTAATGATAATACTATAAACAATTTGATGTTCCTTCTTTATTTTTATAAATTTTTTATTTGAAAAAGTACAGCGATAAGAAAAACAAAAATGTTTTTCTTATTTTCACAGTCAGCACAGCACTTTTGACACCAGATGTATGGGGTGGTTTTTCCCACACACTAACCAAGCAATTCTCCAAAGGATACCAGCTGGGAGTCCTATGTAATTCACTTCAATTCTGATACTATCTACCTGGAGATAGCATCAGATCCCACAGGTTGAGGGCTCAGTCCCACAAGACTGTCTCTCTTATCAGCTGCTATTCACAAGACCCAGGTTGTGACCTGTGCTTCTGACCAACTGACTCCAAATTGGGGTTCCCACAACCCCCTCTTTGGGTTCAAACAGTTTCCTAGAAGGGCTTACAGAACTCAGGGAAACACTTTAATTATGTTTACCCATTTGTTATAAAGAGTATTACAAAGAATACAGATGAACAGCCATATTGAAGAAATGCACAGGGCAAGGTATGAGGGGAAAGGACATGGAGCTACCTTGCCCTCTCTGGGCACACCAACCTCCAGGATCTTACATGTGTTCAACAGTCCAGAAGCTTTCTGAACCAGTCCTTTTGATTTTTCATGGAGGCTTCATTATGTCCTGATTGGTTACATCATTGGGCATTGGTGATTAGCTCAACCTAAAGCTCCTTTCCCCTCCCTGGAGATCATGTGGTAATGGCAGCACTGAAAGTTCTATCCCTCTAATCACATGGTTGGTTCCCCTGGCAACCAGCCCCCATCCTAAGGCTATCCTGGAGCCCCAGCCATCACTCAATTCATTAGTATTCACAGAGACACTTAGCACTTTGGAGATTCCAAGGGTTTTAGGAACTATGTGCCAGGACCAGAGACCAAATACATATTTCTTACTATATCACAATATCACGTGAGGTAATACGGAGCTTTGAGGATTTCATTCCTCTATCTCCACCCCCCAACGTTTTGATTCCATTGAGAAATCTTACTTTGTTGTTTTAAATTGTAATAGGAATATTAACTCAATTTATTGGAAGAAAAAAGATAAGAAAAAGTTCTTCCCCTACTTATATACCAGGAGTGTGGGTTTCAACTCTGGCCAGTGGAACAAGCAAAATATGTTAATTTGGTAAAAATTTCCATAATAACAGTTCCTTTGATTCTAAGGAAGAAAATAAAGATTTCAAAACTAATCCAGTCAAAAAATGTGTAAAAGATTTGAATAGACATTTCTCAAAAGAAGACATACAAATGACAAACAGGCATATGAAAAGGTGCTCAACATCACTGATCATCAGAGAAATGCAAATCAAAACTACAGTGAGGCTGGGCGCTGTGGCTATGCCTGTAATCCTAGCACTTTGGGAGGCCAAGGTGGGTGGATCACCTTAAGTCAGGAGATCGAGACCGGGCGTGGTGGCACGCACCTGTAGTCCCAGCTACCTGGGAGACTAGAATAAATACTTGAACCTGGGAGGTGGAGGCTGCAGTGAGCTGATATCGTGCCACTGCACTCCAGCCTGGGTGACAGAGCAAGACTCCATTTCAAAAAAAAAAAAAAAGAAAAACTACAATGAGAAGCTTATATCCAAGACAAAGGCAATAACAAATGTTGGCAAGGATGTGGACAAAAGGGAACCCTCGTACACTGTTGGTGGAAATGCAAATTAGTGTAACCATTTTGGAGAAGTTTGGAGGTTCCTCAAAAGACTAAATACTGAGCTACCATATGATCTAGTAATCCCACTGCTGGATATATACCCAAAAGAAAGGAAATCAATATATCAGAGATATCTGCACTCTAATGTTTGTTGCAGCACTGTTTACAATAGCTAAGATTTGGAAGCAACCTAAGTGTCCATCAACAGATAAATGGATAAAGAAAATCTACATATACACAATGGAGTACTATTCAACCATAAAAAGAAAGAGACCCTGTTATTTGCAACAATATGGATGGAACTAACTGGAGATCATTAAGTGAAATAAACCAGACACAGGAAAACAAACTTCTCATGTTTTTACTTATTTGTGGGATCTAAAAATCAAAACAATTGAACTCATGGACATAGAGAGAAGGATGGCTACCAGAGGCTGGGAAAGAGTAGTGTGGAGGCCGGGGGCTGGGAGGAGAGGAAGATGAGGACGTTAATTGGTTAAAAAAAAAAAAAGGAAGAATGAATAAGACCTACTATCTGATAGCACAATAGGGTGACTATAGTCAATTATAATTGTACATTTAAAAATAACTTAGAGTGTAATTAGATTGTTTGTAACTCAAAAGATAAATGCTTGAGAGGATGGATACCCCATTCTCCATGATGTGCTTGTTTCACATTGCATGCCATATCAAATCATCTCATATACCCCATATATATATGTGCTTACTGTGTACTCACAATAATTACAAAAAGAGACTCTCAGATCTGTGTGTGTGTGTGTGTGTGTTTTTGTGATTCTCCTGCCTCAGACTCCCGAGTAGCTGGGATTACAGGCACGTGCCACCATGCCCAGCTAATTTTTGTATTTAGTAGAGAAGGAATTTCACCATGTTGGCCGGGCTGGTCTCAAATTCCCGACATCAAGTGATCCACCTGCCTCAGCTTCCCAAAGTGCTGGGATTACAGGTGCATGCCACCATGCCCAGCTAATTTTTTGTATTTTTAGTAGAGACAGGGTTTCACCATGTTGGCCAGGCTGGTCTCAAACTCCTGAGCTCAAGTGATCCACCCACCTCTGCCTCCGCCTCCCAAACTGCTGGGATTACAGGGTAGCTAGGACCACAGGCATGTACCACCACACACAGCTAATTTTAGTATTTTTTTTGTAGAAATGAGAGTCTCACTGTGTTGCCCAGGTTTGTCTCAAACTCCCAGGCTTAAGCAGTCAGCCTGCCTCAGCCTCTCAAACTGCTGGTATTATAGCAGCAGAGGCACATGCTGGGCCTCAAATTGACATTTTCTTAAAAATTGGACTGCCAAACAAAGACATTAGTCCTAGTAGGCAGAAGATACTATCCAGTATCTTCTGGATACACATCCAGCCTTAGATCTGTTTGAGAAAAAAAGAATAGCTAGGAAAAATGCTCTCAAAAAAAAAAAAAAAAAAAAAGGAGATTTCAAAACTAATTTTAAGAATCAGAAAATGGCCGGGTGTGGTGGCTCATGCCTGTAATTCGAGCACTTTGGGAGGCTGAGGTGGGAGGATTGCTTGAGCTCCGGAGTTTGAGACCAGCTTGGGCAACGTAGCAAAATCCCATCTCTAACAAAAATACAAGAAAAGTAGCTGAGCATGGTGGTGTGTGCCTGTAGTTTCACCTACTTGGGGGTCTGAGGCGGGAGGATCACTTGAACCTGGAATGCAGAGGTTGCAGTGAGACCATGCCATGGCACTCCAGCCTGGGTGACAGAGTGAGATCATGTCTCAAAAAAGAAAAAAAAAAAAGAACCAGAATATAATCCTGTTTATAAATCTTTAAATTTGGAGGTAATACTTTACCATCTAAAATCATTCTTATTAATAATGATATAAACTGAATTATGCTGTAATTGTCCTTATTCCAGTGAAGTCTCTGTTGTTACTTGATTAATTATCTGGTGGTGAAAATTACATACAGATAATATGTGTTCCTGAAGAGAAATGAACCTCTGACATAATTCTCCTTTTATTTGGGGAGGGGGGGTATTATATTGATAAAGATGGTGTATATTCTGTTTGTTGATGTCCTTGTCACATAAAGGAGTTCAGTTAATGTTTGTTAATGATAATAACTACTTGGTATCTGTAGTTCAAGTTTTTAAATTGATAATTTTTAAAATGAGCTATGTCACCAACCCCAAATAGTGTTAAATGTATCTTTTTTACTGCAACCATAGCATCACCCTAAGGGAATAACAAGGAGTTTCATAACTCTAAAGGAAGTAAGGTATTGTGGAGCAGTGAATATATAAGTGTAAGTATATATAATATATAAGTGTAAGTAATATAATATGTAAGTATAAGTGTTTAATATTCTGTTTTAAAATTTTCTTTAAGTTAGAAAATGGGCCAAAGTTAATGGATTGATGTGGATCGTGAGGCTAATGTCAGAATACTGTATATTAGCCACTGAATATTTATTTCTCTTGTGTATTTTGGTGGGGTTCCTTATGTAGGTTTGGCAACAAAACTAGAAAATAAATTTCCTTTCAGTGATACAAAATTCTGTTGGGCTAGCTGAATTAGATTGACATTAGTCAAGATTTGCCAGAAACATTGTTGTAGTGCTGGTTAATATAGCCTGGTTTTGCAGAGTGGCCTCAGACTGCTGTTATAATTGTGAATTAGCCAGTGTCCCAACTTTGATAGGAGAGTAGACATTGTATGATGTATGGGAAATTCATCTTTGAAAAAAGTGAGTTTATGCCTTTCAGATCCATTCTGTGAATGAATGAATATAAGAATGAAAATGCTGCTGACAAAGATTTGGATATTTGATAGCGCATACAATTTTATTTCTTTATTTTTATTTTTATTTTTTATTTTGAGACAGAGCCTTGTGCTGTCGCCCAGGCTGGAGTGCAGTGGCCGGATCTCAGCTAACTGCAAGCTCCGCCTCCCAGGTTCACGTCATTCTCCTGCCTCAGCCTCCCGAGTAGCTGGGACTACAGGCGCCCGCCACCTCGCCCGGCTAGTTTTTTGTATTTATTTTTTTAGTAGAGACGGGGTTTCACCGTGTTAGCCAGGATGGTCTCGATCTCCTGACCTCGTGATCCGCCTGTCTCGGCCTCCCAAAGTGCTGGGATTACAGGCTTGAGCCACCGCGCCCGGCCTTTATTCTTTTTGTTGTTGTTGTTGAGACAGAGTCTCGCTCTGTCGCCCAGGCTGGAGTGCAGTGGCCGGATCTCAGCTCACTGCAAGCTCCGCCTCCCGGGCTTACGCCATTCTCCTGCCTCAGCCTCCCAAGTAGCTGGGACTACAGGCGCCCGCCACCTTGCCCGGCTGGTTTTTTGTATTTTTTTAGTAGAGACGGGGTTTCACTGTGTTAGCCAGGATGGTCTCGATCTCCTGACCTCGTGATCCGCCCGTCTCGGCCTCCCAAAGTGCTGGGATTACAGGCTTGAGCCACCGTGCCCGGCCCAATTTTATTCTTTTACTAAATGTTTATTCATTTTTACTAGTAAAAATAATACTTTTGTGATTGAAAAGAACCTTAACATTGTCTACTTCAACTTCTTCCTTTTTTTTTTTTTTTGAGTCGAAGTCTCACTCTTTTGCCCGCCTGGAGTGCAAAGGTATAATTTCGGCTCACTGCAACCTTCACCTTGCAGTGCTAACAGGTTTCACTGTGTTAGCCAGGATGGTCTTGATCTCCTGACCTCGTGATCTGCCTGCCTCGGCCTCCCAAAGTGTTGGGATTACAGGCGTGAGCCACTGCGCCTGGCCAACTTCTTTCTCAAAAGAAGAATCTCCTGCTATAACACCTGTCAGTTGGATTGGAACTGGGCAAAATGTGGATGTAAACAATTTAGGATTAACTAGACATAATGTGACAATGTTGGATATTTGATATTTTGTATTCCACTTTTTATTTTGGTCTACTGATTTCTAGTAGAAAAAAATTTGGGATTTCTGTAACATGTAAATAATTGCAACTTGAATGACACATGATTACTGGAAATAGTGACTCTACTTTTCATTTCATTAAAGTAGTAACTGCATTTTGTTTCATACCTATACTCCTCTCTGCTTCAATATTTAGTATGTAACTTTGACCAATAAAAATAAAATTATGAAGAAGATAGCTGACTGGTTTAAATATCAAAGGGCTGCCCTAGGGTTCACTGGTCTGGTTCATGCTGTTTGATGTATTAAAGACATTCATAAGGGCAAACAAGGTATTAGCAAATATGTCAGATGTTTTATGTTTTTTTTTTTTTTTTTTTTTTTGAGGCGGAGTCTCGCTCTGTCGCCCGGACTGGAGTGCAGTGGCCAGATCTCAGCTCACTGCAAGCTCCGCCTCCCGGGTTTACGCCATTCTCCTGCCTCAGCCTCCCGAGTAGCTGGGACTACAGGCGCCCGCCACCTCGCCCGGCTAGTTTTTGTATTTTTAGTAGAGACGGGGTTTCACCGTGTTAGCCAGGATGGTCTTGATCTCCTGACCTCGTGATCCGCCCATCTCGGCCTCCCAAAGTGCTGGGATTACAGGCTTGAGCCACCGCGCCCGGCCTGTTTTATGTTTTTAATGTGGAATGAAATAAACTCATACAAAAGGAGAGAGGGAGAGAAACCTACATTATGGCTGAAAGAAAATATCCTGTGTATGGAGCTAATACGCAGAGCATGGTGGAACCACAAAAAGGGAGATAAGGCAGGGTATGTAATTATTCAGAAATGAGAATGGAATAGCACCAGATATGCAAGGGAAGGCCAAATTAATGGATCAGTGTAACTTTAAACTTTTTGCTTAATTTTGAATCTTAAATAGGCCTCTTGGCCGGGCTGGGTGGCTCAGGCCTGTAATCCCAGCACTTTAGGAGGCCGAGGCAGGTGGATCACGAGGTCAAGACCATCCTGGCCAACATGGTGAAACCCCATCTCCACTAAAAATACAAAAATTAGCTGGGTGTGGTGGCGCGTGCCTATAGTCCCAGCTACTCGGAAGGCTGAGGCAGGAGAATCGCTTGATCTCGGGAGGAGAATGTTGCAGTGAGCCGAGATCTCACCACTGCACTCCAGTCTGGCGACAGAGTGAGACTCTGTCTCAAAAAGAATAAAAAATAAAAAATAATAGGCGGGTGGATTACGAGGTCAGGAGATCGAGACCCTCCTGGCTAACACGGTGAAACCCCGTCTCTACTAAAAATACAAAAAACTAGCCGGGCGCGGTGGCGGGCGCCTGTAGTCCCAGCTACTCGGGAGGCTGAGGCTGGAGAATGGCGGGAACCCGGGAGGCGGAGCTTGCAGTGAGCCGAGATTGCGCCACTGCACTCCAGCCTGGGCGACAGAGCGAGACTCCGTCTCAAGAAAAAAAAAAAAAAATAGGCCTTTTAATCTCTTGAGGACCAATGGCTTTCTTTTTGTTAGATGCAACTAGGGAAGTCTAGTGTTTGGGTGCCATTAAAAATAGTTATTCAGCGGCGTGTGGTGGCTGACTCTTGTAACCCGAGCACTTTAGGAGGCTGAGGTGGGCGGATCACTTGAGGCCAGGAGTTTGAGACCAGTGTGGCCAACATGATGAAACTTGTCTCTACTGAAAATACAAAAATTAGCTGGGTGTGGTGGCAAATCCTGTAATCTCAGCTACTTGGGAGGCTGAGGCATGAGAACCACTGGAACCCAAGATCAAGCCATTGCACTCCAGCCTGGCTGACAGAGTGAGACTCTGTCTCAACAAACAAACAAACAAACAGACATTATTCTAGATATACCACAGAATAGTTTAGCTATTTTAATGTTTAATTATAGTATATTTTATATTAGTTCTTGCTAACCAGCGAAATTCTTTCAATTATGTTAGTCTACTGACTGGAATGCATTTTGGTTTGCTACAAATTGAAATGTTTTTTTTTTCCGTATTCTTTTTAAACATTCCCCTCATTCTGTATAAAACATGCTTGTGGAAATCGTCATACCTAAGCCTTTATACTATTCATACTGTAGAAGTTACATCTAATATGTCTCAAATCATTTGGGAATTTTGTTTTTTCAAGAAAAATTTGAAACATACTAAAAGAAAGTAAGTCAACAGTTCTTAGAAAGCTGCTTAGGACAGTACTGAATTTACTTGTGCTAAGTGGCGAGAATGGATTATTGAAAGTGAAGCAGGCCAGGCACGGTGGCTCACGCCTGTAATCCCAGCACTTTGGGAGGACGACGTGGGCGGGTCATGAGGTCAGGAGATCGAGACCACGGTGAAACCCCATTTCTACTAAAACTACAAAAAAAAAAAAAAAAATTAGCCGGGCGCGGTGGCGGGCACTTATAGTCCCAGCTACTCGGGAGGCGGAGGCAGGAGAATGGCGTGAACCCGGGAGGCGGAGCTTGCAGTGAGCCGAGATCATGCCACTGCACTCCAGCCTGGGTGACAGGAGACTCGGTATCAAAAAAAAAAAAAGAAAGTGAAGCAGTAACTATGGGAGTATAACAAGAATGGAATGTCCTTTTTAAGTGATGTAAATCGGTGCTTAGTATCCTTTTACAGTATATTTATATGCTTATGTGATATTTGATTCATTAAAAAGAATTTATGAGCCGGAGGCTGTGGCTCACGCCTGTTATCTCAGGACTTTGGGAGGTTGAGGCGGATGGATCACAAGGTCAGGAGTTCAAGACCAGCGTGGCCAATATGGTGAAACCCATCTCTACTAAAAATACAAAAATTAACTGGGCGTGGTGGTGCGTGCCTGTAGTCCCAGCTAATCGGGAGACTGAGGCAGAAGAATCGCTTTGAAACCTGGGAAGTTGAGGTTGCAGTGAGTCGAGATCGTGCCACTGCATTCCAACCTGGGCAACAGAGCGCTACTCCATCTCAAAAAAAGGATCTATGAAACATAAAATGTAGTTTAGGAAGTATAATATTAAAGTAACACCCATAAACCTACCATCCAACTTAAGAACTAGAACTATACTAGTACTGTTGAATCTACCAATGCTCTCTTCCCTCATTCATTCTCCTGCCTTTCTTCCCTTCAGAGATAACTGCTGCTAAGCATTTTGTATTTCACATTTATTTAAAAAATAATTTTAGGCCGGCCTTGGTGGCTCATACCTGTAATCCCAGCACTTTGGGAGGCCAAGGTGGCAAAACTGCTTGAGCTCAGGAGTTTGGGACCAGCCTGGGCAATATAGTGAGATCACATCTCCACAAAAAATTTTAAAAATTAGCCAGGTATGTGGTATGCACCTGTAGTTCCAGCTACTTGGGAGGTTAAGGTGGGAGATTGTTGGAGCCTGCATCGAGGTTGCTGTGAGCCGTGATGGCATCACTGCACTCCAGTATGAGTGACAGAGTGAGACCCTGTCTCAAAAAAAAACTTACCATCTCTATATTACTGTATATAGAGGTATATTACAATAGATAGATCCTTAAAAATATACTTAGTTTTGCTTGGTTTTGAGCTTTATAAAAATGGTATATTTTGAATTATGCTATTCACTTTTTTCCACTCTGTTATTTATTTTTTAAATTTAATTTTTTATTTTTTTTTTGAGATGGAGTCTCACTCTGTTGCCCAGGCTAGAGTTCAGTGGTGCAATCTCGGATTGCTACAATATCAGCCTCCTGTGTTCAAGCGATTCTCCTGCCTCAGCCTCCCGAGTAGCTGGGATTACAGGCTCATGCCACCACACCCAGCTAATTTTTGTATTTTTAGTAGAGATGAGGTTTCACCATGTTGGTCAGGATGGTGTCAATCTCCTCACCTTGTGATCCGCCTGCCTTGGCCTCCCAAAGTGCTGGGATTACAGGCGTGAGTCACTGTGCCCGGCTCCACTCTGTTGTTATTTATTTATTTATTTATTTATTTTGAGACGGAGTCTTGCTCTGTCGCCCAGGCTGGAGTGCAGTGGCCGGATCTCAGCTCACTGCAAGCTCCGCCTCCCGGGTTCCCGCCATTCTACTGCCTCAGCCTCCCCTGTAGCTGGGACTACAGGCACCCGCCACCTCGCCCGGCTAGTTTTTTTTGTATTTCTTAGTAGAGACGGGGTTTCACCGTGTTAGCCAGGATGGTCTCGATCTCCTGACCTCGTGATCCGCCCGCCTCGGCCTCCCAAAGTGCTGGGATTACAGGCTTGAGCCACCGTACCCGGCCTATTATTTTTAAGAAATTTCTTTATGGTACTGCATATAGCTTCAGTGAATTTACTTTTACTGTGGTATAACATTCCATTGTATGACTTCCATAATTAATGTATCCGTTTTCCTGGTAATAGACATTGCACTGGTGCGATGAACATTCATGTACATGTCTTCTTGTCTATGCCTGTGATGTCTCCTTGTACGTGTGTGTTAGTGTGTTGGGTGTGTAGGTGTGTGTAAGCATCTCAAAGTTCCTCTAAGGTAGATACTTAGCAGTAGAATTGCTGAGTCATAGAGTACATGTTCAGCCTTACAAGATATGATAGCATTTAATTTAATAATCAGAACAACCTGTAACTATCAACAGGTTAATAAAGAAACTGTGGCTTAGAGATGTAATGTATCCAAGAAGCCACATAGATAGCAAGTGTCTGAACAAGTTCAAACCCATGTTTGTTTAACTTTAGGACCAGACTCTAGATCATAAGTCATTTTATCTTTCTATAGTAAATGTCCATAATCAGGCTTTGTGTATAGTATAATTGGGATTTATTTTAGTGTGAATGTTTAAGGCATACATCTATTTTGAAGAGTAAAATCTATGTGTATGTTAATAAAACTGTCTTGCTCCCAGTCTCCTAAATTTATGCTCTGCCAACCTTAACATATGGCTACTATTCTGAAGAGAGCAGGAGGAGTGCAGAAGGCCAAAGGGCCTCCCCTCTGCCTTCTTGCTTAGAACACAGATGGCTGACTGGGTCAGAGAACAGCCATCTTGTGACCTTCAGCCTCTTGAGTAGCTTGTTCTTATTAACAAAATCCCCATATAATTAAGAGCAGATTGTTTCCAACTAAAAGGCCACATTTCCTAGCTCTCTTTACAGATAGAGGCAGCCTCCCAAGAGGGAGAGACATCTCGAATAGGCACCTAGCAGTTTCTGTACTTTTTTTTTTTTTTTTTTGAGACGGAGTTTTGCTCTTGTTGCCCAGGCTAGAGTGCAATGGTGCAGTCTTGGGTCACTGCAACCTCTGCCTCCTGGGTTCAAGCAATTCTTCTGCCTCAGCCTCCCAAGTAGCTGGGATTACAGGCCTGTGCCACTATGCCTGGCTAATTTTGTATTTTTAATAGAGTTGGGGTTTCGCCATGTTGGCTAAGGCTGGTCTCAAACTCCTGACTCAGGTGATCTGCCCGCCTCAGCCTCCCAGAGTGCTGGGATTACAGGCATAAACCACCGTGCCTGGCCCTCTGTACTATTATATCAAGGCCAGGTGAAGATATATAACCCTCTTCAATTTACCAAGTATGGTATTATAGCTTTTGGTTTTTAATTACTGAGAAAATATGTTTGTAAAAGCTGACTTCTGCTGAACTCAGTGGCATGGGCCTGTAGTTGCAGTTACTCGAGGCTGAGCAACATAGGAAGACCCCATTAAAAAAAAAAAAAAACTAGTCCAACTCTTATACATTTACCCTGTGTGTTACACACGCGCGCGCGTGCACACACACACACACACACACACTCTCTCTCTCTCTCTCAAAAATGTGATGTGTGTTGGAGGAATTGGAGCAGGAGACTGAAAGGACTACAATAATGAAGTAGATGCAAATAAGAAAAGACTTGAAGTGAGAGGATATCTACCAAGGGAATTTGGCCTAGGCAGACAGAAGTTGTCCAGGAAGAAGATACTGTGAATATTTTTTGAAATCAAGAGATCAATCTGGGCGTGGTGGCTCATGCCTGTAATCCCAGCACTTTGGGAGGCAGAGACAGGAGGACTGCTTGTGGTCACGAGTTTGAGACCAGCCTGGGCAACATGGCAAAACTGTCTCAACAATAATTACAAAAACTAGCCAGGTATGGTGATACACACCTGTGGTCCCAGCTACTTGGGAGGCTGAGGTGGGAGGATCACTTGAGCCTGGGAGGTTGAGGCTGCAGCGAGCTGTGATTGTGCCACTGCACTGCAGCATGGGCATGACAGAGCAAGACCCTGTCTCAAATAAATATCAGGAGATCAGTATACTTAAGAAAACTACGAATTGGCTTGAAAATTAGTGTTACTCTTTGATTTTGATTTCAGTCTATGGAGAGGTAAGGGTGACCTTGCCTCCTCACTTGTTAGGGGAACTGAGAAAAATATGTCTAATTCCTATTGGGGATATAAGCAAGGGTAGGGTTAGAGGAAAAACAGAATTATAGCCTGTATTAAATTGGGTCAAATCGAATTGTGTAATGAGACTTTATGCTTGTAATGTACTACCCGACACAGTAAAATAAAGTTTTATCCCTTCCTGGAGTGAGGAGATAGTTTTTTTTTTTTTTCTTTCGGTTATCAAAGTGGTTCATGCAGCTGGGCATGGTGGCTCACGCATGTAATGCCAGCACTTTGGGAGGCTGAGGCGGGTGGGTCACTAGGTCAGGAGTTCAAGACCAGCCTGACCAACATGGTGAAACCCCGTCTCTACTAAAAATGCAAAAATTAGCCAGGTGTGGTGGTATCCGCCTTTAATCCCAGCTACTCAGGAGGCTGAGGCGGGAGAATCACTTGAACCCAGGAGGCGGAGGTTGCAGTGAGCCAAGATGGCACCACTCTACTCCAGCCTGGGCGACAGAGCAAGACTCCATTGCAAGAAAATTAAAAAAAAAAAAAAAAAAGTGGTTTATGCTCATTTTAGTCAATCTGGAAAATATAGAAAAGGGGAAAGGGAAACATTCCTTCATAGGAAGATAACAACTCTTGGTATGTTTCTTCAATAATATATTTTTTAAACATACCATAACCACAGTGATGATGTTAGGTTATCAATTATGTGTATAATATATATTATGGAAGATAAGTATTTCCAGACAAGGGCTGTTATCTAGGAGTTTTTCTCCATTTTTACCCCTTGCTTTTTTTTGTAAATATCTCGTGTAAATTTAGATGAAGCTAGAGATTTAACTTGTCTTTTCCTGGAAACAGCATGAGAGATTAAGATGCTCACCACCTCGCCCAGCTAATTTTTTTTTTTTTTTTGAGATGGAGTCTCGCTCTGTCACCATTCTCCTGCCTCAGCCTCCCTAGCAGCTGGGACTACAGGCGCCTGCCACCACGCCCGGCTAATTTTTTTTGTATTTTTAGTAGAGACGGGGTTTCACCGTGTTTGCCAGGATGGTCTTGATCTCCTGACCTCGTGATCCGCCCGCCTTGGCCTCCCAAAGTGCTGGGATTACAGGCGTGAGCCACTGTGTCCGGCCCTAATTTTTGTATTTTAGTAGAGATGGGGTTTCGCCATGTTAGTCAGGACGGTCTCAATCTCTTGACCTCGTGATCTGCCCATCTTGGCCTCCCAAAGTGCTGGGATTAGAGGCGTGAGCCACCACGCCCAGCCCTGATGATCTATTTTTCTACTTGGCTGTCCTCCGTTTACTGAGTGGGTATAGGTGGAAACTTGACAAGGTTAATGACAGGTTGTGGAGAAGACTGAGTGAGAGATGATGCTGGGTGGAAGTCAGAGGAGACTGGACAGTGAAGGGAATGGAGCACAGGATCCACAGCCTGCATATATACTGTATATGTTGTCTGTTTTAACTCTCATAAGAAGTACTAATTAATCTGTTTGAAAACTGACTTTTCAGAAAAATCATAGTAAACTGTTATATAATACACACTATAACTTTTGTGATAATTTGAGAAGAAATTCCCTTGACAAATGCAGTTTACTTACTAAGGTTTGCTTTAGGACCATATGCATAATTTTAATCTCAAATGAGTTGTTTCCCTTTGCAATTAGATGTGTGTGCAGTAAGAGAAAGGGATGAATCAATCTGCAGTCAGTGTTGTGAGTCAGTTGCAGCTGCCATGTAAAGTGCTCTCATTTAGCTATTAAAAGCCTTTGAAGGCTTGTATGTGTAAAATATTCTTAATTCGCTAGGAACACACATGGCTGTGTGTGTATACATGTCATTGTGCAGTAGGCTGTTCTTTATTAGAAAAGTATATATCTCTGTTGGGTACTAATTACAGCTTTGGCTAGCAAACCGCAGCAGGGCAAATAACAAAGGCAACAAAGGCAAGAGAGGGAGAGATCTGGGCTTTGCTGTTTTACACCTCCAGCGTTAACAAGACATGCTGTGAGTAAACACAGCTGTACGGAAAATTAGTTTTGAAGAATTGAAAGTAAATAACTGCTGGCTTATTCGGCACATCTATACTATAGGTCTCCAAGAACAAGAACGTTTTCTTGAAACTAGAGAACAGTCGTAGGTTGAGTTATTTGTCTCTTGGAAAGTTGCTTAACAAATTAATCTTTGTTGGATTGTACTCTGTATTACTATTATTGCCTTTATGCAACACAAAACCACAAGTAAACCTTAGAAATTTCACTATTAGATAATTATGTGTAGCACTTTAATATTTATATTACTACAGAATAATTCAGAGTAAGAATCATCTAAAATATTATTTATTGAGTACTTACTCTGATTAGGTACTGTGGGAGACACAGATATTTAAATACAGATAAACCTTGCCTTCAAAGAGCTTTCAGTCTAGCAATATACATGAAATAATAGAGGACAATGTAGAGTTTAGTGTTATGCTGGATGATATAAAGAAGCTGTCTAAATTCCAAGGAGAGGAAATCACTGAGTGCTAGAGTTTAGGAAAGTCTTCCTACATGCGCTGCAACTTGAGCTTAGCCTTGAAATAGTGAAAATAATTCTATAGGCAAGACATGAAGAAAACATTTAAAAAGACTAGATTGCATGTAGTATGAAGAGTGGATAGGATTGTGGTTGAATCTGGAGTAACTCAGCCCTGTTTTGAAGCTTTTGCATTAAAGGTTAAGTTGGCATAGGCCGTGTATCTTGTAGGTATGGCTAACATCTGTCAGATCTGGTTTTGGCAGAATAGTACCACACTACTTAGTAAAATCCTTTTTCATGAGGAATACTCTGCAGGGAAGTTAGAGAACATTAGAAATAGTTTTTAGGCATCTTTATGGGGATGCCCATTGATTTTGCCAATAATGATTGCTTCTAGCTAATTCATTTTTCCTCCACTATATGTAGAGACTGTCAAAATAATGAAAAAGGAAAGGAAAAAGAATATTCAATTTGCCTCACAGAAACATAGCTAAACCTTTATTTTTTATTTTTTATTTTTTTGAAACGGAGTCTCATTCTGTCAGCCAGGCTGAAGTGCAGTGGCACAGTCTTGGCTCATCATTGCAACCTCCGCCTCCTGGGTTGAAGCAATTCACCTGTCTCAGCCTCTCTAGTAGCTGGGACTACAGTTGCATGCCACCACGCCCAGCTAATGTTTACATTTTTAGTAGAGATGAGGTTTCACCATATTGGTCAGGCCTGTCTCAAACTCCTGACCTCAGGCAATTTACCCGCCTTGGCCTCCCAAAGTGCTGGGATTACAGATGTGAGCCACCATGCCCCTCCAGCTAAAGTATTTTTATACTGGGCCATTGTTTTTAAGAATTGGTCTTTAAAACTGGCCCATTTTGCTGTGGGGAAAAAAACCAATTTCAGTGAACGTTTACACTTTTATAAACCTGTGCTTCTCCTCCAATTCCTTATACCCTCTTCATACTCCTCTAGTTTGATCTCTTTACTTTTTACTTGGTTAAAATTACTGTTATAATTCTAGCAAATACCTTTCCATACTGTTTGAATTTTCTAACCATGGCTATGTCTTACTTTTTAATTTAATTTAATTAATTAATTTTTTTTTTTGGTAGAAATGGAGTCTTGCTATGTTAACCAGGCTGGTCTTGAATTCCTGGCCTCAAGTGATCCTCCTGCCTTGGCCTCCCAAAGTGTTGGGATTATAGGTGTTGAGCCACTGCACCCTACTTTTATTTATTTAAAAGAAGCTTCAACAGATATTACCTGGTCAGTGGGATTACAGGATTATTTTAATGTTCTCTATATTAAAAAAATTAATGAGTCAGGCATGGTGGCTTGGTCCTTTGAGCTCAGGAGTTGGAGACCAGCCTGGGCAATATGGTGAAACCCTGTCTGTATCAAAAATACAAAGATTAGCCGGGTATGGTGGCACGCACCTGTAATCCCAGCTACTGGGGAGTCTGAGGTGGGAGGATTGCTTGAGCCTGGGAGATTGAAGTGGCAGTGAGCTGAGATTGTACCACTGCACTTCAGCCTGGGTGACAGAGTGATATCCTATCTTAAAAAAAATTGTGTGTTACCTTTGAGTAAAACTTGTGGCATTTAGATAGTGGAATACTGTGTAACTGCTGAAGATAATGGGGCTGGGCACAGTGACTCACGTCTGTAATCCCAGCACTTTGGGAGGCGAGGTGGGTGGATCACTTGAGGTCGGGAGTTTGAGACCAAGCCTGGGGAGCATGGTGAAACCCTGTCTCTACCAAAAATACAAAAAATTAGCTGAGCACAGGCATGGTGGCATGCGCCTGTGGTCCCAGCTACTCAGGAGGCTGAGGAGGGAGGATTGCTTGAGCCTAGGGAGGTGGAGGCTGCAGTGAGCCATAATTGTGCCACTGCACTCCTGCACTCCAGCCTGGGTGACAGAGGGATACCCTGTCTCCAAAAAAAAAAAAAAAAAGAAGAAACGAAAGTAATGAACTGGGATATTTATGCAAAGATGTCCAATATTTAAGTAAATAAAGATGTGTAGGTATAGCAATTAATTGACTGTAAGGATTAGAGAAATAAAATTCGTGGAAAACATGGCATGTGGGCAGAGCTTTGAAGGAGGGTTAGAATTTCAGCAGGTGGAGTTGCAGGCATGGGGTATTATGAAGAAGGCAGAAGCAGGGAAGTGCAGGCTCTTTTAGGAAGCAGCAAGTAGTTGTAGGTGGGGCTGGTGGGAGAAGCGACTAGTGAGGGCAAATCACAGCCAAGCTGGGTGCTATGGGAAAGGAGTTTAGATTTTATCCCATAGCTACTACAGAGCCTTTAAAAGTTTGATCTTTCTTTTCTTTTTTTTCTTTTTTTTTTTTTTGAGATAGAGTCCTGCTCTGTTGCGAGGCTAGAGTGCAATAGTGCAATATTGGCTCACTGCAACGTCCGCCTCCTGGGTTCAAGCGATTCTTCTGCCTCAGCCTCCTAAGAAGCTAGGATTACAGGCCTGTGCCACTACGCCTGGGTAATTTTTATATTTTTGTAGAGATGGGTTTTTGCCATGTTGGCCAGGCTGGTCTCAAACTTCTGACCTCAAGCAATCCACCAGCCTCGGCCTCCTGAAGTACTGGGATTACAGGCCTGAGCCACCGCACCCAGCCAAAAGTTTGATCTTTCAATAAATATTTGTTAACTGATGAATAAAGGAGTGGTATGATTAAATCTTTGTTTGGAAGAGAAAACTTTTATAGCAGGAGGGACTGGAAATAGCAGGTTATTTATAGTCGAGTGAATTAGAGCAGAAACGGTAAAAATAGAAACATGTAGTTAAATGCAGAGGTAGAGGTAGACTTGACAGGATTTGGCAAGTGATTGGATTTAACTAATTGGGAACAAAAACGGGAATAGAAGAATTTAAGGTTTTGAATTTGGGAAAATGGGAGCTATGTTCTTCCTTGTTCTCTTTTTTCTTTTGTTTGTTTGTATTTTTAGTGGAGACACGGTTTCACCACGTTTGCCAGGCTGGTTTTTGAACTCTTGGCCTCAAGTGATCTGCCTGCCTTCACCTCCCTCCCAAAGTGCTGGGATTACAGGTGTGAGCCAGTTCTCCTGGCCCTTCCTTCCTTCCTTCCTTCCTTCCTTCCTTCCTTCCTTCCTTTCTTTTCTTTCTTTCTTTTCCTTCTTTCCTTCTTTCTTTTCTTTTTTTGAGACAGGATCTCACTCTGTTTCCCAGGCTGGAGTGTCATGGCACGATCACTGCCCACTGCAGCCTCGACCTCCTGGCTCAAGTAGTCTTCCTGCCTCAGCCTCCCAGTAGCTGAGACTACAGGTGCATGCCACTACACTTGGCTAATTTTTTTTTAATTTTTATTTTTGGTAGAGGTAGGGGTCTCATCATGTTACCCAGGCTGGTCTTGAACTCTTGGGCTCAAGTGATCCGCCCATCTAGGCTTCCCAAAGTGTTGGGATTACAGGTGTGAGTCACCATATCCAGTCCTTCCTTGCTTTCTTGAATAAAGTATTTGGAATTGAGTTATCCTTTTATTAGGGAGAATGGGTTATTATGAATACTAATAAGGACCTTGAGCTATGTAGGATTTATTACCCCTATAATAAATGGTCAAGTTTGCTATAACTGGCCAGGCATGGTGGCTCAGACCTGTAATCCCAGCACTTTGGGAGGCTGAGGTGGGAGGATCGCTTGAGCCCAGGAGTTTGAGACCGGTTGGGCAATGTAGTGAGACCTCATCTCTACAAAAAAAAAAACCCTTAAAAACCAGCTGAGTGTGGTGATTTGCTCCTGTAGTCCCAGCTACCTGGGAGGCTGTGGTGGGAGGATCGTTTGAGCCTGAGAGGTTGATTGCTGAAGTGAACTGGGATTGTGCCACTGCGCTCCAGCCTGGGTGTCAGAGATGCTGTCGCAAAAAAATTAAAAAAGAGATGGCTGGGCCGGGCTCACATCTGTAATCCTAGCATTTAGGGAGGCCGAGGTGGATGGATCACCTGAGGTCAGGAGTTCGAGACCAGCCTGGTCAACATGGTGAAACTTCATCTCTACTAAAAATACAAAAAATTAGCCGAGAGTGGTGACAGATACCTGTATTCCTAGCTACTTGGGAGCCTGAGGCAGGAAAATCACTCGAACTCTGGAGGTGGAGGTTGCAGTGAGCCGAGATTATGCCACTGCATTCTAGTCTGGGCAACAAGAGCGAAACTCTGTCTCAAAAACAAACAAACAAAAAAGATGGCTATCATTTTGGATTTTGATGTATCTGTTTCTTTTTTTCTTTTTTTTTTTTTTTTTGAGATGGAGTCTCGTTCTGTCGCCTAGGCTGGAGTGCAGTGGCGCGATCTCGGCTCACTGCAAGCTCCACCGCCTCCCACGTTCACGCCATTCTCCTGCCTCAGCCTCCCGAGAAGCTGGGACTACAGGCGCCCGCCACCACGCCTGGCTAATTTTTTTGTATTTTTTAGTGGAGACGGGGTTTCACCATATTCGCCAGGATGGTCTCGATCACCTGACCTCGTGATCCGCCTGCCTCGACCTCCCAAAGTGCTGGGATTACAGGTGTGAGCCACCACGCCTGGCCTGTTTCTTCTTCTTCTTCTTTTTTTTTTTTTTTGAGACGGAGTCTCGCTCTGTTGCCCAAGCTGGAGTGCAGTGGCCAGATCTCAGCTCACTGCAAGCTCCGCCTCCCGGGTTCATGCCATTCTCCTGCCTCAGCCTCCCGAGTAGCTGGGACTACAGGCGCCCGCCACCTCGCCCGGCTAGTTTTTTGTATTTTTTAGTAGAGACGGGGTTTCACCGTGTTAGCCAGGATGGTCTCGTTCTCCTGACCTCGTGATCCGCCCGCCTCGGCCTCCCAAAGTGCTGGGATTGCAGGCTTGAGCCACCGCACCCGGCCTGCCTGTTTCTTCTTTTAGGCTGTTTCTTCACTCTTTGTATGTATCTAGAAGAATCATAACCCCCTCTACTTTAAATTCATCTGTTACATTTGACAAACAAACTTGTTAGAATTAGGCAAAAAAACAAAGGTAAAGGGACTCTGAATGAGGGCCAAAAGGGGCTTTCCTATATAATAAATATGTGTTTTATAGTGCTGTTTATTTTAATTCCTATGACATTTGCAGTTTTAAGAAAAATCACTTTAAATTAATAAGGTGTCAGGTG
Source organism: Trachypithecus francoisi (assembly GCF_009764315.1). Classification (NCBI taxonomy): domain Eukaryota; kingdom Metazoa; phylum Chordata; class Mammalia; order Primates; family Cercopithecidae; genus Trachypithecus; species Trachypithecus francoisi. The sequence continues at coordinate 95,777,521 of NW_022681457.1, read as the reverse complement.
CTCTCTGAGAGTGTCCTGGTTTATTACATTGTACTTTTTTTTTTTTTTTTTGAGACGGAGTCTCGCTCTGTCGCCCAGGCTGGAGTGCAGTGGCCGGATCTCAGCTCACTGCAAGCTCCGCCTCCCGGGTTTACGCCATTCTCCTGCCTCAGCCTCCCGAGTAGCTGGGACTATAGGCGCCCGCCACCTCGCCCGGCTAGTTTTTTGTATTTTTTAGTAGAGACGGGGTTTCACCAGGTTAGCCAGGATGGTCTCGATCTCCTGACCTCGTGATCCGCCCGTCTCGGCCTCCCAAAGTGCTGGGATTACAGGCTTGAGCCACCGCGCCGGGCCAATTTTTATATTTTTAATAGAGACAGGGTCTCACCATGTTGGCTAGGTTGGTCTCTACCTCCTGACCTCAAGTGATCCACCCGCCTCAGCCTTCCAAAGTGTTGGGATTACAGGTGTGAGCCAACGTGTCCAGCCCATGCCTTACTTTTCTTTAAATGTTTTTAGAATTTATTTGTAGTAAGCTTACATGTTTGACTGTGACCTCTTTTCTCAGTATAAAAACTGTTGAAATTAGCCGGGTGCAGTGGCTCACGCCTGTAATCACAGCACTTTGGGAGACCGAGGCGGGTGGATCACGAGGTCAGGAGATTGTGACCACCCTGGCTAACACGGTGAAACCCCATCTGTACTAAAAATACAAAAAATTAGCCAGGCGTGGTGGCAGGCGCCTGTAGTTTCAGCTACTCGGGAAACTGAGGCAGGAGAATGGTGTGAACCCGGGAGGCGGAGCTTGCAGTGAGCCGAGATAGTGCCACTGGACTCCAGCCTGGGTGACAGAGTGAGACTCCGTCTCAAAACAAACAAACAAAAAAAACAAAACTGTGTGAAATTATTATTCTTTGCCAAAGTTTCTGATATGTTCACATCACCAAAAAGTTATTGTTTACTGTTCAGAATTCAGTTCACCATAGTAGAGGCTTTTCTGAGAGAGAAAACTGTCATCAAGCTTAGTCAATAATTTTATTGAATACTTTCAGAAAATAGTGGATTATTTGAAATATTCAAACTGGTACTAAATCTTATGTCTGTGTCAGTATTATATTTTCTGGTGGCCTGCAGTATATTTTTCATACTTAACAATAGTGACAGACAACTGCTGCGTCTGTTCCAATTTCCAGCGTATATGCTAAAACAATCCATGATGGCCGGGCGCGGTGGCTCAATCAAGCCTGTAATCCCAGCACTCTGGGAGGCCGAGACGGGCGAATCACGAGGTCAGGAGATCGAGACCATCCTGGCTAACCCAGTGAAACCCCGTCTTTACTAAAAAATACAAAAAACTAGCCGGGTGAGGTGGCGGACGCCTATAGTCCCAGCTACTCGGGAGGCTGAGGCAGGAGAATGGCGTGAACCCGGGAGGCGGAGCTTGCAGTGAGCTGAGATCCGGCCACTGCACTCCAGCCTGGGTGACAGAGCGAGACTCTGTCTCAAAAAAAAAAAAAAAACCATTTGTGTAACTATTCTAATGTCCCTTTTGTTTATTTTTATTTTTCAAAGACAGGGTCTTGCTCTGTCAACCAGGCTGGAGTGCAATGGTGCAGTTGTACCTCACTGCAGCCTCAAATTCCTGGGCTCAAGCAATTCTCCTGGCTCAGCCTCCCAGATAGCTATGACTATAGGCATGCACCGCCATGCCCGGCTAATTTTTTTATTTTTATTTTTTTAAGAAACAAGATCTTGCTATGTTGCCCAGGCTGGTTTGGAACTCCTAGTCTCAAGTGGTAGTCCTGTTTTGGTCTCCCAAAGTGTTGGGATTATAGCTGTGAGCCACTGTGCCCAACCCCTTTTGTATTCTTCCTTCCTTTTTGTAAAATCTTAACATTGGTAAAGACCTGAGAATTCAGTTAATGTAAGGACCCACTTGAAGAATCTTTTCTCTGGCATCTACAACAGATGGGCATTCAGCTTGTGTGAGTATTTTTGGTGATAATAAGCTCACTATTCCCAAGCAGCTCATTTAATTATTAAGAATTTCTTCCTTTTATTTTATTTAGATGAAAACTAAGTCTTTGTAATTTCTGTGGACTAATGAATTCTACCCTTAGGAGTCACATGAAATTGAGCAGGTCTTGAAATTTGTTAGAGCAGCAATCACTTTCCTGCTTTGAATTCTCTTTTTCTAGGCGAAAGGTCCCAATATCGTTCAGTTATTTATTTTATGACATGGTTTCAAATTCCATTATTATCTTCTATCTCTAACAGATTCTTTCTCTCTAAAATAGATTGCTGTATGTAAAACAGAATGTAAGATTTAAGATGTAGTATAAATACTGAGAACTGAGGGGCTATTACTGTCCACAATCTTCAGATAGAGAATCAAATCCAGGAGGTCAGAGACTAAGTTTGTCTTTCTTACTAGAGTAGCCCCACTACTTACTATAGGAGTGCTCTGGTCACTATAAGTCTAGAAATGCAGATAAAGATTGTAAGCTGTTTTGGAATTTCATTTCTGTTGGGGCATGTTCAGTCAAGGACTTAAGATCCTTTTTAGTGTGAGAACTATTGTTAAATTGGGTAACCTCCAAGGGCGGAGGTTAGTGAGGCAGGCAAAAGCCAAATCATTCTAGGATGTAATTTAAGTGAGAAGTGAAGAAGACTCATACAAACATAATAGCAGTAGAGAAGCTGAAAAATAGACTGGTTCTAAATATATTTTGGTAGTAGACTGTATAGGGTTAACAGATGGATTTGGTTAGGAAGGGAAATGGAGAAGGCTAAGAGAATGACAGCACTTAGGATTCTGCTTTGAGATACTGGATGATATGATTGAGCCACTTATGGGAACTGGAAAAACAGAATTAGGAATTTAATTTTGAACATGTTTTATTGAGATACTTGCCAGATATTAATCTGTCTTCTCTATTTTATTTCAGTTCTTTTTTTTTTTTTTTTTTGAGATGGAGTCTTGCTCTGTCGCCCAGGCTGGAGTGCCATGGGGCAATCTCGGCTCACCGCAACCTCTGCCTCCCGGGTTCAAGCGATTCTCTTGCCTAAGCCTCCCAAGTAGCTAGGATTACAGGCACCTGCCACCATGCCCGGCTAATTTTTTTTTTTTTTTTTTGAGACAGAGTTTTTTGCTCTTGTTGCCCAGGCTGGAGTGCCATGGCATGATCTCAGCTCACTGCAACCTCTGCCTCCCAGATTTAAGTGATTCTCCTGCCTCAGCCTCCCGAGTAGCTGGGATTACAGGCATGTGCCACCACATCTGGCTAATTTTGTATTTTTAGTAGAGACAGGGTTTCTCCATGTTGGTCAGGCTGGTCTCGAACTCCTGACCTCAGTTGATCACCCGCCTCAGCCTCCCATAGTGCTGGGATTACAGGCATGAGCCACCGTGCCTGGCCAATTTTTTTTTTTTTTTTTTTTTGTATTTTTAGTAGAGATGGGGTTTCACCATGTTGGTCAGGCTGGTCTCGAACTCCTGACCTCAGGTAATCCACCTGCCTCGGGCTCCCAAAGTACTGGAATTACAGGTGTGAGCCACTGTGCTCGGCCTTATTTTGGTTCTATTACCATTTATCAAAGTGGGCCAAAGGAGGTATATCATAAAAAAATGCCTTTAGGCTCCAATATGCAACTGCCTGCATTAATAAGAAGTGTGCTAGTGAGAGTAAGCTAGAGAAACTAAGGGCAGCAGGAGTTCTTAAACCTTGGTTGCAAGGCTTTTCAAGTTTCTCTGCTCAGTATTGATTTCAGCTTCCCTAGGGATTCCCATTGTGAATATTCACTGATAACCTGAATTTACCCAGTCATTTGTTGAATTTCCCTCTGTCTCTAGCCTCTTCTGCCTCCACTTTATCTACTTCCCTACTTAAAAGCTTTCAGTGGCTCTCAGGAATCAAGTCCCTACAATTTAGCATGATACTCAAGTCGTTTCATAATGTATCTTTGCCTGTCTCTTCCTGTCTCATTCCATCTTCACGTACACTCTGGAAAGAGTAAAAAAAGAAATATGTACATGAGTCGGAAACTTGAGACTGGCGGAAATAGAGGTGGTCTTCGCCGGATTGAATAGCCTGTGTGTAACTTCTTAACAGATAGAGGTTTTGTTAACAGAGAAGCATCTCTGGGGTAGAAGCATCTGAAGTACTGTGTTTTACAGAAACAGATACTAGCCTGAGAATTTACAACAGAATCATCCCCATGTTTAATGGTTTCATTAATGCATGACTCCAAGATCTAAAAAATCTAAAAATTTTTTTTAACCACCCAGAGTTTATTTTCTGGGAAATGAGAATGTCTACCTTGTAGAGTGATTGTAAGGCATGTAGAATAATATGTGGCATTTAGGTACTCAATACATGCTAGCTGCTATTATTATTGTTGCTGTTGGAATCTAATTTTTTTATTTTTGAGAGATAGGGTTTCACCTTGTCACCCGTGCTGGAGTGTAATGGTAGGATCATGACTCACTGTAGCCTTGACCTCTGGGCTCAAGTGATCCTCCTACCTCAGACTCCCAAGTAGCTGGGATTACAGGGGCACGTCACCACACTTGGCTAATTTTTTATTTTTTGCAGAGACGAGGTCTTTCTATGTTGCCTAGGCTAGTCTCAAACTCCTGGGCTCAAGCTATCCTCCTGCCTTGCCCACCCAAAGTACTGGGATTACAGGTGTAAGCCACCGTGCCTGGCCATGGAATTTTAAACGGTAGCTCTATTCTAACCTTATCTCCCCCTACTGCCCTATTGTAGCCCTATTTCAGCTAGTCTGGAATTGTTACTAGTTTCTTTGGACTTAAAATGTTCTTAACAATACTGGTTCTCCTGCGTGGAATTCCATTTGCCCATTGCACTTCAAGTCTCTTTCTATTGACATCTATAGTCCTCCCTCAAAGCATTATTTATTTATTTTTTGAGATGGAATCTTACTCTTTTGCCCAGGCTGGAGTGCAGTGGTGCCATCTTGGCTCAGTGCAACCTCTGCCTCCTAGGTTCAAGCCATTCTCCTGCCTCAGCCTCCCAAGCAGCTAGGATTATAAGTGTGCACCACCATGTGCAGATAATTTTTGTATTTTTAGTACAGACAGAGTTTCGCCCTGTTGGCCAGGCTGGTCACAAACTCCTGACCTCAGGTCATCTGCCTGCCTTGGCATCCCAAAGTGCTGGGATTACAGGTGTGAGCCACTGTGCCTGGTGGTTTTTAAATTTTTTTTCCAGTGAGCTAATTTGAAGAGTAATACCTAGAATTAAATCATCAAACTTCATCCCTAAATGGTGATTATAAAGGAAATTTTGTTAATGCTGCCAAACTGCAATGTTTTTGTGAAGTTTTCCACTCAAGAAGCATTAATGGAGCACTGACTCAATGTTACAAAGAGATGTAAAAAAAGATGAAAGAAACCATTCAGTCTTTTCAGTCTGCTCAGTATGTTTTTCTTTTTTCTTTTTTTTAAGGTTTGATTTGTCTGAAATTAACAGATGCACACTTTTTTTTTTTTTTTTTTTTTTTTTTTTGTGACGGAGTCTCACTCTGTTGCCCAGGCTGGAGTGCAGTGTCGTGATCTCCGCTCATTGCAAGCTCCACTCCCTGGGTTCATGCCATTCTCCTGCCTCAGCCCCCGGAGTAGCTGGGACTACAGGCGCCTGCCACCATGCCCGGCTAATTTTTTTTTTTTTTTGTATTTTTAGTAGAGACGGGGTTTCACAGTGTTCGCCAGGATGGTCTCGATCTCCTGACCTCGGGATCTGCCCGCCTCGGCCTCCCAAAGTGCTGGGATTACAGGCGTGAGCCACTGTGCCCAGCTAGATGCACACTTTTAAAACAAGTGTATCTTTGATACCAGATGGGGTGTAATTCATAGGGTTTTGAGGATTAGGATTGAGATGGAATGGTAACTCATCACTTTTTCTTCAGAGTTGGGTAGATTCTTTTTTTGTTTGTTTGTTTAAATCAAAAGACCTCTTTCTGACATTAAATAAATGGATACCTCCTTTTGGATTTTATATCCGGAATGAAAATAGTGTCATTTACATAGGAAGAACCTGTTTGCAGAGCATTTATCCTGTTTGTGCTGCCTGACTTCTTTGTATCTTTTCGTCTGTACCCATCCTATCATTTGTAACACAAAGAACTTGACTGCGTGGTATTTGTCCGGAGAAATTTATTTGAGCTTTTAGTAAGTGATCCATAGGATTTTTTTTTCTTTTTGCTATTTATTTTTTATTTGTTTAATTCATATTAACCTCAGAGCTAACTGAAAGTATCAGCGAGCTTTATCAGTTTCATTTTATATTTTCTCTCTCTCTCTCTTTTTTTTTTCCTCTTATTAATAGCATTGCTACCGATGTGTACAGGGCTGGAAAGAACATAGATGCAAACTCTCCTTAATCATTCATTTTTATGCTTTTTCTTGTATAGACTGAGTTGTAGCATCTTTGCTGAATACTGCATTATTTGAATTCCTGATTGTTTTCTAGCATTTAATGTATGGTATTAGCTGAAGTTGGTTTCAGTATGTTTCAGTAGAATTCTTTTGCCTTTTTACCTATGTGCCTGTTCCTTAATTATGTTTTCATTTATTCTTATGTTCAGCTTGTTTTTTACATATGTCCCATTATGTGGCAAAATGTCTCAGTTCTGTACTCATAGATGTTATCCTCTAACTTTTCATATGTCTTAATTGGATTTGGATCATAATCCCAAAAGACACAATCCTAAACACCATAATCCGAAATGTTAAAATCCTGAATGATCAAAATCTCTGAAGCCTAAATCTCTGAAGTCTAAAATCCCTAATGTCTTCAATCCCCAAAATCACAATCACAGGATAGTTGCTTCATGTTAGGCAAAACTATTACTTTGTTGTATTTATTTGGAAATTCAATATGGTTTAAGGAGATGCATATAGATGCCAGGTTGACAAGGGGTAGAGTTATAGACTTAGTTTTAGAGATGTCAGTTTGACTGGATTAAGGAATACCTAGAAACCTGGTAAAATATTGTTTGGGGTGTGTCTGTGAGGATGTTTCCAGAGGAGATTAGTGTGTAAGTCTTGTGGATTAGGTGGGGAAGATCTGCCCTCATTTTTGGTGGGCACCATCAAATTGGCTGGGGGGCCCGGAAAGAACAAATACAGAAGTCATGTGTGTCTCTGAGAGCTGGGACAGACTTTTCTTCTGCTGTGTTGGACATCAGAACTATAGGCTTCTCAGCCTTTGGACTCAAGGACTTATACCAGTAGCACCCCAGGTCTTGAGGATGAGAGTTATACCATCATTTTTTCTGGTTCTGAGGCCTTCAGTCTTGGACTGAACTATGCCACCGGCATCCCAGAGTCTCCAGCTTGCACACAGCCTGTTGTGGAACTTCTCAGCCACCACAATCATGTGAGCCAATTCCCCTAGTAAATCCTCCATCATGTATCTATGTACGTATCCTATTGGTTCTGTCGCTCTGGAGAACCCTGACTAATAGAGATTTGGTATTAGAGAGGCTGAATGTCATTCCTTCTTACTGTATTCCTTACAACACAGTAAAAGATCTGTGAAATTGTTTCCTCGTAGAAAGGCTGTGATAAGTTAAGTGTATGAGGCTACTTAATGGTGAAAGATAAAAGTTTAAAAGCGAATTATTATTGCTGCTGTGAAAGCAGAATGTTGCTTAATTGCAATGGCCAAGCAATAACAAAACTTTCCAATGGACCGCATATACTTACAAAATTTGTAGACCACAACCACTCTCCAAAACAAGTGCAGTGAGTGTTTTGAACGTCATACAAGAATTGAAAATGCATGCGAAAAATACAGGAAATATCCCCTGCCAAATTATATTCAATTGTGTATGAGTACTGCCCCTTCACATGCCCCTTCATACTTGCCTTTAAAAAACACCCTTCATTACAGAATAAAAAGAATTTGACAAGCTCGGTGACCTTCTGAACCAAAAACTCTTGTCGATATTGAGGTTCCTCCACTGTTGCAAAGCACGTTAAATGGTGAATTATTTTTGATTAGGGATTTGACTGTTGAAGAGGATAGACTTCTTATATTTACCAGTAAATCTAATATAGCAAAACTAGCACATGCTTCACTTTGGCTAATGGATGGTACTTTTGAAACTGTCCTCACTTTTTTTTTTAATCACCTGTATATAATTCATGCCCCCATTGAATCTGCAAATTCTAGAACTTATCTACTAGTTTATGTATTAGTGACTAGAAAAAGTGAAACACCTTATAAATGTTTATTTGAAGATTTGGTAGACTTGGCAGAAGTAAATGGATTTTGATTGAATCCCTGAATTGTAATGACAGATTTGGAATGTGGTGCAATCAAGGCTTCTAAAAGTGAATTTCAAGATGTTACAGATAAAGTTTATTCCATTGAGCTGCAATGCATTTGGCAGAAACTTCAGATGAATGGATTGGCCACATAATACAGCAAGGATGAAAGTTTCAGTTTAAAAGTGCATTGTGGCAGGCTTATGTTATCCCAGCACTTTGGTAGGTCAAGGCGGGAAGATCACTTGAGCCTAGGAATTCTAGACCAGCCTGGCAACATGGTGAAACCCCATCTGTCCCCAAAATACAAAAACAAATTAGCCAGACTTGGTGGTGCATGCTTGTAGTCTCAGCTACTTAGGAGGCTGAAGTAGAAGGATGATTTGAGTTAGGGAGATGGAGGTTGCAGTGAGCTGAGAGTATGCCATCGCACTCCAGCCTGGGCCACAGAGCCAGACCCTGTCTCAAAAAAATAAAATAATAAAATAAATTTTAAAAATTTAAAAAGCACATTATGATGTCACTAGGGGAGGGTTGAGAAAAAAAATAAAAGTGCATTATAGGTGTGGTGGCTCACTCCTGTAATCCCAGCACTTTGGGAGGCTGAGGCAGGATGATCGTTTGAGCCCAGGAGTTTGAAACTAGCCTGGGCAACATGGTGAAACTCCAGCTTAAAAAAAAAAAATTTTTTTTTAATTAGCTGGGCATGGTTGTGTGTACCTGTAGTTCCAGCTTCTTGGGAGGCTGAGGTGGGAGAATTGCCTGAGCCCAGGAAGTTGAGGTTGCAGTGAGCGAGATTGTGCCACTGCACTCTTGCCTAGGTGGAGTGAGAACCTGTGTCAAAAGAAGCACATTATTTTTATTTTTAAAGAGCATTATTTGCCTGCATTGGCATTACTTCCAGCTGATGATATTCTAGGAGCTTTTTTTTGTTCTTTGTTTTTTGTTTTTTTGAGATAGAGTCTCACTCTGTCACCCAGGCTGGAATGCAGTGGTGCAATCTCGGCTCACTGCAACCTTGACTTCCTGGCTTCCCAAGTAGCCGGGATTACAGACGTCCACCACCACACCCAGCTAGTTTTTGTATTTTTAGTAAAGATGGGGTTTTACCACGTTGGCTAGGCTGGCCTCGAACTTCTGACCTCAGGTGATCTGCCCATCTCAGCCTCCCAAAGTGTTGGGATTACAGGCATGAGCCACCGCGCCTGTCCTCCAGGAGCTTTTAATAAATTAAAACTGCATCTGTCTGAAGAAACCAGTGAAGTTACTGACTGGTTCAAAAATAATTATGTGCACAGTAGGATAAGAAGACACACAATGGTGTTTCTGTTTGATCACCAGTATTGTTTTCACCAAGTTTGTGGTGTGCATATGAGTGCATGTGAAACAAATTTCTGCATGCCTAAAACAACATATAAGCATGGCACAAAAGATGGGAACATTTAACAGGAAATGCTCATGTCCATGTATGTCGAATCATAGAAGAATTTCAAAAAGAGCAGTACCATGTATAAAATGAATGTGAATGTATTCTCTGAGGAGAGCCATTCTCTAAAAGGAAAAAAGCAGCTGTTCATTGTGATGCAAGACTTCAAAATATAGTTAATGACTGCGAAAGTCTGCCTGCTCTTATGGACCGCCTCTGCACAATTGCCCAGAATCTATCACTGTAATATACTTTTTCGTATGTTGAGTTTTCTTTTTAGTTTTTAAAAGTTTTTTCCCCACTTGCTCAAATTGCCAGCATTATTTTTTACAATTTGCTGTGCTCTGTATTTCAGCTTCACATCATTTCCATTACTGGAGGTATAAATTGTATAAAGACTTTTAGAGAGTTCGAATGTGTTTTATGCATTTTTTGCATATTTGCAAATTTGACTCCACAAGGTCCATTTTCACAACATTGACTTCGTGTGTAAGCATTGTGCATGTATGTACACGTATGTTTTATTGTGGCACTGTTCACAATAGCAAAGACTTGGAACCAACCCAAATGTCCATCAATGACAGACTGGGTTAAGAAAATGTGGCACATATACACCATGGAATACTATGCAGCCATGAAAAAGGATGAGTTCATGTCCTTTGTAGGAACATGAATGCCGCTGGAAACCATCATTCTCAGCAAACTATCGCAAGAACAGAAAACCAAACACCACATGTTCTCACTCATAGGTGGGAACTGAACAATGAGAACACTTGGACACAGGAAGGGGAATATCACACACAGGCCTGTTGATGTGTGTAGGGTAAGGGAAGGGGGGAGGGATAGCATTAGGAGATATACCTAATGTAAATAATGAGTTAATGGGTGTAGCACATCAACATGGCACATATATACATATGTAACAAACCTGCACGTTGTGCACATGTACCCTAGAACTTACAGTATTTAAAAAAAAAAAAAAGCATTGTGCGTGTATGTAAAATACTCTTTGGGTAACTGTAATATATGGTAGTAGCCCATCATGTTTGATTTTTTTTCTTTTTAATTTTTAATAACCAAAACAAAGCATCTAAAACCACAGCTTCTGGAAGGACCACTTTTTCTTGCCTGTCTTGTATCTCTCTTCAAACTTGAACTTGGCCTCTCGTTGGGCCCTGCGTTTATGAGCAGGATCTCTGAAGACATCCTTATTGATGACAGTTTTGTCCAAGGGGATATCCATAGAATACCTTGTGGGCATTAGGTGATTGTAGTTATAAATTTTCACAAAAGATTTGATCTTTGACCTCTTGGCAATCTTCTTTTTGCCCATGGCAGCTGTCACTTTGTGGGGGTAGCGGTCAATTCCAGCCACCAGAGCATGGCTGTAGGGGCCATCTGAGGTGCCATCATCAGTGTTCTTCACGATGATGGCTTTGTATCCAGAGTAGCGTCCAGCCAGGACAAGCACCACCTTCTCAGGCTTCATGAACTTGCCCATTTCGGCAGCAACCACTTGGGCCTACAGCAAAAAGCCCATCATGGTTTTTGATTGATCTTAAGACTTAGGTTGTTTGTCATGGTATTTCAGATGACTGCAGTTATCTAAGCTATTTTTTATGAATACACCTTGTCTGTTCATAACTTATACCAGTATGACTGTCATTAGTTACACCTGAGTGTTTATGCTTGTAAAATATGTATGTTGTTTTTGCCTATTTTATCATGTAAAGTGGCCTATGAAGTGTTCTGTTGTGTTTTTATGTTTCTCAAATAAATCCCCCTTAAAAATGTAAATAAATATCTTTTAAATTTTTTTTAATTCCTTTTTTCAGAATTATATTTTTGGGATTTTGGTCTTTTGGGATTTCAACACTCGGGATTATGCCATTGAGGATTGTATCTTTTGAGATTATGATTGGCTCCTGTCCTAATCATTACTTCCTAAATGTGGCACAGAGATCTTATCAATGGAGATACTCAGAATACTGAATCTGGGCACTTGTCACAGCTGGGTAGGAAACCTGGAATCGCCATACTCTATGGTTAAAGATTACAAAGTCTGATTAAGTGCCAAAAAGAGTTCTTAAAAATGTTAGTGGTTCACTTTTCACATTTAATATGTTGCATCATTTGCTTCATTAATTAACAAGCATTTGTTGAGCACTTACTGTGTCAAGTATTTCCCACTGTTCATATTCTACTTGCTAAAAGCAGTGTTTTACAGTCTTTGTTTCTTAGGCATTTTGAGGTACGTTCTCAAAGTGATTGTAATAGTGGTTTTCTGTGCTTCCTACTCAAAATGAGCTCAGTGGGCCAGCAGCATTGGCAACATCTATTAGAATTGTAGAATCTCAGGTCCCATTCCAGACCTATTGAATCAGACCCCTCATAGTGAAGCAGGATATTTCCCTGACCTCTTCATGGGAATTGTGACAGGCGTACCTTGTTTACTCAGCCTGCCACTCTCAACTCCTCGTGGGAAGGAGCGTGTGAGTGAACAAGGCGGGAACTGGAGTGCACAAGCGCTGGAACCAGCTGGCTGCATCGGTGCTTGCAGGACTCAAGGCCATGCGGGTCCCACAGCAGTATCCGGGGGGCAGTATCTGCATCCCTCGAAGTCCCAGCGGGCGTGTTACAGTGCTCGTTTAGCTCTGCCATCTGTGAACAACTTAAGTGTTAGCAGCTTGATGGGCCCTTTGCCTTTCTGAGTGAGGCAGAGGTCCAGTGTGACAGCCTTTTGTATCTGTACACATAGCTCCTGTGCTCTTGTCCAGCATCCAGGAAAAATGAGGTCACAGGAATGAACTGAAGAATGGTAAATATGGGGGATTTTATTGCCAATGAAAGTGGCTCTCAGCAGGAAGGGGAGCTGAAAAGGGACCAGGGGTGGGTAGATTCTCTTCCTCTGAAGTACAGCCATCTCCAGCCAAATTCTTCTCCGAAGTTATGCCATCAAGCTATCCCTCTGAAGTCAAGCTGCTTCTCTCCAACATCCAGCCACTTCTCCTCCCTCCCAGCTGAGTCTGGGGTTTTTATAGGATGGGGTGAGGTGGGGCCATGGGTGGTTTAGGAAAAGGCAACATTCCAGCGGGAAAACAGTAAATTTACTTGAATAAATTTAGAGAATGCCTTTGTAGTTTGTATTTATCAGATATACTCAGTGAAATCAATTAATTTTTTTAAAAACTTAGGTTTTTTTTTTTTTTTTTGGGACAAGGTCTCACTCTGTCACCTAGGCTGGCATGCAGTGGCATGATCATGGCTCAGTGTAGCATCAGCCTCCTGGATTCAAGTGATTCTCCTGCCTCAGCTTCCCAAGTAGCTGGTACTACAGGCACACGCCACCCATGCCTGGCTAATTTTTAAATTTTTTATAAATATGATGTCTTGTTATGTTGCCCAAGCTGGTCTTGAACTCCTGCCTCAACCTCCCAAATTGCTGGGATACAGGCGTGAGCCACCATGCCCAGCCCCAAAAAACTTTTTTTTTTTTTTTTTTTGAGATGGAGTCTCGCCCTGCTGCCCAGGCTGGAGTACAATGGCACGATCTTGGTGCACCACAACCTCCGCCTCCCGGGTTCAAGTGATTCTCCTGCCTTAGCTTCCTGAGTAGCTGGGATTACAGGCGCTTGCCACCATGCCTGGCTAATTTTTGTATTTTTAGTAGAGACAGGTCTTCACCATACTGACCAGGCTGGTCTCAAACTCCCGACCTCAGGTGATCGGCCCACCTTGGCCTCCCAAAGTGCTGGGATTACACATGTGAGCCACTGCACCTGGCCTAAAACTTTTATTAATACCTATTATGTGTCAGGTACTATTCTAGGCATTGGATATACAATGATTAAAAAAAAAAAAAAAGTTCATATCCTTACAGAACTTTTAGCTGGAGAGAGGGAAGAAAGACAATAAACTGGTAAACAAATATGTTAACAAAATAATTGCAGATAATAAGAGCAGGAATCCTGTGAGGGTATCTGGAGGCATGAAGGCCAATACTTTTAGCCAGGTTATGTGGGGAGGCCTCCTAAGGCCTAAGACAGTAGTGATATGAAGGAGACCAGCCTTCAAATAGCCAGGAGAAGAGCATGGTAAGTAGAGAGAGCAGCAAGTGTGAAAGGCCTGAGGAGGGAATGAGCTAAATATAGTTTGTTCATTCATTCAGATTGTTAACATCCAGATAAAGTTACTTCATTTAGGCTGGTCCAGTGCAGTGGTGCTTACAACTAATTGATCACAACCAGTTATAGATGTCTTTGTTTCTTCTTTACTCCCACTGCTTCACTTCACTAGCCTTAAAAAAAATTTTTTTAAATTACTTTATTTAGTACAGAGAAGATGAGAAGACAATGTAAACGCTTTGTGAGTGATGGTGAGGTAGTACTTTTAGTGATAGCAGTGAATCAAAGCATAAGGTCATCAATAGTCAACTTCATTGCCCAGTGTTTTCAAAGTCCCCACGTGTGTTGGTTATTCTTTAGTAAAGTAGACGTGACAATGCTTGTTGGCTGTTATTGTGAAGCTTGACTGATAATACTGGGATTTTGAGATCAAGAGGCTAGAAGCCAAGATGCTGGAAATATGTAAGGTCAGCTGTGTGCTTTTTCCTCCTCTCCTACGAGTGAATCAGCACTTGCTTTGTAAGTTTTTCTTCTCTATCTTCTTTCTCTATTGTTAGTTTCACTTCCTACTCTTAAAAATGCTGAGCTTTCAAAATCGTATTTATCAGGAGAAAAAACAGACTGAAAGAGCTTAAAATGGGATACTTCTGGCTGGGCATGGTGGTTCATGCCTGTAATCCCAGCTCTTAGGGAGGCAGAGGCAGGAGGATAGTTTGAGACCTGCCTGGGCAATATAGCGAGACCCCATTCTCCACAAAAAGGAAAAAAAAGGGGGGGCTACCTCTGAAAGAGGTTGTAATTTGGAATTGTAACACGAAAACCTAAGGAAATTTTTTGCAATTATTTCAGCTGTATACTTGTCATTGCTGTTGTCCAGTCTTACAGCAAACTATCAGAATTTTACTTTTGCAATTTTAATAGAGAAGTCTCTGCATCCTAAGAAATGTAAAGAAAAAGAACAATAAAGATTTGGGGAACTTGTAAATTTCATTGTCTCTTGGGGTGTGGAGAATTTTGCAGGGAATAATTCCTGCAAATCCTACAGCTTCAGATTGATACCTTCAAAGGACACTAAACCACGATCCTTTTTTAAGGAAGGATAAAACTGTATTTACTATATACAATTCTAGGTATTGGATTTAGTATGTGATGTATTTCACTAAGGTGGCCTCAGTGGGTACTCTTTTAAGCTACTCTCTCTATGTGCATATCTTTAGTGACTCAAGGCATTAATATTTTATTCAGGATGTGTAGATAAGATATTTTTATAATTTAATGGAAAGTCTCATGTTTAATGGGTTGGAATTCTGTTTGTTGGCAATTAAATACCTAAGTATATTAATTTTTTAGGGTTTAGGGTTTTGCCAACAGTATTGCTTATAAGAGCCCCCCTTTTCTATCTTTTTAATAGCAACATTATGACAACAGAGAAGAGTTTAGTGACTGAGGCCGAAAATTCACAGCACCAACAGAAGGAAGAGGGTGAGGGAGCTATAAACTCAAGCCAACAAGAACCTCAGCAGGAGGAATCTTGTCAGACAGTAGCCGAAGGAGATAATCAGTTTGAACAGAAGCTGAAAGCTTCTAATGGAGACACTCCTACACATGAAGACTTGACTAAGAACAAGGAGCGGACATCAGAAAGCAGAGGCCTTTCACGACTGTTCTCCTCGTTTCTCAAAAGGCCCAAATCTCAGGTGTCCAAGGAAGAAGGAGGCAAAGAAATAGAGTCAGATAAAGAAAAAGGTGAAGGAGGTCAGAAAGAGATAGAATTTGGAACCAGTCTTGATGAAGAGATCATTTTAAAGGCCCCGATTGCAGCTCCTGAACCTGAACTCAAAACAGACCCATCTTTGGATCTTCATTCATTAAGTAGTGCAGAAACACAGGTAAGGATGTGTGGATATGGGAGGTGGGCAAAGGAAGGCAGGTTATACACTTTATTTTTCATTTAAGAGTATTTGGGCTGGGTGCGGTGGCTCACGCCTGTAATTCTACCACTTTGGGAGGCTGAGGCAGGCAGATCACCTGAGGTCAGGAGTTCGAGACCAGGCTGGCCAACATGGCCAAACCCTGTCTCTACTAAAATTACAAAAATTAGCCAGGTATGATGGCGGGTGCCTGTAATCCCAGCTACTCAGGAGGCTGAGACAGGAGAAATTTGAACTCGGTAGGCGGAGGCTGCAGTGAGCTGAGATTGCGCCACTGCACTACAGCCTAGGTTACAAGGGCGAGATTTCGTCTCAACAACAGAAAAAAAAAAAAAAAAAAGAGTATTTGGTTTTGTTTCTTACCAGCTAGTTGACTTAGGCATTGATAGTGATAAGTAGCATCATGAAGCTTTATAGTTTCTACTCTATTTTTTTTTTTTTTGAATCTGAGTCTTGCTCTGTCACCCAGGCTAGAGTGCAGTGGTGCGTGCGCTCTTGGCCCACTGCAACCTCTCCCTCCTGGGTTCAAGCTATTCTTCTGCTTCAGCCTCCCGAATAGCTAGGATTACAGGCTCTGGCCACCATGCCCAGCTAATTTTTGTATTCTTAGGAGAGACAGGGTTTTGCTCTGTTGGCCAGTCTGGTCACAAACTCCTGACCTCAGGTAATCTGTCCACCTCAGCCTCCCAAAGTTCTGGGATTATAGATGTGAGCGGCCTATAGTTTCTACTCTAAAAAAATTAATGTAGTCATTGGAAATTTACTTTTTAAAAAGATACTTATACTTTACCTGTTTATATAAAGGGTCTTGCTATTTTGCTTAGGCTAATCTCAAACTCCTGGGCTCAAGTGATCCTCCCACCTCAGCTTCCTGAGCAGCTGGCATTACAGGTGTGCACCACCATGTCTGTCCATTTACTGTTTATAAATCAAAGAATAGAAGAGAAAAAAAGTATCAAATGAATGTGTTCAGCCCATATTTCATTTTATTATAATAATGGAACAAATTGAAGATTTTTCATGAGAGAAGAAAATAAAAGTGAGATGGTTTAGAGTTCATTTTTATGGAATTATTAGGAACAGGACAGTTATCAGCAGATATGGTTCTTTTACGTAAATCTTCCTAAAATCTGTGTGATGAATTCAAGCCATCTGAAGGTATGTGATAGATTCAAGTCATGTCTACATTATTTTGATTATCTTCTTTAACTAAATCATATTGCCACAGAGTGTAAGATATAAATGAGGCCGTCTAGCTCTTTCTATCACCTGTGTAATGTATATTAGTCTGGGGCTTTAATTGTGACATAGTGTTGTTAAACTAAACACGAGTTGTGAGTCTGTTTATTTGTCCAAAAAAAATGGGAAAATATTAGTATTGTAACTCAGACTATTTTCTAAGAATGTCATTTATTTTCAGCCTTACCATTACAAATTAAGAATTATTTTCAAAGTCTTATTTCTGAAGCATGTGAATATTATCTGCACTGTTAAAAGTGTAAGTCCTTCTAGAACTCTGACAGTGTTAGAGGGGAAAATGTATAAGTCCTACATGTTTCTGTTATAGGTCTGAGATTTGGACTCCGTAGTTTTATTAGAGTCTTATTAGAATATTACATGTATTTATAGAACTATTACTTGTAATTCAAAGTACTGAGAGTAAAATTTAGAATAAAATTATAATTACACACTTGCTATTAGTGAAACAAGGTTGAAAACAAGATTTACTATATTCTGTAATAGTTAAGATGCAAGCTGTGGAATCCAACTAGAGGGTTCAAATCAAAGAAAAGTGACACTTTTCACTTTGTCAGTTTCCTCCTCTGTACAATGGGGATAATAATATCCACCTCATTTGGGATTGAAAGGGTTAAAAGAAAAAATGGGTAAAAGCTCTTAAAACATTGCCTGGCATTTAATAAATACTCAATGAATGTTAGTAAATAAACACAAACAGTAAAGGCAAAGAAACCATTCATATCTTAATACCATTTTATTTTAGGAATACCAAAAGAATTAAATTACATTATCGGCCGGGTGCAGTGGCTCGCACCTATAATCCTAGCACTCTAGGAGGCCGAGGCAGGTGAATCATGAGGTCAGGAGTTCGAGAACAGCCTGGCCAACATGTTGAAACCCTGTCTCTACAAAAAATACAAAAAATTATCTGGGCATGGTGGCGGGCGCCTGTAGTCCCAGCTACTTGGAAGGCTAAGGTAGGAAAATTGCTGAGAGCCCAGATCACGCCACTGCACTCCAGCCTGGGTGACAGTGTGAGACTCCATCTCAAAAAAAAAAAAAAAAATTACATAATCTTTCAGGAAGCCTGGTACTTTCAGGAGTTTTTAAAATTTCCTTCCTTCCTTCTTCCTTCCTTCCTTCCTTCCCTCCCTCCCTCCCTCCCTCCCTTCCCTCCCTCCCTCCCTCCCTTCCCTCCCTCCCTCCCTCCCTCCCTCCCTCCATTTCTCTCCCTCCCTCCTTTGTCCTTCCTCCCTCCCTCCCTCCCCCTCTTTATTTATTTTCTTTTTTTCTTTCTTTCTTGACAGGGTCGGGTCTCTCTCTGTCACCCAGATTAGAATACAGTGGTGCAATCATGGCTCACTACAGCCTCAACCTCCTGGGCTCAAGCTGTCCTCCCATCTCAGCCTCCTGAGTAGTTGGGACTACAGGTGCATGCCACTATGCCCAGCTAATTTTTAAATTTTTTGGTAGAGACGGTCTTGCTTTGTTGCCTAGGCTGGTCTTGAACTCCTGAACTCAAGCAGTCCTCCTGCCTCAGCCTTCCAAAGTGCTGGGATTATAGGCGTGACCACTGTGCCTGGCTTCAAGGGGTTTTTAACTGCTTTTTTCTCCTTCAGCTTTATATAGGGGGAAATCCATATCTTGTTTTAGTTAACATTTGAATCAGAACTTGTCTGTATTGTCTAAAGGTCATAGATTCGTACTCAAGTTGACACAGATGATGGACAAAGTTAATTTTAGATTTAACTAAAATCTCATTCATTAAGATTTAATTCGACTGGGTGCAATGGCTCACACCTGTAATCCCAGCACTTTGGGAGGCTGAGGCGGGCGGATCACGAGGTCAGGAGATCGAGACCATCTTGGCTAACACAGTGAAACCCTGTCTCTACTAAAAATACAAAAAATTGGCTGGGCATGGCGGCGGGCACCTGCAGTCCCAGCTACTCAGGAGGCTGAGGCAGGAGAATGGCGTGAACCCAAGAGGCGGAGCTTGCAGCGAGCTGAGATCGCACCACTGCACTCCAGCCTGGGGGACAGAGCGAGACTCCGTCTCAAAAAAAAAAAAAAGATTTAATTCAGAATTGAAATAAATTGTCCATAGATATTTGTTTTCATGTGGAGAAAAAGAAATGATATTGTTAATAAAATTTAAAGGAGATATTATTTAAAGGAACAAACTATTTTAGACCTTTTGGAAACTAATATTTATAGTCAAAACCTTGTGGATCAGAGCCTTCTGGATAAAGGTTTATTTGCCTAACCATATTTCTGTATCTGTAATAGGATTTTATTTAAAGGGTCCTTTTTTATCCAGAATTTTTTAAAAAGCGTTTTTGCTTTATATTGTAAATATATAAATATATTATATACTTATATAAAAATATAGGATTGTACCAGTCTTCATCCAGAAGAGCTTGGATTTTTTGGAAGCTTACATAAATTTTTAATGTTTATTTATTAATTCAACAAATGTTTATTGAAAACCTACCATGTGTGCCAGGCCCAAGGCTGGATATACCTTGGTAAATCCGGCCACTGCACTCCAGCCTGGGCGACAGAGCGAGACTCCGTCTCAAAAAAAAAAAAAAAAAAAAAAAAAACTACAGTATGGTGAAGAGGTTTAAAATCATGGATTTTTGGGGCTGAGTGTGGTGGCTTATGCCTGTAAGTCCAGCACTCTGGGAGACTGAGGCAGGAGGATCACTAGAGCCCTGGAGTTCGAGACCAACCTGGGCAACATGGAGAAGCACCATCTTTACAAAAAATTAAAAAACTAGCTGGGCTTGGTGGCTGTCCTGTAGTCCCAGCTACTTGGGATGTTGAGGTAGGAGGATCACTTGAGTCTGAGAAGTCGAGGCTGCATTGAGCCATGATTATGTAACTGCACTCCAGCCTGGGTGACAGAGTGAGACTCTGTCTCAAAAAAAAAAAAAAAAAGAAAACAAATCATGCCAGACTGGTATGTGACTTATTAATTGTATGATCCTAGGCAAGTTACTTAATTTCTCTGGCCTCAGTTTTACAACCCTGCAGGCCAGGTACTATTATCCTCCCTCTGTCAAGTGGGGATGTAATAATAGTACCTGCCTCGCAGGGTAGTTGTGAGGATTGAGTGAGTTCACATAAGTAATTTTCTTAGAATAGTAACTGGTCCATTGTAATTGTTGTATAAATGTTTGATATTATTATTATTATAAAACAGACATGATTTCTACCCTTGTGGACTTCAATAGAAAAGACAAAAAAAGTAGTAAATAAAAATAATTATTTATTGTAATAAATTATGAAGGCACCAGAGTACTGATACGAAAGACAGTAGAGTGGGCGTAGATAGATAGGATAGCCAATGAAGGGCCTTCCTGAGGTTGCAGTGAGAGGGTCATGAAAGATGGGAAGGAGTCTTTTAGATTACTTCCAGTATTTAATGCTGGAGTCAAATAATTAATTCCTTTTTCCTAATTGTCAACCATGCATTCTTTTTTTCTTTTAATTTTTTTCCAGCTGTTACACAAGGAAGTAACATATTCTTTTAAAAGAAAAGAATTAGTCGGATTTAGATAAAAATATGTCAGTAGTTTTGTTGTATTGAAAGTACAAGTAAAAATGTATGCTGGCTGGGCACATTCGCTCACGCCTGTAATCCTAGCACTTTGGGAGGCCGAGGCGGGCAGATCATGAGGTCAGCAGACTGAAACCATCTTGGCTAACATGGTGAAACCCCGTCTCTACTAAAAGTAGAAAAAACTTAGCCAGGCATGGTGGCGGGCGCCTGTAGTCCCAGCTAGAGTCCCAGCTGGAGAGGCTGAGGCAGGAAAAGGGCACGAACCCAGGAGGCGGAGCTTACAGTGAGCTGAGATCACGCCACTGCACTCCAGCCTGGTCAACAGAGCAAGACTGCGTCTCAAAAAAAAATGTATGCCAAAAATGTTATCCTACTTATCGGTATTATTTGGGGATAATTTAAGATTGCACCAGGAAACTCTTCCTTCATTGAATCTTCTTTGCATTTAACATGATTAATATTGGGTAGAAAGGTGTTAACCGGTAGTTAAAATTTTTAGCCTACTATATATGTTTGCTTAATGATATAAAATTTGTCCCAAGCATTTCTCTTAGAATTAAAATTAATTTAAAAGTTAGAATATGTAACAAGTCACATCTTATTTTGCAGTTTGTAAGGCTACCTTGCTAAAATTGAGGAGCATGAGCAGAGACAATAACGTTTTTGTAAACTTTAATAATAGCATGTAATGGCTTGGTCAGGAAGAATACATAATGCTAAGAGCAATGGATTGGTAACCTCTGGTTTGCCTGAAATTTTCATTTTTTGATTTGATGGGATTCTACCTGAGAAGTTTTAATACTAGCAAAGTCTTTAGGTCATTTG
The DNA here is from genome assembly GCF_009764315.1 of Trachypithecus francoisi. Taxonomy (NCBI): domain Eukaryota; kingdom Metazoa; phylum Chordata; class Mammalia; order Primates; family Cercopithecidae; genus Trachypithecus; species Trachypithecus francoisi. The sequence goes on along the minus strand of NW_022681457.1, from coordinate 95,756,133 downwards.
AGGGATCATATTACTTTTTATAGAAAAATAATTATTTAATATTAATGTCATCTATATTTGTTTTAGTTCGTGCTTTTGTTGGTAAGATTATTATAGGTAAAAGCATATACAGCATGTTTTGTGAAATGTCTTTATTACTGACTTGGCGATGTCATGGATATGTAGCCTGCTCAGGAAGAACTCAGAGAAGATCCAGATTTTGAAACTAAGGAAGGAGAAGGACTTGAAGAGTGCTCCAAAATAGAAGTAAAAGAAGAAAGCCCTGAATCAAAAGCAGAAGGAGAATTAAAAGCTTCCCAAAAATCAATCAGAAAACACAGGAACATGCACTGCAAGGTTTCTTTATTGGATGACACAGTTTATGAATGTGTTGTGGAGGTGAGTATGTTTTCATTTCCAACAATCAGAACTCTTACAGGTTGTTTCACCTAGAGTTGGGTAAGTGGTGATTTTGCCCGCAATAAGACTCACTCTAATGATGATTTCTTTTTTCGAGACAGAGTTGTGCTCTGTCACCCAGGCTGGAGTGCAGTGGCGCGATCTTGGCTCACCGTAGCCCCCAACTCCCACGTTCAAGTGATTCTCCTGTCTCAGCCTCCCGAATAGCTGGGATTACAGCCATGTGCCACCATGCTGGGCTAATTTTTCATACTTTTATTTTTATTTATTTATTTATTTATTTATTTATTTATTTTGAGGAGGAGTCTAGCTCTGTCACCCAGGCTGGAGTGCAGTGGCCGGATCTCAGCTCACTGCAAGCTCCGCCTCCCAGGTTCACGCCATTCTCCTGCCTCCGCCTCCCAAGTAGCTGGGACTACAGGCGCCCGCCTCGTCGCCCGGCTAGTTTTTTGTATTCTTTAGTAGAGACGGGGTTTCACCGTATTAGCCAGGATGGTCTCGATCTCCTGACCTCGTGATCCGCCCGTCTCGGCCTCCCAAAGTGCTGGGATTACAGGCTTGAGCCACCGCGCGCGGCAATTTTTCATACTTTTAGTAGAGACAGGGTTTCACCATATTGGCCAGGCTGGTCTTGAACTCCTGGCCTCAAGTGATCTGTCCACCTCTGCCTCCCAAATTGCTGGGATTGCAGGTGTGAGCCACTGCGCCCAACCGCTAATGATTATTTCTGTGGACAGAAGTATTAATGGTGATTTTCTGGAGGTGGGGTTATGGGAAGATGATGAGTAAGTCTTTAAGCCCAGTAAATGCCATTTCTTAAAATTTTCTATTTTCTGAAAGAATAAGTGGTTGAATCAGGATTGAAGAAAAATATCAGTTATTCAGTTACTGTTTTTGCTCCTTCAGGACAAGTTGAAAATTTAAAAAAATCTGTTTTTCAAACTAGAACAGTAGTTATTTATTATGATATGCTTGATATATAAGCAATTGTTTTAATTGTTACTAGTAACAACTTTTATTGACAAAGCATGTAATTCACATATATGTGCAACAAATTATTTTATTTATTTATTTATTTATTTATTTATTTATTTGAGACAGGGTCTTGCTCTGTTGTCCAGGTTGAAGTATAGTGGTGCAGTGACAGCTCACTGCAGCCTCAACCTCCTGGGCTCAGGTGATCCTCTCACCTCAGCCTCCTAAGTAGCTGGGACTACAGGCACACACCATCACACCTGGCTAATTTTTTTAATTTTTTGTAGAGACAGATTCTCACCATATTGCCCAGGTTACTCTTGAGCTCCCAGGCTCAAGCGATCTGCCCGCCTCAGCCTCCCAAAGTGCTAGGATTATAGGCATGAGCCACCGCATCCAGCCTTGTTTGTTAATCACCTTGTTTACGAGCAAATGCAAATATGTTCAAGCACAAATCATCTAAAATATTACGCTATATTTACTAATAGGTATTCTCTAAATTTAAAAAGGAAATCAAGAAAGATATAATTGTACTTTGAAACAGGTACTATACACCTAACTAGAGACTTAGGGTCTGCTTTTTCTGCTTCTTGCACTAACTAATTTAGAGATGGGGAAAGCTATTTTACACTCATTCTTCCCATTCAGACCAAGATCCAGATATGGATCTCTTATATATGAAGCCGTTGGGGACAGATGTGTTTTAGAATTCAGAATATTTTGAGGCTGGGCACGGTGGTTCACGCCTGTAATCCCAGCACTTTGGGAGGCCGAGGCAGGCAGATCACGAGGTCAAGAGATTGAGACCATCCTGACCAACATGGTGAAACCCGGTCTCTACTAAAAATACAAAAATTAGCTGGGCATGGTGGCACACACCTATAGTCCTAGCTGCTTGGGAGGCTGAGGCAGGAGAATTGCTTGAACCCGGGAGATGGAGGTTGCAGTGAGCCGAGATCATGCCACTGCACTCCAGCCTGGCGATGGAGCGAGACTCCATCTCAAAAAACAAACAAACAAAAAACTAGAATTCAGAATATTTTGAAGTTTAGCAAGGGAATAAGTACATATTCTGCGTATTCTATACTACACCCAGCAGTGTCTGTAGCAGCACCTACATGATCAAACATAGTATTTCTATGGTAAGATATATGAAGATTCATTCTAAGATGGATGAATAAGATTATAAATAGCCTCTTTACAGTTCAAGTCCAAATTTGGATTTCAAAAATCCATTTGGATTTTAGAATTATGAATAAGGGATTAGGGAAAATACATGAAGCATTTTCAAATCATCTTCTGTCATTTAGAATGAAAACATGGGAGAAAAAAGAAGAAAATGATTTGATATAGATGAGTTAAAACTGACAATGGATGAACATTTATGTGAATTATTAATAGTCATTAAAAATAACTCATCTCACTGAGAGGAGGACATGTCATATATGTTTGCCCAAAAAATGATTCTAATTTTTTGAAGTATTTTCATATGTATTTCTCAGAAGACATTCACATATTTGATTATTTTTAAATAATTCCAATAACGAGGTAGGATGAGTGTAAATATTCTTATCATTTCATAGCTGAGCAAACTAATGTTCAGAAAAGTTAATTGAATCTACTTAGCTTGTTTAGCTAGTAAATGGAGGAGCCAGGACTTTCTGACTAAATCTCAGTCTTTAAGTTAGGATATTTTCTTCCTATAAATAGGAGTAAAATAACCCAAATTTGAAAGTGGTTTGACTTTCTAGGTTAAGAGACATTAAGAAAATGATTCCTAGCACCACTGAAGGAGCCACTCCAACAGGTAGTGTCTGTTGGCTATCTAGAATTTTACTTTATTCATTTTTCTGAAAGATATTGTGGGGAGTTGAGGCATAGCTTATTTTCTTTGGGACATTTGGTCTGAAAATGATACAGTCTAATGATTTCCATAGCTACAATTAAATGTCACTCTGGACAGTTGATTCAGTAATTTAAGTAGTCACAGTAACTGAGAGTTGGTCATAGCATGCTATAGGAAATATTGCACCAAAAATAAAGAATGTGATGTGTAGGATGGAGATGGGGAATATGAGATGGAAGGAAGGTAGAATTTTACTTTGATTTGTAACACAATTTCCCATCTAATATATGTGTATTACATATGTAAACTGACAAATTGAAGAACAGGAATTTTATAAATCATCCTTTCTGCTTAAACTATGTAGCCACCTGAAAGTTTGTTGGTAACCAAAGATAAAAGAAGAAATTGGAAAGTGACATTTTATTTTATTTCATGAAGGGTATAGAAATAAGAAGAAACCTCAGGCCAGGTGCAGTGGCTCATACCTGTAATCCCAGCACACTGGAAGGCTGAGGCGGGGGGATCACTTGAGCCCGGGAGGTCAAAAGCAGCCCAGGCAACGTAATGAGACTGTCTCTACAAAAAAATTTTTAAAATTAGGCATGGTGGTGCATATCTGTAGTTCCAGCTACTCTGGAGGCTGAGGCGGGAAGATCACTTGAGCCCAGGAGGTTGAGGCTGCAGTGAGCTATGATCAGGCCACTGCACTCCAGCCTGGGCAACAGAGTGAATCCCCATCTCTTCTGGGAAAAAAATAAAAGAAGAAGAAACCTGAACTCAACTAAGACACGTATATCTTTGCAGAAACATGCTAAGGGACAAGATTTGCTTAAACGAGTATGTGAGCATCTCAATCTTTTGGAAGAAGACTATTTTGGTCTAGCCATTTGGGATAACGCAACCTCTAAGGTGAGGAGACTGCTTGCAGTTTAAGAAGCTGACAAAAAAATTGTTTTAATTCTTTTGTTGTTAAGAATGTATTTATACCTGCTTCTCTAAGCCAGTATTCTTAGAGTTATTCCTGTCTACTCTTATTTCTTAGATTTTCCTGCTGTTTTTCTTCTAGAATTAAAATTTTAAAGAAAAGACCATGCTGGTGTATTCTTTCATCATTGAAATAAAGTATATATTATATGTTTTTAAAAGGCAAGGAAAGTAAAGAGGTATGATGCACTGATTAGCAAGTACTGTAGATGTCAATAACTTAATATATTATGCAATTGGTATTGTATTTAATGCATGGGAGGTTTATAACAAATATTTGTTGAATGGATGATGTTATTAATATTATAATGACATATAATTAAATATAATTATAATTATAATTTGAAAGCAACATTATGAAACAGTAAAATCCCAATATTATTGAAACAGTCATAACAATGAATCTGACATTTCCTCCAACCTAAAAGGAAACCAGTTGTTAACTTTTGAAGGAAGTAAAAGAATGGACTTGGAGGAGGGAAGAAAGGTTAAGGACTTGGAGGAGGGAAGAAAGGTTTCAAGTCAGGTGTTTCACTTCAGAATACTTGAATTATTTCCTGGGCCAATTAATTGAAAATTGCAAATATTTAACATAAATCTAATGATGAAAGCTTTAGTCCAGTTTAACAAGTATTTGCAGGTGCTGTACTAGGTGATATGGATGCAGCTGTGAATAAGGTAGACATAGTCCCTGCCCTCTGGAACTTCCAGTTTATTATGAAGATAACATTAATTACTGGTTTGATGAGCACTACACAAAAGGAAATACAGGTTGTCAGGGGAGAGTATGGCCCGGGAAGTCTCCTCTGGGGAGGTGATGCCTTAGCTGAGAGAGACCTGAAAGATAAAATGGGCAAGTGAGGTGGAGAGAGAATGGCTTGTGTAAGAACTGGAGTTGAGAGAGTGACATTTCAGGAACTGAAAGCCATCTAGCCTAGGTGAACACAGGGTATGAGGAATAGAGTAACAGATGAATCTGGAGACGTATATGGCCAGGTTGGGGGGTGGGTGTAAAGTGGGGGATCCTAGAGTCTTGTAGACACTGAATTTAAGCCATTTAAGTTCATCCTTTCTCCAAGATAATTTAAGTGTATTAAGAAAAGTTGAAGGGCAGCAGCCTTTAATGGCTGCAAACTGTAGATTAGGTTGTGTGAGTTTGATAATGCAAACTAGAAGACATGGAATTATCCTTTGCCTAAACAAAGTCTATTTGTAGAATATACCTAAGTAGTTTACAAAAATTTCTTCCTTCTATGAATGACTACTAACTCAAACAGAACTGTGTTTGAGCACTAGGTTAATATTATTCTTTAAAGACTTAACCTTTACTTTGTCTCCCTTAAGGCCCAAACTAGCTTGTACTGGTAAATATAGCTAATATTTGAGTACTGTACATTTCAATATCAAGAAGAGAGTAAATCTCAAATGTTCTCATCACAAGGTCAAATATTTGAAATGATGGATAGTTTGATTCATTTGATTTAATCATTTCACATGGTATTAAAAAAAATCATAGGCTGGGCGCGGTGGCTCAAGCCTGTAATCCCAGCACTTTGGGAGGCCGAGACGGGCGGATCATGAGTTCAGGAGATCGAGACCATCCTGGCGAACACGGTGAAACCCCGTCTCTACTAAAAAATACAAAAAACTAGCCGGGAGCGGTGGCGGGCGCTTGTAGTCCCAGCTACTCGGGACGCTGAGGCAGGAGAATGGCCTAAACCCAGGAGGCGGAGCTTGCAGTGAGCTGAGATCCGGCCACTGCACTCCAGCCTGGGTAACAGAGCGAGACTCCGTCTCAAAAAAAAAAAAAAAAAAAAAATCATCACTTTCTGCCCCATAAATATATATACAACTATAATTTTTCAATGAATAATTTAAAAAATTCTAGCCTTAATTGAAACCACTATTTCCCATTAGTAAGGGAACACTGAAGTTAATTTAAAAACAAAACAATGCCCTCAAAACTACAGTGAAAAACTTTCTACAACTGTGAGCTAGAAAATTCTCCCATGAATTGGTGCGTTGGGAGGCCGAGGTGGGCGGGTCACGAGGTCAGGAGATTGAGACCATGCTGGCTAACCTAGTGAAACCAGGTTACTACTCTACTAAAAATACAAAAAATTAGCCGGGCGTGGTGGCGGGCGCCTGTAGTCCCAGCTACAGAGTCCCAGCTCGAGAGGCTGGAGAGTGGCATGAGCCCGGGAGGCGGAGCTTGCAGTGAGCTGAGATCACTCTACTGCACTCCAGCCTGGGCGACAGAGCGAGACTCCGTCTCAAAAAAAAAGAAAGAAAGAAAGAAAATTCTCCCATGAATCAAGGGAAATACTCTGAAAAGTGTTTTCTGTAAGCTCAGCAAGATAATTTTGATTACCAGAAATTGAATAGTTACATTGTGGGGGAAAAAACAACCAAAATTGATTTGAGAGTAATTAACAATCCTTTAATTTGGCATGTAAAGTCACCGAGTACCTACATCTACAAAATATGGCTGGAAATATTTTTTCCTGTGATCCAAGCATACTTACATTTCTAGAAGCTGACTCATCTAAAGCCATTCAGCAGAAGAAATAATTTCCGCTTACAGTTGAGCTTCTAGGGCCCACATTGGGACAAAAATTTTCAGTTACACTGAAAAATTTTCACCATTATTGCGATTTGTATTCTGTCCTGTCACCAAGTTTATTTTCTTTATAGTGGTTTTCACTTTTTTTTTTTGAGACAGGGTCTCACTCTGTTGCCTGTGCTAGAGTGAAGTGGTGCGATCTTGCTCACTGCAGTCTCTGCTTTCCACGCTCAAGCGATCCTCCCACTTCCGCCTTCCGAGTAGCTGGGACCATAGGCACGCACCACCATGCTTGGCCAATTTTTAAATTTTTGTATTTTGTAGAGACAGGGCCTCACTATGTTGCTCAGGCTGGTCTTGAACTCCTGGGCTCAAGCAATCCTCCTGCCTCAGCCTCCCAAAGGTGCTAAATTACAGGCATGGCCCACTGTGCCTTGCCACTATTGTAATTAGTTTTTGTTTGTTTGAGACGGAGCTTCACTCTTGTCACCCAGGCTAGAGTGCAATGGCGTGATCTGTGCTCACTGAAATCTCCATCTCCTGGGCTCAAGTGATTCTCCTGCCTCAGCCTCCCAAGTAGCTGGGATTAGAGGCATGCACCACCATGCCTGGCTAATTTTTTGTATTTTTAGTAGAGATGGGGTTTCACCATGTTGGCTAGGCTGGTCTTGAACTCCTGACCTCAGGCGATTCGCCCGCCTTGGCCTCCCAAAGTGCTGGGATTACAGGCGTGAGTCACTGCACCCCGACCATAATTAGTTTTTAAAGAGCAAATGTTAAATTGCTTTATTTATGTTCACTTATATATTTAGGTGTAAAGTGTTGTTAAAAGTGCTTAATATAAAAGCTTAATAACAAAGTACAAACCTGGCTGTGTCAGAAAAGTGCATTATTGTCCTTGGTAAGTATTTTTGGAAAAGAAAAGTTGGTACCTCTGAATCATAATCTGGCTTCAACTTCCCTGATAGTTTATAAGAGTCCCTACTTAGGAAGTCAATGGGCAAGTGAATCCTGGGAAATACAGGCCTTGTCATAGTCAGGGCATCGGCAGGTCTGTATGAACCAGGTTCTTATAGGACATCCAGCGGGAACATCGTCAAAGGGAATGGGCTACTCTATATTTTATGCTTCTAAGTTTATTATGGTCAACCTCCAGCTCAGAAGTAAGTCAAAACAGAGATTTTTTTTTTTTTTTTTTTATTAAAACAAGAGTCCTTAGCTGATCTCAGAAGCAGAGCACGGAAGGGAAAGTAAGAACTTCGTTAGCACATGGCCTGGGTAAATCTTGTACAAAAATGAATCTGGGGAAGATTTACCTTAGGACTGTCAAGTTAAAGGGTCAATACAGTAGCAAAAACACCTTAGTGATGGCAGGCCTTCCTTAATATGCTGTCTCTTGGCTGGGTGCGGTGGCTCATGCTTGTAATCTCAGCACTTTGGGAGGCTGAACTGGGTGGATCTCCTGAGTTCACGACCAGCCTGGCCAACATTGTGAAACCCCATTTCTATTGAAAATACAAAAATTAGCCAGGCATGGTGGCACAATCCTGTAATCCCATCTACTCGGGAGGCTGAGGCATGAGAATCACTTGAACCCAGGAGGCAGAGGTTGCAGGGAGCCAAGGTCATGCCTTTGCACTCCAGCTGGGGCAACAGAGTGAGACTCTGTCTCAAAATAAATAAATAAATAAATAAATAATGCTGTCTCTTAAGTCACAGTTGTCTCTTAAGTCATAGTTGTCTAGTCTAGATGGGTATCACGGTCTGTTTTGTACACAGCTGTCCCGGGTATCTCCCATCACTATCATCCTGCAGATGTGCTTTGCCTCTTTCCTGTGATGTTATTCCTGTTTCCTTTATCCTTGCTTTTTCTTGTGTTTTGATAGAGTGCTACTCCTCAGAAATGGTACATGGGATGCAATTGTTTTTGAGACATTACATGTCTGAAAAGATGGCTTTATTTTGCCTTCACATTTGATTGTAAATTTTGTTGGGTATAGGATTTTAGGCTTGAAATTATTTGCCTTCAGAATTTTGAAGGCATTGCTTCATTGTCTTCTAGTTTCCAGTGTTGCTCTTGAAAGGGCCAGGGCCGTTTTGATTTTTGATCTTTTATATGACTTTTGTTCCTCTCCCTCCTCCTTTACACAATCAAGTGAGTATGATCTTTTCTTTTTTCTTGTCCTTATGAAGTTGAGAGTTTACAATTATATATCTTGGTGTGGGTTGATTTTCATCTATTATTCTGGGCCCACGTCTATTTTTTACCAGACTGATTTCCTAAAGAATGTTATTTAGCATATTGCCTCGCCGTAATGTGGTAGGCCTTCAACAAATGTTTATTGAAAAAGTGAGACACATTGTTACACTTGAGAGAATAGCTTTGCCACATACTAGTTGCAAGTTAGGTAAGTTACTTGTCCTGTTTTCCCATTGGTAAAATGAGAATGATAATGAGATAATCTATATGAAAGCATGTAGAATCATGCCTGACGTATAGTAAGCATTCAATAAAAATAAGGTATTATCATTATTATTATGATAGTATTATTGGCTGGGCATGATAGCTCATACCTGTAATCGCAGCACTTTGGGATGTAGAGGCAGGCGGATCACTTGAGCCCAGGAGTTCGAGACTAGTGAAACCCTGTCTCTACCAAAACTGAAAAAATTAACTGAGTGTGGTGGTGCATACCTCTAGTCCCAGCTACTCGGTAGGTTGAGGTGGGAGGATAACCTGAGCCTGGGAAGTTGAGGCTGCAGTGAGCCATGAGTGCACCACTGCACTTGCCTGGGTGATAGGGACAAGACCCTATCTCCCAAAAAAAAAAAAAAAAAAAAAAAAAGATGCTATTATTGTTTTCAAATGAAATTACCAATTAATCAAGGCCTTGACTTTAAAAGAAAAGATTTGTGTGTTGTAATCTAGAGATGCATTCTGGAGCATCCTTCGGGTTGAATATTCTACCTGTTCTTTTCTTAGGATGTACAAAAGAACAGTGTATCTTTTACTTAAAATTGATTGTATTTAGCAAGACTATATGGCTTTATTTTATCTATTAGAAAAAAATAAAATCACCACAAATTTAGTTAAAGATCTAATTGGCTTTTATTTGTGATTCAAGTATTAGGCAGCCTCCATTCTACAAAATAGAATGAGGGCTCCCAATAAGCAATGGCAGAACAGTGGGTTTTGTAAGGTAGGAATAAGGAAACCAAATAATAGGAAAAAGCTGATTAGTTTATGTCGTTACTTTTCTTCTAAATGCTAAAGCAGAGAGGGCTTCCTTGTTAAACTGACTCAGGTAGACTGGAATCTCCTGTTTTCAGGAAAAACTGGTCTGTTTAGCATCTACTCACTTCCTTTAGGTTTCAGTTTGATTATGTGGTATTTAGTGTGAGTGACTCCATTTTGGTTTGGCCTGATCTGTTGGAGCCAGTGAAGAAGCTTAGACCAAAACAATGGCCTTCCATAATTTTTGTTTAACACTATCATTCCGTGTATATGTACTGTCAAGCCAAATTTCTAGATAAGACCCTCTCTAGAAGTACACAGATACTTGTTAAATGATTGAATCCATAAAGTTCATAGTAAATCATGGTCATCTAAGTTTTCTGCCATTCTGAAAATACAGAAGGTAATAGAGCTATACAGGCTTTGGGGGCTCACCCTCCCATTTTACAGATGAGGAAACTGAAGGACATAAAGGCAGAGTGACATCCTCTAGTTGCATAGTCAGTTTACTCCTGTAGCTCCTTGCCTGCTGCCCCTTCCTAAGTTATTTTCTTATTTAGCTTTTTACTCCTTTCCTTGATTTTACATTTCACCTGTAGTTTTTTTGTTTCCTCTACAGAATTAGTTTATGTTGTAGAAAAAAATGTGAGCCATAATACAATGAGAGAGAACTGTTTTCTTTCCATTCTCTGGTGTCTTCTTTTTGTGTATGTAAAGATTTGTCCTTTGTAGATGTAACTTCTGTCATTAACAGGTTTGTGCTTTGTTTGTAGACAGTTGAGTACATATAGCAGGGAGGAAAGTTTTCCCTCATATGGAGTGGCTTGCTTGTTCACTTTTCCTACTCACTGCATGATAATGGGCCTATTGCTAGGGTCTGGCAAGATAAGTGGAAAAGCAGTAAGAAGCAAACTTCTTTTTTTTTCAGGCTGGAGTGCAGTGGTACCATCTTGGCTCACTGCAACCTCCACCTCCTAGATTCCAGCGATTCTCATGCCTCAGCCTCCCACATAGCTGGGATTACAGGCACCCACCACCACACCCAGCTAATTTTTGTATTTTTAGTAGAGACGGGGTTTCACCGTGTTGGTCAGACTGGTCTTGAACTCTTGACCTCAGGTGATCCACCTGCCTCGGCCTCGCAAAGAGCTGGGATTACAGACATGAGCCACTGCGCCCAGCCCAGAAGCAAACTTCTATAGCTCTGTGAGAGATTTGTTGCCACTATGAATCAAAATTGTCAGTTAAATAGTTGCTTCCTATATTTTATTCCTGCTTAGAATTATTTACTAATGAATCAAGGACTTTTTCCTTGGGAGAAAAGTCACTTACATTAATTCCCCCTCCCTCCAAATTTCATCTGTAAGCAGAAAACTTGTGCTCTTCTGGTCAATAATGAGAATTTTAAATTAGGACTACATTCAATTCAATAGTATGTAGTCATTGTCTTTTTCCATCCATTTTCTGTGTCGATGAATTTTCTTACCTTTAGAGTCAGATAATCAGCTCTGTAAAGATCGTCAGTCAAACCAGAAGTCTTTTGCTCACCTTCACGGGCAAAGAGCAACCATCAGTGGAGTGACTATTAAGTCAAGAGTATGAGTAATTTAGTTTATAGTCATCTGAAAGGATTTATTGTTTCTCATTGATTCATGTCTGGCCTTGAAGGCAAATGGCAGTCACGGTTGTGTCTTTATTTTCTGGCAAATTAGAAAGATGAAGGGGAATTTTGTAGATATACTTTCAGAGTAGAGAGGCTGCATTTGTGATCTTGTCTTTTGCTACAGAGATTTGGGTCAACACTTCTAGTGAATTTAAATGTAGTTTTTTGTTTATTATTATTATTTGTGTGTTATCTTAGTACTTAAAGAATGAGACCTAGAATTACCTGTGCTCTAGAGTTTCTGTAACATATCTTGGAGCAGTGATTTGAAGTCAACATCCTAACAGCAGCATAGATAATTGTTATTCCTTGAATTAAGACAGGTAGACTTCTGGAGCTGTAGAAAAGTCTTTTACCTCAGAAGACAAGGATTTGTATAGATCTCTTATGTGTATGTGCGGGGGTTTTAGGACCTCCATGTAAGGATAGTTGATGACTAACTCAGGGAATGGAGTTCTTTTTTTAAAACATTATGACCTAAGGTTGTAAATGCTGCAAAAGATATGAAAGGCTCCTGTGTTAGTCTGTTCTTGCACTGCTATAAAGAAATACCTAACTAGGTAATTTATAAAGAAAAAAGGTTTAATTGGCTCATGGTTCTGCAGGCTGTACAGGAAGCATGGTGGCATCAGTTTCTGGAGAAGCCTTAGGAAACTTAGAATCATGGCAGAAGACTAAGGGGAAGCTGGCACGTGGCCAGAGCAGGAGGAAGAGGGGGTGGGATGCCACATACTTTGAAACAACCAGATCTTGTGAGAACTGTTATCACCAGAACAACACCAAAGGGGGAAATCTGCCCCCATGATCCAGTCATCTCCCACCAAGCACCACCTCCAACACTAGGGATTACAATTTGGCATGAGATTTGGGTGGGGATACACATCCAAACTATATCTGCTCCTATTCATTTGACCTCTTTAAACGCCATCTCTCTAGTTGAAACTTTATTAATCTATCCTGGTTTACTTCAGTAGCATCATTCATCTATTCTTTGTTCATTCATTCATAAACATTTGTTGTTCAGATAGTATCTGCCTTGTGCTGGGCAGAGCTATAAAAGACAGTCTGTTTCCTCATGGAGCTCCCAAACTGACTAGGCAATAGCAGTAAGATGGACACCCACATAGATGGGGAGTCAGAAGTGTTTTTCTAGAGAAGGTAATAACAGATATGAATTATAAGAGACAGTCAGAAATCTTCCAGATGGAGAAATAGGGAGAGAGTATTTCAAGTAGAAGAAACCACTTGTGAGAAGGTGTTTTGAAAGAAGAACCCATGGGAGACAGGTAATACTTCAGTTGAATGAATAGGTATCTGTATCAGGATATTGCTGCTCTTCATCTCTATATTATTTGGAAACTTGTTTTTTAAGCCAGAGAAGGAATGTAATTCTTTTTAATGCACAAGCTTAAATTCTGCTTAAAATGTTAGTATATTTAATTCTCGAGATATGATTGATAAAATGGACTCTTCAAAAAGAATCCATACCACTGAAAATATTCAGATAGAACTAGATTATTCAGAATTGTTATTTTAGGGGACATCCGAAGATCCTGCTTTTTTTTCTGTAGCTCTAACCCTTTCTTCCATGCTGTAACCATACTCTTTGAGAAATTGGTTTACATATATTATTCTCTATTTCCTTACTGCATATTAGTTTAACATAACACAAGAAAGGTGTAAATCATACATATATACCCCAAATAATTTTTTTTTTTTTTTGAGATGGAGTCTTGCTCTGTTGCCCAGCCTAGAGTGCAGTGGCTTGATCTTGGCTCACTGCAAGCTCTGCCTCCCAGGTTCATGCTGTTCTCCTGCCTCAGCCTCCCGAGTAGCTGGGACTACAGGCGCCCACCACCACGCCCAGCTAATTTTTTGTGTTTTTAGTAGAGATGGGGCTTCACCATGTTAGCCGTGATGATCTTGATCTCCTGACCTTGTGATCCGCTCGCCTCGACTTCCCAAAGTGCTGGGATTACAGGTGTGAGCCATTGCGCCTGGCCAGAGAATTTGTAAAAAGTGAACACATCTTTGTAAACGCCCCCAAGATAAGAAAAATGAACATTACCAGAACTCTAAAATCCCCTATTGTGTCCCTTCCAGTCACTACCTCCAACCCTTTATCTGTTGTTACTCCTCCCCACTCCCCGTCAAAAGTAACTTCTTCCTCCTGCCTGGGCGACATAGTGAAACTCTGTCTCTACAAATACAAAAAAATTAGCCAAGTGTGGTGGTGAGCACCTGTAGTCCCAGCTACTCAGGAGGCAGAGGTGGGAGGATTGCTTGAGCCAGAGAGGTGGAGGTTGCAGTGAGCCGAGATTGTGCCACTGCACTCCAACCTGGGTAACAGAGTGAGACCCTATCACAAAATTAAAAAAAAAAAAAAAAAAGTTACTTCATCCTGATGTCTAGCACCATCAATCACTTTTGCCTGTTTTTATACTTTGCATAAATAAAATCATACAGTGTCTTCTCTTAGGTCAGGTTTCTTTGGTTTCATTCATTATGATGTTTTTGAGATTCATTCATGCTGTTTTAAATAGCAATAGTTCATTTTCATTACTGTATAATTTTTTTTTTTTTTTTGAAACAGGGTCTCACTCTGTTGTCCAGGCTGGAGTGCAGTGGTACAATCTTGACTCACTGCAACCTCCACCTCCCTGGCTCAAGCAATCCTCCTGCTTCAGCCTCCTGGCCTCATTACTGTGTAATATAATATTTCATTGTTTGACTACACCACACTTTATGTACTCTACTACTGATAGACATTTGGCTTGTTTACAGTTGGGGGCTTTTATGAATACTTCTGCTAGGAACATTCTTACAGGTGCCTTTTGGTATACATCTTACCATAACCGTTTCTGTTGGACATGTTCCTAGGTGTGAGACTGACGGATTTTAGAGAAGGCATATGTTCAGCTTTAGTGATACTATCGAACAGTTTTCTGTAGTGGTTTTACCAGTTTACACTCTCACGAGTAATGAGCGAAAGTTTCAGCTGTGCCATGTTCTCATCTGCACTTGATATAACTCATTGTATTTTGATTTCTTCCTTTATTGCTCTGCTGAAACTTCTCTTACCAAGATAAATCTGACATTTTTTATCCTCATGTTACTTGTCCGTTTTGCAGTATTGATGATCTTAATTACTCCCTCCTTGAAACTTCCTATTCCTTTAGATACTGTGATACCAGCCTTTCCTTTCTTTCTCCTACCACTGTAGTCTCTTCTCCTCAATTTACTTCTCAGCTCTTTGTTCTCTCTCTATCCCTTAAATGTAAGGGTTCCCCAAGTGTTCCCCTTTATTTTCACTCTAATATATACTCCTTGGGTGATTTTTAAATCTTCTTTAATGGGTTCATCTACCACCTACATGAGGAAGGTGTCCAAATGTATATCTGGCCCAAATTTCTTTTCTGAGTGCCAGACCTGCTTATACAGCTTTCTATTGAAATATTCCACTTGGATTTCCAAAGATACTTTAAACATATACCTATTTAAATTATTGTACAATTTATTCATTCAGCTGTTTGATGTACATGTAGGTTGTTTCTTGTTGTTGCTATTTTTTCTTCTTTATAACATTTGTTCATTTTCCTTTATTTCCTGTTTTAGTGAATAGTGCCACATCCACCCAGTTGCCCAAGCCAGCAACTTGAGAATTATTCTTTACTACTATACCTTACCAACTCTCATCATGAGCCCACCCTTCCCCTACCTCCCATTTACTTAGTCACAAATCCTAATAGCTTTAACTGCTAATTTTTTTTCCTCTGTCCCATAGACTTTATCCCATCAGACCCTTTTGATGATCAATATCAATACCATTTATTGAATACTGGCTATGTGCTTTTAGTATACATCAAATAGTTTAACCCACAATAACTCTGTGAGGATGATAGTTTTATCCCAATTATACATATGAGAAAATTGAGGCTCAGAAACACTGTCTTATATAAAGTTACACAGCTGCTAAATAGTAGAGAGGGTGATGCAGGATTGGAATTCAAGACTGTGTGACTTCAAAGCCTGTACCCTTAACCATTATCCTCTGCTGGACCACAGTTATCACTCTGAACAACAGTGTCTTTTTTGGTCCCCCTGGCTACAATCATGCTTTCTCTAATTGATGTCACTCCTTTATTTTAAATCCTTCTATGACTCCTGCTTGCTAAGAACTTGATAAAGTCTAAGTTCTTAGCGTGGAATAATCTCCCTCCATATCTGGTCCTTACTGTTCTTTTCAGTTTTACATCTCTCCTCTTTGCCTCTATGGTCCAGCTGTGCTGAACCATATGCAACAACTCAGGTGTATTGCAGTCACTTTTATACTTTTGTGCCTAATTACTTCCTTTTCTTCTTTGCCTGGCTAACTCATTTGTCCTTCAAGACTCCATTTAGATCCCCCAGACATTCTATTAAGAAACATTTCCTAACTGACTTTTAAACCATTTTGGTGCATGTCCTCTGTGCTCTCAGAATACCCTGTGCACTATCATAGCACTAGCACATATTTTTATCATTGTAATTATCACACCTCGAGCAAACTGATTGTTCTCTTTTTGCCTCCTGATTAGAATGACAGCTCCCTGAGGACCAGTGCTAGTTTTCAATCTTTCTTTCTTTCTTTCTTTTTTTGTAACCACAGTGCCTAGCACATGGAAGCATTCCTCAAATATTTGTTGGCTAACTAAAATGCTAGGAATTCAACAATGTAAATTGAGCATAAAAGTACCTGTTCTTGTACACATTGATTTTTATTATCTCCAGAAGATTTTGTTTTTTATTTTGATTTGGAGGTGTAGATAATTGAAGCAATAACAATTTATTCTACATAGTAGCTTATACCCTGCAGTCTTTTTTTTTTTTTTTTTTTTTTTTTTTTTTTTTTTTGAGGCGGAGTCTCGCTCTGTCGCCCGGACTGGAGTGCAGTGGCCAGATCTCAGCTCACTGCAAGCTCCGCCTCCTGGGTTTCCACCATTCTCCTGCCTCAGCCTCCCAAGTAGCTGGGACTACAGGGCCCGCCACCTCGCCCGGCTAGTTTTTTTGTATTTTTAGTAGAGACGGGGTTTCACCGTATTAGCCAGGATGGTCTCGATCTCCTGACCTCGTGATCCGCCCGTCTCGGCCTCCCAAAGTGCTGGGATTACAGGCTTGAGCCACCGCGCCCGGCCTACCCTGCAGTCTTTATATGATTGACACAAAACTGGATTTGCCTTCCCTATGTCAAGTTAGTAGAAATTCTAGCACAGACTCAGAATGGCTCATAGAATCCCTGGAAGGAACTTGGCAGCTTGAGCTTACCTAAGGAGATTCTCTTAAAATAATGGAAAACATGGAGTCCTCTATGGTAAGAAATATCTACTCCAAAGTGGTAAAAAGTGGTAGTAGTTCTGGATTGCGTGATGTAAACCAAGGTTCTCAGAGGTTTCATGAAACTCAGTTGATGCTTTTAAAGTCTTCCTTTGCCTTTGAAAATACAGCAACTTTTTAAAAACTTTCTTTAGTCTAAATGAAAGACTAAGGAGAAAACACCCAGGTCACCCCTGACAGGGCTTAAGCAAGTATGTGCTTATTTTTATACCTTAGAACAATTTAATACTATGTGGCATTTATTTATGTATATTAATTTTCTGGTTTAATTGTGGAGTAGTATAAAAGAAAACTAGTCCTCTTACGTTTATTGTCTGTTGTAATGATTAAATAACAGTGAAAGTAGTATATAATCAATTTAAGAAATGTGGTGTTCAAGCCCATTCCTTCAATAGGGCAAATGGTATGTATGGTCACCATATGCTCTGCCCTTGTTGGTAGAGGGTCAGGAGGGGGACACCTTACTCCTTTTTTCTAAATACCACTATCTCTGGGTGCGGGAGCTGACACCTGTAATCTCAGCACTTTGGGAGGCCGAGGTGGGCAGATCACTTGAGATCAGGAGTTTGAGACCAGCCTGGCCAACATGGTGAAACCCCATCTCTACTAAACATACAAAAAAATAAGCCAGCCATGTGGTGGTCGCCTGTAATCCCAGCTACTCGGGAGGCTGAGGCAGGAGAATTGCTTGAACCCGGGAGGTGGAGGTTGCAGAGAACCAAGACTGCATCACTAAACTCCAGCCTGGGCCACAGAGCGAGATCCTATCTAAATAAATAAATAAAATGCCACTAAAATTCAATTTTAAATCTTTGGACAAGGGAAGGGGAGGAATTAGGAAGAGGCAAGAAAGGGGTTCCTGAGGTGCTAGTAATGTTATAATTCTTGTATGTTCACATTGATATTTTATTGATCTTTATACTTATGTTTTATGTACTTTTTGATATGTATCTTATATTCCACTAAAATGTTTTAAACATTTCTAGAAATTTAGAAATTTCTGTCTTTAAACATTTCTCAAAGGGATCTATGAACAATGTTAACGGTGAGGTTCTTTTCCAGTGCCCTTATTTTGCATGGTCCACCATGGGTTGAGGAGCCCTAGCCTAGGGGTGTGCTGATTCTAAGTGGAGTGGGAGAACAGTGAAGGACAACATTGGCGTGGGCAAGAGTAGTTCGGGAAAACAAAATATTTATTCATTCAGTAAACTGGGCACAAGCCATGTACTGAATACTGTGCTGATACAGAAAACTTTGGCCAGGCGCAGTGGCTCATGTCTATAATCCCAGCACTTTGGGAGGCCGAGCCAGGCGGATCGGATCACCTGAGGTCAGGAGTTGGAGACCAGCCTGACCAACATGGTGAAACCCCATCTCTACTTAAAATACAAAAATTATCTGGGCATGGTGGCACGCACCTGTAATCCCAGCTATTCGGGAGGTGGAGGCAGGAGAATCACTTGAACCTGGGAGGCGGAAGTTGCCGTGGGCTGAGATCGAGATTGTACCATTGCACTCCAGCCTGGGTGACAAAAGTGAAGCTCTGACTCAAAAAAAAAAAAAGAAAAAAAAAAGAATTTGAGACCAGCCTGGCCAACATGTTTGGCAAAACCCCATCTGTACTAAAAATGCAAAAATTAGCCAGGCGTGGTGGCGAGCGCCTGTAATCCCAGCTACTTGGGAGGCTGAGTCAGGAGACTTGCTTGAATCTGCAAGGCAGAGGTTGCAGTGAGCTGAGATTGTGCCAGTGCACTCTAGCTAGGGTGACAGAGCGAGACTCCTTCTCAAAAAAAGAAAAGAAAAAACTTGAAGGTGACCAAAGGTCAGGGTTGGAGAAGAAAATAAAAAGTGGATGCTGTCAATTAATTCTGGTTATAGCTATCTACTAGTCTTTATACACTAATATAAATAACCAAAGCTTACTTAGCTTTTGCTGTTTACTAATGTATTTACATGTATTAACTCATTTTATCTTCACAGTAACACTATGAAGTAGGCAGTACTACCAGTATCTCATTTTATAGATGAGGAAACTGAGGTACAGATTTCCTAAAGTCACTCAGCCAGGAAGTAGTGGAGCTAATATTCAGCCCAAATGTTGGGGTCCCTTTTTGACTGCTCAAAATCACTATGCTTTGTGAAATTAATGCAAAGACTATCAAAGGAAATGCAGGCTGATCTGGAGGCACTATTTGAAGATAGTCAGTGATCCAGCTTCCAGTACCCTGTTGTTTATGTGTTTTGGAGCTCTGTGTGAATGCCTTTTCTCCTTTTTACAGACCTGGCTGGATTCCGCCAAAGAAATAAAAAAGCAGGTTCGTGGTAAGTGGATATAGCTCTTTTTATAGTTCTTTCTTTCTTTTAGTAGGTCAGAGGATTTCCAACCATTTCTGGCTGTGAGTCAGTCACTTTAGAATCCTGACTACTGCAGATTGCTTTGAAATCGAGATAAAGCCTTCTCCTGGAAGGAGGAGATTTCATAATAGAAAAATATAGCAGAGGTGGATACTATTGAGATGTAGGTCAGATTTTGTTGATTTTTTTTTACAACTGGGCAAAGTTGGGGAAGATAGGAAGAGTTGAGAGTAACAGAAGGTGGAAAAGAACAAAGATAAGAAAAGAAAAAGGATATGGGAGTCAGTTCTCAAAATGGTAATTGCCTTCTAGGAGTTTGCTGCCGTGTCCTATTCCTTTTAAATTGTTCTGAACTATTGCATTAAAATTTTATGTTTTCCTCTTTATGGTTGTTTTCATCCCTTTTAACAGTCCTCTTCTAAACTGTAGTATAAAGGACTGTGGAAGAAAAAAAGAATGGAAGGACAAGAATTGCTTGCCACTGACCCTTCTGACATATTGGCTTTGCTCCTACCTCTAACTCTAATGTATAGTCCCGCTTTACACCCTGATCCGACTGGTGTCCTGGGATAAATATTTCTGGATTGAAAAAAGTATAGATTAGTATTTTGCAGTCCCAGGCCCAATGGCTAATTAAAACTGCCTGTCCTTTTAGTTTAGTTTTGAAGAAACTTCCAGGAAGTGCAATAGTTGTTATTTATCATGATTAGTAAGTTTTAACACTCACCTGAAAACAAACTTTGCTTTTCATTTGTTTCTTAGAAGAAAACACTTTTGTTATGGTGAAATGTTTTTCTTTAGACCCTGTTTGTAATTGTTTAGTTTTCTTAAGTGAAGAAACAAAACACTCTTTTGTACTGATAACTCTATGTTTGCTTTCCACCTATAAAAAGCTTGTTTTGGCCGGGCGCGGTGGCTCAAGCCTGTAATCCCAGCACTTTGGGAGGCCGAGACGGGCGGATCACGAGGTCAGGAGATCAAGACCATCCTGGCTAACACAGTGAAACCCCGTCTCTACTAAAAAAAAAATACAAAAATGTAGCCAGGCGAGGTGGTGGGCGCCTGTAGTCCCAGCTACTCGGGAGGCTGAGGCAGGAGATTGGTGTGAACCCAGGAGGCAGAGCTTGCAGTGAGCTGAGATCCGGCCACTGCACTCCAGAGAGCGAGACTCCGTTTCAAAAAAAAAAGCTTGTTTTAAAATGCAAGTCAGAGCAAACAAATATTTAGAATATTTGAGACACCACAAGAAAAATGTAACTCCTTGCTCCTTTCAATGAAAATACTTTTAATATGAAATATTAGGAACATATGATTATACAAGAAGATTCTTTAGGAGAAAAAGTTAACAGAGTTTATGATGAGTAAAAAAGAATATCTAGTGGATTATCTTCCTGGGTATTTAAAAAAAAATCTTGCTAAGAAAAGGAACCTTAATATTTTTCAGTTAAAAAAAATTATACCATCCTGGCCAACATGGTGAAACCCTGTCTCTACTAAAAATACAAAAATTAGCTGGATGTAGTGGCACATGGGAGGCTGAGGCAGGAGAATTGCTTGAACCAGGGAGTCGGAGGCTGCAGTGAGCCGAGATCGTGCCACTGCACTCCAGCCTGGAGACTCCATCTCAAAAAAAAAAAAATTACGGAATAATAAAAACACTTTGTTCAACATGGGGGAAAAAAACCCAAAAAACAATAACAAAAAAAACCATGTCCCTTACAAAAACTTTAATAGAGAATCAAATTGTAAACATTTTTTTAAGACAAAGGGAAGAATGACATTTATTGCAAAGGTGGAAGTTTAAGTTTTTTTTGTTTGTTTTGTTTTTGTTTTTTGTTTGTTTGTTTTGAGACGGAGTTTTGTTCTTGTTGCCCAGGCTGGAGTACAGTGGTGTGATTTCGGCTCACTGCAACCTCCATCTCCCAGGTTCAAACGATTCTCCTGCCTCAGCCTCCCAAGTAGCTGGGATTACAGGCATGTGCCACCACGCCCGGCTAATTTTGTATTATTTTTAGTAGAGATAGGGTTTTGCCATGTTGGCCAGGATGGTTTGGAACCCCTGACCTCAGGTGATCCACCCCCCTTGGCCTCCCAAAGTGTTGGGATTACAGGCGTGAGCCACCATGCCCAGCCCTTAAGTTTTTTTTTTTAATCACGCAGGTAATATATACCCATTGTAAGAAATTTAAACATTATAGGAAATTATCATGAAGAATGTAAGAGTCCTCTAAATCCTGTCTTCTGGATACAATCACTGTTAAACTGATATAATCTGCAATATTTTTTTCTAGGCACATAAAAATTTTACATTTTAAAAACACAAGTATATGACCGGTCGCGGTAGCTCACGCCTGTAATCCCAGCACTTTGGGGGGCCAAGGCAGGCGGATCACCTGAGGTCAGGAGTTCAAGAGTAGCCTGGCCAACATGGTGAAACCCTATCTCTACTTAAAATGCAAAAATTAGCTGAGTGTGGTGGCAGGCACCTGTAATTCCAGCTACTCGGGAGGCTCAGGCAGCAGAATGGCATGAACCTGGGACACGGAGCTTGCAGTGAGCCAAGATCATGCCACTGCATTCCAGCCTGGGCGACCAAGAGAATCTGTCTCAAAAAAAAGAAAAAAAAAATTGTTATAGATATTCAACAATAAAATTTTTTCCGTATTTCAAAAAATACAGAAAATAGAAGAATGACATTTATCTATTGCAGAATTAACATTTTTTATTAAAAATAGAACAGTACAGGTAAGATTTGTCTGTTTTCCTCTCAGTCCCATCTCCTTCTCTCCCTATCCATAGAAATCTATTGTTATGAATTTGAGGTGATACCTTTCAATCCATTTTATATATATATTTTTTCATATATCCATACTTACATACCTGTAGTATCGCTTTGTCTGTTTTTTTTTAAATCTCCCTCAGACCCAGCCTTACCCGTTTGGACCTTTTTCTGAGGTTTGTCAATCTCTTCTTCCTCCTAGCTTAATTTTTAGCTTTGATTATTCTCTTGGTTCTGGATAAGAAAGATCACCCTTCCTGGATGGGCATGGTGGCTCATGCCTGTAATCCCAGCACTTTGGGAGTCCAAGGAGGGTGGATCACGAGGTCAGGAGTTTGAGACCAGCCTGGCCAACATAGTGAAACCCCATCTCTACTAAAAATACAAAGAATTAACCGGGCGTGGTGGCAAATGCCTGTAATCCTAGCTACTCAGGAGGCTGAGCCAGGAGAATCACTTGAACCCGGGAGGCGGAGGTTGCAGTGAGCCAAGATGATGCCATTGCACTCCAGCCCGAGAGACAGTGCAAGACTCCATCTCTAAAAAAAAAAGAAAGAAAGATCACTCTTCCTTTTTGGAATAGTACAGAGCAAAAGCAAGAAATCTGTATACCTTCTATATATATTGTAAGTTACTGATACATAATTTCTACAAATTATGTCTTAAAATATAACCCATGTCTTTTCCTTCCTTCTCTTCTTTCCCTGCAGAGGTCACTACTGTCCAGAATTTTGTGTTAATGATTCCTTTGAATTTTTCGAAATGCTTTTTATTATCTATGAATGTATACCTAAAAATATAATGTTTTGTTTTATCTTTTTGAACATTGTGTAAATTGAATTATGTAACAGGTAATCGTGTGCATTTTCCTTTTCTTACTCAAAGTAATTTTTGTAATTCCTCCCTGTTGAAAAAGAAAATTTGCTGGGCGCAGTGGCTCACGCCTGTAATCCCAGCACTTTGGGAGGCCAAGGCAGGCAGATCACCTGAGGTCGGGAGTTTGAGACCAGCCTGACCAATATGGTGAAACCGCGTCTCTACTAAAAATACAAAATTAGCCAGGTGTGGTGGCATGCTCCTGTAATCCCAGCTACTGGGGCGGCTGAGGGAGGAGAACTGCTTGAACCTGAGAGGTGGAGGTTGCAGTGAGCCGAGATCACACCATTGCACTCCAGCCTGGGCAACAAGAGCAAGACTCCATTTCAAAAAAAAAAGAAAAGAAAAAGAAAATTTAACAAGCAATTTTTTTTTTTTTTTTTTTGAGACAAAGTCTGGCTCTGTTGCCCCAGCTGGAGTGCAGTAGCTTGATCATGGCTCACTGCAACCTCTACCTCCCAGGCTCAAACCATCCTCCCACCTCAGCCTCTTGAGTAGTTGGGAATACAGGCACGTGCCACCAGGCCTAGCTTTTTTTTTTTTTTTGTAGATACTGGGTTTCACCATGTTGCCCAGGCTGGTCTCCAACTCATGAGCTCAAGCGATCCACCTGCCTCAGCCTCCCAAAATGCTGGGATTACAAGCGTGAGCCACTGCACCTAGCCAATAATTCTTAATTTTTACTGTGAATGATATGAGTGACATCCTTATTTCTTCTTTTGCATTCCATTTCATGTTTTGAATGCTGACCTTTTTCCCCACTAAACTGATTTCACAACAGATCATGATCCACAGTGTAAAAAATACTGATTTAGGAAATGTGCTTGGAAGAAACAATTGCTAGATTATGGGTTATGTTTATTTTCATCTTTACAATAAGATATTGCCAAATTGCTCTCTTTTAAATTGTTTGTGACAGTTTATACATCCCCACCAATATTATGTAGGAGTTCTTGGTTTCCTGTGTCCTTAGAAGGCAGCAATTTTTTTTTTTTTTTTTTTTTGAGACAGAGCCTTGCTCTGAGGCCAGTCTGGAGTACAGTGGCATGATCTCGGCTCACTGCAAACTCCGCCTCCCAGGTTCAAGTGATTCTCCTGCCTCAGCCTCTTGAGTAGCTGGGACTACAGTCATGCGCCACCATGCCCAGCTAATTTTTGTATTTTTTAGTAGAGACGGGTTTTCACCATGTTGGCCAGGATGGTCTTGATCTCTTGACCTCATGATCCACCCACCTCGGCCTCCCAAAATGCTGGGATTCAGGCATGAGCCACCGTGCCCAGCCAGCAGTTTTTTTCAGTTATTAATTTTAAAACATTTTTTGACATAATTTCAGACTTTCAAAAATGTTGATAGAGTTCGTGGGGCCAGGTGCGGTGGCTCATGCCTGTAATCCCAGCATTTTGGGAGGCCGAGGCAGGCAGATCGCCTGAGGTCAGGAGTTCGAGACCGGCCTGACCAACATGGAGAAACCCCGTCTCTACTAAAAATACAAAATTAGCTGGGCATGGTGGCACATGCCTATAATCCCAGCTCCTCAGGAGGCTGAGACAGAAGAATCTCTTGAACCCGAGAGACGGAGGTTGTGGTGAGTCAAGATTACGCCACTGCACTCCAGCCTGGGCAACAAGAGCGAAAGTCCGTCTCAAAAAAAAGAAAAAGAAAAAGAGAAATGTTTGAATAATTTGAAGTACTTCCAACAATTAGAAACTTAGGTATAAACATAAAATTATTTTGTGTTTATTTTTATAGGTGTCCCTTGGAATTTTACATTTAACGTAAAGTTTTATCCACCTGACCCAGCACAGTTAACAGAAGACATAACAAGGTAAATAAGTAATGGTTACACATGTAATTTTTCGTATAGTAATGTATATGATGAGATAGTAATTCTTACCACCATAAGCTCTGCTAATTCCCTATTCAGAATGGAAGAAAAATAATGATATTAAGCAGCGTAAGATTGAAAGTTTCTGGTCACTTCAAGGCAGGCATGCAAATAAGTGAACCTAAAAGCCTTAAGTATCTGTGACCTGTATCACAAATATCAGCAAATTGGCAGGGGAACTGGCCTTGCTTATCATGGATATGCCAAGCTGTGGGCAGGGCTCCTACCAGCACCCTCCAAAGGGCAAGACACAAATATCATGGTAAAATGGCTCTACTGTTTTTTTTTGTTTATTTTTTGGGGTCTCTTTTCATACTCCTTTCCCACCATGTTCCTTCTTTTTGTTGTTGTTTTTTGTTTTTTGAGATGGAGTCTCACTCTTCTCTCCCAGTCTGGAGTGCAATGGCGCGATTCTGGCTCACTGCAACCTCAGCCTCCTGGGTTTGAGTGATTCTTTTACCTCAGCCTGCTGAGTAGCTGGGATTACAGACATGCGCCACCACGCCCTGCTAATTTTTTTTTTTTTTTTTTGTATTTTTAGTAGAGGCGGGTTCTCACCATGTTGGCCAGGCTGGTCTCAAACTCCTAACCTCAGGTGATCCGCCCACCTCGGCCTCCCAAAGTGCTGGTATTACAGGCTTGAGCCACCACACCCTTCTTATAGGTATCAAAAAAACTGAAAGTCTAAGTGTTATTATTTCTTCCTATCTCCCTTTTAAAATGTTTGATGAAGTACTTGATGCCCTGAACTGAATCTTCCTTGGAGCCCACCTAATTTATGAAATCTTGTACTCTTTAAAAACAGCCTACTGATGTCTTAAGAAAATGGCTTTTATTGGATTCTATAAAAATACTAACTAAAAAAGAAAAAGAAAATCAATATATTATAAAGTACTACTGTGCATATTTATATTCATGACATCTTGCGTAGGGTCTTATCCATAGTAGATGCTTGGCAAATGTCTGTTAAATTAAACTGTTGGTTGTTGAGTAACTGCTTTCTATTTCTGATTTTGCTGCCAACTGTCTGATTCCAGGCAGATTTAGTCTTTAGGCCTAGATAGTTTCTATACTCTCAAATAAGAGAATAGACTAACCTCTTTAAAAATCTGATTATTAAGTTCTATACAAAGTCAATATCATTTTTTTCTTATTATTTGTCATCTAGTCATCCTCAGTACATTCTTGAAGTTGAGATGCCAGATCTCTGCCTTAAAAAATTTCTTTGGTTATTTCTTTTTCACAGTAATATTTGTCTTTTGGAATTGCTACTTAATCATCTTTCTTCATCTAGGCTTATGTATAAAATAAAACACATTTCTAAAAATCTTTCCTAATTATTTACATTTTAGAGGAGTTTCAAATTTTTGTGCCTTGTTTGGCATTGTTCGGACATTTAAAAAACATGTATGTTGTGACTAATTAGAGCAAAATGTTATTTACTATCTTAGAAGCAAAGATATGATTCTAATTAATTTAGGAATTGTCAATTTAATAATACTTTCCTGTTTGGTAAAACAGTCTGAATTGGTCAACTCAGTCAATTAGAACACGTGGTAAGGAAGTCAGGGCCATAGGTGGCGAACGTTAGTTACACTGACGGAGAGAAAAGTGTCTGAACGTGGTAAGGCACTCGGTTTGTTGGACTGAACTGTTTTAACTGCAAACTGCAGTTCCCAGCAGTGTAGCACACAGATGGAATTAGTCTTACAAGGTGGCTAATAGTATGTAGAAGGCTGCATGCGACTTAACTCATCTTGGAGAGAAGATACACCAGAATGTTTATATCCTAGTGAAAATATGTCAGTAATGTCATCTTTATATATGAAGGACTATATCTGCACACTTGGCATAGCAATGTGACAGAAAAGAAAGGGCCTGGTTTTGGAGCCAGTCTTTATTACTACCTGACACCGAGCACACTAAGCTTCTGAGCTACTTCCTCATCTACAATCTG
Source organism: Trachypithecus francoisi (assembly GCF_009764315.1). Lineage (NCBI taxonomy): Eukaryota > Metazoa > Chordata > Mammalia > Primates > Cercopithecidae > Trachypithecus > Trachypithecus francoisi. Next base: position 95,729,242 of record NW_022681457.1, on the reverse strand, counting down.
GCAATGATACCCACCTCACAAGTTTTGTGTGTGTGTGTGAAGATTAGGTGAGATAATTTATGTATCTGTGGTACTTAGTATACTTAAAAAAAAATATTAGTTTCATTACTTCCTTTAGACTTCCCCAGCTTTTCCTCTTTCTAAACATGTGTCCAATATAGTTACAGTATTTTTTTAAGTTTTAATATGGAAAAATTTCAAACACACAGAAAGAGAAAAATAATAGTGCAGTGAACTACCATATACCCACTACCTAGATCAAACAATTATTAATATTATCTCATATTTACTTAATCGCTTTTTCTTCTGTCTCCTTATTTTTTCTCTCTCTCCCTTTCTCTTTCTCCCCTTTTCTCCTTTTTCTCTCTCTATATTTTGTTGTTATTGCTGACATAACATTTTTTCTCTTTTGCTGTAGATATTATTTATGTCTTCAGCTTCGGCAGGACATAGTTGCAGGACGGCTGCCCTGTTCCTTTGCAACCTTGGCGTTATTAGGTTCTTACACCGTCCAGTCTGAACTGGGAGACTATGACCCAGAACTCCATGGCGTGGATTATGTCAGTGATTTTAAACTGGCTCCAAATCAGACCAAGGAACTTGAAGAGAAGGTCATGGAACTGCATAAGTCATACAGGTGAGTATGTCTACAGGGTTTGTTCAGTGTTTGTTTTGGCAATGAGTTTAAACACTTAACATGGTATTGGTTCAGTGTTTGCCTAAGAGGGAGCATGGTGCCATGGAAAGAGTCAGTGTGAACTCAGTTTCCTCCACTGTTTGACTTTGGACAGGTTACTTAACCTCTCTTAATCTAAACTTTCTCATCAGATTAATGGTCATTGCATTGTAGGATGAAAACTAAATGAAGTAATATATGTAAAGCACTTAGCACAGTGGCTGGCTCAGTGCTTAGCAAACGGCAGCTATTATTATTTTTGTTTCCTTATCTTTTATTTTTTATCAGATTTAAAGCTCATTATGCTGCATTAGGTACCTTGAGTTCCTTAGACCAGGGGTTTTTAATTTGAGATCTTTATACACGGATAGATTTCAGAGGGCCCATGAAACTCTTGGAAGTATTTTTAAAAGTCTTTATTCACTGACTGTACTGCTTTTATACATGAAAATGATTGGCAATGTTGGGCGTTATCAAGTGATCAAGAGCAAGAGTTTACAGTCAGTCTGAGCTGAGTTGAAATCTTGACCTTGGTTCCAACCTTGTGAGCTTAGGTCTTTCAATTATAACTTCTCTGAGCCTCAGGTTTCTTGTATTTCTGATGGAGATTATCACCCCAGAGAAAATAGGGGGAAACTGCTAGGTTTAGAAAAGGTATTGTGGGCTGGGCGTGATGACTCACACCTGAAATCCTAGCACTTTAGGAGGCTGAAGCAGGAGGATCACTTGAACCCAAGTGTTTGAGACTAGCTGGGCAACATAGCAAGACCTCATCTCTGCAAATAATTTAAAAATTAGCCAGGCATGATGGTGCACACCTGTGGCAAGTAGCTGAGCTGGAAGGCTAGCCTGGGAGGTCAAGGCTGCAGTGAGCTGAGATCACACCATTGAAAGGTAATGTGTGTAAAATACTGAATACAATGTCACAATGTCTTTCACATGGTAAAAAATTCAGTAAATATTAGCTAATATTAAAGTGCCAGAATAATTTGTGTTTCTTCCTACCCATACATTCATTGTTACTTGAGTGATTTGCTATAGCTTAGTTCTATAAACTGCCTTAGCATATTAATGTGAAAGTCTGACCTTGGCCTTGAGTTAGTACCCTGAGTTATGTTAGCATGAGTTAGATTACAAAGCTTGAAAGGATCACACTGCTCAAAGAGAAATCCAAAGAGTGGTGTTGGTAGGCTTGCCATGGTAGTACAAAATATTCTTTCTAGCCTTTGAGCCATTTTGTTCTCCTAAATAGGATTGCATGGATTGGGATGCTTCAAATGAGAGAGTTGTAACTTAAGGTGTCCCAATTCTAGGTGTGTTATTGCCCCTGTAGGTTCAGGTTCCTCAGTCATGAGGACCATACTAAGGACTTTAAAGTCTACAACCCACATAGCAGGAGTCTTATAAGAGTTGCCCATCTCTCTTGGTGTCACACTATTTCCAAAGAGAACTGCACATTTGCTTTTTAAGTTTGGACTTATTCCAGTACCAATGTCTATAATCACTAAATACACCACTTTCAATTCAACTTGTTGATGATTATAACTTAAGCATGTTACATTGTCTTTGAATACATTTTTATTGCTTTTATTTTTCATTTTTATTTTTATTTTTGAGACGGAATCTCAATCTGTTGGCAAGCCTGGAGTGTAGTGGTGCGATCTTGGCTCACTGCAACCTCCACCTCCCGGGTTAAAGCAGTTCTCTGCCTCAGCCTCCGAGTAGCTGGGATTACAGGTGGCCACCATCACTCCTGGCTAATTTTTTGTATTTTTAGTAGAGATGGGGTTTCACCATCTTGGCCAGGCGGGTCTTGAACTCCTGACCACGTGATCCACCTGCCTCCGCCTCCCAAAGTGCTAGGATTACGGCACTTTTATTTATATTCTGGTTATGATTCTCAGCATTTATATATATAAAGATATATGATATATAAAAAAATGCATATATACATATATATATACAAGCAAGTACTGGAAAGAAAATAATTAGAATGTCAACACTGTAGGGAAATATTTTTATTATCTAATAATTTAAAAATATTTTTTATTAATTATAATATAACTTTGGGCATCAGTAAAATAGTAAAATAAAATATTTACTGCTGCCATAGAGCTGAACCTCAGAAAATGATGTCAGATTATGGTTGATACTTGAAATCTGTCTCTGATTTTTTTTTTTAAAGAGAGATGGAGTCTCACTCTCGCCTAGAGTGGAGTGCAGTGGTGTGATCATAGCTCACTGTAGCTTCAGTCTCCTAGGCTCAGGTGATCATCTCACCTCAGCCTTCTGAGTAGCTAGGACTATAGGTGTGTGCTAACATGTCCAGCTAATTTTTAAATTTTTTTGTAGAGCTGGTAGTCTCACTATGTGGTCCAGGCTGGTCTCAAACTCCTGGCCTCAAGACTTCCAAGGTGCTAGGACTACAGACATGTGCCTCTGCGCCCGGCCTAATGAGTCTTTTAATGGTTATCTGATCATAATAGAATCTCAGATTTGAGAGGACTTATAGTCTCTCATCTAATGCTTGATTCTTCTTTATAGAATTGTTACATAATCATCATAATAAGTAGCCAGTTATTGTGCATCTAGTCTTACGTGCCAGATACTATGATAAGCACTTTATGTACAGCATCACGTTTAATCTTTATAACCACCCTTTGAGTTAGGACAATGGTTCTCAAAGGGTGGTCTATGGACCCTGGAGATCTTCAAGATTCTTTCAAGGGGTCCATGAGGTCAAAATTATTTTTGTAATAATGCTAAGATGTTATTTGCCTTCCTCACTGTGTTGAAGTGGGTGGGGCACAAATCAAGGCAGTTGCGGCAAACTATACTAGTAGTCATTATATTGTTCTCCAGCATGCACTTGCAGTTAAAGCCAGCTTACCTTAGAATTTTCCTAATGAAGCAGCAAAAAGTATGAATTTTATTAAGTCTTGAATACATTTCTATTTAATATTCTGTGTGATTAGATAGGAAGTACACACAAAGCATTTCTGCTGCATACTGAAGCACGAAAGTTGTCTCAAGGAAAAGCACTTGTGCAATTGAGTTGTGAGCTGAATTGGCCATCTTTTTTTTCTTTTTTTGAGATGGAGCCTCATTCTGTAGCCTAGGCTGGAGTGCAGTGGCAGGATCTCGGCTCACTGCAAGCTCTGCCTTCCGGGTTCACGCCATTCTCCTGCCTCAGCCTCCCACGTAGCTGGGACTACAAGCACCCGCCACCATGCCTGGCTAATTTTTTGTATGTTTAGTAGAGATGGGGTTTCACCATGTTAACCAGGATGGTCTTGATCTCCTGACCTTGTGATCCGCCTGCCTCGGCCTCCCAAAGTGCTGGGATTACAGGCGTGAGCCGCCGCTCCCGGCACCCATCTTTTCTGTGAAACACCATGTTTTCTTGAAAAAATGACAAACTATGATTATTCGGACTTGGTTATTTGACATACATTTTCTCAAAAATGAAATGAGCTACTACTTTTAGGAAAGCAACTGACAGTATTTGTTGCTTATGACAAAATTGAAGCATTCCGGTAAAAATTACAATTTTGGAAAACTTTTATATATCCCCATGATCTTGACAGCTTTTAAAGACTTTTCTGCTAAGGTTGGTGGTAATTTTAATGAATGTGATTTTTTTATACACATATTGTATCAAGGTTTGGAAGATTTTCCTAACTTGGTGAACAAGTATTTTTCAGATTAGAAATGCACAATGTTAGATCATGCACAGGTAAAAGATTCAAAATGCAAGATAGACCAATGGATTTTAATGCAACAGTACAAAAAGTTCATTGATAAATTTCTACATTTCACATTGAAAATTATCTTTAAGAAACTACCATTGATAAATTTTAATATAATACCAGAAAAGAATATTTTAGACCAGGCCTAGTGGCTCATGCCTGTAATCCCAGCACTTTGGGAGGCCGAGGCAGGCGGATCACAAGGTCTGGAGTTCGAGACCAGCCTGGCCAATATGGCGAAACCCTGTCTCTACTGAAAATACAAAAATTAGCTGGGCATGGTGGCGAGCACCTGTAATCCCAGCTACTTGGGAGGCTGAGGCAGGGGAATCACTTTAACCTGGGAGGCGATGGTTGCAGTGAGCTGAGATCGTGCCATTGCACTAGAGCCTGGGTGACAAGAGCAAGACTCCGTCTCAAAGAAAAAAAAGAATATTTTAAATTCATAGTCACCCCTTTTCCAACTACATGTCTATGTGAGATCAGATTTCTTCACATACTGCCAAATCAATATATTGCAACAGATTGAATGCAGAAGCAATTGGGAGAATTCAGCTGTCTTCTATGCCAGACATTGAAGAGATTTGTAAATATGTAAAGCAAAGTTACCTTTTCATTACTTTTTCAGAAAATATTGGTATTTTTCAGAAATTATGTTATTTATGTTAAAAAATAATGGGATTATTGTTATTTTATTTTATTTTGAGATGGGGTTTCACTCTTTTCGCCCAGGCTGGAGTGCAATGGTGTGATCTCGACTCACTGCAATCTCCGCCTCCTGGGTTCAAATGATTCTCGTGCCTCAGCCTCCCGAGTAGCTGGGATTACAAGTGCCTGCCACCACGCTTGGCTAATTTTTGTATTTTTAGCAGAGACAGGGTTTCACCATGTTGGCCAGGCTGGTCCTCAACTCCTGACCTCAGGTGATCTGCCTGCCTTGGCCTGCCAAAGTGCTGGTATTACAGAGGTGAGCCACCGTGCTTGGCTGGATAACTGTTACTTTTTAGAAATTTAGTAAGCATTTTAAATTTTCCGTAGTTAAAACAATTTTAATATAGTGAATACTAATAGCTATAAGCCACATAAAGAAAAGCTCTTGGCCAGGTGCAGTGGCTCATGTCTGTAATCCCAGCACTTTGGAAGGCCAAGGCGGCCAGATCACCTGAGGTCAGGAGTTCAAGACCAGCCTGACCAATATGGAGAAACCCCGTCTCTACTAAAAATACAAAATCAGCTGGGCATGGTGGCACATGCCTATAATCCCAGCTCCTCAGGAGGCTGAGGCAGAAGTATCACTTGAACCCGGGAGGCGGAGGTTGCGGTGAGCCGAGATCGCGCTGTTGCACTCCAGCCTCGGCAACAAAAGCGAAACTCCACCTCAAAAAAAAAGAAAGAAAAGCTCTTTAGGGTCCTCAATAATTTTTACAATAATTGTTAAGAGAATAAAGAGGTCCTGAGATCGAAAAAGTTTGAGAACCACTGAGTTAGGGCAATAGGGCACCATAGTTAAAAGCTTGAGCTCTGGAGTCAGCCTTTCTTTAAATTCAGACTCCATTCCTTGTTAGCTGTGTGCCTCTCGGTAAGTTACTTAAGTTAAGCTTTGGTTTTTTCGTCTGAAAAATAAGGGCAATAATGTGAATTTTCTAATTGTTAAATCAGAAAATTTATATAAAGTGATTCGTACAATGACAGTATATAGTGAGAGTTCAAATACCTGCTAGGGCCGGGCGCGGTGGCTCACGCCTGTAATCCCAGCACTTTCGGAGGCCGAGGCGGGCGGATCACGAGGTCAGGAGATCGAGACCATCCTGGCTAACACGGTGAAACCCCGTCTCTACTAAAAATGCAAAAAATTAGCCGGGCGTGGCGGCGGGCGCCTGTAAACCCAGCTACTTGGGAGGCTGAGGCAGGAGAATGGCGGGAACCCAGGAGGTGGAGCTTGCAGTGAGCCGAGATCGCACCACTGGACTCCAGACTGGGCAACTGAGCAAGGCTCTGTCTCAAAAAAAAAAAAAAAAAATCTGCTAGGATAATAGTAATTCTCGGCCGGGCGCCATGGCTCACACCTGTAATCGCAGCACTTTGGGAGGCCAAGGCAGATGGATCACGAGGTCAAGAGATTGAGGCCATCCTAGCCAACATGGTGAAACCCCATCTCTGCTAAAAATAGAAAAATTAGCTGGGCGTGGTGGCGTGCACCTGTAGCCCCAGCTACTCTGGAGGGTGAGGCAGGAGAATCGCTTGAACCCAGGAGGCGGAGGTTGCAATGAGCTGAGATCGTGCCACTGCGCTCTAGCCTGGGTGACAAAGCAAGACTCCATCTAAATAAATAAATAAATAAAAATTCTTATCCTCACTTTACAAGTGACGAATGTTTGTGTCTTGGTTTGGAGAACTGGTTTTAAACCTTTATCAGAATTTAAACCCATTTAGGTGAAACAATCTCAAGGGACAAATGGCTATAGTTCAGTTGACGTTCTGTTAGGGATGTGGTAGAAATTGAGCAATAATGGATCACCATGACCAGAACATTTAGGAGTCTGTCATCTTGGAATTTACTTGCTCCTTTTTGGAAAGATTTGCAACCCTCACAAACCCAAAGGAACAGTTTAATTATGTTCAACAACATGGGATTTTAACTAATCCAAAGAAACTTCCTGCTGATGCATATGCATTTTACTATGCATTGGAAAGTGCAGTATAAGCACTTCTCAAATAGAAGACAACCTGCATAAATGGAATCCTTAGTAGTGGCCCTTTGCCCAGACTGGGATTTTAAAGCTATAATTAACACTTTAAATTTACACTAGCAAATCAAGCTTTAAAATTAATCGCCCTCCATTTATGGGTATTAGGAAGGTATGTAAACTTGTCTATTGTCCCCCACTTAATTATTTGAAATCACAATCCTTAATTAGGAGATATAGCAAACATTATTAAAAGGCGGTCACATAACACTGGAACTCACTGAATAGCTCTATCCTGATCCCACTTGCTCGAAATAAATGCAGGGAAACTTAATGTAACTTCTGTTTTTAATGAGCAAGAGTTAACCAGTGCCAGAGCTTCCTCGTCAGGTACTTTTGTAAGCTCAGTACTTGCAAGTAGTAAATTATTAGGTGGTACTGAATAAATTCAAGACAATACTTTTAATGGTTTAGAGATGTCTAATCTCTTCCCAGCTGGTTTGTTATGACTTTCAAAGGTCTTGGAAATTTTAGGGAAAACCTTGATCATTAAAATTTAAGGCAAAAAGTAATTTATTTTTTGATATTAATTTTTCAGATATACGTGTTGTGTTAACATGCACAGATGTCTGTAGGTGGTGAGATTATAGATTTTCTTTTCTGTGCTCTTAATGATATTTTCCAAGTTTTATACAGTAAATGTGTATGATTTTTATAATCGGAAAAAGCTTTCTGGCAACACTAGATGGGGCAGAGCAAGGTAGTCATCCATGCAGAGGGGCAGTCTGGCTTGGAATATTGAGGCCTAAGCAGAGTGAGGAGTGGGTTCATGCGTTGGAGGGTAGCCTGGCATGAAGAGTCAGAGCTCAAGTGGATGAGGATGGTAGTCATGTGTGGGCACCTGGTGGTGGGTTTCAGAAGCCAAGCAGAGCAAGAAGGGCATCCATGTGGGGGAAAGGCCTACACAGGATGTGGAGGGCATCCATACGGGGTGGTGCTTGATGCAGAGTGTCAAAGCCTAAGCAGGGTGAAGAGATGGTCCCACACCAGCAGTCAGAACCCTGGTGAGGTAAGGAGGACATCCACGTGTGCTGAGTAGCCCAGAATAGGGAATTCAAGGTTTAAGTAGAGTGAGGAGGGCATCCACATATGGTAGGGGTTTGTGGCTGCAATGAGAGATTATATGATTATATAGAGGGAGTGATTAAATTAGTCAATGTATTCAGGGTAATGGGAGCCAGGTTTCTCACTGTCAGTAAAGGGAGACACAAATTATGGAAAGGGAGAAACAAAAATGAACCCGGTTAAGATATTGCGTTAAAACTGGAAGCTTCAATGTGAACTTGTGGTTTCCAATATATAGATAGGTAGATATAGAAATATAGATGTGAAAAGGTAGATACATACACAGATACATACTCTAACTCTACATTGTGTCAGAAGGAAGTACTGGAAAAATGATGGGAAATGGTCAGGACACAGAATCCAGCTTAGAGAGGTTCCCACTGACCATATCTGGGGCAATTTAAGCATTAAAATAGATAAGGAAAAGAATTGATATAATGCATTGAATAAAACAAAAATTCATGAGTCAGTACTGATATAAATAAATAAATTGAAATTTTAAGGCTGGGCATGGTGGCTCATGCCTGTCATTGCAGCACTTTTGGAGGCTGAGGTGGGCTGATTGCTTGAGCCCAAGAGTTCAAGACCAGCCTGGCCAACATGGTGAGACCCCATCTCTACAAAAAAAAAAAAAAATTAGCTGGGTGTGATGGCACATGCCTGTAGTCCCAGCTACTGGGGACTGGGCAACAAAGGGAGATCCTATCTCTACAAAAAATAAAAGTATTAGTAAATTAACTGGGTGTGGTGGCACATGCCTGTGGTCCAGCTACTCAGGAGGCTGAGGTGAGAGGATCACTTGAACCCAGGAGGTCAAGGCTGCGGTGAGCCATGATGGTGCCACTGCACTGCAGTCCGGGTGACAGAGCAAGACCCTGTCTCTTAAAAAAAATTTTTTTGGCTTGGCGTGGTGGCTCACGCCTTTAATCCCAGCACTTTGGGAGGCTGAGATGGGCAGATCACGAGGTCAGGAGTTTGAGATCAGCCTGGCCAATATGGTGAAACCCCATCTCTACTAAAAATACAAAAATTAGCCAGGCATGGTGGCGGGTGCCTGTAGTTCCAGCTACTTGGGAGGCTAAGGCAGAAGAATCGCTTGAACCCAGGAGGCAGAGGTTGCAGTGAGCCGAGATCGTGCCACTGCACTCCAGCCTGGGCAATGGAGTGAGACTCTGTCTCAAAAAAAAAAAAAAAAAAAACAAGAAGTCCTTGAATTAGAATTATATATTTTAAAAAATTGTAAAGGGACCTTGTTATGTTGTGCAACCTGAAGTGCAGTGCTATTTACAGGTGTGATTGTAACTCGCAGCCTTAAACTCAAGCAATCTACCTGCCTCAGCCTCCCAAGTAGCTGAGACTACAGGTCACCACACCCAGCTAAAATTATTCTTTTTCTTTTTTTAGAGACGAGGTCTCTCTGTGTCGCCTAGGCTCATAGACTCAAGCAATCCTCCTGCCTCAGCCTCCAGAGTAGCTAGAACTATAGGTGCGTGCCACTGAGCCTGGCTAAAAATTAGGTAAAAAAATTTTAAATGCAAACATCAGCCAAACTTCAAATATAAATATTATTTTCAACTAACAAGGAAGTTTTAAAGATCTCTCCTTATTTGTTTGTTTGTTTGTTTGTGAGATGGAGTTTCACTCTTGTTGCCCAGGCTGGAGTGCAATGACGCAGTCTCAGCTCACCACAACCTCTGCCTCCGGGGTTCAAGCGATTCTCCTGCCTCAGCCTCCTGAGTAGCTGGGATTACAGGAATGTGCCACCATGCCTGGCTAATGTTGTATTTTTAGTAGAGATGGGGTTTCTCTGTGTTGGTCAGACTGGTCTTGGATTCCCTCAGGTGATCCATCCGCCTCAGCCTCCCAAAGTGCTGGGATTACAGACGTGAGCCACCGTGCCTGGCCTGATCTCTCCTTATTTTTTAAAGCATGCTTATTTATAGAAGCATGTAACTACATACTATGAAATTTAAATCTGTATTCAAATTGATTGACCCCCATTAATGTCCCTTAGGGTAGGGTAGGAGGAGTGAGTATAGGGAAGATTTTATCATAATTACTTTATTTAATGTTTTAAAATTTGTCTTCAAATTCAAGTGATCCAAATTCTGTCTCTTAATTTTATGATTTGTGTGCAGATGAACCACTGGACTATCAGAAAACTAAGGCTGCAATAATAACTATTCATGTCTATAAAGCAGTTTTACAACCATTATCTCATTTTGATCCTAATAGTAACATTCATTCATTCAGCAAAAACAAAAAAGTCATTGCCTATCCTAGTATCTGGAAATATGCATTATTATGATTGTTTCATAGAGGAGATGGAGTGAGACACTGGCTGGCCACTCATAAGTACCAAAGCCTGGATTCCAGCCCAAGTATTGTGACTTGAGTTCTGACTTAAGTCTGCTGTCTCAATTAAGGGTCCTAACTTGCCTGTGATAATGTAATCCCTGAGAACCTGTTTCTTCAACAGCAAAATGAAATTGTTGTACTCTTTTTGTTCAAGCTCCTTTCCAGCTTCAGAATCCTAAAATTCAGCTGGAGTGGTGACCCACGCTTGTAATCCCACCATTTTGGAAGGCCGAGGCTGGAGGATGGTTTGAGCCTAGGAGTTCAAGATCAGCCTGGGCAATATGCCAAGACCCCCTCTGTACAAAAAATAAGAAAATTAGCTGGACATGATGGCATGCATCTGTAGACCCAGCTACTCAGGAGTCTGGAGGTGGGAGGATCACTTGAGCCTGGGAAGTGGAGGTTGCAGTGAGCTGTGTTAGCACCATTGCACTGCAGTCTGGGTGACAGAGTGAGACCCTGTCTCAAAAAACAAACAAAAATTCTAAAATTCATCTCGTCGATAACGGTAACAACAACAACAGAAACAAAATAGGAGTGATGTTAACTAGAAAAAAATGTAACTTAGATGGAAAAAATTAAAAACTACAAAACGTTCCTGAAATGTTTTTAATGACTTGAATATACAGACTTGCATAAGGGGCTAATTTTCCCATTCTCCTTTTTTAAATCTTCAATTTCAGGTTCATTAATAAATAGAATTAGGTGTGATGCTTCAGTGCTTGTGAAAATAAGTTTGTTCATGAAGGCTAAGTCAGTAACAAATCCGCAGCCTCTCTCCTGTTATATACATATTTTGGTGGTGGTTGTTCCAAGGAATCCTTTGTCCTTTTAATTAGGGTAAAGACAGATGGATTTGGAAGACACTTTTCCTTGTTAAATGAAGAGACCCCTGCAGCTTTCTGTAGCTTGAGGCAGTCTTATGGGAAACTGGCATTTACATGTTTTTCCCTTAGGGATGTGGCTGCCTTATTGTTACTGTTAAGTTATACTTGATTGGTCTGAATTGTGCAGCATTAGAAGTGAAATTTTTGTCTTGAAAGCTCTATATAACAGCTCATGAACACTTTTCAAAAGAGGGGAAATTTATAGAGGAGAAGAAAAGACTCACAGCGAGTGTTTAGACAGTGAGACTGACTGTTTTCAAACAAATCTAATTCATTATATGCCTGGTAATGAAGACATATTAATAACAGAGAAAGCAGCCCCATTATCTATGTGCTTCTGTTAACCAGTTTATTTTGTTTATATCAGTGGGCAGGACACCATCTGTTACCAGAAATTTTCTTTTCATCAAGCCTGCCCCGATTAAGAGTCCTCAGTTAAGTAACATCAGCTGCCCTCTTGTTTAATTTCCATAACTCAATTCAGGGGTATGGAGAGAAAAAGGCAGCTATAAGAGGATATTGTAAATTATACCATGCCCTCTGAGGATTTAATTTGGTCATCTCCTTGGCAAGAAAAATTAGTGGGAGGAGCTTATGTATGTTGGACAAAAAGAGTGAAGAGAAGGGGGCAGAACTAATGATAGATGAAATAGCTTTAAGGAAATTGTTTAGTAGGATTAAAAAAAATTTTTTTTGTAGCTTTTCGGTCACTTTTTGTTTGCTCACATTGTCTTTTTCTAAGGTATATTTTAATTATTTAGATACAGGTAGTGATGAGTTCTGTTCCATAATAACCTACTTTCAGGACTAGGAAATATAGCTTACATACATAGTGGTATGTATATGTTCATGTGTTAAAAATACAATGAATATGTAAATGTTACTGTAAATGATGACACTATAACACTGAAAGAATTTTATGTTTTTATTCTATCAAAGGTCCATGACTCCAGCTCAGGCTGACTTGGAGTTTCTTGAGAATGCTAAAAAGTTGTCTATGTATGGAGTTGATCTTCATAAAGCAAAGGTAATGATATCTTTGCCCTTTATTAATATGTATGTGGAAGACATATGATACATGTCTATTATGTATGTATCACATCTGTGTCGTATAATACTTCTTACCAACATCTGGGGTATTTTAAAACATTCAAAAGAGATAGTAGACTAGACACAGCAGCTCATGCCTCTAGTCCCAGCTACTCGAGAAGCTGAGGTGGGAAGATCACTTGAGTCTAGGAGATGGAGGGTACAGTGAGCCATGATTGTGCCACTGCACTCCAGCCCTGGCGACAGAGCAAGACCCCGTCTCAAAAAAAAAAAAAAAAAAAGAGTACTTCTTGTTATCGTTTTAAGTGTATCAGTTAAATCAGTCAACTGTATCAATTGAATTTGCCCCTTAGCAATTCCACCCTCAGAATAAAGTTTCATATCCAAACTACTGTTAAGATCAAAAGATAGCCCCTAGAGAAAAAGAAATTGATTTTCCTAACATGCAGTAACATTTGAAAATAGAGTAGTGGGCAGCAAGGCCTGTTTCACAGCTAGCATCACCTACATCGAATCACCGAAGATGTTCATTCAATATGTAGATCCCTGAGCTTCTCTCAGATGTATGGAATTAATTTGGAGGAGAGGTTCTAGAATCTCCAGATTTAAAGAGCATCCAAATGATTCTAATTCATGCTTGAATCTGAGAACCATTGGCCTAAAGTAGTGGTTCTCAAAGTATGGTGTCTGAGTCAGCAACGTTTAACATCACCTAGGAACTTGTTAGAAATGCACATTTCAGGCCTGATCCCAGGCCTGCTGAGTTAGAATCTCTGGGGGTGGAGCTCAGCAATCCATTTTAACAAGCTCTCCAAGTTATTTTGATACACACTGAATGAACCACAGTGGCTCATTCAAAAACCAGTTGGGTAGGGCCCTGGAAACTTGAGCTTTAATCCTAGTTCTACCTAATAAAACCTACCAGAATGAATACTTAAGGAAAGCCTCCTTACTTCTCTTATCTTCAGCTACTAAAGTTGCTGGGGAGGTTCAGTGCCAGTGTGGTGGCTCACACCTGTAATCCCAACAATTTGGGAGGCTGAGGCAGTTGATCGCTCAAGCTTGGGAGTTCAAGACCAGATTGGGGAACATGGTGAAACCCCGTCTCCACAGAAAATACAAAAAATTAGGCATGGTGGCACGTGTCTTTGGTGGTCCCACCTACTCAGGAGGCTGAGTTGGGAGGATTGTTTGAGCCCAGGAGGTAGAGGCTGCAGTGAGCCTAGATTGCACCACTGTACTCCAGCCTGGGTGACAGTTGAGACTCTTATCTTAAGAAAAAAAGTTGTTCTGGATTGTTTTGGGCTGGGTACTACAACTTCTATGAATCTCTAACGTATAGGAAGATCCAGTACATCAGGTTAGGTATGTTTCTAAAACTGAAATGGCTAGATTTTGCTTCACAATTCCTGCTGGAAACTGGTGTCAATTCAGGTATTGATGGAGTCAGGCAGCATGTTCCTTTCCCAAATATTATAAAGCAAATTGTTTCTCCAAAGTGAAATGTAGTTATACCCACAAGCTTTAAAAATTTAAGAGGGCGTCTTCTCAGAAATTCTCAGTTACATAGTCACTGAATTGGAACTGTATGTAATTCCTACTTCTCTGTTATAACACAGGTAGGCACTAATATATTTCTCTATACTCATTGTTGAGGAAAGAGTAGTCAAGAAGCATTTAACTTTGTGTTTTGATTGCTTAGCTAAACAAACTGTTAGCTGTAGGGACTAACTTAGGTGAAATTTATTTTCTTTGAATTACAGACATAGATGATTAATATTACATATTTAATTTTTTAAAGTTGTCTTTAATAAAGAGGCATGTCAATATGATTTCATTGTGCCTTAATGTAACTTCCTGACTTAGGGATCATATTTTTAATTTAATATACTTAACATCAATTTTAATAACCTAAGATTGTCTTGTGCTGAGTTTATAAAGGAATAGAGTCAACTCCTACACTTAACATGATTTCTGGAGCTGTTAACACTTTATCATAAAAAATAAGAATTATATTAATAATTGTGAATGTGTATTTGGTAGTATACATAGCTCCAAGCCCTGCTCTCCAGGAAGTCATGACTGCTGATTTAAACATAATAGGTCCATAAATTATAATTGTTAGGCTGACCTTTATTATTCATTGTATGTTTTGCAACTGTTTTTGATTGTTATCTTCAGATTATCTAGTAATAGTCAACAGTGTATTGAGTACTTTGCTCCAGACTGAAATGCTAACATTTTTCTTTTTCAGGACTTGGAAGGAGTAGATATCATCCTAGGTGTCTGCTCTAGTGGCCTTCTGGTTTACAAAGATAAGCTGAGAATTAACCGCTTCCCTTGGCCCAAAGTGCTGAAGATTTCTTATAAACGTAGCAGCTTTTTCATCAAGATTCGGCCTGGAGAGGTACAGAATTTGTATTTCCTTCCCCCTAAACCAGACACAGACTGTATTTGAAATATCTACATTTCCATTTTCCTTATTAAGTCGTCTGAGAAGTCTCTCTGTAGTTAACTTTTCAAGGGCTGATAATTCTGTTTTCTAAGTTGATTAGTCCTGTGATGCTGCTGCTTTTCCTTACGACTGGTCTTCTGGACATTTCACTTTTTGTATGTAAATATACCATTGCAAAAAAGTTAAAGTTGGACTGATAGATTTGTTCCTTACTCCAAGCAAAAACTTAATGGAAAAATATTTTAAAATTGAGTAGCATGAGATTTTAAAATTATTTATGGGGATAAATTACTCATGTTTGGCACCACCAATCCCTTACCTTATATAATTAAAATTTATTTGTATGCATAGCTTCTTGTGGTTACTGAGAGTGGGTTCTAGGGCCAAGTTCTAGATTTGTAATAGAGTTGGATGTTCAACTTTGTACCAGTTAATTCATTTATTAGTTGGTTTCAGGATATACTAGTGCTGGCCAAATTTAACTTTTGTATAGAAGAGCCGTTATGGAATAGCATAAAATTGTTTAAGTAGGAATTAAAGTTTTTAAAACAGTTCTGGGCCGGGCGCGGTGGCTCAAGCCTGTAATCCCAGCACTTTGGGAGACCGAGACGGGCGGATCACGAGGTCAGGAGATCGAGACCATCCTGGCTAACACGGTGAAACCCTGTCTCTACTAAAAATACAAAAAAAAACTAGCCGGGCGAGGTGGCGGGCGCCTGTAGTCCCAGCTACTCGGGAGGCTGAGGCAGGAGAATGGCGTAAACCTGGGAGGCGAAGCTTGCAGTGAGCTGAGATCCGGCCACTGCACTCCAGCCTGGGCGACAGAGCGAGACTCCGTCTCAACAACAACAACAAAAAAACAGTTCTGGCTTCTTTTCTGCTACATACTAAACAAAAGACCGTACAAATCTAAGGCTTGGCTTCCTTATCATTTGAGCAGATAATACCTTCTCCATCATAGTTATTTGAAGATCAAATGAGATGACAGCTGTATAAGTTCTATATAGGAAATGATACTAACCTAAGGTGGCTTTTTTGTGTGTTTATCACCATCTGCTGGCGAAAAATGGCTCATTATTTCTGCCTGCAAATTCTGAATGTGAAACCTTAAAACTCTTGGATAGGAATTACCATAGAAGCATTTATTTTGTACCATAATTATGTACCTTTGCCTAACAACAGAGCAATCAGTGTCTTCCCTTAAAATTTCAAATTCAAGAGTTATTCAATCAACAAATACTTATTGAGAGCTTTCCTGTGTCGGACACTATTCTAGGGACTAGAAATATAACAGCAAATTAGAATCCCATCCCTCACACATGTTAATATGATAATGGGAAGTCCTTGACCTCTAAAAATGTAAAATTCTTATTTAAGAAGGCAATCAGGAACAATAGGATTTTGAGAAACAGTATTGTGGCAGCAGTAGATGATTTAGCAGTGGCATGGTATGGTGAAGAGGGTGAAAATCTGGTTCTGTTATTTCACAGCTGTGACACTGAGCAAATAACTTACTGACCTCAGTTTCTTCATGTGTAAAAATATAGATGATACTATCTAATCATAGTGTCACTGGCAATAGTAGGCACTCAAAATAAATGTCAATTTCCTTTTCATCTTATAAAATATACTTAAAGTAGAAACAAAGAGGCAAGAGGTCAACAGAACAGTGTTTCTAGTAGCCCTGGCAGAATATGGTTTGCTTCAGTGTAAAAGGAATCTGGATAAATTAATGATCAATCAGAGGAAAAAAGAAATATTTAATGATTCAAGAATCTGAGATTCGTTCAAGAGATCTACTGTACAACATGGTGACTAACATTGATAACAATGTATTGTATTCTTGAAAAATTGCTAAGAGACTAGATTTTAAGTTTTCTCACCTCAAAAAAAAATTATGTCAGGTAATACATATGTTAATCAGCTCAATTTAGCCATTTCACAATGTATACATATTTCTTGGGGTTTTTTGTTTGTTTGTTTGTTTGAGATGAAGTCTCACTGTGTCACCCAGGCTGGAGTGCAGTGGCACGATCTCAGCTCACTGCAACCTCCACCTCCTGGGTTCAAGTGGTTCTCCTACCTCAGCTTCCTGAGTAGCTGGGATTACAGGTGCGTGCCACAATGCCCGGCTAGTTTTTTTTGTATTTTTAGTAGAGACGAGGTTTCACCATGTTGGTCAGGCTGGTCTTGAACTCCTGACCTTGTAATCTGCCCACCTCAGTCTCCCAAAGTGCTGGGATTACAGGCGTGAGCCACCGCGCCTAGCATGTATACATATTTCAAAACATGTTGTAGATGATAAGTATGTACAATTTTTATTTGTCAATTTTAAAACTGGATTTACCTGTAATCCCAGCACTTTGGGAGGCCGAGACGGGCGGATCACGAGGTCAGGAGATCGAGACCATCCTGGCTAACACAGTGAAACCCCGTCTCTACTAAAAAATACAAAAAACTAGCCGGGCGAGGTGGCGGGTGCCTGTAGTCCCAGCTACTCGGGAGGCTGAGGCAGGAGAATGGCGTGAACCCGGGAGGCGGAGCTTGCAGTGAGCTGAGATCCGGCCACTGCACTCCAGCCTGGGCGACAGAGCGAGACTCCGTCTCAGAAAAAAACAAAACAAAAAAACAAAACAAAACAAAAAAAAAACTGGATTTAAAAATCTGGCTTGAAATAAAATCTTTAGCTCCTATTACTAATTTCTTTTGCTTAATAATATTGATTGATCGGAGGACTTGGTCAATATCCCATTCCCTGTTCATTGAATAGTGTCCCAAATGCAGACAGTGACTAAGGAAAAGTAGTGTCTGGACAATCAAAAGGTAACTTAATTGTGTCTCAGAAAAATGTATAGTGAATGTGTGTGTGTTTTCTGGAAAAAAAAAAAAAAAAGCGTAAATTATATGAGATGCATTCCCTGGCTTTCTTACTTTGGAAAAAGCCACCCTCAGTGAGTGAATTTCTTTCAATAAGTAGGAAAAAATTTCAAATGACATTTTATGTCCTTAAATTGGTAACAGTGGCCTCTTCTGTGGCACCGTATTTCTCTGGTATTGTATCACTGTGATCTGGTACTTTATCACATGTAATACTTCATGTCCCATGTTTATTTGTGTTTTTATAGCAAGAACAATATGAAAGTACCATTGGATTCAAACTTCCCAGTTACCGAGCAGCTAAGAAATTATGGAAAGTCTGTGTAGAACATCACACGTTTTTCAGGTATTATTCTCACTTATTTTTCAAGGATAAATTATTTATAACATTTCTATTTTAAGCCTGCTATTAAAATTCCTTTCATTGTGTGACTGGCACTGTTTTATTTAGCTCAGGTGAGATCATCTTAAGCAAGACAAAATGAATCCATTTCTCTCCCTTTGAGTTGAAAAGTATGCCTCAACATTTCCAAAGCACCTGTCTGTGTGTGGTAGAAGGAAGAGAGGAGTAAGGAATGAGAACCTGTATTTACTAGGGACTCTGGGATTGCACTAAGTAACTAAAGTCAGTCCAATTAAGGGGAGTTACCTTCACTTACCTCCACATGGAATTTTTTTTTTTTTTTTTGAGACAGAATTTCACTCTTGTTGCCCAGGCTGGAGTGCAGTGGTGCGATCTCAGTTCACTGCAACCTCCGCCTCCTAGGTTCAAGCAATTCTCCTGCCTCAGCCTCCCAAGTAGCTAGGATTACAGATGGCCACCACCATGCCCAGCTAATTTTTTTTATTTTTAATAGAGACGGAGTTTCACTATGTTGGTCAGGCTGGTCTCAAACTCCTGACCTCAGGTGATCCACTCGCCTTGGCCTCCCAATGTGCTGGGATTATAGGTGTGAGCCACCGTGCCTGACCGGAATTTTTATTTTTATTTTTTTGTTTTGTTTTGTTTTTGTTTATTTTTTTTCCACATGGAATTTCTGTAAGTAATGCTTAACTAATTTTTGTGGGGCTTTTATACTATAAGGTTAAAGATGTGAAGCTGATTTTTTTTTTTTTTTTGAGATGGAGTCTCGCTCTGTTGCCCAAACTGGAGTGCAGTGGCAAATCTCGGCTCACTGCAACCTCCGACTCCTGGGTTCAAGCAATTATCCTGCTTCAGCCTCCTGAGCAGCTGGGATTACAGGTGCACACCACCATGCCTAGCTAATTTTTGTTTTTGTATTTTTAGTAGAGACGGGGTTTCACTGTGTTAACCAGGATGGTCTCGATCTGCTGACCTCATGATCCACCCACCTTGGCCTCCCAAAGTGCTGGGATTACAGGCGTGAGTCACTGCGCTGGCCAACCTTGAAGCTGATTGTTAGCTTAGCTCTAATGAAACCCAGAAAGGGAGCACACAGAACCATATTTGAAGCCCAATAGTACCAGATAATCAGAAGACAGAAGAAAGTATTTCCTCTGCTGTTTGTTTGTGATGGAGTCTTGCTTTGTTGCCAGGCTGGAGTGCAGTCTGTGATCCTGGCTCACTGCTTCTGGGTTCCAGTGATTCTCCTGCCTCAGCCTCCCAAGTAGCTGGGATTACAAATGCCCACGACCACACCTGGCTATTTTTTATATTTTTAGTAGAGATGGAGTTTCGCTACATTGGCCAGGCTGGTCTCAAACTCCTGACCTCAAGTGATCCGCTCGCCTCGGCCTCCCAGAGTGCTGGGATTATAGGAGTGAGCCACCGTGCCAAGAGGCCGTATTATTAACCCCTTGAATTCATCTACCAAGCATTTTCTGTGTGCTTACCCTTCTTGTATGCACCATGCTAGGCATTGGGAATATACCACAAGATAATTCTAGTCTCTCTCCTGATGGAACACCCAATCTAGTAGAGAAGACAGATCTTAGACAATTAATTACTTGTATTGAAAGGAGAGTTAGCTAGTTATTTATCAGTTTGCCATTTTTTTTTTTTTTTAATGAGACAAGAGTCTCACTCTGTTGCCCAGGCTGGAGTGCAGTCGCGTGATGCCTCAGCCTCTCAAGTAGCTGTGACTACAGGTGCACACCACCATGCCTGGCTAATTTTTAAATTTTTAGTAGAGACTGGATTTCACCATGTTGACCAGGCTGGTCTCGAACTCCTGACCTTAGGTGATCCACTTGCGTTGGCCTCTCATAGTGCTGGGATTACAGGCGTGAGCCACTGCGCCCGGCCCAGTTTGCCTTTTTTTTTTTTTTTTGAGACGGAGTCTCGCTCTGTCGCCCAGGCTGGAGTGCAGTGGCCGGATCTCAGCTCACTGCAAGCTCCGCCTCCCAGGCTCACGCCATTCTCCTGGCTCAGCCTCCCGAGTAGCTGGGACTACAGGCGCCCGCCACCTCGCCCGGCTAGTTTTTTGTATTTTTTAGTAGAGACAGGGTTTCACCGTGTTAGCCAGGATGGTCTCGATCTCTTGACCTCGTGATCCGCCCGTCTTGGCCTCCCAAAGTGCTGGGATTACAGACTTGAGCCACCGCGCCCGGCCCCAGTTTGCCTTTTTAAGAACGTTTCGTTATTATGGGAAATTTCATCTGTAGCAACAGTACAATAAAATCCCCTTGTATTTATCACCCAGCTTCAATAAGTATCACCCCAAAGCCAATCTTGTTTCACCTATATCCCTACCCATTCCTTCCCCCACTTCCAAGATTATTTTGAAGCAAATCCCAGGCCTCATGTCATTTCATTCATAAATAAACTTGATTCTTAAAGAGAGAGAAATAATCCTGATGTATTTTCCTTCTATTTATATTTTCATATAATAGCACTATAGCACAGTCAACAAGAAGAAAATTCAAGGAAATTAATATTTCATTTATTTCAAAATGAAACATGAGGGTGCATTTTATACCCAGTTAAAGAATCTTAGTTATTGGCATTAACACATTTATTTGTGCTTTTATCATCCCTCCTTCTTTAAAAATCAAACCACAAAAGTAGAATTTTTTTAAAAAGAGCAAGGAGGAGTAAAAAATAGTGATTTTTGAATGTTTAATACTTGTGGTATAGATTTCAACTGCAGCCAGTATACTTTCTTGTAGGAAGGCATATTTAAATCCATTGCATCAAAATAAGAGGATACCTTAAAATGTAATGCTCCCTTACATAAAAGAAAGTGTATGTTTGCTGAATTGAAATTAATTACCTCAAAGGGAAAAAGTACTCTCTTTTTGTTAGTATTTGATGTAGGAATTTATATATTTATTCAACAAACATTTATTGGGTATCATATTTATGCCAGGCACTATGCCAGAAGCAAAAACACAAAGATGAATAAGCCATGGTGTTTGTTCTTCACTCCTAGAGAATTCAGTCTTATAGGGAAGACCAGTATAGAAATAGATTGTTTAATTCAGTATGGTACAAAGAGTACATAGAATACCATATAGGGCCGGGCGCGGTGGCTCAAGCCTGTAATCCCAGCACTTTGGGAGGCCGAGACGGGCGGATCACGAGGTCAGGAGATCGAGACCATCCTGGCGAACACGGTGAAACCCCGTCTCTACTAAAAATACAAAAACTAGCCGGGCGAGGCGGCGGGCGCCTGTAGTCCCAGCTACTCGGGAGGCTGAGGCAGGAGAATGGCGTAAACCCGGAGGCGGAGCTTGCAGTGAGCTGAGATCGGCCACTGCACTCCAGTCCGGCGACAGAGCGAGACTCCGCCTCAAAAAAAAAAAAAAAAAGAATACCATATAGGAAAAAGATGGGGTTCCTAACTGAGTTTAAAAATATACCAAATAACCTGTTAAATAGATTACCAGGCATTAATTGAGTTTGGAGCGCATTTGACAAATCTGTCATTCTAGTAGAGTGGAAAAAGAACTCTGGGCTTGGACTTTGTTTCTGCCTAATATCCTAACAGCTGTGTGACCTTAAACAAATAACTTCTTTTTTGCGGTTCAGTTTCCTTTATCTATAAAATAGTGAAAACATTACTAGGATGTAGTAAAAATACTGCAGTGCTGTAAAAACGTTTTGAAAACTGTAAGGCCCTTTCTATAGAGATATAAATGATATTATTAATGTAGGTCCCAACTAAATTATACTGGTTGCTTTGAGAAATGACAAGCCAAAATAATGATTACTTGATAGAAAATTTCTTAGTAACTATATGGAAACCCTAAGAATTGTTGAAACTTTTTTATTCTTGATTTTGTTTTTAATTTTACACTTTTAGAATAAGATGAATATATAATAATATGACTATTATGATTTTCCCCCCAGATTGACATCTACAGACACCATTCCCAAAAGCAAATTTCTTGCGCTAGGATCCAAATTTCGATACAGTGGCCGGACTCAAGCTCAGACCAGGCAAGCTAGTGCTCTAATTGACAGGCCTGCCCCACACTTTGAGCGTACAGCAAGTAAACGGGCTTCCCGGAGCCTCGATGGAGGTTTGTATTGCATATTAATTATTTCTTGTGATCATAATTCATTTGGAAAGATAAAGGAAGTACAGTTATCTATAAGAGAACCAAATTAAAGCAGCTCAGGATTGGGCCTGGTGCGGTGGCTCACACCTGTAATCCTAGCACTTGGGGAGGCCAGGGTGGGTGGATTGCCTAAGTCAGGAGTTTGAGACCAGCCTGGGCAACACAGGAAAACCCCGTCTCTACTAAAAATAGAAAAAATTAGCTGGGCATGGCAGCATATGCCTGTAGTCCCAGCTACTCAGGACACAGAGGCAGGAGAATTGCTTGAACCCAGGAGGTGGAGGTTGCAGTGAGCCAAGATCACACCGTTGGACTCCAGCCTGGCTGACAGAGTGGGACTCCGTCTCAGAAGAAAAAGAAGCTCAGTGGTAAAATGAAAGGGATCTTACTAATTGTCTAATCTTAATAGAACCATCTTAAGAAAAGGAAAATAGAGATTCAGAGAGTAACTAGATCATGGTTCCACTGCTAGGTAGCGGTAGATCAAACACTACCAGAATTAGAATTATAAATCTACATCTATCAGAATCTTTACCACAGAGTAAAAATCTAATGTAGTATGCTGAACTGAAGCCCTCTTAGTGTTTAAAAATAGCTATTATATTTTTCTGCCGTCCTGGTAACACAGGAGGCTGCAGTGACCTATGATTGCACCTCTGTATTCCAGCCTAGGCCACAAAGTGAGAGACACTGTCTCTAAAAAATAAATAAATAAATAATAGCTATTTTCTATAGTAGAAAAGAGGAAAAGGGTGTCTGCCTTACTACAACAATGTTTTTTTTTTTTTTAATTTTTTTATTTTTTGAGATGGAGTTCCACTCTGTGGCCCAGGCTGGAGTGCAGTGATGCAACCTCGGCTCACTGCAACCTCTGCCTACCGAGGTTCAAGTGGTTCTTCTGCCTCAGCCTCCCGAGTAGCTGTGATTACAGGCACGTGCCACCATTCCTGGCTAATTTTTGTATTTTTAGTAAAGATGGAGTTTCACCATGTTCACCAGGCTGGTCTCAAACTCCTGACCTCAGGTCACCTACCCACCTCGGCCTCCCAAAGTGCTGAGATTACAGGTGTGAGCCACTGTGCCCAGCCATACAAGAATAATTTAAAAGGAAGTGTGTCACGTGGCAATTATGGATAGGAAACGCCAATATCCTATTGTTGGAGTCGCCAAATGTTGTTTAAATAAAATAGGGAGGAAATACACAAATTTCATGATTGTATATACTGACAGAAGGTCCATCTGAATTGATATATTGTGGGAGGATCTTCTAAGTTAGCATTTGAGACCATTACTGAAATGAGGTAATAAGCTACATTCAGTTCCTTATGTCACTAAAAAAAGAGTGGCTAATAAATAAAAATTCAGGCTGGGTGCAGTGGCTCACACCTGTAATCGCAGCACTTTGTGAGGCCAAGGTGGATGGATCACATGAGGCCAGGAGTTCGAGATCAGCCTGGCCAACATGGTGAAACCCCGTCTCTAATAAAAATACAAAAATCAGCCGGGCATGGTGGCGCACTTCTGTAATCCCAGCTACACAGGAGGCTGAGGCATGAGAATTGCTTAAACCCGGGAGGCGGAGGTTGCCGTGAGCCAAGATTACGCAACTGGACTCCAGCCTGGGAGACAGAGTGAGACTGTCTCATAAATAAATAAATGAATAAATGAAAGTTCAGAAGGGCTGGGCATGGAGGCTCATGCCTGTAATCTCAGCACTTTGGGAGGCTGAGGCAGGCGGATCACTTGAGGTCAGGAGTTCAAGACCAGCCTAGCCAGCACAGTGCAGCCCTGCCTCTGCTAAAAGTATAGAAATTAATTGGGTGTGGTGGCACACGCCTGTAATCGCAGCTACCCGGGAGGCTGAGGCACGAGAATTGTTTAAACCTGGGAGGCGGAGGTTGCAGTAAGCTGAGATGGCACCACTTTACTCCAGCCTGGGCGACAGAGTGAGACTCTGTCTCAAAATAAAATAAAATAAATAAAAGATATAAGTTCAGAAGGCAATAACCCAAATAGGGTATTATTGATTACCTTTATTATTTGTTACCAGTGTACAACCCTATGCTAGCTACTGTAAAAGCAAGGTACATGTTGTTATGTGCATATATAGTGTAGAGGGTAAGGATTTGGGTTCTGGAATCAGACAGACCTGATTCCAATATCAACCCTAGCATTTATGAGGTATGTTCTCAGGCAAATTACTTCATTTCTCTGTGCCTCAGTTTTCTCATTTGTAAAATGGAGATGATGATAGTATCATACTACCTCAGAGTTTTCATGAGGAATAAATGAGGTGGCGTATGTATGGTACTTAGCACAATGGCTGGCACTTAATAAATTCCCCCCCACAAAATGTTAGCTATCATTAAGATACTGTTTTTCTGGCTGCAACATTTGTATCATCCGGAACCATGCTACTGTATTCTGGTTTGTGATGTTTGCAGACCCTCTCATGAGGTATGTAGACCATTATACAGCAGCCATAGTCACTATTTGGAAATTCCCTACTAATTGAGTATTTCTTTTTTTTTTTTTGAGGTGGAGTTTCGCTCTGTCACCCAGGCTGGAGTGCAGTGGCCGGATCTCAGCTCACTGCAAGCTCCACCTCCCGGGTTCACGCCATTCTCCTGCCTCAGCCTCCCAAGTAGCTGGGACTACAGGCACCCGCCACCACGCCCGGCTAGTTTTTTTGTATTTTTTAGTAGAGACGGGGTTTCACCGTGTTAGCCAGGATGGTCTCGATCTGCTGACCTCGTGATCCACCCGTCTCGGCCTCCCAAAGTGCTGGGATTACAGGCTTGAGCCACCACGCCCAGCCTGAGCAAGTATTTCTTTCCATGATGTGAGGAAATTTTTTAATAGAATGTAAAAAGATCCTTTTTACAATGTTCCTCTTGGTTTCATAGTTTAGTCATCTCTTGTGCTAGGTAATGTGCTAGGTGTGAGTCCCTGCCCTCATTGGATCTTAACCTAATGGAGGATATTATAATATTTATCATAGTGAAAGAAACAAGGCATTATGAGAGCCTATATCCTTAATTTAGAGGAATCGGGAAGGGGTCAGCCACATTTGGAAAAAAGATCACCTAAGCAATAGGACTTTTGTGCTTCCATGCTGTGAGTCATGCTGTTTTGTTTTGTTTTGTTTTGTTTTGTTTTGTTTGAGACAGAGCCTCACTCTGTCGCCCAAGCTGGAGTGCAGTGGCACAGTCTCAGCTCACTGCAACCTCTGCCTGCAGGGTTCAAGTGATTCTTGTGCCTCAGCCTCCCAAGTTGCTGGGATTACAGGCATGTGCCACCACACCTGGCTAATTTTTGTATTTTTAGTAGAGATGAAGTTTCACCATGTTGGCCAGGCTAATCTTGAACTCCTGGCCTCAAGTAATCTGCCTGCCTCAGCCTCCCAAAGTGCTGAGATTACAGACATGACACCCTCCACCCATTTTTTTTTTTTTTTTTTTTTTTTGGTGTTTTTCTACTCTCCTGAGGGACTGTTTTTAATAGTAATAATACAAGTCATATTGTGTGCTTTGTCTTAATCTTCATGAAAACACTATGAACTAGACTTGAAGATTAAATAACTTTTCTTGAGACATAACATCTGATAAATGGAAGTGCTAAGAGTGGAATTCAGGTTGATTTAACTCCAAAACTCATGTTCTTTCAGGTACATATTTATTACTTTGTTCAACAATTTTTCCTGTGGGCCGGGTGGTATTCCAGTCACTAGAGATACAGCTGTGAGCACACAAACATTGTCTCTGCCTTCATGGAGCTTACATTCTGTCACTGGAAACAGAGAAGAATAAAACAAAATAATTTCAGATGGTGATGAATGCTGTGAAGAAAATAAAACAGGATAAGGGATATAGACTATCTGGGGAAGGGGGAGATTAAGGAATATTTCAGATTGGATGGTCCAATCTAATTTAGAAGGCTTCTCTGAGGAGCTTCATTTGAGCTGAGACCTGAATTATGCGAAGGAGCCAGCCATCTCAAAATCTAGGGGAAGAGCCTTGCCGAAGAGGGAGTAGCGAGTACAAAGTCCTGAAGGTAGGAATGAGCTTGCCATGTGTCTAGAGCAGTGTTGTCCCATGGACCTTTCCGTGCTGATGGAAATCTTTCATTTTGTGATATCCAGTTCAGTAGCCAATAGATACATGTTTCTGTCCACTAAGAACTTGAAATGTGGCTATGTAACTGAGGCACAGAATTTTAATTCCAATTTAAATAGCCACATGTGACGTGTAGCTCTCATATCAGACAACATAGGTCTAGATTCCAGAAAATGAAGCGGTGAGGAGTACAAAATAAGTGAGGTCAGAGAAGTAGGTGGGAGCCAGATTGTATAGGGCCTTGTGGGCCACAGTAAAGAGTTTAGATTTTATTTCATTTGCACTGGGAAGCTATTAGAGAGAGTGATGTAATCTGAATCCCATTTTTAAAAGATCGCTGACAGCTGAATAGTCCATTGAAGTGTCAGTGAAAGAAGCAGGGTGAAGGCTGTTGCAGAGTCTGGGACAGCTTGGACTTGAGTGTTGGCAACAAAGACAGGGAAAAGTAGTCGAGGATACATTTGGAGATAGGGCTGACTGAATTGCTGATAAATTAAGTATTGGAGATGATAAGGAAAAGAAGCAAGTTTTATTGCTTGGCTTAATTATTTAGTAGAATGAGAAAATCTGGGAGAGTAGCAGAGTTGGGGATATGGAAAATAAAAACTTCGATTGTGGATAAGTTAAGTTTGAGGCATAATCATTTAATCTTCATGTCTTTGCTATATTCAGGTAACACTATCAGGCATCTCCCTCCTTGCCCAGTAAATCACCTTACGTCCAGTTTACCTTAGGTATGGGGAATTATCTTTTTATCCTCATTTTTCAGGTGAGAAAACTGAGGTTGGAAAGTTTAAGTGACTTGTTCAGCATCTCACAGACAGTAAGTTGCAAGCTATGACAAAAATCCAGGTCTGTTTGATAGCATGTTCCATGGCTTTTCCTGCTAAATGGAGTTTCATGGTTATATAGATACTATGCCTGATGTATTGCCTTTTCCTGATAGCAAAGATAACCAGAGTCAAATGTTAATGAGCTTTGGTACTTTGAACAAGTTAGAAAGTTTTACAGAAATCACATCTTGACTGCCTTATTACATTTATATTCTGGAAATTTTTTTTAAGATGCATGGTCTTAACTTGTCCTGGTAATTACCACAGTTCTTGCTACAATGTATTTAATAAATAAATATTGGCTGGGTGTGGTAGCTCACACCTGTAATCCTAGCACTTTGGGAGGCTGAGGCGGGTGGATCATTTGAGGTCAGGAGTTCGAGACCAGCAAGGCCGACATGTTGAAACTCTGTCTCTACTAAAAATACAAAAATATTAGCCAATTAGCTGGGCATGGTGGCACGTGCCTGTACTCCCAGCTACTCAGGAGGCTGAGGCAGGAAAATCGCTTGACCCCAGGAGGCAGAAGTTGCAGTGAGCTGAGATCACACCTGCACACCAGCCTGGATGACAGAGTGAGACTCCGTCTCAAAAATAACAATAAAGTAAAATAAAATATCATTCTGTCCCCACTGCATTTCAATGTCACCTTTGTTATAAATCAGGTGACCATAAATTTGGGAGTTCATTTCTGGTCTCTCTAACCTCTTGTATTCATCGTTGTCTATCCTTGTGTCAATACCACACTATCTTAATTATTCTAGCTTTTATGAGTGTTATCTAAGTTCTCTAACAATATTCTCTAAGATTATCTTCGCTATTTTTAGCCCTTAGCATTATCTTATATATTGTGGAATCAGATTTTCAATGTCCACTAAAAAAGTCTTAATAGTTTTATTGAGATTTAGTTGATTATATGAATCAGTTTGGAGAGAATTGATATTACTATAATATTGAATCTTCTGATTCACAAACATGCTATAACCCTCCTTTTGTTTGGGTTTCCTTTAATTTCTCTTAGTAATGTTTTGTGATTTTTGGTGTAGGTAACTTGTGCATCTTACATTAGATTTATTCTTAGAGATTTGATGTCGTTTGCTATTTTATATTAATATTATTAGACAGGGTCTCTGTCATCCAGGCTGGAATGCGATGGAGCAATCATGAGTCACTGCAGTCTCGGTCTCCCAGGCCCAGGTGATCCTCCCACCTCAGCCTCCCAAGTAGCTAGGACTACAGGTGCACGCCACCATGCCCAGCTAACATTTGTTTTTTTTTTTAGAGACAGGGTCTTGCCATGTTGCTCAGGCTGGTCTCAAACTCCCAGGCTCAGGTGATCCTCCCACCTTGGCTTCCCAAAGTGCTAGGATTACAAGAGTGTGCCACCACACCCAGCCATCTTTTGCTATCTTAAATGATATCATTTGGTTTTTGACTGGTTGCAGTGCCTCGTGCCTATAATCCCAGCATTTTGGGAGGCCAAGGTGGGAGGATCACTTAAGCCTGAGAGTTCAAGACCAGCCTGGACACCATAGCAAGATGCTGTGTCTTTAAAAAAAAAATTAGCTGAGCATGGTGGTGCACACCTGTGGTCCTAACTACATGGAAGGCTGAGGGAGGAGGATCACTTCAGCCTAGGAGGTTAAGGCTGCAGTGAGCCGTTTCTGTGCCACTGCACTGCAGCCAGGGCGACAGAGGGAGACCCTGTCTCTAAAATAAAATAAAATAAAATAAATGGTATCTTAAAATTTTTATTTTTGTTCAGTTGTTTTGGTACATAGAAATACAATAGATTTTTCTAGTTTGACCTTATACTCAGTAATCTTACTAAAAAATTTATCATTAATTTTAATGGTTTATCTGTGGATTATTTGGGGTATACATTATTGTGTACCCAACATCAACTGAAAATAATGATTGTTGTATTTCTTCCTTTCCATCTCGCACTTTTAATTTCTTTAATTGCTTTGTTGTTAGCTAGAACATCCAATGTATTGCTGAATACAAGCGTTAATAACTGTCATCTTTCCCAATTTTAGGGCTAAAGCTTCAGTATTTCATCAAGCTTCCTTATATGGTATTTTCTTTATCATATAAGGAAGTTTTCATTCTAGTTTCCTACATGTTTTAATTGTGAATTAGTGTTACTTTTATCAAATGCTTTTTACTTCATCTGTTGATATCATAAAATGATTTTTCTCCTTTTTATGTGGTGGATTATTTTTACTTTCAATTTTTAAACCACCTAAGAATTTTTGGAGCAAGCTCAAATTGGTCATAATACACTTTTCTTTTTTATCATTTTAGGATTTTTCCTTTTTTGTCATGTTGTGGTCAGGCTTTAGTTTCAAATTTATGCTGGTCTCATAAAATAAATTGAGAAGAATTCCTTCTTCTTCTGTTCTCTGGAAGAGTTTGTTGAAGACTGTTGTCATTTCTCTGTTACCATTTAGAAGAATTCGCCTTTGAAGCCATATCTTGTCCTAGAGATCTCACTGTGGGAGGTTCTTTACTTACAGAGTCAGTGTCTTTATTAGATAAGGGACTATTAAAATGTTCTAGTTCTTGTTTCAGTTTTGATAAACTGTGTTTCTTTTTTTCTTTCTTTCCTTTTTTTTTTTTTGGAGAAACAGTCTTAGCTCTCTCAGGCTGGAGTACAGTAACGCCATCATAGCTTGCTGTAGCCTTGACCTCCCAGGCCCAAATGATCCTCCCACCTCAGCACCCTGAGTAGCTGGTACCACAAGTACATGCTACCACACCCCACTAATTTTTTAATTTTTATAGAGACAAGGTCTTACTGTGTTGCCCAGGCTGATCTTGAACACCTGGGCTCAAGCAGTCCTCTCACCTAGGCCTCTCAAAGTGCTGGGATTATAGGTGTGGGTCATTGCACCTGGCCTAGTTGTGTTTTTCTAGGCAATGTGCATTTTATCTAAATTTCCAAATATATTTACATAAAGCTGGGTATCTTTTTAATACCAGTAAGAACTATAGCAGGGTCCACTTTTTGCATTCGTGATATTGGTAAGTTGTACCCTTTTTGTTTCAAATAGGCTTGCTAGAGATATATTGATTTTATTAATCTTTTCCTTCTTATATTGTAAATTGACTATATATTTATTATTTACTTATTTATTTGTGAGATGGAGTTTCACTCTTGTTGCCCTGGAATGCAGTGGTTGCAGGCTGGAATGCAATGGCGTGATCTCAGCTCACTGCAACTTCTGCCTCCCAAGTTCAAGCGATTCTCCCACCTCAGCCTCCCAAGTAGCTGGGATTACAGGTGTGCGCCA
Source organism: Trachypithecus francoisi (assembly GCF_009764315.1). Lineage (NCBI taxonomy): Eukaryota > Metazoa > Chordata > Mammalia > Primates > Cercopithecidae > Trachypithecus > Trachypithecus francoisi. The sequence goes on along the minus strand of NW_022681457.1, from coordinate 95,698,610 downwards.
CCATGCCCAGCTAATTTTTGTATTTTTAGTAGAGACGGGGTTTCACCATGTTGGTCAGGCTGGTTTCTACCTCCTGACCTCAAGTGATCTGCCTGCTTCGGCCTCCCAAAGTTCTGGGATTTTGGGCATGAGCCACCAAGCCTGGCTGACAATTTATAATTGTATATAGTTATGGGGTACAAAGTAATCTTCTTAATTTTTTCAAAGAACCAACTTTTGGTTTTGTTGTTTTTTTCCTATTATATATACTTTAACTCATGTCAGCTCATATCTTTATTTTCTTTACACTTTTATTGAGCTTTTTTAAAAAAAATGTCTTGAACTAGATACTCATTAATGTTCATTATTTCTTTTTTTAAATTTGTTTTGTTTTGTTTTTGAGACAGAGTCTCGCACTGTTACCCAGCCTGGAGTGCAGTGTTGCGATCTTGGCTCACTGCAACCTCTGCCTCCCGGGTTCAAGCGATTCTCCTGCCTCAGCCTCCTGAGTAGGTGGGATTACAGGTGCACACCACTACGCCCAGCTAATTTTTGTGTGTGTGTGGTTTTTTTGTTTGTTTGTTTGTTTTAATAGAGATGGGGTTTCACAGTGTTGGCCAGGATGGTCTCAATCTCTTGACCTCGGATCCACCCGCCTCAGCCTCCCAAAGTGCTGGGATTACAGGCGTGAGCCACCGGCACCCAGCCAATGTTCATTATTTCTTACAACTTAACCTTAGAATGTAAGTGACTTGCCTAAGGTCACATAGCTAGTTGGAAAGAATTAGGAGGGAATCCAGGACCATTCTCCTAGGCCCATGCTTTTCACTCTTCACCGTGATTACTTTTTTTTTTTTTTTTTTTTTGAGACGGAGTCTTGCTCTGCCGCCCAGGCTGGAGTGCAGTGGCCGGATCTCAGCTCACTGCAAGCTCCGCCTCCCGGGTTCACGCCATTCTCCTGTCTCAGCCTCCCGAGTAGCTGGGACTACAGGCGCCCGCCTCGTCGCCCGGCTAGTTTTTTGTATTTTTTAGTAGAGACGGGGTTTCACCGTATTAGCCAGGAAGGTCTCGATCTCCTGACCTCGTGATCCGCCCGTCTCGGCCTCCCAAAGTGCTGGGATTACAGGCTTGAGCCACCGCGCCCGGCCTTTTTTTAAGAAAGGGTAGAATAAAAGTTAATAGTCAATATTGGTTGAGCACTTAGTATGTTCCATGCACTGTTCTAAGCATTTTACATATCTTTTAAGTATCTGAAGTGCATATAAACTGAATAGGACAGTATTTTTGTTGTAGTTCTGTTTTTAAATGTCTTTTTCTCTTTGTGCTATGGTATAAAAACTGGAAACATGTCTGTGGAACTATTTTTCCCTCCTTTCCTTAGATACTTCTCCATGCTCCTTAAACGATACTTTTTCTCGTTGAGTCACCCCTCCCTTTTCAAAAAATTAATATAACTCTGTAAGCTAGAGATGATGTATCAGGGAAACTTTTACAATAATTGCTTTATAACGACTCTCATTTTAATGATAAAAATGAGCATTCCCTTTCTCTTCTGTTATGTCTGGTGCTCAGAGCATCTGCCTTACCAGCTGGAGTACCAAAACTGGTTCTGATCCCAGTTTTATGATAGAGTAGTAAGTTGCAAGGGTAACTAGTAATGATGACAAAGATTATATTTTTCTTGTACTTTTTGCTTTTCAAAGCATTTCCTTGTATTCCTTTTTAATACTAGCTACTTAGTGAATAAGAAAAAGCATTTAGGAATTACAGTTTTACTCATAAGGAAACTGGAGCACAAAAGAAAGGGCCACACAACCAGGTGGTTCATCCATTCGGTGAGCAGTGATTACAGTGCATCTTGCCAGGGGTGTACATCCTTATCACCTTTGGAGCTTTAAAACAAAACACATGCCCAAGCCTCACTCTTGGATAGCTCATCTCACTAGAGTGGGCGGATAGCTCATCTCACGCATCATCCGATTTTTTTGTTTTTCAAGATCCACAAATGATTTATTTATGTGGTCCTCTGATAAAAGAACCACCCTACTGCACACTAGCAGAAATTGTGCTAGTAAATAACAGCTAGAAGTAGAAGTTGTTTGTCTTTACTCAGTCTGATAGTTTGAATTTTATTCTTTACTGCTCTAGTATATAACTAAGTTTCTATTGTCAGCAAGAGCAATATAGTATTGAAGTTAGTGGGTCACCATCAGCATTTTTCTTTGTGTAGACCTTCAGATATGGGAGATACTGGATTTTAAAGTTATGTGTTGTCTATATATGCACCAAAATGTTGTAAATATTAATAACTGAATTAAACTGAAGACCCACGCATCTTTTTTTTTTTTTTTTTTTTTGAGACAGAGTCTCGCTCTGTCACCCAGGCTGGAGTGCAGTGGCCGGATCTCAGCTCACTGCAAGCTCCGCCTCCTGGGTTTACGCCATTCTCCTGCCTCAGCCTCCCAAGTAGCTGGGACTATAGGCGCCCGCCACCTCGCCCGGCTAGTTTTTTTTTTGTATTTTTTAGTAGAAACGGGGTTTCACCATGATAGCCAGGATGGTCTCGATCTCCTGACCTCGTGATCCGCCCGTCTCGGCCTCCCAAAGTGCTGGGATTACAGGCTTGAGCCACCGCGCCCGGCCGACCCACACATCTTAAAAAGCAATCACTACCCCCAACACTGTAAATATACTTTTTTTTTTTTTTGAGACGGAGTCTTGCTCTGCCGCCCAGGCTGGAGTGCAGTGGCCGGCTCTCAGCTCACTGCAAGCTCCGCCTCCCGCGTTCACGCCATTCTCCTGTCTCAGCCTCCCGAGTAGCTGGGACTACAGGCGCCCGCCTCGTCGCCCGGCTAGTTTTTTGTATTTTTTAGTAGAGACGGGGTTTCGCCGTATTAGCCAGGATGGTCTCGATCTCCTGACCTCGTGATCCGCCCGTCTCGGCCTCCCAAAGTGCTGGGATTACAGGCTTGAGCCACCGCGCCCGGCCTGTAAATATACTAAAAAGCATTGATTTATGTATTTTAAATGAGTGAACTGTATGGTATGTGAATTATGTCTCAAAACTGTTTTAAAAAGCCACGATCACTACCATGGTATTATAGAGTTAATATCTTCCATATTTTACATATGATTAAACTAAAGTTCATAAGATTAAGCTCCATGCCTTAGGTCACACTACTATGTGTGACTGAGTCTGGGCCTAAGACTTGTGATTTGGCTTTTGCCTCTGTTCCACACAGCCTTTCACAGCCAGGGCTTTTTATTGTAATGTTAATTATTTTTCCAATCTCTGAACTATGTTTCTGTCAGTTTTCACACTAATACCTTCTTTTCCATATACAGTACAGATTGCCAAGGCTAGGAATGCTGAAGACATAAATCATTTGGCTCTGCAATATTAGTACTGGATTGAAACCAAAGACAAGTGGCAAAATAACACATGGTGAAAGCATGGGCTATGTTTCTATGATGCCAGGCATAGTTGAATTAATTCTTTGAGAGGAGGTGTGAATACACATGTATAATGATACTTAAACACAACTGTGAGCAAAATATTTTGTCATATTCCCCTGTGTTGTCAGGTTTGGTCTGCCATCTGCCATTCTTGCAGTGACTGCTTAAAGCACCCATTAGTAGTAGCTCTGTGCTAATCCAGAGTTATTACTACTAACTCAGTAGTAGCAATCTGTGCAAGAGGCCACAGATTTTTCGTGGAAAGATAAAGGAGAGCCTTTTTCTTTTTTTTTTTTTTGAGATAGAGTCTTGCTCTGTTGCCCAGGCTGGAGTACAGTGGTACGATCTCAGCTCACTGCAAGCTCCGCCTCCTGGGTTCAAGCCATTCTCTTGCCTCAGCTTCCCAAGTAACTGGAACTACAGGTGCTCACAACCACGCCTGGCTAATTTTTTGTATTTTTTAGTGGAGATAGGTTTCACTGTGTTAGCTAGGATGGTCTCAATCTCCTGATCTCGTGATCCACCCGCCTTAGCCTCCCAAAGTGCTGGGATTACAGACATGAGCCATAGCACCTGGCCAATAAAGGGGATTCTTGAATTTCTGCTGTTTTTCCTATATATTCTCTAAGGAATTAGTTTTTTCATTGGAAATTACTACAGGGTAATGAGCATTTCTTTCTTTTTTTTTTTTCTTTTTTTTTTGAGACAGAGTCTAGCTCTGTTGCCCAGGCTGGAGTGCAGTGGCATGATCTCAGCTCACGCAAGCTCCGCCCCCTGGATTCAGGCCATTCTCCTGCCTCAGCCTCCTGAGTAGCTGAGACTACAGGCACCCACCACCACGCTTGGCTAATTTTTGTACTTTTAGTAGAGATGACATTTCACCATGTTGACCAGGCTGGTCTCGAACTCCCCACCTCAGGTGATCTGCCCACCTTGGCCTCCCAAAGTGCTGGGATTACAGGTGTGAGCCACCGCGCCTGGCCAACCATTTCTTTCTTGATATTGTTGTATGAAGTAGTTGAGAATTTAAAGTTTTTATCTGTTCAGATTTATGGAATTCCTTTATCTGATCCTTACAGTTTACAAATCTAAAAATTTCAGAATGAATTATGTTCAGTTATAGTCAGTTTAAGAATGCAGGAAAGTATATAATAAAAATTACTGATTTCCATGCAAATTGATTAAAATATAAAAGTCTTGACCGGATGTGGTGGCTCACACCTGTAATCCTAGCACTTTGGGAGGCCAAGGCAGGCAGATCACTTGAGGTCAGGAGTTCGAGACAAGCCTGGCCAACATGGTGAGACCCTGTCTCTACTAAAGATACAAAAAATTAACTGGGCATGGTGGCACACGCCTGTAGTCCCAGCTACTGGGGAGGCTGAGGCAGGAGAATCGCTTGAACCTGAGAGGCAGAAACTGCAGTGAGCCGAGATCGTGCCATTGCACTCCAGCCTAGGCGACAGAGCCTCTGTCTAAAAAAAAAAAAAAAAAAAGTCTTAGTACAAAAGAGGATAACAATATGTTATCAGAAACACTAAATGTCGAAAAACACTTTCATTCCTAGATACTGTCAGATAAGTGAAGTTTTATTACAAAGTGTAAATGTTTTATATCCTTGAAAGAATTAACATAAAAACCACAAAAAGGGTATGAGTGATTGTTTTGAAGTAAGCTGTCTAAAACGTAGATACCAAATATTCCAACACAATTAGCTCTTAGAAAAGATCAAGATTTTATCATAAGCCTGTATAGTTTATTCTCTCTAAAGCAATGTATATAGCTTTTCCCCTAAATTAAGGTTTCTCAACCTCAGTAACTTCAGCCTCTATGCACTGGATGCCAGTACTTCCTTTCTCTTCCCTCCTCAATTACAACAACCAAAAATGTCTCCAGACATTGCTAAATATTCTCTGGGGACAATTTACTCCAGTTGAGAACCACTGCCCTAAATATATTAGAGAATAAGAGCTATAACACAAATTGGTAAGACTGAGAGATAGTAGGACAGAACTCAAAAGATATTTTTGTGTAGGTTTGAGTACTGACAAAGATTTTGAGTTCATGTTATTTTAATCAAAGGATATATTATTAAAAGGGAGAGCATCTGGTTCAAAGATTTGTCCTTACAAGCATCAGAAAGTAGTTCATGTCTTACCAGAAGAGCCATTTATCAAGTTATTTTGTAATCATTCCAAGGAGGCTTACAGAAGAAATCAGACTTAATTCTTTTTTCTTACAATATATTTTTAGGTTCCTGAAATAACCTAAAAATGAACACATCTTTATTTTTAAAAGGCCTCATGGAAGAAATCACATTTAGTTGACCCTTTTTTTCCCACCATAGACAACATTGCAGGTTTTTGAAACTAAAATTACTAGATAAATGGATTTTCTATTTCTTTTCTTTGATCTTGTCTCCCCTGAATTCAGCATTCATGGAATATGATCATTAACACATTTTAGCCTTTCTACTGATGGTACATTTAACTTTCTTGTTGCTGTCAGTTCCCTGGCAGAGCACTAATGATTTATTTTTTCCCCTCTGTATGATAGCCCACTACACACTGTAACATTTGTGTGTGTCCTGGATTCACAGTTATTTTGCCTGGTGACTTTGAAATAATACAGTAGCTCTGGCCTTTACTTATTCTTCCCTTTTCCCTTTCTCACATAGCAGCAGCTGTGGATTCGGCAGACCGAAGTCCTCGGCCCACTTCTGCACCCGCCATTGCTCAGGGTCAGGTTGCAGAAGGTGGCGTCCTAGATGCCTCTGCTGAAAAAACAGTGGTCCCTAAAGCACAGAAGGAAACAGTGAAGGCTGAAGTGAAAAAGGAAGACGAGCCACCTGAGCAAGCTGAGCCAGAGCCCACAGAAGCATGGAAGGTATGTCATCAGTCCAAATACCTAGCTAACTCACTTTGTGATTTAGAGGCCTTAACATTTTGACCAGGAACATGTTCAAAGCAATTGCTTATTCTCATAGACTCAACAAAGTTGTTCCTCATTCTTTCTAAATGAAGATGTCTCCCATGAACCAGTAAAATATTTTCATAAAGTTATGTCAGTAAGACTGTAAGCTATCTCAGAAGTTATAAGGTGACCCACTCCTTGACCCAACTATTATTTTTCTAAATGAACTTATAAAACACACCAGTATGACTGATCCTCTGCTTTTTAAAATAATTTTTACTCATCTAGAAGGAATCGCCACATAGATTTTTTTTTTTTTTTTTTTTTTTTGAGACAGAGTCTCGCTCTGCCCCCAAGCTGGAGTGCAGTGGCCGGATCTCAGCTCACTGCAAGCTCCGCCTCCCGGGTTCCCGCCATTCTCCTGCCTCAGCCTCCCGAGTAGCTGGGACTACAGGCGCCCGCCACCTGGCCCAGCTAATTTTTTTGTATTTTTAGTAGAGACGGGGTTTCACCGTGTTAGCCAGGATGGTTTCGATCTCCTGACCTCGTGATCCGCCCGTCTCGGCCTCCCAAAGTGCTGGGATTACAGGCTTGAGCCACCGCGCCCGGCCTCACATAGATTTTTAAGACTGAGCTCTGCTGGCCAGGCGCGGTGGCTGAAACCTGTAATCCCAGCACTTTGGGAGGCCGAGATGGGCGGATCACGAGGTCAGGAGATCGAGACCATCCTGGCTAACACGGTGAAACCCCGTCTCTACTAAAAAATACAAAAAACTAGCCGGGCGAGGTGGCGGGCGCCTGTAGTCCTAGCTACTCGGGAAGCTGAGGCAGGAGAATGGCGTAAACCCGGGAGGTGGAGCTTGCAGTGAGCCGAGATCCGGCCACTGCACTCCAGCCTGGGCAACAGAGCTAAACTCCGTCTCAAAAAAAAAAAAAGACTAAGCTCTGCTATTGTGATTAAAATATAATTTTATTTTCTAAGATGGATATATACACAACATTTCCAAAGAATAGGTATTACATAAAGCACATCTATGTGGTTGCTCAAATCTTAAGTAGCGTTACAAAAAGGAGAAGATCCATTATGTAGGAGAGGTTGTACTGCTGAGTTACCTATGGTTCTCAGTTGTATCCACAGTCATTGCACTGTGTTGAAAAATCACCAATTTAATTAGCAGATTTCCTAGACGGTGACTAGACTGACCTTTTTTTTTTTTTTTTTTTTTTGAGACGGAGCCTCGCTCTGTCGCCCAGGCTGGAGTGCAGTGGCCGGATCTCAGCTCACTGCAAGCTCTGCCTCCCGGGTTTATGCCATTCTCCTGCCTCAGCCTCCCGAGTAGCTGGGACTACAGGCACCCGCCACCTTGCCCAGCTAGTTTTTTGTATTTTTTAGTAGAGACGGGGTTTCACCGTGTTAGCCAGGATGGTCTCGATCTCCTGACCTCGTGATCCGCCTGTCTCGGCCTCCCAAAGTGCTGGGATTACAGGCTTGAGCCACCGCGCCCTGCCTAGACTGACCTTTTATGTGTTAAGCTTTGTAAACACATTTAAGCAGTGATGGAATGGAAGTGCTAGCTCAGATTTATTGAAATAAATATAGGTCTTACTGTTGGCAACAGGAATTATGAGAAGCACTCTTTATAAGAAGAATTACATTTGTATATGTCTGTTAAGAAATTTTAAAAAATTTAAACTGCATAAGATCTTAGTAAGTGTCCTCGCTTTGGCAAATTGATTAATCTTGTTCTTTTGGAGCCAGATCTCCAATAAACAATATCTAGTTTATTTCTAGAACAGTGGACAATCTAACTCTGTTTTGATTGTATTTAAAAAAACAAAAAACTGTTAGACCAGGTTTGGAGGCTCTCACCTGTAATCCTAGCACTTTGGGAGAGCAAGGCGGGCGGATCCCTTGAGCCCAGGAGTTCAAGACCAGCTTTGGCAAAATGGCAAAACCCCATGTCTACAAAAAATACAAAAACTAGCTGGGTATGGTGATGCGTATCTATAGTCCCAGCTCCTTGCGGGGGCTGAGACAAGGATAGCTTGAACCTGAGAGATTGAGGAGGCTTCAGTGAGCCGAGATTGCACCACTGCACTTCAGCCTGGGTGACAAAGTGATACCCTGTCTCAAATGGTGAAACCCCATCTCTACTAAAAATACAAAAATCAGCTGGGCGTGGTGGCAGGCACCTGTAATCCCAGCTACTGGGGAGGTGGAGGCAGGAGAATTCCCTGAACCTGGGAGGCAGAGGTTGCAGTGAGCCCAGATCACACCACTGTACTCCAGCCTGAGTGACAGAGCAAGACTCCGTCTCAAAAAATATAATAAAGAAAGAAACAAACTGTTAAATATGACATACAGTTTTACTGTCCATTTGGGGCTACCTTGAGTCCAGAGAGAAAAACAGATTGAGTGAATGATAGGTATTTACATTTTTTGTGCTTAGCCAAATATTTATGACATTGGTCGTCAGGTTCAGTGTCAACAATGCCTGTTTAATGTTAGATTACCCCCTCAGTTTTTAATGTTGGAATATCTCACCAGGCACTTTTGACTATCCCTCCATTTGTTATACTAACTAAAAAGTGTTAGATTACTGGAATTGTCAGGGGAATCTTCGTAGTGGCTAAGATTCCTCTGGCTTTCTGCTGACTTACTTTTACTAATTTTTGCCCGTATCATAGACATAAATATCTTCAACAATAGGCTCCCTTTGTTCTTGGGAAGTTGGCAGAGTAAAGAGATCACTACCTGGTATAAGCTTTCCAAGCCAATAGGGGGTCTTTGTTGCCAATTAATTCTACATAAATATATGATTTGAGATACTTGTGTTGAAATGAGACTGAAGACCACCTCTGATAACTTATTATAGTAATGGTGGTGGCAGAATTAAGGGTGACTCTGAGCTGATTTTATATGTAGCAGTTAGAAAATAACTATGGCGGCGGGCACAGTGGCTCACGCCTGTAGTCCCAGCAATTTGGGAGGCCAAGATGGGTGGATCACAGCCTGGCCAACATGGCGAAACCCTGTCTCTACTGAAAATACAAAAATTAGCTGGGCATGCTGGCAGACACCCAGCTATTTGGGAGGCTGAGGCAGGAGAATCACTTGAACCTGGAAGACAGAGGTTGCAGTGAGCCGAGATCGCACCACTGCACACCAGCCTGGGCGACAGAACAAGACTGTCTCAAAAAAAAACAAAACAAAACTATGGCATTTACCTGAAACCATATTTATTATATAAAGCAATAGTAGTGATAAAGTAGCCTTGTAACTGTAAATTTCATTATCTGACATTAGTTTGAGATAGAGAAAGCTTTTTGTTGTCATTTTAACAAGGTCTATTCTGCAAGTATGGCAGTAGGTACTGTCACCCCCATGTATATTGTTATCTCATTTAATGTTCTATGTAGGGGCATACACAGAAATACTGTTGCTACTTGGCCTCAATTCTTTTTTTTTGAGATGGAGTCTTGCTCTGTCACCCAGGCTGGAGTGCAATGGTGCGATCTCAGCTCACTGCAACCTCCACCTCCCGGGTTCAAGCGATTCTCCTGCCTCAGCCTCCTGAGTAGCTGGATTACAGGTGCCCACCACCACGCCCAGTTAATTTTTGTATTTTTAGTGGAGACAAGGTTTCACTATGTTGGCCAGGATTGTCTCGAACTCCTGACCTCAGGTGATCCGCCTGCCTCGGCCTCCCAAAGTACTGGGATTACAGGCGTGAGCCACTGTGCCCAGCTTGCCTCAATTCTTAAACTGAAGTAGAGGCTCTCAATTTTCTGCTATTGGATTGATAAAGATCCAAAACAAAAAGAAGTCATTATTCATTTGAACGAGGAATTTAAACTTTGTAAAATAATTTTTTTTTTTTTGAGATGGAGTCTCGCTCTGTCACCCAGGGTGGAGTGCAGTGGCGCGATCTTGGTTCACTGCAACCTCCGCCCCTCCAGGTTTAAGCAATTCTCTGCCTCAGCCTCCGGAGTAGCTGGGATTACAGGCGCGTGCCACCACGCCCAGCTAATTGTTTTGTATTTTTAGTAGAGACAGGGTTTCACCGTCTTAGTCAGACTGGTCTTGAACTCCTGACCTCGTGATCCACCCGCCTCGGCCTCCCAAAGTGCTGAGATTACAAGCATGAGTCACCGCTCCCGGCCTGTAAAATAATTTAACATTATTGTTTGCTAAATGCACAATTCTAGGAAGACATTATCTCTATTTTATCCATAAGAAATTTAAGCTCTGAGGGGTAAAAAAAAACTTGTTAATGACCACACAACAAGTATGCTGGGACTTAAAGTAGAAATGACCCAAAATGGTTAATTACCCCTGGTAGTTAAAGTGCTGTAATGGGGTGTGCTTAACTTAACACTTGACAGTGTCACTAATTTTGTAGCTCTCTCAGATTGTTTAGACTCAGTCTAGGGAAAATAGCACAATGACATTATATTCCAAAGTAATACTGCTTAGTGTGATTAAAAAGAATATCAACACCACAGATTGATGAGGTTCTGTAAAGAACTTAATGATACAAAGTGATTTAGCCCTTAGTAAAAACAATCAATTTTTTAATTTAAAATATCCAATGTTTTGTGCGTTGCTCACTCTATTATGCTCCCTCTTAATAGCCTGTTTTTTTTTTTTTTTTTAATAATTACTCCATTTTCTATGTATAGAATGACATTACTAAAGGTATTTCAAAGCTAGGCAGGAGACCTTAGCTATTCGCTTTCTAATATTAATACTAAGGATGAATCTTGCCCTTCTACCAAACACATAGGCTTCACCTTCCTAGAGAAGATTGCAGCGTGTTGAATGTTACAGCTGAATCCTGCATGTGCTTGTTTATAACCAGCCCTGGGAGTAATTTCATGTGTCAGTTACAATTTAAATTGGGTTTATGGTAATGTTTTGTTGTGTAATAAACTGAAGAATGAAGTGCCTCCTTAAGTATATTGTTCAACTAACAAAATCCTTTGTGTTTACCTGTTTGGTGTCATATATGGTTTATTACATGTGTGCTTTAGCTAAAGATTTTCTTTTTCTTCCTGTCATATATGTCATACGTTGATAACTTCATATGTAAATTTGTTTTTAAATGTTACTTAAAGTACTTCCAGATCATTTTTAAAGGCAAAACAAAAACAAGGCTATTGCATTAAATAAGCCTAAATTATTCTTTTTAGTGGGTACTTTTTTATAAATAAGTATAAAAATATATTTTCTTCATCAATAGAATACTTACCTTAATTTTCTTTTTTGATAATTTGGATATCCATATTACCTTTTCAGCCTTGAAAATGTGACGGTAAACACAGATGACTTTTGGGAGTAATATCCTTCCCTGTAACACCCTCCATAAGACTGCATCATGATGATTACATATCAGCGTATTTCACAAGCAGCTTAAAGATGCAGCTTGTTTGGAAACAACACTATTCATAGAAACCTACTAACCTAAAATGTTTTTACTACTTTATTTCTTAAATGTAGGTGGAAAAAACCCACATCGAGGTGACAGTACCCACCTCAAATGGTGACCAAACACAGGTTTGTGCCAATAGGCCACTTGTTCCTCTTTCCCTCCGCCCCCTCAATTTTTTTCTTCTCCCTTACTCCCTTTTCCTTAAAATTATAAAATGAAGGTTCAAACAAACTTCAATGAGCAACATTTTATCATTTTTCTTTCTTTTTTAAATTATGGCAAAACAGAAGCTTGCAGAAAAAACTGAAGATCTGATAAGAATGAGGAAGGTTAGCCATTTTTCACTTTCACAAAACTACATTGCCATTTCACCCATGCTGACTTACAATGCATTAAAAAGACAGTGATCCATTCTTTTCATTGATTTCTTTTAATCAGGAGTTGTTAATATTTTCAAATAACGGATATGGGCCAGGTGCATTGGCTCATGCCTATAATCCCAGCACTTTGGGAGGCCAAAGCAGGAGGATCCCTTGCGGTCAGGAGTTTGAGACCAGCCTGGCCAACGTGGTGAAACCATGTCTCTACTAAAAATACAAAAATTAGCCAGATGTGTTGGTGCACGCCTTTAGTCCCAGCTACTTAGGAGGCTGAGGCATGAGAATCGCTTGAACCTGGGAGGTGGAGGGTGCAGTGAGCTGAGATCATGCCACTGTGCTCCAGCCTGGGTGACAGCTATACACATATATTTACATAAACTGAAGAAACCATAATCCTATACTATATGTTGAAAAGTTTCATTAAACTTTTCATTAAACAGTGAGAGTCAAACCTATCTTTTATATTTAAAAATGTATAAGAACTATTTCACAATGACATCATATTCTTAGAATGATTGATAATATTTTATACACATTTATCATAAAATGAAAACCATCATAGCTGGGTGTGATGGCTCACACCTGTAATCCCAGCACTTTGGGAGGTTGAGGCAAGAGGATCCCTTGAGTCCAGGAGTTCAAGACCAGCCTGGGCAACATAGGGAGACCCCGTCACTTCAAAACAATAAATAAATAAATTAGCGAGGCATGGTGATACACTCCTGTGGTCCCAGCTACTTGGGAGGCTGAGGCAGGAGGATCACTTGAGTCCAGGAGGTTAAGGCTGCAGTGAGCCACAACTGTACCACTACCTTCCACCTAGGTGACACAGTGTAAGACCCTGTCTCCAAAAAAACACCCTCTGTAGCAGCAACCCCAGTACTGTGTATAACTATGGGTTTGACTTCTCTGCCTCATTCTTTTCATCTATAGAGTGGGATGAATCAGTTTGAATCAGTTAACTGAATATATTTATTGGCTGGTCATGTATAAAATGATAATCTTTCTTAGATCTTTTTTATAAAAGAGATCTAATTTTTTATTAGATTTTATAATTAGAGATTATAAAATCTCTAATTATACTCAGTGTCACTAAGTATAAAATACATCCCAAAAGCTAAATAATGTTTTTAAAGCATTTCTTCACTCCATGATACCTGGAGTTTCAGTGTTTTTTAGAGTCATATGTTTTAAGGTAACCCTCAAACAGTTCAATTTCAAAAATGAACATAAAACAACTTGTTACATAAGAAGCCAATGAAGCCAGGAGCACTGTCTGTTTGAATAACATCATCACATTCTTTCATCATTCATGAACAAGGTCATCATTTTCTCGTGGTAATCATGTTCTCTGTGTGTCCTTGTGACTCTGACCATTTCATGTTGGCATATGCTGCGCTGTGGACATTTAATTTTAAATATTTTTTGGTTTGCCAATTTTCAGTTTTTTCCTGCAAGAACAACATTTTAATTTTTTATGCTTTTCTGTTTTTTCCCCCTTTCATTTTCACAGAAAAAGAGAGAAAGACTAGATGGTGAAAACATTTATATCAGACATAGCAATTTAATGTTGGAGGTTTGTATGAACTTGAAGCTTATTTCAGTTGGTTGCCTGGAACCTTCTGCATTCTTTGCTGATCCCCTTTTCTTCATTCTGTGCTGCATTTGGTTTTGCATGCCATTGCATGAAGGAACTTTAGGTTTAAAATGCTTTTGCATGTTGGTGAACATGAAGATATGCAAACATCTCGCCTTCTGATTCATTTTAGTTTCTATCTGTCGTACTTACCTGGAAAAATATATGATTGGGACTACCTCTACCTCTCATGGTTCCATTGTTTTACCCACCTTTAGAAAGTTCTACATCATTGCTAAAAGTTCCTTTAATTTTCCAAGAGTATAAACTTCCATGTGTCCCAAGATGCAAATTTGCACTAGTCTTTCATTTTCTGAACTAAGAGAGTGTGAGAAAGTAGGGAATTCAGAATGGACTTAAAATATTGGAGATAATAGAAAAATGACAGAAGAACTTTTGCGGGGGAAAAAAGAAATAAGAAGGAAAGAGGGGAGCCTAGCATTTAATCAGTAGTTACTATAAGATGGTTTAATCATAAAAACAGGCCTGTGGATATGGGATTGTTATTTTAAAGATGAGAAAATTGAAGCTCAAAGAGATTAAGTAATTTCCCTGTAGTCCCAGAACTGGAAAGCCAAGATGTGAGGATCTATCCAACTCTATTAAACTACTCTGTTTTCCACTCAGAAACAGCAGCATGCTGTCTGCTATAAGAGTTGTGAGATTATTTTCCCATTATATTCAACATTGGTCATATATATATATATATATATATATACACACACACATACATGTATATATGTATATATGTATTTTTTGAGACGGAGTCTTGCTCTGTTGCCCTGTCTAGAGTGCAGTGGCGTGATCTCGGCTCACTGCAAGCTCCGCCTCCCAGGTTCATGCCATTCTCCTGCCTCAGCTTCCCAAGTAACTGGAACTACAGGCACCCGCCACCACGCCTGGCTAATTTTTTGTATTTTTTAGTAGAGATGGGTTTCATTGTGTTTAGCCAGGATGGTCTCAATCTCCTGACCTCATGGTCTACCCGCCTTGGCCTCCCAAAATGCTGGGATTACAGGCATGAGCCACTAGGCCTGGCCTATAAAGGAGATTCTTGAATTTCTGCTGTTTTTCTTATGTATCCTCTAAGGAATTAGTTCTTTCATTGGAAATTACAACAGGGTAATGAGCATTTCTTTCTTTTTCTTTTCTTTTCTTTTTTTTTTTTTTTGAAACAGTGTCTGGCTCTGTTGCCCAGGCTGGAGTGTGGTGGCACGATCTCAGCTCACTGCAAGCTCCGCCTCCCGGGTTCAGGCCATTCTCCTGCCTCAACCTCCCGAGTAGCTGGTCTACAGGCACCCGCCACCACACCCGGCTAATTTTTTCTATTTTTAGTAGAGACGGGGTTTCACTGTGTTAGCCAGGATGGTCTTGCTCTCCTGACCTCATGATCTGCCCGCCTTGGCCTCCCAAAGTGCTGAGATTACAGGCATGAGCCACTGCGCCCAGCCTTTTTTTTTTTTTTTTTTTTTTTTTGAGGCAGGGTCTCACAGAATTACCCAGGCTGGAGTGCAATGGCACAATCACTGCTTACTGCACCCTCAGCCTCCTGGGCCCAAACAATCCTCCCATCTCAATCTCCTGAGTCGCTGGGGCTATGGGTGCACGCCACAATGCCCAGCTAATTTTTAAATTTTGATAGAGACAGGATCTCAATATGTTGCCCAGGCTGGTCTTAAACTCCTGGACTCAAGTGATCCTTCTGCCTTAGCCTCCCAAAGTACTGAGGTTACAGGCATAAGCCACTGGACCCAACCTAAACTTTAAAACTAGATAGATCTCTGGCTTAATATATAGCCTCTAATTATTTAAACCTCATCTTATTCCTTGTCAATATCTGTATTTTGAGTACTTGTTACGTATAAAGTCTTTGAGAAGAATTATGCCCAGCCTTCATTAAACATGTATTGCATGGTGGGTGCAATACCAAGTGCCTTACATATATTTGTCTCATTTAACATGAAGTTTTTCAAGGCTGGATCCTCAGATATTTCAAACTTGGCAACTAGCTCTCTTTGTCTTAGCCCGTATCTGAAACTAGACCTGAGTAGTTCCATCTTCAGAGACTAGGAAGAATAGTGAATGTTAGTTGATTTCCTTTATTTGGCAGTGTAACATCTTGAAATTCTAAACATGCATATTTCCTGACTAGTTCATCTTCAGTGCTTCCTCTTAACTGGAACCTGCAGTACCAATCATATATTTGTCATTTGTTCCATGATGTGTGTTATGGCTTCTGAGACTCACAAAGTCCCTGTGTGTGATGTGTTTTTCCCTCAGCATTTCATTGACAGCCATGAGAGGGGATTTCTAAATAAGTGTGTTTGAAAATTAAAACCACTAACTGCCTTTTGAGAACATTTTATATTTAATGAAGTGTTTGGTTTGATTGCTTCTAAAATTATGAAGTGATAGGCATCAAAAAGTGTCTAACCTGAACACAGCCAAAGTAATTTGGCCATCATTCTTTAGTTATTATAAAGTTTTTTCCCCAGTAAGGAAGTTCTCTCAAGTTATCTGTCACTCCAGCAGGCTTTTTTTTTTTTTTTTTTTTAAGCATCCCTCCTCCCTCTTCTCCTACCCCGCCCCCACTAATGCTTTGTTCTGGCACAAATAAGGTCGAGTTCATTTTTAGATCTACCGCCTCCTCCATCTCCCAGAGAGAACCTGTAGCAAGTTGTCTATGACAAATTCTATTTGGAACAGGTCCCTTTGATATCTTAATTTTACTCTGTGCCCCCACAGGTTTCCAACAAAGCCAGCTAAGAAGGATGGAGAAAGCTCCCTCAGAAGCTACTGGTTTTACCAAAACATTTATTTTCTCAGGTTCCAAGCCAATCTGAAGCTAGGCAAGAAGAGTAGCAAATCACAAGTCTCTTATATTAAGAGGTTAACTCAGAGAGTTATCATTTTACATAGCATCTCTTGCTCATTTTTGTTTTGCTCTATTCACACTTTTAACTTTCCCAAATGTATTAAGTTGGTCTTGGCCCAAACAGATTTTAATTACCAGTGAGGAGCTGGGTCATGGGACCTTACATGCCTGGTGGGTCTGGTTGCTCAGTCTAACACTGAGTCTTTGAATGGGCTTGTTCATGCTTTTCTTTAGCTACTAGACATGCTTTTCTTGCTTTCAGCTAGAACAAAAGTGCAAACTGTTCTTTCCCCCATAGCGAAGTCCATATTCATAAAATATACTCACATTTCATCCCAACATGCGAAACATGCTCTTCTGGATGCTACAGGATCACCCTTTTGGAGTTAGCTTTCTATTTGATCTTAAAGCAGGTATACATGGTTCAGTCTTGCAAAAATAAAAAGAAATAGACCAGTTAATGATTTTTCTGAATGAATATCTCCAGAATCAAAATCATCTCACTGATTATTCTTATGCTGTTTTCCCTTTGACATTGCTTTTGAAAGAGTTTTATTTAGTTAAAACCTGTATTACCCTCAGAAAAAACTTTGAAGCAAAATGTTATTGAAATGAATTCTAATTTTTTACCCCAATACAGCTGTTTCCTACAGAGCCAAAAAAGAAAGACTAAATCCAAAATTCACCCGGCATATTAGGAAATGTATTTAGCATTATGCTTTTATTGGATACAGAGCTGCCTTGATATGTAATAAATTTTTTGCAGTCATCAAGTGATGGGCTCCCACATGTTTTGATCTCAAGCATAGATCTTTTAAGGTTTTTTGAAGTGTTGTTGGACAAAGAACATTTGAGTTTTTGTCTTCAAGTTATATTTACCAGACTATTTTTGGCCAAGTCCCCTTTTTGAAAGTTGTTATACACCTCCTTTTACATAAACCTGAATATTATTTCTAGCTCATGCTTTATTAACCTAAGCTTCATTCATTTCTCCCTGGAATATCCCTTTAATAGCTTGCCTGTACCTCAGGTTGCCCAATATTCAAATTTGCGAGAATGTATACCTACTATGTACCCACAAAAATTAAAAAGATTTTTTAATTTTTAAAAAATTTTAAAAAAATTTAATCTGCTGGAATAGTTGAATTATTTTAAATTGTCAAGGAGATATATAAGGTATTTGGTGAACTCTTGTTAACTCACTCTCAATCCTTTGAAGGTCATTGGAAGAGGTCCCTGGTTTGAGTTGTACTAAGTAATGAAGTGAAGCTGTTAGAAGCTAGAAAGCCTAAGGTTTTTAGTTTATGTGCATATTATTGACAAAGAAAAAAAGTCATTGTGTTATGTACCTCTGGGTGATTTTTCAGAGGTAGTAACAGTCTGCTCTGGAGCCTTTAACTAGGAATTTCAGTAATAAAGTCTTATATCAAGAAAGGGCTATTCTTGTTTCTCAAAAAGCAAAAACAGCCATCTAGTAATAGAGAAGTAAAACCATCTCCAGGTAGAAGTAGAAGGATACTGTATGTTTGCAACTCAACAAGACAAGACAGTCAGTGGTGGATTGTATGTTTCACCATGCCTTCATTAAACAGTTTGTTCATCTATTGCTGTCTCCATCCTCCTGAGCTGAGCCTAAAATAATTTCTTATCAAACTGAGGCTAATTGAGTTGTGGAACTACCTTCTTGGGATGAGGAGTTAGAGATCTGGTGCTGTGTCACATGGGAAGAAGAATCATAAATTAAGGCGTGAGTTCTTTATGGGTTATATAACTGCTAACAGCTATGGAGTTGTGATACTTCACAGCTTCCAAGAAAAGCACTTTATTTAAAGAAAAAAAAAGGCAAGCAAATATACCATGTTGTATATTTATAATCTGAATGCAGATTAGTAACATCTGTCCTGGATGTGGTGTGTTTTCTACCAGTGCCCAGTCTCTGACGGGTTGCCCTTGGTTATGTTTTTTGTCCTGATTATGTATTGTTTTGCATCTTTGTCCTTTCAACTATAGGATTTAGACAAGAGTCAAGAGGAGATCAGAAAACATCACGCTAGCATCAGTGAGCTGAAAAAGAACTTCATGGAATCTGTACCAGAACCACGGCCTAGTGAATGGGATAAACGCTTATCCACTCACTCCCCCTTCCGAACTCTTAACGTCAATGGGCAAATCCCCACAGGAGAAGGAGTGAGTACTTTGTCCACATGACCAATTGTGAAAATGGAGGGAATAAATGTTTTTATGTATTAATATTCTGTATCTGAGCAAAAGCTTAGAGCTGAAATTTGGATTTGGTGCCTCACTATATTCGTTACTGCTTTAAGGCATTTGTAATCAAATACTTACTTTTTTTAAGTCATATAGGCTACCCAGTCCAATTATAGGAGCCATTTGGAGATGATTAGCCTCTGAGGACTATCTCTGCAGCTATATGCTTCTGGCTAATGATTGTTTATAAACTGACCATAAGCCAGTAGAGGTTTATTTGTATTCAAACTGTGCCTTCAGGGACTCGAAAGTTTACTAAATTTAGGAAGGTCAAAATAGGAAAGAGATTAGTCTTTTTAAAAAGCTTGATTTGCTTTGGGAGGCCGAGGCCGGTGGATCACGAGGTCAGGAGATCGAGACCATGGTGAAACCCCGTCTCTACTAAAAATACAAAAAAATTAGCCAGGCGTGTTGGCAGGCACCTGTAGTCCCAGCTACTCGGGAGGCTGAGGCAGGAGAATGGCATGAACCCGGGAGGCAGAGCTTGCAGTGAGCCGAGATCATGCCACTGCACTCCAGCCTGGGTGACAGAGTGAGACTCTGTCTCAGAAAAAAAAAAAAAAAAAGCTTTATTTGAACATTTACACAACTTAGAAATATCTGAATGGTTCTCCACAATTATATAGTAAACCAAGGAGCCCCCTAAGCTAGAGAATTCAGAATTCCAAATATTAATGATTCTATTTCAATTTTAGAAAAACTGTGGTCTGGTCACCATGGCTCATGCCTGTAATCCCAGCACTTTGGGAGGCCAAGACAGGAAGATCACTTGAGTCCAGGAGTTTAAGACCAGCCTGGGCAATATGGCAAAACCCCATCTCTACAAAAATTAGTCATGTATAGTGGTGCACACCTGTGTAGTCCAGCTATTCAGGGGGTTGAAACAGGAGGATTGCTTGAGCCAGGAGACCAAGGCTGCAGTGAGCCATGATTGCACCACTGTACTCCGGCTTGGGTGACAGAGTGAGACCCTGTCTCAAAAGAAAGGAAAAGGAAAACTATTTATTTTATCTTTATGAGTAACTAACTTTCAATACACTGTTGTGTGAGATAGTCACAATTAGAGCTCAAGGGCTCTTCTTTTTCTATTATTGTTGTCATTACCTATTTTAGAAATCCTACATCTGGGCCGGGTGTGGTGGCTCACACTTGTAATCCCAGCACTTTGGGAGGCTGAGGTGGGCGGATCACGAGGTCAGGAGTTCGAGACCAGCCTGGCCAGCATGGTGAAACCCCATATCTACTAAAAATACAAAAATTAGCCGGGCATGGTGATGCATGCCTGTAATCCCAGCTACTCAGGAGGCTGAGGTAGGAGAATTGCTTGAACCTGGGAGGCGGAGATTGCAGTGAACTGAGATCGCGCCACTGCACTCCAGATAGGGCAACAGAGTGAGACTCCGTCTCAAAAAAAAAAGAAAAAGAAAAAAAGAAATCCTACATCTGAATAAATGAATCTGTTAAACATTTAATGAAAATATCTTGAAAGTTACCATGAACATATACCCCAAAAGTTTTTATCTTTAGTCAGTACCAGTGAAATATTTATATAGTCACAATGACTCAATAAGTGATTATGATTTAAAAATTACGTGCTTGGCCGGGCGCGGTGGCTCAAGCCTGTGATCCCAGCAGTTTGGGAGGCCGAGATGGGCGGATCACGAGGTCAGGAGATCGAGACCATCCTGGCTAACATGGTGAAACCCCGTCTCTACTAAAAATACAAAAAACTAGCCGGGCGATGTGGTGGGCACCTGTAGTCCCAGCTACTCGGGAGGCTGAGGCAGGAGAATGGCGTGAACCCGGGAGGCGGAGCTTGCAGTGAGCTGAGATCCGGCCACTGCACTCCAGCCTGGGCGGCAGAGCGAGACTCCGTCTCAAAAAAAAAAAAAGAAAATTACGTGCTTGTTTTTCCCCAAAAACAATAGCAGTTCTAGTTAAAAAAGGTAAAGTGATGTCTTAATAATTTTAAAACTTTCTTTTTCTTTTTTTGAGATGGAGTTTCGCTCTTGTTGCCCAGGCTGGAGTGCAATGGCGTGATCTTGGCTCACTGCAACCTCCACCTCCCGGCTTCAAGTGATTTTCCTGCCTTAGCCTCCCTCGTAGCTGGGATTATAGGCGCCTGCCACCACGCCCAGCTAATTTTTTGTATTTTTAGTAGAGATGGGGTTTCACTACCTTGGCCAGGGTGGTCTCAAACTCCTGACCCCAGGCTATCCACCTGCCTCAGCCTCCCAAAGTGTTGAGATTACAGGCATGAGCCACCACACCTAAAACTTTTTTTTTTTTTTTTTTTTAGTTTTCAGAATTTATGGTAAACTATCCAAATTATTATTTAGTTTCTGGAACTGGAGAAGGTAGTAAAAGTTGGTTCACAGGCTGGGCGTGGTGGCTCACTCCTATAATCCTAGCACTTTGGGAGGCTGAGGCGGGCGGATTACTTGAGGTCAGGAGTTTGAGACCAGCCTGGCCAACATGGCGAAACCCCATCTCTACAAAAAATACAAAAAAATTAGCCGGGCATGGTGGCATAATCTCAGCTACTTGGGAGGCTGAGGCAGGAGAATCGCTTGAACCCAGGAGGCAGAGATTGCAGTGAGCCGAGATTGTGCCACTGCACTCTGGCCTAGGCAACAGAGCAAGACCCCGTCTTAAAAAAAAAAAAAAAAAAAGTTGGTTCACAGAGGGTACTTTTTGTATTTTTCAAAGTGTGACTAAAATTGGCTAACAGTTCCCCAAACAGAGCTGAACCTGTTTCACAAATAAGGCTGGAAAATGCCTGAGTAATGGGCAGCTAAATAGAGATACCAGGGATGATAGGATGCTATTGTTTGCTACTTACTGTCCTCTCAGCCTCCATTTTCTATAAATGGACATTAGTTTTGTGTTCTAAATCTAGAACATGTATCCTGAACTGAGACGATAACTCTGCTTTCTGGGCAAGACCACTGTTTTCAGTGTCAATAGGATACTTAATTTTGATGTATCTCTACTAATAAGAGTCATAAAGGGTCTAGTAGTTCTTCTGGTTGTGGCTTGATTTGATTTAGAGGGTCTGGCTAGTCAAAACCTAATTGAACAATTCTGAACAAGTAATTTATCGTATTGGGCCTCAGTTTATGGAGTAGATGATCTTTAAGATCCCTGTGAACTCTAAAATTCTGTAAGTCTATGACTCCATGAGAAAATGCCTTGTCGCTGTTTCACCTGGTTAGCCCTGTCTGCAAACCATAACTGCGTATTTTCTTGAAGTTTTCTTTTTGACTCTGTGCAAGTAATAAAAGATGCTCAACTACTTTGAAAAAGTAACTTGGTACTCTCTTGGATGAGGTTGAGTAAATTTGAATTGGTCTCTGTTTCCAGAAAATATCTTACGTCTTTTAATAGAAACCTTTCAGAAATCTTCTCAGGGTTGGTTTTGGGAATGCTGAGGTCATTCTGTGTTCTTTAAAGAAATAACTTTTTATAAACTAAACAAGATCCATGGGAGTACTTGAACAATTTTAGCTCTATGCTATTATCCCTGTAAAGGAATAGCAGAATAAATAAGCACTGTATTATGGTGACCTTTAATATTGGGTAATTCCGGCCGGGCGCGGTGGCTCAAGCCTGTAATCCCAGCACTTTGGGAGGCCGAGACGGGTGGATCACGAGGTCAGGAGATCGAGACCATCCTGGCTAACACGGTGAAACCCCGTCTCTACTAAAAAAATACAAAAAATTAGCCGGGCGATGTGGCGGGCGCCTGTAGTCCCAGCTACTCGGGAGGCTGAGGCGAGAGAATGGCGTAAACCCGGGAGGCGGAGCTTGCAGTGAGCTGAGATCCGGCCACTGCACTCCAGCCTGGGCGACAGAGCGAGACTCCGTCTCAAAAAAAAAAAAAAAAAAAAATTGGGTAATTCCACTTTCTAGCATATCTTACTTTTTCTTTAACAATTGGGATACTATTTCTGTTCTCTGGGGATACCTCTTCCACCTTTGACGGTATTGTTGTTGCATGGCAAGGCAACTGAATTTTATATAATTTGTGTATGACCAGGTGAAGAAAACTTCTATGCTTCCCTCGGAAAGAAAGGTTGGTGGGCCAGAGGTAAAGCTGCTGTTATGACTTGTGCTTCTCAATCAGAATTTGCTCTTGTCATGGCACTAAGCAGATAATCCCCCCAGAACTGAACAACAGCTGCTGAATACTTTTTTTTCGTTTGGCTATACTAGTAAATTCACACCCACAGCCTTTCGGCCTAACACATAACACTTCCACTGCTGCAGCTTTTGCAGCTTTCAATTTGCTTATTTCGGCGCATGGCTGGTTGAAAAGCTGCATGAAGATAAAAATATGTATTCAGAGAGAAAATGAATTTAATTATACCCTATTCTTTTTATGTTGTCTTTCTTCTCCCCCTTTATTTTTCTTTCAAAAATCATTGTAATTTTGCATCCTTTCTTTTCCTTTTTTTCTTTTTTGCTGATCAGTCCCCTAGCTACTTTCTCCCTGATACATATCACTTAGGGGTGTGCAAAGAACCAGTGTTGAACTTCCAAACTGATCAGAGAAGGCTAGCTCAACTGAGAGAACTTAGAGCCAAGTTTTTCCTTTCATAGATAACATCTGTCTTGACTATGGATACCAGAGTACAGAAATTGCAGGGGGAAGAAAAACTTCTCAATTGGACAATTGGGGAGAAAAAACTTTCCTTAAAAGTGTCAAAAGCATTTGCTTAAAGTAATGTATAAACCTTCATGATGGTTGTTATTATTTATTTGTTTTGGTGAACCTTGGAGGGACATTATAATCTTTTATACTTTTTGTTTTTCTTTCGCAGTCTTTAAAATGTATAAGATTAAGATTTTTATTTCTTGAGCAAAAATTAATTGCTATACTGAATGAACTGTTGCAGTTTTTAAAGTCTACATGAAGAGATATAAGGATTACTTTTTATATTCTGTCATTCTATTTGTAATAAAAGTAACTTTTTTTTTTTTTTTCTGAGATGGACTCTTGCTGTGTCCCCCAGGTTGGAGTGCAGTGGTGCAATCTCAGCTCACTGCAACCTCTGCCTCCCGGGTTCAAGGAGTTCTCCTGCCTCAGCCTCCTGAGTAGCTAGGATTATAGGCGTGTGCCACCACGTCCGACTAATTTTTGTATTTTTAGTAGAGATGGAGTTTCACCACGTTGGCCAGGCTGATCTCGTACTCCTGACCTCGTGATCCGCCCACCTCAGCCTCCCAAAGTGTTGTGATTACAGGCGTGAGCCACGACACCCAGCCAAAAATAACTTTTATGATGGCAAGAAGAATGCTTCATTATTGGCATTGCCCAATTAGTGATTGGCAGCACCAAAGTAATAGAAAATGACCTAAAATTCATATGTAAATATCCTCAAAGGAAAACTAAATAACATAACAAGGGGAAAGCCAGTGATCCCTTGAACTTTCAGTTCTAATGTTCATTCACTCAAAAAGGTATCTATTGAGCACCCTACTATGTTACAGAAACTTTGCCAGGATAAATTGCCAAAATAAAGTAAAGCTAAAATGAAGAGTGCCTAAAAGATCTTTCCAAATCCTTTGCACATCCCCAAGTATCATTTTTGAGCATTTTCCATCTGTCATTTTGTTCATCTTATTCTGTCTTTCTTGATCTTCTACTGTGAAAGCAGACACAGGAACGTGCTCTGTTAGTACAGGATGAAGAGAAAATTAAAAGGCAAGAAAGATCTACTGAAAGAGCCTTGCCCCAGCAAGAAAATGAAGAAATTCTTCCCAAGGTTTCTATTCCAATCCCTGAGGATCACAAGTCTCTCAAAAAGTGTCACCTCTACTTTAGTACTTTTCCATCTCCTCGTATTCCTTTCATGATGTCTTTTCTCGTGGTCCTTGTGTTGGCTGTTTGGTGGTTGGTCTTTCTGTGATCAGAAAACAGGGTGCTCATCTGAAATGTCAAGACGGTTGAACTTTTGTCCTTGGCTTCAACTGTGTTATTGCTGTATGATGCCCTCTGATCTTGATAGTTCACTGTCCTAGGAGAGCCCTTGTGAACATTTTTCTGTCAATTGTTACTCTTTGTAGATTATGTATTATGGGATACAAAGGAGTAGCAATGGACTGCCCAAAGCCAGCTTTTCTGCACTGAATTTTAACAAATTTAAACAAATCAGAATTAAGCATATGGCAGGCTGGTAATCTTCCCAAAAGCTTTAACTCTTTTATCCTGCATGTTTACTGTTTACTATTGTTATGTCCTCCCATCCAATGTCTCACACAAACCAGGATACTCTCTAGATACATTTGATGGAATATTTTCCTAATCCTCTATAGTCATTTGTTTGGCATGGGCTTCATAGTTTAAGAAAAAATTTCAACTTACTAACCTTTCAGAAGCCTTAAAATGATAATGTTTTAGTCTACAAATCCATAACCACTCCTTTTCTTAGGATATCAAACCAGTATAAACAAAAGTCTTTTCTGGAAAAGGGCTTTTGACTTCTGTGGCCTTGTTATGAGTATTTCTGAGCTGTACAGGGACAGACAACTTTATCCTGCCTGCTGTATAGAAGAGATCTTCAAAGATTAAATGCCATCTTTTCACAAGTAGAGTGTTGATACGGTTTAAGGAAAATGGTGCTGGTGCCCCTTAGCCTCCAGCCAGGACTGAAATTCTCAGACTACTCTACCTATCCTTAAAAGTCCTGGAACACAGATTTACTCGAGATCTGTACATAAACAAACACTTCTCTGAATTAAGATACTGTGTTATTTCTTTATGGCTTTGCTAATTATATTGCTAGTAGCAATAGTTAGCCATTGCTAAGCTTAAAATATATATTGATATACTTTGTTTTCCTGATATACTTCAGACCTGTTTGTTCTTGCACTTGTGTTGAAATCAATTGTTTTTAATCAATGGCTTTGTGACCTCAAGTTCTGTTGTGACAAGTATGTGTCCTCTGTTTGCATGTTGACTTCTAAGACTTACCTGAAGTAAATATGAGCACTCTCTCTCTCTCTCTTCAGGACACAACTCACATGCTTAACCTGTTATTTTTTACCTCAATATTGATGAAACCTTGCATGTAGCTTGCTTTTTATGGCACTTGAATGTACCAATATGGATGATTTGGTTAATGTCTCAAATATTTGTTTTGAAATCTGAGTTTAGAGGGTTATCAAATTAAGATTATTATATTTTGTTTTACTTCTCCATGCTTTTCAGTTGATGAAACTTCTAAACAAGACTTTTTATTTTTGAGAAGATGGCTTCCTAGAACAAAAAAAGAGAGCAGTAAAGACAAGAATGTTTTGTCCTTCAACATCTACCAGTATTGTTCTCTTGTCTCTGGAGACATGTAGAAATAATTATCTGGTGTTTCCTGAAAACTGCTACACTGTCATTATAGGCTTTCCCAAGAAATGGAAAAAGAAGCAAGGACCAGGTTAAAATTTAAAATTTGGTGTGCGTATATATCTTTTATGTCACAGGCTATGTCTATTTATAATATATATTTTGCAAATAAGCATATTTATTGATTCACTCATAATAAGAGGGACCTGAAATATTACCAAGTTGTTCTCTACCACAGAAAGTTATAATCATAAGTACTCTCTTTTATCTGGAAAGTAAAGATACAAGAGTTTTCCGTAATGAAATAGCAAATGGAACTGTAGACTTTGTTAGATTATTTTAAATCTTTTTTTAAGGAATTAAAAGGAAAAATCAGAACTTTATTTATACTTTTATAACTGTTTCAGATTATAATTCCTGAATTTCCAGTTTTCATCCTTATACACAGCTTTTTATTAATTACTATTGTAAACTTCACCCTGAATTTTGTTTCTCTTTGTATTGGAGTTATTCTAAGTCCATTAAAAGTCTAAGCCAATGATACTTTTCAGTTTTCTGAAATGCAACAAGAGTCCTCGGAGATCTTTATTGAGAGTCAAAGGAGAGGCCATTTCTTCTATCAATAGGGTAAGAATGATTAAGAGGAGAATGGCTAAGCCCTTGTATTGGATGAAGCTGACCAATGCAGACTCAAAAGTTACCATCACAATTATCAGAGAAAAAATATTGGGCATTCCAACTTTGTATTAGCTAAAGGTAACACTGCCAATATTTGCAAGATAAAACGTAAATAGGCCGGGCGCGGTGGCTCACACCTGTAATCCCAGCACTTTGGGAGGGTGAGGCAGGCAGATCCCCTGAGGTCAGGAGTTCAAGACCAGCCTGGGCAATATGGTAAAACCCTGCCTCTACTAAAAATACAAAAATTAGCTGGGCATGGTGGTGCACACCTGTAATCCCAGCTACTTGGGAGGCTGAGGCAGGAGAATCGCTTGAACCCGGGAGGCAGAGATTGCAGTGAGCCAAGGTCACGCCACTGTACTCCAGCCTGGGTGATAAAATGAGACTCCATCTCAAAAAAAAAAAAAAAGAAAAGAAAAAGTGTAAATAGTCTTGGTTTCCTTCCTTCATTTTCAGTACCAGAGGCAAATTCTAATACATATTGATGTTACCCTGATTCAGCTTCTTCTTCTTCTTTTTTTTTTTTTTTGAGTAGGAGTCTCGCTCTGTTGCCCGGGCTGAGTGCAGTGGCGCGATCTCGGCTTGCTGCAAGCTCCACCTCCCAGGTTCACGCCATTCTCCTGCCTCAGCCTCCCAAGCAGCTGGGACTACAGGCGCCTGCCACCACGCCCGGCTCATTTTTTGTATTTTTAGTAGAGACGGGGTTTCACTGTGTTAGCCAGGATGGTTTCAATCTCCCAACCTCATGATCTGCCCGTCTCGGCCTCCGAAAGTGCTGGGATTACAGGCGTGAGCCACCGCACCTA
The DNA here is from genome assembly GCF_009764315.1 of Trachypithecus francoisi. Classification (NCBI taxonomy): domain Eukaryota; kingdom Metazoa; phylum Chordata; class Mammalia; order Primates; family Cercopithecidae; genus Trachypithecus; species Trachypithecus francoisi. Next base: position 95,670,842 of record NW_022681457.1, on the reverse strand, counting down.
CCCTGATTCAGCTTCTTAATGGCAAGTTGATACATAAAAAATAATTTGGACTAAAGGCATCAATACAGACCAGTATAATATTTTGGATTTTTGCCTTGGTTTTGTCATTATTCATTTCTAGGGTGACTCTGAGAGTACTAGAGTCACCCTAGTTAACTACTTGGCACCCAGATTTCCACCTAGTAATGTGGAGACAAACCTACCTCATGAGAATGAATATGTAATAAATTCCAGGAACCAGAGACCCTGGTTGTCATTCAATTCTTGGTCTTTTGGGAGCTGGGAAGATGAAAATTTAAAAACACACAAACATACATTAACTTCTTTTTATTTTGAAAGTAAGTAGTTAAATAGCTGTGTTTATTTCCATCTACTCCTTATTGATATTTGACCACTTTACTAAGATGTCTTTCCAAATTTATCCCTAATAAATTCATCTTATCCAAATGGTATGATTAGAGTGGATCATACTTGAAAATAAACCAAGCATCTATATTTTGGACCTATCTTTCAGCCATTTTCTTTTATGCTAACACTTGCAATATGAAGGGAATTGTTTGCATGGGTCAAGTTTTCTACTTATTTACATCTTCAGTAAAAGTTTTGAAGGGAAAAGATGCTGACTCTGTTGACCAAGATTAGACCAGATATTATACATGGAATAGATTTCCAGTTGGCACCCTAGAACCTAGTACATTTCTTTCTACTAAATATTATAAATTTTACTCTGAAATTTCTTTGGATATAATAACCCAATTCACTTTCTCCTAGTTTCCTAAGTCACTTCTGTAATACTTCTTAAAGATAAGCCTATAGTACTTCCTATAGATAAGCATATAGGACACACGAGGCATTAGAGATCTAATTAATTTTAAGAAGGTATTATGGAGCAAAAATTACACTTGTGGTTTACCCAGTGATCATGTATTTACAAAAGGAAAACAGGGCAAAATTAATGTGAGACATGGTCTCATTGTTGCTTTTATTTTTTCACAAAGGGTTTTGAATATGGTAAAGACATACAAAACTTGTTGACAGAGTTGCCTTCCCTTACGTTCCTCTTCACAGAAATTATAAAATCCCAAACCATAGCATTCTCTACAGCTTTGAAAATGACTATTATATTGTTTTTATTATACATAGAAACTTCACTTTTTTTCATATACTCAAATTACACTATTTGTAATATTGGTACTAGAAACTACAACAACTCCTTATTCTTATTCTGTTTTGTGTGGCATGTGGCATTACTATATCTGCTTCCTCTACACTTTAGTGGATAATATTAATAGACCACTCTCATTTCTGCTGCTGTTACTCCTCATGCCTTAGTGTCTCCTTTTACTGCAGCAGAATATGACACAAAAAGAAACACATTGGTGCAGATTAAAAGCATACCTGAAATGGTTAAGGCGGTATGGAATTAGATTTAGAAAGCCATACAAAGTTAGGCTAGAGGAAGAGCAGTGGCTATGATCAACAATTATAAATTCATGGAGGATTCCTTTTGGTAAACAAAACTCCTATCATCCTAGAACTTGAAAGACAAAAAGAAGATAAAGTAGTTTATTCCCACAGATCAGAAATGCAGGCTAAAAGCCAAATAATTTGAATAATAGCCTAAGGAGATCAAGACCATCCTGGCTAACTCTGTCTCTACTAAAAATACAAAAAATTAGCTGGGTGTGGTGGCGGGCGCCTGTAGTCCCAGCTACATGGGAGACTGAGGCAGGAGAATGGCGTGAACCCGGGAGGTGGAACTTGCAGTGAGCCGAGATCACGCCACTGCACTCCAGCCTGGACAACAGAGCGAGACTCCGGTCTCAAAAAAAAAAAATCTTTTGTGATTGAAATCCTAGGCCAGGTGCGGTGGCTCACACCTGTAATCCCAGCACTTGGAAGGCCGAGTTGGGCAGATCACCTGAGGTCAGGAGTTTGAGACCAGCCTGGCTAACATGATGAAACCCTATCTCTACTAAAAATACAAAAGTTAGTTGAGTGTGGTGTCAGGCATCTATAATCTCAACTCCTCAGGAGGCTGAGGCAGGAGAATCGCTTGAACCCAGGAGGTAGAGGTTGCAGTGAGCTGAGATCATGCCATTGCACTCCAGCCTGGGCAACAGAGCAAGACTCCATCTCAAAAAAAAAGAAAAATCCTAGAAGGCAGCAGTGTCTTACCCTTTAACATAGAATCCTGTTTTGGGTAAATAATAGAATAACTCTGACATTTGAAAGATTAAAAGGTAGGAGAAAGCATGGAATCACAACTTTCTTTTCTTGTCTCAAAATCAACAAAGGCAGGTGAGCCTCTCATTTTCTTATCTACTACCTCTTTAAAGAAAAGTCTTCATATTTATAAGATCCTATCTCAGTAAAACACATAGAAAAAGATTTAAGGGGATAACATAGCCACCATTCATTTTATTCATTTATTTTATTTGTCACCAGCCAGCAAAGTACTCTATATATATTACAAGGATGCAAAGAATCAGCATTATCAGAATTTTAGGGATTGGATAGGATCCTAATTCAATTCCTCTCTCTTCCAGTGCTTGACTCTCCTCTACAATATCATTTAGAGATTTGGAGGCCAGTCTTGCAGTCTTTGTTTCAATATCTCCTGAGATAACATATTACATCTTTGGACAATTCTGAATTTATGTATAAATCATTCACATATTAAGTGAAAATCTGTTTCCCTGTAGCTTTCACTCACTGATCCTGAATGGAGGCATTTTAAAGAATTTTCTATCTTTTTCCACATTACTTCTTCACATACTTAAAGGTAACTCTCATGTTGAAACTAGTCACTATTCTTACCCTCAGACAAGTTACCATCTGCTATTCAGATCTATTCCAGACTTCCTCCTAGCATGTCATCCTCCCTTCTTCTTTTCTAACTTTTCTTGTTTTAACAGCTTTTTCTTTCTGGCTATGTTGCCCACTGTGGATTATTCAGCTTTATGTCCCTATAAATTGACATTCTCTCTCCAAAAAATTTTGAAATTTCTGGCATTCCCAGCTTCTTCATAGATAACATAAGCTTTGGAATTTTTTTAGATAAAAGAGTAGAGGTGGGATAGTTTTCTAGCTTTGAGAGTTTCATGTAGCCCAGAATCTGTTGACAAGGTAGTATCACTATTACATTTTGAGGAAGCACACTACCAAAGCCTGCATTCTAAGTTTGCTTTCCTTCCATGACAGTCTGAGTAACCTTTACATACTTGAGTTGTCCCCAAGTGATTCAGTTTATACCAGTGTGATGATAAAATTATGGAAATGTACTTTCTGCTTAACATTCTGATTATGATTTATACCCCACCAGAAAAAGTGATATTAAATATTTGAAGTGTTGTTAATACATCCCTTTTGTGCCTTTCTCCTCAAAACTATGCGATTCTCAAAGGTAAGAAGCTCTTTAGGCCAAGCATGGTGGCTCATGCCTGTAGTCCCAGCTACTGAAGAGGTTGAGGCAGAAGGATTGCTTGAGCCCGGGAGCTGAAGGCTGCAGTGAGCCATGATCACACCATTTCTCCCCAGCCTGGGTGACACAGCATGACACAGTCTCTAAAAAATTTTTAAATAAAAATAGGCTTTGATTTTGCCAGTCTATAACTTTTGTATCCCAGCTACCACATTGCCTTGTATATAACGAATAATATTTATTAAACTGAATTAAATGATTAATCACAGATGGCAATGGATAAATAACTTTTCACATAGAATCTCTTGTACTGGCACATAAATTTGTGCTAAACTAATCACCATATGCCCAGTCATTATATGCAGGTAACTCAGAAAGCCTATATCCAGCCCAGAAGCCACTTTCTCTCTTGTTAATCCTATAATATGGTCCCTTGTTTATTCAAGGAATCTCGTATACCGCTATGGTAGGTGTCAGTTTCTATTGTTAATGCCTTGTAACTTGGTTCAATTAAAAGCTCTTATCCAGCTGGCCTTGGTGGCACAAGCCTGTAGTCCCAGCTACTCTGGAGGCTGAGGCAGGAGGATCACTTGAGCCTGGGAATTCCACTCCAGCATGGGCAACATAGCAAGACCCCATCTCAAAAAAAACAAAACAAAACAAAAAAAGGCTCTTATGCATTTACCACAGATAATAATCAGCTCTAGAACATATTACCAAGAATAGAGTACACATCTGTATAAATAAACTCATCTCGGATAAGTGTGATATCATAAAAGGAACATTTATATTTATCTAAAATACATTGCAGAGAGCAATTTGACACTTTTCTTGTTGTGTTTTATGTGATATAGAAACATCAACTATATCAAAACTCTTATGGGTTTTGATATATTTGGAGTATCAGGAGTAGGCAAACTTTTTCTGTAAAGTACCAAATAATAAATATTTTAGGCTTTGCAGGCTATATGTCTGTCACAACCACTCAGCTTTGCCATTGTAGAGTGAACGTAGTATAGATAACACGTAAAATGAATGTGATTATGCTCCAATCAAACTTTATTTATGGACACTGAAATTTAAATTTTGTATAATTTTACATATAACTAAATATTATTCTATTAGTTTCTTAACCATTTTAAAATGTAAATACCATTCTTAGCTCATAGCAATGCAAAAATAAGGAGAGGGTGGCCGGGCGCAGTGGCTCACGCCTGTAATCCCAGCACTTTGGGAGGCCAAGATGGGCGGATCATTTAAGGTCAGGAGTTTGAGACCAGTTTAGCCAACATCTCTACTAAAAATACAAAAATTAGCCAGGTATGGTGGTGCAAACCTATAATCTCAGCTATTCGGGAGACTGAGAATCACCTGAACCTGGGAGGCAGACATTGCAGTAAGCCAAAATTGCACGACTGCACTCCAGCCTGGGTGATAGAGCAAGATTCCGTCTCAAAAAAAAAAGGGAGAGTGAGATTTGGCCTGCTGCTTATAGTTTGCGGACCCCTGATACAGACCAGAAAAGTGGTTTATTACATTTGCTGCCTTTGTACTGTTTTGGAGAGTAGCAGTTGGGATCTTAGCATCTTCATTCAGTGTCAAAGTATTTTTTGTCTTACTTATGATTAGAAATGGAAAACAAAAGATGAGACATTCATTTCTATTTATCGAGCAGTCAGGGTACAGCTGAACTGTAATCTAAAATATATACTGCTGGGCACAGTGGTTCATGCCTATAATCCCAGCGCTTTGGGAGGCTGAGTCAGGAGGATCGCTTGAGGCCAGGAGGATCACTTGGGTCCAGGAGTTCAAGACCCATCTCTATCAAAACAAAAATTAGCTGGGCATGATGATATGCCTGTAGTCCCAGCTACACAGGAGCCTGAGGTAAGAGGATCATTTGAACCCAGGAGTTTGAGGTTGCACTGAGCTATAATCATGCCACTGCACTCCAACCTGAGCAAGAGCAAGACCCCATCTCTACAAAAAAAAAATAATAAAATATGTACTGTAACCACCACAGCACCCTGTTTCTGCCAGTTTTCCAAATTGCATTGTGTTAACTGTGGTGTTATATTCAGTGATGATCCTGGATATCCCCTTCATTTGGTTTGTATTTTAAGGATCTACCTCCATTTCACCCTAAGGAATAAAGAAACCACAATTCTCAAATTCACCTTTTCTTTAGCCAAGTTTTAGAGATATATAATGAACATGATAAAGAAAGTAAAATGATGTTTTTGTTTGTTTGTTTGTTTGTTTTTTTGACACAGAGTTTCTCTCTTGTTGCCCAGGCTGGAGTGCAGTGGTGTGATCTCGGCTCACAGCAACCTCCGCCTCCTGGGTTAAAGTGATTCTCCTGCCTCAGCCTCCAGAGTAGCTGGGATTACAGGTGCCCACCACCACGCTCGGCTAATTTTTTGTATTTTTAGTAGAGATGAGGTTTCGTCATGTTGGCCAGGCTGGGCTTGAACTCCTGAACTCAGGTGATCCGCCTGCCTCAGCCTCCCAAAGTGCTGGGATTACAGGCGTGAGCCACCTTGCCCAGCCAGAAAAATGATTTTTACTCTGAGCTTTTGGTATACTTTAGTGTTTTAAGCACTGGTATAAATTTAAGATTGGGGCCCGGGCATGGTGGCTCACGCCTGTAATCCCAGCACTTTGGGAGGCCGAGGCGGGTGGATCACGAGGTCAGGAGATTGAGACCATCCTGGCTAACATGGTGAAACACCGTCTCTACTAAAAAATACAAAAAAAATAGCTGGGCATGGTGATGGGCGCCTGTAGTCCCAGCTACTCGGGAGGCTGAGGCAGGAGAATGGCGTTAACCCGGGAGGCTGAGCTTGTGGTGAGCCGAGATCATGCCACTGCACTCCAGCCTGGGCGACAGAGCGAGACTCCGTCTCAAAAAAAAAAAAAAAAAATTTAAGATTGGGTATGTACAGAAAAAACATCTTAGAAGGGTCCTTCTTTCTAATTATTACCTTTTTGTTTTTTTGAGGTGGAGTCTTGCTGTGTCACCTCAGCCTCCCAAGTAGCTGGGATTTCAGGCACGTACCATCATGCCTGGCTAATTTTTGTATTTTTAGTAGAGACGGGGTTTCACCATGTTGACTGGGCTGGTCTCAAACTTCTGACCTCAGGTGATCCACCTTCCTCAGCCTCCCAAAGTGCTGGGATTACAGGCATGAACCACCACGCCCCGCGAGAAATCTGTTTTGAAAGTACTAGTGGCCGGGTGCAGTGGCTCATGCCTGTAATCCCAACAGTTTGGGAGGCCGAGGTGGGAGGATCACTTGAGGTCAGGAGTTCACGACCAGCCTGGTCAACATGGGAAAAAACCCATCTCTACTAAAAATACAAAAAATTAGCCAGGCAGGATTGTGTGGGCCTATAGTTCCGGCTACTTGGGAGGCTGAGCCAGGAGAATTGCTTGAACCTGGGTGGCGGAGGTTGCAGTGAACCAAGATCGTGCCATCGCACTCCAGCCTGGGCGACAAGAGCAAAACTCCGTCTCCAAAAAAAGAAAACAAAAAATATATTTCTCTGAGGAAAATTCCCCAATTCACAGCTTTTTTGGGCAGTATTTACCAGTAAGTCAGAATAAAGCGACATTCTTTTTTTTTTTTTTTTTTAATTTTTTTTTTTTAGGCGGACCCTCACTCTGTGGCCCAGGCCAGAGGGCAGGGGCGCAATCTTGGCTCGTTACAACCTCTGCCTCCCGGGTTCAGGCGATTCTTCTGCCTCAGTCTCCCAAGTAGTTGGGATTACAGGCACGAACCACCATGCCCGGGTAATTTTTGTAGTTTTAGTATTTTGGCCAAGTTGGTCTCGAACTCTGGACCTCAAATGATCTGCCTGCCTCAGCCCCCCAACGTGCTGGAATTACAGGCGTGAGTCACTGTGCCTGGCCCCTTTTTTTCTTTTTTTTGAGACAGGGTCTCACTCTGTCTCCCACACTGGAGTGCAGTGATGCAATCACATCTCACTGAAGTCTCGACCTTCTGGCCTCAAGCAGTCCTCCCCCCTCAGCCTCCCAAGTTGCTGGGACCACAGATGTGTGTCACACCTTGCTAAGAGACAGGGTTTTACTATGTTACCCAGGCAGTCTCAAACTCCTGAGCTCAGGCCATCCACCCTCCCCAGCCTCCCAAAGTGCCGGGATTACAGGTGTGAGCCACTGAGCCTGGTTTTGGGGAGGTGCTTTCTAACAAATCCTTAAGCACATGATTCTTTCAATTCCCTTGACCAGGCTCCTTTTGCTCTAATACTTGGCTGAATAAATTAATTATTCATTAACAATTCAGCAAGATATTTAAGCCTAAGAAATCTTTAGTTCCTTTGGGACATTTTCTTTGATATTTTTCTCACATTATTTGCTCTGTTAATGTGTAAACTTATGAATAAATCTTATTTATTGCAAACATGAATCTAGTTGCTACTAATCATTAAGGAAGTAGGAGTTAATAATATTGTTCATAGACCTACTACCAGAAAAATCCAAATGAACCTCTGTTTCAGCTGATCAGCAACAGATTGCTGTCAGCTAGTCTTTCTCTTGTTTTTCCTTATATTCACTCTTCTCTGTGGCCCAATAATTAGTTGTCTTTTGCTTATTTGTAAGACAGAGACAACCTGCTGATGTGCGTTCAGTTCTCAGAATGTTATTTTAAATCAGCTTTGAACTAATTTGACTATGCCAAGTTTTAAAAATAATTTTTTTCTAACCGATTTAATTAGTCACTACAACAGATGTAGTTGTCACATCTGTTAGAAACATATTAGTATGATGCATTCGTCTTTTATGGGCTTTTTAAAAGCACTGTACAAATTTGTAGTTAATAACTCTCCAGTATTGCCACTCTAATCTTATTGAGAAGTGAAGAATGGTGTAGGTGTGGATGTGTGGGTGTGAGGAGAGCTTGTTCCTGTAATGTGAAATCAACAGAAGGTATAGCACTTTATCTCTTACTTCACCTTGGGTAAACCATCTCTTACCTTAACTCTCACAGCTCTAGATTTTATTATATTATTCAGGTGATTATTTCAAACTGATGCTTCGGCCAGGCACCGTGGCTCACACCTGTAATCCCAACACTTTGGGAGGCTAAAGCGGGTGGATCACCTGAGGTCGGGCGTTCGAGACCAGTCTGACCAACATGGAGAACTCCTGTCTCTACTAAAAATACAAAATTAACCAGATGTGGTGGCACATGCCTGTAATCCTTGCTACTCAGGAGGCTCAGGCAGGATAATTGCTTGAACCTGGAATGCGGAGGTTGCAGTAAGCTGAGATCGCACCATTGCACTCCAGCCGGGGCAACAAGAGTGAAACTCGGTCTCAAAAAAAAAAAAACCTAACACTTCACATTTTAGAGTGGTCTATTTACTAGCTCAAAGTATGTACCTTGTGATCTAAGTAAAATAACTTTGTAGTATTTCTCCAAAGCCATGTTTTCTTCTATGAGCTTGTTAAAAATGCTAACACAGAAAGCCATTTTTACTGTTATACGATTTTTCAAAAAGATAAAACATAGCTAGTTAATATTCAATAATAGTTTTCTATTAATATTCAATAATAGCTTTCTAATAATAGCTGTCGCATTGGTTCTGCAGAATCAAGGTAACTATTTCTCGGGTTTTTTGTTTGTTTTGTTTCGTTTTTGAGACAAAATCTCACTCTGTCACCCAGGCTGGAGTGCAATGGTACAATCTCGGCTCACGGCAACCTCCGCCTCCCAAGTTCAAGCTGTTCTTGTGCCTCAGCCTCCTGAGTAGCTGGGATTACAGACACCTGCCACCACACCTGGCTAATTTTGTATTTTTAGTAGAGATGGGGTTTCACCATGTTGGTCAGGCTGGTCTCGAACTCCTGACCTGAAATGATTTGCCCACCTCAGCCTCCCAAAGTGCTGGGATTACAAGAATGAGCCACTGGGCCTAGCCTCAAGGTAACTGTTTTCTATATATCAAATTTTCTTAAATGCTTATTATGACTTTTATCAATTTTTAGAACTGAGAATTCTGTGAAATCCTGCCAAACAAATTTAATTTTGTTCCATTCTAAGTTCAGAGTTTTGTACTGGTCATAGCTCCTTTATCTCCATCTTCATCCCTCCACCCCTACCCTTCATAGTGTAATGAAATAAAACTGACCACCAAAGGCTTCTGGTCTCTTAGACATGCTTAGTATAACCTTTAATATTTGCCCAAACACTTTGACTTCTGTAGATCTATTCAGATTTGAGAACACTCATTTGATCTGTGGAGTTCTTGCTGGTGAGTGCAGTGTAAAGGCAAAATTTTCTATTATCTAATAGTTAAAATTTTGCATCCAGCATGGATTTTGAAGCTGTTTGCTTTTACATTCACCTGTCCTGGGGATAATCTAATAACAGCACTATTTAGGAAATTATAAAAACAATGTTTGATGGATAATTATCATTGGCTAATTTCATTTGCTGTCCTTTGTGAGAAGCTGCATTGTGGAATTATTTTCCTATCATAAGCAATTTTATCAACTCTAGTAAAGGCCCACATCTTCCGGAATAAGCCCCTTTATCCAGATTTTGTACAAGCGTAATCTTTATATACCAGAGAATAGCAATAGACTGTGAAAATGACTCTGAGTTTCATGGAGAAGCTAGTGAGCACTCTAAGGATATATTTCTAGCTAGAAACTAATAGCATACAACCTTAAAAAAAAAAAAAAAGGCAAGAGAGGGTACATCCAAGAGAGAAAAATTAGAATGAAGAGAAATGCATTGCATGACGAAGAATGTCACACTAGAGAGGAAAGATAGAATTTTAACATCACCTTTTGCTAGCCCATCGTTACTCTGTTGTTAGTTTATCCCCATCTTGAGTGTTTGTGATTCTAATGTCCTTTTTTAAACTTCTGAGTGGCCGGAGTTTTCCACTGAAACTGTACAGAACTATTATTTATCAAGCTTTTGGGGGTGGGAACCAGAGGATATTTCTCTTTTCGGTAATTTTTGTTCTTCTGTCTTCATTTGTTTCCTTTTTTGGCTGAAGAATGGGCTCCTACTGCTTGACTTGTCATCTTTATGTGCTGTTTACACATGGCTTTTGCAAAAGAAGCCATTACCACATCTGATTTATCTTTTATTGCAAGTGCCCATTTAAGAGCATTTGTTTTAACTTAAAAAAAATTGTTTTAATCATCAGGCTAATGTTCCTACTGATTATTATACAACCTAGGGAAATACTGATACAATGTTTCAAAATAGGAAATTACAAATATTTATATTAATGTATAAAGACGTATGTTTTGCTCTTAAGAGATTTTCCCCTAGGCACTTAAAGCCATTCTTTGCTGAGACATAACATTGTCATGTTTTGTTAAAGAGAAGAATATAGAAACAAAGCACTCGCAATTAACTGATCTTATCAGGATTAAATTCTACATTTTTTAGTTTGCATGTTGCAGACCATCTGGGGGTATACTTAAATATATTGTTGATAATTTAAGTGACTGTAATATTTATTGTTTACTTTAGTTAAGAACCAGGAGCTGGACTCTTCTGCTGGGTATCTTCCTTCTGTGCTTAGCAAGATAACCTCGATTCCTGCTGGTTCTGTGGGCATTTGCACTGCAAAGCATTTCTTACTGGGTTTGCAAAGCAAGGGTAATGTGCTCTGTGGGTGTATGTGTGTCTGTGCACCCTCACCCCCTATTCCCACTGCCATCTCTGTTCACTTACTTTTACATATCAAAACTTCTTTTTCTCAATCTATGTAAATCTTATTAAAAAGTTTAATGAATCCCTTTTCCCAGACATATAGAAACACTAATAAAAGTTTTATGTATTACATTTTCCCCAGATATTTCAGCAAACCACAAAGTCATTGCACAGATGATGGTGACTGATTACAGCGTTGGTCATATCATTATTACAAGACCAGCCTTAAGTCTCATTTTACTTGACAGAATGCAAAATAAAATGAAGATAATGTGAAAAACAATGGTATAGTTTAACGGATGTGGTGGATTGGGGACTACATTGTGTAAAGTGACTGCAGAGGTATATGCTAAATCTCAGACTCTCTTTTTGAGGAAAATGTAGTAATTTCAAGGAGCAAATGTGTGGGTAATAGCAATATAGAAAGGTAAGCTTTAAGGCTAGAAACAGTAATAAATCTTGACATTTTAAAATAGCTGTAAGTTGTGTGACTAATCAGAAATATTCTATTTTCTTTCTTAACAGACAGTATATATCCCAAAACTATTCATTATTCCTGAGGATCTTGGTTCAGGAATATTTATGAAATAGCCTCATAGTATACCCATTTTAATTCTCCTGTCACAATTTCTTTCTTCAAAGTTGTGATGTTCTCTAAAATATAATGAGGACCTGTTTGAGAACTTGCTAACAAAAGCTGAAAGGAAGCCCAATTTTAGTTAAATCCATAGGCTTTGCCCACTTCAGGAGTGCAAGAAACACCATATAGGGACTTCATGTCTTTATTGCTTTAGTTCATGTTACTTTGCAAAAAGTAATATTTTAAGAAATATAAATCATTCTGGATATGAATTGTGATGTGATAGTATCGATCTATAGTGTATACCGCTAACCTAAAGTTATTGTTTAGATCAGTTTTGGGGATATTTTGATTTTTTTTTTTTTTTTTGTAAATGGAGTCTCACTCTGTCACCAGGCTGGAGTGCGGTGGCATGACCTCAGTTCACTGTAACCTCTGCCTCCTGGGTTCAAGCGATTCTCATGCCTCAGCTTCCTGAGTAGCTGGGATTATAGGCATACACCACCATGCCTGGCTAATTTTTGTATTTTTAGTAAAGACGGGATTTCACCATGTTGGCCAGGCTGGTCTCGATCTCCTGACCTCATGATTCACCCGCCTCGGCCTCCCAAAGTGCTGGAATTACATGCATAAGCCACCGTGCCCAGCCGATCTTTAATATTTTGTATTCCCTATTGCCATCATGACTTTGGCAAGAGAGTGATAATTTCCTTTGAGTATCTTCACTGTTTCAGAGGTAGATTATCTAAGTTTACTAAGGAATTAAATCACAGATAACCACTTTTTTTCTTAGGGTGGAGTCTTGCTCTGTTGCCCAGACTGGAGTGCAGTGGCGTGATCTCAGCTTACTGCAGCCTCCGCCTCCCGGGTTCAAGCAATTCTCCTACCTCAGCCTTGCGAGTAGCTAGAATTACAGGCAACTGCCACCATGCCCAGCTAATTTTTTTGTATTTTTAGTGGAAACGGGATTTCACCATGTTGACCAGGCTGGTTTCAAACTCCTGACTTCAAATGATCCACCTGCCTCAGCCTCCCAAATTGCTAGGATTACGGGCATGAGCCACTACACCTGGCCAACAACCACATTTTAAATCACTTTCCTGATAATATCCTTTCTACCTCTAAATCAGAAAACATTAAAATACAGTGAAACTACAACTTAAATGTGAAGTATTTCTTTTCCACTGGATATACAGATATATTAAATTTATCATCATTGACTTTGACTTTTTTTTTTTTTAACCCCAAGTTTATAACCTCCACCTGCCAGGCTCAAGTGATCCTCCCACCTCAGCCTCCTTAGTGGCTGGGAATATAGGCACATGCCACCACACCTGGCTAATTTTTTGTGTTTTTGGTAGAGATGGGGTCTTGCCACATTATCGACGCTGGTCTCGAACTTCTGGACTCAAACGATCTGCCCGCCTCACCCTCCCAAAGTGCTGGGATTAAAGGCGTGAACCACCTCACCCAGCTGACTTTGACTTTCAAAACCAACTAACTAAATGACCAAGGTTTGATATGATATTCCCCTTATAAAAGAGAACTTTTATACTATGTACCAGTTACTAGCTTATAATTCTTTCCTCTAACTACTTTTTTCTTTTAGAAACCTATTTTTTTTTTTTTTTTTTTTTTTTTTTTGAGACGGAGTCTCGCTCTGTCACCCAGGCTGGAGTGCAGTGGCGCGATCTCGGCTCACTGCAAGCTCCGCCTCCCGGTTTACGCCATTCTCCTGCCTCAGCCTCCCGAGTAGCTGGGACTACAGGCGCCCGCCATCTCGCCCGGCTAATTTTTTGTATTTTTTTAGTAGAGACGGGGTTTCACCGTGTTAGCCAGGATGGTCTCGATCTCCTGACCTCGTGATCCACCCGTCTCGGCCTCCCAAAGTGCTGGGATTACAGGCTTGAGCCACCGCGCCCGGCCTAGAAACCTATTAAGGCTTATTTTTTACTGTTTTTAAAAGGCTTGGAAGATATTAAGGATTTTTTTAGCACTTTCTGCATACATTGTTTACTAGACTCTTCAGGTTTTAAAGATCATTTCACTACTGAAACCAGATACAAATGCTTGCATAAGAAAATAGTCACTTTATTACAAAATTAATACATACTTATTTTAGAAAGGTTAGGAAACACAGAAAAATCACAAACAAAAAGATCGTTTGCAATCCCATGATTATTAATATTTTTGTACACCTTAAAATGTTTTTCTTGTTTTTTTGAGATGGAGTCTCACTCTGTCACCAGGCTAGAGTGCAGTGGCGTAATCTCGGCTCATGGCAACCTCTGTCTCCCAGGTTTAAGTGATTCTTCTGCCTCAGCCTCCCAAGTAGCTGGGACTATAGGCACATGCCATCACACCCAACTAATTTTTGTATTTTTAGTAGAGACAAGGTTTCACCATGTTGGCCAGGATGGTCTCAATCTCTTGACCTCATGATCCACCTGCCTCAGCCTCCCAAAGTGCTGGGATTACAGGCGTGAACCACCGTGCCTGGCCACCTTAAGATCTTTTTCGTGTATATATGTATACATTGGAAAATATAATTTTTAAATGGCTAAGAAAGCGTAACTGATCAAGAGGAGGGTTTAGTCTTTGAATTATATAGAAAGATAAAGTGAGATAATAGCAGTGTGTTTTCTTACTTTTAATAGAGAAAGGAGTTGTTTTTCTATTGCCACTCAAAGGTAAAATTGGTCTTCACTAAGTGGGGAACAAGTGACTAAATGTGTGGGGATAAAATTACTACACAGATACTCTTACATGGCTCTTATGTAGCAAAATTTTAGAAAAATTTTCAGAATATATTTTCACTTTGATCTCTTAAAGGATAAGACAGTCTTGTAAGCATAACTGTGGTTCTTTTTTTTTTTTTTTTTCTTTGAGACAGAGTCTCACTGTCACCCAGGCTGGAGTGCAGTGGCACAATCTCAGTTCACTGCAAGTTCCGCCTCCCGGGTTCACGCCATTCTCCTGCCTCAGCCTCCCGAGTAGCTGGGACTACAGGCGCCCACCACCATGCCCAGCTAATTTTTTGGATTTATAGTAGAGACAGGGTTTCACCGTGTTAGCCAGGATGGTCTCCATCTCCTGATCCGCCAGCCTCGGCCTCCCAAAGTGCTGGGATTACAGGTTGAGCTGCCATGCCCAGCCAACCGTGGTTCTTTTGATAGTCTCTTCAAATATGTAAATCCTTACTTCAAAAATAACCTGAAAAGAAAAAGACTCTGGATTGCATTTAATGGAGCAACAGCAAAATACCTATAAAACACCCATATCTTGCTTTTTTTTTTGAGCTGGAGTTTTGCTCTTGTTGCCCAGGCTGGAGTGCAGTGGCACAATCTTGGCTCACTGCAACCTCCACCTCCTGGGTTCAAGCGATTCTCCTGCCTCAGCCTCCCGAGTAGCTGGGATTACAGGCACTTGGCACCACGCCTGGCTAATTTTGTATTTTTAGTAAAGACGGGGTTTCTCCATGTTGGTCAGGCTGGTCTCGAACTCCCCACCTCAGGTGATCACCCACCTTGGCCTCCCAAAGTGCTGGGATTGTAGGCATGAGCCACCGTGCCCAGCCCATATCCTGCTTTTAATAATCTGGAATTCATAGGTCAAAAAAGGGGTAATTTATAACTCATAAAGGCACATATATAATCAGGGTCTGATGATTCTGAGACATAATCCCTTTGCATAAATAGTTTTTGAGAGAAAGCCTTTAGGAAAAAAAATCTTGTTTTCTTCCCCAAAACAAAGAAAATACTGAATTATCATACTTAGCAGGAGCAATTGACTTTTTAAATGAAATTGAGAATCTTCAAATAATGTTTCTGTTCAATTAAATATTTGTCTAGTATTATTTTTTTCATATTATTAAAATCAACTAGATATCATTGTAGTACTTTATAGGCAGCCAGTCTTTCTATCATAGCATCTTTTTTCCTTTTTCTTTTTCTTTGAGATGGAGCCTCCCTCCTGTCACACAAGCTGGAGTGCAGTGGCACAATTTCAGCTCACTGCAACCTCCACCTCCTGGTTCAAGCGATTCTCCTGCCTCAGCCTCCCGAGTAGCTGGGATTACAGGCACTTGGCACCACGCCTGGCTAATTTTGTATTTTTAGTAAAGACGGGGTTTCTCCATGTTGGTCAGGCTGGTCTCGAACTCCCCACCTCAGGTGATCACCCACCTTGGCCTCCCAAAGTGCTGGGATTGTAGGCATGAGCCACCGTGCCCAGCCCATATCCTGCTTTTAATAATCTGGAATTCATAGGTCAAAAAAGGGGTAATTTATAACTCATAAAGGCACATATATAATCAGGGTCTGATGATTCTGAGACATAATCCCTTTGCATAAATAGTTTTTGAGAGAAAGCCTTTAGGAAAAAAAATCTTGTTTTCTTCCCCAAAACAAAGAAAATACTGAATTATCATACTTAGCAGGAGCAATTGACTTTTTAAATGAAATTGAGAATCTTCAAATAATGTTTCTGTTCAATTAAATATTTGTCTAGTATTATTTTTTTCATATTATTAAAATCAACTAGATATCATTGTAGTACTTTATAGGCAGCCAGTCTTTCTATCATAGCATCTTTTTTCCTTTTTCTTTTTCTTTGAGATGGAGCCTCCCTCCTGTCACACAAGCTGGAGTGCAGTGGCACAATTTCAGCTCACTGCAACCTCCACCTCCTGGGTTCAAGCGATTCTCCTTCCTCAGTCTCTCGAATAGCTGGGATTACAGGTGTGCACCACTATGCCTGGCTAATTTTTATTTTTTTAGTAGAGACGGGGCTTCGCCTCGTTGTCTAGGCTGGTCCTGAACTCCTGACCTCAGTTGACCCACCCCCCTTGGCCTCCCAAAGTGCTAGGATTACAGGTATGAGCCACCACACCCGGCCAGCATCTTTTTTCTTATAGATTCCCCATCAATTCAGGTAAACAACATCTAGATTAACACCTTTGAATCACATTAAGTCTCAACTTTGCCTTTTTGTCACTGAGGATGGTTCAGACACAGCCATATATTATCTTCTACTTGAGAAGATCCCTTTCAAGTTTTTAGGCTAATTTGGTATGTGCAGTTGCAGTCTTATATAATCCAATGGCCCTTGATGATGGTCACAGCCAAAGGCAACAACACTGTCAGAATTCTTTACTGATATTAAATGCCAAATTCTGGGTGTCTTGTGACGTGGAGACTTTGTATCTTCTTCTGACCAGTCTTGTCTTCTGGCTTCTCAGCCTTCTTATATGTAAAAATGTAGTGTCAGCCACTAAGAACAGACTGTTAAGAGGAGTTTGGACGCTGTTTGTACTTCTCAAAGTTAGAGTCAGGTTTGCTATGTGTTATTTTGAGCATAATAGGACACGTCCTGAAGCTGGGCACACTGGCATGTGCCTGTAGTCCTAGCTAATTGGGAGCCTGAGGTGGGAAGATCCCTTGGGCCCAGGGATTTGAATCCTGCCTGAACAACATAGCAAGAGCCTATTTCTAAAAAATAAATACATACATAAGTAAAATAAATAGGACATGTGCTTTGGTCCTACTTGAAATACCTTCTGGTGTCATGGGAAGAAGATGGGCTCTAGAACCAGAGAGAGATCTGAGTTTAAACAATAGCTGCCCATCTGTTCATCCATAAAATAGAAATAATGACTACTTCATAATTATTGTGTCAATAATTCAATGAAAAAACATGCTGAAGTGATTAGCACAGCACCTGGCACATGGTAAACATACAAAAATATTAGGTTTCTCTTATTTTACTGATGGAGGAGATAAAATGCTGGACTAGACTCTGAGTCTGGTCAAATGAGCCACTGTTTACTTCTTCCTAAGTGTGCTTTTCTAAACATTTTAGTTACTGAATAGCACAGGGCAAAGAAGAAGTTCTCAAGTGACCTGGATTTACCTAACATACCTTCAACATGTTTTTACTGAGCATCTATTACATACCAAAAATTGTACAAGCAAGAGAGCTAAGTAAGACAATAACAAGTTCTCATCCCCCAAGGATTTTGTAGTCTAATGGAAAAGACAGATGAATATGCCAGTGATGATAGGGTACAATGGGAACAAAAGAGGACTGTTATCTAAACATATTTTAAGCAGCCAAGGAAAATCTAGAAGAAACGACAATTGAGCTAAGTGTGGACTTCCAGGCAGAAGGAATAACATTTACAAAGGCACAGAGGTAAGAGAAAGATGCTCTGTCCTAGGAACTAAAAATAGTTGAAGTAATGGGGAGAAGGATATATGTGGAGGTGTAGCTGGATGAAGCTGGAGAGAGAGGTAAGAGTCAGATTTTAAAGTATTTTCTGTCTTACTAAAACCCAATGAAGGGTTTTAAACTAGAAAATTGAATTTTCAATGTTTAGTTTTAGAAATAAGCACTTTAGCAGCATGATGACACATTCAAGGAAGGTTTGAGATAAGAAGAAAGGAAAGAAGAAAAACTATTGATGGCATTTGTGGTAATCTGGATGAGGCATTCTAAGAGCTTTAACAGGCCGGGCACAGTGGCTCACACCTGTAATCTCAACACTTTGGGAGGCCGTGGTGGGCAGATTACTTGAGGTCAGGAGTTCAAGACCAGCCTGGCCAACATGATGAAACCGTGTCTTGACTAAAAATACAAAAATTAGCTGGGCATGGTGGCACGCATCTGTAACCCCAGCTACTTGGAGGTTGAGGCAGGAGAATCACTTGAACCCGGAAGATGGAGGTTTCAGTGAGCTGAGATTGCACCACTTTACTCCAGCTTGGGCGAAGAGCTTGAACAAAGGTAGTAAATGTGGGAATTGATGAGGGAAACATTAAAGCAAATAGATAAAGGAGATACTAAAATGGAATAAAAATGCCTTGGTGACATAATCTCTGGAGGTTAGCGGATAAATATAAGGAAGGAGTTGAAGATGATTCTCAGAATTCTGGCATGCATGACTGAATGGATGGCTATACCTTCTACCAATATGATAGAAATGATGGAGGGGCCAGATGCGGTGGCTCACTTCTGTAATCCCAGCACTTTGGGAGGCTGAAGCAGGCGGATCACCTGAAGTCAAGACCAGCCTGACCAACATGGAGAAACCCTGTCTCTACTAAAAATACAAAATTAGCCAGGTGCGGTGGCGAATGCCTGTAATCCCAGCTACTTGGGAGGCTCAGGCAGGAGAATCGCTTGAACCTGGGAGGCAGGGGTTGCAGTGAGCCGACATCGCACCATTGCACTCCAGCCTGGGCAACAAGAGCGAAACCCTGTCTCAAAGAAAAGGAAAAAAAAAAAAAAGAAGAAATGATGGAGGAAGTTGGGGAGGGAAGCCTAGACAGCAGCAGAGATGAGTTTAGTTTGCAACATGTTGCAGTCTGCACCCCTGGGAGGATGCTCAACAAATAGTTGTCTCTGTTGTCCTAGAGATCTGGATAACAGTGTCAACTGGAAAAGCTGATTTGACCATATGTGAGAGTGCTATAAATGGTAATCCAACCTAACTGCTATGTTCTTCTTTTATTTCTGAAGACTAGTACATATTAGGTACTCAGTAAATATTTGTTCGGTTGAAATTACTGTGTCTAGGGCTTTTATCATTGTTCTCTTCTATACATGCTTTGGAAAACAATAGATTGATCTGTCTAATTTAACTCAGCAGTAGGCAAGTTTGGGTCAGGTGGTACTGACCTAAGTAATGTTTAGTTCACAAATAGCTTCTTGATGACAGACTACCACTTACCACTTGAACAAACTGGCACAAAATTGACTCTTACTTGATTATCTTAGGTATTTTTCTGATGATTAATCAGCCTTCTCAGTTGTGACAAATTATTTAAAGAAGCCCAAAGTTCCTCTCCATGTGAATGGGTTTAGATAGCTATTCACAATGCTAGGACTAGCATGTAGCAATTTCAGAAAGCCTATTTGTTTTACCAGCCGATCTATTTTTGAACAGCTCTGTAGCCACTTGCCTGACTCAAAAGAAACAGTGAGATAAGTGCCCTGGAAAGTAGCATAGCATCTTAACAATATGACAGATTCATTCTAGTGTCCCCCAGGCCCTAGCACATTATAGGTGCTCTGCTCATTGGTTGGTTGAATTAAATGAGGAAGTATACAATACGGTTTCATATACAGTAGGTTATTGTATTTGATCCTCAGAACACTATAAGTCAAGCCAAGTATTATTTTCATGTTAAATATGAAGAAATTCATATATTCTTGTCAAGAATAATTGCTGTATCTCAGATACATTTGCAGACAGAGACAGCCCTGTTGTCAATCTTTCAGTTCCACCTTTCATATCCTAAGTCATATTTGTTATCAGCCAGTGAAAGATCTACCTAATATGAATTCAACTGGTGCCAGTTTGAGATGCTTTTGAGTTGCATGTTTCAAGGTGGCTTAGGAGTGAAGCTGGCCTGAAGTTCCTGTGTGTAGTGTGTCTTTCCTTGCCTTTATAGAGCCCTGGTTAATATTAATCAAAATGGAGGCTGGTTTACAAGTTAAGGAGCAGCAGTGATTTTCCTAATATAATACATGTAACATTGCTTTGAGTACTACAATGTGTAAGCTGGTTCAGACTATATTGTTTATTCATAGGAACACCTTCTTACCTTCTTTTTTTTTTTTTGAGACGGAGTTTCGCTCTTGTTGCCCAGGCTGGAATGCAATGGTGCGATCTTGGCTCACCACAACCTCTGCCTCCCAGGTTCAAGCAGTTCTCCTGCCTCAGCCTCCTGAGTAGCTGGGATTACAGGCATGTGCCACCATGCCTGGCTAATTTTGTATTTTTAGTAGAGATGGGGTTTTTCCATGTTGGACAGGCTCGAACTCCCAACCTCAGGTGATCCACCCACCTTGGTCTCCCAAAGTGCTGGGATTACAGGTGTGAGCCACTGTGCCCGGCCAGGAACACCTTCTTAAGAGTTCCTTTCTTTATTGTTTCTCTGTGGTTTATAATATGGTCGAAGGCTCTTACCAATATTTCATGCCTAAGTGGTTTATATACAGCTCTCTGGTGAGCACATGCAGATGTCACTTGCCATGACATTTGGCTTTGGTTAGGTTATTTCTTTTTCTTCTTTTGACTTTTATTTTAGGTACATGTGCAGGTTTGTTATGTAGGTAAATTCGTGTCATGGAGGTTTGTTTTACAGATTATTTTGTCACCCAAGTACTAAGCCTAGTACCCAATAGTTATTTTTTCTGATCCTCTCCTTCCTCCGTTGTTCCCCTTGTATCCATGTGTTCTCATCATTTAGGTCCCACTTATAAATGAGAACATGCAGTGTTTGCTTTTATTGTTCCTGTGTTAGTTTGCTAAGGATAATGGCCTCCAGCTCCATCCATGTTCCTGCAAAGGACATGAGCTCGTTCTTTTTTATGGCTGCATAGTATTCCATGGTGTGTGTGTGTGTGTGTGTGTGTGTGTGTGTGTGTGGGTGTATGTGTGTGTGTATATATATATATCACATTTTCTTTATCTAATTTGCCATTGATGGGAATTTAGGCTGATTTTATATATTTGTCATTGTGAATTGTGCTACAATAAACATACACATGCATGTGTCTTTTTTTTTTTTTTTTTTTTTTTTTTTTTTTGAGACGTAGTCTCGCTCTGTCGCCCAGGCTGGAGTGCAGTGGCTGGATCTCGGCTCACTGCAAGCTCCGCCTCCCGGGTTCACGCCATTCTCCTGCCTCAGCCTCCCGAGTGGCTGGGACTACAGGCGCCCGCCACCTCGCCCGGCTAGTTTTTTGTATTTTTTAGTAGAGACGGGGTTTCACTGTGTTAGCCAGGATGGTCTCGATCTGCTGACCTCGTGATCCGCCCGTCTAGGCCTCCCAAAGTGCTGGATTACAGGCTTGAGCCACCGCGCCTGGCCTGCATGTGTCTTAATGGTAAAATGATTTATATTCCTTTGGGTATACACTTTATAATATGATTGCTGGGTCAAATGTTAGTTCTGTTTTAGCTCCTTGAGGAATCACCACACTGCTTTACACAGTGGTTGAACTAATTTACACTCCCACCAACAGTGTATAAGCATTCCCTTTTCTCTGCAACCTCACCAGCATCTGTTATTTTTTGACTTTTTAATAATAGCCATTCTAACTGGTGGGAGGGACATAGTGTCTCACTGTGGTTTTGATTTGCATTTTACTAATGATCAGTGATATTGAACCTTTTTTCTTATGCTTGTTGGCCACATGTATATCTTCTTTTGAAATGTGTCTGTTCATGTCATTTTGCCCATTTTTTAATGGGGTTGTTGTTTTCTTGTAAATTTGTTTAAGTTTCTTACAGATGCTGGATATTAGACTTTCGTCAGATGCGTAATTTGCAAATATTTTCTCCAATTCTGTAGGTTATTTGTTTACTCTATTGATAGTTTCTTACACTGTGCAGAAGCTCTTAAGTTTAATTAGATCCCATTTGTCAGTTTTTGCTTTTGTTGTGATTGCTTTTGGCATCTTCATCATAAAATCTTTGCCAGTTCTTGGCTGGGCGCGGTGGCTCATGCCTGTAATCCCAGCACTTTGGGAGGCCGAGGTGGGCGGGTCATGAGGTCAGGAGATCAAGACCAGCCTGGCTAACATGGCGAAACCCCGTCTCTGCTAAAAATACAAAAATTAGCCAGGCGTGGTGACACACGTCTCTAGTCCCAGCTACTTTGCAGGCTGACTCAGGAAAATGGCTTGAACTCAGGAGACAGAGCTTGCAGTTAGCCAGGATCACGCCACTACACTCCAATCTGGGTGACAGAGCGAGATTGTGTCTCAAAAAAAAAAAAAAAGAATTACCAGTTCCTGTGTTCGGAATGCTATTGCCTAGGTTGTCTTCCAGGGTTTTTATTAGTTTTGGGTTTTACATTTCAGTCTTTAATCCATCTTGAGTTGACTTTTGTATATGGTATAAGGAAGGAATCCAGTTTCAATCGTGTATATGGCTAGCCAGTTATCCCAGCACCATTTATTGAATAGAGAATCCTTCCTTTCCTCATTGCTTGTTTTTGTCAGCTTTGCCGAGGATCAGATAGTTGTAGATGTGTGGCCTTATTTCTAGGTTCTCTATTCTGTTTCATATGTCCGTTTTCATACCAGTACACCATGCTAGTGTTTGTTTTGTTGTTGTTGTTGTTGTCGTTGTCGTTTTCTTTTCTTTTCTTTTTTTTGCGGCGGAGTCTCACTCTATCACCCTGGCTGGAGTGCAGTGGCTTGATCCCAGCTCACTGCAACCTCCACCTTCCGAGTTTAAGCAATTCTCCTGCTTCAGCCTCCCAAGTAGCTGGGACTACAGGCACACGCCATCATGCCCAGCTCATTTTTGTATTTTTGTAGAGACAGGATTTTGCCACGTTGGCCAGGGTGGTCTCGAACTCCTGACCTCAGGTGATCTGCCCACCTCAGCCTCCCAAAGTGGTGGGATTACAGGCATAAACGGGGTTTTGCATTGTTGGCCAGGCTGGTCTCAAACTCCTGACCTCAAGTGATCTGCCCGCCTCAGCCTCCCAGAGTGCTGGGATTATAGACATGAACCACCATGCCCAACTCACCATGCTGTTTTGGTTACTATAGCCCTGTGGTATTGTAGAGATCTTTCACCTTCCTGGTTAGCTGGCATTCCTAGGTATTTTATTCTTTTTGTGGCAAGGTTATTTATTTTTCAAATGACTCATTCATTTCCTACTAGTGTGAATTCCTTCTTCTTCCACCTAGAGCACCTTTCTTTTAACTTTAGGAATAGGTCCATCTTCTCATCATGGGATGGTATCTTCTCATCCACATGCTCTTCCAGGTACAGTGCTCCCGCAGCATCTGTGGGACCTTGGTTCCAGGACCTCCCCTGGATACCAAAATCCACAAATGCTCAAGTCTTGGATTTAAAATGATATGGTATTTATATATAACCTATGCATATTCTCCTGAATACTTTAAATCATCTCTAGATTACTCATAATACCTACTACAATATAAATGCTATGTAAATAGTTGTTATACTATATTCTTTAAGGAACAATGACAAGAAAAAAGTCTGCACATATTCAGCATAGATGTAGTTTTTTTTCCAAATACTTTTGATCCATGGTTGGTTGAATCTATGGATGCAGAACCCACAGATACGGAGCGCTGACACTACTTGCTTTAGAACTGTTTTTCCTGTGGAGTGAGGTATTCGGCCCAGGAGGGAACTCTGTGTTTCCAGGATTTATTTCTCTTGGAGGTTGGAAGTGTTGTGTCTTTCATCTGTGAAGAAATACATATCAGCTGCTGGGTCATTTTAATTGTTTACAAAGAAACATTTCACCATTTTTGATATCATGTTTGATGTCATGACAATGATTGAAGTAAGCCTGTGCTAGATGTACTCAACTTCTGTCTCCCTGACAACTAGTCTAGATTTTGGCTTCTCCATGCAGGGCTAGTGTGAGAATACATACGGTTTGGAAATATGAAACATTTTTCAACCTGATTAGGTTCCTTACGAATATATTTTGCCTGTAATCCCAGCACTGTGGGAGGCCATGGTGGGAGGATTATGGGAGGCCAGGAGTTTGAGATCAGCCTGGACTACATAGTGAGACCCTGTTTCTACAAAAAATGTAAAACCCAGCCAAGTTTTGGTGGAGCATGCCTGTAGTTCTAACTATTCTGGAGTCTGAGGCAGGAGGATCCCTTAAATCCAGGAATTCAAGGCTGCAGTGAGCTATGGTTACACCACTGTACTGCAGCCTGGGTGACAGAGTGAGACCCTGTCTCAAAGAAAAAAAAAACAATATATTTTGACTGACTCACAAATTGCATTGTGTCCTGTGCATAGTAATAACTTAGGCATTTAGGAATGACAAAGTAACTCCTTTAAGTATGTTACACAAGGAAGACCATAGGAATATAAATTGCTGGATAATTGTTTTTCAGATTAATAATGATATAGAAATAGGACCAAAATGAGGTCAGAACTGCTTAAGCTGCTGATAATGTGTAGTGAACAGCAGTTCTTCCTTTTGACCATGTTATCAGCTAAGATTCATAGTTTATATTAGTAGCAATATTTTTGAGGCTTCCAAAAATCACTGTTGATTCTCAGAGTTCATTCTCCCACTTATACCTAATCTTCTTGCTTTTGTATGTGTTCATTCATTTGTAGAGTATAAATGGCATTCGCACAGAGGAGGTGGCTGTCGTGACAAAGGGGCCATCTACTAACCCTGACTCTGAATGGGAGGGTTCCAAGCATTTGGTAGCTCCTAGTAAAAGCCAGATGACCACCCCGTCGGAGTCTCTGCAAAGCTTTGCCTTTGGCTCCCTCTCCATAAGCAGCAAGGAGACAGAAGAGAAGGAGGAGGGGGCAGCTGGCTATCTTGATATTAAGGAGATGCCAAGAGGCCCAACTGGGGAATGTATAGGAATGGAGGAACAGGCCGGTGCCTTAAAGTTCTCAGTAACACCAGCTTCCTGTCAGCTGCAACCTGGTGAAAAAAAGGCAGAGAGTAGTGAAGAACATGTTACACCAGGAGAGCCACTTGGAAAACAAAATGGATCATTTCTTGACTTTCATGTGGGTAACCAGTTCCCCACCCTCATTCGAAGTTTCCAGGTAGTAACTTATTCAATGATGCAGTTCTAATGACTGTCTTTGGAAGAGGGCCAGAATCTGTCCTGTGTAGGAGATGGTGGTGGTGTGCTGAGGGTAGTGGCCTCCCTGCTGTTTTCAAAATCACAGAGTAAAATTAAAGTCTTTGATTGTGCCAAAGAAATTCATTCAGAGCAATTAACTCCATGGCTAGAAATGCTTTCTTCTCTGATAACTGAACAAAACTCCAGCTGTCGGTCTTTATGAAGCTGGTTAAGTGTGTTCATCTTTTCCTTGCTCAAGTGTGGGCCATGGAAAGAGGTGAATTGTGGCAACTTCTTTGGTGAGGAGGCTTCAGTGTTCTGAGACCATGCTTAAAAAATTCAAATACTTGGCCGGGCGCGGTGGCTCAAGCCTGTAATCCCAGCACTTTGGGAGGCCTAGACGGGTGGATCACGAGGTCAGGAGATGGAGACCATCCTGGCTAACACGGTGAAACCCCGTCTCTACTAAAAAATACAAAAAACTAGCCGGGCGAGGTGGCAGGCGCCTGTAGTCCCAGCTGCTCGGGTGTCTGAGGCAGGAGAATGGCGTAAACCCGGGAGGCGGAGCTTGCAGTGAGCTGAGATCCGGCCACTGCACTCCAGCCTGGGCGACAGAGCGAAACTCCGTCTCAAAAAAAAAAAAAAAAATTCAAATACTCTTAATTAAAGGGGCAACTCATCTTCTTATGAGATTTCAGGCCCCAAATTATTTATGTACTGCAGCCACATTGTGCAGCCCACCACTCCCACTGACCCCACCCACAAGAGCTTCCAGGATCATAGGCACTGATTTCCTATGCTAAGGTGGTTGGCCACTTAACCTTATCACAATCAAATGGTAATTTCAGGGTGATTTATACTCCTGGGAAAGGTGAGCAGATGGACAAGAAGGCCTTTGATATTCCACTAATGTTCATTCTTCTGAAATTCTGGGATTAATCACCAGGTGGTGGTAGAACTGATTGTTTTTTTCTTGCCAGTTTTCCAAATACTGCCTCTTCTCAGTAACTCCAAAGTGAATCTCTGACATTGATTTGAAAGAAGTTAATGAAGTCGAGGGTAATGCATTCCATTGCCACTGCTGTTTCATGTACCGTTTGTACTTAGTGGAGGAAATGTGGCTGGTTTTCTTAATTATAATGGTACAGACACAAGGACAAATCAAAGTGATTGCTATTTGGCAAATCGTTTTATATTCAGATTCTGAAGGTCAGTCTGAAGTGTTTTATATCACCAATCATAACTGTCTGATCTTACAGCTTTCCAATAAGCTTATGAAAGTTATTACAGTAATGCCGCTTTTTAATATCCCTCATGATTTGACACCTTGTCAGGATTACTTTGGAATACTGTCGAAGTCTTGGGCAAAAGTAAACACCTTTGGAGATTGAGCTAGCCCTTTACTTAATTAAAGCTAACACTTTGATCAGATCAGTGTCAGAAGATTACTTCTCCATTGCCTTCAGAAACACTCTAGTAACTCTTTCCTTACTGCTTCACAGCCTCCCCTGGTGAAGACACAAACTGTCACCATCTCAGATAATACCAATGCTGTGAAAAGTGAAATCCCAACCAAAGACGTCCCTATTGTCCACACTGAGACCAAGACCATCACTTACGAGGCTGCCCAGGTAGGACATGGTCTGATGCTTCAGAACCAAAGGCTGCAAACAAAATTAATAACCTTTCTTCACAGAGTTTCTGGTCATTTATCACCAAGAATACCAGGTTTTTCTGGGGCAGTTCTTTTTAGAAGAGATTACTGGTCTAAGAAGGTCCCAGACTACTTTATCTAAAGCAAAATATTGAGCAGGACACACTGGTGTGTGCCTGTAGTCCCAGCTACTCAGGAGGCTGATGTGGGAGGATCTCCTGAGCCCAGGAAACTCCATCTGAATTTTTTTTTTTTTTTTTTTGAGACAGAGTCTCGCTCTGTGGCCCGGGCTGGAGTGCAGTGGCCGGATCTCAGCTCACTGCAAGCTCCGCCTCCCGGGTTCACGCCATTCTCCTGCCTCAGCCTCCCGAGTAGCTGGGACTACAGGCGCCCGCCACCTCGCCCGGCTAGTTTTTTGTATTTTTTTTTTTTTAGTAGAGATGGGGTTTCACCATGTTAGCCAAGATGGTCTCGATCTCCTGACCTCGTGATCCACCCGCCTCGGCCTCTCAAAGTGCTGGGATTCCAGGCTTGAGCCACTGCGCCCGGCCTGAATTTTTTTTTAAAGCAAAATTGTCTTAGATCTGATTGCTTATATCTACCCAATCCATTTGCATAAGGCAGTCTAGCGTAATGGTTGAGAACTTGGGATTTGGGTCCAAAAAAACCTGAGTTCAAGTCCTGGCTCCTCCACTTACTAATCTGGACAAGTAATTGAATATCTCTGAGCCTTGATCTCCCCTGCCCATGATGTTAATAATATCTACCTCATGGTGTTATGAGGACTTAAGTGTTTTTTGTTTTGTTTTGTTTTGTTTTGTTTTTGAGACAGAGTCTCACTCACTCTGTTACCCAGGCTGGAGTGCAGTGGCACAATAATCTCAGCTCACTGCAACCTCTCCCTCCTGGGTTCAAGTGATTCTCCTGCCTCAGCCTCTACAGTCATGCACACATGGCTAATTTTTGTATTTTTCATAGAGTTGGGGCTCACCATGTTGGCCAGGCTGGTCTCAAACTCCTGACCTCAAGTGATCTGTGCGTCTCGGCCTCCCAAAGTGCTGGTATTAGAGTTCTTTTTAGAAGAGATTACTCGGGGCTGGGCACAGTGACTCACGCTTGTAATCCCAGCACTTTGGGAGGCCGAGGCGGGCAGATCACGAGGTCAGGAGTTCAAGACCAGCCTGGCCAACATGGTGAAACCCTTTCTC
Organism: Trachypithecus francoisi; assembly: GCF_009764315.1. NCBI lineage: Eukaryota > Metazoa > Chordata > Mammalia > Primates > Cercopithecidae > Trachypithecus > Trachypithecus francoisi. Next base: position 95,642,665 of record NW_022681457.1, on the reverse strand, counting down.
TACTAAAAATACAAAAATTCGCTGGGCATAGTAGCAGGCATCTGTAATCCCAGTTACTCAGGAGGATGAGGCAGGAGAATCGTTTGAACACGGGAGGTTGCAGTGAGCTGAGATTGCTCCACTGCACTCCAGCATGGGCAACAGAGTAAGAGTCCATCTAAAAAAAAAAAAAAAGAAGAAGTGCCACTATGCCTGGCTAAATTTTCTTTTTTGAGACAAGGTCTCACTCTGTTGCCCAGGCTGAAGTGCAGTGGCATGATCTCAGCTCGCTGCAGAGTAGCTAGACCTCCCAGGCTCAAGCGATCCTCCCACCTCTGCCTCCCAAGTAGCTGGAACTACAGGTGTGCACAACTGCACCTCACTAATTTTTTTTATAGTGACAGGATTTCACCACGTTGCCCTGCCTGATCTCAAATTCCTGGGCTCAAGGGATCCACCTGCCTTGGCCTCCCAAAATGCTGGGATTACAGGTGTGTGCCACTACGCCCTGCTAAAAATTTTTTTACTTCCTACTTTCAGTAAAATGTCTCTTTCATTTTTGGTAGTTTGAATGGACTAGAGTTGATTTGTGTTGAATTGTTTTTCTTTTGTTACTCAACAGAAGCCAAAAGTAAGAAAAACATTTCCCTCTATAAGCTGAGCTGTTATTTCATTCCTGCAACAAATATTTATTGAGCATTCACATATTAAGCCAAAGCAATGTACAAGGTATACATAGTCCCTACCCTCTGGAGCTTACATTCTAGTTAGGAGAAACAGGCAATAAGGCACATAAGCAATGTATAAGTAAATTTCAGACAGTGGTAAATGCTGCAAGGAAACTAAAATGGTGTAATGAGTTAGACAATATGGGATTACATGAAAGATTGCTACTTTGGGACTAGGATAATCAGGGAATTCCTCTCTGAGGAGGTGACATTTTGGCTGAGTCTGAATGATGGGAAAGAGATACCCATGTGAAATTCTGGCGAGGTGCTTTCACATAAATCTTTTCACTTAATCCTCACCTCACCATGAACTGGATGATGTTTTCTCCATTTAGGAAATAGTGTGGCTTGGTAATTTAAAAGCATGTGCATTGCCGGGCACAGTGGCTCACACCTGTAATCCCAGCATTTTGGGAGGCCGAAGCAGGCAGATCACCTGAGGTCAGAAGTTTGAGACCAGCCTTACCAACATAGAGAAACCCCGTCTTTACTAAAATACAAAAAAATTAGCCAGGTATGGTGGCTAATTAGCCATGAACTGGTGAGGTGAGGCAGAGGCTCCCTTGAGCCCAGGAGTTTGAGGCTGCAGTGAGCTGTGATTGTGCCACTGCACTCCAGCCTGGGGGACAGAGTGAGGCCCTGTATCAAAAAACAAAATGAAATAAGGTAAGGAGAGGTCTGGGGCCGGGAATATGACTAGAACATCTCTGGAGTAATGCTTGTAAGGAACTAAAGTGTCTGAAGAAACAAGAAAAAAGAAATGTGTCAGTCGAGAGAGACAGAGAAATGAATGAATAGGTCTTGACAGTGAAGGGGACTGAAAAAGAAAGGAATAGGAAATTACTTTAAAACTGTACACGCTATTAGCCAGCGGATATAGGAAATAATTACTTCACATGACAGAGAATCCCTTTAAGTTGTCACTAACATGGAGACAAGCTAAATATCCATCAGTGGAGAGCTGCTTAAATACATTATGGTACATCCAATTAAGGTAATTCTGTGTGGCCTTTAATTAAAGCTTCTGATGGGAAGATGCTACATGATAAATAGGTAAGTGAACGAGCATGGTACACTATGGTGGTACTGTTTATGGAAGGTAGAAGCGATGTATATTGCAGCTATGTGTGTTTAGGCTTGTATATCAATACAGTCTCTCTGAATGGGTACTAAAAAAAAAGAAACAAAAAACCAACAACCAAAACGTATAGTGGCCCCTGATGAAGGAGACTGAGACTGCAGGACTCGGCTCAGGAGTGGGAGGGAAACTGACTTTTCACTGTACAACATTTTGAAGTTTTAAAATTTTTATAGCATAGACATAGCCAAAAAAGTTTATTTTATTATTACTATTATTATTATTATTATTATTATTATTAAGAGACAGTCTTGCTCTGTAGCCCAGGCTGGAGTGGGAGTGCAGTGGCATGATCTCAGCTCACTGCAACCTCTGCCTCCTGGGTTCAAGTGATTCTTGTGCCTCAAACTCTCGAGCAGCTGGGATTATATATGCGTGCCACCACACCTGTCTAATTTTTATATTTATATTTTTATTTTTATTTTTGTTTGAGACAGAATTTCACTCTTGTCACCCAGGTTGGAGTGCAGTGGTGCCATCTCGGCTCACTGCAACCTCCACCTCCTGGGTTCCAGCAATTCTCATGCCTCAGCCTCCCAGGTAGCTGGGATTACAGGCACCCACCACCACACCACACCCAGCTAATTTTTGTATTTTTAATAGATACAGGGTTTCACCATGTTGGTCAGGCTGGTCTTGAATTCCTGACCTCGTGATCCACCCGCCTTGGCCTCCCAAAGTGCTGGGATGACAGGCATGAGCCACCGCGCCCAGCCTAATTTTTATATTTTTAGTAGAGACAGGTTGGTCTCAAACTGCTGGCCTCAAGTGATCAGCCCACCTCAGCCTCCCAAAGTGCAGGGATTACAGGCATGAGCCACCGTACCCTGCGCCCCCAAAATTTAAATGGTTCAAAATAAATTGTTTTAAAAGTTAGAGCCACACTGCCCACAGAAGTCCATGTGGTGTGAATGTAGGTAGCTCCTACAAAAAAAGGAAACAGAAGCAGTCATTTTAAAATATCCTAACATATTAGAGAAATATAAAGGCAGCGTGATATGCTCGACAGAGCCCATGGGCTGTGGAATTAGAGTGACTTGGGTCTTAATTCTGACATTTGCTAGTTTTGTGATCTTGGGCAAGTCACTTGTCTTTTTGAGCCTTAGTTTTCTCTTCTGAAAAATACTTTGATCAAGTTATTGAAATAAGCACAATGTTTGCCTGGTACTTATTAGCTATTCAGAATGGTAGCTATTATTATATTGCGTTGTTAAACATTTGCCTTTATTTCATTTTAACCAGGCTTAAGACAGTCAGTCAAGATACAAATTGCTTTTTATTTTTTTATTTGTTTATTTATTTATTTATTTTTGAGACGGAGTCTCACTCTGTCACCCAGGCTGGAGTGCAGTGGCGTGATCTTGGCTCACTGCAACCTCCACCTCCCAGGTTCAAGCGATTCTCCGGCCTCAGCCTCCCAAGTAGCTGGGACTGCAGGCATGTGTCCCCATGCCCGGCTAATTTTTGTATTTCTAGTATGGATGGGTTTTGCCATGTTGGTTAGGCTGGTTTCGAACTCCTGATCTCAGGTGATCTGCCCACCTTGGCCTCCCAAAGTGCTGGGATTACAGGCATGATCCACTGCTCCTGGCCCACATTGCTTTTTATTACTGATGCTAGACAGTGGGGTAGAGTGGGGAAGAGTGTTGACTTTCGAGTCAGAGTCAGATTTCCTGGCTTTGAACCTGCCCTGTCACTTACTAATGTGCAGTCAAATTACTAAATCGCCATGTGCCTCAGTTTCCTCATTTGTAAAATGTAAAAATGTGTAAAATGTGTAAAATGAGGCTAATAGTTGTACCTCATAGGGTTGTTGTCAGGAATAAATGAATTAATGCACATAAAATGTTTCCAAAGTGCCTGGCAGATAATAATCACTAGATACGCATTTGCAATTGTTATTATTTATTTACTATTTCTACTTTTGCTTTTATTATCTTGCTGGATAAGTAAGCCCGAGCACCATTTTTTTATTCATTCACAGTCTCCGTGCTTTGGAAAACATGGTCAGAGGGGATGGTTTTTATGTGTAATTTTTTAATGTGTGTATATGGGTGTGTTTGAGGTAAAATTTATATACAGTGAAATGCACAGACAGGTCTCAAGTGATCAGCCCACCTCGGCCTCCCAAAGCGCAGGGATTACAGGCTACACTGTTGCCCAGGTTAGAGTACAGTGGCATAACCACAGTTCACTGCAGGCTCAAGTGACCCTCCCACCCCAGCCCCTTTTGGGCTCAAGTGATCCTCCCACCTCCCTCAGCCTCCTAAGTAGCTAGGACTCCAGGCGCACACCACTACACGTGACTAACTTTTTAATTTTTTTTTTTTGACACTCTGTCGCCTAGCCTGGACTGCAATGGCATGATTTCAGCTCACTGCAACCTCTGCCTCCCAGGTTCAAGCGATTCTCCTGTCTCAGCCTTCTGAGTAGCTGGGATTACAGGCTCACGCCACCATGCCTGGCTAATTTTTATATTTCTTTTTTCAGTAGAAACAGGGCTTCACCTTGTTGGTCAGGCTGGTCTCGAACTCCTAACCTCATGATCTTCCCGCCTTGGCCTCCCAAAGTGCTGGGATTACAGGCGTGAGCCACTGCACCCAGCCTAATTATTTAATTTTTTGTACAGACGGGACTGACTTTGTTACTCAGGCTGATCTTGATCTCCTGGGCTCAAGCAATCCTCCCTCCTCAGCCTCCCAAAGTGCTGGTATTACAGCCGTGAGCCACTATGCCTAGCAATTTTGATTGATTTTGACAAATCAAAATATACGTTATACGTGTGTAACCAAGACACATTTAGGATACAGAACATTACTCCTGAAACTGCCTTCATGGCCTTTTCCATTTGATTTCTACCCCTTTAGGCAGCCAGTGCTCTGCTTTCTATCAGTATAGCTTAGTTTTGCCTGATTTGGACTTCGTGTAAGTAGAAGTATACAGTAGTACACTTTTGTGTCTGGCTTCTTTTCTTTTCTCTTCTCTTCTCTTCTTCTTTTCTTTTCTTTTGACAGAGTCTCGCTCTGTCGCCCAGGCTGGAGTGCAGTGGCCGGATCTCAGTTCACTGCAAGCTCCGCCTCCCGGGTTTACACCATTCTCCTGCCTCAGCCTCCCGAGTAGCTGGGACTACAGGCGCCCGCCACCTCGCCCGGCTAGTTTTTTTGTTTTTTTTTAGTAGAGACGGGGTTTCACCCTGTTAGCCAGGATGGTCTCGATCTCCTGACCTCGTGATCCGCCCGTCTCAGCCTCCCAAAGTGCTGGGATTACAGGCTTGAGCCACCGCGCCCGGCCTCTTTCTTTTCTTTCTTTTCTTGACTTTCTTTCTTTCCTTCCTTCCTTCCTCCTCCCCTCCCTCCCTCCCTCCTTCCTTTCCTTTCCTTTCCTTTCTCCTTTCCTTCCCTTCCCTTCCCTTTCCCTTCCCTTCCCTTTCCCTTCCCTTCCCTTTATTGGAGTCCTAGTCTGTCACCCAGGCTGCTGGAGCGCAGTGGTACCATCTCAGCTCACTGCAACCTCAACCTCCCGGATTCTAGTGATTCTCCTGCCTCAGCCTCCTGAGTAGCTGGGATTACAGGCGCCCACCACTTCACCTGGCTAATTTTTGTATTTTTAGTAGAGACAGGGTTTCACCATGTTGGCCAGGCTGGTCTTGAACTCCTGACCTCAGGTGATCCACCCACCTCGACCTCCCATAGAGCTGGTATTACAGTCATGAGCCACTGAGCCCAACAGTGTCTGCCTTCTTTCTGAATATAATGTTTTTTAGATTCATCCATGTTGTGTGAATCAGTAGTTCCCTCTTTTTTATTGCTGAATAGTATTATGTTGAATGAATATACCACAATTTGTTTATGTATTCATTCGTTGATGGACAATTGGATGAATTTCAGTTTGGGAAAATATTAATAAAGCTGCTATGAATGTTCATGCACAAATCTTTTTTTTTTTTTTTTTTTTTTGAGACAGAGTATCACTCTGTTGCCAAGGTTGGAGTGCAGTGGCATGCTGTCAGCCCACTGCAACCTCCGCCTCCCGGTTCAAGCGATCCTCCTGCCTCAGCCTCCAGAGTAACTGGGACTACAGGCATGCATCACCACGCCCGGCTAATTTTTGGGTATTTTGTGGTAGAGACAGGGTTTCACCATGTCGGCCAGGCTGGTCTCGAACTCCTGACCTCAGGTAATCCACCTGCCTACATTTCCCACAGTGATGATATTTCAGACATGAGCCACCGTGCCCAGCCACAAATCTTTTTGTGGGTGTTTCATTTATCTTGAGTAAACATCTAAGAGTCAAATTGCTGGGTCATAAAATGACCATTATGAGGCAACATTGGTAAGAGGATCAAGGAAAAGAGGCCCTGTATGGGAACAGAGTAAGTAGGAAAACATAACAGTGTCTCCTGTATCTTTAGCATTCTTCAGAGACAGAAAAGAGACTAGAGTGAGCGGGCAGGAGGTAGATAAAGATAGTAACAGGTTTGTAGAGGAGGAATTCTTCAAAAAGCTTTAGCCCTTCTGACATGCAAATTCATGTTATAACAATTTATAAGCTAATTTTATTTGTATAATTTATTTGTTTACAAGTGCTATGGTGTAGGCAGAACACATATTCCCGTATTGTTTTTATTTTTTTATTTATTTTTGAGATGGAGTTTCGCTTTTGTTGCCCAGGTTGGAGTGCAGTGACGCAATCTCGACTCACTGCAACCTCTGCCTTCTGGTTTCAAGCGATTCTCCTGCCTCAGTCCCCCAAGTAGCTGAGAATTTTTTTTTTTTTTTTGAGATGGAGTCTCCCTCTGTCCCCCAGACTGGAGTGCAGTGGCACCATCTCAGCTCTCTACAGCCTCCGCCTCCTGGGTTCAAGAGATTCTCCTGCCTCAGCCTCCTGAGTGGCTGGGACGACAGGCCTGTGCCACCATGCCTGGCTAATTTTTGTATTTTTGGTAGAGACAGGGTTTCACCATATTGGTCAGCTGGTCTTGAACTCCTGACCTCGTGATCTGCCTGCCTTGGCCTCCCGGAGTGCTGGGATTACAGTTGTGAGCCACTGTACCCAGGCCCCAGTATTGCTTTTATAAATGAGAAAACTAGATCGGGCTCAATGGCTCACGCCTGTAATCCCAGCACTTTGGGAGGCTGAGGCAGGTGGATCACCCGAGGTCAGGAGTTTGAGACCAGCCTGGCCAACATGGTGAAACCCCGTTTCTACTAAAAATACAAAATTAGCCAGGTGTGGTGGAGCGCGCCTGTTATCCCACCTGCTTGGGAGGCTGAGGCAAGAGAATCACTTGAACCTGGGAGGTGGAGATTGCAGTAAGCCGAGATCCCACTATTGTACTCCAGCCTGAGGAGAAGGCAAAACTCTCTCTCAACAAAAAATAAAATAAATAAAAATTTAAAAATCAAATAAATGAGAAACCTAAAGCTCAGAGAAGTCAGAATGACTTGCCCAAGGTCCCACAGCTGGTTACTGTCTGGGTGGGGACCCAAACCCCTGACTCCACACAGGAAGTTTCTTGCCCTGAGTCCTAGTTCAAACACCCATTAGAGTTTTGGACAAATTCTTAACCTCTCTGGAGCTCTGTTTTCTTAACTGTACAGTGTGTATAATAATGGTTCCTCCCTCAGATATTGAGAGGCATAATTGAGATAACAGTTGAATTATATGCTTGGCACATAGTAGGAGTATAATAAATATTAGTTGAGTCTGAATCTAAAGTAGATGACTGGTTTTGGCTGAAGAAAATATTAGTTAGTAGTTGGGCGTGGTGGCTCAAAGAGCTATAATCCCAGCTCTTTGGGAGATGGAGGTCGGGGGTTCACGAAGTCAGGAGTCCAAGACCAGCCTGGCCAATATAGTGAAACTCTGTCTCTGCTAAAAATACAAAAATTAGCCGGGCGTGGTGGCAGGCGCCTGTAATTCCAGCTTCTTGGGAGGCTGAGGCAGGAAAATTGCTTGAACCTGGGAAGCAGAGGTTGCAGTGAGCCAAGATCACACTATTGCACTCCAGCCTGGGCAAGAGAAGTGAAACTCCATCTCAAAAAAAAAAGTACAAAAATTAGCCAGGCATGGTGGCATGTGCCTATATTCCCAGCTACTCAGGAGGCTGAGGCAGGAGAATCGCTTAAACCCAGGAGGCAGAGGGTTCAGTGAGTTGAGATCGCGCCACTGCTCTCCGCCTGGGCAACAGAGCTAGACTATGTCTCAAAAAAAAAAAAAAAAGATAATGTTTGAAAGGCATTTGTGAACTATAAAATGCTATACGTGCGCTTCTTGTCACTCTTGTTGTTGAACCTGTGGCTATGTTCCTGCCTCCTATTTCTTTTTGTTGTTGTTGTTGTTTTGTTTTTTGTTTTTGAGACAGAGTTTTGCTCTTATTGCTCAGGCTGGATTACAATGTCACAATCTCGGCTCTCCGTAATATGTGCCTCCTGGGTTCAAGCTATTCTCCTGCCTTAGCCTCCAAGTAGCTGGGACTACAGACATGTACCACCACACTCGGCTAATTTTGTATTTTTAGTAGAGACAGGGTTTCTCCATGTTGGTTAGTCTGGTCTCGAACTCCTCACCTCAGGTGATCCGCCCTCCTGGGTCTCCCAAAGTGCTGGGATTATAGGCGTGAGCCACCACTCCTGGCCCCTGCCTCCTATTTCTGATCCATTCCTGTCACTGACTCAATGCTAAGGAAACTATACCCATCCAACTTTTTTAGAAGGAACTTTGTGCCCAGGGAATTTATTTTATTTATTTATTTTATTTATTTTTAGACAGAGTCTCACTCTGTTACCCAGGCTGGAAGTGCAGTGGCACGATCTTGGCTCATTGCAACCTCCGCCTCCAGGTTCAAGTGATTCTTCTGCCTCAGCCTCCCGAATAGCTGGGACTACAGGCGCCTGCCACCTCGCCCGGCTAGTTTTTTGTATTTTTAGTAGAGACGGGGTTTCACCATGTTAGCCAGGATGGTCTCGATCTCCTGACCTCGTGATCCGCCCGTCTCGGCCTCCCAAAGTGCTGGGATTACAGGCTTGAGCCACCGCGCCCGGCCCCATCCAACTTTTTTAGAAGGAACTTTGTGCCCAGGGAATTTATTTTATTTTATTATTTTATTTTATTTTATTTTATTTATTTTTAGACAGAGTCTCACTCTGTTACCCAGGCTGGAAGTGCAGTGGCACGATCTTGGCTCATTGCAACCTCCGCCTCCCAGGTTCAAGTGATTCTTCTGCCTCAGCCTCCTGAGTAGCTGGGATTACAGGCAAGCACCATCAAGCCCAGCTAATTTTGTTTTTTTGTAGACACGGGGTTTCACTGTGTTAACCAGGCTGGTCTCAAACCCCTGACCTCAGGTGATCGCCCTCCCTCCGCCTCCCAAAGTGCTAGGATTACAGGCATGAGCCACCAAGCATGGCCCAATTTATTTTATTTATTAAGAGGTTACGGGTGTGGTAGCTCACACCTATAATCCCAGTACTTTGGGAGGCTGAGGTGGGTGGATCACCTGAGGTCAGGAGTTCGAGACCAGCCTGACCAACATAGAGAAACCCCGTCTCTACTAAAAATACAAAATTAGCCTGGTGTGGTGGTGCATGCCTGCAATCCCAGCTACTCAGGAGGCTGAGGCAGGAGAATCGCTTAAAACCGGGAGGTGGAGGTTGCAGTGAGCTGAGATCAGACCACTGCATTCCAGCCTGGGCGACAAGAGCAAAACTCCGTCTCAAAAAAAAAAAGAGGTCACTCTAAGGGAATGAGATTTTTGCATCAGAATGTGCAGCTGAAGAGCAAAGCTGCAGCCTGCAACATTTGCTCAGTCTTCCTGAGAGGCATGATGATGAGCCATGCTTTCTTCTGCAGACTGATGACAACAGTGGAGACTTGGACCCAGGAGTCTTGCTGACAGCTCAAACTATCACATCTGAGACCACAAGCAGCACCACCACAACTCAAATTACCAAGGTAACAGACCAGCTAGAACCCCTTATGGAACCCAAGGGCAGGCTGAGCTTGCTGCCACCTCTCTGCAAGAAGGACCCTAGTCCATAAGCAAATATTTTCAGCTCCATCCCTAGTAAGCCACATTATTCAAAGAGTCCCGGATGGAAAGGCCCTGCTGCCTTCCCCAGCAGTAAATCTAGGGAGATACCCTGAGAGTATCCCTGCCTACTTAGTAGTCTCCTAAAGGTAGGTGTGGTTGTTCTCTTTACACATCTGTCTGTCTCTCTGGTCAGTGAGTCCCCTATCTGGCTGTGGAAGTAAGTTTAAAAAGTCAGCCTGGCCAGGCACGGTGGCCCACACCTGTAATCCCAGCACTTTGGGAGGCCGAGGCAGGTAGATCACCTGAGATCAGGAGGACAAGACTAGTCTGACCAACATGGTGAAACCCCGTCTCTAAAAATACAAAAATTAGCTGGGTGTAGTGGTGTACGCCTGTAGTCCCAGCTATTCAGGAGGCTGAGGCAGGAGAACTGCTTGAACCTGGGAAGCAGAGGTTACAGTGAGCAGAGGTCGCACCACTGCACTCCAGCCTGGGCGACAGAGCAAGACTCCATCTCAAAAAAAGGGGCCAGGCGTGGTGTAATCACACCTGTAATCCTAGTACTTTGGGAGGCCGAGACGGGTGGATTCCTTTAGCCTAGTGGTTTGAGACTAGCCTGGGCAACACAGTAAAACCTCATCTGTACAAAAAAATACAAAAAAAAAAAAAAAAAAACAATTCGCTGGGCATAGTGGTGCGTGCCTGTGGTCCCAGCTACTTAGGAGGCTGAGGTGGGAGGATCACTTGAGCCCAGGGCATCAAGGCTGCAGTGAGCCGTGATCATGCCACTGCACTCCAGCCTGAGTGACAGAGCAAGACCCTGTCTCTATAAAAACAAAAAAAAGTCAGCTTAAGGGAAATTATTTTTGGTATTTTTATACAACCATATTTTCCAAGCCCAAAATCAGAAGTCTGGGTCTGAGGAAGAATTTTTACAGCATTCCAGGGACAAGACCAGGAGAATTTGTTTGGATGCTGAAATATTGGAATTATTAGAATATAGTTTATAGGAAGCAAGAGAGAGAAAATATCTAAAATTGGAACTACCCCCAGAAAATTGGAGGCAATCTATGTTTGCTATAGCACTAGAGGAAAATACTTTTTTTAATAGGTAAAAATATAGCTTCTTGACCAAGCTCTGTCATCAATACACAGATGACTGGAAACTAGTTAACTTAATGTGTCTAGACCTTGGTTTTCCTCATCTACCAGAAAGAGAAATCTACCCACCCTCAGGAGATTATGTGAAGACCTTTTGACATCAATAATATGAAAATGCTTTAAAATAAAAGAGCCCAGTTTCAAGCTATGTGACATGTTTGTTAGCCTTCAGATTTTTTTCCTTTTGAAAATGATCACAGTGGCTCATGCCTGTAATCCTAACACTTTGGGAAGCCGAAGTGGGCAGATCAGCTGAGGTCAGGAGTTCAATACCAGCCTGGCCAACACAGCAAAACCCCATTTCTACTAAAAAAATAAAAATTAGCCGAGCACGGTGGCACACGCCTATAGTCCTAGCTACTTGGGAGGCTTAGGCAGGAGAACCATTTGAACCCAAGAGGCAGAGGTTGCAGTGAGTCAAGATCATGCCACTGCACTCCAGCCTTGGCGACAGAGCAAGACTCTGTCTCCAAAAAAAAGAAAAAAGAAAAAGAAAATGATCAATTAAAATGTATAGGAGGCTGGGCGTGGTGGCTCACACCTGTAATCGCAGTACTTTGGGAGGCCAAGGCAGGTGGATCGGGAGGTCAGGAATTCGAGACCAGCCTGGCCAACATGGTGAAACCCTGTCTCTACTAAAAATACAAAAAAGTAGCCGGGTGTGGTGGCGTGCGCCTGTGATCCCAGCTACTCAAGAGGCTGAGGCAGGAGAATCGCTAGAATCCAGGAGGCAGAGGTTGTGGTCAGCAGAGATCACGCCACTGCGCTCCAGCCTGGGCAACAGAGCAAGACTGTCTCAAAAAGAAAAAAAAAACAAAAAAAGGTAGAGGATCAGTATCCGGACTCTAAAACAGAAATGTGTAAGAGAAGAGCACAGAAAGTCCTATTTTGTTTACTTGCTAAATCTCTGTGGTATTCAGGAGGAAGAAAAAGGAGAAAGTAAATACAGAATTGTGACTTTCTGTTTAGCTTAATAAAGATTTTAGTAATCCAGCCAGGCATGGTGGCTCACACCTGTAATCCCAGCACTTTGGGAGGCTGAGGTGGGTGGATCACAAGGACCATCCTGGCCAACATAGTGAAACCCCGTCTCTACTAAAAATACAAAAAAATTAGCTGGGCGTGGTGGTGGGCACCTGTAGTCCCAGCTACTCAGGAGGCTGAGGCAGGAGAATGGCGGGAACCTGGTAGGCAGAGCTTTCAGTGAGTGGAGATCGTGATCGTGCCACTGTACTCCAGCCTGGGGACAAAACAAGACTCCATCTCAAAAAAAAAAAAAAAAAAAAAAAAAAGATTTTAATAATCCAAGGGAGTAGAAGTGTACTCTACAAGGGAGTAGAAGTAGCAGGTCTGGTTGATATTTTGAACAAGTAGGTTAGAAAGCTGTCCTTTGCAGTTCCCAGCAGTAGATTAAAATTTGTAGTGGAGGCCGGGTGCGGTGGCTCAGGCCTGTAATCCCAGCACTTTGGGAGGCCTAGACGGGCGGATCACGAGGTCAGGAGATTGAGACCATCCTGGCTAACACGGTGAAACCCCGTCTCTACTAAAAAGTACAAAAAACTAGCTGGGCGAGGTGGCGGGCACCTGTAGTCCCAGCTACTCAGGAGGCTGAGGCAGGAGAATGGTGTAAACCCAGGAGGCGGAGCTTGCAGTGAGCTGAGATCCGGCCACTGCACTCCAGCCTGGGCGACAGAGCGAGACTCCATCTCAAAAAAAAAAAAAAAAATTTGGAGTGGAGCTTTCGGAATAATCTTTGCTGTTTTTCTTTGTTTGTTTGTTTGTTTGTTTGTTAATAGAGATGAGGTCTCATTTTGTTGCCCAGACTTGTCTCAAACTCCTGGCCTCAAGCATTCCTCCTATCTCAGCCTTCCAAAGTTTTGAGATTACAGTGTGAACCACTAAACCTGGCCTCTTTTTCTTTTTTTATTCTTGTTATATCGCTGATCTCATATGACATCCTCTCTTTGGTTCCAGACTGTAAAAGGTGGGATTTCAGAGACACGTATTGAAAAGAGAATTGTGATCACAGGAGATGCTGATATTGACCATGATCAGGTGAGAATGTTGAGGAGCTCTGGGCCTGGGAGGGGTCCCTGGGCAGGAAGACTGACGAATACAGGGGTTTGTTTGCCATCTTCATCTGCAAAAAGCCTCTTTGGCCACTCTAGCTCTTAGTTGAGAAGAAAGGCAAAGAGAATCAAAGTAAGAGGCCTGTGGGATGGAGGCCACAGATTGAGGAGTCAGGAAATGTAATGGAAAGAACATGAGCTTTGGATTCCAAGACTCGATTCAATTGCTGGTTCTTACTATATTCTAGCTGTTAACTCTCTGGGCCTCCATTCCACATCTGTAAGATGAAGATGATAGTATCTCCCTCTCAGGGTAGTTGTGAGAATCGGGTGAAATACTGGATGAACAGCTGGTGGCACATGGTGAGCTCAGTTAAATGGAGCTATTGTTATTCCAAAGGTAAAGGTACCTGAACCCATGCTAGACAACATCAAAACAAAGAGAAGCATGCCCCTACCCTTAGAGAGTGGAACAGCTGAGAAGACACGAGCGGGGGCATAGTATAGTGGATAAGACACCAGCAGACTCGAAACTTGTTTTCTGCCCTACATCTTTAACTTGCTGTGTGACCTTGGGCAAATCACTTTACCACTGATTTTTTTCTCCTTTCCTAAAAGAGAGTGGGTTGATCTAGATAATTTCTGGGCCTGAGTGCTAAAATTCTATATTTTTATGTTAATTGGGTGCTAATTGTGTGCTGCAAGCAATTAGCAAATAATAAGGTCAGGATTAATGTTCCCAATTCTCTACTGGGTGATGTTAGAACAGTAAAGCTGCAGAGAAGAGGGGGCGGAAGACACTGCATGCAAATGCTTCTGGAATCACTGACAGGGTTGCTGGAGCAATAATTCTGTGGCCTTTTTATGCTGATATGCTGAGTGCCTTTAAAAAAAGAAAAACTGAGCTACAGTGCTGGCAGTTCCCTTGGAGGCAGGGTTGAGAGTTACAGCTGAGAATAGCGGGCACAGGGTCCCAGAAATGAGGCCACAAAGCCTAAATATCTTGCAGCCTGTTGGCCCGGCTCAGTGGGTCCTGCTGCTTGAGAAGCCTGCACCCACCCACTCAGTGTGGTGTGATCTGAGCCCCTGCTATGTGCTCAGTCTGCACTAGATGGCAAAAGCAGTGGGGTTAAAGGTGTTTGAGGTTTGGAGTGAGACAGACCTGGGTTGAATCCTGACTCTGCGACCTAACTGGTTATATGCCCTTGAGCAACTTATCTTACTAATCTGAGCTCTAGTTTCACCATCTGTAAAATAAGGATGATTATAGGTTTCTTCCAGGGTCATAAGGGCCAAGCACACTCGATAGCTCAGAGAGATGCTCTAGTGTCCCTCAGTTCTTCTAGTTACTGAGAGTGCATGGAAGGGGTAAGCTGTGGTACACTCTGGCTGGGGAGGGAGGCACTTTAAGAACTGTTAAGGAGAAGCAGTGTGGAGCAGCAGACTTTCATACAGAGGTGGGCGGAGGCAGAATCACCAAAGAGAAGACTTGAACTGGGCTTGAGTGTGAGCAGATGGGTTGGGCAAACAGGATCAGGGAGAATGGGCAGGGGCCCATAGAGGTGCTAGTTCTAAGAATGCCATTCATAGAGCCAAAAGAGGGTTTTCTTTCTTCCCTTGCCCCTTCTAAAGATGATTCTTAAGAGCCAGGTGAGTAGTCAGCTGGTCATTTCTAGCTGAGTCCTTTTCCATAAGGGAGCCTACAAATTCAGAGACTGCAGCCCAAAGAGGATGGTGTTTTTGCTCTTTTGACTTTCCCTCTGCTCTCTTTAGCTTTTCTAAAGTAATCAAAGCTCTTCCAGATCCTCAAACGAAACCCTCAGAAACTAAACACAGTGTGGTAAAGAGGAAAGTCTGATTGACTTGAGTTAAAATCCCTATTGCACAGCTGGGCGCGGTGGCTCACGCCTATAATCCCAGCACTTTGGGAGGCCAAGCAGGGTGGATCACCTGAGGTCAGGAGTTTGAGACCAGCCTGGCCAATGTGGCAGAACACCATCTCTACTAAAAATATAGAAATTAGCCACGCGTGGTCACAGGCACCTGTAACCCCAGCTACTTGGGAGGCTGGGGCATGAGAATCGCTTGAACCCAGGAGGCAGAGGTTTCAGTGAGTCAAGATCACGCCACTGCACTCCAGCCTGGGCAGTGAGACTCCATCTCAAAAAGAAAAAAAAAAAAAAAAAAAAAAATCCCTGTTTCACTACCTACTAGCTATGAAACAATAAACACTTGACTGAAATTCGGTTTCCTCACCTATAAGATGCAAATAATGACATTACCTTAATTCACTAAGTTGTAAAGTTCAAGTAAATAATAAGTAATGATAATACTTATCTTAATAAATAACAATATAGTTATTAATAAATAATAATAGAGTTTAAGTAATAAGTAATGTGCTTAGGCTAGTGCATGGCATGTAACAGTCCCTTCTCCTCTTCCTTCCTTTCTTCTGTTTTGGCCAAGGACATCTCTTCCTTTTTCTTGCACACTTCTTTACTTTCCTCTCCTGTCCTGAACTTGCCAGTTACCCCACGTTGAACATAGAATTTGTTTTGTCCTTTAGATTCATATCTTGAGTGAATCCTCTCTGACCCCCCTAAGTATAACAGATAGATAATAGATAGGTATAATAGATAATATGGGCCGGGCGCGGTGGCTCACACCTGTCTTCCCAGCACTTTGGGAGGCCAAGCCAGGTGGATCATTTGAGGTCAGGAGTTCCAGACCAGCCTGGCCAACATGGTGAAACCCCATCTCTACTAAAAATACAAAAATTAGCTGGGTGCAGTGGTACATGCCTATAATCCCAGATACTTGGGAGGCTGAGGCAGGAGAATTGCTTGAACCTGGGAGGCGGAGGTTGCAGTGAGCCGAGATCACACTACTGCACTCCAGCCTGGGTGACAGAGCGAGACTCCATCTCAAAAAAAAAAAAAAAAAAAAGATCATGTAACAGATACAGCTATGACCCCTGAAGCCCCTCTCTAGTTCCTGGAAGTCAGCGCTAACCTTCCCTGTCCCTGTGTTAACAGTCCAGAAGCCTCCCTATGCAGGATAGGGTGGGTAAGGTAATTATCAGCTTGGCTTAGCCCAAAGCTGCCCTGGTACTACAGACAGGACTACTGGATTTGTCAGAACATCAGAGAAATGATGACCCCTGCCTTCCTTTGCTGTCAGGCTATTTTCTGCCTCATGGCCCTTGTTTCTGTCTTTTGTAGGTTCTTGTACAAGCCATCAAGGAGGCAAAGGAGCAGCACCCAGACATGTCAGTGACCAAGGTGGTCGTCCACCAGGAGACCGAGATTGCTGATGAGTGAGCTCAGGTACTGGGCGTTCCTGCTGGGGGTGAGGGGGCCCACTGTCCCAGCCTGAGAGGGCTCTGGATAGGACCCTCGGACACACTGGGAGCCCACCCCCCCAAAGAGGTGTCTGCCCTGGGACTTGATAAAGGCAAAGGAGAGGCTGATGAGGAAGATATAGGAAATTATTAAGTATTTGGCTCCAACTAAAGCAGCCTGTAGCAGTGCCAGCAGTATTGGGTAAGAGGAGGGACCCAAACTTGGGTATAAGCCCCCAGTCACCTCCTGTCCTAAGTCTTCATGCATCCTGCTGGAAATCCACTTCACCTTCTCCCTCTCTTCTCTCTACTGCTCTGCTCACTGCTGTCTCAAGTCTCTTTTTTTTTGAGTCGGAGTCTCACTCTGTCGCCCAGGCTTGATGAGTGCAGTGGCATGATCTCAGCTCACTGCAACCTCTGCCTCCCGGGTTCAAACAATTCTTCTGCCTTAGCCTCCCAAGAAGCTGGGGCTACAGGCATGTGCCACCATGTCCAGCTAATTTTTGTATTTTTAGTAGAGACGGGGTTTCACCTTGTTGGCCAGGTTAATCTCGACTTCCTGACCTCAGGTGATCCACCCGCCTCGACCTCTCAAAGTGCTGGGATTACAGGGGTGAGCCACTGCGCCCAGCCAGTCACAGGTGTCTTTGAGCTAGAACCTGGGAGAGCCAGAGGAAAACAAAACCAAGAAGAGCAGGACCAGGCTGTCTGGAGATGGGTGGGCATGCAGAGCAGGGAGGGAATGGCTGAAGCTCCGAGACCAGAGTAAAGAGCTGGGAGCAGGGAAGCTGCTTTTTGGGAACCAGGGATCCAGATAAATTCATGCCTAAAAGTAATTTACAAATGACTTGAAGAAGCCACCAGTGTAACTAGGTGGGGACCGGTCCCTGTAAAGCTGCTCACATCGCCATGGTCACTGACGGCCACAGGAACTTGGCAATGAGACTGGGAAGCTTTTTCCTTTGCAGGATTTAAATTTTGCTTCTTTGTTTCCTCTAGGAACTAACCTACCCCAACTCTCTGCCCTTCTCCCGTCCAAGAGAAACCAGCAAAATGATAAAGAAGCTAACCTGCCATAGTCAGACTTCAGACTTTAAAGATTATTCTAAATCACCAGAAAATTAATTTCATTTTCTATTGGGAGTTTATACCAAGAGATTCTTCTAGATCTCACTGATCCTTTTGAAGAGCTTTTTCTATATTAGGACATCAGAATTGTTCAACTTTTCACTCTATGGACTGTTTTAAGAGTTTTGGGGTTTTTTTAATTGGGTGGTTTGCAACCCCTTTACAGCCTAGCCTCTGCCCATTTATTTCCAACCCCAACAGACACTGACAGGGTCCATGGAATTCTTCGGGAAATCCTCCAAGGACTCTTGTCAGCTGTGTTGGAGGCCAAAGCCAGCTTAGTGGGACTTCCGCATTTCTCCCTAGTCTTATCCCCTTTGGATGACAGCGGAAACTTCATGAACCAGCCCTTTCTCAGAGCCAGTGATGTGAGTGTATCAGAACGCCAGTCGGCACCAGCCCTGATCCACAGACCTCGGAATGAGGCCCCTGTTTCTTTGTTGCAGGTGGTTTTGGCAAGGCAGAGCCCTCTGCTGAATCCACACACCTTGGAACAGTACCCCCTGTTCCTTTGTTGTGGGTGGTTTTGGTAAGGCAGAGCCCTCTGCTGAGAATGTAGTATTGTTTTTCTCCTCTCCCTCCTGCTTTCTTTTTGGAGCTTCTTTGGGTCAAAGACATAAGAAGTTGCTTCAGATATCTGATACTGTGAATGTTTGAACATATCCGTGGCCTTCACCTCTCCAGCTACCCTCTTACCTCATCAGAAGCAGTGGCTCAGCTAAGTGCTCCCCCAGCTCCCATCTCAGGAGACCAAATCTCACAGAAAAATAGGCACTTTGGGCCAAAAGCTCTAATGGAACATTTGTAGTGGTGATTTGGGGAAGGAAAGTTAATGAGGTTTTTAAAATAAGGTTTTCTAGTTTTGAGAGTGTACACTTCACACAGGGGAATGGGGTTACTTCTGTCAGATCCTGGGCCTTTCTTTCATCCCAAATGACAAGGAATGTGGCTCAGAGAAGAGGTTGTGGGTTTTCCTTTTTTGACCTTTCTTCTCTCAACAGGAACCTGCCTGAGGACACCCTTCTAGAGCAAGGAATTGGCTTTTAGGAGCCATCCTCCCCACAAGACACCACATGGCAAAGGGTACAAGCCCCAGCCCTGCTCATTCCCACTCACCAGCTGAGGTCTGTCAGGTTTTGAAGGCTTGATTTTGTGGTGGGTTTGGGGCTTAGTTTTTCTTTTTTTGGTTTTGATTTTTGAAAATAAAGATAATACCCTAATTCCTGGTAAGGATTTGGGGCATAGTTTTTTTGTTTTTGTTTTTTTGAGATGGAGTTTTGCTCTTGTTGCCCAGGCTGGAGTGCTGTGGCACAATCTTGGCTCACTGCAACCTCCACCTCCCAGGTTCAAGTAATTCTCCTGCTTCAGCCTCCCAAGTAGCTGGGATGATAGGTGCGCACCACCATGCCCAGCTAATTTTTGTATTTTTAGTAGAAATGGGGTTTCACCATGTTAGCCAGGCTGGTCTCAAACTCTGGACCTCAGGTGATCCACCCACCTTGGCCTCCCAAAGTGCTGGGGTTATAGGTATGAACTACCGCGCCCGGCCGATTTGGGGCATTTTTATTCAACAGAACTTTTCTAACCTTTCAACTGCTTCCCACAAATACATTGGCCTGGAGGCTTCTTAGAATCCCAGTTCCAGGCTAGAAGTGAACTTCCTAAAATAGACAGCGGGTATTGGGCAGCAGTCACTGGGATTCAAGGGCAGTGAGCAAGATAAATGTCTAAAGCTGATTCTCCCAACATCGTCCAAAGGCTCCACTGCCTGAGTTTTGTTTCGGCTGGTTTGAACTCATTTTGGGTGTGTGCATTTTTCTTTTGGTACCCATGTGAGACATGAACAACAGGAGGAAGGGAAAGAGCCCAGGTGGGATGTGGGACAGGCTTGGGGGAAAGAGCTTGTCCTATCTCAGGAACAGACTTACAGGCTGTGGGCAGAGGGTCTGAAAGGTGGGGCTTTGGGGTAGTGCCCAAGCCTGGCCATATTGCCAGGAGTGGTGACAAGTGAGAAATGCAGCTTACATCAAACACACACGTGGTGCATGGCCACTGCCTGACAGCCAGATGGCCCGTAGAAAGAGCTACCAGGGCTCCCAGACTTGTGGAACAAAGAGGATGGGGAAAAGGCAGAGGGGCACTGAGTGTCCCTTTAAAACTAACACACTGAATATTCTGTGCGATCCAGAACAGTGTGGCAGCTTTCACAGCACAGGACCATTCATCAGGGGCCTAAACGTTTCCCTCAACTCTGTCACCAACTCACTTCTCTCGGGTTCCTTGTCTGTAAATTGGATGAGAAGAGCTCTAATGCCTTTCAGGCTCTAAGAAACCATAGATTTGGACAAGCCCAGCAAGATGGGTGTCCTTCCAGGCCTCGTCCCCTTTCCTCCATCTCTGGCAACAGTTCTTAGGGTTTGGCAATTGTTTGGATTTTTTTTCTTTCTGCAGTTGTGTGTATGTGTTTGTGTGAAGAAAAACAGACTCTGTCCAGGTAGAAATGGTGAAGAGGGGGAAGAGAATTACATTTCCAGGGTCAGAAACTTGGCAACAGTTTTCCTGAAGTGACTCAGACACACCACAGTAACAACTCTTGCTGCAATTTTATTTTCATTTGAGAAATAAAGATTTCCTCCAAGCCACATGAGGACTCTGGCACCCACCCACAAAGCAAGACCTGTATTTATAAGCCTAGGGCTCAGGGAGCCTAACTGCAGGACCTGTCAGGGCACCGTGACCTATCCCCCTCCCCCAGGCCCATCAGTGTGTGTTGGGGGGATGCTTGGCAGCTGGGGGTGAGGAGACAACAGACCTCGGGAAATGGAGCCAGAGCTGTGGCCTAAATGATGCCCTTTGATGCTCACGGGAAATTTCTGCCCAGGATCTCAGCCCCAGGCTGCTTGTTTCTACAAATCTCTCTCAAATGTATTATTTTGGTGACAAAAATGAAGGAGCTTTGTAAATTTTTTAAAAATTATGAATCATATCAAGTAGTTGTTTACATTTCTTGAAAAAATAAGAACTCTGGCAGCAGAATCAGATTGGCAGAATCCTTAGACTACACAGGCAATAATCAAGTCTGCTGTTTTGGCCTTTTGTAGTAGGAGAAGTGGTTGTAGTGTTTAGATATGTGTTTGGTCTTGCTTCTTGTATTGCATTTTTTTCAATAAACAACAACAAAAAGAACTGACTCTGTGAGGATTGATCCACTTTTAAATTTTTCTTCTACCAGCAACTTGGGAAAAATTAAATATGGGTGGGGGAGACCTAAACTCAAGCCATTTTCTAAAGTAAGTTACCCACATTGACCAAAATGCAGCTTCAACGTTGGGTAAAGGGATTTCTGAGAACTGGCCAATGCCTTTTGCCAGCTGCAGTGAGATGCTGCAGCATAGGCCACGATAAAGGAAGGAGAGAAGGGGCTTCTCAGACTTGTCTGCAGAAGGGCCCAGACCTCGGTATGAAGGCATTGGCAGTCGTGTAGCTCTAGAGGGATATACCCCAGATGGCTGAGGGAAGAAAGGGATTGAGGTGGTAGGAGTTCAAGCCTCAGTCCCCGTCCCAGATGGCAGTGGAGAGTCGCACCCCATGGTCCATCTTCCCAGAGGCCCCACTCCATCACCAGTGCCGCCTTGGAGGGAGCCTGCCCCAGCCTGCAACATCCCACCCTACCTCCCAGTCTTAGGGGCCCTTGCCCACTACTTTCTTGAGTTTGCCAAGACGCCGGGTACATCTCCCAGTCACCTTGGCCTGGACCTCCAGACCCCTTAGGGCTAAGGCCACTTACAGAGGCTGAAGAAATTCCTGAGGCGAGTCCTCCACACTCCACAGTGAAACACACCCTCTCGAGCTCACTGAGCCCTAGTGCAGCTGGCATTTCTCTGCCCACATGCAGGTCAGGATGCCCTTCACAGCTGCTGTGGTCAGAGCATCCATCCCTAACCTGGGATGTGACTGAAACATCTGTTAGACGTTGGGACTCCTGATCCTCTGGTCCATGCTGCAGCCTCAGAGCAGGCTGTTTTCCCCCCACTTCAGACCCGGGCCCCCAAGTCCCCTCCTCCTCCCAATTTGGCATAGCCCCCAAGACTGAGGCGGTCCAGCCGTGGCCAGCTTCGGTGAGCACAGTCCCGAGCTGCTGGGGCCCCAAGGAGGAGCTCCCCAAGGCCCAGATCCAGAGACTTGGAATGTTCAATGCAGGAGCCAGAGGGCTGCACGGTGATGATCACATGGCCAGTCTGCGTCCGTGGACCCCAGGGTGGGGGCAGCCCAGGGCCCTTCAGCGGGTAGCTGTTGAGCAGGGCAGGTAACCCCAAGCGAGGATTAGCAGGCTCTGAACGCAGACTCCGCACTGACGGAACGGGTGAAGTACCCCGATGCGGGGACGGGTCCCAGATTTCTGGCTCTGCGCAGCCTACGGCTCGGGGAGTCCTAGGGCCAGGGCTGGGAAGGAGGGCGCAGTCCCAGCCGGGACGTCGGGGGGCCGGAGCGCCTGGGCCCGCAGCACCCCCTGGCGGAGCCGTCGCGTCTCCAAGTCTCGGTTCTCATACAGCAGCGTGTTGGCACAGATGAACACGAACAGGCCGACACCCATGATCACCGGCCCGAGGAGCCGCAGTCGCTCGTGCGGGCCGTGAGCCCGGCCCCCGCCGCGACCCTCGCGTCGCAGCTCGCTCAACTGAGGCGAGCTGGTATTGACGGCCCTGGACCCCAGGGCCCCGGCCCGGTGCGGCCAGTAGCCGGCCACTGCGATGCCCATACCCACCAGTACCACGAGCGCCCCCAGCGCCGCGAACGCCCCCGACGGCGAGCGCAGCCGCAGCCGCGCCCGCACCCGCAGTGGCTCCGGCGGGGAGCGCGGACGCCGGCGGCGGCCCAGGCGGCGGCCCAGACGAGAGACGCGGCCCTCGGGACTCCTCCGCACCTCCCCGCATTCTTCGGGGCTCCCAGCTGTCATCTCGCCGTCGTCTGGGCGCTCTGCAGAGAGAAGATGGGAGGCAAGGACTGGACCGACGGGCCTCTAGCTTCAGGGTGCCAGGTTCGGGGCGCAAATCCAGGAGGGAAGCTCCGGCCGCCCAGCCCAGGCCGCTTGGAGATCCCTGGCGGCCACCCCCGGAATTTCCCGGGCGGCGAGGCGGGGAGCCGCCCCCGCTCGGGTTTTCCGCAGCGGAGCTCCGAGCCAGGGACGCGCGGCAGAAGCCGGAGTTGGCCCGGCCCGCGGGCGGAGAGGAGGGAGGAGGGCGCAGGATGCACCCTGGCGCATCCCGGGCTGAGAGTCTCCTGCCGCCTGTGTCCGGTTCGCAAGCCCGCGGGTCTTGGGCCTTGGGAAACGTGCGGCCCCCAGTAGCCGCGTCTCCAGGGTAAGTACTTCCCGGGCTCGACCCCACCCCCGCACGTGGCTGCACCGTAGCAAAGGGGCGGGGGCGCTCGGGCCTCCCAGGTCCGCAGGGGTCGCTTGCCTGGCCCCACCTCCCCCCTACTGCGCTTTACATACCGCAGCGCGGGAGGAGGGGGCGTCACCGGCTCCAGCCTCTCCCTGCCCGCCCCCTCCTTCCAGACCTCCTCCGCCGGCACCGAAGCTGCAGCTGGAGCGACTTGAGCTAGACACCGGGAAGACCGCTCGGACCAAGACCAGCCAGCCAGAGAGGCGGCGCCGACTTCGCCCAAGATTTCCATCAAGTCCACGCATGAGAGGCCTCTCCCTCCCTCAGCGGCCGGGCTGGGGCCACGGCAGGAGGCGGGGGTGCCGGTCCGGGCACTGGGCCCCCCGGGACGGATGCCCTCCCGGCTCCCCCGTCGGCCTGGGCAAGGCTGTTCCCAGGTTGCGGCGTTTCCAATTCGGGCTCCTCCGGATGAATCATCCCCCTTTCCCGCCGCCTGGCCTCCTTTCCCGCCTCCTCCGCCCGAGGCCTCCGTGGCCCGTGGCCCGGCCAGAGCAGCACCGCCCCTGCGCCTCGGGATCCGGGCCGCACAGCTTAAGCTCTCCGGATTGCTGGCCGCGCCCTGCCTGCGGCCTGTGGCCTGGATCCCGGCTCCAGCAGGAGTAGCCGAGCTGCGTGCGGTGTGGCCCCCACGAAAGGGAGGGCGAGGGAGAAGACGCGGCCCCCACCCAGGCGCCCCAGGCCGCAGGAGAGGAGGCTCAGGGCCTAGCTGTCCAGGGTCGTCCTCACTGCTCGCGTCCGCTTCCTAAAAAACCACCGCGCTGGAGCCCGTAGCCGAAACCTTGGGGAGGCAGCCTTGCTCCCCCACCCACGCCCCATCTGCACCCCGAAGCTCAAAGCAGGACACCCATCCCTGCCTCCGACCGGAGCGCTCAAGGCCGGGGCCTAGCAGGGAGCCGCCACTCTCCCGCGTCCAAAGCCTGGTTTCACAGATTGCAACTACGGCCCAGGGAGGCCAGGGAGCCTGCCCGACCCCGCACTAGGCGGGTACTCTGCCAGGTCCGACGCCGGGCTCCGGGGCCCCAGCCCTAGGCCCCTCTCAGGACAGCCACGGGGAGTGTCCGGGAGGAAGCGAGGCCCATCCCCTCCTTGTCCCTGAGTTTGCAGCCCTTTCCCCAACCCGCAACCGGAGGAGCGATCACCGCTTCAAGCCAGAGCTGGCGCCCCCAGCCCCGGCTCCAGCAAGGTCACCCGGAGACCCCACGCGTCGCTGCCGCGAGGGAGGCGAAAACAAGCAGAGTGGGGACATGGGGACACGCTCAGAGACCCCGCGCCGTGGAGGGAGTGGGCCGACGCTGGGGACACCAGGGAGGCGGAAACGGGGACACAGCGCACAACCCGACGGAAGCTGCTGAGGCCGAGTACCCAGGACTCCAGGGTCCCGCCACCGCCCGCGTCCACACTCCCGCCTAGGAAAACTGGAGGGCCGCGCTCCCGCCCCCAGGGGCCCTGACCGAGGGAGGAACCAAACGAAAAGTTGGGAAAAGTGGAGTGCGGACCCCTGGACCCCAGCTCGGCTCACCTGGTGCCGCAGCGCCGCGCGGGTCTGGGTCCCAATCCGCGCGCCAAGGCTCCCGAGCCCCCCGCGTCTCCACTGCCGGGCCCCCGCCCCGGCCCCGGCTCCGCCCCGGCCCCGCCTCCAGCCCCCGGGACCGTCCGACCCGCGCCGTGCCTGGCCCCACTGGCGGCAGCTCAGGTCGGAGATTCGCAGGTAGGCGCCGTGTGCGCGCCTGGTGACTCCGGTCACCCGGGGCCCGAGTCCTGCCATCCCCACTCTCCCACCCACAGCTTACATCGGTCGCAAAGGCCCAGAAGGGCGCCCCCTTTCTGCATGGGGAAACTGAGACCCGGGACCCAGGAGCTGCGACACCCGCACGTCCTCCCCCGCCTCCCAGAGCCCCTCATCCCAGGCTCCCGGGGAGCTTCCCGGAGGAGGCGGCCCGCGTCCCTGCTCTGCCCCGGCCCTGCAGCCCTTCCTGTCGCTGAACCTCGCGGACTTCATCTGTGCAATGGGCACCACGGCGTCAGCCTCGCAAGATGCGGAGAGGCAAGAGCCAGACGCCAAGGGCCAGCCCGGGGCGACTCCGCGAGCCCCCAGCGAAAGCAGTGCCCGGGGAGGGGCGGGCCTCGTAGCTTAACGGACCGGACGGGATGCGGAGGTGCCGCCGGGTACCCCTAAGAACAGGCGCCCCTTCGCCAGTGGGGAAGCGGGTTTGTTCCCAATAACGGGGAGGGTACTGAGAGCTGCGACCCCGCCGACGGGCCCGAAGAGGGCAGCCGGTCCTTCGCGCCCTCCCGCCCCTGGAGGCAGGAATGCAGAGCCGGGGAGCCGGGGAGCCAGGGCGGCCGGCGGTCGGCCCAGTTTCCATGATGCGCGGGGAGGGCTCGGGGGAGGCGGCGGCCGATTTCCAGGTTCAGCGGTCAGGCCGGGCCCCCCGGGAGGAATTTCCGGCCTAGGATTGATTAAGGCCCGCCCCTCCCCCCGGCCGTGGAGACCCCCGGCGCGCGGCCTGGGGGAGGGGCGCTAATGAGACCCGGCTGCGCGCCGCGGGCGGGGAGAGGACCCGAGGAAGGGGTGGGCCGAGGCCACCCCCGACGCGGGGCGGAGCCGGGTCCCGGTGCCTCACGGCCAGGCCAGACCTTGAACCCGAGCTCCCGCCCTCTGTGTCGGCGGAGACTGGATGTGCATCAGCGCCCCCGGGACCCCCTCTCCCAGCTCTTGGGAGCCAAGCCTCCTTGAGAGCCCCCTCGGGGGATCGGTGAGGTCACGGGCGGACCAGAGGGGCCACAGTGGGGAAGACCCAGCCTCGGCTCCCGGTCTTCATCCCTGCGAGTCCGGGTGCGAGAGCGAAGCCAGGGCCTCCTTCCTGCCTCCCCAGTCCGACTGGAGTCTCCTGAGGTCTCGGCCCGCTCCACGGAGGCCCTCCTCCAGCTCTTTTGCCTGGGACCCCTGCCACCATCGACCCTCCCCTTCGTCCACTCCCCGCACACTGACCCCACCGCGGTCGCACCTCTGCCTCCCACCCCTGGGCTCCCTCAATCCCACCCCACGCCTGCCCCTCCCGGCCCACTGCTCTTCCTGCAACAAACCCGGCTTCTGGTCCGACTCCCTGGGCCCCTCGATCATCCCCTGCCTCCAGCTCTGTGAAGGGCCCTTTGTCCACCCAAGCACGGGTCAGCCTTGGCCCCTTCCTCTCCCCCTCTCATCCCACCCACAGAGCCTTTGGGGCTCTGCTCTTTTCATCTGGGGCCAGCCACCTTCTCCCTTTCCCGTGGCCACTGTGCTGCTCCGGTGTCCAGGCTCCTCCTGGAGCCCATGGTCTCCTGCCTCCCCGTGTCCCAGTGCGCTGCACAGGCAGCAAGGGTTTCCACTCTGAATCTGAGCCTGCCACTCCCTGCTTAAAACCATCAGTGACTCCCCAAATCGAGGTTGAAATCTCTTTTTGTCTCCACAAACTGGCTCTGGGCCTCTTACACTCCCTCGGGGCTTGGTTGGTCCTTGCTTCCCAGCAGAAACACTTACCCCCGGTCGTGCCCTTGCCGCCTTCTACGCATCCTTCAGACCCTGGGCCTTCCTCCAGCCCTCAGACCAGGTCAGTACCCGCTCTCCTGCTCCGTTATACATCCTCCGGACACCAGCAGCTTCCCTGTGCACCTGCAAACTGAAACCACTGGGAGTGGAGTCTGTTTCCTGTCTGTGTCCCCACTGGCCATGACTCTGAGGGGCAGGACTGGGTCTGTCTTGCTCATCCCTGGAGCCCTGTGCCCAGCACAGTGTCTGCCCACAGCTGGCCATCCCCATTAGAGAAGGGTGTGCAGGCCTGTGTCTCCTCCAGCCGGAATCCCTGATCTCCACGCCAGGTGCCCTGGCCCAGACAGCAGGAGAGAAAGGACTCCTCTCTGTCTCAGACTCCACATTTGTACAAAGGGAGAAATAATACCTACCCCGCAGTGTTGTTTTGAAGGTTAAGTAAGAGTTCACATGTGGCCAGGTGCGGTGGCTCACACTTGTAATCCCAGCACTTTGAGAGGCTGAGGAGGGAGGATCACTTGAGCCTAGGAGTTCAAGACCAGCCAGGGCAACATAACAAGACCCTGTCTCTACAAAAAATTTAAAAATTAGCCAGGCACCATGGCACATGCCTATAGTCCCAGCTACTCGGGAGACTGAGGCAGGAGGATCTCTTGACCCCAGAAGTTTGAGGCTACAGCGAACCATGATTGCAAAGCCTGGGTGACAGAGTGAGATCCTGTTTCAAATTTTTTTTTTTTTTTTTTTTTGAGACGGAGTCTCGCTCTGTCACCCGGGCTGGAGTACAGTGGCCGGATCTCAGCTCACTGCAAGCTCCACCTCCCAGGTTCATGCCATTCTCCTGCCTCAGCCTCCTGAGTAGCTGGGACTACAGGCGCCCGCCACCTCGCCCAGCTAGTTTTTTGTATTTTTTTAGTAGAGACGGGGTTTCACCATGTTAGCCAGGATGGTCTCGGCCTCCCAAAGTGCTGGGATTACAGGCGTGAGCCACCGCGCCCTGCTCAAAAATGTTTTAAAGGGGCAGAGTGTGGTGGCTCATGCCTGTAATCCCAGCACTTTGGGAGGCCGAGATGGGAGGATGACTTGAGATCAGGAGTTCAAGACCAGCCTGGCCAAATGGTGAAACGTCATCTCTACTAAAAATACAAAAATTAGCTGGGTGTGGTGGTGGGTGCCTGTAATTCCAGCTACTCGGGAGGCTGAGGCAGGAGAATCACTTGAACCCAGGAGGTGGAGGTTGCAGTTAGCCAAGATGGCACCACTGCACTCCAGCCTGGGTGACAGAGTCTACTTTGTCTAAAAAGGAAAAGCAAAAGCTTGTATAATAGGAAGATGACCAAATAAGGAAACAAATGAGTTCTTCAAAGGAGATTTATTGTCCAGGAAAGGATTCTATGGACCCTGAAAGGATTTGGAGAAGAGGTATATAAGCTTGATCCCAGGAGGCGGAGGTTGCAGTGAGCTGAGATGGCACCACTGTACTCCAGCCTGGGTGACAGAGTGAGACTCGGTCTCAAAAAAAAAATTAAAAAAAGGGTTCACATGTTGAGTGCCTGGCACAAAGTGGGTTCCAGCAAACACCTGTCCCTCTTCTGACCATGACGTTTCAGGTACAGAGGGCAGTGTCTGGGGGTGGGTAGAAACCTTCCCTGGGGTCACTGGGGTGACAGAGGAGGGAAGGGCCCCCTTTCCCAGATGTCCTGTTTAATTCTCTTGAGAGCTCCAGGAGGTCAGTGCTACGCCCAGTTCACATATGTGGCTGGGAAGAGGCAAAGCAGCCCACCCACAGGCGTGGCCAGGCTGATCAGTGCCCACTTCTGTTGGAGGGACCTTCCCCAGGGCTGCTTGGTTAGGCCCTGTGAATGTGCAGCTGTGTGGGCAGCTAGTGGCCTCAATATTGGGACACTGATTGCGCCCAGGAGCCCAGGAGCCTTCCTGAATCTGCCCTGGCACCTGTGTGACCTGGACTCCACTTCTGAATTTGGAGGGGCCTGGATGAGATGTCCCCTGGGGACCAGGGGGTGAACATTTCTCCCCTAACCTTCTCTGTGGAAGCAGGAAACCTGATTCAGTGACCCCAAGACCCCTGCCAACCTAAGGCTCCATGTCCTCTCCAAAAGCCACCTCATAGAGGGAATGGCTATTGCCTCCTGCATGTCCGCCCTCCCTGGGCCACGGCACAGTGGGGCCTGCAAATTCATTTTCTCCCATCCCCACTTTAGGAACATCCCATCTGGGCTGCCTGGGCTCCAGTCTCTGGATGGCTGGGAGGGCTCAGAGGACACAGCCTGCTGCTAAGGTGGTCTCTGACACTGTGCCTTACGGCTCCTATCCAGAGACACCACTCAACTAAGAATTTGGAGCCCAGCTTCAAAGAGGAGAACATAGTCTGGGGCGTGGTGTCGCTGTTGCTGCTGAGTCGTCTGCTGGGTGCTGGGCAAGTCCCAGCCCTTCTCACTACCCCTGCGTCTGTCATGAGCCCTTCGTAGGTACGACTGGCGTGCAGAGTCAGGGAGAGATGATTGGAAAGTAGAATCCAGATTCCCAGTCTCAATGCCCCATTATATAAAGGCTGAATCAATACTCAGAGAGGGGCAATGACTTGCCCAGGGTGACCTAGCTAAGGAATGGTGGAGTTGGACTTTAAGCCCCATAGTCACAAAGTCCTATTTGGGACTCAGGATCTTAGAGGGCAAAGGTCCTGAAATGTGAACCCCAAATCCATCTCCTCCCACTGCATGAAAGCTCTGACCTGGGTGAATCTGGGCTCCTTACGAATGTCTGTGGGCTCCTGCAGAAGCATGAGCAAGAATGAGCTCCCCATCTCCATGGCTCTCTGTAGCCCAGAGAAGACACAGAGGCAGAGCCTGGGTAAAGCTGGGAAGGTCAAGGAGATGAGACCCTCCTGTGATGCCAGCCTCCTGCCTGAGTCCTTTGGCAGAGGGATAACAGTAGGAACAGCACCATCTCACTGAGCTGCCCCTGGCTACCAGGACCTTTGTACCCATCACTTAAGAGTGCAAGACAGGCCGGGCGCGGTGGCTCAAGCCTGTAATCCCAGCACTTTGGGAGGCCGAGACGGGCAGATCACGAGGTCAGGAGTTCGAGACCATCCTGGCTAACACGGTGAAACCCCGTCTCTACTAAAAAAATACAAAAAACTAGCCGGGCGAGGTGGCTGGCGCCTGTAGTCCCAGCTGCTCGGGAGGCTGAGGCAGGAAAATAGCGTAAACCCGGGAGGCGGAGCTTGCAGTGAGCTGAGATCTGGCCACTGTACTCCAGCCCGGGTGACAGAGCGAGACTCCGTCTCAAAAAAAAAAAAAAAAAAAAAAAAGAGTGCAAGACAATCCTGTGAACCTGGCGCAGCACTCACCTGTAGCACACATGTGGAAACAGCTTCACCAGGTTGAGCCCTGTCTGTGGTCACACAGCTGGTCAGTGGCGGAGCCAGGGTCAGAAGTAGGTGCGGTGGGGTTTTTGTTGTTGTTGTTGTTTTGTTTTGGGTTTTTTTGAAATGGAGTCTCACTCTGTTACCCAGGCTGGAGTGCAGTGGCACGATCTCAGCTCACTGCAACCTCCACCTCCCGGGTTCAAGCGATTCTCCTGTCACAGCCTCCTGAGTAGCTCGGATTACAGGCACGTGCCAC
Organism: Trachypithecus francoisi; assembly: GCF_009764315.1. NCBI lineage: Eukaryota > Metazoa > Chordata > Mammalia > Primates > Cercopithecidae > Trachypithecus > Trachypithecus francoisi. The sequence continues at coordinate 95,612,470 of NW_022681457.1, read as the reverse complement.
CACACCCGGCTAATTTTTTGTATTTTTACTAAAGACGGGGTTTCACCATGTTGGCCAGCTGGTCTTGAACTCCTGACTTCAGGTGATCTGCCCGCCTCAGTCTCCCAGAGTGCTGGGATCACAGGCATGAGCCATTGCACCCGGCCTGTTTTTTTGTTTTGTTTTGTTTTGTTTTTTTGAGACGGAGTTTCACTCTTGTTGCCCAGGCTGGAGTGCAGTGGCGCCATCTCAGCTCACTGCAACTTCCACCTCCCAGGTTCAAGTGATTCTCCTGCCTCAGCCTCCCTAGTAGCTGGGATTATAGGCATGTGCCACCACGCCCGGCCAATTTTGTATTTTTAGCGAAGACAGGGTTTCTCCATGTTGGTCAGGCTGGTCTTGAACTCCTGACCTCAGGTGATCCGCCTGCCTCGGCCTCCCAAAGTGCGGGGATTACAAGGCATGAGCCACCGTGCCTGACCATGTTTTGTTTTTTAAGACAGGCCTTTCTATGTTGCCCAGGATGGAGTACAATGGCTCTATCACAGCTCACTGCAACCTCAAACTGCTGGCCTCAAGCAACCTTCCCTCTTTGGCCTCCCAGAGCACTGGGCCTGTAGGCATGAGCCACTGCGCCCAGCCGTAGAAGCAGGTTTCTTGGTTTGTTGGTTTGTTTTGAGACAGGGTCTCCCTTTGTTGCCCAGGCTGGAGTGCAGTGGCACGGTCTTGGTTCACTGCAACTTCTGCGTCCCAGGTTCGAGCAATTCTCCTGTCTCAGCCTCCCAAGTAGCTGGGATCACGGGCATGTGCCACCACACCTGGCTAACTTTTGTATTTTTATTTATTTATTTATTTGAGATGGAGTTTGGGTCTTGTTGACCTGGCTGGAGTGCAATGAGTGGCACAATCTCTGCTCACTGCAACCTCCGCCTCCCGGTTTCAAGCATTCTCCTACCTCAGCCTCCTGAGTAGCTAGGATTACAGGCATGTGTCACTACGCCTGGCTAATTTTTGCATTTTTAGCAGAGACAAGGTGTCACCATGTTGGCCTGGCTGGTCTCAAACTCCTGACCTCATGTGATCTACCCGCCTTGGCCTCTCAAAGTGTGAGCCACCGCACCTGGCCCAGATTACTTGTTTGTTTTTGAGATGCAGTTTCACTCTTGTTGCCTGGACTGGAGTGCAATGGCACGGTCTTGGCTCACTGAAACCTCCTCCTCCCAGTTTTGAGCAATTCTCCTGCCTCAGCCTCCCAAAGTGCTTGGATCCCCCCTCCTCGGCCTCCCAAAGTGCTGGGATTACAGGCATGAGCCACCGCGCCTGGCCGCCAGTTAACTTCTTTATGCTGCTGTTTCCTCCTCTACGGAGGGCTATTAAGATCAAACCCCTCAGGTCTGGTAGCAGCAAACACAGAGCACAGTTGGGGGATGGCTTTTCTGGCCTTCAGCTGGTGCTCGTTTCTCTCCCCTGTAGAGTGTGAGGCTGAGGCAACTGATTGCATGTCTTCAGCCATGTCCTCTGGGTTGGCTGTTAGGGAACAGAGAGGAAGCAGTCCTAGGCCCTATCCAGATGCCTCAGGGGCTGGGGTGAAGACTTGTCCACCAAAAGTGGAAGAAGCCACAGCTGACTGCTTGAGGAGTCATGCCCCCATAACCTCAGGGCAGATGGTTCACTTCTCAAGCCTGTTTCTGCCTCAGACTACCTGCCAATTACCCATCTCAGAGGGTCATCAGAGATGGCTGAGCCCTGCCAGACGTGTCCGATAAACCTTAGCTGCCTTTATTGTTATTGTTATTATTTCTATTAACTGAGCTCTGATGTTCTACCTCGTATCTGTGGCCTTTTTCAAATTCTTCTTCTTTTTTTTTTGAGACAGGGTCTTGCTCTGTCACCCAGGCTGGAGTGCAGTGGTGCGATCATAGCTCACTACTGCCTCAAGTGATCCTCTCACATCAGTCTCCAGAGTAGCTAAGACCTCAGATGTGCACTACCATGCCCAGCTAACTTTTGTGTTTTTTCTAGAGACAGGGTCTCACCATGTTGCCCAACTCCTGGCCTCCAGCGATCCCCCCCACCTCGGCCTCCCAGAGTATTGGAATTACAGACGTGAGCCACCGCTCCCAGCTTTTTCAAATGATTGAATGTTCCAGTGGGCTCAGCCTGGATTAGACATCTATCTCCAGTTCAATCAGCTAAGGATTAGAGGGAGGGAACAGGGTCAGGAAGCCTGGAGAGGCTGGACACGTGGATTCTCTCGGAAGCCTGGGAGGTGGTGACGGGGATCCCTGCAAGTGACTAGCAGCCTAGGGGATGCACATGCTGGACCTTGGGAGTTGGGTGATCCAAGGGCTTGAAGTAGGGCTGCTGGCTGAAAGTGTGACTGTGGGCACTTACCTGCCACCCATGTGTCCAGCAGGGGAATGAGGCTGGAGGGTCCTGGGAAGATCTGCTGCTCACTCCTCCTTTTGGGAGGACTCATAGGTCACAGGTCACAGCAAGGCGCATGGGGTAGGAGAAGCCTCCATTGAGGAAATTACATATATGCCCCCCCCGCCGACCCCTGCCACTGTAAAGAAAAAAGCACTGTTGCGCCGGAAGATGTGCTTCAGAGAGGGAGCAGAGCAACAGCCGGCCGTGGCTGACACCAAGAAATGTGTGTTTGGCTGGGCATGGTGGCTCACACCTGTACTCCCAGCACTTTAGAAGCCTGAGGTGGGCAGACAGTTTGAGGCCACACATTCCAGACCAGCCTAGGCAACATAGCAAGGCCCTGTCTCTGAAAAATAAAGAAAGAAAATGAAAGAAAAAGAAAGAAAGAGAGGGAAGGAGGGAAGAAGGAAGGGAGGGAGGGAAGGGCTGGGCCCAGTGGCTCATGGCTGTAATCCCAACACTTTGGGAGGCCAAGGCAGGCGGATCATCTGAGGTCAGGAGTTCGAGACTAACCTGGCCAACATGGTGAAACCCTGTCTCTACTAAAAATTAAAAAAAAATTAGCCAGGTGTGATGGCGCAGGCCTGTAGTCCCAGCTACTCAGGAGGCTGAGGCAGGAGAATCACCAGAACCAGAAAGCAGAGGTTGCAATGAGCCAAGATCACGCCACTGCACTCCAGCCTGGGCGACAGAGGGACTCCATCTCAAAAAAAAATGTAAAGAAGGAAAGGAGGGAGGGAAGAAGGGAAGGAAAGAAGGAAAAAAGGAAGGAGAAAGAGAAAGAAGAAAGAAAAAGAAGAAAGAAAGGAAAGAAAGAAAGAGAGAGAGAGAGAGAGAAAGAGAAAGGATGAGCACATTGGCTCACGCCTGTAATCCCAGCACTTTGGGAGGCTGAGGTGGGGGGATCACAAGGTCAGGAGTTCGAGAGCAGCCTGGCCAATATGGTGAAACCCCGTCTCTACTAAAAATACAAAAAATAGGTGAGCATGGTGGTGTGTGCCTGTAGTCCCAGCTACTTGAGAGGCTGAGGCGGAAGAATCCCTTGAACCCAGGAGGGCGGAGGTTGCAGTGAGCTGAGATTGTGCCACTGCACTCCAGCCTGGGCAACAGAGCAAGGCTCTGTCTCAAAAAGAAAAAAAAAGAAATAAAAGAAAAATAAAAAGAAAAAGAAAGGAGAAGGAAGGAAGGAGAGAGTGAGGGAGGGAGGGAACCCGTCTGCCTGCGTTGTGCAACACTGTGATTGGAATGATTTGTTACTCTAGCGTAACCCACTGCCAACAGACTGGTACTCGTGGCCATAGTAAGCCCTTGTTAAATAGTCAGAAATGGGACGATTGCCAGTTACAGAACAATGGGCCTGGCTCATGCTACCAGAGGAGAGTTTGAGAGCAGGGACTTACTGGAGCAAGAGAGAAGGGAGTTCGTCTTTGCTGTAGCTGTTCGGAGTGGGCAGGGAGACCCTGGCCCTCTCCTTCCTGTTGCTCTGCCCTCCCTCCGGTGTGGCAGTCTCCCTGTCTGGTGGTTGAAGACACTTGCTGTTCCCTCTCCGAATCTGCAGACCATCCAGGGAGAAAGGGGTTTAGGAGCCCTGCGTTGCAATGCAGCCAATGCACACCCAGAACGCTCATCCAGCACACCCTTTGTCTCAGCTAGGGTGCGTGGCCACGTGGGAGACAACTCAGAGTCTGCCACAGACACCACGGGGACAGGGCTCTTCCATTTGGTGACAAATCACACTGCTGGTGAGATACTGAGCTGCACGTTGCTGGGAAGGAAAACAGAGGCTGGACCTCTGGGATTCCGCTGAGAAACCTGCAGGGCAGGCCCCAGGTCTGGTTATAGAGTATCTAAACACAAGGCCCAAATTTCTTGCCAAACCGTCATATACTTAGGAATTGAAATCACCCCAACAACCCGGTCACTAACTACCGACCGCATGGCCCTAATACGTAACCTTCTTCCCCCTCAAGATGCAAAAGAAATTCAATCCTTCTTAGGTCTAATAGGTTTCTTCAGACATTGGATCCCCAATTTTGGAATCCTAGCCAAACCTTTATACGCCGCAGTTAAAGAAACCCCACATGGGCCTTTGTCCAACCCCAAGTTAATCTCGACTCATTTCACCTGCTTAAAAGCTTGCCTTCTCTCACAACCCACTCTCTCACTGCCTGATTTCCAGCGTCCCTTCCAACTCTTTATAGATGAAAGGCAGAAAGTGGCAGTTGGTCTCTTAGCCCAGCCTGTCGGTAACACCCACCGTCCTGTGGCCTATCTATCCAAACAGCTAGACCCAACTGTACAAGGCTGACAACCCTGTCTGCGTGCGTTAGCAGCGGCAGCCTGCCTGACCCAGGAAGCAAAAAAGCTCATTAGAGGCAGTAATCTAACAGTCCTCTCCACACACCATCTTCAGGATCTCATCTCTCATAAAAGTATTAGCCACTTAACTCCATCCCGGCTCCAACTTTTCCATCTCTTATTCATAGAAGACCCCACTGTTACTTTAGAAGTTTGCTCCTCTCTAAATCCAGCCACTTTACTGCCAGACCCTCTTAAACCACCGCATACTAAACATTCTTGTCCTGAGGTCCTGGAGGCTCAACCCCCCAGCCACCTACACTTGCATGACCGGCCCCTTCAGAATGCACAACTAACCCTATTTGTGGATGGCAGCTCCTTTATCAACCCTCAAGGAAACAGGCAGGATATGCAGTAGTTACCTCTTCCACAGTTTTAGAGGCAAAACCCCTACCACAAGGGACCACATCACAGCAGGCAGAACTCACTGCACTAACCAAGGCACTCCTACTATCAAAAGGAAAAACAGTAAACATATACACAGATTCTAAATATGCTTTTCTAATTGCACACACCCATTCAGTCATCTGGAAAGAGAGAGGGTTTTTAACCACCGGCGGTACGCCTATTATTAACAAAAACCAAATACTCAAACTACTAGATGCACTGTCGGCACCTTCCAAGGTAGCCATTATACATTGTAAAGGGCACCAAACTTCATCTAACCCAGTAGCAGCTGGCAACAATTTCGCTGACATCACTGCCAAGTCAGCTGCCGGATTTTCCACTCCTAAGCCTCCTTCTGCCTGTTTTCTCTCCCCCCAGTATGCCCCTAATTACACTCAGGAAGAAAAGGCTAAGCTATTACAAAATCCAACAGCCAAACTAACTACAGGTGACTGGATATATATTGATAACAAACTAGTTATTCCTGAAACACAACTCCATACCATTCTAACAGACATACATAATTCTTTACATATAGGACCCAAAGCCTTATATGATTTCCTAAATCCCCTCCTCCACTGTCCAACACTACAAAAACACTTACTTACAATCAACCAGCAGTGCTCTACCTGCCTAAAGGCAAATCCTCAAGGCGCATTGCGTAATCCCCATCCCAGCCATCAACTCAGAGGACACCAACCAGGTGAAGTTTGGCAAATTGATTTCACACATATGCCAAGACATAAAAAATTCAAATACCTCTTAATCCTTGTGGACACCTTTTCAGGGTGGATCGAGGCCTATCCTACCACAGGAGAAACCGCTAACATTGTTGCCTCCATACCCACTGAACATATTATTCCTAGGTTTGGCCTCCCGGTCACTCTTCAATCCGACAATGGTCCAGCATTCATCGCTAAGGTAGTCCAACAGGTGGCAGCCCTCCTACACATCACCTGGAAACTCCACATCCCTTATAGGCCTCAGTCTTCTGGTAAGGTAGAAAAGGCTAACGGACTCATCAAACAGCAGCTCACCAAACTCTCAATCGAAACCCGTCAGTCGTGGGTAACTCTCCTTCCCTTAGCCCTGCCCCAGCTGTGGGCAGCACCTCGAAGCCCAACAGGCCTCAGTCCGTTCGAATTAGTCTACGGACGGCCCCTAACCCTCCAACAAATACCTTCCCTGCCAGCCCCTTTGGAGAACTACCTCCCATATCTCACTCTTCTCAGACAACTCCTAAGACAGCACGCTGAGTTAGCACACCCTCCTCCAACAGATGCCTACAACCCACATCTCCCCCTCAGTCCCGGAGACCAAGTATACATAAAAGATATCCAAGCCAAAGACTTACAGCCCAGGTGGAAAGGCCCATACATTGTCCTCCTGTCTACACACACAGCAGCAAAACTCCTAGGACACACGCATTGGATTCATATTTCCCAGCTAAAAAGGGCCCCCACCGGGAACAATCAGTGGACATCAGTTCAACTTTCCCCTACTCGCCTCAAACTTACAAAACTTTCTTAACTAGTTCATGCTCCCTGACCCCTGGCGCTTAGCTTGCTTTCTCACCATCCTCTACATAAACCTATCAGACTTTCAATACATAACCCCAGACCCATATCTACCTCCAGACAATAGTCCAGAGCAGTGGTTTTCCCATCTCCTAACCTTCATCGAACATCTCCAGTGGCAAGGGACACTCTGTGACTACACTGAAAATGAAGTCTCATTTTATACTTATATTGCTGTTTCACTCATACACTCAGACCTTTGCTAGTCCGCCTACTGTATGGCAATTTTTTTCTCATCACTGAAACTTGGCCACAGGAGAGCCGAACACACTCAGTAGTACATAGTTCTGCCAGTTGTCTTCCTTAAGGCTATCAAACTTCTCTCCGCACAATAGAGACCCCCTTCTCATAGCTCACACTTATCCGCCAAAGGCTAAACTTAACCTACACTGTGAATATAACCAATCTCTCCCACTGCTTCCTCTGTGAGGCTTTAGAAGGCCCCCGCCTAGTGGCAGCCCCCCGCCCATGGCCTTCAACACAACTGGTCAAACATCCCACAATTCACTCACACTCCAGGCGCCACTATACCAAAATCCAAATAGCCCAATCCTTCCTTGCCGTTATTCAACTCCAAATTCATCCTGAGGTAATCATACTCAGGCACCCAATGGAGGCCAAACAGCCCCCATTGGAGGCTATTTCTGGTGCAACTGGTCTCTCTCTAAAACTCTTAACCATACAGCCATTAACAGATCCCTCTATGTCCCCGTGTCCTTGGTCCCCAGTCTAACTTTATACAGCCAGGCAGAAGTAGCAGAGCTTTTCCAGCAACTTTCTATGCCACTACGCCACTTCCGTCAAAAACGGGCTGTTTGCCTCCCTCTAGTTATTGGAATCAGCTGAAAGCCTGGCCTCCCTGCAGCGCCAAACTACCTCAATAGCCCAAGTAGCTGCCCAAAACAGGCGAGCCCTAGACTTGCTTACAGCTGAAAAAGGAGGCACTTGTCTCTTCCTTGGAGAAGAGTGCTGCTATTATGTTAGCAAGTCAGGCCTAGTAGACACTAACATTCAAACCCTCAATAAAATAAAAAAACTGAGATACAGAACCTTAATACCCCAACCTTGCCGGGACCTTCCTTCTGGGTTTTGCCCATATTCCAACAAATGCTTCCATACCTCGTTCCTATGCTAATACTGTGCCTTATTTTATTCCTCATCCGTACGTCCAAATACCAACCATAGGCCCCGACCTTAACAGCGCCCCTTAACAGCAGGAAGTAGCCAGACAGACCACGGCGCCCCTTTATCACTATTATCAATAAAATGTTGGACTGTTTGGACGAACGGAGGCAAGATGGTGCACTTCGGGGTTCTTCATCCCCCCCCCAGCTTTTCCCGCACGCGCGAAAATGCAGCCGGCGACCCGGGAAGGTGCAGACTAACTAGGCATGCGCCAGGTGATGTCAATCCCAAGAGACCAAGATTTACCTGGTCGCACCTGCGGAACGCCCCGACACGCCCGTGCCCCGCCTATTGCCCTCCCACTCCTAGAAAAGCCGCTCCGGAGGGACGCCACGCACGGCCTTCCTCAGTCCTCCACTCCTGTTGGGAGGTCAGGACTGCAGGAACTCCGTCCTAGAGCCCCACCGGGGGACTCTGTCAGCCTTCTTTGCCAGAGGCCGCCAGACCTCTTCCCCACACCTTAGGTGACCAAAATAAACTTGCAGTTTTGCTCCTACACTTGCCTACTCGCTGGTTCTTTTGTGCCCGCTCTGGTGGTCTTAGAAAAACAAATCAGTTTTCTTCCCAGGGACGCCAGCACCTCTGATCGCTGAGGCGAAACCCCCTTCCTGAAGTGCTTGTTCAATGTGTTTCTGTTCATCACTTGGTTCTCGAACATTGCTGGTTTGGGAGAACTGCCAGTGATGCCCCTAGAGACCTTTCAAACCTCTTTGCTAATTCCTCTTGCCAAGAGATGCTTGAGAGGAAAAATTAACATGAATGAAAGATCATTGAAAGAATCTACAGTCTGGGCGTGGTGGCTGACGCCTGTTAATGCCAACACTTTGGGAGGCCAAGACGGGTGAATCACCTGAGGTCAGGAGTTCAAGACCAGCCTGATCAACATGGTAAAACCCCATCTCTACTAAAAATACAAAAAACAAAAAAACAAAAAAAAAAAACCAATTAGCTGGGCGTGGTGGTGGGTGCCTGTAATCCCAGCTACTTTGGAGGCTGAGATAGGAGATTCACTTGAACCCAGGAGGCAGAAGTTGCAGTGAGCCGAGATCGCACCACTGTAGCCCAGCCTGGGCAACAAGAGTGAAACTCCGTCTGAAAAAAAAAAAAAAAAGAATCTACAGTTCAATTTAGTGGTAGCTAAATGACAATGTTTTGTTGTCCACGTTGTAGTTGCTGATGTATGCAGTTGGAAATAAATTCAGGAATAGGGAAAAGGAACTGCTGCGCGTGAACCCCGGTGGCTGTGGAGCGGCTCCCTGGGGGATCCATCAGCCTGCCCTGGTGTTGGGCTTGGGTGGTTCCACTTTTCTTGCTGTTATAAATAACACCAGTTTAAACACCTTTGTACTTGGAGCGCTTTTCTTTGAGTTGTCACCTCAGGATAGATGCCCAGGAGTGGGAGTTCTCGTGCAGCTCCTGCCAGTGATTTCTGGCCGCGGCAGCAGCGTGGGAGTGGAGTTCACAGTCACAGCCTGGCTGTGCGCTGGGTTTCATAATAGATACCAGGTGTAACGTGATACTGCAGGGTTGTCCTAATTTGCATTTCCTTAGGACTATCCCAGAGTTCTTAACAGACTCTCTAAGAAACACCAGGGTTTCCTGGAAAGTGTGAATTAAGGACAAATATTGTATCTAATTAAAAAAAAAAAAAAAAGGGCCAGGTGCGGTGGCTCACACCTATAATCCCAGCACTTTGGGAGGCTGAAGTGGGTTCAAGCGATCCTCCTGTCTCAGTCTCCTGTGTTGTTCTGGAGTGCACCACTGTACCCCACTTTGGAACTCTTCTATTGTGAATATAATACACCTCCAGGAAATTACATAAAACTTGAATGTTCAGCTGATATTTTTATTATTATTATTTTTTGAGACAGAGTCTTGCTCTGTTGCCCAGGCTGGAGTGCCGTGGCGCCATCTAGGCTCACTGCAACCTCCGCCTGCTGAGTTCAAGCGATTCTCCTGCCTCAGCCTCCCGAGTAGCGGGGATTACAGGTGCCCGCCACCATCCTAATGTTTGTATTTTTAGTACAGATGGGGTTTTGCCATGTTGACCAGGCTGGCCTCAAACTCAGACCTCAGGTGATCCACCTGCCTGGTCTGGCTGATTAAACTATCATGAAGCTGATTAAACTATCATGAAGTTCAACTATATGAACCCCACCAGGCAAAGACGAGAACACTGCCAGCACCCCCAGAAAGCCCCCGCCATGTCCCTTTCCAAGTGCCACCTCTTCCCTCTATCCAGAAGTATGTGCTATTCTGATTCTAATAGCACAGTTTCGTTTTAAGATACAGGGTCTTGGCCGAGCCTGTTGGCTCATGCTTGTAATCCCAGCACTTTGGGAGGCCGAGACAGGTAGATGACTTGAGTCGAGGAGTTGGAGACCAGCCTGGGCAACGTAGTGAAACCCCATCTGCACTAAAAATACAACAATTAGCTGGGCGTGGTGGCAGGCGCCTATAGTCCCAGCTACTCAGGAGGCTAAAGTGGGAGGATAGCTTGAACCTGGGAGGCAGAGATTGGAGTGAGGTGAGATCACACCTCTGCACTCCAGCCTGGGTGATAAGTAAAACCGTCAAAAAAAGGAAAAAAGAAAAGAAGGCCGGGAGCGGTGGCTCAAGCCTGTAGTCCCAGCACTTTGGGAGGCTGACACGGGCGGATCACGAGGTCAGGAGACTGAGACCATGGTGAAATCCCGTCTCTACTGAAAATACAAAAAATTAGCTGGGCGAGGTGGCGGGCGCCTGTAGTCCCAGCTACTCGGGAGGCTGAGGCAGGAGAATGGCGTGAACCCCGGAGGCGGAGCTTGCAGTGAGCTGAGAGCTGGCCACTGCACTCCAACCTGGGTTACAGAGCGAGACTCTGTCTCAAAAAAGAAAAGAAAAGAAAAGAAAAGAAAAAAGGGAAGGGGAGGGGAGAAGAGAAGAGAAAGAAGAGAAGAGAAGAGAAGGAAAAGTGAGACAGTGTCTTGCTTTGTTGCCCAGGCTGGTCTAGAACTCCTGGTCTCAAGTGATCCTCTGGCCTAGGCCTCCCAAAGCACTGAGATTACAGGTGTGAGCCACTGTGCCCGCCCCTCATTTGGTTTTTTAACCAGCTGTCATACAGTTTTGCCATTTCAACTTTCTATGTGTGGAGCTGTGCTTGTGTCTGACCTCTTCATGTCTGTGAAATTCACCCATGTTCTTTCATGTATCTGAAGTTTGTTCATTTCCATTGCTACAATACATAGTATTTTGTTGTATAAATACACCACAATTGTCCATTCTTTTTTTTTTTTTCTTGACAGAGTCTGCTCTTGCCCAGGCTGGAGTGCAGTGGTGTGATCTCGGCTCACTGCAAGCTCCGCCTCCCGGGTTTACACCATTCTCCTGCCTCAGCCTCCCAAGTAGCTTGGACTACAGGTGCCCGCCACCACCCCTGGCTAATTTTGTATTTTCAGTAGGAACGGGGTTTTACTGTGTTAGCCAAGATGGTCTTGATCTCCTGACCTCGCAATCCACCCGCCTCAGCCTCCCAAAGTGCTGGGATTACAGGTGTGAGCCACCGTGCCCAGCCTTTTTTTTTTTTTGAGATGGAGTTTCCATCTTGTTGCCCATGCTGGAGTGTGATAGCACGATCTTGGCTCACTGCAACTTCCACCTCCCGGGTTCAAGCGATTCTCCTGTCTCAACCTCCTGAGCAGCTGGGATTACAGACATGTGCCACCACGCCCGGCTAATTTTTGTATTTTTTTTTTTTTTTTTTTTTTTTTGAGACAGAGTCTCGCTCTGTCGCCCGGGCTAGAGTGCAGTGGCCGGATCTCAGCTCACTGCAAGCTCCACCTCCCGGGTTTACACGATTCTCCTGCCTCAGCCTCCCGAGTAGCTGGGACTACAGGCGCCCGCCACCTCGCCCGGCTAGCTTTTTGTATTTTTTAGTAGAGATGGGGTTTCACCATGTTAGCCAGGATGGTCTCGATCTCCTGACCTCGTGATCCGCCCGTCTCGGCCTCCCAAAGTGCTGGGATTACAGGCTTGAGCCACTGCGCCCGGCTAATTTTTGTATTTTTTAGGAGAGACAGGGTTTCTCCATGTTGGCCAGGCTGGTCTCGAACTCCTGACCTCAGATGAGCTGCCCACCTTGGCCTCCCAAAGTGCTGGGATTACAGGCATGAGCCGCTGTGCCCAGCCCACAATTGTCCATTCTACTGTTGAAAAGACTTACAGGTTGTTTTTGGCTTGGTGGTCAGGATATGTTGTGCTCGAGTCACTGGTGCCCAATGTGGCCTACACACTTCTAGTAGGTCTACACCAAGAGGTGCAATTGCTGGGTTTGCTTGTCTTTCACTCGTCTTGTGTGTGCGATTTTTCAAGTTGTTTTTTTTGTTTTGTTTTGTTTTGTTTTGAGACAAGGTTTTACTCTGTCACCCAGGCTGGAGTATACTGGCGTGATCTTGGCTTACTGCAGCTTCAGTCTCCTGGGCTCAAGCAATCCTCCCACTTCAGCATCCTGAGTAGCTGGAATTACAGGTGGGTGTTACCACGGCCGGCTAATTTTTGTATTTTTTGTAGAGATGGGGCTTCACCATGTTGCCCAGTCTGGTCTCAAACACCTGGGCTCAAGCAATCAGCCTGCCTCAGCTTCCCAAAGTGCTGTGATTACAGGTGTGAGTGACTGAGCCCAGCCTCTTTGGATTTTCTACAAAGATGATCATGTTATCCATAAACAAAGACAATTTTATTTATTCCTTTCCAATGTGTATACCTGCTTTCCCTCTTCTTGTTTTATTACATTAGCTAGGACTTCCACTATGACGTTGAATAGGAGGATAAGAGAGGACACCCTTGCCTTGTTCCTACCTTAGGAGAAAAGCATCTGCTTTTTTTTTTTTTTTTTTTTTGAGACAGAGTATCACTCTATCGCCCAGGCTGGAGTGCAGTGGTGCAATCTCGGTTCGCTGCAACCTCTGCCTCTAGGGTTCAAGCATTTCTCCTTCCTCAGCCTCCTGAGCAGCTGGGACTACGGGCACCCGCCACCACACCCAGCTAATTTTTGTATTTTTAGTAGAGATGGGGTTTCACCATGCTGGCCAGGCTGGTCTTGAACTCCTGACCTCGTGATCTGCCTGCCTTGACCTCCCAAAATGCTGGGATTACAGGCATGAGCCACCGCACGCAGCAACAGATGAAGTATTTTATAAATGTCAATTACATCTAGCTGGTTGCTGGGAGAGGTGGCTCACGCCTGTAATCCCAGCACTTTGCGAAGCCAAGGCAGGCAGATCACTTGAGGTCAGGAGCTCAAGACCATGCTGGCCAATATGGTGAAACCCCATCTCTAAGAAAAATACAAAAATTGGGCTGGGCACAGTGGCTCACGCCTGTAATCCCAGCACTTTGAGAGGCTGAGGCGGGCGGGTCACGTGGTCAGGAGATCAAGACCATCCTGGCTAACATGGTGAAACCCCGTCTCTACTAAAAATACAAAAAAATTAGGCTGGCGTGGTGGCGGGTGCCTGTAACCCCAGCTACTCAGGAGGCTGAGGCAGGAGAATGGCGTGAACCTGGGAAGCAGAGTTTGCAGTGAGCTGATATCGTGCCACTGCACTCCAGCCTGGGCGACAGGGCAAGACTCTGTCTCAAAATAACAAAAACAAAAACAAAAACCAAAAATTAGCCAGGGTGGTGGTGGGTGCCTGCAGTCCCAGCTACTTGGGAGGCTGAGGCAGGAGAATCGCTTGAACCAGGAGTCGGAAGTTGCAGTGAGCTGAGATTGCGCCACTGCACTCCAGCCTGGGTGACAGAGTGAGACTGTCTCAAAAAAAAAAAAAAAAAAAAAAAAAAAGAAAAATCTAGTTGGTTGATGGCACTGTTCAGTTCAACTATGTCCTTACTAATTTTCTGCCTGCTGCCTCTGTCAATTACTGATATAAGGTGTTGAAGCACCAGTGAATGTTTCTTTTTGCTAGTCTGTTTCTGCCTCACATATTTGATGCTTTGCTATAGGCACATATACTAATTGAAGATTTTCTTATCTTTTTTTTTTTTTCAGAGACTGAGTCTCACTGTGTCACCCAAGCTGGAGTGCAGTAGCATGATCCGGGCTCACTGCAACCTCTGCCTCCTGGGTTCAAGTGATTCTCGTGCCTCAGCCTCCCGAGTAGCTGGGATTACAGGCATACACCACCACGTTTGGCTACTTTTTGTGTTTTTTAGTAGAGACGGCATTTCACCATGTTGGTCAGGTTGGTCTCGAACTTCTGACCTCAGGTGATCCACCCACCTCGGCCTCCCCAAAGTGCTGGGATTATAGGTGTGAGCCACTGGGCCTGGCAATTTTTCTGTCTTCTTTGAGAACTGACACCTCTACCGTTATGTAATGCCACTCTATTCCTGGCAATTTTCCTTCCTCTGAATGGCTTTGTCTGAAATATAGCTACTCCAAGTTTCTTTTCTTTTTTTTTTTTTTTTGAGATGGAGTCTTGCTCTGTCGTCCAGGCTGGAGTGCAGCGGCGCGATCTTGGCTCACTGCAAGCTCCACCTCCCGGTTCATGCCATTCTCCTGCCTCAGCCTCCCGAGTAGCTGGGACTACAGGTGCCTGCTACCACGCCCGCTACTTTTTTGTATTTTTAGTAGAGATGGGGTTTCACCATGTTAGCCAGGATAGCCTCAATCTCCTGACCTCGTGATCCGCCCGCCTCAGCCTCCCAAAGTGCTGAAATTACAGGCGTGAGCCACCGCGCCCAGCCTTTTTTTTTTTTTTCAGAGACTGAGTCTCACTGTGTCACCCAAGCTGGAGTGCAGTAGCATGATCCGGGCTCACTGCAACCTCTGCCTCCTGGGTTCAAGTGATTCTCGTGCCTCAGCCTCCCGAGTAGCTGGGATTACAGGCATACACCACCACGTTTGGCTACTTTTTGTGTTTTTTAGTAGAGACGGCATTTCACCATGTTGGTCAGGTTGGTCTCGAACTTCTGACCTCAGGTGATCCACCACCTCGGCCTCCCCAAAGTGCTGGGATTATAGGTGTGAGCCACTGGGCCTGGCAATTTTTCTGTCTTCTTTGAGAACTGACACCTTACCGTTATGTAATGCCACTCTATTCCTGGCAATTTTCCTTCCTCTGAATTGGCTTTGTCTGAAATATAGCTACTCCAAGTTTCTTTTCTTTTTTTTTTTTTTTTGAGATGGAGTCTTGCTCTGTCGTCCAGGCTGGAGTGCAGCGGCGCGATCTTGGCTCACTGCAAGCTCCACCTCCCGGGTTCATGCCATTCTCCTGCCTCAGCCTCCCGAGTAGCTGGGACTACAGGTGCCTGCTACCACGCCCGGCTACTTTTTTGTATTTTTAGTAGAGATGGGGTTTCACCATGTTAGCCAGGATAGCCTCAATCTCCTGACCTCGTGATCCGCCCGCCTCAGCCTCCCAAAGTGCTGAAATTACAGGCGTGAGCCACCGCGCCCAGCCTTTTTTTTTTTTCTTCTTGGGACAGAGTTTTTCTCTGTCACCCAGACTGGAGTGCAGTGGCACTATCTTAGCTCACTGCAACCCCCGCCGCCCAAGTTCAAGCAATTCTCCTGCCTCAGCCTCAAGAGTAGCTTCGATTACAGGCGCCCGCCACGACACCCGGCTAATTTTTGTATTTTTAGTAGAGATGGGGTTTCACCATGTTGGCCAGGCTGGTCTCGAACTCCTGACCTGGTGATCCGTCTGCCTCAGCCTCCCAAAGTGCTGGAATTACAGTCGTGAGCCACCGCGCCCCAGGCCCTTTCAAGTTTCTTTTGATTATCTTCATGGTATGTCTTTCTCTAGCCCCTTACTTTTGGCCCATTTCTGTGTACAAGTGGGTTTTTACTTTTTAAAAGTAAAACCTTCGGGCCACCACGCCCGGCTAAGTTTTTGTATTTTTAGTAGAGACCAGGTTTCACCGTGTTAGCCAGATGGTCTTGATCTCCTGACCTCATGATCTGCCCATCTCAGCCTCCCAAAGTGTTGGGATTATGGACGTGAGCCACCACGCCAGGCCAGGTCTTGCTTTTCAATATCTACTCTAGCCAGGCACGGTGGCTCACAGCAGTAATCCCAGTGCTTTGGGAGGCCAAGGCAGGCGGATTACCTGAGGTCAGGAGTTCGAGACCAGCCTGACCAACCTGTTGAAACGCCCCGTCTGTACTAAAAATACAAACAAATTAGCTGGGCATGTTGGCGGGTGCCTGTAATCCCAGCTACTTGGGAGGCTGAGGCAAGAGAATTGCTTGAATCCAGGAGGCGGAGGTTGCAGTGAGCCAAGATCATGCCACTGCACTGCACCCTGGGAGCAACAGAGCAAGGCTCCAACTCATAAAAAACAAAAACAAACAACAAAAAACAAACCCTACTCTGACAGTCTTTTATTTAGGCCATTGACATTTAGCAACGAAAGAAATAGCCCAATATTTACATTTGTTACTGTTTTCATTGTTCTTTGTTTCTACTTTTGTCTTGCATTTTGGAGGGCAGGTGGTTAATTATGGGGAGAAGGGTATGTATAGATTTTGAGCACCCAAAAGGGTAGATTGTAGTGAACTTTTGTATTTCTCTGGCTGCTTCCTATTTTTGGGAAATTTCCTATTGTGTGTATTTTCACACAAACAGTGCAGTATTAATGCATCGTTTTCCACTGAGGAAATTAAATTGAGCCAACCTCCTTTTCTTCACTCTTCTGGCACTCCCAGGCAGACCTTTGAGTCTTGATCTGATGATGATGTAACAATTAAAACGTATTTACAGCAGTGGGCTAGTGGCATTATTCTGCAGCAACTTGAAGATATTTTTCTTGAAGAAAGCAGACTCCGTCCTATAGAAATCCTGCTTGACTTCAATCGGGGTTCAAATCTTAGCTGTTATTAACTCACTTGTGAGACTTCAAATGTCTTCCTGTAACTATCACAAATAATTAGATTTTAGGAGAGAATCAGAAAAATCTAGAGATGTATCCCACATTGTCACTAGCGGTGCGACATTGATTAAATCACACTTTTTTTTTTGAGATGGAGTTTCGCTTGTTGCCCAAGCTGGAGTGGAATGGTGTGACCCTGTCTCACTGCAACCTCCACCTCCCGGGTTCAAGCAATTCTCCTGTCTCAGCCTCACGAATAGCTGGGATTACAGAAATGTGCCACAACGCCCGGCTAATTTTGTATTTTTAGTAGGGATGGGGTTTCTCCATGTTGGTCAGGCTGGTCTCGAACTCCCGACCTCAGGTGATCTGCCTGCCTCGGCTTCCCAAAGTGTTGGGATTACAGGCATGAGCCACTGCACTCGGCCACTTTTTTTGAGAGGGAGTTTCACTCTTGTTGCCCAAACTGGTGTGCAATGGCGCAATCTCAGCTTACTGCAACCTCCACTTCCCGGGTTCAAACGATTCTCCTGCCTCAGCTTCCTAAGTAGCTGAGACTACAGGCACCCACCACCATGTCCGGCTAATTTTTGTATTTTTAGTAGAGACAGGGTTTCACCATGTTGGCGAGGCTGGTCTTGAACTCCTGACCTCAGGTGATCCACCTGCCTTGGCCTCCCAAAGTGCTGGGATTACAGGCATGAGCCACCTTGCCCGACCAAATCACACTTCTTCCTCCTGAGTAGCTGGGGCTGCAGGCGCCCGCCACCATGCCCGGCTAATTTTCTGTATTTTTAATGGAGATGGGGTTTCACGGTGTTAGCCAGGTTGGTCTCAAATGTCCTGACTTCGTGATCCTCCCGCCTTGGCCTCCCAAAGCACTGGGATTACAGGCATTGAGCCACTGTGCTCGGTCCCAAATCACTCCACTTCTGAGCTTTGGTCTTCATCTTTTAAAATGGGATAATGTAATGTACATAAAAGCACCTTGCTCATAGTAGGTGCTGGTAGGCAAATCAATCAAATTTAGGGTCTTCCTTTTGTTTTTCCAAGGTCTTTCACTGGACTGTGAATGGCTAAGAGGGAGGTGGCAGGAGAGTCCCTCGCAATGATTTGCTACACAGTAAGCACTGACTGATGCTCACCAAGCACTATCTGGTTCACAGGTGTTCAGTACTGAGATTATCATGGACTAATCCCTGTGACACCAGTCCTACAAGTAACACATATATTCCATGGGAAGGGAGCCTTGCTGTTCATACTTTATCCCAGAGGCTAGAACAGTGCTTGGCCTACACAGAAGGCACTCCAAATGTAAATATAATGTTGGGGGGTGGCGGGACATTGTTCTAGTCTCATTTGCAACTGGGCCCAGCAATACTGAACACAGACAGGGAGCTGTGAAAACAAAATGAAAAATGAACATGAAAATACCCAGTGTTCTCTCTCCAGTGCACACTCAGAATTCAACAGATGAGAGTTTCCATCTTTCTTGTTGATTTATCCTCTTTTCATTCAGAATCCAACACAAAAGGATTCAAAAATTGCTGGGGGCCGGGCGCGGTGGCTCAAGCCTGTAATCCCAGCACTGTGGGAGGCCGAGGCGGGCGGATCACAAGGTCAGGAGATCGAGACCATCCTGGCTAACACGGTGAAACACGTCTCTACTGAAAATAGAAAACATTAGCTGGGTGTGATGGCGGGCGCCTGTAGTCCCAGCTACTTGGGGGGCTGAGGCAGGAGAATGGCGTGAACCCGGGAGGCGGAGCTTGCAGTGAGCCGAGATTGTGCCACCTGCACTCCAGCCTGGGCGACAGAGCAAGACTCTGTCTCAAAAAAAAAAAAAAAAAAATTGCTGGGAAAAACATGACCAAGGGTCCTATCTATGTACACATGGAATTTCCTTGCCACTATTAACACAGTGTGAAACTCATTTGATTAGAATCCATGTGCCTTAAACATTTAATGCTCATGATACTGAGTTTATTCAATTTTCATTTATTATATATACTGTTTTGAGATGGAGTCTCACTGTCACCCAGGCTGGAGTGCAGTGGCTCGATCTGGGTTCACTGCAAGCTCCGCCTCCCAGGTTCACGTCATTCTCCTGCCTCAGCCTCCTGAGTAGCTGGGACTACAGGCACCCGCCACCACACCCGGCTAATTTTTTGTATTTTTAGTAGAGACAGGGTTTCACTGTGTTAGCCAGGATGATCTCTATCTCCTGACCTTGTGATCCGCCTGCCTTGGCCTCCCAAAGTGCTGGGATTACAGGTGTTGAGTCACCACACCTGGCGAGTTTATTAAATTACATAAACATGCCAGATCATGGCTGCTCACGCCTGTAATCCCAGCACTCTGGGAGGTCGAGGAGGGCAGATCATGAGATCAGTTCGCAACCAGCCTGACCAACATGGTCAAACCCTGTCTCTACTTAGTACAAAAATTAGCTGGGTGTGGTGGCACACACCTGTAATCCCAGCTACTCAGGAGGCTGAGGTAAGAGAATCGCTTGAACCTGGGAGGCAGAGGTTGCAGACGCCAAGTGAGCCGAGATCATACCACTGCACTCCAGCCTGGGTGACAGAGACAGACTCATTTCAAAAAAAAAAAAAAAAAATTACATAACTCTTTACAATATGAATCAATAGGAACAAAGTTTGGAAGGGAATTTGGAAAGATAGAGAGTTGTATTAGAACAAAGGAGTTCGGGTGTGGTAGCTCCCACCTACGACACCAACACTCTTGGATGCCGAGGTGGGATCACTTACTTGAGCCCAGGAGTTCGAGACCAGCCTGGACAACATAGTGAAACCTTGTCTCTACAAAAAATACAAAAATCAGCCAGGTGTGGTGGCACACACCTGTAGTCCTGGTTACTTGGGAGGCTGAGGGGGCGGATCGCTTGAGTCCAGGTCAAGGCTACAGTTATGATCTGCACCCCAACCTGCCCAGCAGATTGAGACCTGGCCTCAAAAAACAGTGAAAGGCGGCCAGGCACAGTGGCTCATACCTGTAATCCCAGCACTTTGGGAGGCTGAGGCGTGCGGATCATGAGGTCAAGAGTTTGAGACCAGCCTGGCCAACAATAGTGAAACCCCATCTCTACTAAAAATACAAAAAATACCAGGTGTGGTACCGGGCGCCTGTAATCCCAGCTTACTTGGGAGGCTGAGGCAAGAGAATTGCTTGAACCCCGGAGGTGGAGGTTGCAGTGAGCTGAGATTGTGCCACTGCACTCCAGCCTGGGTGACAGTGCAAGACTCCATCTCAAAAAAAAAAAAAAAAAAAAAAAGTGAAAGAAACAAAATGCCCCAACGAAAATCCCTATCCTTATAGAGATAAAATCGGAATAAATTACTGTCATCACTGGAGACCAGCATGAGATCCACTGAGGCAGTGGGAATTTCAGTGGTTGGGTTCATCACCTTGTCATGACACAAGAATGGGTCCAGAAAATGATTTGGGAAACTCTCCAGAAACTGAGTGAGGTTCCTTGGTTTGGCTGCCTAGTCTGCTTCTGAAACTACACATTTTCAAAACTGAATTTCCCGTCATCTTCCCCATTCCTCAGATGATGCCTCATCATCTTGTGACTGCTTCCAGTAGCTCCTGTGCTAGGACATCTGCCACGTCTTGCTGATCTTGCCTCCTCTGCTCCCTCCTATCACGGCTTTGATCAAGCAGGCCGGGTATCATCTGGGGTTGCATGCCCTGAACTGCTGGGTTCCCTGCATCCAATCCTTCACACTGCTGCCAGGTCTAGAGGCATAACCCTACTCCCTGCACCCTCCTATTCAAATACTTTCAATGTTACCCAGTGCTTACAGGATAAAGGTCAAATTCCTCTTCCTGGTTATCTATGGCCCTCTATGACACAATCCATTTTGTTAAACTCTAAATCTCCAGTATCAAACTCCTTGTTCCCTGGGCACAGTGCCCTGTGCTTTCCCAACTCCATGGCTTTGCTCACAGGCTTTCAATAGGAATGCATCCCACCTTACATCCCCAAAAGGTTCAGCTTAAGTGCTATCTCTGATCCTAGATGAAGTTCTGACTGTCTTCTCTGAACATCCACTTTGCCTTCATCATTAGCAACCAGATCACAAACTCCAGAAGGGCAAGAGACACTCTGCTTTTGTATTTCCAGTGAATTCTAAGATTTTGGTCTATCAGAAGCAATGGGACAGTTGTTTTAAGCCTAGGGACAGCCCCCAACAAATTCACAGGCAGCAGTCAAGTCAATCTCCTTCCCAAGATTTTGCTGCAGCACGTAATGAAAGTCCTCAAGCTTCCTCCCTGCTTTGATGTCCCTCAACAGTCCCTCAAGGGCTGAGACCAGATTGGAACCACTGTACTTCTGGTGCCTCCTAGAGGGCTAGGCCAAACAAGCAGTGGAAGAATAATTAGGACAAAAGTAACCCAGTAGGCCAGGTGCGGTGGCTCATGCCTGTAATCCCAACACTTTGGGAGGCTGAAGCGGGCAGATGACCTGAGGTCAGAAGTTCGAGACCGGCCTGACCAACATGATGAAACTTCGTCTCTACTAAAAATACAAAAATTAGCCGGGCGTGGTGGCGTATACCTGTAATCCCAGCTACTCAGGAGGCTGAGACAGGAGAATTACTTGAACCTGGGAGGCAGAGGTTGTAGTGAGCTGAGACCGCACCATTGCACTCCAGCCTGGGCAACAAGAGCGGAACTCCACCTCAAAAAAAAAAAAAAAAAAAATAGTCCAGTATTGTTTTTTCCCCTGGTTTTATTAGTTCAGATCTTAAGGTGATGAGATCATGACACTGCAGATTCGTGGCAATTTCGACAAACAGCACAGAACTCTATATTCATGAACAACTCATCTGGTAATGCTCCAAGTTTCCAAACTGATTCATTCCTCATCAGCCTGGCCATAAGTTTCTTAAGAGAAAGGATGGTAAATTCCTCGGAAACCTGCCTTTATTCTGTTGGGTGAGAAAAATCCTTTAGGAACGTGTTGGTTCCCTAAGATGGGTGATCCCAAGGAAGAGAACAGTCATTACACATGAACTTTTTTTTTTTTTTTGAGATGGAGTCTCGCTCTGTCGCCCAAGTTGGAGTACAGTGGCATGATGTCAGCTCACTGCAACCTCCACTTCCCGGGTTCAAGTGACCCTCCTGCCTCCGCCTCCCGAGTAGCTGGGATTATCGGCGTGTGCCACCACGCCCAGCTAATTTTTGTATTTTTAGTAGAGATGGAGTTTCACCATGTTGGTCAGGCCGGTCTTGAACTCCTGAACCTGTGATCCATCCGCCTCGGTCCCCCAAAGTGTTGGGATTACAGGCGTGAGCCACCGCCCCTGGCCTACACATGAACTTTTTATGCTAAGAAAAAACATATCAAGATATATCAGAAAGTACAACTTCAATTCAAGCACCATGAAATTTTGTCAAGCAAAAATAGTCTTTATTCAAATTTAATGGAAACAGGGGTCACTATACTTTGCAAGACGGGGAAAAATAAAATTAAAAAAAATTCTTTTCTTTTCTTTTTTAATATAAAACAATATAATCACAATACCAGAATATGGAACTCTACAGTTTATTTCCTATGGGTTACTGCAGGTATCAATTTTCCTCGACTGTGCTATTCACAACTTTGTTAAGTCCAAAAATATGAAACCAAAGTGGTAGGAAACTTAAGACTTAGCACTTTCACTAAATGGCATACATCGAAGGGCATCAATTCAAGAGCAAAAATGGTTGAACTCACCATACCTACCTACGTGGTCATTCCAGCCTTAGAGCCGTCCAGGTTACTGAGCTCCCTGTAGGAAAGGCCAGGCCTGAAAGCCAAGGCGTTTTGGATCTTCTACCGTGGGCCATGAGTAAAAGGGAATTTTCAAAGAGAAAATTTTTTTCAGTCGAGCAGGAAGGCCTGGCGCCAGGAGGCTTTACTGAGAGGAAGCACTTAGATTTAACAATTATAGACACACCATTAGGGGAGTTAAAAATGTACAGCAGTGACATGTTCTACTCCAATCACTTGTGCTACGGCTACCAAACATGTACAAAAGATTTCTCGGGTAGTTCCAGCTGTGGCCGTAGCCAGTTAGGACCTTGAGTGGGACCTAGATCTAGATCGGGAGGGTGATCTGGAAGCAGACCTGGATCTAGACTTGGACCGAGATCGGGTTTTCGAAGCTGACTTTGATCTGGAGCGTGATTCTGATGGAAGGTTTGGTTTCGATTTGGAATTGGATCTCGACCTGGACCGGGTCTCCTGATTGGTGCCAGCATTCTCACTCTCCCCTCGACCTTCCCTCTGGCTGGATTCAGACTTGGCATGTTCCCGCTCCTTTGACATGGAGCGGGATGGAGATCTGGACTGGGAGCGGTCAGTGTCTTCCTTCTTCTTCTTCTTGCTGCTGCCCGCCTTGCTGTCTCGCTTGCTGCCTCGCTTTCTGCTCCTCTCACTCTTGCTGCGGCTGCGGCTGCGACTACGGCTTTCCTCCCTGCTTCTCTTCCTGCCCTTCCTCTTGTCCTTGCTCTTGCTGCGGCTCCTGCTCCGGCTCCTGCTGCCCCCTTTGCTCCGGCTCCGGCTCCGACTCTGGCGGAGGCTCTTCTCCTGGCTCCTGCCCCTGCTCACACTCCCTCGCTTCTCCTCCTCCACTCTCCTCTCCTGACTCCTGCTCCGACTTTTGCTCTTACTTTTATGCCGGCTAGGACTCCGGCTCTTGGGTTTCCCGGCATTGTCATTGTTTTGGATCTTCTCTTCAGCTTGGTCTTTGCTCTTGCTGCGGCTCTTGCCAGCGCTACGGCTGCGGCTGCGGCTCTTGTCTTTGCTGGGGCTCCTGCTTTTCTCCTTCTTGCTCCGGCTCCGACTCTGGCTTCGGCTCCGGCTCTTGCTCCGGGAGCGGGAGCCCGACCTGAGGAGACATGGGATATTGTTTGTCACATGTGACTTCATGCTATCAGGAGATAAAAAGATCAAAGGGCATACATGTGGAGTTACACCCCCCAATATAAGGCATGGCTGGCACTGGCTGAGGATTGCTTTCTGAACCCCCACAATGCCAATCAGAAGCTGGAAAAACTGGCCAGGTGCGGTGGCTTGCGCCTGTAATCCCAGCATTTTGGGAGGCCAAGGCAGGCAGATCGCGAGGTCGGGAGTTCAAGATCAGCCTGGCCAACATGGTGAAACCCTGTCTCTACTAAAAAATACCAAACATTAGCGGGCCGTGGTGGCGCATGCCTGTAATCCGAGCTACTCAGGAGGCTGAGGCAGGAGAATCGCTTGAACCCGGGAGGCAGAGGTTGCAGTGAGCAGAGATCGCACCACTGCACTCCAGCCTGGGTGACAGAGCGAGACTCTGTCTTGGGGGCTGGGGGGGAGTTGGAAAAGCAGAGGTGAAGGAAGACTGGTCACATGATTGAAATCTAAGTGAGGCTGTGCACAATGGCTCATGTCTGTAATCGCAGTAGTCTGGGAGAACTATTTGAGGTCATGAGTTTAAGATCAGCGTGGGCAACACAGTGAGACCCCGTCTCTACAAAATTTAAAAAATTAGCTGAGTGTGGTGGTATGTGCCTGTAGTTCCAACTACTTGGGAGGCTGAGGTGGAAGTTTGCTTGAGCCCAGTGGGGTGAAGTTGCAGTGAGCCATGATTGTACCACTGGACTCCAGCTTGGGTGACAGAGACCAACCCCGTCTCTTTGAGAAAAAAAAAAAAAAGAAAAAAAAAGAAAAAAAAGTGAGACAGGGTACAGGCATTACCTGCTGACCACCTCCACTTATACCATGGAAGACATACCTGGACCGGGATCTACTCTTAGAATGACTGCTTTTGCTGCTCCCACTTCGGCTTCTGCTCTTACGGGAATGTCTGCTTCGAGAGCGAGACCTAGGGGGAGAAAATATTTTTTAACACTTGCTGACAAGAGTCTAGCTGATAAGCATCAATCAAGACATATATATATATATATATATATTTTTAGACGGAGTTCCATTCCTGTTGCCCAGGATGGAGTGCAACGGCGCAATCTCAGCTCACCACAACCTCCATCTCCCGAGTTTAAGTGATTCTCCTGCCTCAGAAACCCGAGTAGCTGGGATTATAGGCGTCTGCCACCATGCTCGGCTAATTCTGTATTTAGTAGAGACGGGGTTTCTCTATGTTGGTCAGGCGGGTCTTGAACTCCCAACCTCAGGTGATCCACCTGCCTCGGCTTCCCAAAGTGCTGGGATTACAGGCATGAGCCACTGCGCCCGGCCAAGATATTTTTTCAATATGTACAGCACTGGCTGTGTCCAGGCACAAACTCTCTCCTGGGTTCTAGGTTCACAGATGAAGTCACCTGCAAACCTTCCATCTGGATAGTTCACCTGAACCTCTTACCAGCTCCTAAAATTCTAACTGCCCCTGATACCTGCTCCTTTTGCTGAGCTCCTTATGTGCACTGATGCCACTGTTATTCATATGGTTCCTCGTAACAGAAATCACAGCAATCCTCGACTCCCTCGTCTTTCCCCTATCCCCTTACACACCCATGATCATGCCTCCTGATCTTCAGTCTTTCCACCTCTGCTGCTGCCTCCCTGGGCAAGCCACCATCATGTCTCCCCTTGTTCAACAACCAGCCTTTCTGCATATACTTTTCCCCTTCAGGATCTATTCATCTCACTCTGACGAGAGCTGTTTTAAAGAGACCGACAATCCAAGCTTTACAACATTTTTTAAATGCATCCAGACTGTAGGTTCTTATTTTCTACCAACCAGGACTCCTTGGGAAAATGACTGATTCCAGGCATAAAAGCAGGAAGTGCACACAGATAGGCCTAGACCATCTCATTATGACAGAAAGAGGGAAGCTTTCAAAGCTGCCCAGGCACCATCACCTGTGAAGTATTCTTGCTAAAAATGTTGAACCTGCATTTCAATCACACCTCTCCAGACCTAACTTCCAGTATACAGGAAGTTCAGGGGGTAAGATACAAGTTCAATAATACCAAGAAGAAACAGATAAATACAGAATGTGAGATACTATTAAAAAAATAAGAAAAATAAGCCAGGCGTGGTGGCTCACGCCTGTAATCCTAGCTACTTGGGGGGCTGAGGCAGGAGGATAGCTTAAACCTGGGATGCAGAGGTTGCAATGAGCTGAGATGGCGCCATTGCACTCCAGCCTGGGTGACAGAGCAAGAGTCCCTG
The DNA here is from genome assembly GCF_009764315.1 of Trachypithecus francoisi. Taxonomy (NCBI): domain Eukaryota; kingdom Metazoa; phylum Chordata; class Mammalia; order Primates; family Cercopithecidae; genus Trachypithecus; species Trachypithecus francoisi. The sequence goes on along the minus strand of NW_022681457.1, from coordinate 95,586,516 downwards.
TCTCAAACAAACAAACCCAAACCTAAGCAAAATAAATGTAATGAAGGGAATTGCTCTAGACTAAAAGCGTGACTACATGAGGTTTTACTACTAAAAACCCCTTGTACTACATGACTGGATTAGATCCTGATTAAGAAAAAACCCAACTATAAAGAGATCCATGGAGTAACTGAGGAAACATAAATATGGCCTGGAAATTTAGTAATTTGATGGAATTACTATTAATGTTCTTAGGTAAAAAAACAGAACTGTGGTTTTCCTCATTTTTGGAGACACATGCTGAAGGATTTAGGAGCAAAGTATCATAATTTCTACAACTGACTGCAGTTGCAGGTAGAATGATAGGATGTCTAGACTTGCCTTAAAACAATGCAGCAGGAGGGGGTGATGTGAAACAAGACTGGCAAAATAAAAACTACTAAAGCTGGAGGAGTGTGAGGTGCAATTCAGACTTCTCCAATGCTTCATATATAAATTTCAAAATTTCCAGAATAAAAAGTCAAAAGAACTAAACAACAAAACCTGAAAAGTCTCTAATGACTTCCTACTACTCTTCCATTCTTGCTCTGGCCTAATGGTCAGTGTATCTGGTCCTTTTCTGCCTTATCTCAAGCCACTCTTCCCATTACCTCTCTATATTAGCTTCTCTACTCTGGAAAACTTTTTCCTGCCCCCAGGCTTTCAGAAACACCCTTTTCTCTGCTAGATAGACAGGCATTAGACAGGCATTTTCTCACCGGGCGCGGTGGCTCAAGCCTGTAATCCCAACACTTTGGGAGGCCGAGGTGGGTGGATCATCTGAGGTCAGGAGTTCGAGACCAGCCTGCCCAACATGGTGAAACCCTGTCTCTACTAAAATTACAAAAATTAGCCAGGCCTGGTGGTGTGCACCTGTGATCCCAGCTACTCAGGAGGCTGAGGCAGGAGAATCGCTTGAACCTGGGAGGTGGAAGTTGCAGTGAGCCGAGATCGTACCACTGCACTCCAGGCTGGGAGACAGAGTGAAAGAAACTCCGTCTCAAAGAAAAAAAAAAAAGGCATTGTCTTCTGCTCACCATCTCTGTCTTATCCATCAGGGCTCCGTTCTATAGCATGTCTTTAGGGCAGCTGTTTCAGACTAACTGTGCTGTGTGCATGTCCTTGTCACAACGGCATGGTTTATTCAATACTCATCTTCTACACTAGACTGAGTTTCAGGGGGGCAAGGACCATATTTGTCTTTTTTTTTTTTTGAGACGGAGTCTCTCTCTGTCGCCCAGGCTGGAGTGCAGTGGCATGATCTCTGTTCACTGCAACCCTTGCCTCCTGGATTCGGGTTTGAGCGATTCTCCTGCCTCAGCCTCCCTAGTAGCTGGGACCACAGGTGTGTGCCACCACGCCTGCCTAATTCTTTTTTTACTTTTGTATTTTTAGTAGACATGGAGTTTCACCACGTTGGCCAGACTGGTCTTGAACTCCTGATCTCAGGTGATCCACTCGCCTCAGCCTCCCAAAGTGCTGGGATTACAGGCGTGAGCCACTGCGTCTGGCCATTTGTCTTCTTTATAATGCCTTTCCAATGCTTAGCCCAGTGCCTGGCCTGTTCAGGTGCTAAATAAGACAAAGTTTCCATGTGTGCCCTCAACCAAGGTAGTAGGATCTAGGGATCCCAAGAAATGTGAAAGGAGGCCTCTGACTTCCCTTTTTGTTTTTTTTTTTTTGAGACGGTGTTTCGCTCTTGTTGCCCAGGCTGGAGTGCAATGGCGCGATCTCGGCTCACCGCAACCTCTGCCTCCCAGGTTCCAGCAATTCTCCTGCCTCAGCCTCCCAAGTAGCTGGGAATACAGGCGTGCAACACCACGCCTGGCTAATTTTTTTGTATTTTTTAGTAGAGACGGGGTTTCTCCATGTTGAGGCTGGTCTCAAACTTCTGACATCAGGTGATCCACCCACCTTGGCCTCCCAAAGTGCTGGGATTACAGGTGTGAGCCACCATGCCCGGCAAGGCCTCTGATTTCTGAGAGAAGGGACTTTACTTCTATTTGTACTCATGACCTAAGAGTTCAAGAGTTTTACAAATAAATGTTCAGTTCAAAATTCTAAGTTATTGAACCAGATGGAATCATGTTATTAAGAACTCAACAGGAAAATGTAAATAAATTATCTATGTGCTCAATAATGAATTTATGGTGAGCTCCAATACACAAAAGACATCAACAGTACCTTGAATGACTCCGGCTTCTGGAGTAGGACCGGCGTCGTCTGGAACCTGGCTTGTCTTCAACTAATCTGATTTTTCTGCCATTGACTTCAGTTCCATCCAACTTCTCCAAAGCTCTTTTCATATCAGAATAAGATACAAATTCAATCACCCCTTCATTTTTGCGTCCCTTGTGAGCATCTGCATAAGTCACTTCTCCTGCCTGACGCATATAATCCTGAAGAAAAAAAAGCGTGACTATATTATGTTTTGCTAAAATATCGAATGCAATGATCTGAGTGAACTTTTCTTTTCTTAACAAATGCCAGCGTTCCACAGAATAAAGTTTACTCTTTTTTTTTTTTTTTTTGAGACGGAGTCTCGCTCTGTCGTCCAGGCTGGAGTGCAGTGGCCGGATCTCAGCTCACTGCAAGCTCCACCTCCCAGGTTCATGCCATTCTCCTGCCTCAGCCTCCTGAGTAGCTGGGACTACAGGCGCCCGCCACCGCGCCCAGCTAGTTTTTTGTATTTTTTTAGTAGAGACGGGGTTTCACCGTATTAGCCAGGATGGTCTCGATCTCCTGACCTCGTGATCCGCCCGTCTCGGCCTCCCAAAGTGCTGGGATTACAGGCTTGAGCCACCGCGCCCGGCTGTACTGAGGTTCTTTAAAGCACCAGCCATATTAGGTGGGTGGGAGAGACAATAAATACACATTAAATTATTCCTTTAAATAAAGTTTTGGGGCTAAATGTGGTGGCTCATGCCTGTAATCCCAGCACTTTGACAGGCTGAGGCAGAAGGATTGCTTGATTCCAGGAATTCGAGACCACCCTTGGCAACACGGAAGACCCCATCTCTATAAAAATTTAAAAAATTAGTCAGGTGTGGTGGCACACGCCTGTAGTCCCAGCTACCCAGTAGGCTGAGGTAGAAGGATCATCTGAACCCAGGCAGGTTGAAGCTGCAGTGAGCCGTGATCGTGCCACTGCACTACAGCCTGGGGTAAAGAGCAAGACACTGCCTCAAAACAAAAAAATAAGGACAGGCGCAGTGGCTCACACCTGTAATCCCAGCACTTTGGGAGGCTAAGGTGGGCATAGCCCTGAGGTCAGGAGTTCAAGACCAGCCTGGCAACTTGGTGAAACCCTGTCTCTACTAAAAATACAAAAATCAACCAGGCGTGGTGGCAGGCGCTTGTAATTCCAGCTACTTGGGAGGCTGAGACAGGAGAATCGCTTGAACCCAGGAGGTGGAAGTTGCAGTGAGCAAGATCATGCCACTGCACTCTAGCCCAGGCGACAGAGCAAGACTTCATCTCAAAAAAAAAAAAAAAAAAAAAAAAAAAAATTTATTTTTTAAACTACTAATATCCCCTAATTTGTTTTCTTTTTGTATTTCCTTGATAAATAGCTAACATACATTGTGCCAGAAACTATTCTAGGCTTTTTATATAAAAAATTCACTAAATTATCTCAATAACCTTGAGTAGAAATTAATATTAACTCCATTTTATAGTTGAGGACTATGAGACATAAGACGTAAGTAACTTGCTAAGGGTCACGTAAGTGACCTTAGTGGCAGAGCCCGGATTCTATCTAGGCTGGCCAGCTTGAGAGCTAGGAAATCTGCTCAATTATCTGTTACTCTCGTTTCCTGAGAATGGAACTCTCTGAAGGTACAGACGTGTAGAGCCAACCAAGGGTGGTAACTGTGGGGGACCAGCCTCAATACCACCCATAGGACATCCAAAGTCTGGTGGCAATGAAGGAATGAGAAGAGAGAGGTTAAGACTGCATAAAGAGTGGGGGTCAGGTGGCCAACTGCAAAATGAAGGCTGCAAAAGGCTCAGAGTTCTGGTCTCCACACTATTTATTGAGTACAATCACTTAGATCTAAGAAGCCGACGTTTAGGGCAAAACGGTGAAAGGGAGGCAGGCAGTGTGTCATACGCATAATCTATAGCAGGGTGGTTTAAATGAATCTCCTTTGTGCTCAAACAGCATATCTTTAACTTATCAGAGTAGCTGGTGGGAGCGGGCTTAACTAGGAGGCTGCATGTCTGGCCACATTCCAATGCTTCAAAGGAGTGTCTTTCTCCTTGAACACAGTATTTATGGGTAAGAGAGCAAGTCTTGCTCAGAGCATGGGAACATAATGGCGATAAGGCTTTCCTCCTCCCACAAGAAGCCTCTTGTGGCTTTGCACAACTTATTGTCCCATATTTTTATGGCCAGTTTATACAGGCACCCCATAAGCCTTTCCCCCAACAGTAACTAGGCTCTGTTTTAACAAAAAAATTAAGAGGTTTTCTACGAAGTTAATTTACTATTACATTTAGTGACACCACATGACGAGTTAGCATTCTACTGATGAAGAGAGTAGCTTTCCAGTTTCTATCCATGATGTTCAATCCCTAACTCTCAGAATACTGGAGTCATTCCTTCAGCAAGCAGAATTGTGCTGGCAGACATTCAGTAAAGGTCTACTACGGTGCTGACAATAAGCACGATGCACCTGAAAAAACTGGGAGTTAAGAGTCCTGGTCCCAGCTCTTCTGCATCTGTTACTTGAAGGTTGCTGGGATTAAATTTAAAAAAGGGGGGGGAAAATAGAAGTGCTTTACATTAAAACTGTACAAATGTAAAGGATTCCTAACTATTCTTTCCTGAACCTAAATACACTCACTCATTTTGCTAGAGATGACATGTTTAAATATGGCCAAAAAAAGCAAGAAGGAAGACAAAACACCTGTTTCATGCATCCTCCTAAGACCATTCAGATTATGATACTGCTCAGTAAGTTTTTCTTCCCTATTGAGATTAAAAACACTGTTGTCAATAAATGGGTCCGGGTGTGGTAGCTCACGCCTGTAATCCCAGCACTTTGGGAGGCCAAGGCAGGTGGATCACTTGTGGTCAGGAGCTCAAGACCAGGCTGGCCAACATGGCGAAATCCGGTCTCTACTAAAATACAAAAATTAGCTGGGCATGGTGGCATGCGCCTGTAATCCCAGTTACTTAGGAGGCTGAGGTAGGAGAACTACTTGAACCCCAGGCAGAGGTTGCAGTGAGCTGAGATGGCGCCACTGCACTCCAGCCTAGGTGAAAGGGTGAGAGACTCTGTCTAAAAAATAATAATTAAAAAAAGCTGGAATCACTACACTGGATGGCCAACATTAGCAATGAATCTTAATTTTTGACACCAAAACTCTTTCAGGACAAATATTCCATCAAAAACCTTATGAAAGAACATGGGTCAGACTGTCAATTTCACCAGTAAGGATACACATTGAAGCTGATGTGAATTTGCATATTACAGCAAATGCTGCAAGAAACACTGGTGGTTTCAACCATTTTACTGACTGGTGAGTACCTATACTGGCATCTTCCTGTAACTTTTTTTTTTTGAGACAGAGTCCTGCTCTATTGCCCAGGCTGTAGTGCAGTGGCACGATCTTGGCTCACTACAACCTCTACCTCCCAGGTTCAAGCAATTCTCCTGCCTCAGCCTCCCGAGTAGCTGGGACTATTGGTGCCCAGCCCACCACCACGCCTGGCTAATTTTTGTATCTTTTTAAGTAGAGAGTGGTTTCAAACATTTTTTACAGACGGAAATTTCATATAACACATTTGGGCCAAGTTTCTGTCATGTCACCAGTTGGGGAGGCTGAGGATGGAGGATCACTTGAGGTCAGGAGTTGGAGACCAGTCTAGGTAACACAGTGACAACCAATCTCTGAGCCATGATCGTGCCTCTGCACTCCAGCCTGGGCAATAGAGTGAGACTCTGTCTCACAACAAAATCAGGCTGGATGCGGTGGCTCCCATCTGTAATCCCAGCACTTTGGGAGCCTGAGGTGGGTGGATCACAAGGTCAGGAGTTCAAGACCAGCCTGGCCAAGATGGTGAAACCTCGTCTCTACCAAAAATACAAAAAAATTAGCCGGACGTGGTGGCGGGTGCCAGTAATCCCAGCTACTCAGGAAGCTGAGATGGAGAACTGCTTGAACCCGGGAGACGGAGGTTGCAGTGAGCCGAGAAGGCGCCACTGCACTCTAGCCTGGGCAACATAGTGAGACTCCGTCTCGAACAAAACAAACAAAAAACAAAACAAAACCAAACAAACTCACAGATGTGTCCTTAGAATGATGGTCCCACAATGTTCAGTGGAAGTATAATTCTGATATATTTTGTACTCATATGGAACCTTTAATTACTTCCAGCTGTGTGCAGGCTTTCACACATATAACATTATATTTTGGGTATGCCTAGGCCTACACAAATTTACCTGTTTCCCAACTTTAACTCCTGCCCAACCTTACCCCAAAAGGTTAAGGGGCCCAAACCTTTAGGTCTTGCCAGCTGCACCGACTTGACAAATTCTCCACAATAAGTCTGTACTCTGTGCGAGTAGGAGGGCCATATTTATCTCGGCCACTTCTTCTATAACCATATCCACCTTTGGAAGGTTCAAATAAATAAGATTATTTCAGTGGAGGAAAAGGAAAAAAAATGACACAGCACACATCCCCCCCTTAAATATATTATTTACCCCCACCCCAAACAATAGCACGTTTTAACTCTATTCCCATCCTTAATTCTAAAATAGATTTTTAAAGAAGCAATCAGCTAAATATAAACATTTAATTTAAAAAGTTGTAAGTATACATATTCATTAATATTTATATTTAAGATTAACATGCATAAATTAAAAACTATTAACAATTTAACAATTTAGAAATAAGTAATCAAATTACTAATCAGTTACTGGTGTTACTCACAGTGATTAAAAATTTTGTGAATATTTTATATGAAAAAAAAAAAAGATTTTCAGGCACCTATTTCAGTTTAATCTCATCTGTGTCTAACCCTTGGGATCCTCACCACCCAGGTCTAATGGGGAAAGGTTGCGGTCGTCACATGGCTTCCTGTTTTTGGTCAGCCAAGGGCCACAATGGTTCAAAGAGCCACGCATGGAAAGGTAACCCAAGGTCAGCAAATGGAACAGGCAGTCATCTTAGCCTCAAAGGATTCTTTTAATTAAAACATTGAGGTCTTTGTTAAATCTATGTTAAACAATTGCATTACAGAGAAAAAAAACAACACAAACACACATCATTAAACATATTTATAAAGTATTACAAACAAGAAATTGTCATTGATTTAATTAAAATTAAACATTATCAAAGGCTTATTTGTAATTCTACATTTTTTAAAAAGACACATAATTTATAAAATAGCTTAAACATCAATACATTTAAATGCAATATCAATTAATTAAATAATTAGCATTTGATAATAAAAGCACGTTACTGATAAAAGTATGCCCTTTGAATGCTTACTGCGTCCAGAACCGTAACTGCCATCTCGCCGTGGGCCGCGGGCATGCTCAACAATTACTCGCTCACCACAAAGGTCTTTGCCGTTCAGTTCATAAACAGCATCATCTGCATCACGCAGATCATCAAACTCCACAAAACCATATCTAGAAGAGAGCAAAGAAAATACTGGTTGGTACCATTTTGACATCCAGCTTCACTAACATTAAAGAGAAAGCAATGAGGTTCATGCTTAGCAAAGGTTAGGTGGATTTTGCAAACTAAGGATCAGCTTTGTCTTCTCTTTAGGTGAAATCACTTTGCTTTGTGCCAACAGGCACTGCAAGAGGTAGGGAGACTTCTCAAAGTAGACTCCTATCTTTCTAGGAGGAGGCTGGCTACACACACAGGACACTTCTTATGTTTCCCAAGTAGTTGGTGGCAACTGCAAAGACAGGGATGCTTGGTATGAGAATCCAAAATATATAACGCTACAAGATACATAACGCTCTTTCAAACACCACAAAAAACTCATCTTTTTTAGCTTTAAAAGTGGTATCTTAGAGAACAATTAGACCTACATTCAGGCACTGTGTAATAACTGTTAAATCATGTGAAAGAAAAAAACTTTTTTTTAAGGTTCCTGTTACTCTACGTAAAACACATCTGTCACATGTGATTATCAGTGAAAAAAAGACTGGAGCTATTTACTTCCCTGTGAGATTCCAAATTCATTTCCATGAAGTTTTAGAATAGGCTGGAATTCTCTGAAATCTGTATACACCTCGTGCAAACGTCTTTAAATGGTATTGCTATATCTTTCCAGCCAAGAGGTTTGGTAGCTTAACATATATATCCAAAAGAATCCCCCCATCCTATTAATGCCTATTAAAGAGTACAATTTATATAACTAAAGTGCAAAATTTGAAAGATACTTATAAGCAAGATTATACAAATGCCCTGTAAATTACGTTTTCAAGAAATATTTAGTTTGGTCTGACACAGCTGTGAAAAGTCCAGCTTTGTGACCACTGCCTATATTTAAAAACCAAAACCATCTTATTGATCATAACTAACCAGAAAAGAAAGTTACAAGCAATTTATTTAAACTCTAATAAGGCTGTGTGTACACGGGGACACACTGACCAATGTTCCTCTGCATTTAAACACACTGACACTACAAACAGGTTACAGGACTTGTCAGAGGATCACCCAGCCTGCTAACAAAAAATGATTCCACTTTACTTATTTATTTATTTTATTTTTTGACACGGAGTCTCACTATTGCCCAGGCTGGAGCGCAGTGGCGCGATCTCGGCTCACTGCAACCTCCACCTCCTGAGTACAAGCGGTTCTCCTGGCTCAGCCTCCCAACTAGCTGGGATTACAGGTGCACGCCACCACGCCTGGCTAATTTTTGTATTTTTAGCAGAGACAGGGTTTTGTCATGTTGGCCAAGCTGGTCTCAAAACCTCAGGTGATTCGCCCACCTGGGCCTCCCAAAGTGCTAGGATTACAGGCATGAGCCACTGCGCCCAGCCTCCAGTTTTAGAATGTAATGCTGTACTCAGTTACATGTTAATGAAGTGAGAACTCAGAACTGCGAAATTTTTCCTTTACTATAGAGTTTCTTTCATACAAGTCTCTCAAGGTGACAACGTGCTAGGTTACAATGTGTAGGTAACAACGCTGGAGGTTCTTTATGTTGAAATGTCTGCCTGGCACTGAATGTCAACTCCATAAAAAAAATATAATAGAGACACACCCAGTTATTTAACAGGAAGTGTCTTGCAGTAACACAATTCAGAAGCCACCTGGCTCAATTTATGGGCTGTGAAGTCTCTAAAACATACTTTCACGCTTCCATAGGCTAGAACTGCTGAGCAGCTTAATAAGAAGGACTTTGAATATGCTGTTATCTTAGACAAGGCAAGTAAAGCCTCTCCAAATCACTGACTTACTATGTACAAAAGTGCTTTAACAGTGACTAAAAACCTGTAATAGATAATATAATGTAGCTGCTTTTTCCTTTCTTAGAATGGATCATTAGGAAAACTACATTATTTTCAGAGAAAATTCTTCTTTTAAGGCAAATAAAAAAACAACTCAACTATTTTCTACTTTGGTTTATCTCTAGATGGATTCAAAACAGTAACAATAATAAAACTGCCCTCCTGAATTTAATTGTCAAGACTGCTCTGTCCCAAGTCTGCTCTATCCACAGCATCACTGCTTTTGGTAGCATGTGAGAGCCTGATGCCATGCAGAGGGAGGAGGGACATTCGGCCTGGGCATGAAGGAATGGCCTCCACTCCCTTCGAGTCACACTCTGGCTTGGCACTGTTCAATGACCAGGACTGATCTAATGTGATCTTAGAAGGACACCACAGAATCCTGAGGATTAAACAAACCACAGGAAAATCACCAACTGTTTTCCTTAAAATAGTTAAGGGTTACAACTACTGGGCAGAGCAGGCGGTCACAGAATGCAACATCCTTAAGCTCTGCAGGTCAACTGAAACAGAAAGCCCAGTGGCCGCTGATGGCAAGTGATGCTTCTGTCAGACCTATGTGGTCATACATTCTCCCAGACTCAAAGATCACCCTGTTCCAAGGCTCATATGCAGAACTTATCCTGACCTTTCAGAGAAAGCAGTGACAATCTGTTCAGTGGAGGCAGGATAATTTAAAAATAAAAATTAATGTTAAGACAGATGAATCTTTCTTTGCAAGCTGAGAATGAAGCAAGGCATATCTTGCCAATACAAATTCCTCGAGTTACAGGGACAATTGGTAATGTTACAGAAAATTTCCTACAAGCCTTCCTTCCCCAGTATTTACTTCTAAAAAGTTCCAACAAGTGGGTCACTTGGTAAGCCTTGTTTGGGGGTATCCAAAACATTTATTAAATTAGCTGACTTGAGATTAAATTTATTTTACAGAAAAATTTTGGCTACTATTCTGTGAAAAAAATCTATTCGAAACATATCAAAGTTCAGTTCAAGGATCAAATCAGGCAACTGACTGTCACTTCTCTCTGCTGAGTGGGTTTGGAAGATTAAAACAAACATCTTCCCATACAACAAACCATACCTGATAGGGACTCTTGTTCTGAGAATAAAGCAAAGAGCAGATAAGTGTGGTTGTTTCTACTATATCTGCTTTACTTGAAGAATGACTTAATTTCATTCAATAAATAGAGTGAGTAAGATAGAAATAAATTAAGACAGGAAGACTAGATAATAAAATGTTACCTAACTCTGACTAAACAATCTGTCTATATTAAGCAATGGTATCATAGCTAATATTCATAGCACCCTTCAACTAGGTACTATTATTTCTGTTTTACACATGAAAAAACCGAGGCACAGAGTATTAAATAACTTGCATTAAAAAACCCCGCCGAGCTGGCATTCAAACCTGTGGTTTGACACCAGGGCTGAAACTCCCTAACTATTAAGACTGAAGCAGCAAGAACTGGCCTGGGTTCTAGTCTTGGTTCTGCTATAAACTTTGAACAGCAAATTTAAATCATTTTATTTCTTTGGGGTCTTAGTTTATTCATGAAATGAGGGAGCTACTGCATATCTCCAAGGCTATAACTAACATCAAAAGTATGACAGGTTACGTGTTAAAATTAGTGCTCCTTTAACAATGGAAATGGGGTTTCAATATGTTACCCAGGCTGGACTTGAACTCCTGGGATCAAGGGATCCTGTGGCTTCAGCCTCCCAAGTAGCTGGGATTATAGGCACATACCACTGTGATGGGCTTCAAAAATGGAAAATTTAAACTCTAAAATTTGACATGCCTGGACTAGGATGGTACCACCAGACACCAACAGGTGAAAAGGGATAAATTTTTATTGTCTAAAATACCTTTTATGTATAGGTCCCAATTTTAGCTTAAACACTTCAACTGTTCCTAAATTAATTAGTGCCTTCGACAAAGTAAAGCTCTTCCTGGTAACTAACACTAGAGCCTTTTAAAGCCAAGCTTAACACTCCCTTTGTGCTTTGCAGCAAGTAATGTGAAACAAATCTGTCTCAGAAAGGAATCTCCTTTTGAATCCTCTGTCAGAGTAAAAAGGAATATAAAATACATACATGCATGTATACATACTATTATATGTATGCATATGTGTACATATATGTACATGCATCTTTGGTGTGACTTGTGAGTAAGCCTCACAAAACAACCCAAGAGATAAATTTCTCTAATTCTAACAGCAGAAATCCTTCCTCTTCTGCTCTATTAAAAACAAAAAACATCTTTCAATAATTCATAGGATGCAGGAATTCAGAAGAATCTAAGACAAATGTAAAAACCCCTCCACAGCATGGATTGACAGAAACACAAAGAGCCCTGCAATACACTTTCAATCTTCCTCCCCTATGCATATGAAAGAATAAAAAGCATGACGTCACTATTCAATATACAACACCCTTCAAGTAAAAGAAGAAACTCCTTTCTTCAATGTTTCTCTGCAATAGGTTGAGTATTCTGAATTCGAAAATCCAAAATCTGAAATGCTCTAAAATCCGAAACTTTCTGAGCAGCAAGATGCTCAAATTCGCTCACCAGAACATTCTGGATTTTCAGTTTTAGGAATGCTCAACCATTAAGTACAATACAAACATTCCCAAATCCAAAAAAAATCTGAAATCCAAAATTCATCTGATCCCAAGCACTGTGTTGTCTTTACCAAAACTATTTTCCTCTGGTCACATCCTATCCTGACAAACCTAGTCAAAAGAATGAGGGGAAGTTACTGTCATTTTCCCTCTAAAAAAGGCAGGCACCATAATTTTTACCAAGTATGGACAGGTATCTGGATACCACAAACAAAAGCCACACTGAATTACATGGGCTGCTCTAAACTTTAGTCCATTCTTATCCCATTGCCAATGTACTCATCTTCCTCATTCAACAGCTGATGTACTGCTCAGGTTATCAGTCAGAATTCTGAAAAGGCAGAACTGGAATGACATATTTTTAAAACTAAGGTACTCTAAGACTTCAAATTTAGAAACGTTAACCACACTTCTTCAGGCAAGAATTATCATCTGAGTTTGTATCCTTGCTAAATATGCTTTTCCTGATCCTAACAGCCTATACCAATGGTCCCAAACACCATCAAGTCTGCCCTTTGCTCTGTCATGTTCTACTGAAGAGGATTTATCTCAACCCTTTTCAGAACAGCTTAGGGTCACTTTTGTCTTCCAAACATCTTCACTGAACAGGGAGACAAAGTCCTGTCTGCAATCTGATGCCCATGACTTGCTCTGGAAACAGGCTGATCAATGGCTAACTGGGCAAGGCATGACTAAGGGGGTGCTCAATACCAGAAACTGCTAGGGAGTGGGTATGAGGAGCAGGGGAAAGCAAGCCTCCATGCGTGTGACCGCGGTCACCCACCAACACTGCTTACCGAGGGGCATGCCTTGGATGGTCTCTCTATAAGAAAATATGCCCCTTTCCACGGTGGATCTCTGCTCACCTTTGTCCTAAAACTGTGCCACATGCTTTTCTTTGTATGTGGACATGACAGTCCTCAGCCAACCATCAGCAGGATGTGAGTTTTGTTTTCACAATGTGGTGAGCCATTCCCACATTCACTCATTTTCCTTGTAAGAACCGAACCTCTCCATGGCTGGTCAGGATTAGGGATGTTGCTGTAGCCAAGGAAAAATTTTCATCTGTTGAAGTTAACCCATGGGGTGGCTTGAACCCTCAATCTAGAGTCAGTAGCACTGTACTTTAAGGGTAAAGCCCTCAAATCTACCCTGAAAGAAATGGCATTCAGTGAACAGGAATCAAACAGCTTTCTTTCAAAGCACTCAGTGATGTCCTATGCTTCAGCCAACTTGGTCTGATGAGGTAAAAAGTTAGGACACACTGATAGGACAGTACTAAAAAATGGCAATTCTTGCTGTCTGCAAAAAGTGCTTGGCCAACTGTAGAAAGACACTTCTGCAACCAACTCTAGTGCTCAGAAGAGGACAACTCAGAGAAAAGCTTGTGAATGAGAACAGTGTAACTGCCCCGATTCCAAAGGTCTGCAACATTCCAGGGAACCAGCGTTCAGGCCCTCACAGAAGAATTAACCAATGTCACATTTACTGCTTAGGATCAGGAATTATGGTTGCAATTTGATTTTCCTGGCAACAGAGGGTTGTTTAAAACCCACAACTAAAAGCTGCTACCACATGAAATGGGTTCCTGAGATCCTTTCCTTTCTTGAGACAGGAAGGAGGCTGCTCTGGGCATCGTGGCCTCTCTTTCTTTAGTCTCAGAGGAGGGAGGGCCATCAAGGCCACCTGGAGGAGGTGGATGACTTACCCGTGCTCACTGAGTGGCAGAGCTGGGGTGCGACTTCAGGGCTCACCATTACCCAGTCTGGGACTCTTTTCACGCCGGCAAACTGGCAGTTCCCGCACACCAAGGGCTCTCTGATTAGAGCTAGTGTGGATTCCTGGTCTGCAAACGTTGGCCACAGCTCAGTCTGCACTTGATCTTTCCCCACCTTCAAAGAAGAAAACCTACCTCATGATGTCTCTCTTCCAGATCCCTTGACCATCTAATTTGCTCCCAACACCTTTGTAATCACTTCTGACTATACCTTATTGGTTGGTTACCCACTGGGTCTACTGCCAAATTCTGCAGTTTTCTCATTTGCTGGGCCTTCAGGGCTGTCTCTACCATTTGGATTAATTTATATAATTCTAGGCTAGAGCTATTTTTACTTAGTCAACTTGTCTTTTGTATTGTATCAGGAAAAATCTGCTGCTAAATCATTTTTTTGTTTAGAAGCCTATAATGACTCCTAAGTATCTTTATGTCACTCTCTAAACCTGGAACACCTTGACTACACAAGTTGAATTATACCAATCTTCTTCCATAAGCTTGAGAATTACCTCTTTCATGAAGCCTCAAAAAATGTGCCTATTCCAATTATTTTAGGACTTTCTTTAGCTTTAGCACTTCTATTCAATTTTATGTTTTTTGTTTCTGTTTTCTTTGAGAAGGAGTCTCACTTTGTCGCCCAGGCTGGAGTGCAATGGTGCGATCTTGGCTCACTGCAACCTCCACCACCCGGGTTCAAGCAGTTCTCCTGCGTTAGCCTCCTGAATAGCTGGGATTACAGGCGCATGCCACCACACCCAGCTAATTCTTATATTTTTAGTAGAGATGGGGTTTCACCATGTTGGTCAGGCTTGTCTCGAACTCCTGACCTCGTGATCCAGCTGTCTCAGCCTCCCAAAGTGCCGGGATTACAGGAGTGAGCCACTGCACCCAGTCATGTTTCTGTAGCTTTTTAAGCCTTGTTTTTGTCTTTGTGCTTACCTTCTCTTTTGATTATGACCTCTTCACTAAGAACAACAAAGGCTAGTATCTGTTGGCTACTTATTTAGCACAGTGCCTGGAACAGTAAATAATTTATCCATAATATTTCTTTTTTTTTTTTTTTTTTTTTTTGAGACGGAGTCTCGCTCTGCCGCCCAGGCTGGAGTGCTGTGGCCAGATCTCAGCTCACTGCAAGCTCCGCCTCCCGGGTTCACGCCATTCTCCTGCCTCAGCCTCCCGAGTAGCTGGGACTACAGGCGCCCGCCACCTCGCCCGGCTAATTTTTTTGTATTTTTTTTAGTAGAGACGGGGTTTCACCGTGTTAGCCAGGATGGTCTCGATCTCCTGACCTCATGATCCACCCGTCTCGGCCTCCCAAAGTGCTGGGATTACAGGCTTGAGCCACCGCGCCCGGCCTATCCATAATATTTCATTCATTCATATATCAAATGTGAAGAATGTATTATTATTATTCCCATTTTACAATGAGAAACTGAGGCTTGGAGAGGCTAAGCAACTTGCTCATTGTCAAGGAACTCATGAGTGGAGGAGCTAGATTTGAACCCAGACCCATGACTCTTAAAAACCCCAGCTCTAAACCACAAGGTTATACTTCTTTTTTTAAACATAGTCTCACCTTGTCGCCCAGGCTGGAGCGCAGCGGTGCGATCTCCGCTCACTGCAACCTCTGACTCTGGGCTCAAGCAATTCTTGTACCTCAGCCTTCAGCGTGGCTGGGACTACAGGTGTGTACCACCACGCCTGGCTAATTTTTGTACTTTTTTTTTTTTTTTTTTTTAGGAGAGACAGGATTTCACCATGTTGCCCAGGGTGGTCTCGAACTCCTGAGCTCAGGCAATCCACCTGCCTCGGCCTCCCAAAGTGCTAGAATTACAGGCGTGAGCCACCATGCCCGGCTTTCTACTGTATTTTAAAGGCAGATGCTTCTCTCCCAGTCCTGTGTACAATCTTTTTTCATTCAACAAATGCTGCTGCTTGACTTAATGATACTCCAGATAAGTCAGGCTGTAGTAAAGGTTTTTGATATAATGGGATAAAGTCTCTAGAAAAAATAGAAATTGACCTTGGGGCAGGGTGAAGCACCTCTAAGCTGGGGGTATGTGACAACCAGGTTACTTTCACTCGTCTTTTGGTTCCCATTAGCCAGTGTCAGCCATCTGGTCCTTCCGAAAACATGTGTGGGTTCAGAACATAACAGACTAGAAGAATAGAGGAAAAATAAGATTATTCTGTGCAATCCCCATTCTGGAGGTCCCATATCAACCCCTGGAGTCTGTCTTTGGTTCTAAGGCTCAGCAAAAATTAGACTAGCATAAAGAAGACGAAGACTTGGACCTAGACATGGTGGATGTGAATGAATATTGGTAATATCATGTGTTTAGGAATGTATTTAATTAGTTTTGCAAGGAATGGTGACTCGAACCAAAAAATATAAGTGTGAATGGTAGGGGGGAAATGGGCCAGAAATCAAGAATACTAGAAAGTTTACAGACTTTCAACTATACAAAGATTAAAGCAGCAACCAGGAAAGTACTATGCAGATGATAAACACCTAAGATGCTGTGATTTAATTTTCATTAACTACAAACTATTATTAACATGCAGCCCACTAGGCCTCTTCTTCAAATTTCTTTGTAATAACTACTCCTATTTTTGAAAATTTTACGATGTATAAAGCATTATGCTAAGTGCTTTATACACATTATATCCATTTAATTTTCACAACTCTGAGGTTTACTGTCATCTGACAGATCAAGAAACTAACTTAGAAGAGTTGAGTAACTTCCAAAGCTACTCCAAAGACCTGGGATTCTTCACATCCAGGTAACCTAAAACCTGCATTCTACCACCACGTTCTAACCGCCTTCTATACACCAATGAAAAGAAGTGGTCCATAAAACCAGAGTTGGAGAAACGCAAGCTCTTGCACAGAAAATGTTTCATCAAATTATGTGCTGTAGTGTGGTAGACAAATGCCCACAGGAATATAAGCATCTCATGAGAAAGAGTAAGTGGCAAGAAAACACCATTTCTGCATGTGATGTGTGCTAACACCAGTAAGTTGTGAACATTTATTCTCTACAAGTGGAACCAAACCCATATGCTACCAAAATTTTAATACTAGTCTAAGAAAATAGAAAAAGATAACAAATCATTAAGAAACTTTTATCTTGACAATGAGAACACAAATATATCACTGGGAAAATTAAACTCATGATCCTTTCTCATAAAGTAAACCAACTGCTGAAAAAAAATCTCTAATGATGAAATAACCAAACTCAAGCCCAGGGTATTGAGTCCACATTGCAGATAACAGCCCATCTCTAACAGAAAACATATTCACATAGTGGGTTGAGAAAAACAGAACAATCATTATCCTAAACACCAAACAGTAAAACTAAATCCTCCCAGAATGGGAGGTAGAGAGGAATCTGTATCAAATATGAATTTAGTCTTACTGCGTAACTGCTCTATGAGCCTATTTGCCAACTTTGTTTTAGCTATCCAAAACTTTCAAAAATGAACTAAGTCAGCTAAGGTATTTCACTTTTACACTGCAAATAGTTTGTAGATCAAACTATCATTACCCCCTGCAATCATAACTGAACTTACTTTTTTGATATTTTAAAGTCAACATGGCTTTCCTGAAAGGGAGGGCAGATACAAATCATCTGCATCCATTTCAATTTTCTGATACTTTTGAACACTAAGGGTAAATGAAATTCAAAGGTTTCAAAAAAGGGGAATCAACTATTCCCTGATGACACACTAAAAGTTCATGGAGACTCAACCACAAATTAAAAACGATCTGAAAAAACTCCAGAGATGAAAGTCACATTACCAATTTAGAATAAAACTCTTGGGATTTAATACAGAATTACCGTGTCTGTTATTCCTACTTAATGAAATAAAGGTTTACACTCTGCAGACAGCACTACCTGATTCCACACAAAAGCTACGAACAAAACCAGTTCATACTTACCTCTTAAACAACACAATGAGCAGGCTGCCAGGTGTTAAAGCTTCATAAAGATGATGCCTCTTGGATCATCTTGGCTGTATGAGGCACCATGTCCCTCAT
Source organism: Trachypithecus francoisi (assembly GCF_009764315.1). Lineage (NCBI taxonomy): Eukaryota > Metazoa > Chordata > Mammalia > Primates > Cercopithecidae > Trachypithecus > Trachypithecus francoisi. Next base: position 95,568,569 of record NW_022681457.1, on the reverse strand, counting down.
AATCGCCCCTGGTCCCTGGGCTGGAGTCTGTTTCTTCATTTTCATTTTTGGTTTTAAAGATGCCACTCCCTATGCTTTTATTAATTAGTGGATGCCACTAATATTTTAATGAATTTTTCAAATTCTTTTAAAATGGATGAATCAATAGCTTCATTTCAATTACATGAAAACCTTTCCAAGTCCATGCTTCTGGTCTGTGGTTCCTGACTCCCTTGCCTGAGCCTCCTGCTCTGCCCTCTTCTTTCCTGAAGGCTGAATTCAAACCTCCCTCTTTCAGACTTCCTCTTCTCTCTAGGTCTTGGGGGTCTTTGTTCATGAAGGTCCCCTTTCTGGCATAAAAGCCTAAACCCATGGTTGGGGACCTGGGAGAAATAAAGTGCCTTTCAAGTGTTTCTTCAGGCATTATGTGCAGTTCAGCAATCTTTAGCCTGGGAGACTTTCATCTCAACACACAGAAAAGTAAAACATTTCCTCAAACTTTGGGCATACCAATTCAGAGCATAATCTAATCCCTCAACTTCAGGATACTCCAAGACCAGATGACCCTAGGAATGACAATAGGGCAGAGAACATTTACTTGTACAAATCCTTCCTCAGCCAACCATGATAAAGCTGATACCACCTTACAGCTTTTCAAAGAGTAGCCTGAGGAGAAGAATCACTAACAGTCTCTAACTAAGGACAACATCATAAAAAATACCATCTGTCTCACTTTTGGCAGTAACTTGTCAGCTTGCTGGAAGCCTCTACAGAGACTAAAGGCTGAACAAGCCAGGAAACCTGAACTACCCTCTCACCCTTGAAGGCAAGTCCCCAAAGGACAGGACTAAAGGAAATAGCATGAGGGAAGCTTTGAATGCCAATGCCCATATATATCTAATATGTGAATTTTAAAAATCTTCTATTTCCGGAGTTGTCAAAAACTCATTTTGTAACCTTGGGCCAGTCACCTTATCACCCCATGCCTCAGTTTCCCATCAGTACAAACTACGGACAACACTTGTTTATAAAGTGCTTTGATATACTCAGTTGAAAAATAAATCACACAAATGCATTAATATTTTTAAAGTTTTAAGATTTCAGTGTTAGCTTACAAATTTGTAAGTATCACCCCAACGGTATTCTCTTAGATGCCTGGAGCACCTTTCTTCTGAGGAGCTCAAAGTACAATTTGCGGTTCTGGGTACCTGGAAGCATAAAAAACACTAGAAACCCAAACCACATTTTATTACCCAGTCTATATCCTGTGCCTATCTTTTAAGAAGGGACAAATATTTCACATGGCCCTTAAATTCATACAATACCTCAATGAGAAAGCGAGGAGCTAAACAGTAAGTTAAACTGAAGAATAGGGGTTTTAAATGACTTAGTCAAATAATTACTAATGATGTTTATTCACACCACAAACTGAAGGAACCAAGAACCAAGGAGTGGAGGTCTTAAACCAGGGCAATTTATGCTAGTAACATTTGGTCAAAAATCTCAATATGGTATTATCTCTTGGCATTGATTTTTCAAAATGACAGAAAAAAATTAAATCCCCCATGTCTTGGGGGGAAAAAGTAATATACTTTTTTGGAGGTAAGTTGACTTCAAAAAGTGACTTTTTTTTTTTTTTTTGAGACGGAGTCTCGCTCTGTCACCCGGGCTGGAGTGCAGTGGCGCAATCTCGGCTCACTGCAAGCTCCGCCTCACGGGTTTACGCCATTCTCCTGCCTCAGCCTCCCAAGTAGCTGGGACTACAGGCGCCCGCCATCTCGCCCAGCTAGTTTTTTTTTTGTATTTTTTAGTAGAGACGGGGTTTCACCGTGTAGGCCAGGATGGTCTCGATCTCCTGACCTCGTGATCCACCCGTCTCGGCCTCCCAAAGTGCTGGGATTACAGGCTTGAGCCACCGTGCCCGGCCAAAAAGTGACTTTTAATTAAAAAAAAATTTGATCACATTTGTAATAGTTATATTACTAAAAAACAATGATAGCATGCTACTTAATCCATAGTCCGATTTCTCATTCTTTACTATTCATTCAAGAAAAACTTCTTGATTATTTTTCACTCGGTAAATTAACATTTTTTTATTTTTTATTTTTGAGACAGAGTCTCACTGTCACCCAGGTTGGAGTGCATGGTGTGATCTCACACTGCAACCTCCGCCTCCCAGGTTCAAGTGATTCTCCTGCCTCAGCCTCCCGAGTAGCTGGGATTGCCCAGCTAATTTTTGTATTTTTAGTAGAGACAGGGTTTCATCATGTTGGTCAGGCTGGTCTCAAACTTCTGACCTCAGATCTGCCCGCCTTGGCCTCCTAAAGTGCTGGGATTACAGACGTGAGCCACCACAACCCGCCAGCAAGCACAACAGGGGTGCTCCATGCTGTTGAGGTGGCTGCCACATGGGCATGCTCATACACTGCTGGTGTTAAGTGTAACTGGTGCAGCTTTTCTGGAAAGTTATTTGGTTAAATGCACTGAGATACTTGAATATGTTCACTCCTGCTGTGACACATGAATTTTATTTCATAGAATCCATATATACTAAGGGATAATAAAAATGCAAACGAAGTTTTATGCACATAATACCCATCACAGGGTTCCTTATAACAGCAAGAATTAGGAGACCAAAAAAAAAAGGTAGACAATATAAGAGGAATGGTTGGGTAAATCATAATATGCCCATATAACGGATTTTATGAACTCATTAATAAGGAAGATTTTAATGTAATAGAAAAAAGTACGAGATAAATTAAGTAAAAAAAGTGTGACACAAAATTGCATGTAAGACCTCACCTATCTTAAAAAGATTCTTAATACTTTTCACTTTATGCTTTCATAATATCTAAATGATCTACAATTAACCTACATTTATTCTCTAGTGAGTCAAAAAGTTTTTTTTTTTTTTTGAGATGGAGTCTCGCTCTGTCCCACTGGTTGGAGTGCAGTGGCGTGATCTCGGCTCACTGCAAGCTCCGCCTCCCGGGATCATGCCATTCTCCTGCCTCAGCCTCCTGAGTAGCTGGTACTACAGGCGCCCGCCACCACGCCCGGCTAATTTTTTTTTTATTTTTAGTAGAGATGGGGTTTCACCGTGTTAGCCAGGATGGTCTCGATCTCCTGACCTTGTGATCTGCCCGCCTCGGCCTCCCACAGTGCCGGGATTACAAGCGTGAGCCACCACGCCCGGCCTCCAGCTAATTTTTGTATTTTCAGTACAGACAGGGTTTCACCATGCCGGCCAGACTGGTCTCAAACTCCTGACCTCAAGTGATCTGCCCACCTCAGCTTCCCAAAGTGCTGGGATTAGAGGTGTGAGCCACCGCACCTGGTCCAAAAAGTTCTTGAATTTGTTATGCTTGATAGGCTAAATAGACGAGCCTTAAAGACTGTCAGATGATTTCCTTATACATAATTCTAAACATTTTAATTAGAAAAAATAGTTAAAAAAGTTATAACAAAGGGCACTGTTCAGAAAAGTAGGAACTCTTGTCCAGATGTGGTGGCTCATGCCTGTAATTTCAGCACTTTGGGAGGATGAGGTGGGTGGATCACCTGAGGTCAGGAGTATGAGAACACGCTGGCCAACATGGTGAAACCCCATCTCTACTGAAAATACAAAAATTAGCAGGCTGTGGTGGCAGGCGTCTGTAATCCCAGCTACTTGAGAGGCTGAGTCAGGAGAATTGCTTGAACCCGGGAAGAAGAGGTTGCAGTGAGCTGAGATCGTGCTACTGCACTGCACTGCAGCTTAGGAGACAGATCGAGACTCCATCTCAAAAAAAAAGAAAAAAAGAAAAATAGGAGCTCTTAAACACAGCAGGTGGAAACACAAATAGTTTACCAAGTAATGGAATAGCTAGCAAAAGCATTAAAACGTGTATATGCTTTGACTCCCAAAGTCTACTTGCAGGAATCTGCCCTAAGGTAAAAAGAAATGTATACAAAAATTCATATAAAAGATATTCAACAGTATTATACATGCATAAAATAGTACAAAAACAAAGATAACCTAAATGCCTTGCAACACGGTTCTAATTATGTCCATTAAATACCGTATGTATGAAAGAGTGCTATGTAGCCATTAGAAACCAGGCTGTAGGAGAAGACTTAATGACAAAGGAAAAGGATCAGGCTGTTAGGGTGAAACAGGCAAATTATAAAATAACTTATAGTATGATTCCAAGTTTGAAAAATAAAAAATAAAAAAAGGAGTGGGGAGAGGCATAAGAAAAGGGAGAGACTGTGCAGGAGGTAGTTTTTTTTTTTTGATGGAGTCTCGCTCCGTCACCAGGCTGGAGTGCAGTGGCCCAAAATCGGCTCATTGCAACCTCGTGGGTTCAAGCAATTCTCCTGCCTCAGCCTCCTCAGTAGCTGGGAGTACAGGCGCGCGCCACCATGCCCAGCTAATTTTTGTATTTTTAGAGAGGGGGTTTCACCATGTTAACCAGGATGGTCTCGATCTCTTGACCTCGTGATCTGACCGCCTCAGCCTCCCAAAGTGCTGGGATTACAGGCATGAACCATTGCAACCGGATGGTGGGTTTTTTAATTAAGAAAAAAAGGAGACAGAGTGTGTGTGTGTGCACATGCCCATACCTGTATGCGAAAAAAAACAAAACTAAAAATTCCCACATGCAAAGAGCTTCATCTTCGGACTTTTTTTTCTCGGTCCTTCTCCATATAAAAAAATTATAATAGGCCAGGTGCAGTGGCTCATGCCTGTAATCCCAGCACTTTGCAAGGAGGATCACTTGAGGTCAGGAGTTCAAACCCAGCCTGGCCAACATGGTGAAACCCTGTTTCTACTAATACAAACATTAGCCAGGGGTGGTGGCACGCACCTGTACTCCCAGCTACTTCCGAGGCTGAAGCAGGAGAGACGCACGACTGCACTCCAGCCTGAACGACAGGGAGGGGAGGGGGGAGGGGAGGGAGGGAGAGAGGGAGGGGGGAGGGAGAGAGGGAGGGGGGAGGGAGAGGGAGGGAGGGGGAGGGGGGAGGGAGAGGGAGGGAGAGGGGGAGAGGGAGGGAGGGGGGAGGGGAGGGAGAGGGAGAGGGAGGGAGGGGGAGGGGGAGGGAGAGGGAGGGAGAGGGGGAGAGAGAGAGAGAGAGAGAGAGAGAGAGAGACTCCGTCTCAAAAAAAAAAAAAGTCCAATTATAAATACTTATGTGCTATTTTGAAAATTAAGAGTGGGTCTTTAAGTATACATAAACAGAGGCGTTCAAACAAGCTTTTAAACAAAACTTGTTTTAATCTCTTCTTAGATAATCCTAAAATTAATCTAGAACCAAATGTCTTCCTTTTCTTAACAAAGACTCTAATGCTTTGTATATGCCGTTGCAAATGGGATGCTACTTCCAAGGCTGGCAGAAGGGCTTAAAAACAAAAAGGTGGTAGGGTTCCTAAAGGGAAAGTGTCTGCTTTTTCTTTTGTCATTTTTTGTCACTCATTAGTTACAGCATTATCATAAAAATGATAAAGCACTTCTCTGCCACTTCGTGGTGGGTGAAGATAATCCCTCTAATGATTAAGAATACAGTAACGATGAATGACAGGGCCTTGGGAGAAGCCTTGAAAGACTTAAAAACTAAAAACTTAAAAAAAAAAAAGAAAAACAAAATACTGCAACAGCTCATCTAACCAGAAACCAGCAACCTGGAACATTAACTATATACTTCCTAATCTGTCAATAATTCAAGAATTCAGGAGTCAAAAGAGAAAAATCCCTGTGTAGGTGCTGGGGTTGGCAGAGATTCCTCTCAGTATCTAAGGCTTAATAATGCCCTCCAGTGATCAGTGACACAGAACAACGACCTGCCTCACTCGAAGAGTCTTGAACTCCACATTAAAAAAATTACAGTGCATTAAACAAGGATGAAAACAAAAATTTTCTGGTAATAATTAGATAGCTTGACTAAACAGACCACAACATCCCCTGAAAATTCAGGCTATTCATAATTTCACTGTTACATGAAACATAGGTTCTGAAGTTTAAATCCAAGTTTCCCTTGAGAGTTTTAATTCATGACTTTAACTAAAAAATAAAACTATAAATTTCAATGATCTGGGGGTTTATCCTTCCAGCTACCAGACAGGCAAAATAATCTTAGCATGTGGTAAGTTTACTCATTAACTAAAATTTGGAAAAGCTATGATATAAAGATCTGACTAAAACCAGAAGATTTGGTGGCAAAAGGGCAACTAGTGTACTCAAAATTCTTGCACACTTTCCATGAAGTGGCTTATTATAAAAAATAAAATCTATATACAATCAAAGCCAGCAAAAGTTACCACAGAGCTGAAAAGCTATAAACAGGTGCTGCTAATATTGTTGCTTCCCTGACATGCGTCTAGGATTCCTGCCCCTCCCTTCCCTACAGTGACTCTTTTTTTTTTTGAGACAAAGTCTCACTCTTGTTGCCCAGCTGAAGTGCAATGGCACGATCTCGCTCACTGCAACCTGTGCCTTCCAGGTTCAAGCGATTCTCCTGCCTCAGACTCCTGAGTAGCTGGGATTACAGGCATATGCCACCACGCCTGGCTAATTTTGTATTTTTAGTAGAGACACGGGTTTCTCCATGTTGGTCACGCTGGTCTTGAACTTCTGACCTCGGGTGATCCGCCTGCCTTAGCCTCCCAAAGTACTGTGATTACAGGCGTGAGCCACCGTGCCTGGCCCTTGCAATGACTCGATGAAGTTTATCGGGCGGGTAGAAATGTAGGAGACCTTAATGGGAACTGCAATGGTCTATACGATCCTGGGAGATCTTCGTTGTATTTGTGGTACCAAACCATCTTTCAAAAAGTTCTCTAAAACAGTGGCAATCTACATTACGATTGCCTGGTATAATAAAATGGCAGGCAATGAACTGTTGCTTACATACCTCTTCTCCAAATCCTATCAGGGTCCATAGAATTCTTTCCTGGACACTAAATCTCCTCTGAAGAACTCATTTGTTTCCTTATTTGGTCATCTTCCTATTATATAAGCTTGTTTTTTTTTTTTTTTTTTTTTTTGGAGACAGAGTCTTGCTCTGTTGCCCAGGTTGGAGTGCAGTGATGCAATCTCGGCTCACTGCAACCTCCACCTCCCAGGTTCAAGCAATTCTCCTGCCTTAGCCTCTAGAGGAGCTGGGATTACAGGTGCCCACCACCACGCCTGGCTAATCTTTGTATTTTTAGTAGAGATGGGGGTTTCACCATGTTGGCCAGGTTGGTCTCAAACCCCTGACTTCAAGTGATCCACCTACTTCGGCCTCCCAAAGTGATGGGATTACAGGTGTGAGCACTGTGATCGGTCTATACAAGCATTTTATGCCTTAATTCTAAATTTAACCTACAACCCTTCAGCCTAACATATCTACTGATACATCTCACTTCTACAAATCTGAACTCCAGCAATTCTTCAAAGACCTATCTAAAGCATCCAAAATCTGTTTCTTTTTTTTTTTTTTTTTTTTTTTTTGAGACGGAGTCTTGCTCTGTTGCCCGGTCTGGAGTGCAGTGGCCGGATCTCAGCTCACTGCAAGCTCCGCCTCCGGGTTCACGCCATTCTCCTGCCTCAGCCTCCCGAGTAGCTGGGACCACAGGCGCCCGCCACCTCGCCCGGCTAGTTTTTTGTATTTTTAGTAGAGACGGGGTTTCACCGTGTTAGCCAGGATGGTCTCGATCTCCTGACCTCGTGATCCGCCCGTCTCGGCCTCCCAAAGTGCTGGGATTACAGGCTTGAGCCACCGCGCCCGGCCCCAAAATCTGTTTCTGAGTTTCAATTACTAATCACAATCTAGATATGTTCAAACATGCTTATCAGTAGGGAGATCCACTGCCCTTCTGTTTGAGAACTATAAGCTTACATATATAGCTAAGTTATACTTTTTCCTTTGTACTCACTCCTTCCTTTCAGACTCCCCAGCATTTTTGCCTTACAGGCAATTTTTGCTTGATATACATCTTTACCATTGGTCTTCTTCCCAGAACTGGTTTTCCTCTGTAATGATTCCTCAATGATGCCAGGAGGTCTTATTGTGTGCTGTCTGGTGACCGTCATACTTCTCTTTGAAACTCTAAAATGACTTCATTTCAACCTTGACTTTCAATGACATTTCATGCATATCACGGTTTGGCAGCGTAACTGTAAGAATGAACAGTTCCTTAAAAAACCACCCAGGTATTTAGGGTCCTGAAAGGCTCTTTCCTCTTATCGCTCCATCTTCCTTCTGGGTTGCTCACTTCTTCCTTCCAGAGCTTTTGAATTCCTACTTACTGATTTTGAATTTTTACTGTAAAATCTTAATAGTTGTTGTTTCTGGTTTATGTTGTTAAATTTCTAGATCCTTCATAAGGCTCAATCCATGCTAGATTATTTATTATTTCTCATAATTGCTTCTTTGTTGAAGACCATGTCTTCAACACCAATTATGACATTAAAAAATATTTTTTCCCTATTCATCAAAAAGCAAAAAAAGTCATCATTGTACTTTTATTAGAGGTGGGGGTCTTGCTATTACCCAGACTGGAGTGCAGTGTCACAATCATAGCTTGCTGTAGCCTTGAAATCCTAGGCTGAAGTGATCCTCCTGCCTCATCCTCTGAACCAGCTAGGACTATAGGCGAGTGCCACCACGTGTGGCTAATTAAAAAAAATATTTTTGTAGAGATGGGGTCAGGCTGGTCTCAAACTCCTGGCCTGAAGTAATCCTCACACTTCAGCTGGGATTACAGGCACAGGTCACCATGTCTGAGCCCCAACTACGACATATGCTATTCCCAGACACCTAAATTCTTCACTTCAAGCTCTACTTAATCTATTCTTCAAAGCCTATTTCAACACATCTTTTCAAGCAAATCATTCCAAGTTTTACTAGTTAGAGTTTAAAGCGAAAGCAAACATTTCTTAATTCAACGTGCACATGTCATAATGCTTAATTTATTCAAGAGCAGAACAGTTTTCTGCCTCCTCCCCCAATTCATTTAGCACAGTGGTGGACATTTTGTTGATGGGTTATCAATACATTTGGTTGATGAATCAGTTTCCCATTAACAGTCTTGTCATTTCCCACACACTATCACCTGAGTAACCTTAGAAAACAGACCTCACCAAACATGCTTTATGTTATCAAACACCAACAAGCAAAGATGTTTCCTCATCCCTCTGATTATAGCTGCCACTTACTGCCTAAACCAAATGCTTTATATTTATTATCTCTGATCTTCCTTTTCCACATGAATGAGAAACCAGGTTCAGAGAAGTAACTTGCCCATACGTAGTAAGTGGTGGAACCACGATTTGACTTAGAACTGGCTGGCTTCAAAGCCCACACTCTGCTCACAAAAGTTAGTTACTGTCAATTTAGTTGGGCTCTGTAAACAACTGGAGTTTTAACTTTCACATATACGATATGTATACAATAACATCCAGCCCCCACTTCAATATATCCTTAAGAACTGAACGTTTTACTGTACAAAAGGAGTAATTTTCTAAGCCTTTAACTGTAAAAGAAATCAGTACTTTACTAATGACGTCCTCAGAAAACGATTCTTCCTAACGATTAATTTGGAACGACTTTCTAAACCCAGACAATCATTTGAGAATATGGTAGCTACCAACTTGTCTCAAACGTGAAACATACTTAGGCAACTTTCAAAATGTTTCAGGTGTCAGTTGCTAGTATAACCCCGGGGAGTAAACGGTAGCTATATTAGACCTGTTGCAAAGTAGAGGTATTTTTTTAAGTCGGGAGTTCTCTGACACCCAAGGTTTAGTGCCCTAAAATGTATCCCAGTCCTTTTAATTTTATATCCATGCCTTCCAAGCCCTATCTAACACTTCCTGGTTCCCAGTTTTCCCAGTTGAGTATTTTCTCCAGACCTTATTCCCCTGAAACCTGTAGCTCATACTGGCCCTATTTTTGCCGAAGTAGATTAGGAATACAATAGATGATACTCTGGGGGAGGCAGTAACTTAACAACTTCGTCTCCTTCTGCGTTAACGATACGCAGATACTAGCCAGGGTGGCTAACAAATTCTAAAACGGCAAAGCAATTTTTCGGTAAGTTGGAGAACGGAAACCACAGCGTGGAAACTCTGCACGGAGTCTTAAAGATAAGGAGCTAAGACTTTAATTTACTCTTGCAGATGGAACGGTGAAGGCTTTCAGCACGGCAAGACGATACTTTCGAAACTGTCACTAGACTACTCAAACTGGAGTCTCCCGCCCAAAAGAACATGGCACATGGCTAAAAAGGGCCTCCCTCCAACGCTCCAGTCCCTGGGAAAGACGCGCTGTGACCGTCTGATCCACGAGACTGGGGAAGAGGTGAAAGGGAGCAGGAAATCCTGTTTATTTCCAGTAATCCTCAGAGCGGGAAAGGTTGGTCTCTACCCAGAGACGAACCAGGCCCCAGTCCCGGGCCTAGGAAGGGAAAACCCAGGTCTCCCGGGCGCCCTGGAGCTGTGCCCTCCTGCCCGGAGCACCAGCCCCACTCGGGCTTTCCTTCTCCCTGTCCCACTCAGGGCCTCACCACAGCTCCCATTATGCCTCTACCACCCCCACCCGCGCAGGCGCAGTGGGAATCGGGGCCTACCCGCGCCCCCGAGGCGCCGCCACTATGGCGGAGCCTGGTCAGGCCGGTAGCCGCTCCGCGCGGACCAGGCGTCCCTCTCCCGTCCCCACGGTCTCCCCACCACCGCTGGGGTCTCTGGGGTCTGTCCCCGCCCGGCCGGACCCTCTTTCGCCCTCCTCACCCGTTCTTCAGATCCACCTCCAGAATCTTCCCGTAGCCCTTAAAGAAGCGCTCCACATCGCGCTCCCGGGCCTGGTAGCTCAGGCGGCCGATGTACACCCGCGGCATCCCGGCAACGGCAGTGGTGGCTGGCCCCGGCCCCAGCCCCCCTCAGGCGGCGGCGGGCAAAGCGAGAGCGCGGCGGCAGCGGCGGCGGCGGCGGCAACGGACGGGCGGCGGGACGGACGCAGCCGAACCCCGGCGACGTACGCGAGCACGCAGCTCGCGAGCGCGCGCTTCCACTTCCCCCACCCTTCCCCTAGGCGGGGGGTAACCGGAGAGAGCGCGCTTTCGCTTCCCGCCCGGCCAGGACTGGGGGAGGAGCTTGCCCGGGGGCGCGCCGACGTGAGGCGGGGCAAGGTGATCGACAGGCGGCGCTGCGGCACGTCCTCCTGCGAGCTCGCCAAAGGGGTTCCTGCACCGCCTTCCGCAGCCGGCTGGCTTCGCCCCTCCCCCGGAAGTGCCCGCACCTCCCAGAGCCGAGGGAGCGAGCGTTCCTGCTTTTGTCCTTTGAACCGGGTGTGGTTTGGATTTTGGAGCCGGAGCTTTGGAATCAAACCTGGCTTCCAAACGGTTGTGTACCCGTGACCTTGGGCTCGTTACGCGCGATGTCTTGGACCCTCCTTTATCTTTTCTGCAAAAGGGGGAGAGTAGTTCCTACCTTCCAGTGTTGTCTTGAGAATTATGAGAGAATACGTATATAAAGCACTTAGTAGTTTTGTCATGTCAAATACCCAATAAATGAGACCAGTATTATTTTTAAGAGAAGACACTGCTTAAATAGAAGCAGTGTGAGAAGCGGAGAAGGCTGGAGCTTTGGAGCTAGACTAGGCATGACACCGAGCAAATTACTTGACCACAATCCAACCTATTTTTTTTTTTTTCCCCGAGAGGAGTTTCACTCTGTCGCCCAGGCCGAAGTGCAGTGGCGTGATCTAAGCTCACTGCAACCTCCGCTTCCCAGGTTCAAGCGATTCTCTTGCCTCAGCCTCCCAAGTAGCTGGGACTACAGGCGCCCGCCACCATGCCCAGCTAATTTTTGTATTTTTAGTAGAGACGACGTTTCACCATATTGGTCAGGCTGGTCTCGAACTCCTGACCTCAGGTGATCCGCCCGCTTTGGCCTCCCAAAGTGCTGGGATTACAGGTATGAGCCACTGCGCCTGGCCTATCCAATCTATTTTCTAACCTGTAAAATTAGGATAATTTATACCCATCTCAAGGATTACATAGGTCACTAAATGGGGTAGTATATATGAAAGTACTTGGAACAGTGTCTGAAACATGGTAAGAGCTCAATAAATATTGGTTCCCTTCTCACTAACTCCATGTACCTAGAACCACAAAGGGTTTTGTTTCTTTGCTTGTTTTTGCTTTTTGAATATTTTGAAAGGATAACTCAAGGTTCAAATGATATACAGTGAAAAGTCTTTGCTGTCCACCAGCCACTTAGTTTCTCTTCCCAGAGGCAAACAGTTTCTGAAATGTCCTTTAGGAGGTTAATTTACCCTTATAAATCAAATAGTAGGATACTATACATATGGTTCTGCACAAAGCATATTTTGAAAATTATTCCATAAGAGTGTAAAAGGACTAGTTTTATGGCTCATACCATTTTATACACAGTAATTTATTTAGCCAGTGCCCCAGTGAAGGACATTGGAATAAGTTCCAACCTTTTGTTATTACACTGCTACAGTAACTTTGCATTTCTCTCTCTCTCTCTCTCTCTATATATATATAGCATCTATTCCTAGAAGTAGGATATTTGGGTCAGAGTTTTAATAGTTATTGCTCAATTCCCCTTAAGTGGCTGTTTCCTCATATCCTCATCAACACCATGTTATCAAACTTTTTGATCTTTGCCAATCTGAGAGGTGAAAAATGTTATCTCCAAGTGGTTTAATTTGCAAATACTATATTTTGCAGAGATATGAATCTCTCTTCATATATTTAAGATATATTTTCCTATTTGTGTCTGTGTATATCCTTTCCCCATTTTTCTTATTCATAGGTGCTCACTATATATGAGGAAAATCAGCTCTTTGTCAAATGAGTTGCAAATATGTTTTCCATTTGTTGACTTTTGACTTTGCCAAGAGTGTTTTTTAGCCATGCAAAAACATTAGATATTTATGGGATTAATTTATCCATCCTCTGTTTTTCTTTGATTCTGGATTTTATTTTTAAATTTTTATTTATTCTACTTTTTTTTTTTCCGAGACTGAGTCTCGCACTGTCACCCAGGCTGCAGTGCAGTGGCACGATCTCGGCTCACTGCAACCTCTGCCTTCTGGGTTCAAGCATTCTCCTTCCTCAGCCTCCAGAGTAGCTGGGATTACAGGCACCTGCTACCACACCCGGTTAATTTTTTTGTATTTTTAGTAGAGAAGGGGTTTTACTATGTTGGCCAGGCTGGTCTTGATCTCCTGACCTCGTGATCTGCCTGCCTCGGCCTTCCAGAGTGCTGGGACTGTAGGTGTGAGCCACTGCACCTGGCTTTTTTTTTTTTTGAGATGGAGTCTCGCTCTGTCGCCCAGTCTGGTGTGTAGTGGTGCAATCTTGGCTCACTGCAGTGTCTGCCTCTGGGTTCAAGCAATTCTCCTGCATCAGCCCCAAGTAGCTGGGATTACAGGTATGTGCCACCACGCCTGGCTAATTTTTTTTGTATCTTTAGTAGAGACTAGGTTTCACCATATTGGCCAGGCTGGTTTCAAACTCCTGACCTCAGGTGAGGTGGCGTGAGCCATCACTCCCGGCAAGAACTCTATTTTGAAAGTAATAATTAGTGGCTGGGTGCGGTGGCTCACGCCTGTAATCCCAGCGCTTTGGGAGGTCGAGGCAGGAGGATCACCTGAGGTCACGAGTTCAAGACCAGCCTGGTCAACATGGGGAAATCCCATCTCTACTAAAAATACAAAAAATTAGCCAGGTGTGATTTTGTGGGCCTGTAGTTCAGCTACTCAAGAGGCTGAGGCAGGAGAATTGCTTGAACCCAGGTGGCAGAGGTTGCAGTCAGCTGAGATCGTGCCATCACACTCTAGCCTGGGTGACAAGAGCAAAACTCCATCTCAAAAACAGGCCACAGCGCCTGGCCTATTCTACTTTTTTAGAGATGGAGTCTCGTTGTTTTCCTGCCTGGTCTTAAACTACTGGGCTCAGGCCGGGCACAGTGGCTCACACCTGTAATCCCAGCACTTTGGGAGGCCGAGGTGGGTGGATCACCTGAGGTCAGGAGTTCGAGACCAGCCTGGTCAACATAGAGAAACCCCCGTCTCTATTAAAAATACAAAAAATTAGCCGGACATGGTGGCAGGCGCCTGTAATCCCAGCTACTTGGGAGGCTGAGGCAGGAGAATAGCTTGAACCCAGGAGGCGGAGGCTGCAGTGAGCCAAGATCATGCCATTGCACTCCAGCCTGGGCAACAAGAGTGAAACTTGGTCTCAAAAAAGAAACAAACAAGCAACTGGGCTCAAGCAATTCTCCCTTCTTGACCTCCCAGTGTTGAGATTACAGGCGTGAGCCACTGCCCCCGACCTCCAATTTATTATTTTTTAAATTAAATTTAATTTTTTGAGACAGAGTTTTGCTCTGTCACCCAGGCTGGAATGCAGTGGCATGATCTTGACTCACTGCAACCTATGCCTTCTGGGTTCACGTGGTTCTCCTGCCTCAGCCTCCTGGGTAGCTGGGACTACAGGCCTGTGCAACCACGCCAAGCTAATTTTTATATGTATATTTTTGAGACAGAGTTTAACTCCTGTTGCCCAGGCTGGAGTGCAATGGCACGATCCCCGCTCACTGCAACCTTTACCTCCTGGGTTCAAGCGATTCTCCTGCCTCAGCCTCCCGAGTAGCTGGGATTACAGGCATGTGCCACCACGCCCAGCTAATTTTGTATTTTTAGTAGAGAAGGGATTTCTCCATGTTGGTCAGGCTGGTCTTGAACTTCCAACCCTGGGTGAGTCACCCGCCTGGGCCTCCCAAAGTGCTGGAATTACAGGTGTGAGTGAGCTACCACGTGCGGTCATAATCTTTAATTCATTTGGAATTCAGTAAGGTGTGAGGAACATAACATTCTTAAGAACTAGCAATCTGGCCTGGGCAACATGGTGAAAATCCATCTCTACAGAAAAAACAACAAAAAAAATTAGCCAGGCATGGTGGTGCATGCCTGTAGTCCCAGCTACTTGGGAGGCTGGGGTAGGGGGGAATCTCCTGAGCCCAGGCAGGTTGAGGCTGCAGTGATCTGTGATCATGCCACTGTCCTCAAGCTTGGGTGTCAGAGTGAGACCCTATCAAATGCACACACACACACACACACACACACACACACACACAACAAAAAACCACCAAAACAAAAATCCTAGCACTAAGCTTGGTTGTTATGTTAACCTATTGTACAGATGGGAAAGAGAGCCCTCCAGAGGGGAAATGCTTGTCTCTAAAACCTGCTCCTCCTTTCCCAATGCAAGTGGCACCACCATCAGCAAGGTGCCAAAGTTCAACCTTCAACCACCGCATTCAGTCTGTCCTTCTTTTTTTTTTTTTTTTTTTTTTTTTTTTGAGACGGAGTCTCGCTCTGTCGCCCAGGCTGGAGTGCAGTGGCCAGATCTCAGCTCACTGCAAGCTCCGCCTCCCGGGTTCCCGCCATTCTCCTGCCTCAGCCTCCCGAGTAGCTGGGACTACAGGCGCCCGCCACCTCGCCCGGCTAGTTTTTGTATTTTTAGTAGAGACGGGGTTTCACCATGTTAGCCAGGATGGTCTCGATCTCCTGACCTCGTGATCCGCCCGTCTCGGCCTCCCAAAGTGCTGGGATTACACAGTCTGTCCTTCTGATTATTCCTTCTAAATATTCACAAATTCATCCCTTCTTTCCATTCCCACTTCTTTTTTTTTTTTTTTTTTTTTTTTTTGAGGCAGAGTCTCGCTCTGTCGCCCGGACTGGAGTGCAGTGGCCGGATCTCAGCTCACTGCAAGCTCCGCCTTCCGGGTTTCCGCCATTCTCCTGCCTCAGCCTCCCGAGTAGCTGGGACTACAGGCGCCCGCCACCTCGCCCGGCTAGTTTTTGTATTTTTAGTAGAGACGGGGTTTCACCGTATTAGCCAGGATGGTCTCGATCTCCTGACCTCGTGATCCGCCCGTCTCGGCCTCCCAAAGTGCTGGGATTACAGGCTTGAGCCACCGCGCCCGGCCATTCCCACTTCTTAAACTAGTTCAGGCCTCATCAGACTGTTCACAGTCAGGGCTTTTGTATGCGCTACTCCCTCTGCCTGGAATATGTCTGGCTACTTATTCAGGCCTCAGGCCTTCCTTGTCCACCTTGTCGCAAATGCTATCTGTCATATTTCACAACGCTTACTACACAGTCTGTAATTACCTTGTTTATTTATTTACTGGTGCATGGTCTTTCTCCACCACTGGAATGTAAGCTTGTTGGTCTCAGGGGCCATGTTTTTTGTTTTCTGCTCTATCCCTAGCACCTAACAACAGTGCCTTTCACATAAAGAGTGTTTAAAATACTTGTTGAATGAATATATAAATAATCTCTTACCTGGACTACTTCAGTGGCCTCCTGATTCTGCCTTTTTCTCATGCCTCCCCATGAGACACAGACTCAGGGAAATTTGAACTCCCTTCCAGTTGACATGTCAAGAACAAAATCAAGGAGTCTTGAGAAGAGTGTGACCTCCAAGGCCACCTGTGGAACCAAAAGAATTGGAACTGTCTGTTGTAGTGACCAGATATGCTCAGGGGACCTGGCTTCTAGTGCCAGCTCTGCTGCCTGCTGTGTGATCTGGAACAACTCACTTCACGTCTCTCAAGGCTGCTGCTTCTGTCAAGTGGTGACATTAATATCTCAATGACATAGGAAAGTTGTAAGAATCTCTTTTTTCTCTTTCAGAAGGTGCCAATGTCTCCTTTCCACTTACCTTTCAGCTAGCCCTGCTGTCTTACCAGGAATGTTCCTGCCTTCAGATGCAAGCAGATGTTGTACCAGGACTGGACCTTCTCTTCTCCACCATTTCCAGCTGCTCTGGCTTGGCCTAGTGCTCTACTCAGGGCATGGTGCCTGACAATAAGCGTAGGGCTGGTGGGTGTTCTGAGAGTTTCCATGCACAAGTACAGCCTGGCACACACAGGTTAACGCAAGAGCTTTTTTCTTTTCTTTTTTGAGACCAAGTCTCACTCTGTTGCCCAGGCTAGAGTGCAGTGGTGAGATCTTGGCTTACTGCAGCCTCTGCCTCCGGGTTCAAGTGATTCTTTTTTTTTTTTTTTTTTGAGACGGAGTCTCGCTCTGCCACCCAGGCTGGAGTGCAGTGGCCGGATCTCAGCTCACTGCAAGCTCCGCCTCCCGGGTTGACACCATTCTCCTGCCTCAGCCTCCTGAGTAGCTGGGACCACAGGCGTCCGCCTCGTCGCCCGGCTAGTTTTTTTTGTATTTTTAAGTAGAGACAGGGTTTCACCGTATTAGCCAGGATGGTCTTGATCTTCTGACCTCGTGATCCGCCCGTCTCGGCCTCCCAAAGTGCTGGGATTATAGGCTTGAGCCACCGCGCCCGGCCTCAAGTGATTCTTGTGCCTCAGCCTCCCGAGTAGCTGGGACTACAGGCATGAGCTACCATGCCTGGCTAATTTTTTTTTTGTATTTTTAGTAGAGACTGGGTTTCACTCTGTTGGCCAGGCTGGTCTCAAACTCCTGACCTCAGGTGATCTGTGCACCTCGGCCTCCCAAAGTGCTAGGTTACAGGCGTGAGCCACCATGCCTGGCCACAAGAGCTTTATTCTTCTGGGCCTCAGTCTTCCCTGGAGGAAAATGGGCGTAATTATCTTATCTCCCAAGACAGAACACACACCAATTTTTCTTTTCTTTTCTTTTTTTTTTTTTTGAGACAGAGTCGCCCAGGCTGGAGTGCAGTGGTGCGATCTCGGCTCACTGCAACTTCTGCCTCTTGGGTTCAAGCAATTCTCCTGCCTCAGTCTCCCAAGTAGCTGGGACTAAACATGCACACCACCACGCCCGGCTAAGTTTTGTATTTTTAGTAGAGATGGGGTTTCGCCATATTGGCCAGGTTAGCCTTGAACTCCTGGAGAGACCAGATCTTGAGGGGCCTCAAGGATCATGGGAAGGATTTGGAGTTTACTTTTTTTCTTTTGGAAACAGAGTCTCACTTTGTTGCCCAGGCTGGAATGCAGTGGTGCAATTTTGGCTCACTGAAACTTCCACCTCCTGGGTTCAAGCAATTCTCCTACCTCAGCATCTCAAGGAGCTGGGATTACAGGTGCCTGCCACCATGCCCGGCTAATTTTTGTATTTTTAGTAGAGATGGAGTTTAACTATTTTAGCCAGGCTGGTCTCAAACTCCTGACTTCAAATGATCCGCCTGCCTTGGCCTCCCAAAATGTTGGGATTACAGGTGTGAACCACTACACCTGGCCTCCATTTACCAATATATATATTTTTTCTTTTTTTTTTTTGAGACGGAGTTTTGTTCATTGCTGGAGTGCAATGGTGTGATCTTGGCTCACCGCAACCTCCACCTCCCAGGTTCAAGTGATTCTCCTGCCTCAGCCTCCTGAGTACCTGGGATTACAGGCATGCGCCACCACACCCGGCTAATTTTGTATTTTTAGTAGAGACAGTATTTCTCCATGTTGCTCAGGCTGGTCTCGAACTCCTGACCTGAGGCGATCCGCCCGCCTTGGCCTCCTAAAGTGTTAGGATTAAAGGCATGAACCACTGTGCCTGCCTTCCATTTACCAATATTATGGCAGCAACTATAGGTAGTCACCGGGTGGATGGTCCCAGAAGTCATGAAGCCACAGGGCTTCCGATAACGCTGAAGCTTTGTTTTAGCAGGTAATGCCTATTTGTCTTTTTTTTTTTTTTTTGAGACACAGTTTCACTCTTGTTACCCAGGCTGGAGTGCAATGGTGCCATCTTGGCTCACTGTGACTTCCACCTCCCAGGTTCAAGTGATTTTCCTGCCTCAAGTCTCCCAAGTGGCTGGGATTACAGGCATGAGTCACCATGCCCGGCTAATTTTGTTTTTTTGTTTGTTTGTTTTTTGAGACGGAGTCTCGCTCTGTCGCCCAGACTGGAGTGCAGTGGCACGATCTCGGCTCACTGCAAGCTCCGCCTCCCAGGTTCACGCCATTCTCCTGCCTTAGCCTCCCAAGTAGCTGGGACTACAGGTGCCCGCCACCATGCCAGGCTAATTTTTTCTATTTTTTAGTAGAGACGGGGTTTCACTGTGTTAGCCAGGATGGTCTTGATCTCCTGACCTCATGATCCGCCCGCTTCGGCCTCTCAAAGTGCTGGGATTACAGGTGTGAGCCACTGCGCCCAGCCTAATTTTGTATTTTTGGTAGAGACAGGGTTTCTCCATGTTGGTCAGACTGGTATCGAACTCACAACCTCAGGCGATCTGCTGGCCTCGGCCTTCCAAAGTGCTGGGATTACAGGTGTGAGCCACCGTGCCCGGCCTTTTTGTCTTCTTTTAATCTCCTGGAGCCAGGGAGTCCTCCTTTAGCCATTTAAAAGAAATATATTGGCCCAGCACGGTGGCTCATGCCTGTAATCCCAGCATTTTGGGAGGCTGAGGCAGGCGGATCATGAGGTCAGATCGAGACCATCTTGGTTAACACGGTGAAAACCTGTCTCTACTAAAATATATATATATATATATATGAAAAATTAGCCAGGCAGGGTGGCACGCGCCTATAGTCCCAGTTACTTGGGAGACTGAGGCAAGAGAATCCCTTGAACCCAGGAGGCGGAGGTTGCAGTGAGCCAAGATCATGCCACTGCGCTCCAGCCTGGGTGACAGAGCAAGACACTGTCTCAAAACAAAAAAAAAAAACAAAAAACAAGCGGGAATATATTTACTTAGTGGGCCAGGAGAGCTGTCCCAGCTCCACAGAGATTATTCAGTCTGAATTTTTTTTGAGACAGAGTCTTGCTTTGATGCCCAGGCTGGAGTGTAGTGGCTCGATCTTGATCTCAGCTCACCGAGACCTTGATGTCCTGGGCTCAAGTGATCCTGACACCCCAGCCTCCAAATAGCTGGGATTACAGGCACGTGCCACTAAGTCTGGGTAATTTTTTTTTTTTTTGAGACGGAGTCTTGCTGTGTCACCCAGGCTGGAGTGCAGTTTTTTTTTTTTTTTGAGATGGAGTCTCGCTCTGTCGCCCAGGCTGGAGTGCAGTGGCCGGATCTCAGCTCACGGCAAGCTCCGCCTCCCGGGTTTACGCCATTCTCCTGCCTCAGCCTCCCGAGTAGCTGGGACTACAGGCGCCCGCCACCTCGCCCGGCTAGTTTTTTTTGTATTTTTTAGTAGAGACGGGGTTTCACCGTGTTAGCCAGGATGGTCTCGAACTCCTGACCTCGTGATCCGCCCGTCTTGGCCTCCCAAAGTGCTGGGATTACTGGCTTGAGCCACCGCGCCCGGCCTCAAGCGACTCTTGTGCCTCAGCCTCCTTAGTAGCTGGGATTACAGGCGCCCACCACCATGCCTGGCTAATTTTTATTTTATTTTATTTTTTTGTATGAGAAGGAGATTCACTCTTGTTGCCCAGGTTGGAGTGCAATGGCGCGATCTCAACTCACTGCAACCTCCACCTGCTGAGTTCAAGCGATTCTCCTGCCTCAGCCTCCCGAAAAACTGGGATTATAGGCGTGCACCACCACTCCCAGCTAAGTTTTGTATTTTTAGTAGAGACGGGGTTTCACCATGTTGGCCAGGTGGTCTTGAAGTGACCTCAGGTGATCTGCCTGCCTCGGCCTCCCAAAGTGCTGGGATTTATAGGTGTGAGCCACTGCATCTGGCTAATTTTTATATTTTTAGTATAGATGGGATTTCACTATGTTGGCCAGGGTGGTCTTGAACTGACCTCAGGTGATCTGCCTGTCTCAGTTTCCCAAAGGGCTGGGATTACAGGTGTGAGCCACCATGCCCAATTTTTGTATTTTTGTAGAGATGGGGTCTCCTCATGTTGCCCATGCTGGTCTCGAACTCTTGGGCTCAAGTGATCTGCCCACCTAGGCCTCCCAAAGTACTGGGATTACAGGCGTGAGCCACCACGCCCGGCTTTTTTTTTTTTTTTTGAGAGGGAGTCTTGCTCTGTCACCGAGCTGGAGTGCAGTGGTGGGATCTTGGCTCCCTGCAACCTCCACCTCCCAGGTTCAAGTGATTCTCCTGCCTCAGCCTCCCGAGTAGCTGAAATTACAGGTGCCCGCCACCATGCCCGGCTAATTTTTGTATTTTTATAGAGATGGGGTTTCACCATCTTGGCCAGGATAGTCTTGATCTCTCGACCTCGTGATCCACCCGCCTTGGTCTCCCAAAGTGTTGGGATTACAGGCATAAGCCACTGCGCCTGACCTGCTATCCCATTCTTAACACAGTCAAAGATGGCTGGGTAAACTCCAGGAATCACGTCTGTGTATCCAGCTATAAGGAAGGTGGAAGGGGAAGGGGAAGAAAAAGGTACAGGATGCAGGCCAGCTATATTTTAAAGAGGTTCCTGGGCACAGTGGTTTACACCTGTAATCCCAGCACTTTGGGAGGCAGAGGCCAGCGGATCATCACCTAAGGTCAGGAGTTCAAGATCAGCCTTTCCAACAAGGTGAAACGCTGTTTCTACTAAAAATACAAAAACTAGCTGGGTGTGGTGACGGGCACCTGTAATCCCAGCTACTTGGCTGAGGCAGGAGAATCGCTTGGACCTGGGAGGTGGAAGTTGCAGTGAGCCGAGATTGTGCCACTGCACTCTAACCTAGGTGACACAGCAAGACCCCACCTCTCCAAAAAAAAAAAAAAAAAAAAAAAAAAAAAAAAGAGGTTCCTAAGAAACTGACACCTAACACCTCTGCTTACATCACTTGGGGCAGATCTTGTTAGCTGCAATGGATGCAGAGACACGGTGTTTATTCCAGCCTACTATATACCCACCTAAAAGTGGTAGGTTTTAATTCTCAGGAAGAGAATGGGGAAAATGAAACAGTTCTAACATAAATGCCCTGTTTCTATAACTGCCTAATCTGGTCTCTTAGTCTGTAATGCTTGTCAAAACCCTTCCCTGAGTAAATTATAATCATCCTTTAGGCCGGGCGCGGTGGCTCAAGCCTGTAATCCCAGCACTTTGGGAGGCCGAGACGGGCGGATCACGAGGTCAGGAGATCGAGACCATCCTGGCTAACATGGTGAAACCCCGTCTCTACTAAAAATACAAAAACTAGCCGGGCGAGGTGGCGGGCGCCTGTAGTCCCAGCTACTCGGGAGGCTGAGGCAGGAGAATGGCGTAAACCCGGAGGTGGAGCTTGCAGTGAGCTGAGATCCGGCCACTGCACTCCAGTCCGGGCGACAGAGCGAGACTCCGCCTCAAAAAAAAAAAAAAAAAAAAAAAAAAAAAAAAAAAAAAGATCAGTCCAAGTGTCACCTCCAGACCCCTAAAGGTACAAGGAATCATTGCCTTCACTGTTCTCAGGACATTCTGCATGTTCCTCCAGATCTTGAAGCATGGTGTTACTTACATTCCTGTATGCCTACTCTTAGAATGGGCACCAGGGGCCTGCTCCTTCACCAGGACTCAGGCTCACCACTCTCCCTAAACCCCAACCTTATGGATTCTCCTGGAATAATCCTACATATATATATATTTTTGAGACAGAGTCTCTCTCTCTTGCCCAGGCTGAAGTGCAGTGGCACGATCTCAGCTCACTGCAACCTCTGCCTTCCAGGTTCAAGTGATTCTCCTGCCTCAGCCTCCTGAGTAGCTGGAACTACAGGCACGCACCACCACGCCCTGCTAATTATAGGTGTGAGGCACCTCACCCGGCCTAAAAGAACCTGATCTTAATTTTACTCCTGTGGCCTCTGGCAGCCTTCCCTCCTTCTTAGGCTTTTTTCGCTTGCCTGCATTGATCATCTGTACAATCACTTGTCCCATTAACTTAGAGGACAGGGAACAGGAAAGAGTTGGGGCTGATCTTGAGCCCAGAAGGTGGCAAATTTTCCCCAGAGGGCAATGCAGACCTTTCCCAGCCCCAGGCTGAAGCTGAGTCCTTTTTTCCAGCGGACACACAAGATGCTCCCAAAGAAAAGATGATTATGCTGGGAGTCTGTGTGCAAACTGGCATGCAATTAAAACTTCTGGCCAGGCGCGGGGGCACACGCCTGTAATCCCAGCACTTTGGGAGGCCAAGGTGGGTGGATCACGAGGTCAGGAGTTCAAGACCAGCCTGGCCAACATGGTGAAACCCTGTCTCTACTAAAAATACAAAAATTAGCCGGGTGTGGTGGCATGGGCCTGTAGTCCCAGCCACTCGGGAGACTGAGGTAGGAGAATCACTTGAATCCGGGAGGCGGAGGCTGCAGAGAGCCGAGATCACCCCACTGCACACCAGCCCGGGCAACAGGGTAAGACTTTGTCTCAAAAATAAATAAATAAATAAATAAATAAAATAAATACATAAATAAAACCTTCTGAGCCAGTTTTTTCCATATTGCTCCACTCCTAAAATCCCTTGGTACCTCCCTAGGGCTTCAGGGTAAGTCCTGACATCATGGTCCTTTGTGATCTGACCCTCGCCCATGTCTCCCACCTCAGTTCCCACATTTCCCCCATGTCTAAGGCAGCAGCTACACTTGACTGCAGTTCCCTGAGTGCCAGGCTCTCAGGCCTCTGAACTCTCATATGTGCTGTTGGCTTTGCTTGATATGCAGTTTCCTGCTCGGTATTCAAGACTGGCTGTGGAAGATACCTCCTCTAGGAATCCTTCCTTGATACCCTCAGGCAGAACTGGGGCCCCTGTGTGTCCTCCCAAGGCCCTCTGAACACCTCCATGTCAGTGACCTCATCATTACACTGTACTGGTCAATCTTGCACTAGGCTAAGCAACCTGAAGGCCAGTAGCACTTCTCTCATTGGTATCCTTAGCTTTGGGCACACACTAGGCACTCAATAAATGAGTCCTGATTGAGGCTCCTGAGTACTGGGTACAGAGGGCCAGGTGATAAGGGAGACACCCTGAAGCCTCTGTTCTTTGCTTTGAGCAAATGAATCGTGAAGCAAATACCAACATGTCATATGTCAAGCTCTTCTCTCAGCCTGAATAAAGCTCACTCATTTGTCAGGGCCCACCTTCAAACTTCACAGAAGCATACCCCTGACCCTGGGGCCTAGGGCAAGATCTTCATTCTGCTCTTACAGCACCCCACGTATCTTCTTCACAGCATTAGTCACTATGGTAATTACTGTGAGACTGTTTAATGCAGGGTTTATCAATGACCTCATGAACATTGAACATTTGGGAGCTGATTTTTTTTTTTTTTTGAGATAGGGTCTTGCTCTGGAGTGCAGTGGCATGATCATGGCTCACCGCAGTCTAGACCTTCCAGGCTCAGGTGATCCTCCCACCTCAGCCTCCTGAGTAGCTGGGACTACAGGTGCACAGCACCACGGCTGGCTAATGTTTGTATTTTTTGTAGAGATGGTGTTTCACCATGTTGCCTAGGCTGACCTTGAACTCCTGGGCTCAAGTGATCTGCTTGCCTTGGCTACCCAAAGTACTGGTATTACAGGTGTGAGCCACCGCGCCAGGCCTTAGGTAATTCTTTGTTGCAGGAGGCTGTTGTGTGTCCTGTGGTGGGTTTAACAGCAGTACTCACTCTGCCTGCTAGATGCCAGTAGCAACCTCCTCCCCAAGCTGTGACTGCCAGAAATATTCCCAGACGTCGTCATATGTCTCCTGGGGGTAAAACTGCCTCTGGTTGAGAACCACTGGTATATTGTCTATGTCTCCAGTTAGAACGGCAGTTCCATGAGAATGGAGACCCCACGTCCTCATTCCTCAGGGCTCTGATGACCTCAGCCTGGCACTGACTCTTCCGTACAGCTGATCCTCCCGAAGCCCTGGACCGGGCCGCACACTCCTGAGAAGCACAGCAAAGCACTTGTTCTACAGGACCCTCCTCTGTGGGCTTGTGCAGCTTGAAGCCAGGGATGGTGGCCTACTGGTCTTTGCCCTGGCAGTGCCCACCCAGGCTTTGCTTTCAGGGTGGTCAGAAAATGATTACTGGGGGAACACGTGACAGAAAAGCAGGAAGGGGGCCTCTTGGTGCTGTGAGCTGACCAGTGCAGAGTGACGGTCCTTCTTGACAGGGATGACTTCTACTTTTTGGAAGGGAGAGTTCAGACTTTATTAGATACCTTAAGGCTGGCCCTGGGGAAAACCACGGCTGGCTTCACCATCCTCCTAATAGGAAGAGGCAGTGAGGAGAGCAGTAGTCTGGGGAAGGTGGGAACCCCGACTGAGGGGCCTGCACCCAGCCCCTCAGATCCGCCTCCCCTCCCACGTCACTCCGGCTCTTTTGGGATGATCACATGGTGAGAATCTGCTTTGAAGACATGAAGGGCTTCATGGAGGCTTCCAAAGCAGACTGGTAGTCCTGCAGCGGGACCTGGGAGCAGGCAGGGGCTGTGAGTTGGCCTCGGCGGATGAGATCGCACAGTGTGAGGATCAGCTCCTTGAACTGGTCTGTGGGAGGTTGGAGGAAATCAGACAGGGGAACAGCAGCTGGAGATTGGTGAGATGTGGCATGGGGCTGCCCTATGGACAGGAGCTGGCACCGAGCTCCAATAAAGCCTTGAGTCCTGGCTGTGCCAAGGATAGGGGTAGCTGTGGAGGCAGCCCGGTCCCTGCCTGTCTTCAGGACAGTGAGGTCCAGGTGGGGAGAGAGGAACATAGGAGTGGCTCTAGGGTCTGAGGGGCGGCAGGCAGAGACCACTCTTCAGAGTGGTGATTAAGATGGCACAGACTCACAGAACCTAGCCGCAGTGGAGCCAGGAGCACTGAATGGCGGGAGGAGAAGGATGGCGGAGGCAGGGAGGCCAGAGGAGGCCTGGGGAGGGAGTGGGTGTGCCTGGGATGCCAAGTGATGTGGAATAGTCGAGCTCTGCTCAGGAAAAGGAGCTCTCCCTGAGAGCCCAGGACTCCCTTAGAACCCCACGACCTGAGGCCACGCACATCCCCTCCCTGGGCCTGCCTCCTGTGAAGGATCCTGTATGGTACAGGAAGTTGAGCAGTGAAGGCCTTGGCGAAGAAGTGTTTTCCCACAGACATACATTCATTCAACCTTCAAATCTAGTCATATCTACTGGTTAAAACACTTTAGTGGCTCCTCAGGTGCCTTTAAGAGTGAGTCTTGGCTGGGCGCAGTAACTCATGCCTATAATCCCAGCACTCTGGGAGGCTGAGGTGGGTGGATCCCTTGAGCCCAGGAGTTTGAGACCAGTCTGGGCAACATGATGAAACCCCATCTCGAAAAAAAAAAAACAAAAAAAAAGAAGAAGAGAAAAAAAAGAAACCCCATCTCTACTTAAAATACAAAAACTAGCTGGACATGGTGGCATGTGCCTGTGGTCCTAGCTACTTGGGAGGCTGAGGTGGGAGGATCACCTGAGCCGAGGAGGTTGAGGCTGCAGTGAGCTGTGAACACACCACTGCACTCCAGCCAGGGCAACAGAGCGATACCTTGCCTCAAAACAAATAACCCCCCAAAACAGCAAAAAACCCCCAGTGAGTCTGAATGCCTTAATCAGGTTTATAAGGCCTTTTGTAACCTGGTCACAACCCACTCACCCAATTTCTCAGCCCCAGCTCAGATCTAGTACTCCAGGTCGCTCGGAAGCACTTTCAGTGCCCCGTTGCACATGTGATTTTCGATTTTTTCTGCCTGAAACACTGTACTCACGCCACCACCTTCCTCCCCTTCACTTGGATAATCCCATGTTATTCTTCATCCTGAGTTTGGAGATCCCACTCTAGGGAGCCAGTCCTCCAGGAGATGAACAGGAGATGATCTGTTCACATCCTGGCTGCATCCCTCCCCGTGGGGAGGTGACTTTGGGCATACTACTTAATCACTCTGAACCTCGATTTCCTCCTCTGTCAAACACGGCTAACAAGAGTTTAAACTTATGAATTTAAACTGAGGCAGAGATTAAGTAACTTGCCCAGGGTCCCACCACTGTCTAGGCAGAACCTCTACCCAGTAGTGTGGAAGCAGATTTGAACCCAGGCAGGCTGGCTCCAGAGTCTATTCTCTCTACTTCGCTATCCATCTTTCCCCACTGTCAGCTCTTCAGGATGGGGGCAGTGTCTGTTTTGTTCTGTGCCCCTAAGACTAACCTAGTTTAGTCCAATAACTATTTGCTGACTGTAGCTGGCCTAAGGCTATTCTCTTTGATCTTTCTGTGGGGCTGGGGACCCAATCACCCCTCCAGGGCTCAGTAGCTGGTCATTTCTGCTGCCATTTTTAGGCACCGCCCTCATCTGTGACTCCTTGCACTGGACCGTGCACTCACCTGGACTGTGGTCCTTCTTCCACTGGGACAACCAAAAGCCCCGAAGTTTGAGATCCTTAAAAATGAGCAGGCTCTGCAGACACAGGAAGGACATGCTGGGCTCTGAGGGCAAGAACTTCAGGCGTCGCTTAAGGGTACAGACTCCCCTCCAGGGACAGGGCATTGCCTAAGTTAAGACAGCTGTCGTGCCAGGGGATGTGGCCAGGCTGAGGTGTCCGGCCCGGCTCCAGGCATGCCTCCCTCCGACCCAGCTTACCACAGAGGCTATGACGGGCTGCTTGGCCATCCCCCCATAGGTTACCATGGTTCCTCCACGCCTAAAGAGTCCAAAGAGAACAAAGACTGGGTGCAAAGCAGAGACAGAGCCCTTCCTGAACATGGTGCTTCTACTTCAACCCTGGTTCCTAAATCCTGCTCTCAGAATCTCTGGGGAAGGTTGAAAAATACAGATTCCACCTGGGTGCAGTGGCTCATGCCTATAATTCCAGCACTTTGGGAGGCTGAGGCAGGTGGATCACTTGAGCCCAGGAGTTCAAGACCAGCTTGGGCAACAAAAGGAGAACCCATCTCTACAAAAAAAGTACAAAAAATTAGCCAGGCAAGGTGGCATGCCTGTGATCTCAGCTTCTTGGGAGGCTGAGGTGGGAGAATCACTTGAGGGCATGAAATTGAGGCTGCAGTGAGCCCTGATCACACTACTGCACCCTAGACTGGGCAGCAGAGTGAGACTCTATCTCAGTAAATAAATAAATAAATAAATAAATAAATAAATGCATGCATGCTGGGGATAGCAGCTCACACCTGTAATACCAGCGCTTTGGGAGGCCAAGGTGGGAGGATTGCCTGAGCCCAGGAGTTTGAGACCAGCCTGGGCAACATAGTGAGACCCTGTGTCTACAAATAATAATAAAAAAAATCAGCTGCACATGGTGGTACATGTCTGTGGTCCCACTCAGGAGGCTGAGGTGGGAGGACCACTTGAGACTGGGAGGTTGAGGCTGCAGTGAGCTGAGATTGCACTGCTGCACCCCAACCTAGGCAACACAGTGAGACCGTCTGAATATAAAACAAAACAACAAAGAAACCAGATTCCTAGGTCCAATCCCAGACCCAGTGAATCAGGAGACAAGAATGTATATTAAACACACACACACACACACACACACCCCATCTGGATGACTTGGATGTTTAGCCAGGGTTGGGAATCCACTGATCTAACCCAATCAGTCAGGTTTTGATTAAGTGCTGAAAAGAAACTTGCTCTCCCCAGATGAGCTCGAGGCCTGAGTTCAGCCTTGGCTCTGCTCTCACTACAGGTGTCCGACCTTGGGTGATGCAGTGAAAATGGCCCAGACCTCATCTCTTCATCTGTCAATGCTCATTCTAAGAATCAATGTGAGGAAACAGCTCTACAGATATCTACAGATAAGGAGTGATGTGGATGGTGGAAGGAACAATGACAAGCGTCCTCTCACTGCAGGAGGTGCCTTCTCAGTACCTACTGTCTGACACTCACACCCCGACATCAGCTGACATACAGGAGTGAAGCTAATATAATTTCTAAGTGAATAAGCCTGGAGTTCACATGCTTGACTTAACCTGTGTTCCCCTCCCCACTCCCTGGCTCTTCTAGGAGTCTGTTGATCAAGGATGACCTCAAGCACATTTGGGGACAACACAAGGTAGACTTTGAAAACTACCGAATGGAAGGAGCTGCTGTCCTAGGGCAGGTACCTCTGTCCCTGAGGCTGCTGGGTAGTTTGGTCTTAAGTGCCCCTCGACTGCCACCTGCTGTAGAAAGTAGCTCCTGGGAGCCAAGCCCTCTCTCCTCTGTATCCCTGCCGCACTTGGTCTATCCAGACTAGTAACTAACACTTACCAGGCTTCTACTATGTGCCAGGCACAGTTCTAAGCATTTTGCATGTACTGCCTCAGGGAATCCTCATAACAACCTTGTTTTAGAGACGAGAAAGCTGAAGCCCATCCATCACTTGTACAGCAATTTGTATATCACCCAGTGTCCTTTAGACCAGTGGTCCCTAACCTTGTTAGCACCAGGACCAGTTTCATGGAAGACAATTTTTCCATGGACTGGAGGAGGAAAGATGGTTTTGGGATGAAACTGTTCCACCTCAGATCCTCAGGCATTAGATTCTCATAAGGAGCACGGGACCTGGATCCCTTGCATGCGTGGTTCACAACAGGGTTCACAGGCCTATGAGAATCGAATGTTGCCGCTGATCTGTCAGGAGGCAGAGCTCAGGGAGTCATGCTCGTTCACCCACCACTCACCTCCTGCTGTGTGACCTGGTTCCTAACAGGCCACGAACTGGCACTGGTTTGAGACGTGGGGGCCCCTGTGTTAGATTACCCTTCAGAGGCAGAGGGTTTATAAAACCCCCATTTTAAAGATGAAGAGACGGAGGCCTGGATTGCTTTTCACGTATTGCCTAACTTTCCATAGGCCCACAGCTAGTAAGTCACAGACAGAGCTGGGGCTTGAACCCAGTCATTCTGACTCCAGTGCCTACACTCATAACCACTGCACAACGCTTCCTCCTGCAATGACATTGGGATTGAGGTCTGCCACAGGGGCGTCAGGTGTAGGGCTGAAGCGGCGTGCTCAAATGTGGGGTCAAGCCTGGCTCTCCTGCTGACTAGACTTTGGGCCAGGTACTTGACCTCTTTGAGCCTTGTTTTTTTTTTTTTTGAGACACAGTCTGTCACTGAAGCCCAGGTTGGAGTGCAATGACATGATCTTGGCTCACTGCAACCTCCACCTACTGGGTTCAAGCGATTTTCCTGCCTTAGCCTCCCAAGTAGCTGGGATTACAGGTGCCTACCACCATGCCTGGCTAATTTTTGTAGTTTTAGTAGAGACGAGGTTTCACCATGTTGGCCAGGCTGGTCTCGAATTCTTGACCTCAGGTGATCCACTTGCTTCGGCCTCCCAAAGGGCTAGGTTTACATGCATGAGCCACCGCACCCGGCCTGGGCCTCATTTTTGAAAAGTATAAAACAGAGATTAGAACTGCACCCCCTGTCTAGGTGGTTGTGGGAGAGGTAAGTCAAGCACTGCACAGTCTGGTACACGATGAATACTCGCCACAGCGCTCTGGCCACGTGACTCACCTGCTCATCTAGCCTGTGAGATCTCAGAGGGCGCATCAGTGCCACGGCCCTCTCTGTGCCTGGTTGCTAGTAAGTGCTTAGCAAGTATGTGCTAGCTGAATCCGTGCTACTGAGGGGGTTCCTGCTTTAGTTAGGAAGTGTCTTTTTACGCACACTCTAGCTCAAGAAGCTTATTTTATTTATTTATTTATTTTTGAGACGGAGTCTCCCTCTGTTGCCCAGGCTGGAGTGCAGTGGCGCGATCTCGGCCCACTGCAAGCTCCACCTCCTGGGTTCACGACATTCTCCTGCCTCAGCCTCCCCAGTAGCTGGGACTACAGGTGCCCACCACCATGCCCAGCTAATTTTTTGTATTTTTAGCAGAGACGGGGTTTTACTGTGTTAGTCAGGACGGTCTCAATCTCCTGACCTCATGATCAGCCCACCTCGGCCTCCCAAAGTGCTGGGATTACAGGCGTGAGCCATCGTGCCCGGCCTAGAAGCTTATATTAAAGGAAAGAAGAATGGAAGGACATGCATTAATATTGTCAACAAGGCTTATCCCCCTTGGTGGTGGGGTGATAGGTAACTTTTATTTCTTTTTTGAGATGGAATCTCCCTCTGTCACCCAGGCTGGAGTAGAATGATCTCAGCTCACTGCAACCTCCACCTCCTGGATTCAAATGATTCTTGTGCCTTAGCCTCCCGACTAGCTGGGATTACAGGTGCCTGCCACCACACCCAGCTAGTTTTTTTGTATTTTTAGTAGGGATGGAGTTTCGCCATGTTGGCCAGGCTGGTCTTAAACTCCTGACCTCAAGTGATCTGCTCGTCTTTTTGGGATTTTATAAGCATGAACCACCATGCCTGGCCAGGTAACTTAAAAAAAAAAATCAAATTTTTTTTTGTAGTGATCGGGTCTCGCTGTGTTACCCAGGCTGGTCTCGAACTCCTGGCCTCAAGTGATGCTTTCTCCTTGGCCTCCCAAAGTACTGGGATAATAGGCATGAGCCACAGTCCCAGCCAACAGGAAACTTTTATGCTTAAGTTTTCCTTTGCACTTTTACATGTTTTCAAAATGTTTTGTAATAAGCATAATGTTCCCTTTAAAATTAGAATCTATTTTAAAAGGTAGTACAAATTTGGAAGGTTAAATAAGCCAGGACTAAGTGATTTTTTCAGACATCCCTAGGTTATAAATCCTTGACTATTCCTCTCTGGCAGACAGCTTAGCAGTCTACTTCTGGGGTCCCTTGGAAAAATAAAGCTGGATAGGCCTTTTGGTCATCTACAAAGGAGGAGGCTGAGAAAGCAGTGCCCAAATAGCTGGATGACTTTGGTCCTAGTTTCCACTCAACATTGTGCTGACCTGGTCTTGGCTTGAACTGGCCACTGGGACTCGGTCACTTGATGGTCCTCCCAGCTAAAGACCTGGAGAGCTCCGGCGAGCTGGACCTGCAGGCCCAAGGGACTTACGCTAACTGCCGCAGCAGCTCTGTGGAGCTTTTCCCACCGACACAGTTGAGAGCAAGCCGTGGCTGGGGCATGTCCTGGAAAGCAATAGAAGTGCAGTGAGGGAGCAACCCCCCTCTACATGTGGGGTATGAAGCTTGCCCAAGTGCTGTGTTAGAAGGAGGGAGTAAATAAAATGAGATGTTTATGCCTTTGTTTGCGTACACGCATGTGTGTATGTGTTTATGCCTTTGAACTCACCTTTTTCTCTGCTTAGGAAGGGTCTTTTCTTCCTTTTTTCTTTTCCTTCCTAAGACAGGGTCTCGCTCTGTTACCCAGGCTGGAGTGCAGTGGTGCAATCGTGGCTCACTGCTACCTCACCCTCCCAGGCTCAAGCAATCCTCCCACCTCAGCCTCCCGAGTAGCTGGAACTGCAGATGTGTATCATGATGCCCAGATAATTAAAAATGTTTTTGTAGAGACAGAGGTCTCACTATGTTGCTCAGGCTAGTCTCAAACTCTCAGACTCAAGCAATCCGCCTGCCTTGGCCTCCCAAAGTGTTGGGATTACAGGCATGACCCACCTCATCTGGCCAAGGGCCTTTTCTGTAGCAACTTAATCCTGTTGTCCATTTTAGGACCTGGCAGAACTCACCTTCTCTGGGAAAGAATAGGCAGAGGGCATCTGCATGCAGTTTGGTGGGCTTCGGCTCCCTGTGTGCTCCCCTTTTCAGTCCTTGTGATTCAGCTAGTATTATATATGCTGATCTACTGCCTCAGAAATGTTTGCAAGAAGCGCACGCTCTCGAGTGTGTGTCTTTGGTTCCTCCAGATGGTTCAGTAAAAAGGGGCTGGGGGTCTGGTCACTTACTAGGCATGTTGTGGGGTGGAGGTTCTGGAAGGTTAAGAGGCTTTAAGTTCAGAGAGACTGAGGCCAGCTGTGATCCTCCCCCTTATAAACTGCATGATTTTGGTTAAGCACTTCCTCTTTTCTGAGTAAAACAGATAGCAGTTCCTTTGAATAGCTTTTGTGGAAATTATCAGATAAAATCAAGGCAGGTAGTTGGGAAAGGTTACTTCTTTCCTTTCTCTTTCTGTGTCTCTGTTTCCTCAGGTCCTCTCCTGCCAGTTCTTAGAGTCACACATGTGGGCTGACGTGGCCCACCACAAATGTTTAAAACTGCAAGTCACACTGGGTTTCCTAAACTCTGTCTGTTTCTCGTGCCTCCCTCCCAGCATCTGGGCACTTAATGCATGCTGCTTGCCACCTGGCTGGGAGAACGGGCTTTAACCAACCAAGAAGAGGCAAAGGGAGGTTTCCAGAGAGGAACAATGGTGCCAGTCCCCAGCTTCTCTAATGCATGTCAACTTTCTTCAGGGAGATGTGCGTGGACTGGAGGAGCAGTGTCCCTCTTACTAGGTACCTTAAAGAAGTTTTTCATTTCGGGCCTTCTTAGCTTCTCTTCTGTGATGACATGCTCAGCCCCCAGACTCTTCAGTCTGTCACTCAGCTTCTGGATATCAGGTCTGGAAACCAAATATAGTTCCCTGGTCACATCTGCTGGCTTTTTCCACCAAAGTCTCCCAGGACCCCTCTGCCACAGCTGGGAGAACCATGCTTCTTTTTGCAGGAAGCTGGGGTTAGGTTTAAGCCAGGCTTGAGCAGGGAACAGCCACCTAATTTCATCTGGCTTCAATAGCTCTTGGCTGTCTCCTCACTGGAAATAGAGTGAGACTGGGTGGTTTCCACAGGCCCTGACAGCTCAATAGTGCTAGAAGCCATCTGTGCCCAGGAAGAAGTCACTTAACTTCCTGATTTCTTCTACTGAAAAGACAAACTCCACTTCCCCCTCTTTTCAAGGGCCCTTCAGAGTGTTGTGCACACACACTCTAGCCCGGGAGTGGTCCTGGGTCTCTTTGGTTAAGGCAAACAGAATGATTTTTGTTAGTACAAGTGAGGAACTGAAGCTGGTGTCAATTATACTAAGACTGGGCTTCCATGACAGCCACAGCCACATTCATGAACACTGAGGCTTAGAGAAACTGGACGATATGATGGAAAGAGAGTGAGGACACCGAGTCTGTTACTGACTTGCTGTGTCTTCCAGGGCAAGCTGCTCTCTAAAATTTCAGTTTCCTCATCTGTAAAAGACAGATGACAAACCTGCCTCTGTCTCCTTCCTGTCTGTATTTAGTGCACTTCCAAGTACCACACAAAAGCAAGGGTAAAGGGGCCTTGGGTTAGACAGTTCACAGAAAGAATAATACATCTCAAAACATTCCCAAATATGAACTGGGGTTTTGAAAACATGAGGTTATCACAAGCCAAGAGTCTCAGAAAGTCTTAGCTGTTCAGTAAGGGCAGTCTCCACCTCCTTCCTGCCCTCTCTTTACATTTCAGATTCACTCATCCTATCGCCAAAACTCAGCTGGACTTCATTTCTTAGGGCTGACTCATCTGTTTCAGCCACCAACTCCGTTAGTGACACCTAAGGCCAGTTTATGCTTATGCAAGGGCGCCCTCTGGTGTACAAGTGGGCACCGCAGGGATGGGAGGTGGGAAAGGCTGAAGTTGTGGTCTGGGATGAAGCCTCCTCCCCACGCACCTGTCTCGGACCACATTGATGGTTCTTAGGCCCAGGGCTGCGGCGATCTGGATGACTGCTTGCCCCACTCCGCTGTTGGATGCATTCTGGATGACAGAATCCCCTGTGGAGCCAGGAAGAGAACCAAATCAAGCCCTGTATAGATCTGCAATAGGTCAAAGGCTTCCAGCTGGGGATCCTACTATAGGCAAGGGAGTCCTCAGGCTCAACAGGGACCCAGAACCTGGCTGCTGAGTCTTCTCAGAGCTTACATTGTTTCTCACTGTTTCCCTAATGCTTCCTAAACTTCCACAACACTCACGATGCCTCCCAGGACTTGGTAATTCAGCATCTGCACTGGACATAATTTAGACCCTGCCCTGCTATGGAAAAGATTTTATAGCCTTCATAATCCTCCCAACTTTTATGTCCTCAGGTCTTTGCTTAGGTTATTTCCTTGGTTTGCAATGTTTCCCTCCTTCTCTCTTCCTTCCTATTGAAATCCTGTAGATCCTTTGAAGTGCAGCTCAAGTGCAGCCTTCGTGAAGCCTTCCTGGATTGTTCCCTCTATGTGCTCCCACAGTGCTGGTCTGCCCCGTCTTAGTCTTACACTTTGTTGTATATAGGTCCATTTCTATGAAAAGCTTGTAGCTTCTTGAGAGGGAAGGACCATGCCCTATTCCCCTCCGCAGTGTTTAATAAAGGCGTACTGCCTTGAAATGGGATTAGAGCTGTGCTGGAGAAATTGGCAGCCCCTGAAACAGGGTCCTACAGTTTTATGGCAAAGCCCAGGTTTAGCTTTGGACCTGGCCACTGGGGAAGGCAGTGTGGCATGCTGGGAAAAATGTGGGCTCTAGAATGAGACGGACCTGGGCATGAGTCTCAGTTTCACCAATGATTGTAACTAAACAGACAGGGCAAGTTATGACCTCTGTGAACTTCAGTTTCCTTCCCTTAAAATGTAATCCCAGCTACTAGGGAGGCTGAGGCAGGAGAATCGCTTGAACCCGGGAGGCGGAGGTTGCCGTGAGCCAAGATCATGCCACTGTACTCCAGCCTGGGCGACAGAGCAAGACTCTCTGTATGAAAAAAAAAAAAAGTGCCCCTGATTAGAGTCAAATGCATCGTGTCTGGGAAAGTGCTTTGTTGACTTTGAAATGCTTTCTGGTTTTTGAGAGACAGCAGGGATCTGTCACACAATAGGCTGAAACTAGAGATAGAGGACTTCCTGGAAGAAGAATGCCCACCCTCCTTCACCAGGGGTCAATGTACAGGTTGTCACCCACTAGTGGATCATGAATCAATCTAGTTGGCTATAAGCAGCATTTTTTTAAAGTTAAAATTGAGAGGAGAATAAAAAATAACAGAGTATGTCACACATAGTAAGGGTATTTCACGAAACTTTGGTTTCCATTATATATATATATATCCCTATTTGTATAAACTGATCACAATGTAAAATGTAATTCTCACCATTTGTCAAGATCCTAAGTTTACTCAACAGTTCTGGCCACATCAGCCTTGAGGCAGGAAAGTGGAGAGGTGCACAGTGGGTACTGAGGGTGGGCAGTGTCGAAATGCCTAGATCTGTTACCACAGCTGCAGCCCAAATGGGAGGTGGCTTTAGGGCATGGGATGCAGGCAAACAAAGCGTCTGCTGCACTAGGACTCCAGCAAAGGTCCCTGGTCACAGCCACTGTTTTTCTCTACCAAACGCTCCCAGGACTCCTCTGCCATAGTTGTGAGAATCCTGTATTTCTCTTTGTGGGAACTGGCATCGGCTTTCAGCCAGGCCTTGGACAGTGGCTGGGCACCATGTTTCATCACACTCCAACAGCTCTGGGCCTCAGTTTCCTCACTGGCATGAGAGGTGGCTTGGGTGAGTTCTATAGCCACTGCGCCTCACAGATGAGCAAGGTGTGCAGAGGCAGCCCAGGAAGTTAATGCCCTTAGGGTGACTCTTAAACAATGGGGTATGAGAATTAGTGGAAAACTCATCATTCAAGGGTTAGTTTTTCTTTTTTGAGATGGGTCTTGTTCTGTTGCCCAGGCTGGAGTGCAGCGGCACAATCTCGGCTCACTGCAACCTCTGCCTCCCAGGTTCAAGCGATTCTCCTGCCTCAGCCTCCTGAGGAGCTGGGATCACAGGCGCCGCCACCATGCCCGGCCTTAAGGGTTAATTCTGCGGTGGGTTCTATGAGAGTCTTCAGAGGGCCCCCAGCAAGACTGAGCAGGCCAGTGGGGGGCGTGGCTCACGCCTGTAATCCCAGCACTTTGGGAGACTGAGGTGGGCGGATCACAAGGTCAGGAGCTTAAGACGAGCCTGGCCAACGTGGTGAAACCCTGTTTCTACTAAAACTTCAAAAATTAGCCGGGTGTGGTGGCAGGGGCCTATAGTCCCTCGAAACCGGGAGGCGGAGGTTGCAGTGAGCCCGTGCCACGGCACTCCAGCCTGGGCGACAGAGTGAGATTCCGTCTCAAAAAAACAGCCCGAGCAGTAGTTGCCCATAGCGGTAACCGGGCTTCCTGGGCTTTGCCTCCATCTCGGTCTCACTCTCCCCACTCCCCTCACTTCTGCTTCCGAAACAAACTGTCTGCACCCAGTCCTGGTCTTCGGCTCCGCTTTCAGGGGAACCCAAATAAAACGCTTGGCTTTGTCATTTA
Source organism: Trachypithecus francoisi (assembly GCF_009764315.1). Lineage (NCBI taxonomy): Eukaryota > Metazoa > Chordata > Mammalia > Primates > Cercopithecidae > Trachypithecus > Trachypithecus francoisi. The sequence continues at coordinate 95,531,613 of NW_022681457.1, read as the reverse complement.
CTTGCTGGCTGATCTCCTGCCAATAGTTTACCTTTCTGGACCTCAGTTTTCCCATTTATGAAAGGGAAGATGAATAAAAGCAGTGGACAGTCTCTGCACTGTATGCCCAGCACTGTGTGAAGTGTTATGCTGTAGTGTTTCACCCTCCACGTTCTTTAGTCTCCATTTTACAGAAGAAAAATCTGATGATTTGAGAGGCGAATTCACAGTCAGGGAAAGGTGAAGCCTGGGGTCAGACCCAGGTTATCTGCCCAAAGCTTGAGCTCTTAACCAATGATGGTACCAACCTCACTGCAACACTTTGAAGATTTAATGCACTCAATGGGGATAATGCCTGTCAAGGCACTTCTGTGAACTGGAAAGTGCTATGTAAACGCTGAGTGGAATTATTAACACTAAGTTCAGCGTTTTACTGAAAACACAGGGACTGTGTCTATCTTGTCTGGCTTTGTATCCCAGAGCTTAACACAGCTCAACACATTTTTGCTGAATGACAGAATTCAATCCCAAGCTCTAGGGAATGTGACCCTGCAGCAGTTTTCGAGAGTGTACTCCTCGTGAGGTTTCAGCATGCTTCCTAGAAACCAAGCTAACATCTTTCTACATGAAAGCAACAACATTCACCCAGGTGGGAGGTCCATCACCCTGCCAAAACCTCCACCTTGCAAGTTCTCCTGGCCTTGGGGTCAGGATGTGAGTGGCACCCTAGTTGGGAGACCCTGGCCTGCTCCCCCAACTCCGGGTTCCTACCTGGCTGCAGTTGCTCGAAGTCCATCAACATCCTGTAGGCTGTGCAGGGATTGACACCCAGGGTGGCAGCGCTCTGAAGAGGGATGTCACTCGGAACTTGGATCAGTGCTTCCTCGCTGAACACAGCCTCGGTCCGCCAGGTTCCTGAGTCAGAGGATGAGACCAGGATGATAAGGAAGGAGCCCTGTGCACATTCAACCCCACCTCACTCTCCTTGGCCAATGAGCAGCCAGGATAATGGAGAGCATCCACTGGAAGCATCCAGGATAGCATCCAGGATGTTTAGAAAAAGAAGAAAATCTGGATGTTCCTCTGAATGTCTGAATCCTCATGATAATTATGCAAAATAGATTGTTATTTTATTTTATTTATTTATTTTTTTTAGAGACAGAGTCTCTGTCTGTAGCCCAGGCTAGAGTACAGTGGCGAGATCTCGGCTCACTGCAACTTCCGCCTCCTGGGTTCAAGTGATTCTCATGCCGCAGCCCCCTGAGTCGCTGGGATTACAGGCATGCACTACCATATATGGCTTATTTATTTTTAGTAGAGACAGAGCTTTGCCTTGTTGCTCAGGCTGGTCTTGAACCTCTGGTCTCAGGTGATTCGCCTGTATCAGCTTCCCAAAGTGCTGGGATTACACACTGCGCCCGACCCATATTAGATAGTTATTCTTATCTTAAACATGTAGTAAAAATGGGGTGTGGTGGCTCATGCCTATAATCTCAGCACTTTGGGAGGCAAGGTGGGAGGACTGCTTGAGGCCAGGAGCTCAAGACCAGCTGAGGTAACATAGTGAGACCTTGTCTCTCCAAAAAAAAAAAAAAAAATTAGCTGGGTATAATGCAGTCCCAGCTTCTCATGAGGCTGAGGTGGGAGGATTGCTTGAGTCCAGGAATTTAAGGACACAGTGAGCTATGACTGCGTGACTGCACTCCAGCCTGGGTGACACAGCAAGACCCTGTCTCAAAAAAACCCAAAAACCAAAAAACAAACCAAAACAAAAAATGCCAAATACTGTTGTAAGGGCAACTCAGGGAGGTTGCTTCTCTGAGTTACCATCAGATTTAGCTCATGTCACCGTGCAGGGAGTTAATGACCTCAAACTGCTGCAATCTAAGGGTAAGACAGTAGTAATATTACCAGTAGGGCAGGAGAAGCTGAGAAAGCCCCCTTTTTTCCTACACAGTCCTCATTCTTCTCATCCAGAGCAAGCTGACTCAGGTGGTTTTTTTTTTTTTTTTTTTTTTGAGACAAAGTCTCACTCTTGTTCCCCAGGCTGGAGTGCAATGGTGCAATCTCAGCTCACTGCAGCCTCTGCCTCCTGGGTTCAAGCGATTCTCCTGCCTTAGCCTCCCGAGTAGCTGGGATTACAGGCACCCGCCACCATACCCGCTAATTTTTGTATTTTTAGTAGAGATGGGGTTTCATCATGTTGGCCAGGCTGGTCTCAAACTCCTGACCTCAGCTGATCCGCCCACCTCGGCCTCCCAGAGTGTTGGGATTACAGGCATGAGCTACCACACCCGGCCTGACTCAAGTGATTTTAGGGAACAAAGCATAAAAGTAGAAGTCAAGAGCACAGATGCCAAACCTGGTTTTGCTATTCCACTGGTTTGAGAAAATTCCTGTCACTGAGTTTCAGTTACTCTAATGTGTAAATGGCACAGGCAAGAACAGCCTGACTTGCCTCCTCCAGGAGCTACTGTAGAAATCAAATGAGATAAGGAAATGAAAAATTCTATAAGCTGGAAAGAAATGAGCATCAACTCCCAGCCCACATTCCAGTTCCAGACAAAAGAATTCTAGAATGTCAGTACTGAGAAGGCCCTTATCGAGCATCAACTTTGAACCCCTCATGCAACAGGAGAGGAAATGAGGAAGTCACTTGCCCAAAGCCCCCTGGCTTATCTAGGCAGAGTTAGAGCTGGAACCAGGGTATCTGGGCTGCCTTCCTTCCATCTACAGATATTTATCTTGCACCCAGGCACTTGAACACAGACACGTTCCCTGCTTTCATTCTAGTGGAGTTGAACAGGTGAAAAAAAGCAGATATGATAATGATAAATTATAAAGAGACAGTAACAGCAAGGGAATTACTTTAGATGTGAGTCAAGGATACTTCTCTGAGGAGGTGACAGGCTAAGAGTGACTCAGAGCACACAAAAAACATCTTAGGCAGGGGACGCAGCAGATGCAGAGATGCTGCAGCAGGACAGACACAGGACTGGGATGGCATGATGCTGCACCGCAGGGCGGAGACTGATGGGAAGAGCAGTTTGAGACGCAGCTGGCCTGGCTGATGCAGTGGGGGCTGGGCAGGTGATGTGAGACTTTCAGAATTCTGACACACAGCAACCATGGGTTCCACTGTGAATTTGTACATACACATACATGAATATATATGTAACACAAGCCTGTGTTTCACAGAATACATACCCTTACTATGTAAGAGATACTCTATTTTTTATTCTTTTCTGCTCAACTTTAATTTTAAAAAGTGCTATTTGCAACTCACTAGATTGATTTCCCAAATGGGTCACAATCTGCGGTATGAAAGCATGACCTCAGCACCATGGTATGGAGAGCTGATCTTGTTTTAGTGAATGAGTGAGCGGGAAGCCTGTAACAAGCTTTAAGAGGAGACTGAGATGATCTGATATATGCTTTCAGATCACTTTATTGCTGGGTGAAGACTGTGGAGTGGGGAGGGGCAGTGTGGAAGTGAGAGGTCTTTGCGGGGGTTGAGGTATGAGATGATGGCTGCCTAGACTGGGACTTTGGCAGTGGGGATGAGGAAGAGAAGATGGATTCGAGTTCTGTTTTTTTTTTTTTTTTTTTTTTTGAGACGGAGTCTCGCTCTGTTGCCCAGGCTGGAGTGCAGTGGCCGGATCTCAGCTCACTGCAAGCTCCGCCTCCCGGGTTTACGCCATTCTCCTGCCTCAGCCTCCCGAGTAGCTGGGACTACAGGCGCCCACCACCTCGCCCGGCTAGTTTTTTTTTTGTATTTTTTAGTAGAGACGGGGTTTCACCGTGTTAGTCAGGATGGTCTCGATCTCCTGACCTCGTGATCCGCCCGTCTCGGCCTCCCAAAGTGCTGGGATTACAGGCTTGAGCCACCGCGCCCGGCCTCGAGTTCTGTTTTAAAGACAGAATCAATAGGATTTGGTGAGGACTGGGTGAGGGGTCTGCATCACACGGGCAGGATCTTATATGAAGAAGGGGTGAAGAGTGTAGGATTTGGAGTCAGAGAGACTCCAGCCTTGGTTCCACTGTGTCTTCACTGTGTCACCTTAGGGAAATTGCTTGGAGCCTTGTTGGCTCAGCATCTGGTCACTGTGGCAGCTCAGGGCCCTTGGTCTATGCTTCCAAAGCTCTTGGGCATGCCTGCTCACTATTCAGTTGCTGGGATTCTAATGGTGTCCTGGTCCTATGTGGGTCAGCTGTGGGAAGCAGGGGGCAGCCTGGGTAATCACTAACTGTGCTGTAGGAAATGGAGATGTCAATGTGGGCTTTAGGGACCAGGAACTGGAGATAGGAGGCAGGAACACTTTTTTTTTTTTTTTTTTTTTTGATACAGAGTCTTGCTTTATCGCCCAGGCTGGAGTGCAGTGGCACGATCTTGGCTCACTGCAAGCTCTGCCTCCCAGGTTCACACCATTCTCCTGCCTCAGCCTCCCGAGTAGCTGGGACCACAGGTGCCCACTACGACGCCTGGCTAATTTTTTGTATTTTTTGTTAGAGACAGGGTTTCACCATGTTAGCCAGGATGGTCTCCATCTCCTGACCTCGTGATCTGCCTGCCTCGACCTCCCAAAGTGCTGGGATTACAGGCGTGAGCCACCAAGCCTGGCCTGGGAACACTTTTTATTGAAGGCTGTGTCAATCCTAGAGTAGGTCTATGGCTGAGAAAATAAGAGACTGAAAAGGCAAGGATTCCTCTGGAATCCAGGAAGTGCCCCAGCATCCTGTGGGCTTTCCCCAGACTGGCCTTCAAATCATTGTTCCCACTCATCTCAGCTAACACTTACTGCACTCTACCCTATGCCAAATGCTTAGTGCAGGGCTTTCTATGTATGAAATCCAGGGCATTTTCTAATTCCCCTTATGGCATGACAATGGAAATCCAGCCCTTGATATGAATTTCTGGGGCTTAGCAGTCCCTAATCCTCTTCTCAAGAGACTCTGGGTGGGAGGGAGGCAGTACCCATGGTCAGAGACAAGGGCTTTCAGGATTTCAAGTAGAACTCTTAGGTTTGAAGTTGGAGAGACCTGCTTAAAAACGCTGGCTCTGCCACTCACTAGTGTGTGACTTTGAATGATCACTTTACTTTTTTGAGTTTCCATTTCCCTAATCTGTGAAATGCAGAAAATAACACTTATGTCATAGTGGGAAGATTAAATTAAAGACATTTGTACAGAGACTATCACTATGCCTCACATACAGTGGGTGTATAACACACATTGCTTTCCTTGAATGATGCTAATTCCCAGACCTTAGCTCTGAGGATTCCCAATTCCTCACTCATATGCAACTGACCCTTAACCATCTCCATTATCTAACTTGGGGGTCAGCAAACTGTGACCTGTGGGCCAAATCTGGCTCACCACTTGTTTTTGTAAATAAAGTGTTTTTTTTTGTTTTGAGACAAGGGTCTTGCTCTGTTGCCCAGGTTGGAGTGTGGCTTACTGCAACCTCTACTTCTGGGCCTTGAGCTATCCTTCCATGTCAGCCTCCCCAGTGGCTGGGACTACAGGTGTACGCTGCCACACTTGGCTAATTTATTGTAGAGATGGACTTTCACCATGTTGGACAACATGAGACGGACAACACCAAGTTGTCCAGGCCATCCTTGAACTCTTGGACTCAAGCGATCGGCCCGCCTCAGCCTCCCATGCTGGGATTACAGGCATGAGCCACCACGCCCGGTCCTGTAAATAAAGTTTTACTGGAACACAGCCATGCTCACTCAATTGTTTATATATTGTCTGTATGTTTACGATAGTAGAACTGGGTAGTCACAAAGATGGTATAGCCTACAAAGTCTAAAATATTTATTATTTGGCCCTTTAAGATAAAAGTTTGCCAACTCCTGATCTAATGCATAGAGATCTTTGGCATTTGCAAAGATCATTGCATATATTCTCTCAGTTGAGTTGTATTAAGAGTCTGCTGAGACATGCTAGGCAGTGACTATTAGTCCCATTTTCAAGATGAAAAAACTGAGGCACAAAGTAGCTGTGACTTAAATCAGGTCATACAGTGGAGCTGGAAAGAGAACTTGCCCCTGATTCCAGAGCCAGTGCTCTTTCTATGGCTCTGTGCTTCCTCAGGAAGATTTTGTGTATTTCCCAAGGAGAAAGTCAGTTGGCAAAGATCTATCTACACCATCTGGTCTAGTCTCCCCTGGGATTGGCTGCATGTGGGAAAAGGCTGGCTATGGGCTCAGCAACAGCTGGGCAGCTCAGAACCATGGAAAATGACCAAGCTGTGGCCAGCTGAGAACTTATGTGTTTAATAGTTGCCACTCTTACTAAATGGCAGTCTTCATGAGAAGAAAGACCATGTCCGTTCACTGCTGTGTCCTCGAGTCCAGCATGCTGCAGATGCTCACAAAATGTTTGCTGAATACACTGAGTTAATTGCAGTACTCACAATTATAAAATCCTCAACCTCTCTGGCTGGCACCTTGCTTAAAAGACTCACCTTTTGGCCCGGCGCGGTGGCTCAATGCCTGTAATCCCAACACTTTGGGAGGCTGAGGGGGGCAGATCACCTAAGGTCAGGAGTTCAAGACCAGCCTGACCAACAAGGCAAACAAGACAAAACCCCATCTCTACTAAAAGTACAAAAATTAGCCGGGCGTGGTGGTGGGCTTCTGTAGTCCCAGGTACTCGGGAGGCTGAGGCAGGAGAATTGCTTGAACCCAGGAGGTGTAGGTTGTAGTAAGCTAAGACTGCGCCAGCCTGGGCAACAGAGAGAGACTCTGTCTCAAAAGAAAAACAAGACAAAAAAAGAATCACCTTTCCTCTAGGGAAGAATCCCTGTTCTGGGTACCCCCACCACCACACGTACAATTACCCAGACACCTGGCAGACGTCCTTTATTCTTCTCATCTCCAAATTCAAAGTATTGCCAAATCTTGTTATTTTAGCTCTTGACTCCACACCCTCTTCTCCAGTCCTACAGCACTGTCTTATTCAGACCCTCACCCTTCATCATCTGAAGCCTGACTTGTTTGCCCACCTCCTCACAGGCTTTCTACCTCCACCCTCTGCCTTTCCAGACCAATGGTTTCCAGACCATTTTCTGCATTGCCAAATCCTCACAAATCATTCCTCTACTTAACTCTCCGTTGGTACCCCTTGCACTGTGGATGCCGGCCCACCAGGACCCAGCCCCAGCCCACCTTTCCAGCTCCACCTCACTTCTCTTCCACTCCCACCCATGAGCCAGCCATCCTGAGCTACCTGCAGTTCCCCACCAGTGCTGTGCCTTCTCTTATCACTTACGTTCACACACACTGCACTCCCTGCCTGGGAAGCCCCTCCTCACCTAGCCCACTGGCTGCACTTAAAGCAGCTCTTCCAGACTGGGTTCAAGCATCACTTCTCCGGGAAGCCTTTTTTAAGGCTTTCCAAGATAGAGGACTCTTGTCTTTGTGTCAATCCTGTGATTATAGTGCTTGTAATACTGTATTGTATTAAGTGTTGTTTTTCCATTCCTGGGCCTCCCACTGCCAGCCAAGAGCACTCTGAGGGCAGGAACTGTCTGCTCACCTTGATAGGACCTTCACTCAGCACAGGGGCTGGCCCGAAGTACTGGCATCAGGATCCAGTGAATCCTCGCAGCTCTCAATTTGCTCAAATGGCTGAGCTCCTTCACCGCCAGGTGGGTGTAGGAGATGGTGGAGCCATTCTTGGCAGCCTCCATGATCTTAGAGAAGCAAAGAGCTTGTAGTAGACTCCTATTACTGTTTTTTTTTCCCCCAGTATTTTTTTTCTTTCTATAAGTGCTCCTTCCTAATCTCTGGGGCTGTCAACCACAAGGCCCCATCTTCTGTACCACGGAGGAAGGTGAGAGACTCAATCAGAACAACCGGAGTGGCCCTACCCCACCCCAGGGGACTGGTTCACCGATGGGCAAGGCCCATTCAGGGCCCTTCTGGGGGATGTGCTGGACACAATTGTGGAGGATGTGCTCATTTGTTTGTTTTTAGGGTGATATGAACCTCAGGCTGCTGGTGGCCATCTACGAGAGGTGTGTATCAGAGTGGATCTGAATTCTAACTCCATCACTTTTGGCTGGGTGACCTTGGACAAACTGCTCAACAGTTTACAGTTTTCCATTGCATTTACTGTTGTATTGCCTGCAAAATGGGAAGGAAGTAACCACCTCATGTTGTGGGAACAACTGAGTTAATATACATGAAATACTTAGAGTAGTGCCTGGCACAAAGAGAGTGGCCAATAAGTATTTGTTGGTTTGACTATATCAATATGTGGGGAGATCCCATCTGAGAACAAGTGAGAGACACAACTCTGATAGTGCTGGGGTTCTTAGATCCAGCTGAACCCAAAGCTTTTAACCTGTTACACTTCCCAGTTCCACAGATCAATTAACTTTTTTTTTTTTTTTTAGATGGAGTCTCACTCTGTGGCCCAGGTTGGAGTACAGTGGCACGATCTCGGCTTACTGTAACCTCTGCCTCCTGGGATCAAGTGATTCTCCTGTCTCAGCTTCCCGAGTAGCTGGGACTACAGGTGCATGCCACCATGCCTGGTTAATTTTTGTATTTTCAGTAGAGACCGGGTTTTACCATGTTGGCCAGGCTGGTCTTGAACTCCTGACCTCAGGTGATCTGCCTGCCCCAGTCTCCCAAAGTGCTGGGATTATAGGCATGAGCCACTGCACCTGTCCTTAACTTATTTTTTTTTTTTTTTGGAGATGGAGTCTCGCTCTGTTACCCAGGCTGGAGTGCAGTGGCGTGATCTTGGCTCACCGCAGCCTCCGCCTACTGAGTTCAAGAGATTCTCCTGCCTCAATCTCCCCAGTAGCTGGGACTACAGACGCATACCACCACACCCGGCTAATTTTTTGTATTTTTATTAGAGATGGGGTTTCATCATGTTGGCCAGGCTAGTCTCGAACTCCTGACCTCAGGTGATCCACCCACCTCGGACTCCCAAAGTGCTGGGATTACAGGCGTGAGCCACCGCGCCCAGCCCCAACTTCTTTTTTTTACAGCAAGCTTGAGCTGGGTCGCTGTAAGTTACAACCCAGAAGATCATAACACTGGTGTGTAGTGGGAACCCAGGAGAAAGAATCCAGTGAGCACTGTCATTTTGCTGTTTGAGTTTGGGCCAGGGCTTTATTTCTCAAGCTTCAGTTTATGTCCGATGGGTGGATAATACATGTCCTTCTTCCCTCTTGTAGCTGCTGTGAGGATCGATGTGTATAACAGATGTGCCTTGAAAACTGTTAAGTGCTAAAAAATAAAACTCACCTACGACTCCTTATAATATATCAAAGAAAATCCTGCTCATTACCTTGGCTTGGGAAGGGCCTTACCCCATGTGGACCCAAGCTACCTTTTTTTTTTTTTTTTTGAGACGGAGTCTCGCTCTGTCGCCCAGGCTGGAGCGCAGTGGCCGGATCTCAGCTCACTGCAAGCTCCGCCTCCCGGGTTTACGTCATTCTCCTGCCTCAGCCTCCTGAGTAGCTGGGACTACAGGCGCCCGCCACCTCGCCCGGCTAGTTTTTTGTATTTTTTAGTAGAGACGGGGTTTCACCCTATTAGCCAGGATGGTCTCGATCTCCTGACCTCGTGATCCGCCCATCTCAGCCTCCCAAAGTGCTGGGATTACAGGCTTGAGCCACCGCGCCCGGCCCCCAAGCTACCTTTTTTAAAAAAATTAGAGACAGGGTCTCACTCTGTTGCCCATGCTGGAGTGCAATGGTGCAATCATAGCCCACTGTAGCCTGGAACTCCTGGGCTCAAGTGATTGAACCTGCCTTTCTGGCCTTCTTTCTCACTCGTGCAATCCTCTACTATGTGCAAACACTCTGCTGAGGCTACAGTGGATTTTCCACCATTTCCCAATCTCACCTTTGTGTCTCTGCTCATTTTACGTCCTCTACATGAAATGCCTCTTGGCTCATCCCCATGTATAAACAAAATTCAGGCTGGGCACAGTGGCTCATGCCTATAATCCCAGCACTTTGGGAGGCTGAGGTGGTGGGTCACTTGAGGTCAGGAGTTCGAGACCAGCCTGGTCAACATGATAAAACCTCCTCCCTACCAAAAATACAAAAATTTGTCAGGCGTGGTGGTGGGCACCTGTAATCCCAGCTACTCAGGGGGCCAAGGCAGGAGAATCGCTTGAACCTGGGAGGCGGAGGTTGCAGTGAGCCGAGATCGCGCCACTGCATGCCAGCATGGGTGACAAAGTAAGACTGTCTCAAAAAAAAAAAAATAAATAAATAAAACAAGGCCAAGCGTGGTGGCTCACGCCTATACTCCCAGCATTTTGGGAGGCCGAGGCGGGCGGATCCCTGAGGTCAGGAGTTTGAGACCCAGCCTGGCCAAGATGGTGAAACCCCATCTCTACTAAAAATACAAAAATTAGCTGGGTGTGGTGGCGGGCACCTGTAATCCCAGCTACTTGGGAGGCTGAGGCAGGAGAATCGCTTGAACCTGGGAGGCGGAGGTTGTGGTGAGCCGAGATTGCGCCACTGCACTCCAGCCTGGGCAATAAGAACAAAACTTGGTCTCAATAAATAAATAAAATAAAATAAAATAAAAATAAACCTGCCTTACCCAGGTACACTGAGCCAATCAGTGGATGTGTACAGAGTGGGTGAAATAGGATCTGGAAGAATGAAAAGGCAGCTGACACCTGGAGAAACTCACCCAAACCAGCATTTGCTGGGATCACCCAATCTCCTGGCTTCAGCCCGGTCACACTGCTGCCCACTGCTACCACCTGTGCAACACCTTCGTTCCCTCCAACAGCTGGCAGTCCGGGAAGGAGGCCGTAGTTTCCTGAGGAAGAAGAGCATTAAAGGGTCAACCAGTGATGTTTGGGCAGTGAAAGAGTATGGACTTGAGTCCATGCCATCCTAGGCCTGATCTGGGCTCTGCTTTGGACTGTCTGCCTAACCAACCTCTGAGCCTCAGCTTACTTGTCTGTATAGGGGGACGATATTCTTTAGTGTTCATGGTTATTATGAAGATCAGATAACATATGAAATAAAACCAGCATGTCGTAGGCACTTCACAAGGTTTAGTTTACTCCCCACTGCAATCTTCTTCTCAAAAATCCTCACATTCCAGAAAAGGGAGGCCAGACAGGGCTGACACAGCCTGTAGACGGCTCATCTGGAGAACAGCTGCTGCTAATCACAGGCATTTCACACCCACACCTGAGGAGGAATGAAAATGAGGTGGCAGCTGAACAAAAAAGCCAATTAACATAAGCCACAGAAACCAAGGTTACCTTGGATCATATTTATGTCAGATGGATTGATAGGGGCTGCCAGCATCTTCACACGGACATCTGATCCTCCCACAGCAGCTAGCTCCAGGTTCTTGAGTCTAAGCACAAAGCCAAACGGAGATGTTCATGTCATCCAGGCTAGATTGGGTGTTTTGCTCAAATCATCTCCCCAAAGTAGGTCAGGCAACATTTCTGAGCTGCCATGTGTGCCCAGGAATTATGGTTCTGTTATAAAAGAGAGGTACTATAAGAAATCAACACAGAAGGCTGGGCGTGGTGGCTCATGCCTGTAATCCCAGCACTTTGGAAGGCCGAGACAGGCGGATCACCTGAGGTCAGGAGTTCAAGACCAGCCTGGCCAACATGGCGAAAACCTGTCTCTACTAAAATACAAAAATTAGCCGGGCATGGTGGTGGGTGCCTGTAATCCCATCTACTCGGGTGGTTGAGGCAGAATAATTGCTTGAATGTGGGAGACAGAGAGTGTAGTGAGCTGAGATTGTGCCATCCATCCTGGGTGACAAAGCAAGACTTTGTCTCAAAAAAAAAAAAAAAGAAATCAACATAGGATCCAGGTTGACTCTCATTAACTGCAAGTGGAAAATCTACAGTGTTTTTCTTTTTTTTTTTTTTTTGTTAAAGACAGAGTCTCACTGTGTCGCCCAGACTGGAGTGCAATGGCGCAATCTCGGCTCACTGCAACCTCTGCCTCCCGGGTTCAAGCGATTCTCCTGCCTCAGCCTCCCAAGAAGCTGGGACTACAGGTGCTTGCCACCACGCCCAGCTAATTTTTAAAAAATTTTTAGTAGAGATGGGGTTTCACTATGTTGGCCAGGCTGGTCGTGAACTCCTGACCTTGTGATCCGCCTGCCTCGGCCTCCTAAAGTGTTGGGATTACAGGTGTGAGCCACTGCACCTGGCCTTTCAACCCCACTGCCCTCTCTGGGACAGGAAACCTCTGCTGGCCTAGATGAGCCCTGTGTTTCCCAAAACTCGCTTGGTTATAAGAATTACCTGGTATGCTCATGGATATAAATTATCAGGCCTACCTCTGAATTACTGAGCCAGAATCTCCAGATGAGGGCACCCCAAGTAGTTCTTACCAACAGGCATACCTGGGAAACCCCAGGCTAGCTGACATGTCCTCCACCTGTTTGATTTTATTCTTGGTCGTAACATATACAGGGGAGAGGAGAGATCTCTGTTAGTTGCGGAGTGTGGGGGTAATGGGGAGATGGCCCGTGTAGTTCACAAAAAACTCCCTGGGTGGCCGTGATTCACTCTGAGTGATGTCCCTTCTGGAGGAGGATTCTTGTCTGGCAGAAAGGACCCTGGGTGGAGGGCTGAGGGTCCTGGGTGTAAAGCTCAACCGCAGGATGCCTGGGTCACCATGGGCAAGTTTCTTCTCTGCTCTAGGCCTCTGTTTCTCCATTTGTAAAACAGAGTTGCAGTAGTGGTTTGAACCTGATCCCCTCTGGGAGCCTCTTCCATGTTAAGTCAGTGGTAAGTCCCTCTGCTCATGGTGGGTCTTGGACACCACGGTGGCAACATCTTTATCCCACTGAAACTTTGCTTAATGGGCAAAACATGCAAGAAAGCTTTTGAGGGGGGCCAAGTTGCAATGTGCATGTGTTACTTTTGTTATTTCAAAAAAGTTTTTTAAAAAAGGAGATCTGCCAACCAGATAGTACTGGTCAGTGTACTAGACCCAAGGGGCCTGTGACTTTTTAATCACCAGTGACTGCTTTCTTTCTTTCTCCACACCCCTAAGATTTCATGTTTGTAATGTTTCCCTCTGCCCAAATGCATTTATTAAGTAATAATTCATTTTTACTTACCCAAGACACATAAAACTGCCAACAAGAGGTTCTTAGCATTAGGCAACAGTATCACCAAACTAAGCCGATGTAATTCCACCTACTTCCTGCAGAAATCTGACCTTTTAATTATACCGCAGGCTTGATCTTGTGGTGAAAGTGTGATTTTTCAAGAAATGTTTAATAATAGCTGGGCGTGGTGGCTCACGCCTGTAATCCCAGCACTTTGGGAGGCTGAGGTGGATGCATCACGAGGTCAGGAGGTCGAGACCAGCCTGGTCAACCTAGTGAAACCCCATCTCTACTAAAAATACAAAAATTAGCCAGGTGTGGTGGTGTGTGCCTGTAGTCCCAGCTACTCAATTAAGGAATGTATGTATTTACACATAGCTGGAGGATGGGGAGTCCTTGCAATAGTAATAAGTACTGTTTATTCAGTGCTTACCAGTCAGGCACACTGCTAAGTGCTTTACCTGCCAGCTTTCCTATTACAATAGCTCTCATACTATTGTTCTGCTTTTACAGCTGAGGAACAAAGGCTCTAAGAGGTAAATAACTTGCTCACGGCCACTACAAAGTAGCAAGTGGCTGACCTGATTTGAACCTGGCAGTGTGATCTAGAAAAGCCAGCAGGTAAGGTGCTGACCCCACACCAAGCAGAGGGCAGTGAAATGAGCACAGGCTGGACTGGCTGCAGTTGCCTTATGGGGAGAGGGAGGGAGCGCTAACAGGTGGGCACACAGCAAGGAGGCATCAGCCTAGACAGTGATGTTTCACTCCCAATGTGTGTATTAAGTCTGCATTCAAAAGAAAAATCCTGCCCAGAGCAAATGGATTTTGGACTAGCTGCCCCTTTATATTATCCACAGCACTTCTCCATTTTCACAGATCATCAGAGGTTTTCTGTAAACTGACAAAGTTCATGTGCTCAAGCTGTTTAAAGACATTTTTTCTACACATTTTCTATACGTTCTTCCTACAGTCCAGAATGTTTCTTCCACAGCTTCTCTATGAAGTGAGGAATTCAACTAACCCTTCAAGGCCCAGTTCAAAGTTTACTTCCCTTAAGACATCTTTCAACCCTCCTCCTAGTCCAGAAAAAAAAATCACTTGCGCGGTGCTCCCATTGTACAGAATTATACATCATGCTATTTAAGACTATCTCATATGAGTTTACTAATGTTTAGTTTGTGAAGCCATTTCACACATTTTTGTCAATTCATCAGGAGAAGACATAGGTTCACAATCCCTTTTCCAAAACTCTTGGGGCCATGTATTATCTACATACCCACTGGGGGCTGTTGCAGCACCCTGTGATCAGACACATGAATGTTTCTGCAGCAAAATGTAGGAATACTCATGCTAAGTGAGATGAATAAAGACCACATAAAAACCTCATGTTAGATCAGGTTTCCTTCAAATAAATTATAGAAAAAAACTGTCAGTTTCCAGAGCTTTCAGGATTTTGGAACTGCAGATGCAAATGCAGACTTGGATTCAGGTCTTTCAGACTCTGAGTTCAGAGCTCTTTCTACTTATCACCTAGTTTTGTTAGTCAGAATGTGTGTGTATGTGCTGTCTCCTTGTTAGACTGTGAGCTCCCAGAGGGCAGAGAACTTTTAGTCTCAACTCACTGTTGAATAAATGTTTGGGATCAAACTTTTCTCACTAGTGAGAAAATGTGGCATAAGTGCCAGTCATGGCCAGGCGTGGTGGCTCACGCCTGCAATCCAAGCATTTTGGGAGGCTGAGGTGGGTGGATCAATTGAGGTCAGGAGTTGGAGACCAGCCTGGCCAATATGGCGAAACCCTGTCTCTACTTAAAAAAAAAAAAAAAAAGTACAAAAATCAGCCAGGCGTGGTGGTGTGTTCCTGTAGTTCCAGCTACTTAGGAGGCTGAGGCAGGAGAACTGCTTGAACCTGGGAGGCAGAGGTTGCAACAAGTGGAGATCACACCACTGTACTCCAACCTGGGTGACAAAGTGAGACTCCGTTTCAAAAGTGGCCGGGCGCGGTGGCTCAAGCCTGTAATCCCAGCACTTTGGGAGGCCGAGACGGGCGGATCACAAGGTCAGGAGATCGAGACCATCCTGGCTAATAGGGTGAAACCCCGTCTCTACTAAAGAATATAAAAAACTAGCCAGGTGACGAGGCGGGCGCCTGTAGTCCCAGCTACTTGGGAGGCGGAGGCAGGAGAATGGCCTGAACCTGGGAGGCGGAGCTTGCAGTGAGCTGAGATCCGGCCACGCACTCCAGCCCTCCAGCCTGGGCGACAGAGCCAGACTCCGTCTCAAAAAAAAAAAAAAACAAAAAAACAAAAAACAAAAAAAAACAAAAAAAGAAAAAAAAAGT
This sequence comes from Trachypithecus francoisi, assembly GCF_009764315.1. NCBI lineage: Eukaryota > Metazoa > Chordata > Mammalia > Primates > Cercopithecidae > Trachypithecus > Trachypithecus francoisi. The sequence goes on along the minus strand of NW_022681457.1, from coordinate 95,516,197 downwards.
GCCAGTCATTAAGGAAATCAGGGGCGGGGCCCAAACCAAAGGGCCTTAGCTGTTTGTACTTGCTCTTTCTCTTTCTAGGCTGTTTATGAAAATATTCCTGAAAGATGGGCTCAAATAAAGATGGAGATTATCCTTAAGCGCATTCAGTCTAGGCATACACATCACATGTGCAGCGAGACTGCACTTCTTAAAAATCTGAATGACTGTGGTCAAGATGAGAATACAGGTAGATCTCAGTTCACAGATGATGGGTAGAGCACGGATCTGGAGTGAAGCAGGCAGCCTTGGGTTTGAATCCTACCTTGGTCATTTATCAGCTAGATAAACCTCAGAATATTCCCCTGTAAAAGGGGATAACACGAGAACTCAGTTCACAGGATTAAATGAGTTAATGTATGTAAAGCATTTATGGTAGTACCTACACAGTAGATGCTGAAGAAATGGCATCTGTTATCAGTTGTAGGAATATCCAAAGAAACCTTTGAAACAATTCCCTGGTTATACCTCTGAAAAGAATCAGTGAGTCACTGAAAGGAAGACAGCAACTTTTTGGAAAATTCAAGTAAACATAATTCAACAAATATTTACTGACAGTCAAAGTGCCAGATACTGTGCCAAGGGGCTTCATGATGAATAAAGGTGGGCATGGTAGCATGCATCTGTAGTCCCAGCTGCTTGGGAGGCTGAGGAACGAGAGTTGCTTGTGCTCAGGAGTTCAAGGCTATTGTCTACCATCATCACACCTGTGAATGACCACTGCACTCTAGCCTTGGCAACAAGAGACCCTGTCTCAGGAAAAAATAAATAAATAAAACAAATCCCCTTCTCAGGGCCTTGATGGACTGGGAACGCATCCATGGAAACACTGGGAGAAGGGCTGTAACAGAAGGAGGCTTGTGGTGCTAAAGTTGGCTGACAGTGTCCAGCCTGGTGGGAGGAAGAAAACAGAAGATTCGAAAAGGGTTTTTGGAAGAAAGGATACCATAATTTGAAGGATAAATAGGCATTTACAGGGTGGATGGAGAAAAGACAAAAGGTTTTCCTGCCAGAGGGAATGACAAAGCATCTGACCCAGGAGTAGACCAGGCAACAGGTGTAATATGCATAAGAGCCATGAGAATGGGGAGAAGGATTCAGTCACGTCAAATCTCTTAAATAAGCAACACTAATGTCACTTGGTGACCAGTTCCATGTGGCGGGAGGGAAGGGAAGTCTTTGATGGCTCCCAGGCCTTTGGCTTGGACAACTGAATGCTGAGCCAGGGAGGAAGGAAGAGTAGATTTGGAGAGGGGACACAGGTGACCTGCAGTATGGATACAGAGCAGAGAGTGCTCAGGGCTAGACATATAGAACTGTGAGTTGGCGGTGGCGTGGCGTCTAGGAGAGTCGAAAAACCTATTCTGGGTGATGTCACTCAACAACGAAATGACAACTTATGTTGATGGCTTACTGAGCTCCAAGTATGCTTAACATTTTATATACATGATGCCGTTCAGTCCTCAAAATGCCTATGCGGAGGGTGGTATCACCCAAATTTAAAGCAGAGGAAACTGAGGCTCAGAGAAATAATTTGCTCACGAGTCTTGATCTTAAGCTAGACTCCAAAATGCAGGCTGTTGAACACTACACCAGCATTCACTACGCTGTGTGTGCTGAATTTTCCTTGGAGATGCTGTTAGGTATTTCTTTTCTTTCTTTTTTTTTTTTTTTGAGACAGAGTCTTGCTCTGTCACCCAGGCTGGAGTGTAGTAGCGCGATGTCGGCTCACTGCAAGCTCCGCCTCTCAGGTTCATGCCATTCTCCTGCCACAGCCTCCCCAGCAGCTGGGATTACAGGTGTACACTGCCACGCCTGGCTAAATTTTTTGTATTTTTAGTAGAGACGGGGTTTCACTGTGTTAGCCAGGATCGTCTCGATCTCCTGACCTCGTGATCTGTCCGCCTTGGCCTCCCAAAGTGCTGGGATTACAGGCGTGAGCCAGGGCACCCGACCTTTTATTTTTTTGAGACAGAGTCTCGCTTTGTCACCCGGACTGGAGTGCTGTGGTGCAATCTCAGCTCACTGCAAGCTCTGCCTCCCAGATTCAAGGAATTCTCCTGCCTCAGCCTCCTGAGTAGCTGGAATTACAGGTGCGTGCCACCATGCCCAGCTAATTTTTTTTTTTCTATTTTTAGTAGAGACAGGGTTTCACCATGTTGGTCAGGCTGGTCTCAAACTCCTGACCTCGTGATCCACCTGCCTTAGCCTCCCAAAATGCTGGGATTACAGGCGTGAGCCACCACGCCCAGCTGTTAGGTATTTCCTGGGATCCAATTCGTTTGGGAAATGCTGCCTACTAAGCCCCTTTTCTAAGATTCTGACTACATGTTAGTCATACAGGCTCTGAGAAGTCCCCAAATAAAGAAACCCATGTGGCCTGTGTCATCCAGAGCTTTCCAGATTTAACGCGGGCTGGGAACACTACAATATTTTCACAGCGCAGCCTGCCCCAAACAGCAGTTTGAGAAACCATGCTCTGGGCCCCTGGTTCTCTTCTTTGTCTTCTGGGAAGCCCAGCAGCTCTGTCATTTGAGATTCACCGAAGTGGGAGGAAGGAGAGTGAAGAGGGCCAAGCAGGGGTGAGGGTCTAGGAGATGGGAAGTTAAGTTGAAGCTACAAACACAGGTGGATGGTGGCGGGGGCTGGCCCCACACTTGCTGCAAGCCTGGGGGTCAGGGGGTCCAGCTGCCACTCACCAGGGAGGCCAGCCTTGGCCTGCCCCAGGGAATGCCATCAATACCACACACACTGCTGTTCCCGCAGACAGTGCTAACCACGTCGTCAAGGATACCATTCTGCTGAGACAGGAGGGAAAACAGGGACCAAGTCTGAATTCCAAGAGTTAAACCTCTAGTGTAATGACAGCAATTTCTTCCCCGTTCTTAAAAAAAAAAAACTCACTAAAGGAAACAGTGGCTATGTTTTGGAGTACAAATGAGGCACCCAACCCAGCCTGGCTAGATCTCAAATTGCTTCCCCCATACCGTTCACGTCCTCCCTCTGTGAGTGTAATGGCGCCATGCAACTTGAGGGGATGCCACTGTCCTCAATCAACAGATCCCAGCCTGGATAAGGTCACAATGGCTCCTTTGAGGCCAAGGCTGTACACCTGTGATGCCATACGAAGTACAACGGAGACAAAAGCAGGCAGAAGAAAGAGCCTTTTGAGAGGGGGGAAAAGAGGCCAGTACCCCGGAGACTGGCACAGTTATACTTGCTGTGTAAGGTGGGCATTAGCTAGCTCTGCTGAGATATCTTTCCTGCGTTCCACATTTAATTAGCAATCATTTGTACTTATCTTTCATCTTTTACTCAATCACATCAAACGGTCAATAGCATTTTGAGCAGGAAGAACAGGTAGGGAGAAATTGTCACTGGCCAGAGACTTTGTCATCTACTTAGTACAGAACCAAGAACGTTTGTGTCATCACAGGGCACTGGGTGAATGTAACTGACCCTCATGTGGTCCTCCCCAGTCTATCTGCGGTCCCCTGGTCACCAAGCTGCCTTCTGTGATTCAGTGAAATGCCTGGTGTGCTAGGTACATTGTTCTGGGATTTGACTAATAATTAATAACCAGGGCACAACTAGGCAATTGTGAAGGAATGAAGTTCCTCAGCTCACAGCTTGTAAGGGCCTGGCTCCCTGGGAAATGAGGGAGTCCTGGGCTCTCAGGGAGAGCTCCTTTACCTGAGCAAAGCTCCTTTGTTCCATGTGGTTTGGTGTGCTGGACACAACCACACCCTCCCTGCACCTCTTACGGCTTCCAGGACTCCCACCATTCAGGACTCATTTTTCGGCTCTTTAGCACAATCATTTTGAACTGAAGGTATCAGAAACTTAGGGCAACTTCTGGAAGTTTCTACCCAGTTAGCAAAGAAACCTTCTCAATCCCCTACTTTCCCTAAACTAAGAGGACCAGAAAGTCTGCGGGCCCCATGATATTCTACATCTGCCGACACTCCACTACAAGGGAGTTGCAGTGTCTGTCACTCAGCTTGCACAGTCCCTGCCTGCCTGCAAGCTGCTTGGATCTCTTTGACAGGTAAAAACACAACCATGCAGCTCCCGTCTGGCTGGAGGCTGGGAGGGCTATTGATTGTGTAACCAACCAAGGGCCAAGGGAGGGTCCCTGGTGAAATCTTGTGCCCAGGGTCCCAGATTTCAAGTCAAACCATTGCTCCCTGGAGGCTGCTGGAACAACCACTGGTGAGCACGCAGTCAATGCCTGCGCTACTTTCATAGAATTGTCAGAGCTGGACAATTGTTGGAGCAAAGAGGATTCAAGTCTTATGATAATTTCCATGGCTGCAGTGTTATGCTGAGAAGGATGTTGAGGGCCCATTTTGTCTTGGCAGGAAGAGTGTTGTCTGGGGAGAATGTGATAAAGAGGAGTGGACGTTTTGAGGTCTATAGAAAGGAGCTGTGAAGGTCTGCGTGGGGACAGCACACATACCCGTATTTACCACTGCTGACTTTGGTCACTCTTCATTTTATCAAGGAGTAACTGAAGATAATTGGAGACTAACGTGATTTCCTTACTGCCATAATTGGTGGCAGAGGTGGGACTGGAACACAGGCAAGAAACATCCCAAGTCACAGGTTCACCTCGTGTCATCTTTGCTTTTTCTTCTCTAAAATGAGGACCCCTCCCACCTCACCCAGGGTGGGAAAGGCCAGTTCATCCCAGAGAGCTGCTAGGACAGGGCAAGAGACAACTTGGAGTGGCACCGAGGGGCAGCTTTCCTCCTGGACTCTCTGGATGGAGGGAAAACCCCAGTCTTTTGTGTAATTCCTGGGGGGTGTGCCTGCAGCTTTCACCTTCAGCGGCAACAATGAGAAAATCAGGGTAGCAGGGCTTGGCCTTAAACTCCATAGCCTAGTCTGAAGGCCCGATGGAAGGTAATGTATGAGTTATAGAATGTGAAATCTGCTTAGGCTTGAGCGCTGTGATCTGAGGGTAGTCCCCTCTGAGCTGGTTTCAGCAGACACCTTTCTCACAGGATTACATATGAGGGCACAGTGGGCAGTCAACAAATACGGACTGATCAGACACACCATGTTTTCTCTTCCTTCGGGGTCTTTGCACATGTAGGTTCCTCTGCTTGGGACGTTTTTCCACTTTCCTCATATACTGCTCACTGGATCTCTGGGGCACTCAGTTTACACCCTGTCTCTTCAGAGAAGACTCTGACTACCCCGAGGGGGTTAGGCACCCCTCTTCTGGGTGACCACAGCACTCTGAACATATCCCATCACAGCATTTACACCACTGGACGATGGTGGTCTTTCTCCTGGACTAGGCTGTGAGGCTCTGAGGGCAACGACCACAACAGATTCAACTCTGTACCCTCAGTGGCTTGCACTCAGTAAACTCTCAAAGAATACATGCTGGCCAACTTACTACATCCATGCCGTCTGTTCCCACTCCATTCATGGCCACAATAAAGGGCTCTAAACAGAGCACCAAACCCAGAATGCGATTTTTTTCCCAAAGTACTAAAATTTGGGTTTAACAATCAAGTCACCTGCAGTTTTGCTTTTATTAACTGTAAAAAGAAGAAATTCCTGAGAGTAAACAGTGCCCTATAGTGAGAATGGACAGCCTGGGGCCCCACCACCTGCTCCTCCAAAGTCCATCTGGCTTAAGACAGAATGGGGAGGCTGGATGCAGTGGCTCACACCTGTAATCCCAGCACTTTGGGAGGCTGAGGTAGGCCGATCACCTGAGGTCAGGAGTTCAAGACCAGCCTGGCCAACATGGCGAAACCCGTCTCTACTAAAAATAAAAAAAATTGGCTGGGCATGGTGGCACGCACCTGTCATCCCAGCTACTCAGGAGGCTGAGGCAGGAGAATCACTCGAACTTGGGAGGTGGAGGTTGCAGTGAGCCAAGATCGCACCACTGCACTCCAGCCTGGGGGACAGAGCCAGACTCTATCTCAAAAAAGAAACAAAAAGACAGAATGAGTATATGTCCACGGGTTTTCTAGCTCATTTTCATTTTTGTACTAGCAGCAGGCAGGTGAGAAAGCCAAGATGATCAGGATGCTGTTTTACAAAAGTCTCGGGATCCTGAAAAGGGGAAGAGACAGACAATGGTATTTCTAAAGTTTCCCAAGGTTGGAGCTGCCCTTTCTATAGCATAGGAACTTGGGGTTACCTGAATGACCTACAATTTCACCTTCTCTTCTGAGCTTTTTCCCAATTTTATAGTCCATCACATTCCCAAAAATCATTTGAGACTTTGGGAGGTTGAGGCAGGAGGATCGCTTGAGCTCAGGCGTTTGAGATCATCTTGGGCAACATGGTGAAACCCCATCTATATATTTTATTTAATATATTTTTTAAAGTTTATTTAAAAAATCATTTGAGGTGACTGCCATTGTTTCCTCAGGCCTATGTCTACATCAAGGACTTTTAATAAAGAAGGGGCATCCTAGCTGTATGATCTTGGATAAGTGCCTTTCAATCTACTTGAGCTTCAATTTCGTTATCTGTAAAGTAGAAGTAATAATAATCAAACTGGATTGCTGTGATTTTAAAACCCCATAATATATAGGCAGCATTTATAAAGCCCAATGCTTGCTATACAGCTTTTCAATAAATGAAAGCTGTTTTCACCAGAAGATCCAGAGAATGGTAAAGTTCTGAGGGGACTTTCAGGAAAAAAAGAAGGCAAGAGAAGAACTAAAGGTTTCTGGGAACTATCTTTTTTTTTTTTTTTTTTGAGACAGAATCTCACTCTGTCGCCGAGGCTGGAGTGCAGTGGTGCTATCTCAGCTCACTGCAACCTCCGCCTCCTGGGTTCAAGCGATTCTCCTGCCTCAGTCTCCCAAGTAGCTAGGATTACAGGCACGCACCACTGTGCCCGGCTAATTTTTGTATTTTTACTAGAGACAGGGTTTTGATATGTTGGTCTCGAACTCCTGACCTCTGGTGATCTGCCCGCCTCAGCCTCCCAAAGTTCTGGGATTACAGGCATGAGCCACCATGCATGGCCCCTGGGTTTCTGGGAACTATCTGGTAGGGAATCTAGAACTCTGCACAAGGGACAGTGGCTATGGAGAACTCTGAAATTTCTCGAATGTTTGTCATTCTTCTGCACAGTCTTTACTTAGATCCGCAGTTTAATCTTTTAAATAAAAAAGGCCCAAATACTTATTTAGGGGATCCCATTTTGGAAGAAAGGGAAAGAAATTAAGCAACAGGGGAAAATGGCTTAGGAGAGAACAGCTGCAATGTTTGGAGGCCAACAGGAATGAAAACAGGGACGTGAGAACAGGAGAAACCTGGAGGCCTCCTTTTGAGAAGTCAGACCTCAGCAGGCTGTTCCTCATTCCTTCCTTCCTGCTTGCAGAGGTGTGGCCCACAGCGCAAGCATCACAAACTACACTAGGTCTGAGAATGCTCTGTTCAGACTCTAGGTAGTCCCATGACCCCTACCTGGTGTAACCTGACCCAGACACCTAGTTAATAGGATGTGTAAAGAACACCTGATTCTTTCTGTGACAGTGTGGTTATCCTAAACCTCGAAGACATGACTACAAAGAGAATCCCAGTCTCTGGATTCAGTCCATATGAGAACAAGTAAAGCCGCCTGAATCTGGGTCAGAAAGGAAAGTTGCCCTTCTGGAGCATGGGGAGAATTACTGCTTGTCTGACAATCTATCCACAGGGCAGTGGTTCTCAAGCCTGGCCTGGGCAGCAGAGACACCTGGAGAGCTTTGAAAAAAACAGATGCTCCAAGCCAGCACAGACCTACTAAGTACCTCAGGAGTGGGGCCTAGGAATATGTACGGTAGTTTCTAAAAGCACTACAGGTCAAGCTGGGTGTGGTGGTACACACCTGCAATCCCTGCTACTCAGGAGGCTGAGGCAGGAGGATCCCTTGAGCCCAGGAGTTCAAGACCAGCCTGGGCAACATGGCTTGATCTCATCTCAAAATAAATAAATAAATATATAAAAAATAAAAGCTGTCTGATATTTTATGTGGGCAAATACAAAAAATAAAAGCACTACAAATGGTGACTGTGCTGTGAAGCCAAAGTTGAATATAATGCTTTGTGGAAGTATCTTTTTTTTTTTTTTTTTGGAGAGGAAGTCTTGCTCTGTCATCCAGGCTAAAGTTCAATGGTGCGATCTCGGCTCACTGCAACCTCTGCCTCCTGGTTCAGGCAATTCTCCTGCCTCAGTCTCCCGAGTAGCTGGGACTACAGGCGTGCACCACTGTACCCAGCTAATTTTTGTATTTTTAGTAGAGACAGGGTTTCGCCATGATCTGCCCATGTCAGCCTCCCAAAGTGCAGGGATTACAGGCATGAGCCACCGCGCCCGGCCGGAAGTATCATGTTTTGAACTAGAGGGAAATTACTGAAGTTCCACAGAAGGAAATAATAGAAGCTGTCTTTTTATTTATTTATTTATTTCCCAAGTGGCATCTGCAAACAGACCAGTCTGTTTCAGCTTCTTTGGCTCTCCAAGAGGAGGGAATCAATTAGGAGGCAACTGCATTCAGCTGAACTTTCCCAGGCCTTCCTCATCACCACAGCAGAACTTAATAAAAGGTGCACTTTTTCCAGAAATTTAGATTTAGATTGAACTAACATTTTAGGAGCACCTGTTCTGTAGCAGGTCCTGCTGCAGACACAAACTACAAGTCCGTGGGAGAGACACTATGTTGTTCTCATTTGGTGTACGTTCCTGGAAATGGAGGAGTGCTCATCAGAGCTGCACCAGTTCCTTACAACACAGTCCTTAGTGAGACGTCTTCCCTGATGCAACGCTTTATTACCTGTGATCAACATACAATTTGGAGTTTACTGACCGATGTGTCTTCTTGACATTCTTTTCAATTTCTGTAATGCTGGACGTGGCTAGGCTGATTGCATGACCTTGAATTTATCTGAGGCTTATCCTCACAACCTGTCAAAACATCTAGCTTGAATTTTTTTTTTTTTTTTGAGACGGAGTCTCGCTCTGTCACCCAGGCTGGAGTGCAGTGGTGCAATCTCGGCTCACTGCAACCTCCGCCTCCTCGGTTCAAGTGATTCTCCTGCCTCAGCCTCCTGAGCAGCGGCGATTACAGGCACCCACCACCAAGCCCAGCTAATTTTTTTGTATTTTTAGTAGAGATGGGGTTTCGCCACGTTGGCCAGACTGGTCTAGAACTCGTGACCTCAGGTGATCCACCCGCCTCAGCCTCCCTAAGTGCTGGGATTACAGGTGTGAGCCACCCTGACCAGCTCTAGCCCGAATTTTAACCATTAAAGTAATGCCACATTTGCCTATCCTTTGGAAAATAATCAGACTATTTGCTGGGAATCAAAGAGTTAAAAAGAAGGTACTGCACAAGAGCATGCAGGTGTTCTTTGGTGGAGAGCACTGCACAGATCTTAGCAGATTACCACTATGAACTTTGTCTGTACTGTCTCCATTTTTAAAGATGATGAAACCAAGGCTCAGAGAACCTCAGTAACTTGCCAAATGCAAAGCTAGGACGAGGATTTGACCCCAAGTATTCTGATTCTCAGACCTGTGCTTTTGCCTTAGCTCCACTTCAGTGGCCCGATAGCCCTTCTGAATGGCTATTTATGTGCAGATTTATAATTGTTGGCAACTGACATACTGTTTTTATCAACCACATGCAAAAAGCATGAAATAAGATCCAACAGAATTTTAGGAAGACAAAGTCATAAAAGTAACGAGAGGCTGAGTGACTTCTCTAAGACCAAACAGCTAGTAAGAGGTTGAGCCTGTATTTGACCAAACATAGATACTTGGGTCTGTATGGCACCAAAGCAGCTCTTTTTTATAAGCCAAGATGCATATAAGGTGGAGTGGAGAGAAACTCGTATGAGTTTGGAATCAGAAGCCATGGATTCCAGTCCCGTTCCAATCACTTATTAGCGATCTCACTCTGGGCAAGTCCCCTGCCCTCTGGAAACAATGGTCTATGACCTACTCTTTACTGACAAGTGAAGATCCAAATGGACGTAAAAGTATCCTGAAAACTTCTTCCAAAAAATCATAATAGAAGAGTAAGAACTCAGGCAGGTCAGTCAGACGTAGGTTTAAATTCTGACTTTGTCGCTGACTGGCTGTGTGACCTTGGACGAGTTATTTTACCTCTTCTGCCTCAGTTTTCATCTGCAAAATGGGGATAAATCAAGTAACTACCCCAAAACACTGTTGTGACAATTAAATGGGAGCATTCATTTAAACAAGCGATTGCCTGACACAATACTCGATCAATAAACATCAGCCATTCATACCCTGATAATTGCTTCTCGGGTCTTCAGCTACCTTCAAGTACGGTCTTTCTGAGCTACCCAAAGCGCCCTGGGCTTCGGCTTCGTCTTGCTATTCTCTGCCCCCTTCCTCGGACCCTGTCCTTCTCTTCCCAGTCGACAGCTCGTCTTAAAGCCCTCCAGAAACCCCAGTCCCCTTCCCCGGTTTCGGCGCTGTCTCTTACTCGACGACCTTGGCTGGATCCCCGTGGTGCCCATAGACAAGCGCCCGGACCCGGGCAGGCTCGGCGGATGCGGAGTAGGAGGAGGCGGCAGGTCCGTGACAGCCAGAAGCTGGGAGCAGCCCCCGCCACTGCCGGGCGGCGGTTCGCACCCGCCACAGCTTGCTGCAGACCCACATGCTCCCTCCAACCAACACAGAGCCTGACGCCCCCGGCTACGTCATCTTCCAGCGACTGCGCGCCTGCGCCCCGCCCCGCCCCGCCGGGTGACCACTCCCGAACGCTCCCTTTGAAGGGCGTTTCCTTCCTCCGCTGCCCACGTGGTGGCGCCTCGCTAGAGTGTGTGTGAGTCCGGGGGTGTGGAGCTTCCGAGGCCGCCAAAGCTGCTCTCTCAACAAGGAGAGTCTGGGGCTGGCCCATATCCCTGTCTACACCCTGCAGTTTGTTGTTTGATTTGGAGGAAATCATTTACTCTCCCTGGCCTCAGTTTACCCTTCTCCACATAATATATTGAGTGCTCACCGAGCCAGGCTCTTTAAGGTATTATCTAACTTAATCTCCACTACCATGTAACGGCATAGGGAGGCCAAACTTACTTCCCTACACTGAGGAGAGTACAGGAAAGCTGCTGTGGAGGCAGGAATACGGGGCTTGGAGTTAGAAAACTTAGGTTCATAATCCTAGCCCTGCCACTTCCTAGCTTGGCCACCATGGGCAAGTGAAACTCTGAACGCATTGTAAAAAACTCTGTTCAGATATAAGACAGGAATCACAAGGAGAAAGGCCCCCTCTCAAAATGCCCACAGTGTAGAAAGGGATTAAGTGGAACACTGGAAATGCTTGTAAAAAGGTGTAGCCCCATGAAGGTAATCTAGTCTTATTTTTGGTGTAGGGAAGACATGAACATTACTAAAACCCCAGATGAGCTGTGGCTCGTGCCAGAGTGCAGTGCTGTAGTCTGAAGAGAGGTGCTCTGGGATGGAGTGGGGTGAAGTGGGGGCTCTTGGAGGAGGTGCTGTTGGAGCCAGCCCTGTGATTCAAAATCTTCTGTGTGCATAAAAATAATCCGAGGTCCCATCTTAGACCTACTGAATTAGAATCTTGCGGATGGGGGTTCCAGGAATCTACATCCTTACAAGCTCCCAAGAATATTCTGATGCAGGTGTCCCAGGAAACAGGTTTTAAGATACTGAGCCAGGGCTTTGAAGGATAAGGAAGAGTTCCTTTCTCTGGATTTTATTGACTTGAAGCTTGCCATCTCCAAGCCTTTCCTCTGAGGAAGAGAGCACAGCAAAGTGCTGTGAGCTAGATTCGGACAAACCTGGCTTTGTGTCCTAGCTCTGTCATTTTCCAGTCATTTGATTTCGGACAAGTCACCAGCCCTCTCTGTGTCTTCATTTCCTTATTCTTAAAATGGAAGGAATATTAGTTATCTGTTTCAAGATAGTTGTGAGGGTCAAGTGAGATATTATCCACTTGAAGCATTTCGTACAATGCTTGGCACATGGAAGCATTTGATAAATATTATCGGGGGTTATTGTGATTAAATGAGAAATATCACACATAAAACTCTCAGACTAGGGTCTGGCTCATAGTTTGTGCTCACTAAATATCTGTACTTGTTTTGATTATTAGAGAAAGTTGGTGTCCCATTGTGGGGGAAAGACTTGGCCCCACATTTATGGGCCAGCACACACACGATGACCAGTCCTGCTTATCCTTTTCCCCAGTGACACCTAGGCCTATTTGAGCTGGGAAATACAACATAACCTTCTGTTGTAAGACTCCCTAGGTGACACTGAGATGTCGACATTCTCTTCTTCACCAAACTGGCTCCTCTGAATTTCTGGGAAGCCCAGTCAGGAAGCCTGAAGAATCATCCAGCAAGTCCTCCTCCTTGGGGCTGGACTGTAGCCTCCTATGCATCCCAATAGCCCTCACTTTTAGTCTAGGCCATCTGGGTTCTCGCAGGGGCGTAGTTTGAGGACTATTGACTGAGGGGTTCAAGTCCAATTTCCTGGCCTTGCATTCAAGATTCTTTGCACTCTGACTCCTACGCTGTGTTTCCAGCTTCATCTTCTCCTGCTGGACCATGCATAGCCTGTGATCCAGCTGAATTTGATACCCGTCTTCCCCACTGTGTCTCGTGCCTTTTTACAGGCCACTCCTTCTGCCTGAAATGCTCTCCCTGCCTTGAAAACTCCAGGTTCAGATGTCATTTCTTTGATGTTTCACAACTCCCTAGGTCATCTGCTGCTGCCTTTGTGTTTTCTCTGGAGCTGTGTTATGGCCTTTAGTACATCGTCTCTTATTTATTCCCTGCTCCAGGCAAGAGTGGAGCCATGTTTGGTTTATCTCTATGACACCAGCACCCGATATGAGCCTGGCACAGGGTAGGTGTCATAAATATTCCATGAATTGCAGGTAATTGAATTTCCTCATGGCCTAGAACTGTCTGTGGTGCCATCTCCTTTTCCTTAGATTTGGGCTGGTCACTCTGGGCCAGGAATTTCCTTCTTCTTTCAAGGATTATAGAAGTTTGTGGGTTTTAATTTTTTTTTTTGAGACAGAGTTTCACTCTTGTCGCCCAGGCTGGAGTGCAATGGGATGATCTTGGCTCACCGCAACCTCCACTTCCCAGGTTCAAGCAATTCTCCTGCCTCAGCCTCCCGAGTAGCTGGGATTACAGGTGCCCGCAAGTACGTCCGGCTAATTTTTGTATTTATTTATTTATTTTTTTAGTAGAGACAGGGTTTCACCATGTTAGTCAGGCTGGTCTCAAACTCCTGACCTCGCCTCTGCCTCCCAAAATGCTGGGATTACAGGCATGAGCCACTGTGCCCGGCCGAAGTTTGTGGTCTTTTTAAAGTAAAGCAGAGTGTCCTCTTCTCATCTGTCTAACTGTTGCTTGTGTTCTCTTTCTCCCTCCATTATAGTCTCTGCCGTTTTCCCCTGCGCAAAGAGCAAAGGAATGTGGAATCAGTCAGATCTGGGTTCAAACCTGAGGCCCACCCTCCTTTTACTAGCTGTGTGATCTTGGGCAAGTGTCATATGCTCTCTGAACCTCAGTTTCCACACCTGTAAAATGGGATCACTGGTAAAACTCCGGTTATGTGGCTCCCTCAAGAGTCCTCTGCAAACAGCACCCTTGGTTGTTTCTTCTGTTCACTGGTTTTCTCTCCTTGAGTTTCCTTTTCTGGATGGGCCCCTCTGGCTCCTCTCTGCTCCAGCAACCTTATATCTTAGTTTCTTCCCTAAGGTTTCCCCTTGATTTCTTCTTGTTTCTGCCTCCCTCTCCCTATTTAATTATCTGTGTCTGATTCTTGCCTGCTCTGTGTCTTTTGGTCCCTTTCCTAATTCAGCGTGGAGCTCATCAGCTCTCACAAGAGAGGAGACTAAGAGCCCAGGAACTCTCAGCTCAACTCTACCTCCTCCAGCCCCAGGGCAGCTTCAAGGTGTGCCTGTCTCAGCATGAAGCCAGCTAGGAGAGGGGGCAGGGCACACGGAGGGCCTACATATACCTTGATCTCCTACACGCTGTTCAGTGTCATTGCCCGGGGTCAGACCCATCTGCCTATGACTTTCCCTACTTCAGCAGTCTTTATAGCTGGAGCTGTTAAAACAAAACAAAACAAAACAGAACCCAGAGATCAGAACTTATTACTCCTTATTACTCTTCTGCTTAATTACTCCACTTCAGTGGCCACTCGTTGCTCTTAGGGTTGAACCTCAAGCCCCTTCCTTGCTCATAGTTCTTGCCTGACCTACAGACCCTGCTGACTTGTTCATCTGCACCTGGCTCCCTTCTGCCCCCGACTTGCTCCATGCCAGCTGCCTGGCTTCCTTGCAGCTGCTTGTACCCACCAGCTCCTGCCTTTGCACAGGCCCCTCTGACTGCAATGTTCCTCCCCACTGATGTGCATGAGGTTGTCTCCCTCTCATACTTCAGGTCTCCGTTCAAATGGTACCATGTCACTTCTACAGCAAAGCCCTCTTGGACCACTTATTTAAAGGAGATGCCCCTTCCCTATCTTCTTTATCATTATACTCCCTCGTTTCCTTTAGCATGCATATATTAGATGGTAATGATATATTTATGTACATGTTTGCTGTTGGGCTCTCCCACTAGAATGTAAGCTTCATGAAGGCTAGGACCATTTCCCTTTCATTCATTCCATCCATTCAGTATTTACTGAGCATCAGTTACGTGCCAGAGGCCTGACGCCGTGGCTCATGCCTGTAATCCTAGCACTTTGGGGGGCGGAGGCAGGTGGATCACCTGAGGTCAGGAGTTCCAGACCAGCCTGGCCAACATGGTGAAACCCTGTCGCTACTCAAAATACAAAAATTAGCCAGGCGTGGTGGTGGCTGCCTGTAATCCCAGTTACTTGCGAGGCTGAGGCAGGAGAATCGTTTGAGTCTGGGAGACGGAGGTTGCAGTGAGCCAAGACCGCGCCATTGCACTCCAGCCTGGGCAACAAGAGTGAAACTCCATCTCGAAATAAAATAAAATAAAGTAAAATAAAATAAAATAAAATAAAATAAATGCCAGATACTGGGCACTGAAATACAAGATGAGTCTTTTCCCAAGGGAGCTTATTTCTAGAGGTGGAGACAGATAATGTATTCATCATATAGCCCATGCTCTGTTTGAGATTGCAACAATTCCCCTTCCCTTCCCTGTCCCCCCACCACCCTCAAATTTCCTGGTGTATGAGACAGTGATAAGGGACATACACCAGAGGGTTCGCTTTTTTTTTTTTTTAGTTGTTTACTCTTCTTGTTTTCCCACTGGAATGTAAGATCCATGAGAGTAGGGAATTTTTGTCTGTTTTATATCTCTACCGTAGCCTGTAGTAATTGTTGAATAAATGAACAGACCCCAGTAAATATTTGTTGAATGAATAGGTGTCTGGATGGGAGGCAGGTCTCAGCCCCTATTTATTTCAAACCAAACAACCATGATTCATATCTTGGTGCTGTCAAATACTGTTGCATAACAGTATCTATGCAATATAATTGTTGCACACCTAATATATGATGATTAAATGAGTCCATGTGGGTAAAATACATAGAAGGTACCTGGTCTTACATAGTAATGAGCAACGAGTTTGCAGATCATAGTGCAAGGGCTTGTTCTGGGTAGAGGCCCAAATATATTTAACCTGTGTAGCCCGAGGCTAGAGTAGGACCAGTGAGGGTTAGTGAGGGTGGTAGACTTGCACGTCTTGAAACGATAAACTTTCTAAAAGCCGGCGTTTCCAAAGCCCCAACAACCGCTCTTGGCAGGTGATGAGCGCCCTGTTCCTGGAGGTATGTAGAACACGCATTTGAAGGAGCCAAGGTAGAAGGGATTCAGGCATCGGATGGGACAGAGGCCGGGTGTCCCTGGGTCACTGTCCCTGAGAGCGCTGTACGGGAGCTAGGCGTGGGCCATGAGCGTGCTCGCCGGGCAGTGTTGGTGCCCGGTCCGTGGAGAGGTCCGTGGGCGTCCAGGCCCAGCCGCGGGGCCTCATGGCGGGGAGGATGCGGGAGCGGGGGAGGGGCGCGACGGGGCTAGCGGGCGGCCGGACCCGCCTGCAGCACCCGCCGCGGCCAGCAGGGAGCGCCGCGAGACCGCCGAACCCGCGGCCGGGCCTGACGTCAGCGCCCCGCTTGCTCCGGCTCCCGCTCTGGACTCGGCGCCAGTCCCGCTCCGCGCCGCGCCGCTCCGCTCCAGCTAGGGCTCCGGCTCGCCTCTGGCTGGGCTCGGGCTCCGGCGGCGGCGTCCCCCGCGCCGGGCCCCGGGACGGGCGGCGGCGCTCCAACCATGGGCAGTGCCCAGGCGCTGGTGCTGGCGCTCACCTTCCAGCTCTGCGCGCCGGAGACCGAGACTCCGGCAGGTAAGCGCGCGGCGGCCGGACCGAGCCTGCCCCGCCGAGCCTCGGGGCCCGTGGCGTAGCTCGGAAGAAAGTGTGAGTGTTGAGTGACCGGGCGTTACGAGCGTGCTCCCTGTGTGTGTCTGAGCGTAGGATGGGCGATTGTGTGCTCGGGATGTTGCGTGACTGCGAATGTTGTGTGTCCGTGAGTTCTGTGCGCAAGAAAAGGTGATGTGTGTCTGCGAGTATGTTGGGGGTGAATGTTGTGTGCATCGAGGCATTGGGTGTGCGCTGAGTGTCTTGTAGGTCTGCCAGTGTGTAGTGTTTGTGTGGCCAAGTGGGTTGTGTGTGTGTATGTATCTGAGTTTGGTTGTATTGCGGGAGTTGTATCTGCTAATGTGTTGCATTTGTTTGTATTTTGCATGCAGTGGCTGGGAGTGCTGTTTGTTTTGTGTCTGAGAATGGGTTGTGTGTTTGTGTTATGCCTGTGGCCGGGGGTGCTCTCTGGATCCCGCCTGAGTGTGGATCCGGGAACGCGTGTGTGGCGTGTGTGCTTTTGAGATCCGTGTACATGTGTGAAGGCGTGGGAACGGGTCCGGAACGTGTGTGTCCGTGCGCTGTGTACGTGTGGAGAGTGCCTGGGGTATGTGGTGTGTGCCGCCGGGGGCCGCGTGGGTCCGAGTGAATGCCAAGTGTGCTGGGAATGCGTGTGTGGGAGCGAGTCTGGAGCGGATGTGAGTGTGAGCGAATGTGTTCGTGTGTGCTGGCTGCGCGTCCAGGAATGTTGCGAGTGTGGAGCGCGCCTGGGCCGCGGCTGCGAGTGTGCCCTGGGCCCGGGGCCGCCCGAGGGGGCGGTGGCAGGACGTGTGTGCGCGCGTGTGCGTGTGTGTGGCGCGCTGGGCCGGAACAAGTTGTCGCGGCGGCGCCCCCTGGGCAGCCCGGGTCGGGCAGGGCCCGAGGCTCAGGGGGAGGACCGGGCCCCGTAGCCGCCGCCTCGGGCATGTCGGACTGTTTGTTGTTTCGCAAGTTCCGCGCGGCGCTGGCGGGCTGCTGATCCGAGGCGGCGCCTGGGCTGCGGGGCGCCCGGGCTAGCGGGGGCCAGGCGAGGGGCCGGCGGGCGGAGAGGGGAGGGCCAGGCCAGCGGTCGCTCCTGCGGTGGCTGGGCCGCGGCTGCGCCCCAGGCGGCCGGGCGGGGGCTGTCCCCGGGCTGGGCTGCGACGTCGGGGCGCGGGCAGGGCCTGGCTCGCTGCCGGGGTACGGCGCCCCCTCCCTTGGCGCGCAGAACTCGCGGGGGACGCCCGGGCCTCCCGGGACACTCCCTTGGTGGAGCCCGCAACTTTGGGCGGCCTCCCGGCCGGCCGGGACCACCAGGTGTGTGCGTGAGTGAGTGTGAGTGTGAGCGTGTGGGTCCGCGCTTGTCTGCTGTGTGGTCGCGTTCTCCGGGTGTGTTTCGGCGTCTGGTGTCTTTTGGTGTGCGTGCGCGTGTGTGTTAGCGCAGCTGAATGTATGTATACGGAGCCTGTGTTTGTGTGTCCGTGTGCTCGTCGGAGTGTGGACGGTGTGTCGGGTTTGTGTGCGTGCGCGTGTCCCACATCCCACCCTGAGGCCTGGGATCCTAGACCACGGCCCCTTCCCGCGGAGTTTCGGGGCCCTGCTCCCGGTGACCTCCCCCACCCTCGCCACCGGCTGGGCTGCTCCGCGGGCTGCGGGTAGCCAGGAGACGCCCGGGGCGGGATCCGAGCCGAGACACGTGCCGGACCGGAGCCGCCTCCTCGCGGTTGCCAGCCGCAGACAACTGACCTCCCAGGGATCGCGTTCGCGGCCCTACTGCCACCTCCGGTGTCTTGGGCCGGAACTCCAGTGGCTGCCGCGTAGTGGCCAGCGCTTGGGCCTCGCCCTGCAGCTCTCCGGGGCCATAGGGCAAAGCTTTAGCTTTGACCTCCCGCGTGCCGGAAAGGACGCCCAAGGCCACCTCCCTCCCCATCCATCCCAACTTCTCTCCCATGCCCTGCAGCAACTTTGCCTCCCCCTCCCACCGTGAGATCAAACCCGCGGGGTACTGTATGCGCCCCACCCCCACTCCTACCACCGTCGCTTTGGTTTCAAGAACACTCACAAGCCCCAAGCCCTGCCAACAGGAGGACTGTCAGGAACTGAAGTTTGGGAGTGAGGCCTAGAGCAGGTTACTCCCATTCTTGATGCCTCAGTTTCCTTCTCTGCCTCATAGCCATCATGATAATAGTGTATGGCACTTTTGGTAGATAGCAAGTACCTTGTAAAGTAAGGCTATGTCTGTGAGTGCCAGGGAACAAAAAATGGATTTGAGAGTTGTTATAAAGCCACAGAGGCTGTGATTTAAAGCTGGGGCATCCGGGGTTCAAATTCTGCCTCTGCTACTTGCTGTCCATGTGACCTCTGGCAAATCACTTCCTTTCTAAAGTTCCTGGTCCCCTTTGTTACTCTTAGAGATGAACTCAGAAGCCGAAGTAGAGTAGATGTGATATCCCCTTGTCTTCAGTCTGGACAGAGTCAGCCCAGATCCCTGAATGCCCGAGGAGCTTCCGGGTAGGGGCGGTGTGTCATGCCTTCTCAGCCTTGCAAACCTGGTAGTTATTTATTCTGCTGTGTTCTTGCTATTTTGTCCTTTTGGTCGCAGGAGTTGTGGACGGCAGGAATGAGGGAGCGGCTGCCCAGTGGTTTCAGGTTAGGCAATAAAGGCTTGTCTGGGCATTCCTCCATTTTACCTGGGGCTGGGGGAGGGGACTTAGCAGGAAGCAGTGACAGTGGCCAGGGTGGGGACACTGAGCTCCTGGACAGCCTGCTGCCCAGCTCTGGTGTCAGAAAAAACCCTAGGACAAGCATCATGCTTGATGGAGACAGGCCACCATCCTTCCATGATTTTCATCAGCTAAGCTGGGCGTGTGGGGTGGCCTTCCCATGCAGGCCTGGGTTAGCCAGAGTTGCAGGGGTGCCTTATGCTCCTCTTTCCTCCCGCTGCCCCCTTTTCTCCTCCTAGTCGCCCTCCTGCATACTGGAACGTCCTGTCTGCCCTCTCAGAGACTCTTTAATGTGTCTCCTTCTGTCCATCCTCAGCTATCTTTCGCCTGCAGGAAGGCTCCAGCCTCCTCCTTCCCTCCTTCCCTCATGGTGCCAGGGATCTTCGTAAAACACGTTTTAACTCAAAGGGTTTAAAACCCTTTGAAGGCTCCCCATTGCCTTCAGGGTGAAGTCCTTATCCCTTGGCCCTGTTGCCGACTCTGGCGCCTGCCCGCCTGTCCAGCTGCATCTTGTTTTGTGTCACTTCCCCTTGCATCCTATGATCTGGCCAGCCTGACCTTCTTCCCAAAGACTCAAATGCCCACAGCCTGCGGTCTCCTCTCTGGGCCTTTGGGCAAGCTGTGCTTTCTCTGCAGTACTTTCTAACTCCAGCTCTTCGCTGGTGAACTCCTGCAACCTGATCGGCTCTCAGCTCTAATCATCATCCACTCCCTGAAGCCTTCCTTGGTGATGCCCTGTCCTAGCCTAGGAAGTAGGGGGTGGGGGTCAGTAGGATTTTTACGTAGCATTGTAATTATTGTAATTACAGTTTATTAGTGCTGTCTCCCTTACCAGACCGAGAGCTGAGGACAGAGACTGGGTTTTTAGTTTACTTCTGAATCCTCAGTGCCAGGTACAAGGCCTGGCCCACTGGGTCTGAATAAATATGTATGGCCTGAAAGAATAAAGTTTAAGGGAGTCAAGTTCAGAGGTGGAGATGCCAGATGGGGGCGCACTGATTCCACTGAAGGTAGAGATTGAAGAACGAGGTTTTCCCTCCAGGAATCTGGAAAATTCCTGGAGGGTGGGGGATGGTGTTATGTTGTGAAAAGGCCATGTTGAGAGTGTCAGCTGGGAGCTTTGAGTTGGGGAGGTTAAGTCCCTGGGAAGAGACTGAAGGGAATGGGCCTCCTGCCTGCCAGCCCCTCCCCTAGGCTCCAGCCCCACCCCTGGCAGCTGGCAGGGCCCTTCCAGCCCCCAGTCTCAGCCTTTTGTGAGGGGACCTGGCCGTTGGTGAAGCATTGAGTCTCAACGGTCTGTGTGAGTGGCTGGGGAGGAGGGAGGGAGCCCGCAGGGCCCTGTGTTAGGAGTGGTAGGGAAGCTTCCTGGAAGACCCTCCCTCAGTCCTCAGTCCTCTGTCCTCAGTCCTAGATCTTAGGGTGGGCAGGTGGTGTCACAGCCTCTGTTCTGTTCTGACCGCTTGTGCCCTGGAGGGAAGGGAGAACTGGGTCCTGTGGTGGCCCTGGCAGATGGGGTTGGGGAGGCTGGCTGAGGTGTGTGCAGATGTGACTCAGCATCTGGGCAGTCAGAGTAGGTGGTGTGTAGGGATTGTAACTAGGTGCATGGACACATGTGACCTGTTAGGGTGTCTAGCCATCTGATTATTGTGTTGTGGCAGGATCTGAGTTTGGAGGAGGGAGGTAACCAACTGCTTTGACCCCTGTCGAACCTGGTGCTAAGGGTGTTTGGCTATTCAAGTACCACACTCCTGGAGTTGGGTGCAGAGCCATTTGGATGGGTGGTGTCTTGGTATCTAGGTGTGGACATCCCAGTACCCGCGTGTGGGAGGATCAGGGTGTGCAGACAGAGGCTATCCCAGCATCCCTGGGTCTGGAGGTGGGTGTATCCATGTGTCTGGGAGGCCTCAGGTTAGTGGCTATTTAAGTGGGGAGTGTCTCTGTGTTGTGTCCAGGTATGGGGCTGGCCAAGTGCCTGAGTGTCCAGTTATAGGGATCCCCAAGTGTCCGGGTATCTGAGGGTGGGGGTGTCTGTGTATGAAGCAGCAGGTACCCAGTCACTGAAATATCAAGGTATCAGTGAGTCTGGTTGTGGGGTGCCATGTATCTATTGTTTTTTCTTCTTTTTTCTTTTTGAGATGGAGTCTCACTCTGTCGCCCAGGCTGGAGTGCAGTGGCGTGATCTTGGCTCACTGCAACCTCTGTCTCATGGGTTCAAGTGATTCTCCTGCCTCAGCCTCTTGAGTAGCTAGGATTACAGGCGCACACCATCACGCCTGGCTAATTTTTGTATTTTTAGTAGAGACTGGGTTTCACCATGTTGGTCAGGCTGGTCTTGAATTTCTGACCTTGTGACCTGCCCACCTTGGCCTTCCAAAGTGCTGGGATTACAGGCGTGAACCACCGCACACAGCCTTTTCTTCTTTTCTTTTTGAGATGGAGTCTCGCTTTGTCACCCAGGCTGGAGTGCAATGGCACGATCTTGGCTCACTGCAACCTTTGCCTCCTGGGTTCAAGCGATTCTCCTGCCTCAGCCTTCCGAGTAGCTGGGATTACGGGCACCTGTCACCATGCCCGGCTAAATTTGTATTTTTAGTAGAGATGGGGTTTCACCATGTTGGCCAGGCTGATCTCGAAATCATGACCTCAGGGGATCCACCTGCTTCGGCCTCCCAAAGTGCTGGGATGACAGGTGTGAGCCACTGCGCCCGGCCTCTTGTGTCTACTTGTATGTTTAGTTGTGGAGGTGCCCTGTGACCTGTGGTGGTGTCTGTGTATCCAGGATGTGTCCATGAGGGCTGTGGACGTGTTGGGTGGGAATATCCTGGTGGCTGTATCCAACTCAACCTCTGGTGGCCCCTTCCCTGGGACTTGCCTTCTGATCGCTCTTCAGACTCCAAAGCCACAAGCCTCAGAAGGGGCCCCAATAGTTCTGTTTTTCAACGGTCAGCCTAGAGCTGCATTATCCAATAGAACTTTCTGTGGTGATGGAAATTGTCCTCTACCTGTATCCTCCAATACAGTGGCTCCTGAGTCATGTATGGCTATTACATTTAAATTAATTAAAACAAAAATTCAATCCCTCAGTTATACTAGTCAGATTTCAAGTCCTCAGGAGTCACATGTTGCTAGTGGCTCTCATTGTACTGGTTAATGCAGGCAGAGGTCATTTCCTTCCTCTGCAGAAAGTTCTGCAGACAGCGCTGGTCTAGAGGCGTGAGGCAGCGTGAGGCGGCCTGCAGCACCTTTAGTGAGGCCTGGGCATCTCTGGGAAGGGAATTGGTCTGGATGGACCATGATTCAGTGGCTGCTGATGAAGGTTTTGTTCAATCCAGGCCCCTTCTCTGTAGCCTTATTAGGTCTTGCCTGGACTATTGCAGTAGCCTGGTAGCCTTCTTGGCCTCTACTCTGCCTGCCATCACGCTCTCAGTTTCTTTTTTTTTTTTTGAGATGGAGTCTCACTCTGTCACCCAGGCTGGAGTGCAGTGGCACCATCTTGGCTCACTGCAACCTCCGCCTCCTGGGTTCAAGCAAGTCTCCAGCCTCAGCCTCCCACGTAGCTGGGACTACAGGCACATGCCACCACGCCAGGCTAATTTTTTGTATTTTTAGTAGAGACAGGGTTTCACTGTGTTAGCCAGGATGGTCTCGATCTCCTGACCTTGTGACCCGTCTGCCTCAGCCTCCCAAAGTGCTGGGATTACAGGCGTGAGCCACCACGCCTGGCCCAGGCTTTCAGTTTCTAATGCTTCCACCACCCTGTGGCCAGAATAAGCTTCTAAGGCAGACATAGGATGCTGTCACTCCTTTGTCTCAAGCTGAAGGCTCCCCAGAACTCGGGACAAAACCCAAACGCTAGCATAGCAGATGAGGCCCTGAGTGACCAGCCGTTTCTTTCTGAAGCAGCTTCACATGATGCTTTTCTTCCCTGACCCCACTCCTGCCTATCCGCTGTCTGCTCCAAATCGCCAGGCAAATTGCTGATCCAGGAGCCTTCCATGCCAGTTCACACCTCTCTACCTTTGCACACACTGTGCCCTTCCCCACTTCTCACCTCGTGTTCAGCCTTCACATTTCAGCTCCATTGCCACTGATGCAGTGAAGCCTTCCCAGCCCTCTCCTGGTGCAGTTGGACTCATTTCTCCCATACTGGATGTCTGACCATGTGCTGCGGTTTTCTGTCTCCTTTTTCAACTAGGCTGGGATCCCCTGGGGGCTGAGCTGTGTCTTTGTCATCTGTGGTCCCCAGGGCTTATACATGGCAGATGCACACTAAGTGACTGCATCTCGATGCCTCTGGGTGCACAGGGAAGACTTGGAGGGGTGAAGGCAGGAGCTGGGGTTCTGCAGCGCAGCCTCCTCTGGCTCTGGGTTGGGGGCTGCCATTGCCTGCAGAATGACTGTGGGAGGACCCCTGAGGGGGACAGCTCAGAAGATGCTGCTTCCAGATGATGCAGGAGGTCTTGGGCAGATTCCCAGGATGCAAACCACAGGACCTTGTGATGACTCAGAAGGGACAAGGAGAAAGGGGGCTTGGAGGGCTGCTGAGGTTTGGGAGTTTGAGGGCAGGAGCTGAGGAGAAAGATTGAGATGGGGCTGTTAGGAAGGGGCGGTGCTGAGGATATTTGACAGGGCAAGATAAAGCTGGGGCTGGGTGACAGCTGGGGCCTGGGGGACCACTGGGGGATAGAAGATAAGGTGGGAAAGATATACCTGGGGGGTGGGACAGCTGACAGTGAAGGGACAGGCAGTATTGGGGGAACAACTGAGGGTTGGGGGACAGGTGGATGATAGAACAGGGAGATGTGGGACAGCTGGGATAAGAGGTGACAACTGGGAGGTATCAGAAACCTAGTGGATAGGACAGGTGAGTCTCAGCTGAGAGTGGGAAATGCATTGCTCAGAATGTGTATGTAGGTGTGTTTACATGAGTGTACATGTGGACTTGCAGCTGTGCATGTGCGGCTGTGCATGCGACGTGTCAATATGTGTTTGTCTAGCGTGTGGTGGTTAAGAGCATAGGTCCAGGGCCCAGACCATCTGGGTTCTAATCCTGGGCCCACCACTTCTATCTGTGTGATACTTTGGCAAGTTACTGACCTTTCTGGGCGCTTAGTGTTCTCATTTGTGGAATGGGGATAGTAACAGAACACACTGCATGCATTTGTCATGAGGATATGTTTTATGGTTATGATTATGTAGGTTAGAACAGGTCCTGCACATAGTAAGCACTGTGTAAGTGTTCGCTGTTATGATGTATGTATGTGCATGCGTGCAGGCATCCTGTGTGCCCAGAAAAGTTTGTTCTTGGTTTCTGGTGCAGTCCAGGCCTGTGAGGAAGTAATAGAGGTGGGGATGGGGGTGGTGGTTGGGGAGTGACTAGCCAGGTTGATTGATTCTGGCTCTTCTCTGACATCCTAACCTCTTGTTGGTCCTACTTCCTGCCCACCCTGTCCCAGGGCCTAATCCCATAGGTCTTTCTTTCTATTTCTCCTCTGTCGTACCCTGGGCTGGGGGCCAGGGGCTGTACTTTAATTGTCCGAAACCTTTACCAGCAGAATTTGAATTCATTGTTTTCCTGCTAGCATGCTGGGGCTCTGCTTAGTTATAATACCTGGACAATGTGCTCGATTCTAGACGGCCTACCCTGTGGTTGGCAGTGGCTTCATCCTTTACCCTTGGAGAGTTACTGGGGTGGAAGATGTTGGAGGGAGGAGGACAAACCAGATGAGATTTTGGCCCCCAACTTGTGGGGTGAGCCAGCATGGCTGGGCAGAGCTGTAGGTAGAGGGTTTCCAGAGCTGTAGGTAGATCTGAGCTCCCCTCTCCGCATCGCGACCCTCCCACCAACACTCTTGCGGTGTACCAGGCTCTGGACTGCTCTGTATATGTGCTATCTGGGGTTCCTGGGTCCAGCCTCCTCGCACTGCCCTGTGTCTCAGCCCTCTACTTCGCTGGGATTGCTGCATTGCATCGAGGGTGTGGGTTCTCCCAAGTTTCTGCATGCTCTGCCTCTGCATTGTCCCATTGGACTGTGCCTCCGTGCTGCCGTGGTCCTGCCGTGTGTGTGTCTTTCCTGCTCTCTTGCATACTGTGTCACTCTGCTGGATGTCAGTGTTGCGTTGGGAAGGTGGATTCTTCTGACTTTCTGGGTGGAGCCCCTCACACTGCACCACTGTCTGAGATCAACACGTGGTTTTCTGTGGCCACATTGCATGTTTGTATCATAAAGCGTTTATATTCTGCACCTCAGTACCTCACTGGTGCTTGGGCATGTGGACTCTTTTGGGGTTTGGGCATCGCTCCTCTCATTGCAGCACTGTACTGTGCCAACAGATGGCATGCTACAACAACATTGCATCTTGGCATCACACGGCATCTCTGTATTGCACTGCACTATTGCATGGACGTCATTATTGCATCAGGACTGTGAACTTTTCCTGAGTTTCTGGGCACGGCCCCTCTGCATTCCACGGTTGCATTGTACCAACAGTGCACTTTGCCCCACATAGCACTTCTGTGCATGTGCATTGCTTTGCTGCACTGCATATGTGCTTCATGGCCCAACCCTTGCACTGCACCACTGCTGCTGAAACACTGCCCCTCTGGTGTCCCGGCCTTTCGCTGTCCTACCACCAAGGTATCTGTAGGCTGGTGTCCTTTTCCAGGTTTTTGTTGTCAGCCCTCGGTGAACAACATCTTTGCATTGAGTGTCCTCACTGCCCCACGTTGCACATGACTCAGGGAGTCTATACCTGTAGTACAGCGTGGGACCGCTTTCTTGGGCTTCAGGACTGGCTTGGGTTTGCACAGGCAGCACCACTGCACAGTATCTGACATTGCATTTGTGCACTGCACAGGATTACTGCCCAGGGCCTCTACCCTGCAATGAACCTGTTCACTGCTGGGTTGTGTGCACTCTACCAGATTGTAGGACCCAGAGCCCTTGCGTTGAATCCATTGGTTCCACACAGCAACCTTTTTTTTTTTTCTTTTTTCTTTTTTTAAGATGGAGTCTCACTCTGTTGCTCAGGCCGGAGTGCAATGGAGCAATCTGGGCTCACTGCCACCTCCACCCCCTGGGTTCAAGTGATTCTCCTGCCTCCACCTCCCGAGTAGCTGGGATTACAGGCATGCGCCACCACACCCCGCTAATTTTTGTATTTTTACTAGAGACGATGTTTCACCATGTCAGCCAGGCTGGTCTCAAACTTCTGATCTCAAGTGATCCACCTGCCTTGGCCTCTTCAAAGTGCTGGGATTACAGGCGTGAGCTATTGTGCCCAGCTTCACACACTATCTTAATTGTACTCCATTTTGTGCCACTTCCTACCCCTGCCTCGAGTCTGCACCTACTCTGTTCCTTGGGACTGTATTTATTGGGCTTATATTCTAGGCTGAGTTGCTGCACCCAGCAGTTTCTTCTGCACTCACTGCCTCTTTCCCATCCCTGTATCTCTCTGTTGTTCTGTGTGCCTGTGCTGCATGTCTATGCAGGGCACACACCTTTCCCTTGAGAATGCATGAAGCTTGAACTAGTAAGGCTTAAACTTACCATGCTGGCATTCCTCCATACACCTATCGTGTAGCACTGAGTGCCAGCCCAGTGTACCACTAAATGCACTGCAGTGGCACAGTGTGCCTTGTGCAGCTCTGGGTCATACCCATGATGGATGTGGCACCTCCGTGCTGCATCATGGCCCTGGCCAGTTCTGCCATGCTGTACCAGATGTCTGTAATGAGGCCTGTGCACACTGTATGCTCTGCTCCCTGCATTGTGTAACTGTATTCTGTCTCTACACCGCGAAGTTGCTGCACTGCACCCTCAACACCCTGCACTGTGGCACTGCAGAGGCCTCTCTCCATGGACCTTTATCAAGTACAGATCATCACACTGCTCGGGTTTGTGCACAGCCCCATGCCCCTCTACTCTGCAGTCTGTCTTCATATGACGCAGGGTGTCTGCAGGACAGGTCTGTGAACTCTTTGCCCGCTGCACCACTGCACAACATAGTCCTCCATTCGGCCCTTTTCCTCTGTCTGTCTGGCATCCATCCCTGGCCTGTGCCTTCCCCTCATACTGCCAGTGTGGCAGCTCTACTGCTAACTCTGGGATTTGCAGCACATATTGATCAGGGAGATGGGGAGTGGGCCTGGCATAAGATCCCCTGCTGTACTTGGTTTCCTTCCATTCTCAGTGGAGATGGCAAGATGTTGGCATTGTCAGGCTGTGTGTTGGCACTGTGGGTGGTGCTAGCTTAACTTTCCCTGTGGCCCAGCCCTGAGCAATCTTTCGGGTTGCAGCTATGGTGACTCCTGGGTGATGAGAAAATGGGCATACTGCTCCCAGCCCTGACTATAGTTAATGACCCGTCAGTTCGTCAGGGCTCTTCCGGCAGCTCTGGGAGCCTCAGCCTAGGTCTAGATGAGTTGACTTGGGCAAGGAGAGAGCAAGGTGGGCTGGGCCAGGCCTCTGGGCTGGAGTCATGGTTCTAGAGCTGAGTGTGGTTGGTGAAGGTCAGACTAGCTGGGATCATGGGGTCAATAAGTCCAGGCACTGTTGGCTGTACACAGGGCTTGGGATGGGGTTCAAACGCATGAGAGATGGTCCTTGACCTCAGGCAGGGAGGAGGTAGGGATTAGACAGGCCTGAGATGAAGGTGTAGTTGGGGTGGAGAATGCAGGATGGGGCTGGGTTAGGCAAGAAAGTCAGGGGTGAGGCCAGTGTTGGTTCCAGGCTTGGGTTGGGCTGCTGAGAATAAGGGTACAACCTTGGATGATGAAATAGTCCACTGTTGTTGTTGGGGTTGTATTTGAGTTCCCCCACCCACAGCTGGGTGTGTACCTGGGCTCGGGTGAAATCCCAGCCCCTAAATTTGCAATCTGTTGGGAGAAGTTTTGCTTCTCCCGGGACCACTCTTGGGAATTGGATGTTCTGTGGACAAACCAAAGGGCACAAAAGTCTCTGTTTGCCAGGGATCTTCAGAAAATACTGGTTGCAGCTGCAACCGCATTGGGCATGGAGTGCTGTTTCCTGTCTGGTGTGAGGAAAGTCTGGTGTGCAGTGCTTGTGGTGTTCACACTCACACATCCACAGGTATGCACAACTCCCATCTACCTTACTGCACATACCCACCTCCCCCTTAGGTGCAAGCTTACCACTAAATGTGCCCTTGTACCTTTGCTTGTAAATGCACATCTGTACAACCGCGGCTTCACAGTGCCTGCCCGGGAGACCTCCCCTTTCTGACACCCATGCTCACCCTCACGCACCACTACCCCTAGATGACTCTTGCTCACGTGCACACTCACGCAACTGCAATCTGTCATCTGACCTTAGCGGTCCCCATTCTCATTTTACAGGTGAGGAGGTAAGGATTCAGAGAGGGCAAGTCACCTGCCCAAGGTCACAGAGGAACTTAGAGGCTCAGCAGGAGTAAGATCCAGGTCTCCCGCCTGCCATTTGAATACTTGAAACTCAGTACCAGGCTGTCCTGTCATCTCACAGCCACCAGTGCATGTGTACACACACATACACACACGCACACCTGCACATGCACACCTGCATGTGGAAACATGCGTGTGGAGATGTAGAGCCCCTCCCACCAGGGAGACCCCTCCCACACTCTTCCAGAGGCAGCTCTGCCCCTTACATCACCCCATCCCGAGCCCAGCCGGATGTGGCTAAACCATCCCCCTGCCTTCCCAAATTGTGGCTGACGGTTGCTCAGGCAACCGCCTGCCAGATTGGGGAGATTAGCTGAGGAATGTAGCTGGGCCAGTTTGAGCTGAGGCTGGGGGAGCCCTTGGGGGTCTTGGGTTGATTCAATTCACCCTCTCAGGGAGGCCTCCTTAGATATGGGGTGCCCAGGGACAGGCTTTCTCCCTGTTCCCAGTCTAGCTGAGACTGCATCCCCAGGCTTGGCCCAGGCTGCAGAAAGGGAGTGTGTGTGAACACTGAGTGCGGGGCTCTGGGCATATGTGTGTTGTGTGCTCTGCACCTCTCTGAGTGTGATTGGAGGGTGTGCTGTTTGCATCCTGGAGGGGACTCGAGGCCCCTGTCCTCACCAGTTTCTGACATCTGACTCTAGACCCCTTGGTGGCTTGTTCCCAAGCTACCTCTGGATCCTGCTGTGCTCTCTGGAGACACCACCTGCCCTACTCATGGCTTATAGGATATATCGTTTATCTCATCTGAATCCAGGCACTTTCCTACTCAGACACCTTCTGTGGCTCCTCAATGCAAAATGAGGCCCAGCTCCTCACCCTGGTGTTTAGGGTCCTCCATGAATTGGCCTCAGCCTCCCCTCCCTCCAGTCATAGCTCTCATGGCTTTAGCCAACTTGGGCTCCTCTCTGTGCCCTGGACAAACTGTGTTTATTCACCGCCTTGCTTTGCTCCCCCAGGCCCTTTACCATAAATGCCTTCCACCCATCTCTACCTATCCTTCCTGGCTCTGCTTAGATGCCGCCTCTTCCAGGAGGCCTTCCCCCTCGACCTCGCTCCCTCCCTGGACCCCCTCTTGTGGCCTTGAACCTTCTCTTATTCCCTCATTCCCTCTTCCTCACCCTCAGTGGGACTAGGAGGTCCCTGAGGGCAGGGCGGAGTCTTCATCATCCTTGTACCTCTAATAGTGCCAGCCTGGGACCTGCTTTGTACTGGCAGGGAAGAAATCCCCTGTGAATGAAGCTGAATTAACACTTCCGGCCAGCAGAAGGGCAGGCCTTGTTTTGTTTTGTTTGTGCCCAGTCTCCTGGAATAAAAATAGAGGGTTTAAGTCTGAGCTTCTGCACATCGTAGCTGTGTGGTCTTGAGTAAGCAGCTGTATCTCTCTGAGTCTGTTTTAATCTGTAAATTAGGAATAATAATAGTGCCTAATAAACTAACAATAAGGCAAAAATAATACTACCTACCTTCTGAGTTGCTAAGAGGGTTCACCGGCACAGGTGGTCATGGTGGTAATTCACAGCCCCCTCGTAGAGGTATTGATGTGTATATGTGCATGTCTGTGCTCATGTTTGTGTCAGTGGAGTCCGGAAGGATTCCTTGCTACCATTCTTGCTCTGAACTCAAACTCAGATTTAGTGGCCTCCAGTAGGAGTTGGGTCTCTAGCAGAACTGGGACTTGGCTTTGGGGCTCTTGGCTCCTAGCTGACCGTTCCCATCTCAGGGGATGAGGGGAAGGAGTAAGGTCGGGGTGCTTCTTGGGGAGCCTGGCTCCAGAGATGTTACCCACTATGGGCTGGAGCTAGAACTGGGCCTGGCCCAGAGACAGGTCTAGAGATGGACATGAGTCAGGGAGAGAGAGTCAGTCCGGTTAAGGAATTACCCTGAGGCCGGGCGCAGTGGCTCATGCCTGTAATCCCAGCACTTTGGGAGGCCAAGGTGGGGACATCGCTTGAGGCCACGAGTTTGAGAGCAGCCTGGCCAGCATGGCGACACCCTGTCTCTACTAAAAATACAAAAATTAGCTGGGTACGGTGGCGCGTGCCTAAAATTCCAGCTACTTTGGAGGCTGAGGCATGAGAATAGCTTGAACCTGGGAGCTGGAGGTTGCAGTGAGCTGAGATCACGCTATTGCACTCTAGCCTGGGTGACAGAACGGGACTCTATCTCAAAAAAAAAAAAAAGGAATCACTCTGGATGGGGTCAATCGGTCAGCCCATCTAGAGTGACTCCTTGGAGGTCACCCTGGCCGGGGTCAGTTGTAGGGGTCATTTGGCAGAGGTCGGGGGTCATTGTGGCTGGGGTGGGCAGGTCTGGGGTCAGTCAGTCAGTCTGGTGGTGATTCTGGCTGAAGTGAGATAGTCTGGGGGTTATCTGTATGAGGCTGAGGCCACTTTCAACAGGGACAGTCAGCTGGGAGCCAGGCTGGCTGAAGTCAGTCTATTTGGGGGTCACCAACTTGGGTCAGTCTGTCTGGGGATCATAGGACTGGTGTCAGTCTATCTGGGGGCTCCTCTGACTGAGGTCAGGTGGTCTGGGTGTCATTCTGAGCAGGTTAGTGAGTCTGGGAGTCCTGGCAGTTTGTGTGACCTGGCTCAGGATGAATAAGAGGAAGCCAAGGGGCTGGCACTCCCAGGGTCTCCCCAGGGCGGTGGGTGAGACATAGGGGCGGCGGCCTTGTTACTTGTGAAGGAACAGGAAAGGCCTGAACCCCAGCCAGGGCTTTAGATCCTGGGCTTCCTTTTGTGGCAACCCCTCCATCTCAAGGAGGCCTTGGCTAAGAGCCTTAGGGCAGGCCCAGCTCAAGCTGAAGTTAGCTGGCCTCCTCCTCCAGGAAGTCCTCCCTGACCACTATGCTCTCTCTCTATACTTGCCATGTTCTCTCTCTCTGCTGCACTGTGGGTCTTTCTCTAGAGGGGAAGCTGAGGCCCTCCAGGCACAGATGGGGTTAAAACCACCTCCCACAGTCAACAGGGCATGATGCTGACCACGGCTTTTCAAACAAAGAGCCAAAGAGCTCAGCCAAGGTCCTGCCCCAGCTCTGGAAAGAGTATTCTGTTACTTCATCCCATCTGCTTGGTGCCATCCTCATATCTACGTCTCACCATTTCAGGAGAAGACAGGGAGCCCCCAGCAGTGAGGAGCCCTTTGTGCCTGGCTCTTCTGGGTGTGTTTTTCTTTTTCCTTTCTTTTTTTTTCTTTTTTTTTTTTTGAGACAGAGTCATGCTCTGTCACCCTGACTGGAGTGCAGTGGCACCATCTCAGCTCACTGCAACCTCTGCCTCCCAGGTTCAAGCAATTCTTCTACCTCTGCCTTCCAAGTAGCTGGGACTACAGGCAAGCGCCACCTCGCCCAGCTAATTTTTGTATTTTTAGTAGAGGCGGGGTCTCACCATGTTGGCCAGGCTGGTCTTGAACTCCTGACCTCAGGCGATCCGCTCACCTCGGCCTCCCAAAGTGTTGGGATTACAGGCGTGAGCCACTGCGCCTGGCCTGGGTGTGTTTTTCATGTGCTACTTCACATCATCTGCATCACAACCTAGAGGAGTTGCAGCTGCAGATGAAACAGTAGAGCCTCCTAAGTGAAGTCGCTTGCTGCGCGTGAAGATGCCTATAGCACTGTGCCTGTGACATGGCACTCACCCCCCAAGTGCTGTTATTTGGGAAAAGCTTCCTCAAATGTCATGTGGCACTCACTCCCCAAGTACTGTTGTTAGGGGAAACCTCCCTCAAACGGTGTTTTTCCTCTGCCCTCACACCACCACAGCAGCAGCCATCAACACAGGAGGCCTCTGTGACCAAATGTCTGGGGGCTTCTCCCCACCACCAAGCAAACAATTAATTCTGTAGCAGAGACCAGCTGGGTGTCCTCCAATTCAGTTCCAGCACATGGGTCAGATCCCATGGGTTGAGGGCTCAGTCCCCATGACTGCCTCCTCCTCCAGACACCAGTTGCAAGTCTGGGCCTCCAGAACTTCTGGCCGACCAGCTGCAAGTTGGGGTTCCCACGACCCCCTCTTTGGGTTTAATTTGCTGGAGCAGCTCACAGAACTCAGAAACATATTAACTGGTTAATTATAAAGGATATTGCAAAGGATACAGATGAAGAGATGCATAGGGCGAGGTATGGGGGAAGGCACATGGAGCTTCCTTGCCCTCTCTGGACCCACCACCTTCCAAGAAGCTCCGTGTGTTCCGCTGTCTGGAAGCTCTCCTAACCCTGTCCTTTTGGGTATTTACAGAGGTTTCCTTATGTAAGCGTGATTGACAAATGTGATTGCACGTTAAGCACCTGATCTAAACCCAGCAAGGCCTGTCTGCTTAAACTTGTCTTGGCCTTTCCATGGCATTCCTTCCTCTAGGGTATCAGGCAGGACCCTCTCTGGAATGACCCGTGATTAGATTAGAGCCCTGCCTTGGACAGGTGAAAGGAGGACAGGAGTAGGTCAGAGAGAAATTTTGTTTCCTGAAGCCTATTTCTGAGGCCTAAAGTGTCCCAACATTATAAGACTGTACAAAGGCTTTTATATATATAAATAAATATATGTTAGGTTGTGCAAAAGTAATTGCTGTTTTTTCCTTTACTTTAAAAAAAAAAAAAAATGGCAAAACTGCAATTACTTTTGCACCAACCAAATATATGTAAATATCACAACTATCTATACCTCTCCCTCTTCTTCTTGAGATTGGGAAGCAGCTCAGGTCTGCTCCTTCTGGTGTCAAAACCTCTTTTTGGGGGAAGCCTGGACTTCGTCATCTGACCCACATGGGTTCAAATCCCACCTCTGTTCCTTATGTAGACTTGCATGGTACATATAAGAGCTGCTATTTCCTAAGTGCTTACGTATGCTAGGCGTTGTGCTAAGTGGGCCACTACATCAAATCCTCAACCAGCCTATGTGCAGATAGGGAAACACAGGCTCAGAAAGAGAAGCCACCTGCCCCTGGTCACAGGGGTTGGCAAATTGCAGTCAAGATTTGATCCCAAGTCTGTGATGCCAAAGCCCACTCATTGATCCGCCACGTGGTGCGGTGGACAAATCCCTTCATTCCTCAGAACCTCAGTCACGTCATCTGTCAAATCGGGAGGAGTACCAGTGGCTGGCAGGCACCCAGGACAGGGTCTGGCATGGTTTGCACTTGCTTCCTCGCCACTTGCTTGTGCATTTTCCTGGGTTTCTGGTGCCTCAGGCTCCTGATGGGGCTCCAAACGCTAAGGTTTTGGAGTGAGTGCCAGGGAGAAGCTTTCAGTTCCTTTCTCAACCAATAGTGATCTCAAGTTTATTAGGCAACCAGCTTAGGGCTTTGATGAACTCACTGAGATACATAGACCTCATTACCAACCAAAGGACTCACATCTATTTCAGTCCCCACTTCCTCCCCCTTTCTCATTTAAACTGTTAGTACTGGCTGCAAATCATGGGAAGTTGCTTCATCTAGTCATACATGTGCCTCATCCACACATGACTATGCTTTTGCATGTCACATTCCCACAGGCAGAGACCTAACTTGACTGACTTTGGGCAATGTCTGAATCCCATTGACATCTGTCAAGTAGGAAAAATAGGGGTGCCTGACTCAGAATGCGTGGCCTGAATGAGGCTCTGTACTTACACCATTTAACATTGTGCCCGGCTTGAGTGGATTGGTGGCAATTATTATTATTATTATTATTATTTTTTTTTTATTTTTTTTTTGAGGCGGAGTCTCACTCTGTCGCCCGGACTGGAGTGCAGTGGCCGGATCTCAGCTCACTGCAAGCTCCGCCTCCCGGGTTTACGCCATTCTCCTGCCTCAGCCTCCCGAGTAGCTGGGACTACAGGCGCCCGCCACCTCGCCCGGCTAGTTTTTGTATTTTTAGTAGAGATGGGGTTTCACCGTGTTAGCCAGGATGGTCTCGATCTCCTGACCTCGTGATCCGCCTGTCTCGGCCTCCCAAAGTGCTGGGATTACAGGCTTGAGCCACCGCGCCCGGCCTTATTATTATTATTATTATTATTATTTTTTGAGACGGAGTCTCGCTTTGTCACCCAGGCTGCAGTGCAGTGGGGCGATCTTGGCTCACTGCAAGCTCCGCCTCCCGGGCTCATGCCATTCTCCTGCCTCAGCCTCCCGAGTAGCTGGGACTACAGGCGCCCGCCACCATGCCTGGCTAATTTTTTGTATTTTTAGTAGAGACGGGGTTTCACCGTGTTAGCCAGGATGGTCTCGATCTCCTGACCTCGTGATCCGCCCACCTCGGCCTCCCAAAGTGCTGGGATTACAGGCGTGAGCCACCGTGCCCGGCCGGCAATTGTTATTTTTAAAGGAGATCTCATTGGGCTGGATTATGGCATGCATGGTCCTGCCAGGCCCAGGGCCCACTGTCTGTCCTCTATGGGAAGATAGAGGGGCAGGGGACAGAACACTGGGTAACAATCAGGAGATCTCAGTTCAAACCCCATCTTTGTTGCCAGTGAGCTGTGTGACCCTAATGAAGTCACTCAGACTTTTAGGGTCTCAGTTTCCTTATCCACAAAGTGGAGATAATTCTATTCCTGATCTTATGGGTTGTTGTGAAGTTCCAATAATATAGCAATCCTGATAAGTAGTTTTTATTGAGGAGGGTCTTTGATGGATGGCTGAGCCAGTGGTGGTGGTGGTGGTGGGGGGCGGTCCTGGGAAGTACTGGGGGAGTAGGCATGTAGGGACATCTTGGTATTGGGAGGGGACAGTGAGGGGGACCATGGTAGAGGGAGAGGGTGGAGGAGGGAGAATTTTGGTAGAGGGAGGGAGCAGTGTGGGGAAGGGCCTGAAGAAAGGGAGGAGGGTGGGGGCTACCCTCCAGGAATCCTGCTGGCCAGTAGTCCTGCCTTAGCCTGGGCTAACCAGACCCTGCTCTCACAGCTGGCTGCACCTTTGAGGAGGCAAGTGACCCAGCAGTGCCCTGCGAGTACAGCCAGGCCCAGTACGATGACTTCCAGTGGGAGCAAGTGCGAATCCACCCTGGCACCCGGGCCCCTGCGGACCTGCCCCATGGTAAGTCTACTCTCCATCGCCATTACCCCTTCTTCTCCTTCCAGAGGCACTTCTACCCACCTGCTGTGTGACCTTGGGCACTTTACTTAACCTCTCTGGGCCCCATCTGCATTTGCATCTTTAATGACATATGTGACACCTGAATGTGGCTTTCTCTCGACACTGTCTAATTGTGCATGTCAGGTAGTTTCGTGTGTGAAATGAGTGCAGGTTCAAGCCATTAAAGGCCCTCATGGCTGTGAGTTAAAACTCACTTCCAGTTACTCCCCTTGCTGCCTAGCTCAGGATCCAGCCCACTCCCACTCTCAGTTCTTCCTAAATCCTCCATCTTTGGGAGGCTCTCTTCAGAGATTCTTTTCTCCCAAGGAGCCCCAGAATCCTGATCTCTCCAGGACTTGAAGATGCTGAAAGAGCAGTAACATTGGGACTAGACGTGTTTAAAACCTTCCTTCCTCTGCCCTCTTCCTCTTGGAAGTCCCAGATCCTTCTCAACTTTACCTTGCTCTGTTCCTGTTTCAAGATGGGGCACCTTTGTCATCCTGAGCTCTGGATTGGGAGTTAGGAGACTAATAATGTGGATTCTAGTACTGACTTCCTGCTTTCATCATGGCCCCTAGAGCACT
This sequence comes from Trachypithecus francoisi, assembly GCF_009764315.1. Lineage (NCBI taxonomy): Eukaryota > Metazoa > Chordata > Mammalia > Primates > Cercopithecidae > Trachypithecus > Trachypithecus francoisi. The sequence continues at coordinate 95,479,968 of NW_022681457.1, read as the reverse complement.
CATTCCAGAGTCATGAAGACCTGGGCTCAAACCCTGGCTCCATCACTTTACCAGCAGTGTGACCTTGGGCAAGTCACTTAACGTCTGTGAGCCTCCATTGTCTTCACTGTAAAATGAGGCAAACAGGACTCCATTTCAGAGGGTCATGAGATGATGCGTATAAAGTACAGAGCACAAGGGTGGCATGCAGGAGTCAGTTATTTAGTTGCTATTGTTGAGGGTCTTTGGGGAAGACCTGTGGGGAAGAGGAGTTGTACAATTAGTACTCCTCTTCACTGGATGCAGAATCAACTGGGAATTAAAAAGGAATGAGACAAATAAAGGCCAAATTGTCAACTTTATTACTGATAAGGGCTGTGTCAGAGGACATAGATAGTGTGGGTATCAAATAGGCTTTCTGAGTGAATCCCCATATTCCACAGCCTGAAGCCCCCTCCCTTTGCCCCATCACACTAGTGCCCAGGGTCTTTACTGCCCAGCTCACAGCATGGCTGAGATTGCATCTGTTGTCAGGGAGGGGCAGCGAAGATTCTCAGTGGTCGGGCCAAGACTTGAAGCCACTAGGAGAGAAGACCTTCATGACCTGGCACAGGTGCCTCCTGCAGACTCTCACAGCTTGCCCTGCCCCTCCCCTTCTGTGCATTTGCTCACACTGTGCCCTTCCTGGGGCACTTATCTCTGCCTCTGCAGGTGTTAGTGGGTATCACAGTTTGACTTCTCTGAAAATAATCTGTAAAGGTACCCACCATGGCAGGGACCTCGTGGGGGCCTCTCCATATTCCCAGGGCCCAGCCTCAGTCTGATACATGGTTGGCACTCAGGTACAAAGCAGCTGATTGGAATTCACCTCTTACAGTCCTGACCACCCTGAGTTCACTCTACCTCTCTTGTCACGTACAAGCAGAGATATACCCAGTGAGAAAGGGGAGAGGGGAATTTAGCAATTAGTGTGAGCCTTGTGCTAGGTCTTGAGGATGTGGTGGTGAGCCAGATGGACAGTCTTTGTCCTCCTGGTTCTCACATTCTAGGAAATGGAGCTGGGGGTGGAGGGAGAAGAAAGGAGGGAGAGTCACACTCAGAGATGGAGAGCAGGAGAGAAGAGAAGCAAGAGCGACAGGGACAAAGGGAGTAAGTGAAAGAGAAGGGGAGGGATGCAGTGAGTGGAGGGAGAGGCAGAGGCAGCAGAAGGAGGAGGAAAGAACAAAGTGTCAGATTGAAAGAGAGAGAAAGATGCACACAGCTGCTTGCAGGGAGAGGAGAGAGAAGTAGCATGAGTGGGCCAAGAGGGAGTGTATCAGGGGTTGGGAAGTGCCCCTTCCTGGATGGGGATGGGAACTTGAGTTTAGTTTACTACTGCCCTGCTGGGACTGATCCAGGAGCCGCCTCCATAGGCCTTCTAGCTTACAGAGATGAATGAGATACCCTCCAGCAGAGTCCCCAGGGAGCCCTCCCGGAGCGGGGATCTGAATGAGCTTGTGTTGGCTGGCAGCCAAGCCCGGGAGGAGGCAGCGCTGGGTGGTTTCAGGTGCCCTTTGGGAAGCCCAAATCCTCCAGCCAGGTCCTGAGCCAGCCTAGTCCACTTCTACTCCCCCAGTACCCAGGCTGGGTCTCTGGGGAAGGGACAGGCTGCCTTTCTCCAGGTTGGAAGTCAAGGGGATTTGTATCCCAGGAATTTAGACTCAGGGATGGGGTCTGGAAGGGAAATTGGAATCCTTTCATTCAATCTCTGTTCTACCTATTGATTCAGCTTGCATCCTGAGACCTCACAGGCTGGTGGGAGACAGACAGGCGCTTTAGTAATGACCCAGGGGTCAGGAGAGAAGCCCTTGGTGGGAGGCGGAGGGAGGGCTTTGGAAGGGGTGGCCTTTGAGGGACTGTCGTGTGCCAAGATCTTGACTCCAGGGGTGAATGACCCAGTCCCTGCCTCCAGGGATGGCTCAGAACATGGGGAAAGCTGTGGTTAGGCCGGGCATGGGCTTTGTGACCTGTAGATTGTAAGGAGCCTCCCCCCTTTTCTTTCTTTTTTGAGACTGAGTTTTGCTCTGTCACCCAGGTGGAGTGTAGTGGCGTGATCTTGGCTCACTCTGCATCCTCTGCCTCCCAGGTTCAAGCAATTCTCCTGTTTCAGCCTCCCGAGTAGCTGGGACTATAGGCGCATGCCACCACACCCTGCTAATTTTTGTTTTTTTAAATAGAGACAGGGTTTCACCATATTGGTCAGGCTGGTCTCGAACTCCTGACCTCAGGTGATCCACCCACCTCAGCCTCTCAAAGCATTGGGATTACAGGCAAGAGCCACCACGCCTAGCCTTTAAATGGTTTTGACAAAGTCAGGTTTGTGTGTTTTTTACTGCTCCAGGTCTCCTGTGGGAAACAGATGCTAGGAAGTGAAGGGACTCACCCAGGAAGGTGGAGCTGGGGCCAGAACTCAGAATCCCTGACTCCTGGTGGGTCCCGATGCCTGGAGTCCTTCTCAGTGTCCCCCTGGCCCTGGCCCTCCCCTGAGGTCTCCTCAGCTCCTGCCTCTTCCTCCTCTCTTTCCAGGCTCCTACTTGATGGTCAACACTTCCCAGCATGCCCCAGGCCAGCGAGCCCATGTCATCTTCCAGAGCCTGAGCGAGAATGACACCCACTGTGTGCAGTTCAGCTACTTCCTGTACAGCCGGGACGGGCACAGCCCAGGCACCCTGGGTGTCTACGTGCGCGTTAATGGGGGCCCCCTGGGCAGTGCTGTCTGGAATATGACTGGATCCCATGGCCGTCAGTGGCACCAGGCTGAGCTGGCTGTCAGCACTTTCTGGCCCAATGAATATCAGGTGGGCTGGGTTCAGTCAGGGGTCAGCCTGTGCCTGGAGGTGGGGCAGATGGATGTCAGCTTGAGGTCGGAGTGGATGAGTGGCTGAAGTTAGAATGTGTCTGCATTCAGCATCAGAGGCCACCTGTGGTCAAGGCCGGGGGTCAGTCTGGGGCCAGTCTGGGTTTAGCATCTGAGGTCATTGTTCCTAGGTATAGCCTCTGGGCCCAGGTCAAGGGTAAGTTGGAACAGTGCTGACCTGGAAACCCTGTGTAGCTGCTTGAGGGTAACTGTCCAGGATTTGGATGGAAACTCTGGCCTCCACCTTATTCACTATGGACGCTGGGACCCCACTCCCAACTAGCTGGCTTGGGAGGGAGCGTCAGTGTGAGCGGGGCTGACCTGCGCTAGTTGAGGCAGAGGAAGCTGAGGCCAAGCTGAAAGTGGGCACCTCCCCAGGCAAGGCTGGAGGGATATCAGTATGACAGGGGCCCTCCCACCTCCCCCAGGTGCTGTTTGAGGCCCTCATCTCCCCAGACCGCAGGGGCTACGTGGGCCTAGACGACATCCTGCTTCTCAGCTACCCCTGCGGTGAGTCCTAGCCCACTGGGGGCGCAGGGGTAAGGGGTGCGGGCGGCCGCGGCTCCTGCCTGCAGGGGGCGCAGGCCCAGCTCACTACGCGGCTCTAACCCCGCAGCAAAGGCCCCACACTTCTCCCGCCTGGGCGACGTGGAGGTCAACGCGGGCCAGAACGCGTCGTTCCAGTGCATGGCGGCGGGCAGAGCGGCCGAGGCCGAACGCTTCCTCCTGCAGGTGAGTGGGAGCGGTGACCTTAGCTGGGGGCAGGGTGGGGGGTTTGGTGGCTGCTTCTGGCATTGACTCCCTGCAGGATGCTGAGTCCCTGCTTTGTACTCCAGCACCGCGCACAGCGTCCCGGCCCTCCCCTAGCTCCGCTCTGCACTCTCTTGGGCCCCCATTCCCCAGGTCAGAGCGCGGCTCCAGGAACCTATGTCCGCGCTGTGTAGTAGGGACGGCTAAATGGGGCCCGGGTCAGAGCGAGATCGGGACCCCTCGCTTCGAGGCGCCCTTGACCCTCTCACTCTCTTCCCTGCAGCGGCAGAGCGGGGCGCTGGTGCCGGCGGCGGGCGTGCGGCACATCAGCCACCGGCGCTTCCTGGCCACTTTCCCGCTGGCTGCCGTGAGCCGCGCCGAGCAGGACCTGTACCGCTGTGTGTCCCAGGCCCCGCGCGGAGCGGGCGTCTCCAACTTCGCGGAGCTCATCGTCAAGGGTCAGCTGGCGGACGCCGGGGAGTGCCGGGACCCCCACCCTGGAGGGGCGGGGCCGGCGGCGGGGCGGGGCCTGCCCGGGGGCGTGGTCGTGGGGGGTGGGGCCGGCAGGGTGTCGCGGGAACGCAATCTGAAGGTGGGCCTGTGTAGATGGCAGTGGTCCACCCGGGATGAGATCTGATCTAGGGGTCGGGGCTGGCGTCGAGGGGGACGGACAGGGTCAAGGTGAGAGCCTAGAGGGGGTGGGAGTCTGGCTGTGTGACCACTGTGTTGATCCTAGCTGGCCTGCGGTCAGCTCCAGGAGGCGAGGATTTGGGGGATTAGGAGGGGCCTGAGAGAGGGGTTGTGGGCTGATGGGCGAGGGCGGGGTCAGCCTTTGGAGCCAGGTGCCCCTTAGGGCCTGGGGATTTAGTGGGGGTAGGAGAGCAGGTCTGGTTGAGGGCTTAGTAGCAGCGTGAGAGGCCCTGGGAGGACGGGGAGGGATTTGGGTGTGGTGGGACGCAGAGTTGGGTCCTGGGGTCTCACAGCAGCATCGGTCCGCCCCGCCTCTCCCCCATCTCCTCGCAGAGCCCCCCACTCCCATTGCGCCCCCACAGCTGCTGCGTGCTGGTCCCACCTACCTCATCATCCAGCTCAACACCAACTCCATTATTGGCGACGGGCCGATCGTGCGCAAGGAGATTGAGTACCGCATGGCGCGCGGGCCCTGGGCCGAAGTGCATGCTGTCAGCCTGCAGACCTACAAGCTGTGGCACCTCGACCCCGACACAGAGTATGAGATCAGCGTGCTGCTCACGCGTCCTGGAGACGGCGGCACTGGCCGCCCCGGGCCACCCCTCATCAGCCGCACCAAATGCGCAGGTGGGTGCAGCCGCTACTCCGGACCTCAGTCCCTGGTGTGGGACACCTGGGTATGGGCCCAGGGCTATGGAGGGGCGCATTCGAGAGGTAGCGTGGCCTGGATCTGTGCTTGTAAGCCTTTCTAAAACATTGCGATTTTTCTTTAACCCTTGTTTTATCAAAGATGATGATAGCTAATACTTTACTTTGTGTCAGGCACTTAAACATATCTGTGTGTGGACACACACACAAGCCCATATTTATAGATTTAAAACTTACAACACCACCACCATGTAGGTGCTCTTGTCATACCCATTTTACAGATGTGACTGAGGTACAGAGATGTTAAGTGACTGGCCCAAGAGCACACAACTATTAAGTGGCAGAGATGGGATTGGAACTCTTGACTGGCTGGCTCCAGAATCTGTGTTCTTAATTCTACATCTAGATAAAATAAGCAACTAAATGCCATCAAATACAAGTGTGTTATATATTCTAGCTGGTTTCTCTTGTCTGGGCATTGAGCCTGAGGTCTGCTCTTCCTTGTTAAAAAGGGCAAAGCAGCTGTTGGAGGATGGTACACCTGTGCCAGATGAGGGTCTTTTTTTGTTTAATCAGAAGAAAAATTGAGAACACAACAAGTTTTTCTTTTTGTGACTTTAGTGTTGTTGTTGTTATGATTATTATTTTTCCTTTTGAGACAGAGTTTTGCTCTGTCACCCAGGCTGGAGTGCAGTGACGCGATCTTGGTTCACTGCAACCTCCGCCTCCTGGGTTCAAGTGATTCTCCTGCCTCAGCCTCCCAAGTAGCTAGGATTACAGGCATGTGCCATGATGCCCAGCTAATTTTTGTATTTTTGCTGGAGACAGGGTTTCACCACATTGGCCAGTCTGGTCTCAAACTCCTGACCTCAGGTGATCCACCCACCTCGGCCTTCCAGAGTGCTAGGATTACAGGCGTGAGCCACCGTGCCTGGCCTAGTGTGTTTTTTTTAATGGACTTATTGAGATAAATGTGGATTCACATGTAATTGTAAAAAAAAATACAGAAAGATTCTCTGTGCACTTCACCCTATTTTCTGCCTTGGTAACATGCTGCAAAACTATAGTATGATATCACAATCAAGATATTCACATTGATAAAAACCACAGATCTTATTCAGACTTTTCTGGTTTTGCTTGTACTTGTTTGTGTGTGTGCATGTGTGTATGTAGTTCTGCACAGTTTATCACACGTATAGGTTTGTGTATTCACCACTACAGTCAAAATACTGAATAGTTCAATCCCCTTAAGGACTCTTTTATAACCACATTCACCTCCCTTTCTTCCTTTACTCCCCAACTTTTGGTAGTCACTAATCTGTCCTTCATTTCTAAAATTTTGTTGTTTCAAAAATATTATATGAATGAAATCAGAGTATATAACCTCTGGAATTGGCTTTTTTTGGGTAACAGCTTTATTGCAATATAATCCACATCTCATACAATTCAATCCTTAAAATGTACAATTCAGTGGTTTTCAGTATACAGTAGTCCCCGTGTACCTGAGGTTTCTCCTTCTATGGTTTTAGTTACCTGTGGTCAACTTGGGGCTTGAAAAGGTTAGTACTGTACAATAAGATATTTTGAGAGAGAGAGATCACATTTATGTAACTTTTATTATAGTGTGGTGTTGCAATTGTTCTATTTTATTATTATTGTTGTGAATCTCTTACTGTGCCTAATGTAGAAATTAAACCTTATCATAGGTGTGTATGTATAGGAAAAACGTAGTTTATCTAGGGTTCAGAACTCTCTGTGGTTTAAGGCATCCACTAGGGGTCTTAGAATGTGTCCCCTGCAGATACGGGGGTACTACTGTATTGACAGAGTTATACAACCATTAACACAATCAATTTTGGAACATTTTCATCACCTCAGAAGGAAATTTTGTACTCTTTAGCAGTCATCCCCATCTCACCTGAACACCTCTAGCCCTAGGCAACCCCTAATTTCCTTTCTGTCCCTATGGATTTGCCTCTCTGTGGACGTTTCACATAAATGGAATCATAAAATACATAGTCTTTTCTGACTGGCTTCTTCAATTTATTTTATTATTTATTTATTTATTATTTTTTAAGACGGAGTCTTGCTCTGTCGCCAGGCTGGAGTGCAGTGGCTTGATCTCGGCTCACTGCAAGCTCTGCCTCCTGGGTTAAAGGGGTTCTCCTGCCTCAGCCTCCCGAGTAGCTGAGACTACAGGCACCTGCCACCACGCCTGGCTAATTTTCGTATTTTTAGTAGAGATGGAGTTTGGCCGTGTTGGCCAGGCTGGTCTCAAATTCCTGACCTCAGGTGATCTGCCTGCCTTGGCCTCCCGAAGTGCTGGGATTACAGGCGTGAGCCACCGCACCTGACCCTTCTTCCATGTAGCATGATGTTTTCAAGGTCTATCCTCATTGTAGCATGTATCAATATTCCATTCTTTTTTATTGTTTAATAATATTCCATTATATGAATATATCACAGTTTATTTGTCATTCATCAGTTGATGGAAATTGGGGTTGTTTACATTTTTTAGCTATTATGAACAGTATTGGTATATTTGTGTACAGGTTTTTATATTGATATATGTTTTCATTTTTCTTGAATATGTACCATATATATCATAAGATATCTCTGTGTTTATTCATTGAGGAACTGCTGGACTGTTTTCCAAAGCAGCTGTACCACTTTAAATTCCTACTGCTAGTCTATGAGAGTTCTAGTTGCTCTGCATCCTTGTCACCACTTGTTATTATCTGTCATCTTATAAGCACTCTAGTGTATATGAAATGGTATCTCATTGTGATTTTGATTTGTATTACCCTGATGGCTAATGATATCGAGCATTTTTTCATGTGCTTATTGACCATTTTGATATCGTCTTCTTTGTAAAGATGTCTATTCAGAGTGTTAAAAATGACCAATTTGTATTTTTATTTTATTTTATTTTTTTTGAGACGGAGTCTCGCTCTGTCGCCCAGGCTGGAGTGCAGTGGCATGATCTCAGCTCACTGCAAGCTCCGCTTCCCGGGTTTACGCCATTCTCTTGCCTCAGCCTCCTGAGTAGCTGGGACTACAGGCGCCTGCCACCTCACCTGGCTAGTTTTTTTATTTTTTAGTGGAGACGGGGTTTCACTGTGTTAGCCAGGATGATCTCGATTTCGTGACCTCGTAATCCGCCCGTCTTGGCCTCCCAAGGTGCTGGGATTACAGGCTTGAGCCACTGTGCCCGGTCATGACCAATTTTTAAATTGGGTTATTTGTCTTTTTATTATTGATTTGTAATTGCTTATATATTCTGAGTAGGCCCGGCACGGTGGTGGCTCAGGCCTGTAATCCCAGCACTTTGGGAGACTGAGGAGGGCAGATCACTTGAGGCCAGGAGTTCGAGACCAGCCTAGTCAACATTGTGAAACTCAGTCTCTACTAAAAATACAAAAATTAGCCAGGTGTGGTGGTGGGCACCTGTTGTCCCAGCTACTCAGGAGGCTGAGGCACAAGAATCACTTGAACCCAGGAGGTAGAGGTTGCAGTGAGCTGAGATGGCGCCCCTGCACTCCAGCCTAGGTGACAGAGACTGTCTCAAAAAAAAAAAAAAAAGTTATTTATATGCTGTGGACACTAGATGCTTATCAGATGTTAATGTTTGCGAATACTTTCTCCCATTCTGTGGATTTTATTTTCTTTTTCTTGATAGTTTTTTTTTTAAGCATGGAAGTTTTTAATTTATCTATTTTTTTCTTTTGTTGTTTGTGCTTTTGATGTCATACCTAAGAAACCATTGCCTAATCCACAGTCATGAAGATTTACTCCTGTGTTTTTTTTCTAATAGTTTTATAGTTTCAGCTATTACATTCAGGTCTTTGATCCACTTTGAGTTAATTTTTCAAACGTGGTGTGAGGTAGGGATCCAACCTCATTTTTTTTTTTTTGTTTGAGATGGAGTTTCACTCTCGTCACTCAGGCTGGAGTGCAATGGTGCAATCTTAGCTCACTGCAACCTCTGCCTCCCAGGTTCAAGCGATTCTCCTGCCTCAGCCTCCTAAGTAGCTGAGATTACAGGCACGCACCACCATGCCCAGCTAATTTTTGTATTTTTGGTAGAGACAGGGTTTCACCATGTTGGCCAGGCTGATCTCAAACACCTGACCTCAGGTGATCCACCTGTTTCAGACTCCTAAAGTGCTAGGATTATAGGCGTACGTGGCCAACTTCATTCTTTTGTATGTAGATCTTCATTACCGTTTGTTGAAAAGTCTGTTCATTCCTTATTGAGTTACCTTGGCACTGGGATTGATTTCTTTCATTCAGCTTAGTTTCCTTCATCCAAGTTGTGTATATCATTAGTTTATTACTTTTTATTGCATGGTGTGGAAATGCCAGATTGTTTAACCATTCACCTGTTGAATGACATCTGGGCTGGTTCCACTTTTTCATTATTACAAGTAAAGCTTCTGTGAGCATTCACACACAGGTTTTCGCATGAACATAACTTTTCATTTTTTCTGGGATAAATGCTCAAGAGTACAGTCAATGAGTCATATGGTGATTGCATGTTTAGTTTTATCAGAAACTGCCAGAGTGGCTGTGTTGTTTTATATTCTCACCAACAATGTATGAGTGATCCAGTTTTCTGCATCCTTGCCAACATTTAGTGTTGTCACTATTTTTTATTTTGGACTTCCTGAGAGGTGTGTAGTGATAGCCCATCATGGTCTTAATTTGCATTTCTTCAGCATCTAGTGATGTTGAACATTTTTTCTTTTCTTTTCTTTTTTTTTTTTTTTGAGATGGAGTCTCACTGTGTCGCCCAGGCTGGAGTGCAGCAGCATGATCTCAGCTCACTGCAACCAGCAATTCTTGTGCCTCAACCTCCCAAGTAGCTGGGATTACAGGCGCATGCCACCATGCCTGGCTAATTTTTGTATTTTTAGGACAGATGGGGTTTTGGCATATTGGCCAGGTTGGTCTTGAATTCCTGACCTCAACTGTTCTGCCTGCTTCAGCCTCCCAAAATGCTGGGATTACAAACATGAGCCACAGTACCTGGACGAACATCTTTTCGTGTGCTGTTTGCCATCTGTGTATCCTTTTTGGTGCATTGTCTGTTCATGTCTTTGAACGTTTTCTGATTGGATTATTCTTTTTTCTTTTTTTGCTGTTAAGTGTTGAGAGTTTTTTGTATATACTAGGTACCAGTCCTTTGTTAAATGTGGAGTTTGTAAATATTTCCTCCCAGTTTGTAGCTTGTCCTTCACCCTCTTTATATGGACTTTCACAGAACTATTTTCAGTTTTGATGAGGTTCCGTTTATAAAATTTCCCTTTTATGAATTGTGGTTTTGGTATCAAGTCTGAAAACTCCTTGCCTATCCCTGTCTCCCAAAGATTTTCTCCTTTTTTTCTTTCTTTTTTTTTAATGCAGAGTTTTTCTCTTGTTGCCCAGGTTGGGGTACAATGGCATGATCTCAGCTTACTGCAACTTCCGCCTCCTGGGTTCAAGCGATTCTTCTGCCTCAGCCTCCTGAGTAGCTGGGATTACAGGCATGTGCCACCACACCTGGCTAATTTTGTATTTTCAGTAGAGGCGGAGTTTCTCCTCATTGGTCAGGCTGGTTTTGAACTCCCGACCTTAGGTGATCCGGCCTCCCAAAGTTCTGGGATTACAGGCATGAGCTACCGCACCCGGCCTCCTGTTTTTTTTCTAAAAGTGTTATAGTTTTACATTTTACGTTTAAGTTCATGATCTATTTTGGGTAAGGTGTGAGGTTTAGGTCAGTGTTATTTGTTGCTAATCAATATTCGTGTTTTAAAAAGCCGATCTGTGAATTATCTAAAATCCAGTTTAAAGCCGCACTTTGGGAACTCCCTGGGTGGTAGGTCTAAAATCTGGTTTAATGTCACACTTTGGGAGACTCTTGGGTGGTGGGCCAGAGTATTTCAGGGCGAATTGCTTTCTAGCAAAGGGGTCTGGGTCAGGTTACTTAACCTTTCTGAGCTTCAGTTCCCCTGTTTTACAAAATGGGAATAATAACATTTACCATATAGGGTTAGTTTGAAGATTTATTCAACAAATGCTTATTGAGTGCCTATTACGTGCAAGGTGCTGTTGTGGTTGTTAGGGGTATATGACTGTAACCAAGACAGACAAAGGCCACCAACATGTGAGTTCTTCATGGAACTCACATTTTGGCAAGAGGAGAGAGATAATAGATGAGTAAACAAGTGAAGTATACAGTTGACCTTTGAACATCACAGGTTTGAATTGGGCAGGTCCATTTACATAGACTTTTTTTTCACTCACACATGCATCAAAAATACGGTATTTGTGGGCTGGGCATGGTGGGTTATACCTGTTATTGCAGTGCTTTGGGAGGCTGAGATGGGAGGAATGCTTGAGGCAAGGAGTTTGAGACCAGCCTGGACGACATAGCAAGACACAACAGCAACAATAATTAGCTGAATGTGGTGGCATGTGCCTGTAGTCGCAGCTACTCAGGAGGCTGAGGCAGGAGGATTGCTAAAGCCCTGGAGATCAAGGCTGCAGTGAGCTAAGATTTCACACTGCACTCCAGCCTGGATGATAGAGCAAGATCTTATCTAGAGACAAACAAACCAACAATACAAAAAACTCCAGTGTTTCTAGGGCCTGCATATATGAAGGGCCAACTGTGGGACTTGAATATGTGTGAATTCGGTTATATGTAGGGGTCCTAGAACCAATCCCCGGCATATACCAAGGGAGGACTATATAGCCTGTCAGATGGTGATAAGTGCTGTGAAGGAGAAAAGCAGGGAATGGGGATTGGAGGGTTGTTATTTTTAAAAGTCTCAAGGAAGGTGACATTCGAGCAGAGATCTGAAGGAGGTGAGGGACTGAGCCATGCAGAGAGCTGGGGACTTGCTGGGGGAAGCAAGCACCAGGCCAACTGAGCAGCCAGCACAAAGGCCTGGAGGCTGGAGCATGCTTGGCACGTGTGAGGGGCATCCAGGAGACAGGTGTCACTGCATCAGTGACTGAGCGGGAGATGGCAGGAGAAGAGGCTGAAGTTGAGCTGCAGATGTGGGACTTAGAGCCGTTGTACGCAGAGAGAGCTGGGGAGCCACTGAAGGGTTTAGAGAGCAGAAGTGAGCATCATCTACTTTTGTTTAAAAGGATCCCTCTGGTCCTTTTGTGGAGAACATTCTTCAGGAGGGCAAAGGTGCCACAGTAGACCAGGAAGAAGGCTACTGCAATGATCTGCTTGAGAGGTGGTAATGGCTGGGAGCCGAGTGGAAGTGGTGGTGGTGGGGAGAAGTGGTCAGATTCTGGGTTTATTTTGAAGGCAGAGCTAACTGCATTTGCTGATGGATTGTATATGGGATGAGAGAAAGGGAAATAGAAGTCAAGCATGGCTCCAAGGCATTTTGCTAGAGCAGCAGGAACAATGGAGCTGTCGTTTCCTGCGAAGGAGCAGACTGTGGTGGGAGCTGATTTGACGTGGGTATCATAGATCAGGAGTTCTGTGTTGGAAATGTTGACTTTGAGATACCTATTAGACATTCAAGCGGAGATACCCATCAGCAGATGGATACATGAGTGTGGAGTTCAGGGAAGAGGTTCGGGCTGCAGATATAAATTTGAAAGTCATCAGTGTGGAGATGGTATAGATGGCATCTAAAGCCCTGAGGTTGGATGAGATCTTTTATGCTAATGAGTCTCCACTAGGGACAATTTTGTCTCCCAGGAGACATTTGGCAGTGACTGAGGACATACCGGTTGTCACAACTGGGTGGCGGCAATGGGGTGTTACTGGCATCTAAAGGGATAGAGGCCAGGGAAGCTGTTCAACATCCTACAATACACAGACAGCCACTGAAAACAAATAATTATCTAGTCTAAAATGTTCATAGTGCTGAGGTTGAGAATCCCCGATTTAGTCCTTAGATTTTTAGGGAATAAATGTAGATAGAAGAAAGAGGAGTTGTAAAGCCTGAACCTTGGAGCCTCCAGTGTTTTGGGTTAAATGCAGACAATTGCATGAAAATGCATTAAATGTATGTGAAGTATAGCACTTAACACACAGTAAGCACCCAGTAAATGATGGTATTTTTAATCTTTCAAAGGCAGTTCTGATTTGCCACTTAGGATAAAAGGAATCATAGCGCAGGGTTCCATAGAGGATATCTATTGCACTCCCCTTAGTGTACAGATGGGGAAGCTGAAACCCAGAGAGGGGAAGAGACTTGGCTGTGATCAGACAGTGGGTGAAGAACCAAGGTTTCATGATGATGGCTGTTGATTATTCCCATTTTACAGATGAATAAACTTAGATTTAGAGATTTAGCCACTTGTACAAATCTACACAGTGAGTCTATGGCAGAGCTAGAATCAAAGTTTGAATCTCTTGATTTCTCATCCATTGTTTTGTTTTAGTTTTTTGTTTCATTTTGTTTTTAGAGACAGGGTCTCACCCTGTCACCTGGGTGACATGCAGTGGCATGATCATAGCTCACTGCACGCAGCCTGGAACTCCTGGGCTCACGTGATTCTCCTGCCTCAGCCTCCTAAGCAGCTGGGGCTACAGGCTTGCACCACCATGCACAGATAATCTCTCTCTCTCTCTCTCTCTGTCTATCTATCATTTTTTTTTTTTGTAGAGACAGGGTCTCACTGTGTTGCCCAGGCTGATCTTAAACTCCTGGCTTCAAGGGATCCTCCTGTTTCAGCCTCCCAAAGTGCTGGGATTACAGACAGAAGCCAGTGTGTCCAGCCTAATCCAGTGTTTTTAACAGCAGCAGCAGCAGCAGCAGCTGCCGCCATCATGGACTGAATGCCCACTTTGTGCTGGGCACTGCGAGACACTTTTCATAGGCTGGCCAGGACGGAAGCTGGGGCAGGGGCCTGGCAGACAGGGTGCAAACACAGCCCCCTCCGCCCTTCTGAATTACTCGCTTCTCTTTGTTGACATCGTGGCCCCTCCCTGCTTAGGCGCGTTGGCCGGCAGTTGTTTTGCTGTTGGCCAGCTGTGTTGTCATCTCCTCCATCCCCATGAGACTCCCCTCACACTATATTATTTACTGTAAAAACAATAATATAGCATCAGGCGAAGGCGTTTTTAAAAATAAGCACTCCGAAGCTCATCCTAGCCCAACAGCTGTTTTAATTTTTCTGACTTCTTCACATCTCTGCCCATATGCCTGCAGTAGACATTTTTCCACCCTTGCATTGGGATGTAGAAAGCATTCTGTATGCTGCTTCATTTGCTTGGTGTTGTTACATGTGTTATGTTGTTTATAATTATGTTTATTGACTCTAGAAGTCCATTGAATGTCCCCATTTGGCTCGACTGTTTCCCTCCAGACCTCTATAATGATAAATAATACTATATTGAGAAATCTAGCACTTACAGTTCTTCCCTTCTCCCCCCACCCCGAGTTATTTCTTTAGGATAAAGAGTCAGGAGTGGTTGAAAAAAGGGCTTTTAAATATATTGCTTTAAAAAATGGGTGTGCTAATTTATACTGCTACTGGCATCTCATGTTAATTTACACATGTTTATTAATTACTATAGGCTGGTAATGACTGTAGGCTGGGCAGTTTGACTCATATCATCTCATGTAACTCTCACACTTGCTCGTTAGGCATTATAATCTACGTTTTTGTTTCTTTTTTTTGACAGTCTCACTGTCACCCAGGCTGGAGTGCAGTGGCATGATCTTGGCTCACCTCTTCCTCTACCTCCCGGGCTCAAGCTATCCACCCACCTTAGCCTCCTAAGTAGCTGGGACTACAGGCATGCACCACCATGCCTGGCTAATTTTTATATTTTTGTAGAGAGAAGAGGTCTCACTACTATGTTGCCCATGCTGGTGTCGAACTCCTGAGCTCAAGTGATCCTCCTGCCTCGGCTTCCCAAAATGCTGAGATTATAGGCATGAGCTATTGCACCCAGCCATAATCTCCATTTTTTAGTGGAGGAACCTGACATCAACATTCAAAGGGGATTAAGTAACTTGCCTGAAGCCACAGAAGTATGGCCAGGTGCCGTGGCTCACACCTGTAATTCCAGAACTTTGGGAGGCTGAGGCACGTGGATCACTTGAGCTCAGGAGTTTGAGACCAGCCTGGGGCAACATGGTGAAACCCGTCTCTACAGAAAATACAGAAAATTAACCGGGGGCATGGCGTTACGTGCCTGTGGTCCCGGCTACTCAGGAAGGTGAGGTGGGAGGATTGTTTGAGACTGCAGTGAGCCAGTGATAGCACCACTGCACTCCAGCCTGGGTGACAGTGAGACTCCGTCTCAAAAAAAAAACGCAAACAAACAAACAAAGAATAAAAATAACTAATGAGGGGTGGAGATAGGATGTGAACTTGGGTGTACCAGCTCCCAGTCCAAAGCTCCTCCTGTGAAAAAAAGTTGAACATTTCAGGGTTATTGCATCTTGTTTAGCCTTATTAAAGTCAACACATGGTAGCCTAATTCAACAGCTGTTAAATGTTATCCTCATTGTTTTAATGTGCATTTTGACCTCTGATCTCTGAGTGACCTGTAGCCCTGTGTAATTTAGAGGGATGGGGCTTTGAGGTCCCCAGATTCTGTGTTGTCAATGTGTGTTGATAGTTGAAGAGAGTGTGTCTGGGTGCCAGATGGTTTTTAGAAACATGGAGAAACTCATGGATTCACACCCCTCAATCAACATATCAGTCTGTAGGCAACAAACTATTTGAGCTCCCTGGATCTGTCCAGATATGATCAGGGTAGGGAGGAAGAAAAAAGAGAAGTAGACCTTCTTTTCAAAGAGCCCTCAGTCTACCTGGGTAGATGGGAGGTAGCACAGTTGTCGAAGAATGAGATGCCTAAGTCTGAAGTTGGGAGTTTCATCCTCCACAGTTGCTCTCTTGGACCCTGTAAGGTGATTTTTAAGAAGCTTGAGTAGGTTGCCAGTATTTAAAAATCTGGAGATTTCACATGAAAATTGAAATTTCTGGCTGCTCTTGAAAAATGGGAGGATCTGGCAACCGTGAACCTGTAGTCCTGCTTGGCATCAGTCATCTAGAGGTGAGCAGTAGCTGCCGCTTTTGGATGGGACATCTACTGTCCTGTTTGCCATGGTCTTCACCCAGCATAGGTCTGCCGTTGACATGGAACTTCTCCTGCCCTTCTGTAAATGCTGCAGGAGAACTAGGAAGCAGAGTGCTTCTGCCAAGCCCTAGAGGCTGGAAAGGAATGTAGGGCTGCATTCCAGGGGGTGGGGATGGTGTGAGCCGAGCTGCAGGGAACAGAGAGCCACTCCCAGTAGTGCAAATACAGTAGTGGTACCTCGGCTCTTGTAGACTCCCAGGACAGTGCACACAGGGCAGCCAGGACCATAGCCAGAGAGTCGGAGAATAACGCGAGGACCTCTGGCAAAGATGGCGAGTGAGCACACCCCAGATCTGACCCTCTGGCGCAAACATAGAAGAATGATGGCTTAAAACAAAAATACATTTAAAAAATCAGAAAAATCTCTATGGGCCAGGAATGGGAGAGAAAAACCTAAGTGTGGTGAATGGGCTTGCAGCCTGCAGCACCCAGGATACAGGGAGCAGTGGCAGCCAGCCCCTCAGTGTCCATATGGGATGGGATTTGGGTGGGCCCTGCTTGTGGGGAGAAGGGAGCCAGTCAGGAGGCAGGCTTTGTTCCTAGGAAGTGCTGAAATCTCTCTTGGATGGCTCCATATATAACTGGAGACATGCTGCTTGCATGCATTCCAGGGAAGAAAGGAAACCTTCTGGGTGGAAACAGAAACTTGTATTGTGCAGTACTTGAGGCCAGAGTTGGAAACTGTTACCGGTGCACTCCCAAGATAGGAGCAACCTGGGCGAATGCTTCCCTTTGTATCTTCTTCATAAGGGGAATTCTGAACAAATTAATCACACAAAAAATGCCACTAGGGGCTGGGCATGGTGGCTCAAGCCTGTAATCTCAGTACTTTGGGAGGCAGAGGCAGGAGGATCAGTTGAGCCCAGGAGTTTGAGATGAGCCTGGGCATCTCAGCAAGACCCTATCTCTACAAAAAATATAAAAATTAGCTGGGCTTGGTGGCACATGCCTGTAGTGCCAGCTACTTGGGGGACTGAGGCAGGAGGATCACTTGAGCCAGGGAGATCAAGGCTGCAGTGAGCCGTGATCCTGCTAATGCACTCCAGCTTGGGTGACAGAGCAAGACCTTGTCTCAAAAAAAAAAAAAAAAAAAAAAGGCTCCTTGGGGTTGTACTTAATCTTCTTCTTTTTTTTTTTTGAGACGGAGTCTCGCTCTGCCGCCCAGGCTGGAGTGCAGTGGCCAGATCTCAGCTCACTGCAAGCTCCGCCTCCCGGGTTCACGCCATTCTCCTGCCTCAGCCTCCCGAGTAGCTGGGACTACAGGCGCCCGCCACGTCGCCCGGCTAGTTTTTTGTATTTTTAGTAGAGACGGGGTTTCACTGTGTTAGCCAGGATGGTCTCGATCTCCTGACCTCGTGATCCGCCCGTCTCGGCCTCCCAAAGTGCTGGGATTACAGGCTTGAGCCACCGCGCCCGGCCAAGGTTGTACTTAATCTTCTTAAGAGACTGTGTAGCGGTGCTTTCTCACCTGTTCATTAAGGGATGCTGAGGTCCCTCTAGCTGGGGACACTTTGCAGGCCCTCACAGAACTTGAGAGTAATGAAACTACACTTCACAGAATCAGGGTGCAAGAGAGAAAAGGATCATTTGGCACAATCTTGGTGTCTTCCCTCATTTTACTGATCCAGAAATTGAGGCCCAGAGATTTGCCCAAGATCACACAGCTGGTCAATGCAGATGCAGGACTATGGGCTGAGCCCGGAGCTCCATCTTGCATTTGCTTCAGAAGCCTTGGCTTGGCTTTTCTTTCCTTTTCTTTCTTTCTTTCTTTTTTTTTTTTGAGACAGGGTCTCACTGTGTCACTCAGGCTGGAGTGCAGCGGTGTGATCATGGCTCACTGCAGCCTCAACCTCCCAGGCTCAAGCAATACTCCTGCCTCAGCCTCCTGAGTAGCTGGGACCACAGGTATGTGCCACCATGCCCAACTAATTTTTGTGTTTTTAGTAGAGATGAGGTTTCTCCATCTTGACTAGGCTGGTCTCAAACTCCTAATTTCAGGTGGTCTACCTGCCTGCGCTTTCCAGAGTGCTGGGATTACAGGCGTGAGCCGCCGTGCCCAGCCTATTATTATTATCATTATATAATAGATTGTGCTTCCCTTTTTGCTTTGACAGCCAGGGAACCCACCACTGAATTTGAACCTTATCTTTAGACCTCCACATAGGACCTCATGTTATGTATTTCTTTTCTGTTTCCCTGTCATTCCCTGGCTTTATTTAACTATTTGGCTCTCATTCCCCTCATTACCCTGATTTCTGTATGTTATTATATTATATGTATTACTATACATTGTTTCCGAACAAGTTTGGAATTAATACCTTAAGAAAAATGTATCAACAGTTTGATTCAGACTGGCCTGTTGTATGTAGTCCAGGGTGATCTTGAATAAGGAGGTGAACTATGCTATTAAAAATGAATTAATGGCCAGGTGCGGTGGTTCACACCTGTAACCCAAGCACTTTGGGAGGCTGAGGTGGGCGGATCACTTGAGGAGTTCAAGACCAGCCTGGCCAACATGGTGAAACCCTGTCTCTACCAAAAATAGAAAAATTAGCCAGGTGTGGTGGTGTACGCCTGTAATCCCAGATCTAGGTGTGAGCCTAGATCGTGCCATTGCATTCCATCCTGGGTGACAGAGTGAGCCTCTGTCTCAAAAAAAAAAAAAAGAAAAAGGTAATATTTTTGAGAGCTTATTGTATATTAGCCATTGTCATGCATCCTTTGTGTGTATTTCCTTAAACCTTACAATGATCCTATGAGGCAGGGCCTATTATCTTTCCATTTTGTAGTTGAGGAATCTAAGGATCAGAGGGGTGAAGTGATGCAGCCAGCAGTTGCCAGCTGCAAGTGGCAGAGCCAGGATTCGAATGTAGCCCACCTGACTCCAGAGCACACACTTACTTCCTGTTTGATGTTCTTTGGGAGGGGACCCCTGAGCTCTTGGGGGCAATGGAGGGATGATTTCAGGCAGCTGACTGATGCTTTTTCTCCCTGTTCTTCCTCTTCTCTTCCCATTTCTTCTAACCTCTTCTCTCTGCTTCCTGTGTTCTCCAGAGCCCATGAGGGCCCCCAAAGGCCTGGCTTTCGCTGAGATCCAGGCCCGCCAGCTGACCCTGCAGTGGGAACCACTGGGCTACAACGTGACGCGTTGCCACACCTATACCGTGTCGCTGTGCTATCACTACATCCTGGGCAGCAGCCACAACCAGACCATCCGAGAGTGTGTGAAGACAGAGCAAGGTGTCAGCCGCTACACCATCAAGAACCTGCTGCCCTATCGGAACGTTCATGTGAGGCTTGTCCTCACTAACCCTGAGGGGCGCAAAGAGGGCAAGGAGGTCACCTTTCAGACGGATGAGGATGGTAAGAGTCTCAGCCCTAATTCCCAGGGCCCTGTGTGCCTTCCATAGATACTCCATGTCTGAGACTGAAATTTACTGAGAGTATTTTTTTTTTTTTTTTGCTTAGGATTAAACCAACTGTATAACACCAAAGTAATGATAGCTTCTATTTATTCTCTGGAAGACTTTGGGTTAGATTAGTCTACTTTCTTTCCTTAAGTGTTTGAAAGAATTCAGCAGTAAAGCCATTTGGGCATAGAGTTTTCTTTGTGACAAGATTTTTAGTAAATTTTAATTTTTGAAATAGATATTGGGATATTCAGATTTTTTATTCTTGTATCGGTTTGGATGGACTGTGTTTTTTTTGGGTTTTTTTTTTGAGATGGAGTCTCACTCTGTTGTCCAGGCTGGAGTGCAGTGGCACTATGGCTCACTGCAAGCTCCGCCTTCCGGGTTCACGCCATTCTCCTGCCTCGGCCTCCCGAGTAGCTGGGACTACAGGCGCCTGCCACCATGCCTGGCTAATTTTTTGTACTTTTAGTAGAGATGGGGTTTCACTGTGTTAGCCAGGATGGTCTTGATCTCCTGACCTCATGATCCGTCTGCCTCGGCCTCCCAAAGTGCTGGGATTATAGGCGTGAGCCACTGTGCCTGGCCCGATGGACTGTGTTTTTTTAAAGCAATTTGTTCATTACACCTAAATTGTCAAATTTCTTGAGATAAAGTTGTTTATAATATTTATTTATTTATTTAGAGACAGAGTCTTGCTCTGTTGCCCAGGCTGGAGTGCAGTGGCGCCATCTTCTTTGACTTAAGAGTTATTTAGAATTATGTTGCTTAATTTCTAAGCACTTGGGACTTTTCTTTTTTGTTTGTTTTTGAGACACAGTTTCACTCTGTCACCCAGGCTGGAGTGTAGTGGCGCAATCTTGGCTCACTGCAAGCTCCGCCTTCTGGGTTCAAGCGATTCTTGTGCCTCAGCCTCCTGAGTAGCTGGGATTACAGGCACCTGCCAGCATGCCTGGCTAACTTTTGTATTTTTAGTAGAGACAGGGTTTTGCCACGTTGGCCAGGCTGGTCTCGAACTCCTGACCTCAGGTGATCTGCCCACCTTGGCCCCACAAAGTGCTGGGATTATAGGCATGAGCCACCGTGCCTGGCCAGCAATTGGAACTTTTCTAATTGTCTTTTTATTATTGATTTCTCAGTTACTTCCACTGTAGCCAGAGTATATACTCTAAATTTTATCTTTTGAAATTTGATCCTTACTTTATAGCCCAACATATCGTTAAATTTTGTTAAATATTCCATGTGTATTTGAAAAGAACATGTATTCTGTTGCTGTTGAATGCAGTGTTCTACGTATGTCAAACTAATATTTATTTAGCCCTTAGTGCATGTCAAGCACCATTCTGAATGGTTTTAGTATATTACTGCATTGAATACCCATGACAACCCTATGTGGTAGGTTACTATTTCTGTTCCCATTTTACAGAAGAGGTCACATGGGCAGTAGAGAGGTAGCAGAGCTGGCTTTCTACACTGGCCATCTGGCTTCACAGTTGTCTTTTTTTTTTGAGACTGAGTGTTGTCCTGTTGCCCAGGCTGGAATGCAGTGGTGCAATCTCAGCTCACTGCAACCTCCGCCTCCCTGGTTCCAGCGATTCTCCCACCTCAGCCTTTTGAGTAACTGGGATTATAGGTGCCTACCACTATGCCAGGCTGATTTTTTGTATTTTTGGTAGAGACGGGGTTTCACCATGTTGGCCAGGCTGTTCTCGAACTCCTGACCTCAAGTGATCCGCCTGCCTCGGCCTCCTAAAGGTGCAGGGATTACAGGCGTGAGCCACCGCGCCAACAAGTTGTCATCCTTAAGAGCTACACTCGAATACTAGCACAGGTCCAAAGCCTTTCCCTGGGTTCCTACAGATCCCAGGTACCCCTGAGCTCCTTGGTTTATGGCTTTGTCTTGCTGCCACACGTGCATAGTTTTCTGTTCTGCACAGCATTGGCCTAGACGCAAAATTCAGCTCCTTCCTTAGTTTCTGCTTTTCTCTGCCTTAGGACTTCAGCTTCCTCATAGTGGTTGATCAAGGTGTTTTCCCAAGCAAAGACCATTCTCTTCCTAAATGACACTCCTGTGCCTGGCATTAACAGTATACATTTACACAAAAGCAAAACAAAACAAAGCCATGCCTGCAAGTGTTAATGCTGAAATGTTAACAGTATCTCTGGGTGATACAATTGTAGATGCCATTAATTTTCTTTAAGCTCATTTTGATTTTCTACACTGAACATGTCATTTATGTAATTAGAAATTTTTAGACAAGAAAATATCTCCACCCATAATCCCAATACCCCAGTGCAATTGCTGTTTTCATTTCTCTGGCACACATGCATATTTTCTGAAAACTACCCAACTGGAACAAAATTGGAACCTTCAAACGTATTTCTCTCCTGAATGCAACCTACACGGTAATGAAAATGCCAGCTATCCATTTTGAGTGCTTAGTAATAGGTTGAACCATATGCAATTGCTGATGTTTGCCTTGGGGCTTTATGTACATCACATCATTGCGTCCTAGCTTGAGAGGGGTTATATCATCCCCACTTCACAGCTGAGTTAAGTAAGGTGCAGAAAGGCTAAGTAGTCTGTGAGAACCAGGTGGGAAGTGGCAAGGCTGGAATTTAAACCCAGGTGTCTGGCACCAAAGCCTACTTTCCCCTGACCCCTGCCGCCTTTCCCTTGCAGTGCCTGGTGGGATTGCAGCTGAGTCCCTGACCTTCACTCCACTGGAGGACATGATCTTCCTCAAGTGGGAGGAACCCCAGGAGCCCAATGGTCTCATCACTCAGTATGAGGTGGGTTTGGGACCCTATTACAGTGGGGGACCCTGGTGGAAGGTGAGAGGTGACCCTTTTTCTCTCTGCTGCTACAGTAGGAGGTGCATGAGAGGACAGATGTGATTGTCATAGTTTCTTCAACTATGGCCAGGTCTGTGCCCTGTGAATTCTAGAGAAGGGTCCTGAAGGCAGGAGGGAGAGGCGAAGATGACTAGAAGCCTGGCTTGATGGCATCCACTGTCTCCTTTGCTTAGCCTTATCTCTCACTTCCCTGGAACATGGTGGGTGGAGGCTGCTGGTCAGGGATGCTCTGCTCTTCCTGTGCCCACCTGCCTGCCGATCCTGCCCCCAGATCAGCTACCAGAGCATTGAGTCATCAGACCCAGCAGTGAACGTGCCGGGCCCACGACGTACCATCTCCAAGCTCCGCAACGAGACCTACCACGTCTTCTCCAACCTGCACCCAGGCACCACCTACCTATTCTCCGTGCGGGCCCGCACAGGCAAAGGCTTCGGACAGGCAGCACTCACTGAGATAACCACCAACATCTCTGGTGAGCCCCACCCGACCCAGCCCAGCCTCTTTGGAGGTGGCCCAGAATCCCAGGGTTCCACAGGCAGAGGGGAAATGGGGGGCATGGCAGGGGTAGTTACAGTGGGCCCCTGCTGAGAAAAATATGCTGTTTAGGAGTTAAAGTCAGGCTCAGGAAGGATGAAGTCAGAGGAGTCAGGAGACTGTGGTCAGTGGAATCAGAAGGTTGAGGTTGGGGCTGGTGCTTGAGGTCAGGGGCCAGGGTAGCTCAGGTCATGTCAGCAGGAACAAAGAGGCTAAGGTTAAAGTAGGGGAGATCTGAGGACTGTGGTCAAGGAGGAGGAAGCCTGGTCTTCCTGGTCCAGTGGCCAAGCTCCATGCTTATGACCCTGTCCCCTTCCCCAGCTCCCAGCTTTGATTATGCCGACATGCCGTCTCCCCTGGGCGAGTCTGAGAACACCATCACCGTGCTGCTGAGGCCGGCACAGGGCCGCGGTGCACCCATCAGGTGGGAAAGCGGGGACGGAGGGATGGGAGGCCAGGGCCATAGCGAAGAGGCCCCTCCTCTGACCCAGAGCCCCAACCTAGGCCAGCTCACCCTTTTCCTCCCTCAGTCTCCCACACAGGGCTCAGAGTGTCTGGAGGAGAATGTTCTGTGATGCTTGGCAGGCGAGAAGCCTGCAGTCTCTCCCCTCTGAGGCCATGGGTCTTAGATGGTAACTGTCAGGAGGACCCTGGATAGGTCCAGCCTGGAGAGGGGACTGTCCAGGTCTGTCCAGGGGGCCTTTCCTCAGACACCTTGGAGAAGTGAAACTCTGGGGACCTTATATCATCCCAGCCTTTTCCTGGAAGCCCATAGAGATGGGCTTTCTAGACGGCTAGGGCAGCCAGCCAGACAGGGCCATCTCTCTGCAATGGCTAGGGGCTTGGCTTCTCCCCCTCATCTCCCCAGAGGAAGCTGGGCTTGCTGGTGCCGTGGTGACTGCCTCTGCTAGGGAGAGGATGCTGGAGACAAGACTGTGTGTATTTGTGTGTGTGTGTGTGTGTACATGGGATGTGAACCTGGGTGTGTCTTTATGATAAAGACATGGGATATGTGGTATGAATGTGTGTGGGAGGTGCGTGTGGGAGACATAAGTGTGCATGCGTGTGAGAGCATGAGGGTGTTTGTGCAAGTGTGTGCACGTCGTGTTAGACCCTGTGCTAGGGGCTTTATCTGCATGAAGCCATTTGTCCTCATGGCAGTCCCATGGAATGAGTTTTATTACCTTCATTTTACGTATCGGGAAACTGACTCAGAGAGCCTAAATCACTTGCCCCCAAGGCCACACTGCTAGTAAGTGGTGGAGCTGGGATTTGGAAGCCAAGTCTGTCTGCTGTGCCTATACCTTTTCTAGAAGTTATAGAGCCTCCCTGCCCTTCTGGTCCACTCCTTCCTTCCACGAAGGTACATGCTCTGGGAGAGGGTGACAGCCTTTAGGTGGGGGAGGGGGTGTGAGGATCCTAGTCAGTTCACCAGGAAGAGAGTGGGCTGCCCGGGTGACCGTGGCAGTCCCTCACCTCCTCACCCCCCCGCCCAACTGTATCCTCTCCTCTTCTGCTTTCTCTTTCCTGTATTTGTCACTGCAAATCCTGCCCTGGGCTGATTCCCAGACCCTCAAGGAAGACCCAGGAAAAAGTCATGGGGTCTGCAGGGCCTTTTGCCTTTTGCTGGAGCCTCAGGGCCCTTGTGCCGCTGAGTCTGGGATGGGTTGAGAACCCTTCCTTCCTTGTCCTCCTGAGGGATCCTGTGAGCAGCACTGGTCAGGGTCCCTCAGGTTGATGATTTCAAGGCTAGGTGGGGGCAGGGGATGGGACTTGGTGGGAGGGGAGCGGCAAGATGGCTGCGTGACCCTGGGCATATCCCGTTACCTTCCTGAGCCTCCGTTTCTTTATCTGCGCAATCGGGATTATTCTAGATTAAGATGCACTTTGCTCATGGCTAATGTTAATGATTACCTCCCAGTGGGACTTAGGGCTAGGAGAGGCCTGACCTTAGCCTGGGGTAATGGAGGCTGAGAGGGGCTTGGACTGGTGTTTATAATGGGCTAGTGACAAGCCATGGGCTGGTGTCCAACACTCTGAGATGATTCCCCACAACTTGGATGCTCAAAGGAAACATCTGGTGAGCAAGGAAAAGACATTTCTTCTTCCCCGAGCAGAGGCTGTCAGTATGGGATGTCACACACCAAGATGTGACCGAGACTGTAACTGGAAATATTTAAATTTGTCAGCATTCACGCATTTACTCTCCACTTTGTTCTGCAGAGGATTTGGAGGAGCTCATAGCAGAAACCTGCTTAGTAAAGAGATAAAACAGAAACACAGTCCAGGACCAGGGAGCACGAACCAGAGTGGGCAGTCAGGATCCTGAGACAGCAAGGCTCTGATTTGCTGATCAGAGGCTGCCTCTGCATTGAGAGGGTGCTAGAGACATAGTGTTGGGTGTCCTTGTTTGCTAAATGACTGTCTCTCACTAGAGGTCAGTTTTAGGAAGCCCAGATGCCTAGTGTCTAGCACAGGGCTCATCGTCTGAGCTTGGTCAACTCTGAATGAATGAATGAACGAATGAATGAATGAATGAATGAATGAATGAATCTGGCTAACCCTGTCATTTACTGAGTCCCAGAAGGGAGCTGTCAGTCGCTTTGGTTTCCCAGGTCTTTTTTTTTTTTTTTTTGAGACAGAGTCTGGCTCTGTCGCCCAGGCTGGAGTGCAGTGGCCAGATCTCAGCTCACTGCAAGCTCCGCCTACCGGGTTTACGTCATTCTCCTGCCTCAGCCTCCCGAGTAGCTGGGACTACAGGCGCCCACCACCTCGCCCGGCTAGTTTTTTTTTGTATTTTTTAGTAGAGATGGGGTTTCACCGTGTTAGCCAGGATGGTCTCTATCTCCTGACCTAGTGATCCGCCCGTCTCGGCCTCCCAAAGTGCTGGGATTACAGGCTTGAGCCACCGCGCCCGGCCATTTCCCAGGTCTTGTGTCACACACACACGAGGACTCGTGGAGGAAGCAGGATGGGGCCTTATGGCTTGGTTCTATTGAGCAGGGTCCACAATCCTCTTAGCCTGGATTAGTAACAGGAATAACTGCTGACATGTGCTGGCTGCTTGCTTAACTTGCCTGTTCTTCCCATCTACCTTCTGGAACAGTCTCACAATCACTACCATTTTGTGAAGGAGGAAACCGTGGCCCAGGGAGGTTAGGGGATTTGCCCAGCTAGTAAGAGGCAGTGTGGAAGTTAGTCCCCAGGCTTTGACCGCAAAGCCCATGCCTTTAACTGCCAGCTGGCTCTCCCAGTGCTCTGGCCGCCTGTGATCCCCTGTACGCTCTCCTCCCTGTTCAGTGTGTACCAGGTGATTGTGGAGGAGGAGCGGGCGCGGAGGCTGCGGCGGGAGCCAGGTGGACAGGATTGCTTCCCAGTGCCACTGACCTTTGAGGCGGCGCTGGCCCGAGGCCTGGTGCACTACTTCGGGGCCGAACTGGCGGCCAGCAGTCTACCTGAGGCCATGCCCTTTACCGTGGGTGACAACCAGACCTACCGAGGCTTCTGGAACCCACCGCTTGAGCCTAGGAAGGCCTATCTCATCTACTTCCAGGCAGCAAGCCACCTGAAGGGGGTGAGGGACCGGCCAGGGTCATGGTGGGCGTGGTTGGGTGTGGGGGATGGCAGACAGGGGATACCTTGCAGCAGGCCCAGCACAGACTCCAGGCCCAGCCCTTCCCTTAGCCCCACCTCCCGTAGCCCTACCTCCCATAGCCCCACCTTCCATAGCTCCTCCTCCCATAGGCCACCCCCCATGGTCTTACCTCCTGTAGCCCGACCTTCCATTGCCCTGCCCCCACAGCTCCTCCCCCATAACCTTGCCCCTCCCATAGCCCTGTCTCCTTTTGCCCACCTCCCATTGCCCCACCTCCAATAGCCTTACCTTCCGTAGAGCCAGCCCCACAGCCCCGCCTCCCACAGCCCCTCCCCCATGGTCCCACCCCTCCCATAGCCAACCTTCCAGACCCCAGACTCCTTCTCACAGAACACTATCCACTTCCTGAGCTTTCTTTCCCAGACTCCTCCTTTCCATCCAGGTCCCCAGGCTAGTCTCTGCCCCTTCCTGAGGCCCTGCCTTCTATCTTAGATACTTCTTTTCCCAGAGGAGTCCATCTCAGGTTCCCGCATTCCTGTGTTAAGGCCTAGGACCTGCTCCTCCCTGAAGCCCCGCCCTATCTTCCAGGCTCCTCTCTCTGTTTCTTCCCTGATTTCTCACTTCTTAGCTGGACTTCTGGCCCTAGGCCTCGCCCCGATGTCCGAGGCCCCGCCCATTTCCCCATGACATTTGTTTCTCTTTTGCCTCCGATCTCATCTCCCTTTCCTAAGGCACTGCAGGTACCTCCCCTCTAGGCCCCGCTCTCAGGGGTCCCCCCAGGCCTGCCTTCGGGTGGGGTGTCCCTTGGTGCCATCAGCGCCAGACAAAGCCCTGAACAGGCCCAAGAAACGCTGTCTGAGGTTCCCACCCTGGGGAGGGAGAGGTCGGGGCTTCAGCAGCGCTGAGACCCCCATCTGTGCCTCCAGGAGACCCGGCTGAATTGCATCCGCATTGCCAGGAAAGGTAAGTCTGCTGGGTTCCTGCAGCCCTTCAGCGGCAGGTTTCTCACCTGCCCAGCGCTGGGGAGGTGGATCCTGAGAACCTAGGGCTGTGGGAGTAGAGGAGGGTGGTTGGGCAGGCTGGGGCCAGGAAGGGCTTCTCTGCTGGGTTTCCATGTGCCTTACCTCAAGGGCGCCTTCTCCCAGGCTGACAGCAGGGGCCTGGAGAAGGCTTGTGGAGAGGAGCCATTATAGGTGTGCCCTGGGGGTGATGGGTACTGGGTGCTGGTTCTGGGTTACGTATCTGCCCGGCTTTCCTGTGGTGGGGAGAAGGTGAGGTCAGCATGGGCCCTGTGCTCTAGGTGTCTTTCATGCTTTCACACAGGGAATGTGGTTGGTTTCCCATCCTGAGATGGACTAACCATGCCCTAGGTACACAATTCCTAATCCCTGTTACCTCCCAGGAGGGCAAGAGGGTGGGGCTGAAGGTCCAGGTGTCTGCTCTCCCCTATCTACTGAGAGCTGAGAGGATCTGAGAAAGTGGGGAGCGAGGGAAGCTATTCCTGGCAAAGGAGCCATGTCAGTGAGGACTGTGGTGTGGAAGTGCAGGAGGTGTCAGGGATGGTGAGGAGGTAGATTTGCTGGAAAGGCAGGACATGTGTTGAGGATGTGGGGTGGTTTGTGCAGCCCAGTTTGTTCCTTGGGCACAAACACCTACAGGAGGGGCTCGATGGTCCCTGTCTCTCCTCTGATCCCTTGTTCTGCTTTGTTCTCCCCAGCTGCCTGCAAGGAAAGCAAGCAGCCCCTGGAGGTGTCCCAGAGATCGGAGGAGATGGGGCTTATCCTGGGCATCTGTGCAGGGGGCCTTGCTGTCCTCATCCTTCTCCTGGGTGCCATCATTGTCATCATCCGCAAAGGGTGAGTGAGGCCAGTGCCCTGTCCCACCAGTGCCTTCTACCCCTTAGAGGCCTGGTGGCACAGAGGAGTAGTGGCTAAGAGCTGGTAGGACAGCTGTCCTGCAGGTGTGTGGAGGGCTGCCAGCCTGGGCATCAGCTCTGCAGATGTATCTGAGCTGGGTGGTGGGAAGCCAGAGACTGGGCAGATGAGGCTGCCCCGGAGTGGCATGGCTGGAGTAAGGTCTGGCTGGTGCCAGGTGCTGTTGTTCAGGAAGGGGCGTCAGTGCCTGGTGCCAAGGAGCTATGCCTGCTGGGACTCTTTCAATAGGGATGGCATGGAGGTGACCTGGCTTTGAACCCCTACCCCTCTGCAGACCTTCAGCCAAGGTGTCTGCCCTGCTCATGGATTGTGCAGTTGACCTGAGCAGGGGATGGAGCTCACTCCTCTTTAACCCAAGGGCCCTGAGCCATGTCTCTTCCTGGGATCCACCTTCTCTCAGGCTCAAATTGCCCTGGACCCTGTTACTGTGGATTCTTGAGGAACCCTCCTGGGCCTGTGACTGAGAAAACTGTCCACCTGCTGCCCCTACTATCTCAGGTCTCAAAGGTCCGGCCTTGTGTTTGCATGAAATATGTTTCCTAGCGGATTTGCAGAGGGCAGCATGAATCCCAGGACATTGTAGAATCCAGAACCTAGGATCTTGCAGTTTCAGAAATGTAGGATTTAGAACTCTAGGAATCTTAGGCTTTAGAATTGCAGAGGCTCAGAGCCCCAGAACGTAAGAGCTGCCGGGTAGTTCAAGGTCATCTAGTCTAGTGGTTTTCAATTCTTTTTAAAGAAACAGAACTTGCCTTCAAAACACCAGAAAACCCTTCCCTGGGAGCCTAGTACATGGAGCAGATGAAGGCTGAGCAGCAGTGCTGGTTGGAGGCTGGGTGGGGGCTTCTGGGACCTTTCTGCTTGCCGGCTCTGCCCCACCATGTTCCCCACCAGGCAGCTGTGGGACACTGTGGTCCAAGCACCTTAAATGAGGGATGGGGATGCTGAAGCGTAGAGGGGGATGCAGGGCTGCCCAAGGCCACCCAGAGAGCCAGAGGCAGAGCCAGCTCCACCCTTCCCCACCTGGGCTCTGGCGTCTATAGCCCCTACTGCTGCCAGGCTGGGTATACGTGGATGAGTTGGCTATATCTCTGGGCTGGCAGGAGCAGATAATAGGATCCAGGAAGATGAGAGAGAGCTGACTGGGGCTACCTTGCCTGAGGCCAGACACCAGCAACAGAGAGAGAGTCTAGGGGTGGAGTGTGCAGTAGAGTGGAGGAGATGTGGGGAGATGGCCCAGTCAGGGCGATACTCTCTGATGTTTCCTCTCGTTGTTCCTGCACAGCTTTAAGAGAGACTATTTTAAAGTATCATTTAATGAGGAATTACTATGTTCCAGGAGCTTCACACACATCATCCAGGAGTATATTAGTTATTAGACACCTACTGTGTACCAGGCACTCGGGGTGTGTCAGAGAACATTTCCTTCTTGGATCTTGACTGACTCCCTTTTTTCTGGATGAAGAAACTAATGAAAGCACTCGCCCAGGCCACTTGGCTGATGGGCAGTAGGGCCTGACTTCAACTCAGGCTGGCCTACAAATATGAAGGCCTCACCGAGTCTGGTGCATAGGCGGTGCCCGCAAAGTGGCAAGCCCCTGACTTCTCCCCAGCAGGGGGGCCTGAGAATTGACTCTAAGTAGGGCTGGGGCTGGAGAGGGCTATAATGGAGGAGGCAGATTTCAGTTTCAGGTGGTATTTGAGGTTCTAGAAATCTACCCTCAAGGAGAAGAGAATTGGCAGAGTAGGGGGTGTCACCCACCCCTGCAAAGAGAGCACTGGGCCCAGGACAGGGTGCATCAGAAATGTTGTCAGGGCCTCACTAGGAGACCTTCCATTATGTGTTTGCTACCCTATAAACCCAGGTTATCCCAGATGCCTCCAGGAACCCCTCATCCCCCATCACCCCGGAACTCCTTACTTCCTCTAAAAGCCATTCAGTCTCACTGTGTAGCACCTACTGCATCCCCCTGGATCTGAGCCTGGCCTTCAAGGCCCTTGGTGCTCCCCAGGGCTCTTGCAGTCTGCATTGTGGGTATCATGGGATGCAGCAGCCCTGTCAGGGATGGGGGTATTCAGATCAACCTGGGGTGCCAACGTAACTAACAAGAGTAGGAAGTTGCTGAGGAGGGCAGTTACTACACCCCCGTGGAGCCTTATTGGAGGCAGGAGGGAGACTCTTGGGGATTATGGGAAATAGGGGCCAGCTGGGAGGAGATTTCAGATTCTCCATCCTGCCCTGCCTCTGTGGACGATCAGACTGGATGCTTCTGCTGTAGGGGAATTCCAGGGCATGGAAGGGAGGCTGGTGACCCCAGGCCAGGTCAGATCCCCCAGCTCTGTTTTCAGAAGTCCCCGTACCCCACCCTTCTCCATGGCAGCACTTTCTTCTCCCTGCACTTTGTCATTTACTTACTTGTAGTGTTTTGCTCAATGTTTGTCTTCCCTCCTGGGTTAAGAGCTCCATGAGGGCAGAGAAAGCCCTGTCTTGTCTGTGTATACCCACGATCTAGCCCAGGGGAGTCGGGCCTCCCCACTCTGAGGTTTAGGGAGGAGTGGTTTGTGGGCACTGCTGGGTGCTTCCTGGTGCTGGGGCCTCACAGCAGTCCCTGTGGGAGGTTATTATTAACCTCACTATGTATGTATGTGTTTTTTTTTTTTTTCTTTTTTTTCTTTTTGAAACGGAGTCTAGCTCTGTTGCCCAGGCTGGAGTGCAGTGGCATGATCTCGGCTCACTGCAAGCTCTGCTTCCCGGGTTCACGCCATTCTCCTGCCTCAGCCTCCCGAGTAGCTGGGACTACAGGCGCGCACCACCACGCCTGGCTAATTTTTTTTTTTTTTTTTGGTATTTTTGGTAGAGATAGTGTTTCACCATGTTAGCCAGGATGGGTATGTATGTATTTTTTGAGACAGAGTTTTGCTCTTGTTGCCCAGGCTGGAGTGCAGTGGTGCGATCTTGGCTCACTGCAACCTCCACCTCCTGGGTTCAAGTGATTCTCCTGCCTCAGCCTCCTGAGTAGCTGGGATTACAGGCGCCCGCCACCACACCCGGCTAATTTTTTGTGTTTTTAGTAGAGACAGGGTTTCAGCACGTTGGTCAGGCTGGTCTCAAACTCCTGACCTCAGGTGATCTACCCGCCTTGGCCTCCCAAAGTGCAGGGATTATAGGTGTGAGCCACCACGCCCAGCCTTAACCTCACTTTTTAAAGAAGAAAGTGGAAGCGCATGGAGGTGAAGTTCTTTTATTTATTTTTACTCATTTATTGATTACTCCATTCAACAAAATACTTATTGCGGGATTGCAATGTGTGGGGCCCTGGGGAAACCGAGGGAGACAAAAAGACAAGGATTCTGTCCTCCTGTACTTTGTAGCCAGTGGAGAGCCTGGCATGAAATTAGAAAAAAGCACAAATGGATGAGATAATTACAAATTGTGAAAAGAACAAGGTGCTGGGTGTTGGGGGCAAAGAGAATATAGGAGACGTCATGTAGCTGGCACTCGTGGAAGAGTGGTCCGGGAAGGCCCTTTTGAAAGTACAGTGTATCAACTGAGGTCAGAAGAATGCCATTTCTTCAGCTGTAGCCTCCCTCGTGGGGCCTCTGCAACAGCTCCAGTGCCCTGGACCCTTCCTTCTCTCCCTGGGATGGAGGAGATGTGCTCTGTGACCTGGGGTCAAACGCCTGCCTTTGCTGGTCCGTCTTCCACTCTCCTCCCTTTCATCTGCAGGATTTCCTGTGGAAGGTCATTCTTTGGGGTCCCTGCTGACAGGGTGATGTGGGGGCAAGTGAATGGAGACCTCTGGAGAGCTTGGGAAGGGAGCACAGAGGAGGTTCCAGGGCCAGGGTCCTGGGGCAGGTGTTTGCTCTGGACTCTGCCACTGACTCCCAGAGAGGCCCAGGCAGCCCATGCTCCCTGACTCAGCTTCCCCGCCTGTGAAATGGGAATCCAACCTGCTTTACACTGTGGGTGCTTTGCGGTAAGGTAGGGCTTTTGACCGAAGTTGCACCCCAGGTGCTCCCGGAGGGGATGACCTGGCTCCTTTAGTGGATCCCACACCCAGGGGCCTGCAGGGTGGGCGAGGGTGGGCCCTAGGTGTATCCTGGGCATCCATCTGGAGTCCTCTCCACTCTGCCCCCTTTCTGTCCCCACCCAGGTGGAGGTGCAGGCAAAAGGCTGACCTCTTAGGGGCAGAGGGCCGTGCAGGGAGGGAGGGTGGGGTGCTGTCTGCAGGGACGAGAACAGCCCTGGTAAGTGCAGTTAGCCTGGAGAGTATGAGTCTGTGTGTGTCAGGGATGTCTAATGTGTGTGTGTGTGTGCATATATGTCTAAGTGTGTGTCAGTGTGTTTGAATACGTGTGTATGCCTGTCTGCACCTGTGTGTCTGCATTTGTGTGTGTTGATGTGTGTTTCTCCATGTATCAGTGTATGTGAGCCTATATCTACGTATGTGTGAGTGTGCATATGTGTATGACTGTGTGTGAAAGCTCTGTGGCCCCCCAGGCCCTTTTCCCGCCTCCTCCTCACTCCTGCAGTAGGCTTGGGGAAGGTTCCAGAAGGGCCTTGGGTCCTGGTCATTAATATCCGAGCCTGACCAGCTCTTGGGACCAAGAAGGTCCTTCTGACCTGTCCAGTACCTGGCCAGCCCCCTCCCCAGCCTGGGAAGCACTCAGGCCCCACCCTGCTGCATGGGCATTGCCTCAGCCTGGCCTTGGTGGATGGACCTCGGACACGACTGTGCTGTTCTCTCTTTGCATGCTGCCAGGAGAGACCACTATGCCTACTCCTACTACCCGTAAGTAGCTCCACCTTGCCTGGGAGTCCCCAGCCCTGCCTAGGGGGAGATCCCCTGCCTCCGCCCTCTCTGGTTGGGCTTAGTCTCGCTGCACCCAGCCTGGTCTGGTGTCCACCCCGTTCTTTGTGGTCATCTTGGCCTCTGACTTTCTCTCCTCTGCTCTGTCCCTCCCCTCTGCATCTTCCTCCTCAAGTCGTGGTCACAAGTGCTGGTTCTGCCCTTCAGAGGCATGGGTTCAGAGCTGGCCCTGCTGAGTTACCCCCAGCAAGTCCCTGAACCTCAATGTCCCCTTCACCACTAGAGCAGCCCCTTACGTCTACTGTTCCGTGTTAGAAGGATGTTCTGACCTCCAACCAAATCCACGGTCAGGACACGCTCTGGAGCCCACGTCCATGTGCATGTGTGTGCTTGTGTGCATGTGGGTGGGGCCTACCTGTTTTGAGACTGGCAGCACCTCCCACAGCACAGGCAACTCTCAGGCCCCCACAAATCCCTTCTCCAGCCAGGCAGCCCCAGCTCTGCAGACCGACCACTTCCTGGGAGCCTCCTCTGGGCCAAGCCCTGTGCTCAGTTCTTGACAGAGTCCTCAAAACAGCTCTGAGAAATAGGAGCTCTTATCACTCCCACTTTACTGATGAGGAAACTGAGGCTCAGACCGAGGGACTTGTGGGAGGTCGCAGAATGCGCTGGAGCTGGGATACAACCCAGGCCCCTGCTGACTCCACAGCCTGCCTATGCTACTCTGTCTTCTGTCTCTTCTACTCTGCAAGCCTTCCAGAACATTCCTCCCACACCTGTGCTGGTTTTCCCTTGAAGAGCAAGCCCAGAGAGTGCCAGGCCAGCCTTGAGGACAGTGGGTCTCTCACCTTTTCCTCCCTGGATGGCTCCTTACCTTGCTGTTTCCTGACACGAGCTTTTCCAGCAACTCAACACCCAGCAACTCACGCTGAGCCCCCAGCTCGGCTCCTGTAGGGGCTGTGGACAGGCAGCTCTCCCTCTCTGCTGCTTGTGCAGTTAGTTTTCGAAACCAGATGCAGAACTTTTCAAAGAATCTGTATTAAATTCCCTCTGCTTAATCTCACATTGAGCTCAGCCAGATGCCAACAGCGTTAGGTGTCCCTCCCGGTTTCTATCTTCTGGGGATCGGGTTGGTTGGTTTTTGTAGCTCTTCCAGGTAGGCCAAGAGTCCTGGGCTGGGAACAGAGTCTGTGGCACACCACAGGAGACTGCCCTCTAGGCCAGCATCCGCTCACTGACGGGTCCTCTCTGGGCTCCATGTTCATCCAGGCTGGCCGGCTGTCCTCTGTCCACAGCCCTGTCTCCCCACCTCCTTTTCTCCCTCTCACTTTCCTCCAAGTTCCTTTGAAGCCACAAACTACCATCCTCATCCATGAAGCTGGGCCTGGAGGGAGAGGAGGTCTCTTTTTCTCTTCCCTGCTGCTCTGAGCAGCAGGACGGACTGGTGCGCAGTGGTGGGAATCTAGACCTTCTGTGGGTCTCTTTACAAGTCTGTGGTGGTCTATGCTGGGACCATCCTGGGTGCTACTGAGAGTAGGGAGAAGTCAAGGGCAGAGTTCATTGTGTGCATGGGGGAAGCCCCAGAGTCCAGGCTGAGCAAGAGCCAGACCCTCTGCGGGGAAGGAGGGGTTGTAGTCCCTCCTTCCTGCAGGAGAAAGAGGAGTCTGGAGAGCGGTGCCTGTTTAACACGGGGAGAAGAGAGAGAAGTGGGGACATGCTGGGCCCAGAGCTGGACTAGCCATTTTCCTAGTTTGGGGTGCAGTGAGGGTGAGGGGAGCTGTCTGCTGTAATACCACATTAGCTCTGGAGTGACTTTCTTTCCCATTTCCTAAGCCCAGGGGGCCAGTGAAACTTAGGAGTGGGATCCCAGCCTGAGGCCACTGCTGCTCCACCCCTTTCCCTTAGCAGAGGTCCCTAGGACGGGCTCTCCCAAGCCCTTTTCAGGGAAGCAGCAGCTCTGGGTCTAGTGAATGAAGGATGGAGGCAGAGCCCTTAGCATCCAGAGATGCTTCTAGGACGGCTGCTGGCTCCTGGCCTTGAGGCCCCCTTACTCCAGGACCTCCCCACCCACCTCTGGGTGCTGTCCAGCAGCACACAGTGCCTGTGTCTTCCCTCAACCCCCCTCCAGGAAGCCGGTGAACATGACCAAGGCCACCGTCAACTACCGCCAGGAAAAGACACACATGATGAGTGCCGTGGACCGCAGCTTCACAGACCAGAGCACCCTGCAGGAGGATGAGCGGCTGGGCCTGTCCTTCATGGACACCCATGGCTACAGCACCCGGGGTGAGTGCCCCGCCCTCCTACCCCTTCCTCATGGCTCTGGGGCTCCCGACCTGAGACAATATTGTCCCCACATCAGATGAGTTCTGTAACACCTGCAACCAAAAGTGAAGCATCTATGGTGCTCCTGCTGGATACCTATTGGGTACAGAGCCAGCACAGGTGGCATTTTTGCATTGTGTACTGGAGGAGTCTTGTAAGGAATTCTGCTAGCATAAGAGGAATGCAAGGTTTGTTGTGACAATTGTCAAGAGGAGGTGCTGCTGTAGGAACAGAGGGATCAGAGTGGCCTCACCCCTTATTGAGCACCTATTATGTGAGAGGTGGGGATACAGTGGCTGAGAGAGACTGGTACAGAGTCGGACCTGGGCTTGCCTCTCCCTTTGTTAGCTGTGTGACCTGGGGCAAGTTGCTTAAGCCCTCTGGATGTCTGTTTCCTCATGTATAAAATGGGAATGCAGATAGCCTCTGCTAGTAGGGCTGATGTGAAGACTAAATGAGATAATGTGTGCAAAATCACTTAGGGCTGTGCTTGTATTCACAGAATATAGTGAGTCAGCCATCATGTACTAGGTCTGTGTCATAACTTGCTTCATCCCACATCTTTTTATTCTGTTTAGTGTTGATTTGTACAGAAGAGAAGAAGTAATGTTTATGAAAGTCATAAAATGATAACAATACAACAAACAGCAGTGAACCTCATTGGTGAATTAGAACATTATCTTGGTACACCTCCCTAGCTATAACCCCTACCTCTTTCTTATATGTAAATATTCCCTTGAAATTGTTGTGGTTTTTTTTTTTTTTAAGATGGAGTCTCACTCTATCGCCCAGGCTGGAGTGCAGTGGCATGATCTCGACTCACTGTAGCCTCTGCCTCCCAGGTGCAAACGATTTTCCTGCCTCAACCTCCCAAGTAGCTGGGATTACAGGCACCTGCCACCATACCCGGCTAATTTTTTTGTTTTTTTGACACGGAGTCTCACTCTGTTGCCTAGGCTGGAGTGCAGTGGCGTGATCCTGGCTTACTGTAACCTCTGCCTCCTGGAATGGAGCAATTCTCCTGCCTCAGCCTCCTGAGTAGCTGGGATTACAGGTGTGTGCCACCACGCCCAGCTAATTTTTGTATTTTTAGTAGAGACAGGGTTTCACCATGTTGGCCAGGCTGGTCTTGAACTCCTGACCTCAGGTGATCCACCCACCTTGGCCTCCCAGAGTGCTGGGATTACAGGCATGAGCCACTGCGCCCAACCAGTTTTTGTATTTTTAGTAGAGACAGGGTTTTACCATGTTAGCCACACTGGTCTTGAACTCCTGACCTCAAGTGATCTGCCCACCTTGGCCTCCCAAAGTGTTGGGATTACTCGCGTGAGTCACTGTGCCCAGCCTCCCTTGAAATTTATGTTTATAATTTTCCTACCTTTTTTGGGGGTAGTTTTTGTTTGTTTGTTTGATTGTTTGTTTTTTGATGGAGTCTCGCTCTGTCACCCAGCCTGGAGTGCAGTGGCGCGATCTCCACTCACTGCAAACTCCGCCTCCCAGGTTCACGCCATTCTCCTGCCTCAGCCTCCTTAGTAGCTGGGACTACAGGCACCCGCCACTGTGCCCGGCTAATGTTTTGTATTTTTAGTAGAGATGGGGTTTCACCATCTTAGCCATGATGGTCTCGATCTCCTGACCTGGTGATCCACCCGCCTCAGCCTCCCGAGGTGCTGGGATTATAGGCATGACCCACCGCGCCCGGCCTTTTGGGGGTAGTTTTACCACGTGTACATATATCCCCAAACAATGCATTGTATAGTTTTGCTCATTTTCAGGCTTTATAAAAATGAAATCACACACTACTTCTTAACATCATATTTCTAAAATTTACCCATGTGGATATTTTGCTGCAGTTCATTTACTTTACAAATGTGTAGTTTCCCATTGTATGGCTGTATCACAATTGACTTCTTCATTCTGCCATCCATGGGCGTTCGATTGGTTTTTAGTTTTCTTGTTATCACAAATGAGACTGCTATGAATATTCTGATGTGGATCTCTAGATGCACCTGCACACAAGGTTCTAGAAATAGAATCGCTGGATTATGGAGTACATGCATCTTCAGCTTAATAAGAGTGCCAAGTTGCTTTCCAAAGCAACTCTGCCTGTTTTCTTTCCTAGCAGCAGTGTGTAAGAGTTTCTGTTGCTCTACATCAAGATCAAAATTTGCCAGCCTTCTTCACTTCTGCCGCATTGGTTTGTATAAAATGGTAATTCTCTATAGTCTTAATTTGCATTTCACTGATGACTAATGAGGTTGAACAGATTTTCAAGTCATCATTGGCCATTCAGGTCTGTTTTTCTGTGAAATGCCTGTTCATGTCTTTCACCTAATTTTCTATTGGGTTTTCTGTTGCTTTCTTAGTGGTTTTTAGGAGTTCTTCATATTTTTAGGATAATAATCATTTGTCACTTATGAATTGCAAATATCTTCTCCCAATTTGTGGCTCATCTTCCTAGGTTATTTATAGTGTCTTTGGATGAACAGAAGATTTTTATTTTCACGTACTTAAATTCATCAGTCTTTTCTTTGTGATTTCTGCTTTTTGTGTTTTTTAAAGAAGTTTTCCCTACCCAAAGTTATAAAGTATTTTTTTTTTGCTTTTTTTCTAGAACTTATAACATTTTACATTTTATATTTAAATCTTTATCCATCTGGAATTGATTTTTGTGTGTGATGGTATAAATTAAGGATTTTATTTTTTCCATGGCGATAAGCCACTGTCCCAGCATCATTTATTATAGTTCACGCTTTCCCTGCTGATTTGCGGTGCCATCCTTCTCGCACACCACATTTCTACAGATACATGGATCATTTTTCAGTTCCCTGTTTCTTTCATTGGTCGTTTTCGTTGATTCCCAACCACACAGTCTAATTATCGATGCTCTGTAAGTCTTGATATCTGAAACATGAAGCCGTGCCAACTTTGTGCTTCATCAAGGATGTCTTGGCTATTTTTGTTTTCATTCTGTCTCTCTTTCTTAATGAGATAGGGTCTAGCTCTGTCACCCAGGCTGGAGTGCAGTGGCACAATCTGGGCTCACTGCAACCTTCATCTTCCAGGCTTAAGTGATCTCCCGCCCCAGCCTCCCGAGGAGCTGGGACTACAGGGGCACAGCACCATGCACGGCTAATCTTTGCATTTTTTTTTTTTTTTGGTAGAGATGGGGTTTCACTATGTTACTCCAGGCTGGTCTGAAATGCCTGGGCTCCCGTGATCTGCCCGCCTCAGCCTCCCAAAGTGTTGGGATTACAGGCATGAGCCATCACGCCCGGCTAATTCTCTTTGTTATAAATTTTAGAGTCATCTCTTTAAGTTTCTTGAAAAACTTTGTTGGATGGATTTGTATTGAATTTATAGATCAATTTGGGAAGAACCGACATCTTATGAAATTGTCTTTCTACCCATGAAAGTGACGTATATTGCCCCATTTATTTAGGTCTTGAATGTCTTTCAATAATTTTCTCCATAAAATCTTGTATATCTTTTTTTAGATAGATGTCCCTAGGTTCTTTATTTTTGACTTCTATTGCAAATGGTACACTTTTCAAATATTACGTTTCTATTTATTATATAGAGAAATGCGGTTTATTTTTGATCGTATATTGATCTTATACTTCTTTTTTTTTTTTCTTTGAGACGGAGTCTCACTCTGTCACCTAGGCTGGAGTACAGTGGCGCAATCTCGTCTCACTCCAACCTCTGCCTCCCTGGTTCAAGTGATTCTCCTGCCTCAGCCTCCCAAGTAGCTGGAATTACAGACATGCGCCACCACGTCCAGCTAATTTTTGTATCTTTTTAGTAGAGATGGGGTTTCACCATGCTGACCAGGTTAGTCTCGCACTCCCGACCTCAGGTGATCCACCCACCTTGGCCTGTCAAAGTGCTGAGATTACAGGCGTGAGCCACCGTGCCCAGCCTTATATTCATACTTCTTGATATGCTTTCTTATTCTCATTTGTCTGTAGAATGTTTCAGGCTTTCTAAGCAGTTAAAGGATCTGTGAATATCCTTTGCAGAAGAAATAGTTGTTTCTTCTTTCCCGTTTCTTATTCTTTTTTTCCCATGTTTTTCTGGCTGGGATCTTCATTACTATGTTGAATAGAGTGATTGTAGCTGGAATCATTGTCTTCTTTTTCTGATTTTAAAAGGACTGTTTCTAACATTTAAACACAGAATGAAGATTGCTTTGGGTTTTGGTAGAAATGCTTTTATCAGGCTAACCAAGTTTCCTTTAGTTTTTAGTTTGCTGAGAGGTTTTA
This sequence comes from Trachypithecus francoisi, assembly GCF_009764315.1. Taxonomy (NCBI): domain Eukaryota; kingdom Metazoa; phylum Chordata; class Mammalia; order Primates; family Cercopithecidae; genus Trachypithecus; species Trachypithecus francoisi. Next base: position 95,440,164 of record NW_022681457.1, on the reverse strand, counting down.
AGTGGGCATTAAACTTACCAAATACTTTTTTCTGCAATCATTGTGATAATTGTTTTTTCCCCTTTTGTCTGCTAATGGGATTAGTGACATTTTTAGGTTTTAAAAAAAAATTACCTTAAATTCAGGGGATAAATTCAACTCGGTCGTGATGATTATGATGATTCTTTTCTTTAGTTTTTTTTTTTTTAGATGGAGTCTCGCTCTGTAGCCAGGCTGGAGTGCAGTGGCGCAATCTCGGCTCACTGCAACCTCCGCCTCCCGGGTTCAAACAATTCTTCTGCCTCAGCCTCCCAAGTAGCTGGGACTACAGGCGCCTGCCACCACGCCCGGCTAATTTTTGTACGTTTAGTAGAGACGGGGTTTCACCATTTTGGCCAGAATGATCTCGATCTTTTGACCTCGTGATCTGCCCACCTTGGCCTCCCAAAGTGCTGGGATTACAGGCGTGAGCCACCGTGCCTGGCTGATGTTTCTTTTCTTTCTTTCTTTTTTTTTCTTTGAGATAGGGTCTCACTCTGTTGCCCAGGCTGGGCTACAGTGGTATGATCATGGTTCACTGCAACCTCAACCTCCTGGGCTCAAGTGGTCTTCCCACCTCAGCCTCCTGAATAGCTGGGACTACAGGTGCCCACTGCCATGCCTCACTTTTTTTTTTTTTTTTTTTTTGTATTTTTTGTAGAGACAGGGTTTTGTCATGTTGTCCAGGTTGGTCTCGAACCCCTGGGCCCAAGCGATTTACCTGTCTTTGCCTCTCAAAGTGCTGGGATTACAGGTGTGAGCCACTGTGTCTGGCTAGATTTTAAACTTCTAATTTGATATATTTAAAGGACTAAACAACTATTCAGGCTTTCTGGTTTTTTTTTAATAGAAAGTTATATTTTTGATAATTACATTTGTCTAGGTATTTGGTCATTTTATTTGTGTTTTTAAACTCAGTGTTATGCACTTATTAATCACATTATCTTTGTCATCTCTCTCATTAAATTTTCACCATTTTATACCATTTTACCCTGCTTAGTAGCTGTTTTTGTTTTGTTTTGTTTTGTTTTTTGTTTTGAAATGGGGTCTCACTCTGTTGCCCAGGCTGGAGTGCAGTGATGCGATCCCGGCTCACTGCAACCCTCTGCCTCCCGGGTTCAAGTGATTCTCCTGCCTCAGCCTCCCTAGTAGCTGGGATTACAGGCACCCACCACCATGCCTGGCTAATTTTTGTATTTTTTGTAGAGACGGGGTTTCAGCATGTTGGCCAGGCTGGTCTCAAACTCCTGACCTCAAGTGATCCGTCCACCTTGGCCTCCCAAGGTGTTGGGATTACAGACGTGAGCCACCGTGCCTGCCTGCTTAGTAGCTGTTATTAACCCTTCAACTTACAAATGAGGAAATAGAGGTTTGGAGAGGGGAAGTCACTTGTCCAGATTAAAGAGCCAGAAAGTTGCAGAGTCAGGACTTAAATGCAAATCTTTCTGAATTGCAAACTTGTTTCTACTGCATCATGCTGCACCTTGGGGGATGGGTAGGATTCAGACCGCAGAGATGGGAAGGAAAGGGCATTTGTAGAGGAGGCACAGTATGTGCAAATGTGTGATGACGGGCACAGGAGGAGATAGGGAGAGGTGCGACTGCACTGAATCCTCCAGTGTGTGCTAGAGAGAGCAGGAGATCGGGGTGGTGTGGGCTCATGCCTAGCTGCTGACTCTTACTGAGAGATAGAGGCAGGAAACATGGGCTCTGCTCCTGGGATTCACTGATGAGATGGGGAGTCAGGACTGACCCAGGGAAGTCGGGACCAGGCTAATTGCTATGTGGATAGTGGGGACAATCAGTGCTGTCAGTTTTGAGAAAATATGCCCTTGGGCAGGAATGGTCAGCATTTTGGTGAGATGGGTACGGTTGGAGATGGGATGGTGAGGAGGAAGGGGCACTGAGCTTGGGCAGAGGTGATGGTTGGAAACTCCAAATGTGTCCAGGTGCTAGGCACAGTGGTTCACACCTGTAATCCCAGCACTTTAGGAGGCAGAGGCAGGCAGATCGCTTGAGGTTAGGAGTTCAAGACCAGCCTGGCTAACATGGTGAAACTCCGTCTCTACTAAAAATACAAAAATTAGCCGGGCATGGTGGCGGGCGCCTGAAATCCCAGCTACTTGGGAGGTTGAGGCACAAGAATTGCTTGAACCTAGGAGGCAGACGTTGCAGTGAGCCGAGATCACTCCACTGTACTCCAGCCTGGGAGACAGAGAAAGACTCTGTCTCAAAAAAGAAAAAAAAAAAAAATGTGTCCAGGAGATGAGCTGAGCTGAGCCTCAGCACCTTCTCTCTCTTTCTTCTTCTCTGCCCTCCACATGCCGGTCTGGCTTCCACTTCCTTCTTTTCCAAACAGTAGAGGCCAGGTTTTTTGGTTTAGAATGGAAAGCCGTGTTGATTTTAGTGCATCCTTCTGTGCAAATTTTAAATGAAGGACTTATCACCGTGGGTAACTGATGGCGGGGCTGGTGTGAAGAAGCCAGATGGAACCTTCCCAAGGTGTTGGAATGAGCCCCGTTGTCTCTGAAGTCCTGCCTGCGAAAACCCTCAGATCCTCCTGGGCCTTGTCTGTCTGGAGCTATTGACTCCTGTGGGTGCCAGTTGGTGTTGGCCAAATTGTTTGTCAAATAAGTGCCAGTTTTTCTCATGCCCATCAATGCGCCCTAATCAGGGAAGCAGAGAGGGCAGTGGGGACAGCAGGGTCTCAGAGTCAGGTGAATTCAAGCCTGGGTTTGAATCCTAGTGCTGCCATTTAATGAGTGAGTAGCTTAACTCTTCTGGGCCTCAGTTTTCTCGTTTGCACAAGAGGAACAATGATAGTGCCCCCGCCATAGGGATGTTCTAGGGAATAAGTGACTTAAGAATTGTGCAGGGCACTCAATATGTTAGATATGGCTAGCCCTTATTACAGGTTGTGCTTCTTTAGGAAAGAAACTTACTTGCTAATTGCAAACAGTGGAGGAAAAGCTTGGGGTGCTACCAAATGGTATAACTGGGGGCCTCTCTTCATCTGAGGGTGGTGGGAATCAGGGGAAGTGCCCATCGCTGAGGGAGGACTGAGGATTTTCATTTCCAGATGAGGAGACTGAGACCCAGAGAGGTCAAGGAACTTGAGCCAGAAATTGAATTCAGGTCTCTCTGACTCCAAACCTAGTGTTCTTTTTTCTGGGCCTCGGTCCTCCCCATAAAACGTCAGCTGTCCAGTGGCTACTCACAGAAGATGTTCCACAGTCACGATGGAGCCAGGAAGGGCCTGGGAGAGCCCTGGGGTGGAGACTTTGAAGGTGGGCCTCTGGGCAAACTGGTCCTTAGGGGTAGGGGATGGGATGGGGTAGGAAGTGTGTCTCAAGTCCCACAGGGGAACTCATAGGCAAGGAGAGTAGAGACCTGTCCTCTCTGGGCCCAGAAATTGGAGGGTCCTCTTGGGAACATCATCATCCTGTCCTTTCCCGGTGGTCTTATTTGTAGAACATTGTTCTTAGGCTCAGCTGTCAGCTGCCCAGATGTGGCTCTGGCTTTCCAGGTGGGACTTTTTACTTGTTCTCAGCCACTGTGTGCTGATTGCATGCCTCCTTGTGGGGCTGTGCCAGGGCTGCCACCCCTTCAGGATCTCTGGGATAAACTCTTTGGTTCTCTGCCACCCTCATTTGCTCCTTTCTCTGCCAGGAGAGCTCTCTGTGGAGCTGTTGGCCCACTTTCCACAAAGAGCACAAGGGCTTCTCCATCTCGCCAGTTTCTTCTCTGAGTTCTTTAAGCCAACAGAAGTCCCTCTTCTTGAAACTGTTGCACTTGTCTTGTGTGTGTGTTATGGACGGTCCTTGGAATCATCTTTTCAAGTTGCCTTTTAGGTTCCAGATCCAAGATCTTACAGCAGAGAAGGACCAAGACTCTCGTCAGCCAGCTGCCCTGGCTTTCTGGCACTCAGGAGCTTCCTTCTTTTCCTGGAAATGACTAGTAATGTCAACAGCTGCCCTTGCAGGTGCACGCTGTGTGCCAGGCACTGGGCTGCGTGCTTTATATACATTATTATATTTAATATTTACATCATCATATTGGATTGTAACAATTTTTACCTTCACTTGACATGTAAGAATGGAAGTTTGGAGAGAGTAAGTAACATTCTCACGGTCACATACAGAGCTGGGAATTCATCTGAAGTCTGACTCCAGAGCCCATCTCTCAGAGTCTACATTGCACTGTGTTCCCCTGAGGATGTTTCATGAAATAAACAAGAAAAGCCCTCCGTGGCGAAAGATGTTTATGGAACATTGCTGTTTCCACTCCTCTCTTGAAGATTTAAAATGCACACAAACACGCCAAAAGCCCCGAGAGGTCTTGCAGGGAAGAAACCTGTTTGTTTTTGTTTAAACTAGAATTTCACAGACTCCTTTAAAACACAGAATTCCTCTTCCTCCTCTTGCTCTTCTCTTTAATGGGATACCACTTAATGATCTCGCGTCCCTACTATTTTCTGAAACACTCTGGCAACCACCATATTAGGCCGGTCTGTTCTCTTTGGACCTCAATTTCCCCATCTGTAAAATTAAGGGTTTGGGCATCCCACCACAATGGCATAACTGGTACTTGATTTGCCATCCAGCTGTAAGCAACCAGAAATCCAGCTAAAATATAGGAATCAGTTGCTTTCAGACATTGAACTATAGACAGCTCAAGACTGTGCTTCCTGAGAGCAGAGAAACAAATGAGGTGAGGCCATCTTCAAACCATGGCACAGGAAGGTGGAACCCAAGCACAATGCGGCAGCCTCACTGACCTGGTTGGAGTTTGGGGAAGTTGGGCTCATCAGGGGGTCTCCTGGTGATCCTGCATTCATTCTGCCAGTTAGTTGTTGAGTAGGAATTCTAGGCCAGGCACTGGAGAGGGTTCTTGCAGGGAGGGTCATTTCAGCTGAGAGTTGAAGGATGAGTATGAGTTCATCAGGCAAGAAAAGTAGGGGGAGGAGGGATTTTGGAGGGAGAAGGACAGCATATGTGAAGGCACAGGGAGTAGGGGCATGTATCTAAGCCCCACTGACAGTCCCCCACTGAACCCTGCCAGCTTAGACCTGGGCAGAGATTGGCTCGAAAATGGGAGGGCTGGACTTGGAATAAGCCCCTTGCAGCCTCACCCAGGGCAGCAGGAGGGACATGAGTACAGTCATGCACCGCATAATGAAGTTTTGATCAACAATGGACCGCATATACCATGGTGGTCCTATAAGATTATAACGGAGTTGAAAAACTCCTATGACCTAGTGACATTGTAGCCATCATAATGTCGTCGTGCAATACATTACTCACTGGTTTGTGGTGATGCTGGAATAAACCTACTGCATTGTCAGTTGTAAAAAAAGTTTAGCACATATAATTATGTGCAGTACGTAATAGTTAATAATAATGACTGTATTACTGGTTTATGTATTTAATATACTATACTTTTAATCATTATTTTAGAGTGTACTTATTTTTAAAAAAGTTAACTGTAAAACAGCCTCTGGCAGGTCCTTCAGGAAGTGTCCCAGAAGAAGGCACCGTTTTCATAGGCGATGACAGCTACATGTGTGTTATTGCCCCTAAAGACCTCCCAGTGGGACAAGATCCATGGAGGTGGGAGACAGCGATACTGATGATCCTGACCCTGTGCAGGCCTAGGCTAATGTATGTGTGTGTGTGTGTGTGTGTGTGTGTGTGTGTGTGTGTCTTAGTTTTTAACAAAAAATTTTAAAAAACCAAAAAAAAATTTTAAGTAGAAAAAAGTGTGTCGAATAAAGATAGAAAATATTTTTGTGCAGCTGTACTATGTGCATGTGTCATTATAAAAGTCAAAAAATTCCAATTAAAACATTTCAGTAGGCTACGGTTAATTTATTATTGAAGAAAGAAAACTATTTTTAAATAAATGTATTGTAGCCTAAGCATACAGTGTTTATAAAGCTCATGGTACTGTACAGGAATATTCTAGGCCTTCATATTCACTTACCAGTCACTCAGTGGCTCACCCAGGGCAGCTTCCAGTCCTGCAGCTCCACTCATGGTAAATTGCCTTATACAGGTGTACCATTTATTATGTTTTTTGTTTTGTTTTTTTTTTTCTTTTGAGACGGAGTCTTGCAAAAGACTCCGTTGCCTGGGCTGGAGTGCAGTGGCGCAATCTCGGCTCACTGCAACCTCTGCCTCCAAGGTTCAAGTGATTCTCCTGCCTCAGCCTCCCAGGTAGCTGGGATTACAGGCTTGTGCCAACACACCCAGCTAACTTTTTGTATTTTTAGTAGAGACAGGATTTTACCATGTTGTCCAGGTTGGTCTCAAACTCCTGACCTCGTGATTCTCCTGCCTCGGCCTCCCAAAGTGCTGGGATTACAGGTTTGAGCCACCGTGCCCGGCCCATTTATTGTTTTATAGCATATTTTTACTGTGCATTTTCTGTGTTTAGATACGTAAATACTTACCATTGTGTTATAATTGCCTACAGTATTCAGTACAGGTTTGTAGCGTAGGAGCAATAGGCTATGCTGTTCAGTCCAGGTCTGTGGAGTGGGCTGTACCATCTGGGTTTGTGTAAATACATTCTGTGGTGTTCTCACAAAGACCAAATCACCTAACAATGCGTTTTCCAGAACGTATCCCTGTGGTTAAGCAATGCATGAGTATTAAGTGAGTGAGTGGAAGTGTGTGTCCCAAGGCGGGTATGGCTGTTTTCTCAGTTCCGGGACCTAATCTCCAAGACCAGAGTGGGACGTCCTTGGGAATGCTGAGCAGAACAGCCAGGGACAGGGTGGTCCTGGGGGCTGCGGGGAGGGTGGTTTCCCAGGGTGTGTGAGGAGCTACGCAACTCTCCCATTGGCTGCGGCCCCGCACGGGCTGACAGTGGAACTGCCTGTGCAGGAGACAGGCTCCTATTCAGGTGCCTCGCGTTAATCTGCAGAGGGGTTGGCAGTAGCTGCTAATTTCCAATTTGCTTGTCTTTGAATGGGGGTAATTGCTGGGAGTTGCCAGTGTTCCAGGTTGTTCTCTGGAAGAAGGGGAGGAAGAAGGGGCTGTCTGTCGTGGGCTCGGCGGAGCGCTGCCTTCTGCAGGGAGTGCGGTGAAGCCTCATGGGGTGGAGTGAGGGGATAATGGAATCATAGCCAGGCTGGACCACAAGGGCCCTTGGAGACCACTTGATCTGACCTGCTCATTCTACAGGTGGAACTGAGATTCGGAGGGAGGGGATGTGCCCAGGACCACACAGGGTGGGCCTGACTAGGTGCTTGGCTCCAGCCAGCAACCCAGCCATCCTTGGCATTGGCTGTGCCTCCCTTCCCCCATAGCCCCCCAGTCTCTCCAGGGCCCCCAAGGCTGGGGCGTGTGTGTCAAGAACTGCTTTGTCTTTCTCTGACTGCAGGAGACCAGCGCAGCGGTGGGGTCACTGAGGCCAGCAGCCTCCTGGGGGGCTCCCCGAGGCGTCCCTGTGGCCGGAAGGGCTCCCCGTACCACACGGGGCAGCTGCACCCTGCAGTGCGTGTGGCGGACCTTCTGCAGCACATCAACCAGATGAAGACGGCTGAGGGTTACGGCTTCAAGCAGGAGTACGAGGTGCACGCCGGCCCCGGGCCAGCAGGACCCCTGCGGAGGCCTCACCTGGTTCTCACTCTCTGTAGACTCTGACCCTGGCAACCCTCAGCCTAGCCCTGGTTGGACCCCTGCTCTGACAGTTCCCAACTCAACCTTTTTGCCCTTGACTCTGACCCTCATCTGAATTTTAGACTGATATGGTTTTTCACTCTCATGCTAACCCTGATTTGAAATCTGACCTTGAATCTCGTCTCCATCTCTATGTGGATTGTGATCGGGATCCTTATTCTGTCCCTAATCTGAACCTGCCCACCGACACTGACCTTGACCTAATCCCAGCCTGACATTGGTCCTGAGTGTCATCCTAAGCTCCATTTGAACTCTGGATCTCATCTCACCTCTGTCTGAACTCCGACATCGCCCTTATCCTAATCTAAATTTGACCCCCACCTTTACCTTCTTTCTAATCCTTATTCTAAGCCTGACCCTTATTCCAAAATGTCTTTGAACCCTGACCCTCTTTTCCTCTTTTCTCATTTCCCTTCCCCCCACACGCCTTGGTTTTGACCCTGGTCCCTGGCTGGCTTTATGATAAAAGGACCCACAGTGACAGTGACTTTATCTCAGGCCCAAGTTCAGCTTGAACCTGGCCCTGATTGTCCCACTCCCATCCTGCCTACATCATCCCCATTGAGGGGAAGGGGCCCTATGAGTGAGGGTCCCTCTCTCCCACTGACCACCACTTCCCCTTCTGGTAGAGCTTCTTTGAAGGCTGGGACGCCACAAAGAAGAAAGACAAGGTCAAGGGCAGCCGGCAGGAGCCCATGCCTGCCTGTGAGTCCTGGGGAAGGGCCTGGGGTCCAGGGCAGTGGGCGGGAGGGCATCAGGAAGGGGAGCACAGCCAGGGTGAGCTGGGGCGGCCTCAGAGATGATAGTAGCATTGGCCACCTTTTATTGAGGGCCTGCCACACGCCACGCCCTGTGCTTATTTCATTTATTCCCGTCAATTCCCCTGTGAAGCGGGCAATACTATAATCCCCGTTTTACAGATAAGGAAACTGAGGCTTGGGAGATTAAGATTCCTGCTCAAGGTCTCAGAGCTAGTAATTGCCTGAGCAGCATACACTCTTGAGCCTCCTTGACTCCATAGCCCAGACTGTACCCCCTGGTGTGTCCTGCCTCCCATGGTGCCCAGAGACTACTGGTAAGCCCTGAGACTCTAGGTTCCCTGGTGGCCCTGCCTGTGCCCTATCCCCAGCCTCCAGGAATCCCTCCCTGACTGCCTAGCTCTGGGCTCCCCAGTTCAGCCCCTGCCCACCTGCTCTGTGTTTACAGATGATCGGCACCGAGTGAAACTGCACCCGATGCTGGGAGACCCCAATGCTGACTACATTAATGCCAACTACATAGATGTGAGTGCCTTGCCCTGTCATTTCTGCAGACCTTGCCCTGCCCGCTCCAGGCTTACTATCCAGGCAGGGCAGAAACCTGTTGGGATAAATGGGGGTTCAAGTGGCTGAGTTTGGAGTGCCCCCATCTCTGCAGTCAGTGCCAGGGTGCTCAGAGGAGGGAGGACAGTGGGCAGCAGATTCTGGAAGGCTTTCTGTAGGCTGGAGTTGGCCTGAGAGATGAGGTGCTTTAGGGAAGCAGAGCAAAGGGAAGAGGCAGACAGCTAGGCCAAGAGGTGAGGAAGGCGGGAGGCATGGAGAATGGGATTCTCACCGTGCACCGTGAGGCTGAAGAGGTAGGCAGGGGCTGGATTGTGAAGACCTCAAATGGTAGGCTCAGGAGTGGGGGCTTTTTCCTAGGGGCACCAGGGAGTTGTTAAAGTGTTTTGACCATAATCAGAGTGGTCCTTTAAGAATAATAACACACGTTTATCCAGCATGTACTGGGTGCCAAGCACTGTGCTAAGTACTTTACACCCAAGATCTCCTTTTCTGTAATTCCTCCACCCACCCTCCGAGGCACTTAGCACCATGACCTCACTTTACAGGTGAGGAAACCGGGGCTCAGAGACGCGAAGCGACTTGTCCCGGGTTGCACAGCTAGTGAGTGGTAAAGAAAGGACTCAAATCTCAGCCTGTCTTTGTCTCTAAAGCCTTTGCTGCTGTGAGGCTGTCCTGCCCCCTGCTGTAGCAACAGGACTTGGATGGATGGGAGGGAGGGGCCAGAGACAGAGTAGGCAGCTAGGAGGCTTGGGCTTGGGTGTCAAGGAGAGGTGATGAGTCTACTCCCTAGGTGTGGAAGAGGGGTGAGATGGGACAGGGCCCCTAACCCCTACAGCAAACCAAGTCTGGGAGAGCATCATTTAATCACGTATGAAATAAATTTTAAGCACTTCCTTTGTGCCACGTATTGTGCTGGGCACCAGGGATACAGATGTGAACAAGACAGTCATGACCTCTGCTTTCCTTGAACGTATCTATTCGAGTGGGTGAGACAGATAGACATTTCTACAAATCAAAATAACTTCAGATTAGATGAGCAAGCGCAGGCCAGGAGAGAGATCATACAGATTGAGTGTTACACAGCAGGCTAGTGGCAGAGCCAGGGCTGGTGTGGCGGGCTTTGTGGAGGAAGCAGGGCTTGAGCTGCCTCTAGGTGACTGGAGAGGAGAGGGAAGAGTATCCCGGGTGGGGAGCTGCCTAAGCAAAGGCCTGGGGGGCCAGGCAGAGCAAGGCACAGGTCTGGGAGCCGAGGTAGTCAGGGCTTCTGGAGGTGGCCTCTCCTCTCCCTCTTCTTCTCCTCCTCCTGGGGCCAGATGTGCCATGCCATGTTTCCCAGAATCCCTTGCTGCCTCCCCCACTCATCCTATCCCTTGGTTGGAGTCAGGGCCAGGCCTGGCCTCGCAGACTTGGGCAGCTTTGGTGACAGTGGGCCTCTCCTTGGTCTTGTCAAGGTCCCAGTTGGCTTCTCTTGGGCCCTGGCAGGGACACACCACTCCCCACTCTGTGGCTCAGCCCAGCCCAGCCTGCCCGTCTCCGCTCTGCCTGCCCTGCTCACATCACCCATTCTGGCCACTCCTGTGCTCCGTCCACCTCCATCTGCCCCTGGCCTAATATCTGTCTCTTTTGCTTTGTACTGTTCCCTCACTGGAATCATTAAGATTCGGATAAACCGAGAAGTAAGTATCTCTCTCCCCTTCTCCTCCTCCTCCTCTTCCTCCTGTCTGTCTGACTGGCTGTATCTCAGACTCTCAGTCTCTGGCTGTCTCTCTCTCTCTCTGTCTCTGTCCTTCCTTTCTACTTATGTGCCCAGCACCAACCGTCCATTTCAGCAGCCTGGCCAGGGGCCGCCCAGGGCTGAAGATTCGAGAGTGTTCCTATTGTAAGCAGTTCCCTCCCATCCTTCACTGCCTTGAGCAGGGGCAGCAGTGTTGGGGGTGCTTCCCCTGCCCCATTCTGCACTGGTCACCACTGTCTGTCACCTTCCTTCCCTGGTCCCGCCATTCCCAAGGAGTCCTCCCTAGCTGCACCTTCTACAGGACCCTTTGGAGGGTGCAGGGGAAGCTGCCCTGGAGGGCCCTGTTTCTGCTGCTTGAGGGTCAAGATCTTGGACAGCCCCAGGTCAGCCTCCTAAAACTACTTTCCCTAGTGTTCAAATACCTTCATGATCAGTTTGCCTGAAACTCAACCCCGACCATTTTACCCTCAATTTAGCCTTAATTTGAATGTTTTTTGGAGGGAGCAGTTTAGATATTCTGTTTTTTAAAATTATGCATTTTTTTTTTTCCTTTTTGAGACAGTTTCACTTTTGTTGCCCAGGCTGGAGTGTAGTGGCACGATCTTGGCTCACTGCAACCTCTGCCTCCCTGGTTCAAGTGATTCTCCTGCCTCAGCCTCCCAAGTAATTGGGATTATAGGCATGCACCACCACGCCCAGCTAATTTTTGTATTTTTACTACAGATGGGGTTTCACCATGTTAGGCTGGTCTCAAACTCCTGACCTTAGGTGATCCACCTGCCTTGGCCTCGCAAAGTGCTGGGATTACAGGCATGAGCCACCACACCTGGCCCATTTTTTAGCCTTTTAAAATTAAAAAAATAACTACCATAATTCATCTAGCTATTCTCTGATTTGATTTCTTTTTTCTTTTTTTTTGAGACAGGTTCTTGCTCTGTCACCTAGGCTGGAGGGCAGGGGTGTGATAATGGCTCACTGCAGCCTTGAACTCGTATGCACAAGCAATCCTCTTACCTCAGCCTACTGAGTAGCTGGGACTACAGGTGTGTGCTGCCATGCCTGGCTAATTTTTTTCATTTTTTTTTTAAAGAGATGGGGTCTTCCCAGCACTTTGGGAAGCCAAGGCAGGCAGATTGCTTGAGTCCAGGAGTTCGAGACCAGCGTGGGCAACATAGTGAGATTGTCTCTACAAAAAATACAAAA